>NC_047102.1:2692500-3892500 GCF_902459505.1 Geotrypetes seraphini
CTTTTCAGTTCAAGACGGTATATAGTGAAGTGGAAATACACTGGATACTGCAGGTTTCGATGCAAGAGAAGAGAGCAGGGAGGTTATAGTATAGGTTTAGGAAGGGGGACTGAGCAGGTATGGGAGGAGAGAATGGAGGAGGAGCAAGTAGGGATAGTAGGTGGGCTGGTTTCTTAGGGTCCGATAAACTTGTCGAATAGGTAGGTCTTCAGGGATTTTCTGAAGGATTGGTAGGACGGGGAGTTCAGACGGAGTGCGCTTAGGGTGCTGTTCCAAATGCCAGCCTGAAAGGATAGTGTCCTATTAAGAAATTTTTTGTAGCGACATCCCTTGGGAGTGGGGAATGCAAATAGAAGTGTTTTGCGGGAGGGGCGGGGATGGTTCTATTGCACGAAGTGTTTCATGAGGTAGGTGGACGAGGTGCCGAACATAGTTTTATAGCAAAGGCAGCCAAATTTGAAGATGATTCTTGCTTCGAGAGGAAGCCAGTGCAGTTTTTTGAAGTATGGGAAGATGTGGTCGAATTTTTTTCAGGCCGAAGATCAGTCTTACTGCTGTGTTTTGAACCCCGGAGGAAGGAGTTTTTCGGAAAACGGACCATAACAGGTCCATGGTTTTTTACTTTAGTGAACCAGTCTTTGGGCTACAACATTTTTATTGACCTTAATAAATTCCTAACATCTTGTACATCGCTTCTGCAGTTTTTTTGGTTTGTCTTCGTTCGATCATCACTGCAGACCTGTTGGACTTTTGTGTGTTTAATTTTGTGGTGATAACAAAAGTTAGCTGATCCAAATGGACAGATGTATGTTATAGCCAAAAGTAAAGGGGCTCATAATCGAAACAAAAATACATCTATATACCTGCCTAAATCAGCACTTAGACGATCAAAAAGACAGGGCGTCCAAGTGATGATAATCGAAGTGGGTTTTAGACATATCTAAAAGCGGCTTAGGCCTTTTCAGTGCCACTGTGCGCCCAGAGTGAAAAGGGGTGCTTTTTCAGGAGTGGTTAGGGCGGGAGGTGGGCTGACCTAGATTTAGTCGCCCTGCAGCGATAATCAAAAGTTTAACGAGACTGCTTAGACGGAACTTATACGTTGTGACTTAGGCGATCTAAAAACAGGTATAAGTGCCCAGAAGGTATCCAAAGTGACCAAATAACTAATGCAAACACAAAGTACAGACCCACACACATTCCTCCAGTGATCACTGACCCCACCGCCATACAAATCAGAATAAAAATATACTAACTGTAGCCACCAAGGTTCCAAGGAACAGTTGAACAGCACCTCTGGTGGCCACAGCAAAAACTGACCTAGGCATGCTTCTCAGTAAGGAGGTAGCCCTGCAGGGTTTAAGGAAAAATAAAAGTAAAAACCACAAAAATGCTCACTTCCAGTAAGTTGCAAATAATTTTAATGTTTGGAATATACCAGAGCACCTTCATGCACTCCAGTGCCACAAAACAAAAATCAGGTAAAATCCTGGGCAGCTTTCAGGATTTCCCCAGTAGACAGAAAACCTCTTTCCACCCAGCCTGCTTTCTTTAGGTTCCAGGTAAGTGCTTTATAAGCTTTAGCAATCCAAGTACTTCCAAAACCAACTTAAACACAGAAGCCTCCAGCTAAAGAAAAAAACAGTGCTGGGGCCGGGAGAATTGCCTTAGGTTTGCTTTAAATTGTAGCTTAAAAATCAGCTCCAAAAATGCCCACCTTGGTAATGGCAAACCCCTCCCTCATAAAGGCAAGACTCAGCTTCTTAACCAATCCTTACTGCAAGGTAAAACAGCAACTCTTGCAGCCAACAAACAGCAGTGTACAAATCCTAAAGAAAAAACAACAACACAGTCTTATCTTCAGGATACTAACTAGTGCCCCACCCCATACAAAGTTCAAAAACAATTGGGGTTTTCAAACCCAGGTAACTGGATTCTGTCCTCACCAACACTCCAGCACAGTGAGAAAAGAAAAATGTCATCAAAGGAAAAACCAATGCCGCAAAAACATAATTACTGTATTTTCGCTCCATATGACGCACTTTTTTTCACCCAAAAGTGGGTGGAAATCTCGGTGCATCTTATGAAGCAAAAGTTAAAAAAATTTAATCCCCCGCATAGCTGCAACATCTCCCCATCATGCGCATAAGCCGCACCACCTTGTTAAACACTGTCCGTCGGCAGACCCCCCCGCACCGCACCACCTTTCAGGACCGCTCGCTGTCCCCCATACAATTACAAAACAATACCCCCTGCCACCACTGCTGCTGTTGTCGCCGCCGCCGCTGCCATACTTTTTTCCAAGCCTGGTGGTCTAGCATATGTCGCTTCCTCAATGGCTCTTTATTATTTCCTAGCACTAGGCGCACAATTCAGGAGCATGGCGGTCAGGGCCAAGCTGTACACGCTCCTCCTTGGGCCCAGGCCACTTTCTGAATGGGACAAGTGGGGGTATGATTAAAGGTATGGGGGATGATTTAAAAAGGTACTGGGGGTACATGGGGATAATGTAAGGCACTGGGGGGCACGTGGGAGGTTGGGGGATGATTTAAGGTACTGGGGAAACATTTGGGGTATGGGGTCTGCCTATCACTAGGCCTGCCTGCTCTGTGCCCTGTCCCTGCCCTCCCTGTGTCCTGTCCTGGCCTACCACTAGAATACCAGAAAGGGGGGGGGGGACAGGGTACAGAGCCTGGTAGGGAGAATTTGGTTCAGAATGGTTTTTTTCTTGTTTTCTTCTTCTAAATCTAGGGTGCGTCTTATGGTTAGGTGCATCTTATGGAGCAAAAAATACGGTACTTCCAAAGTGTCCCAAAACTCAGCAAACCACATACAGCAATGCTCTCAGTAGTGCTTTGTCACCACACTTACATCCATTCTTTCTGGCTCTTGGCACATACCTGCAGAAATTAGTTCCTCCTCCACTTCCATTTGTTCCTAAGGGGAAGTTGCTGCCAAGTCCATAGAGGAGCCAGTCTCCTCTACCTCCATAGGGACTGGGCCATTACCCTGCTTGGAGCTGGAGACCTCTTCAGGGGAGAGAGGCTTGTTCCTCCTCCCTAACCTCTCTAAAAGCCTAGAGAGATCTACTGACTTTTCAGGGGGAGAGCTACCCCCTAACCTACCTGAGCTTGTTTTGGCTTGTGGTGCTCTTGGGCTCCCCTGGTGGACACCAGAAAAACTACCTGCCTTGCTCCAACCAGGATTAGGTTTAAAACTGTTTTTTTCTAGCACTGCTATGAGAAATGTAGTGACTGGATAGGTTTCCCCTGTCCTCCCATTCAAAGTCAGTAATTTAATCAAGCTGGTCCATCTGATCTTGGGGTTTGGGTCTTTTGTGAATTCCCTTTTGGGTCTTTCTAATACCCTTCCTGTCAGATTTAACAGGGACCACAGCAGGCTCCAAGCCTGTCTGGTCACAATACCTGCCTCCAGAACATCAGCACCTGGCATAGGAAAGCCTAGTAGAGCTGCACACAGGTGTCTTAAGTAGCCTGGAGGGTGGGGCTAGTGAACCATAGAGAGGAGGACCCAGGCCCATAAGCCACTCTAACCACTACATTTATGGTGAAAAATGTGCACCCACCAAAACCTTACTGCACTGCCATATACTGTAGGTGCCACCTACAGCCATAAGGGCTATTGGCATGGTAGACAGGTGGGTATAGTAGGTTTGGCGGGGTGTTTGGGGGGGGCTCACCATGACCTATAAGGGAGTTGTGGTGAGATATTTATGTGGTATCCTTTTTGTAAAGTTCACAGCAGTGCCCTGTAAGGTGCCCCATTACTCTGTTGTCATGTCTGGGTGGCCAGTCCATCACTTTGACAACCTCTCCCACGTCCAAAAGGTCTTTTTCTAGGCATTTTAGACTTGGATGAGAATGTGGTATAGCGGTCTGGACGATCAAACAGCTGGATGTAGAAGTAGACAATTCTCAAAAAACCCCAACAAACCCATTTTGGATGTATTTTTTGAGAATGGACTTTAGATGCTGCCAATTTTGGACAACTAGCGCCTACCCAAAACAGACTTAGACTTTTTTAAAAATTTTGCCCCTCAAAGTATTTTTACTTTATTTACAGGTTTCACCACCATTTCATTTTCATTTCACCCCAACTAGAGTATTTATTTAATAATCTAATATTTCACTTTATCAAAGACGGAAAAGTGATGTTCTCATGACATGGATTGATCACTGTTAGAAACAGGATACTGGGCTGGATGGACTTTTGGTCTGTCCCCTACAACATTATATTTAAATGTTCAAGTCAACAGCTGTGAACACTTCGTAACGGAGAGAAGTTTAGAGTCAAAACTGTAATGTATATTACCATCTACAACGTAGGTTTATTTTCTGTTTAAAAATAACGACAACATCTACAGTTGAACTAATACTACGAAAACAGCGCCTGGATTTCTTAATTTATCAAAGCAAGGCAAGCTTCCCAGACAAAGTGTAATAATGTTTTCATTTACCCTTCAGTTTGAGAATGATTTCATTGCTATTTAATTAGGTAGTCTTGATCGCTGGGCAGGACTCTGAGATTCTCTACATTGCTTGCCACTGTAAATGCATTTTTGGCTCATTGCAAGTACGTCGCTCACTCGAGATAAACCATAGAGAAGAATCTCAGGAGTCATTTCCTCTGTGGTCTTCACATCCCTCTGTCTCAGATGTTCCAGGAAATGGAGCAAAATTTTCCATAGCAGAAGCCTGATGTCCATCATTACATAAAACAGATGATCTTCTCATGTCTTTAATAAAATGCTCCAATGAAATCAACTGAAGCTTAAACAAATAAGTTACTGTATTTCTAAATGTAAAAACCCAACAAACTTGGAAAGGTAAAGTTCCATAAAGAAATGAATCTAAAATATTACAGTGATCCTGATTTAGAGAGGCTTTTTTTTTTTTTTTCCAGAGAAGGGTAAACCCTTTACATAAATCTGGACCATATGTCGTAGTATAAGTCTCTGGTGAGGTCCCATTTGGAATATTGTGTGCAGTTCTGGAGACTCCACCTTCAAAAAGACATAAATAGAATGGAGTTGGTCCAGAGAGCTGCTACCAAACTGGTTAGTGGTCTTTCTCATCAAGTGTATGGGGACAGACTTAGAGGCCTCAAAATGCATACTCTGGAAGAAAGGTGAAAGAGAGGAGATTTCATAGAGACGTTTACATATCTTTGTGGCATTAATGTACTGGAGGTGAGCCTTTTTCAAATGAAGGAAAACTCTAGCATGAGAGGGCATAGGATGAAGTTAAGAGGTCATCGTTTCAGGAGCAATCTAAGGAAGTACTTTTGTACAGAAAGGGTAGTAGATGCATGGAATAGACTCCCACTACAGGATGTGGAGACAAAAACTGTGTCTGAATTGAAGAAAGCGTGGGACAGGCATGTGGGATCTCATAGGGAGAGGAGGAGATGGTGGATGCTGAGGATAGGCATCAGGTTTTATGTTTCTATGTATTCTCCCCCATCCATCTCCTTCCGACTGAACATAAGAATAGCCTGACTGGGTCAGACCAATGGTCCATCAAGCCCAGTAGCACATTCTGACGGTGGCCAATCCAGATCACCTGTACCTAGCAAAAACTCAAAGAGTAGCAACATTCCAGAATCTCAAAGATTAGCAAGATTCCGGAACCCCAAATAGGAGCAACATTCCATGCAGAATCCCCAAAGAGTAGCAAGATTCCGGAATCATCAGAGTAGCAATATTCCATGCTACTGATCCAGGGCAAGCAGTGGCTTCCCCCATGTCTTTCTCAATAACAGACTGTGGACTTTTCATCCAGGAACTTGTCCAAACATTTCTTAAAAACAGCTACGCTATCCACTCTTACCACATCCTCTGGCAACGCGTTCCAGAGTTTAACTATTCTCTGAGTGATAAAAAAATTTCCTCCTATTAGTTTTTGCCCGGCATTGTAGTGAGGCTTGCTAGTCTGTAATTTCCCAGATCTCCCCTGGAGCTGTAATTGTAAATGTTAACATAAAAACATAAGAGTCTTACTGGGTCATACCAATGGTCCGTATAGCCCAGTATCCCATCTTCACCGAGGCCAATCTAAGTCACAAGTACCTGGCAAAAACCCAAGTAGTAGCAGCATTCTAGAATCTCAAAAGGTAACAAGATTCCGGAACCCCACATAGTAACAACATTCCATGTGGAATCCCCAAAGAGTAGCAGCATTCCATGCCACCGATCCAGGGCAAGCATTGGTTTCCCACAAGTCTGTCTCAAGTTTCAAGTTTATTATAGCTTGATGTACCAGTGACCCATCAAAAGCACGCCAGAGATTGCCATGTCAACAATCACACGCCAACATTTGTGCGCAGGACAAATGCATGCCGCCACTCTGACCACTCTGAGGCCTTCCCATTTGCGCTCTGAGGGTGTGTGTGTGTGGGGGGGAACCCTCCCCTACACTTACAACTCCTCGTGCTCCTATTCAGGGTGTATGTGGGGGGAACCTCCCCTAGTACACTTAAAACTCACGCTGTCCTCCCGAAGCCCGGCTCTTCCGCTCTGAGGGCGTGTGTGTGTGGAAATCCCCCCACTACAATTACGTTCTCATTCAGGAATGCTCACGCAGTCTCAATTTCAACATTGCTGCAAACCACTCCCCCACACTACACTTACAATTGCACCCCAAAAATCCCGCTTCCTTCATGCGCACCCTTATCGGTGTGCGCATTTGACAGAGAGGAATTGTTGGGGCCCAATTGTCATGCGCAATATTGATGGTGTCCCGATGTACCGCTTTAAATACCAAAGCGGTTTACTTCATACAAAATTTTTTAAAAAAGAGAATAATTAAAAAAACAGGGAGAAAGACATACAGTATAGATAGAAAAATTCAGAAAGGGTGGTAGATGCAGGTTATGGACTTTTCCTCCAGGCTCGGGGTAGTTTAGCAAGGTTTCTTAGAATAGCTCAGTGATGATAGGGTTACCATTTTTCTAGACACATGGCCCCCACCCCATTCTGCCTCCGGCCCTCCCAGTTCTGTCTCGGTCCCCCCAGTTCCACATTCAGCTCCATCCCATTCTGTCCCAGCACCTCCCAGTTCAGCCTTCAGCCCTGGCCCCACAAATCTCCTTGCTTCTTCCCTGACAAGCTCCAGCCAGATGCCTTCCAGATGCGGTCGGAGCTCATCGGGGCTTTCTATAACCCGGACAGACTACTGGGTTTTAGAAAGTTCATCCTGGAACCCGGACAGTCCTCTAAAAAGAGGAGATATGTCTTGGTTTTCCTCAATGTCTGGTAACCCTAAATGAAGATAAACCATGTCTTGAAAGGACTGCTAAGAGAATAGGACAGTAAGAATATGGAAATGGTACCTGGTGAAAATAATTCCTCTTGTATTTCTGCTCTGGACTCTTTAGAGAAGCATCTTCTCTTCAACCATTCGGCATCAAATTCACTGATGTGCTCATCAGGCCACAGGACAGATATCTAGACCCAGCCAAAGAAAAAGCATCACAGGCACATCTAGCAAAACTAAATACGAACAGTTGCAGACAGGCGGTATAATGTGGCATCAGAGAAGATGCCAGTTGTGGCGATTCGTTTCTGCTCCCACTAGTCACCAAGGACCACAGTAAGACCGAGCATGGGTGTAGGGGGAGGGGAAGATTTTGCCCTAGGACAGTGTCTCTCAAACTGTGCCCCAATGAGATTCTGGCTGTGCTATGAGAGATTCCAGAATTTTACTTTATTTTAAAAAATTCCCTTCATATATACTAGAATAGATGACATGTACGTCACGTACGCAAGAGTCTGTCAATGTTATGAGCGTCTGTGTGCCTAAGGATACAACCTCCCAGCCAAGCATCATTCTTAGATGTGATTGGTCCTTGAAAACCGATGGCAAGTCATTTTAATTTTTATCCTAACCCGAGCAAGCAATCAAGGCTTTGATATTGTTTGGATATTGTTATCTTTGCGAACTTGGATTTTCGGCTCTGTCAGAAATTAAATCGAAAAAGAGAGAACGACTTCAGATGGTGGAAGATGAAATGCGTCTTTGCTTGTCGACTATCGAGCTCTGTTTTGAGTTAATTTGCACTTAAAAACAAGAACATCCATCGCATGTATTAGCAATTCTATTCTTTCTACTTTACTTTCACCATTGTTATAATTACCCATACATAGCTTAAAGAACTTTAAATAAATAACTCTCAAATTTCATGTTTTGTTGGTTTCTCAATTTTATCATTTCAATTATAATGTGCCGTGAAAAACATTTTCTGTTTGGTGTGCCGGAGCTACAAAAGGTTGGAGAGACGCTGCCCTAGGAGGACCTTTTCTTCAATGTATAGAGCAGGACATACGGTTGATCTTATTTTGTGCTCAAAAAGTATAACTCCTTCCTTGTTTTTAAAAAATCTTCTTCTTGTTTTATTTGGACAGATCATTATTTAATAACTTCAAAGCTTATATTAAAAGACCCAAATCCTCCGTTAGGCAGCTCTTATTCTTGGTGCTCTTTTGGATAACAATCTAACACTTGACCAGCAGATGTCTCGTGTTAAATCTTGTTTTATTTTCCTTAGACATGTTCGTGCACTTTGGCCGAACCTATGGACTACGGATTTAACAGATGCTTCTTTATGCATTAATACTTTATAAACTAGATAACTTTAACTACCTTCTCAATGGCATTAATCTTTCCTCTTTGCGGTGTCTACAGATTTTTCCAGAACACAGCCGTGAAGTGACTGTATCACGCACGCAAATGTGACCACGTAGCACTTTTGTTAATATTTCAGCAGTGGTTGCCTATTTGATTCTTGCCCACAGAAGCAGTAAGGTATTCCCGAGTACTTAGCAAATTCATTGATACCATACTCCCGTAGGCATTTGCTTCACTCTGAGATGGGTAACATTGAGTCCATGTGACATTCAGCCATCTTTATTTTAGTTTTTTGGAACAGTCTATCATGCAACCTAAAATCTGAATTTAACTATAGGTCTAAGGTTTTTTTTTTTTTTTTTTTAGAGGGTTCATTATAATACTGCACCAGACCAATAGGTTTGACTGTCCATGGAGTCCAGGGTAATGGTCAAGGCCCCAGACCAGCCCTACTTGCAGTTACTTCTATGTCTGTGTCGACGTCACTATCCAGGCTTGTCACTGCAAGGGAGAGGGTGGTGGGGAGGGGAGGAAAGATATCCAAGTCACTGAATGTTGTGCCAATTCGACTATAAGAAGAGATTTCAATTTTGGGGGGCTTTTTATGTAGCTCAAAAATCTCAGGTCATAGTCGAGTATAAACGGTAAACATTTTGTTGTTCTTGGGGTAGACTGGACGCTACTTCTGTTACTGATCATTTGTATAGCGCTACCAGACACACACAGCGCTGTACATTAACACGCAAGAGAAAGTCCCTGCTCCAGAGAGCTTATAAACCAATTATGACAAACGCTGCCCGTTCCTTCAGGTCCAAAAATGGGAACAACAAAGGAAAAGTGAGTTCAGGACAGAGCCAGCCCTGGTGTTCAGTAGAAGGCGTTTTGCTCACCAAAGCTGATGTACTGGTTTGCGCAAATATCAGGTATTAATACGTCTTAATGTGCATATTAACAGCTGAGCCTAATAAGATGTGAATGATTCACATGTTGATGTAAATACCAACATCTCCCCGAGGTGTGGTTAGTTCTCTTATATCTTGTGTAATTTTTTGAGCAATTTAACGTGTTATTTTTTCATTGGAGAAATAGGGACTAAACTATTCAGCACTTTTGCATATCTTTACCTCACTGGCATAGATTTTGTTCTGACGCTAATGCGAGACAGTTTTTACATATCAGCAGCGCTGGAAATCCGCTTTGTCGGCTTGGCCTAGAGAATGAAGAGATTTATGCCTTGCGTCACTGTTAACGCAGTTTAGAATGCTGCCCCCTCGGGCCCACATTCGGTAAGAAGCTCCCACAATTTGGTGCCAAAAGATCTGCGCTGAGCTAGTATGCTCGCTTTGCAAAATACTAGCTTCGCGCAGATCTCGGGAGGAATGCTGGGCGCTGGATTTACATCTGGTGAAACCTGGTGTAAAGCCAGCCTTCCAACTTATAGAATAATGCCATATCCATGCCTAACGTCATGGTGTAGTAGGGGAGGGGGTGATCCGTCCCGTGTGGCACCTCCTCCTTCTCTCTGTCCCACCTCTTCCCACTCCTCCTCTCGCCATGCATGCGCCCCCCCCCTTTCCCTTACCACATACCTCTAGTTGTTTGCTTTCATGAGCAATAACTTTAACGTGCTCTTCGCGATCGCGTCATCTCTCCCGCTGATGTCACTTCTGGGTGCCACCCACAGGAAGTGACATCAGTGGGAAAGACCACAGGGTTGCGAGTTATTGTCGCTCACGGTGGTCAACAACTAGAGGTATGGGGAAAAGGAAGAGGGGACACGTGCGGCAGGGGGGATTGGGGAAGGAGGGGGCAGAGATGAGGGTGGGGGAGGGGTGCCACCCTCACTACACCACTGCCCATAGTCCTCTCATAGCTGCGTCCCTTTGGAGTTGTGCACTATGAAATTTCGGTACAGATTGTACGGCATAGGGCAGATGTGTTTAACTCCTAATTACCACCAATTAAGTGCCAATTACCTCCAATAATTGACTAATTAGTTTACATGGGATCCATGCCCAAATTTGGCGCACAGCTCTGGGTGACCTGCGAGAATCCAGGGGCTAATGCTCAATTCAAGCAGATACAATATATGAAAAGATATTAAGAGAATGGAAATAGTTAACCAATGAGACATCGCCACTGCAAACGTCTCAGTACCTGTCTTGTGTTTGAGAGAATAACATTCTTCACCCCGGTATTTACATTAAGATCTTCTACGGAAAACTTGCGAGCCTTGGCAGAGTGCAAAAAACACCCGGGGCACTGACAGTTGTCTCGTAGCCAGACAAACGGGTAAAGGCTCTGACTTCCGTCTTTCCAGAAGATGCGGATGAAGCGCTCCGTGTCCATGGCATCCACGTGCTGGATCTCTGCGCTCGGACTGCACGCTAGAGGTTCCTGCACCGCTTTGACGGTGTGCTGCCGGCGCCTCCAGAGGAAAGGGCATCTGATTGGAAAACTCCTGTTTTTCCGGCCACTCAGTAACACAGATGCGAAGCTGCGATGGACTTTGTGTTTCATGATGTGCTTAGTCAGGACTGACCACATTATGATGACCTGCCTTAGAGAATCTTCAGAAGAAAGGGAGTCCGTACCGTCGAGAGAGTTCACCCTAAATCTGAAATAGATAAGCAAAAAAGGAAAGGTTCACCAAGAAGTCAGGCCAGAAACACAGGAATAATTTTACAGAGCCACTTTTGCTTGTAAATCAGGGGTGTCAAAGTCCCTCCTCGAGGGCCGCAATCCAGTCAGGTGTTCAGGATTTCCCCAATGAATATGCATGACGTCTATTTGCATGCACTGCTTTCATTGTATGCTAATAGATCTCATGCATATTCATTGGGGAAATCCTGAAAACCCGAGTGGATTGCGGCCCTCAAGGAGGGACTTTGAGACCCCTGACATAGATTATAAAATGCCCTAATCTACATGCATACATAATTGTAGACATGGACATTTGCACCTGCTCCAGAGTGGGATGGGATAGGGTAAGAACATAAAAATTGCTGCTGCTGGGTCAGACCAGTGGTCCATCATGCCTAGCAGTCCGTTCCCGCGGCGGCCCTCTGGTCAAAGACCAGCGCCCTAAATGAGACTAGCCTTACCTGCGTACGTTCTGGTTCAGCATGAACTTGTCTAACATTGTCTTGAATCCCTGGAGGGTGTTTTCCCCTATGACAGACTCCGGAAGAACGTTCCAGTTTCCTACCACTCTCTGGGTGAAGAAGAACTTCCTTACGTTTGTACGGAATCTATCCCCTTTAAAAAAAGAAAACCCGGACACATGATCCCACTCCGCCTCCAGCCCCTCCCCATTCTGCTCCAACCACCTGGTTCCGCCTTCAGCCCCGCCCCATTCCACCCTCCAGCCCCGCCCCAGGAAGCCTCTTATCTTTGTGATGAGCTCCGGCCATGTCTGTAGGGCCATGTCTGGAGGTGTGACATCACCCGCGCATGCTCAGAGGCCCTCCAGATGCGGCCGGAGTCTGTAGGGGCTTTCCAAAACCCGGACAAACGTCAGGTTTTGGAAAGTCTGTCTGGAAGCCCGGATAGTCCTCTAAAAAGAGGAGCGGTCTGGGTTTTCCTGGACAACTAGTAACTCTATCTCTGGTACCTGGGGATTAAACAAGTTTTTCCCCCATTGTAGACTAGTGTGGGATTGACTGAATTGTATGAATTTGGTCGATATATAGTGTGTGATGTCTGTCGTGTTTTATATATTTTCATGATTATTTATGTTTTTCTGTACTCTGCCTTTGATAAAGGTGGTTTATTAAATAGAAATAAATCTATATCTAAATCTATGAGCCACCAAAGCCATGTTTTTCTGCAGCCTGGCACGTGTTTATAGAGGGCTCTGCATTCAGGGGGTCTTTCACTAAGGCGCGATAGCTGATTTAGTGCGCACTAAAATGCTAACACGTCCATGGTAATTAGCGAATGGCCTGGCACGCCCATCATTTTTCCAGCGTAGATCTATAAAATGTTACATTCAAATACAACAAAGACAACAGCGAAGGTGATCTTGGCTGCTCCGTCACTTTATAATAAGAATAAATTTTATTCTTTACCGCAGTACCTCCCAGTTCTATGCGGTTAACAATAATGAAAAGCTGGACAAAGCAGTGATAGTATAGCAATTAAATTCATGATAACATCAGACAAATTTATCCAGAAGATAAGTTTTAACATTTTTCCAAAAAATTTGATAGGATTTAGAAGCCACCATCAAACCACGTGAACGTTTTACTCCATTTAGCAGCTTGGAAGGATAGAGTTCTTTCAAGAAATCTTGTATGTATACATCCTTTTAAGGATGGAAAAGAGAAAAAAAGTGGACATCGTTCATTCCCTGAAAATCTGAAATGTCTCAGCATGTGCACGGTGCATTTCCAAAGAGTCTTATAACTAATACAAGCAGATTTAAAAAGTATTCTCGATTCAACAGGAAGCCAATGCAATTTCCTAAGAAAAGGTGTTATAGGTTCATATTTTTTCTAGTTATAGATCAAGAGAACCGCCGTATTCTGGATAACGCTCAATCTTCCTAATAGTTTTCGTGTAGGAGCCCAAATAGACAATATTACAATAACCTAGTAGGCCCCAAACTAGAGACGGCTCCAAAAGTCTGAAAGAGATGGAATCGAAGTACGACTTAATAGTAAGGAGTTTCCATAGAACAAAAAAAGCTTTTTTTAACCAAGGCTGTCTGAGTATTAGTTGAAAAGATATCGAGAAATATCTCAAGAATTCAAAGCCTTTAGAAATGATCTGACATTATTTTCTATGCGAAGAAGCGCCGGATGGCCGGATGAAAATGAGTCACGTACTACTTTGAAAATACGGTTTAATGGCTGATGGGCTCAACGGTGCGAAACACACGTCCGTTGTAGCAACGTTTCTTAACCCTTTCAGGACCAAGGGACATATTTGTCCCATAACTTTAAAATCCTATAAATTTTGATTGGGATAGTCTACAGTTCTAAATTTGATATGTATGGATTCCATATGATACTGCCTTTATGTAAACAAACTGGTTCCGACATTCATTCATTAGCGTCGTTGCTAGATTGACGAGAAGATTCACTTGCCACACTGTCCATAAGCCAGAAGTGTGATTTTTTTAAATAAAAATAATGATATTTCACAAAAAAAAATCAATTTTTTGGCATCTGCAAGCCCTTTTTACCATAAAAATGTCGTCAAAACCACAAAAATTGGCCTACGATCCTTATGGTCCTGAAAGGGTTAACCGCTGTTCTCACCAAATTGAAAGTGTTGAGTCCCAATATATAATAAAGTGACTAAGCGCCCAAAGTCACCTTCGCTGTTGTCTGTGCTTTCCTATTTTGGGAAGGCGGTATCTCCCGTTTCTTTGTGGCATTCAAATACAACCCCAGATGCAGGCTGAAAAATATAAAGTGTAAAAATCATTTAAAAAATATGAGCAGTTTTCTGTACAAATGTTGTGGGAAACCGTCGGCTAATAGGATTTTCCAAAAGGTCTTGGCATAAGGCTTTAGTAGTCACCAAAGACATAAATGGAGAGTAGTATTAACTGTTCTCAGTATTCTGAAAATATTTCATAGACCCAGAATGAGGATAAGAATTTCTAAGCGCTTGGCCAAAATGGCCGGAAAAGTGAGAGGCATTTAAGACACATTGAGGAACTGAGGAAACTAACCTAGATTTGCTTTGGGAGATTTTTTCACTGTTCTAAGGAGACCCACCACAGACCAGACTTTGTCTGTGGTTTATCTGAAGGAAAAATGCGTTGCTCTTTTGCTAAGCCAAGATTGCTTTTTCTTTCCCTCTCTTCCTTTGGAACCTTCCAACTCAGTTGCACCTTTGCTTCTATTACCTTCCCGAGCCCAGTTACTGCAGCGATGACCCTTGGCTGGGGCCACAGACCGCAGTTTCCTCATGAACAAAGTTTGTGGGTCATTCCTTCCCTTCCCACAACCTTTTTTGTCCCATTTTAACCTACCCACTCCCTCCTTTCCTCATATTTCTTTGTTGGTTCGACTGTTTAACTGTATTTTATGTTTTGGGGGTTTTTTGTTCCCCATCCTATTTATTTTTTTTATATTTGCTTATTTTTCACTTTTATTGTAAACCGCTTAGATTTACCTCTGGTTTTATATTTGCAGTATATTAAATAAATTGAACTTGACCCTGAATGCCTGCAGTCTAATTTCGCTATTGAGTGACACCTGATTCTGTTTCTTCCAGGGGCCGTGAGCATCCTCCAAAGCATCCCCTACCTGGCTGACCTGAAGAGTGGAAATCAGTTTTGGGAATGAAATTCAGGACTTTCTCATAGCATGATGTCACACTACTGCATAGCCACAAGGGTAACCCCCCTCCCCCCCATTTACCACTTTATCTAACAAACAACAAAATAAGATAGTAAATATAACCTATGCAAGTCATCAGGGTGCATCAGGTGAGCCGAGGTTGAGGACAGGACAACAGGATGTACCAAGAGGAAAGAATAAAAACCTGGAACTGTATTAAAAGCTTTATTAACATAGAAATCTCATCAACGACCCACCCTAGGCATGTTGTAGTATCTTTCCTGCTTCAGGGTTCCCAACCCTGTCCTGGAGGACCACCAGGCCAATCGGGTTTTCAGGATAGCCCTAATAAATATGCATGAGAGAGATTTGCATATAATGGAAGTCACAGGCATGCAAACCTGCTTCATGCATATTTATTAGGGCTATCCTGAGAACCCGATTGGCCTGGTGGTTTAGTCTGCTATTGAGATAAGTCTGGTGGAAGCCACTGCTTTCTCTATACCAGGGCTAGGCAATTCCTCGGGAGCCGGAGCCAGGTCAGGTTTTCAGGATCTCCACAATAAATATGCACGAGATAGATTTGCATCTCAAGGAGGCAGTGCATGCAAATCCATCTCATACATATTCATTGTGGATATCCTGAAAACCTGACCTGGCTCCCGAGGACCGGAATGGCCTAACCCTGCACTATACCACTGCAAAATTCAACAAAATCTTTAAGCACTGATTATTCAAACCACAACCCTCCAGGGAAAATGATTGAATCCGGTGCTTTTAAAGGAGGAAAACCCCTCAGATCCCCGTCTGTTGCCAGAACTAATCTGGCATGCAGACTAGAAAGGGAACCAACCTCATCGGCTCCTTCTGCCTCCACCTTCTTAATGTTAATTAATTGTAAGTATTCTTATTAACTAAAAGTGTTCTCATTGATTAACAGCACAACCCTCCAGCAGCACCTTTGAAGAACCTGCACGTGATAAGCAGCTGGTTTTGTGAACAGTTTGAATAGTATTTGACTGACACAGGAAGTTTTTGAAAGATTAACTATGGACTAAGTTCACTAAGCAAACTGATCGTGTACCGATTGGTTTGCGAGCCCTTTGCGACCCGATTTCCCTCCGACCCGATTCACTAACCTGTGTAGCGATCAGATCCTGATCCGTGCGTGCAAAGCAGGAAGGACGCGATTCACTACCCTTTTTTCCTGGCACATCGACTGGTTGGCCAATAAAAAAACTGCTCTCTGCCCTGATTCTATCTTTGGTGAGGCTCCACTCAGAGTACTGCCTGCCCCGACTCTTCTCTCTCTGGATCCCCAGCTCTCCTGCTCTCTCTGCCTGCCCTGACTCTCCTGCTCTCTGCCCCTTCCAGCCAAGCCCTGTTTTGTGCTCGCTCTGGACCTGTCCATTTGCCTATTCACTATGAATGTCCAGAAAACCCGATGGGACTTGATGTGCCCCGAAGACAGGGTTCAAAAGTCCATTGAGGAGGAACTAGTACCTGATTGCAACTGGACCTCCAGCTTGAATTTGGAAATGCAAGTGACTCAGAAGATCTGAAATAGCTACTAAACCTTTTTGCACGCTATATACACAGTAGTGCTGTCACACGAGGGCCTCTCTCCAGCCCCCTTTCCATTTCCTGTGCCCCTCCCCCACTGGATTAACAATTGTTCTTCTCCCCCCTTTTTTTCCTCAACCCTGCCCCCTCCCTTACGGGTGCCTCTGTTTTCTTTCACATCCTTTTCTCTCTCCTGCTGTAGTGGTCAAAATGTGCTACAAATGGTTCTCATCAGCACTTCTGGGCTCAGACAAAACAAAGCCCTGCATCACGTTTGGGTGGAAAGCATGCCACATGGCAGACAGTATCTGGGAAACGAGAGGAGCGCTGAGAAAAGAAGGGGAAGAATTAGGAAAGGGATAATTAGTGAACCAGGAATGGGAAAATTGGGTGATGTGGTGAGAGAGGAAGTAGCCTAACAGAGCTGTGCTGAGAACCAAGGATATCAGGGTTGCAGGTTCAAATCCCACTTTTACCACTGCCATTCCTTTTGATCTTGGATAAGTCACTATCTGTCATTGCCAGAGATAAGCTTCTTGTACATAAGAACATAACAATCGCCCTACTGGGACAGACCAAAGGTCCATCGAGCCCAGTATCCCGTTTCCAACAGTGGTCAACCCAGGTCCCAAGTCCCTACCTAGATCCCAGGTAGCAAAACAGATTCTATGCTTTTTATCCTAGGAATAAGAAGTGGATTCCCCCAAACCATCTTAATAATAGTCTATTGACTTCTCTTTTAGGAAATTATCCAAACCTTTTTTAAACCCTGCTAAGCTAATTGCTTTCACCACATTCTCCGGCAATGAATTCCAGAATTTAATTACACATTATGTGAAGAAATATTTTCTCCAGTCTGTTTTAAATCTACTACTTAGTAGCTTCATCACATGCCTTCTGGTATTTTTGGAAAGAGTGAATAAGCAATTCACATCTACCCTTTCCACTCTACTCGGTATTTTATAGACCTCTTCTCATATCACCCCTGAGCTGTCTCTTCTCCAAGCTGGAGCCCTCGCTGCTTTAGCTTTTCCTCATATTGAAGTCATCCCAAACCTTTTATCATTTTTGTTGCCCTTCTCTGTACCTTTTCTAATTCCGCTATATCTTTTTTGAGATGTGGCGGCCAGATTTGAACCCAGTATTCAAGGTGTGGCCGTACCATAGAGCGATACGAGGGGTATATTATAGCTGATTACATATTACTGCTGTATATGTCCTATAAAACTATTTCTATTTATTACAGGCAGTATACATATGAACATATATAATTAAAACAAAGACCACAAAACATATAGACCTGGTATTTGTCCCTTGGTAAGCAGCTGGCAAACTGCTTCTAGCCATGGGTGAACTAATCCCAGATACTCAATGTTGGGGTTTGTGCGACTCCTTGCATTGACTATCTGGGCACAACCGCCAACACGGAAGTTAACTGGGCACCGGCTGATATTCAGACTGGTGGCCAGTTAACTTGCACATAACCCTCCCCCCCTTTTACAAAACCGTGAAAGCGTTTTTTAGCGCCGGCTGGTGCGATGAATGCTCTGCGCTGCTCTCGACACTCGTAGAAAAAGGTAAAGATTAGCATATGAAAATGAGTGCCCGTGAGTGTGCGGAGAGACAGGCAGGGCACGTGCTAGGACCAGTGCACTTCACACCTCCTCACTGATGGCGCGTGCGCAGTGACCCTTTCTGCCCCCCCCCCACATTCTCTGTCAGGTATAGCCAGCTCCCCCAAGCCTCTGTAGTGCTCCCCAGCTCTCTGTTGCACCTGAAAGCTGGAGGGGCTGGGTGTGTGCCAGCTCCAGATGAAAGCTTCTCTTTTTTTTTTTTACCTGGGAAGAAGCAGAGGTGGTGCCGGTCTGGATTATCCCCGGGAAGGTAGCGAGCAGCTCAGGCTGCGGCTGTCATTCTCGTCAGCGCAGTTATTAATAGGAAAAATGTACGGTGGCCTCACGTGCTTCGGGAGCTGGATGTAGGTGAAAGGTCAGAGCTGGGAACGAAATGAACTGTTTTCCTTCATCCCTCCCACTAGAGACACAAAGTCCAACCCTGCACCACTTGAGCTTAAAAGCCCAGCAGAAAACATTCCCACATGGTCTCACACCTACCGGTTACTCCTGGGGGAATTTGTTTGTTCTGTGCACAGTGTTGAAAGCATTCGGCGTACTTTGCTTGCAATTGTTTTGGGTACAATTCCCCCATCTTAAGGCCCAGGTCTCCACTCTTTTGGGGGGGGGGGGTAATAAGTAAAGCAAATTTGCATCTTTGGCTGGCGGGAAACGAAATGATCATACAACTCCAATATTATATCGATTCCATTGGTTACCAGGGTCTAAATTGCAATGTTAGCTCTTAAAGCAACAGACTCCCAAGCCGACAGTAAGAACATACACAATTCAAGTTTTATTTAGCTAGATCTTCAGAAGTGCTTTCTATAGGCACAATACTTCAGTCCCTAGATCGTCACCAGATCTGCCAGTATTATTTTATGTTTTTCTCTATTCTCCATGTTATTTAGTGAACTTAATTAAAGTGCTTATTAATTAAAAATATTATAAAAATAACTTAGGTTTGTTTTTTTTTTTTTTTTACTAAGGTGACTAAATGCTAACATGCCCATTATATTCTGTGGACGCGTTAGCATTTTGCAAGCGCTAAATCGACTAGCGTGCCTTAGTAAAAGACCCCATTTGCTTATAAACTGCATTGAATTTCATCAGTGTCGGGAGGGGACCAATCGCTCCGACATGCGTCACCTTATGGCTTTTTCAAGGAAATCCCCCCTTCAATTTTTCTCTGCCCCAACCCGACTTCATTATTTGAAAAAGCCATAAGGCGAAACATGTCGGAGCGATTGGTCCCCTCCCGACACTGATGAAATTAGAATTTTAAAGCAAAGCATTTTTCGTCACCGGAGTATATGAGCAAGAAGTTGATACATTTTCTCCGAGAAGGTCATAAGAATAGCTTTGTTGGGTCAGACCAATGGTCCATCTAGCCCACAAATAGCTGACAAAAACCCAGATAGTAGCAGCAATGGTGGAATGAGGTATTATGACTAGAGAATGATAGGGAGACAAATTTTTCCCCGTCCCCGTGGGAACTCATTTTCCCGTCCCATCCCATCGAGTTGTTTTCCTGTCCCTGCCCCATTCCTGCAAGCTCCGTCCTCATCTGCACAAGCCTCAAACACTTTAAATCCTAAGTAGCAACATTCTAGAGCTCAGATTGTGATGTTATAATGCTTCATTCCACCAATGCCTAAGCTCCGTCCTTATCTGCACAAGCCTCGAACACTTTAAAATCCTAAGTAGCAACATTGTAGAGCTCAGATTGTGATGTCATAATGCCTCATTCCACCAATGCCTAAGCTCCGTCCTCATCTGCACAAGCCTCAAACGCTTTAACATCATAAGTAGCAACATTCTAGAGCTGAGATTGTGATGTCATAATGCCTCATTCCACCAATGCCTAAGCTCCGTCCTCATCTGCACAAGCCTCGAACACTTTAAAATCCTAAGTAGCAACATTGTAGAGCTCAGATTTTAAAATTTATAATTATATAATTATATAAAACTTAAAAATTATAAGTGTTTGAGGCTTGTGCAGTTAAGGCAGAGCTTACAGGAATGGGGCAGGGACAGCAACAAGACTTGTGAGGACGGGGGAAAATTTGTTTCCATGCCATTCTCTAGTGCATGGGTTTCTATTTCTTAACACTAAATTGGGAGTGGGGGAGGAAGGAGGAGTAGAGGGGGAAGAATGTGCACCCTGCCCTCCATCAGCTCTACTGGAGACTAGTAGAACAAAGAATAAGGCTGAATAGACAGAGATATTTATTTTGCTCCTTTTTTGGAAGCGGAGGAGTTGTACAGATTGTGCAGCCACAAAAAATAAGGATAATGTGTTTTGTCTGGACTGAGATATGTCTTGGGGGTTTCATTACACAGAGACTTTCGGCTTCCTGCAGTGTTACTTTGTTACTACTTAAAAAGCAGATGCTTTGGTTTCAGAGGTGAGCGGGAATCTTTTGTCGTGCTTCAGAGCATTGATTTCCCTGGGTTATGTCCATACTGCGCTGCTCTGCGCGCACCCCGCCCCGATCACTGCTGGTGGCGACAGTGGAAGCGTTTGTTCACAGATCAAACAATTGTGCCGGTTTGCAAATTTTGTTTCTGTTGATACGTTTCCCAGTTCATTTCCTGCTTTTCCACTTAATAACGCTGCCAAAGTGTGGTTTGGCCAACTAATAAATTGATCGAAGAACTTGGAAAACTGTCATTACTTTGGCACTTTTTTTTTTTTTTTTGAAAACCCGGGATTTTGCTAGATGTGTATAATGTGGTCCTATGTGAGCGCAGTTATGTCGATCAGTGGCTTCGGCTCAATGGGACGGAAATTGCACAGTCCAAGATTGATCTTCCTCTATTTGCATTTCAACTTACAGAGCTGATTTTCAAAAACCCCTTTGTACTTGGACACTCAAAAAAGTGCTTTGCAATAAGCATTCAGGATGAAGAACTACGAATGATCACTTTTATAGTGCTGAAAGGCATATGCAGCACTGTACATTTTGGCATCTATAGACGGCCCCTGCTCAGAAGAGCTTACAATCTAATTTGGACAGACAGACACGACATATAGGGTTGGGGATGCAGAACCCAAGGTGAGAGGAGTTAGGAGTCAAAAGCACTCTCAAAGAGGTGTACTGACATTTATAGAAGTCCCTGCTCGGAAGAGCTTACAATCTAACCTGGACAAACAAGACACGACATAGAGGTTTGGGGATGCAGAACCCAAGGTGAGAGGAGTTAGGAGTTGAAAGCACTCTTAAAGAAGTGGGCTGACATTTATAGATGGTCCCTGCTCAGAAGAGCTTACAATCTAATTTGGACAGACAGACACGACATATAGGGTTGGGGATGCAGAACCCAAGGTGAGAGGAGTTAGGAGTCAAAAGCACTCTCAAAGAGGTGTACTGACATTTATAGAAGTCCCTGCTCGGAAGAGCTTACAATCTAACCTGGACAAACAAGACACGACATAGAGGTTTGGGGGATGCAGAACCCAAGGTGAGAGGAGTTAGGAGTTGAAAGCACTCTTAAAGAAGTGGGCTGACATTTATAGACGGTCCCTGCTCAGAAGAGCTTACAATCTAACTTAGATAGACAAACATGACATATAGGGTTAGGGATGCAGAACCCAAGGTGAGAGGACTTAGG
The DNA here is from genome assembly GCF_902459505.1 of Geotrypetes seraphini. NCBI lineage: Eukaryota > Metazoa > Chordata > Amphibia > Gymnophiona > Dermophiidae > Geotrypetes > Geotrypetes seraphini. Next base: position 2,714,230 of record NC_047102.1, read on the forward strand.
AGTCAAAAGCACTCTCAAAGAGGTTGGCTTTTAACTGGGCTTTGAACACTGCCAGAGATGGAGCCCGCCGTAGGGATTCGGGTAGCTTGTTCCACTGGACAGAGAGCTGCATTTTACTGGGGTCAGCATTAGAGATGTTCCAGGGCTGTCCTAAAATTTAGCCATCTATGGGTAATAAGTAATTTTGGAAGCATTTTACCCAGAGAACTCGCAATGGCCTTCATATGTACAGGATGCAGAGGTTCAGGTCTTGAGTGCCACAAACAAGTCAGGTTTCAGGATATCCCTGCTGAATATGCATGAGACAAATTTGCATACGAATCTCATGCCTATTCATTGGGGATATCCTGGAAATCTGACCTGTTTGAGGCAGTCGAGGCCTGAACTCCTGCGTCCCTGATATATACACGTGTACATTCTGAACTAGGCGACTACACATGTAGATGCCATGTTTACATGTGGAAGCTCTTCATCATTGGAAGAGTGAAGCTTTAACGGTACAATAGGAAAGAGCACGGCGCCATCTGTGTCCTCTCTTCATGGGCAGGAAAGGCGCTCAGCGGTCAAGGAGAAGGTAGTCTGCAGAGACCAAAAAGAGCATTTTACCTTCTGGAACTGGAAACATCTTTTCCATTTAAGATGCAATTAATCAGGCTTTGGAACGTTTGGGACGTTTTCTATAGATGTCTGGCTTCTGGCTTTTCCATCCTTGCCTCCTTTGGAGCCTGGTTGCATAAATGGTTTTGAGCATATATAGATGAAGTTGCTTTGAAGCATAGATGAATCTTTATGATTTCTTACCTATAGCCTGACGTGAGCTGACACGCCTTCTTGAGCAGGTTGCATGATAAGAATCATTGGCATGCCCAGAAATCCTTGCAAATTCTTGGTTTTATTGAGGTCTTTCAGTTACGGATAGTCAATTTAACTGCACAATTGCTATCCTCATAGAATCTTGATAAGCTTTCATGGAATATAAGAATAAGTGTATTATTCTGTGTTGTGTAATAGGGTTTGTAGATTGTGCACTTCTGGTCTTGGCAAGGAATTTGCATAAAATCTATCACATATTCATTATCACTAAACCAGCTCTTGAAAAACATTTTTCCAAACTCCGGAGACCTTTTAAGATATCTGCCGGACTGTTCTCAATGGCTACCCATCATGGCCTCCTTCTCAGCCTCTGAACAGGCAAACTGACCGCATAGTAGTCGGAAGGAATTTGTTGAAGAAATGTACCCATAAGTTGTAAAACAGCGCAATGGAAAAATCATTACTGAATGAGAAAACATAATAGCTGAACATACCCACAGGGGTTCAGTGTATGTCTTTCCAAATGTTAAATCCAGATTTATGCTATTATTTTGCTAATTCAGCAACTTTGTGACAAACTAGAACTATGGAACTTCTGCAATACAGGTCGCATTAAAGCGTTTTTTAGCATATGTATTATAAAAAATTATATACATGTCATAAAGCATCTTAGCAGGCTACACGTTGAATTTTAGCATAAGTGCATTAAAAAGGACTTCTACAAGGTGTATATAATATTAGTCTGCCTAGTAAACCAAAATCTGTGACTTTTCTCCATATTGTCTGAGGTTCACAGACTTAAGGGTGACTGGCAATGTTCCAAAACTTCAACAGGAGCGTCTTACTTCAAAAAAGAGAACACTACTATGATCTTTCTCACAAGAGACAAGGTCCTGCTAAAGCCAAGGCCAACTTTCATGTCTGATGCAACTTCTATCTGCATAAATGCCTCCTTCCAAATAGATTTGCATAGGACTCTTTAGCCAATAGATGTGAACAAAGTTGTTCTCATGCCAAGCTCCAAAGATTACTACCAGAGGAATTAGATCAGAGAGAGAGAGAGAGAGAGAGAGAGAAAAAGAGATAATGGTTACTGCGGATGGGCAGACTAGATGGGCCATTTGGCCTTTATCTGCCATCATGTTTCTATGTTTCTATAACCATAAAGCTCTATGACCTAACAATGCAGGTGTAAAGAGCCTTAGCCTATAGGAAGAGGAGATGCAAATGTTAAGAGCCTTAGCCAATAGGGAGAGGAGGAGATAGTGGATGGGCAGACTAGATGGGCCATTTGGCCTTTATCTGCCATCATGTTTCTATAATCATAGTGCTCTATGACCTCACAATGCAGGTGGAAAGACCCTTAGCCTATAGGAAGAGGAGATGCAAATGTTAAGAGCCTTAGCCAATAGGGAGAGGAGGAGATAGTGGATGGGCAGACTAGATGGGCCATTTGGCCTTTATCTGCCATCATGTTTCTATGTTTAAGTTTCTAAATAGCATTTGTTAGTCAAAGCAGGAATTGAAGAATAAATTTCATCAGATTCCTGCATTGTCTTTCAAATGCTATTTCTTCTGAATTGTCTTTTCCTATGGTTTGGCATCAATAGTCTTTTCCCCCCTTAGTGTTAAGGAAGGTTTGGACAAGTTCCTGGAGGAAAAGTCCATGGTCTATTATTGAGAAACACATGGGGGAAGCCACTGCTTGGCCTGGATCGGTAGCATGGAATGTCGCTACTCCTTGGGCTTTTGCCCAGGTACTAGGGACCTGGATTGGCCACCATGAAAAGGAGCTACTGGGCTTGATGGACCATTGGTCTAACCCAGTAAGGCTATTCATATGTTCTTTGAATTTCAGTGTTTGCTAACCAGAGCTGAGATTGTGATGTCATAATGCTTCATTCCACCAATAAGAGTCAACCTCATCAGTGATGTCACAATGGCTTGGTTGTCCTGTACTTGGCTCACTTTTATTACATATAGCGGTGATTTCAATTTAGAGACATTTCTTTTTTCTTTACTGGTGGGAAGAATTAACGTAGGCTACCATTAACATGGATTGGTAGCATGAAATGTTGCTACTCTTTGGGTTTTGGCCAAGTACTAGGGACCTGGATTGGGCTACTGGGCTTGACGGACCATTGGTCTGACCCAGTTAGGTTGTTAACCTCAGTTATTGCCACAAGATAGTGATAAAATACCTCTTAACATGTTGATAATTTTGCCCCTTAATGTAACTGACTTGAACTTGTAAATTGTGGCGATAAGCTCCATGCAATTGCATGATGGAAGCTACTGTCAGAAAGTCCAAAAGAATCTCTTGATTAGGGGAGTGGATGCCATTTGGTGGTTCGTTTCATTTCCCCTTTTCTCCTTTCTATTGGCTTAGTTTGTTATTTTACGTGGGTAAAGTTGTGTAATGCCTGTAAAAGATTATGCAGCCATAGAAACGAGATGAAAAGAAAGCCTAAGTGCCTTACTTGATCATGTGGAGACAGAGGTGCCTCGGTGTAGCTCCTAGCGTCTCCCCTCCCTAGTACGTAGGACAGAGAATGCACCGTGCTATAACTTAACACCTTATACCTGCAGGGAACCTTTCAATTACCTGCATTTTTGAGTTTGTGAGTTGAAGAATTTGTTTTTTTTAATGTGGCTCTTACTGGTCTGAAAGAGAAGGGCAATATAGGATTAAAACAAAATGATTAGGAGCAGAAAAAAATCCAGCTTTGCCTTCAGATATTTATTACTTTAAAAATAAGAGAGCTCTTAGATAATTATAACTCTGCACAACAATTAACAGGTCTGCAATGACCTTTTTTTTTTTTTTTTACTTTCACATAAAAGTTATTGATTCTGCCCGCAGGACTCGAACACTGAAATACAGCCCACTCATCAAATAACACAATTTACAATAAAGCTTTTCATGCAGACCGCCCTACACTTTCGCCATTGTCTGTGAGCAATAATTATAACAGTCAGCTGGGCTGGCAAAAGCGCAAGGGCAGCGGAAACCGAGCGCCCTGGCACAGAGAGCACCTTTCATCGGGTCGAGCGGGCTTGGATTGGGCTTCCGGACTCTGATCTTTTCAAGACTTGTGGCTTTGGAAACCGATGTGGAAAAAGGAAGCCCGTCGGCATTACCAGTGCTATAAAGATCACAGCTCTAATCAAATTCATTCAGCATCAGGCTTTCTACATTTTATAATGAACCCACAGAAAGTAGAACTCAAGCTTTTGGAAAAACAAATCTATACATGTGAGTAAGTGAAAGAAAACTAAAACGATAAAGGTAGTGTAATATAACGTAGACAGACAGCTTGGAATTCATTAAGGGGTCCTTTTACTAAGATGTGCTAAAACAGCTAGCATGCCTCAGTAAAAGAGGGGTTAAAAGTGGAATCACTTTATATAGCAGTGAAAAGTACAGAGAATCCCCTTCATTTACCCTTGTAATTAAAGAGTGAAGATCAACCCCCCAAAGGCAGTCTCAGCCTTTCCATACTGAAACTGTGGATGCATCCCATATGTAAAATTTACAACCGATGGCCTTTGAAATGTGTAAAACAGAGCTCGCGTGTAATAAATATAGCCTTCAGGAGCATTAAGTGAAAAGAATCTGCATTACGAGACGCTATAGAAACCCTCTGCAGATGGACTGCATCTGATGTTTGCAGAGAGACTATGTGTTTCGAGTGAAACTTATGAATCAACCAAAATGTTGATATTTTGCCTGTTTAAATATTTTTTAAAAACCTTGCTGCATGTGGCCATGCCTGTAGAAATGCTGCTTTTTTTTTGGAGGGGGGGGGGATGGTTTGGATTTACTGAAGGGATATATGTGTCTTGAGCCAGACACTTACGTAATTACAAGAATATTTGCTACAATTGTCATTGAGATAGATAAATTCATTTGAGAACTTGGAATGTCAAGTATCAGATTGATAACGATCTGCTTAATGATATTGTACTTCTGCTTCCAGGCAAACAGTACAGACCCCAGATAGATGGAAACAGAGCGTTGCATCTGAGCATCTTCTCTAATGCAATGGCTATACCTTCAAATATTCGTTTTTCAGCCTGCTCAGTCTGGTGCCATGACTCCTGATGGTTAAGGAGAGAAGCTCGTGTTTGTCCCTTAAGCCAACTGAGATGTCCAGAGTTTCCTTGAAGACTGCTCGCGTATGAATCATCATATCTATGAAGTCATTACTCAGTGTCTTTTCTTCATTATTATCACCCTCTTGGCTTTGCTTGAACTTCACCTCCAGCTCCATTAAGGATTTTTCCGAGTTGGTGAAAGCATCCTCGATCTGATTGGATTCCCGCCTCAGATACTTTCCGTAGCTCTCTTCTCCATCCAGGTCATAAGAAATGCTTTTCCCGATGCCCTCCAGAACTCTGTCCACATCCTCGATTTGCCTTTTGATGATGACAAACTCATCTCTCATGGAGATAATCTGACCTTCTGCTGAGGGGCACTGCCTGTTGGTCACTTTGAAGAGCATCTGGCATTTCTCCGGCTCATCGTTTTCATCAAAGTCTCCATCTGGCACAAAATAGTGGTGCAAGGTCCCGTTAGATATCTCTGGTTGTAGAGGACCATCGTAGTAGCCCTGGCATAATTTGCACAAAACTCCAATCCACAGTAACTGAAGCTGCAGCATCATGGAAAGGCTGGTGTCAGTATATCAGATATCAACCGTATTTCAGGTTTTTTAAATGTTTAAAATTCCCACCACAATCTTGGGTGATGAATTGTACTGCATAGACAGCAAATCCACTCTGGCTTCTTCATCCAATCTTCAAATTCCAAATATACTTCATTGAAACTTACGAGGATTGTCTTGCGAAATCTGTAAACTCCTGATGTGTTCACTGCCCAAGATCCCAGCTGAGTAATTAACGTTTGGTAAAGAGCTCTCCCTCCACTAGAGAAGCCTCAGAAGTCTAACTGAAAAGCAAAACAGATGACACCAGGATGCTCCGCTTCTCAGACACACATGACTGCTCTGTTCCCTTTTATAAGTCGTGAAGAGAATGCAGAAAATCTATGTGAGCGAAAGAAGGAGCCCTGCAATCAAATCGCCTTCTGTGCGTCTGATAACTGCAAGCGACTACTGTGTTTCAACATCTGGATTGGAAATGCAGAGCTTTGCTCTTGGCTAAGGAAATCCTTAGGATTAGCCTGCTATCGAATTACAGCATGGATTCGTCACTTAAAAGCCAAAACACAGTCTTGGAAAGAAGCCCTCCTTTTTCTAAGTTGTTAAAGCTGAAGCCTCTTTTCTTCTTTTTCAAAAGACTTGACACTCTGCAAGACCTGGCAACAGCAAATTTAAGAATAAAAACTCCACTTCGCTAAGCGAATGCGTGCCAAACTTTCTATACGAAGAAATGCTGCTTGGATTGAAAAGTATAAACAGCTATTGCGTTGCTATGGATTCCTATGTCAAGATGTCACAATAATGTACATGTGCGTCCATTGGGATTTCGCCTCTTAAAACGCTGATTTTGAATTGAAATGTTTGTTCTGCTTGTGAAGATTAACTATTTAAAACAAAAGTCAGATGTCGTGTTGATGTTCTCATTTGTGTATAGAAGCAAAGTTCAGGCATATTTCCATTCATAAGAAACTCTTTGATCTAAAAATGAAGGGGTTTCTTTTCTAAAATGTAAAAGTTTGTTGCTATTGCGTGTTTCAAGAAAGGTTTGGACAAGTGAGCAAGTGCAAAGTGATGCATGTGGGGAAGACGAACCCAAACTATAGCTACTTGATGATGGGTTCCACGTTAGGATTCACTGGCCAGGAAAAGGATCTAGGCGTCATTGTTGAGGGTACGTTGAAACCCTCAGCTCAATGTGTGGCTGTGGCCAAGAAATCAAATGGAATGTTAGGAATGACCAGGAAAGAAATGGAAAACAAAGGTGAAAATGCTATAATACCCTTCTGTTGAATATCTACTTAGCGCCACTCTTGACATTGGCACAGTTGATTGGATTAACCATGTTTGTATACTTTCGAAATGGATCAGACACAAAAAAATCTCTTTATTAAATGAGAACTTAAATCATACTACAAACTGGTTACACAACCAGAAATTAAAACTCAACCCAGAAAAATCAACGTCAATAATATTCACCCCGTGCGATCCAGTAGCCTTACCATCACAGATAAAACTAGGACATACCCTGATCCCACTCGTAGCCAATACAAAAATATTAGGAGTAATTGTAGACTCAAAACGAACCTATCATCTACAGAGTTCTAAAGTAGTGAAAACCTCATTTTTCAGATCGTGTGTGATTATTGTTCCCTGAAGCCCTGAACATCCTACTCCAATCACAAATTGATTATTGCAATTCTCCTTACACTGGATTACATCAAAAGGATATACAGACCGGTAGATTACAGATAATTCAGAATAAGGCTATCAGACTAATCCATGGTCTTTGTAAATTTGACTACATCACTCCATTTTTGAAAAACACTCATTGGCTCCCTATGAAATATTGCATTGTATATAAATTACTCTTAGTTACATACATGGTATTGACGACAGATGAGCCACCGTATCTAGCATGTTTGCTGAGTCTGTACACATCCGTAAGAAATCTAAGATCCACAAACAAACTTTTTGTAATTCCAATCCCACAAGGAAATCCTTCATGAAATGTCAGAGATGCAATTTTTTTCTGTCTATGGCCCAAAGTGCTGGAATTCCCTACCGTTACCACTTAAATCAATGACTTCTATAGATAAGTTTAAGGAAAACCTGAAAACTTGATATGACTCTTTTAAGCAGGCAGTATTAGTATCAAAAAATTGTATTCGCTGTCTACAAAATAGTGCATGGAATTTTCCCACTAGAATTTCTATACAAATAAGACTGCTAGAAAATTTGCATGTGAAATTTTGCTAAAGGGAATTTTCAGAAAAAAATCTACCGAAGCTCCATTGACAAAGCTGCGATATCTACCACGGCGAGGTATATGCCTCGATGCTCATAGAATTTCTATGAGTGTCGGAGCATTTGCCTCGCTGGCCCACAGTAGAAACCTTTACCGCAGCTTTATAAAAGCCAGCATCTGTGCTTAAAGTCAATTAAGATTCATGTTATCAACGACACGCAAAATTATACTCATTGCAGCTATGAAAAGGACAAATAATGTACTCATTTGCCAATTATAAACTGTTTTGAATTTGAATGGCAAACCTCCGTGTTTAGTATAGTCCGAATAAAATAACCTCTCTTTTCTTCGTGAAATGTGGCAATTTCCCAAGACAACATGCTCCAAACTATAATGGAAGCCTTAACGTTTAGCGCGTGCCTTAGTAAAAGGACCCCTGAAAGGGTGAAACAACCGAGATACTCTAGGACTGTGGATCTGGAAATTTTTTAAAACTGCAAAATAAAAAAAAAAAAATCCCACATCACATTCCAGCAAACCGATTAGCTGCAAAAGCATGAATTATTAGCTCTTGATTCCTGGGAATTGTGGTCTGTGTGGGGGACAGTCAATGCTTGCTTCTCGGCGTTGCAGACAGAAACCGTGATTCTGCTGTGGACTCTGCTTTCATTGGACGCTGGACAATTGGACGGGATGGAAGCTGGCAAAGGGATGCTGCTCAGCATTTCTCAGCCTCGTGAATATTCTGGAGCACAGAGCAAGACGAAAAGGCTGTGGAAGATTTTATTTCCAGTTCTGCCTAAAATGTATTTCCCTCCATTTTTAGGATTCTAAATACAGGAATGTTTTTCAGCTGTTTCTTCAGTATAAACAGTAGCGAACACTGAAACTTCAAGTTAAATGACTAGAGATTTACCATAGGTGGCTTTATATTTTTTTTGTGCTAAAAGAAGACAGATTAAAGGCCTGAATATATTTCAGAACCATAAAGCATTCTTACATAATACAATAAGCCAGACTAATTCCTGAGCAATGGAGGAGTAGCCTAGTGGTTAGGTCCGCTGAGGACCTGGGGCGCTGAGTTCAATTCCCGAAAGCAGCTCATGTGACTCTGGACAAGTCCTTTAACCTTTTATTGCCCTAGGACTCGTACAAAATAAATACCTGTATATAGTAGGTATACTTCTTTGATTTTAACCACCGAAAAGTGGTTAAATTAAGACAACCCCCCCACAAACACACACAAACACTCTGCTACCTGTCTGATCTTGAAGAGGAACTGATTATTCAAACTTCCTGTGCTTGGATGAGATCATAAAGGATTCGTAGGGCTAGATTCACAAAGCAAGCCGATCGTGACCCCTTTGTGACCTCATTTCCCTCCGGCCCGATTCACTAACCTCTCCTGCGATCCGCTTTAAATCGGTGCATGCAAATGAGGGGAAACGCATGCAAAGTAGGCAGGGACACGATTCACCAAACAAATTTGGGACACCAATTGGGCTGGCCGATCAAGAGAAGAAGCGACCGCTGGGGGACCAGTCGCACGCATCTCTGCCGACTCTCCTGCTCCATTGCCGCCCTGCACTCTGCCCCGATCTTCAGTCTTGGGGCAAGCAACAATGGAAGCCTGTCCAGTCCCAATCTTCCAGCCCTGCTAGCCCTGCCTCAGTGCAGCCCAGCTTTAAACCCGTGGGCTCACACTGCAGGGAAGGCGGCAGAGAGCAGGGCATGGCCAGCTGACAGTGGGAAGAGGCTGCTTCAACTAGAATGTTGCAACTATTTGGGGTTCTGCCAGGAACTTGTGACCTGGATTGGCCGCTCTTGGAGACTGGGCTTGATGGACCATTGGTCAACCCAGTAGAGCTACTCTTATGTCCTTATGCTGTGGGAACACTCCAAATCTGGCTTTCTCAGCCAAGCCATGGCACGTCTTTTGCCCATTTTTGTTTTCTCAGAGAGCGAGATAACTCACTTTTCGTTCAGGTCAATATTCAAAAGGACTCAAACCTTCGGATTCTATATAGTTTGCTCAAGTTGGATGTGTAAATTTGAGCAAGGAGACCAGATGTGCGCGTAAACTAATTAAGTCAGTTGGGTGTTATCAACCAATTGCTGAGGTTAAATTGGAGTTGATTGGGATTTAATTGGCAGAAATTTGGATTCATACACACATCTGCTTAGGCACTATTCTATTCTATAATACAGTACTAAAAGTAAGATAGAAACAGGGAGGTTTAATATATACAATTAAAATATCAAATGGAACATATGATATAACTTCACAGGATACAAAAGGGCGATGGGTAGGATTATATTGCTAAAAATAAAAAGAATGAATGGGGGAGGAAAAGACAAAATCAGGCTCTGGGTCTAAACCTCATATGCGTCTTTGAAAAGAAAAGTTATTAGGTTAGATTTGAATTTTGCCGAGTTGATTTCTTGCCTCAGGTTAGATGGGAGTGAGTTCCACAATGCGGGAGCTACCACTGAGAGAATTGTCTTACGGGTCATATCGTACAATAACTGTCAAACAGAGGAAATTGCAAGGAGATTGATAAGATGATCGAAGCGTCCTGGAGGTTGTATATGGAATTAACAATCTGTCAGTGAGTATGGCTGAGTGTACGGTTTTTACCGTGAAGGTGAGGAAGAGTATTTTGAGGGTAATCCAGTGGGATATAGGCAACCAGTGTGCTTTTTTTCAGAAGGGGGGTCACATGATCTTTTTTTTTTTTGCATTAAAGATCATTTTTATTGCTGTGTTCTGAATTATCTGAAGCCTTCTGATTTCTTTTTGTGTGGTTCCCTGACTTGTTTTCAACCAATAGGTCTCTCTGTATCCACTAATAGTCTCAGACGGTCGTTCCATGCAGGAATTGGGGGAGAGAGCGATTGCTTCCAGTAAGATACTATTACACCCCAACTCTAACCCAAACGCTTCACTTTCTGCTGCCATCTCGAACCATGGTTGTTATGGAGTCTCTATACACAAGATTGTGGCATGGTAAGTTCCTAAAATTTTTCATATAGAAGAAGAGCAATTTTTTGGCATCTCTGAGGCTTTATTTACACCTAACAAACTAGATAACAGAGCATCTTAAAAAACTCTACCAAACATGAGATCATTAAGCAAGTTGAGATTAAATCCAATTAATGAGCGCACCAGTGATTTAGAAGGGAGGGAGACAGATGCGTCTGTGGAGGCAAAAGCGCAGGACTTTTGCAAAAGGATTTATTAAAATAATGAAAATAGAGCATGACAGTTTTACATATTACTCCCCATCACCTGCCTAATATGTGCTTTTGTGCATGATTTAGAGACGATCCTGTAGCATCATTTCTCATAGAGAACGTTAAGCTTAGAATGAGGAGGAGACTTTTCTCACCGGATGAGCTATGAACGTAGGAAGCGTGGAGGATGTTACTGCTTTATAATGTAAACGAGCTGGTCACATAACAAGAAGGAAACACAGACCTAGGGCTAGAGTCTCTGGCCGATTTTCCAACAGCGACTGAATCACTATCAAGTTTGCGTGCAAACCCACCGACTCAATTGCTCAGAGCCCTAACAGTAGTGACAGGGGAAGCAGCCTCCTGTCACTGCTGTCAGGACTTCTGCTTTTTTTTCTTATGGAACAGATGTTCAGGCTTATTAAAAATTTGATATACCGCCTTATCAAATATCAAAGCACTTCCGAACCACCTTCCTCCCCAAAATCCCCAAAAGATGGCAGATAAACTATTTTCAGGGGAAAAAAATTGTAGAAGTATTTTTTCAAAAATGGACATTTTCCCACTGCCAACTTTGTCGTCTAGTGCCATAGAAACATAGAAACATAGAAATAGACGGCAGACAAGGGCCCACGGTCCATCTAGTCTGCCCACCTTAATGTCCCTCCCCTACCTTTGCCCTGTGAAGAGATCCCATGTGCCGATCCCATTTGGCCTTAAAATCAGGCACGCTGCTGGCCTCAATCACCTGTAGTGGAAGACTATTCCAGCGATCAACCCAAATTGGACTTAGATGTATGTTTTGATTATTCCCCTCCACACATGCAGATCAGTTTCATGCATATTCATTAAAGGTATCCTAAAATCCTGAGTAGACTAGTGCCCACAGAAATTAGAATGTGCCTACTCCCCTGCATGTCCCACTCACATCTCATTAACGCTAACAACATATGTGAGAAGTATTGTATTTCCGCGCATGCATTCATGCATTCGACCCTCTGTTCGTTATACTAAGCAGGGAAGGCGGTCGAGCAGTGACATTCTCTTTCAGCCCAAGAAAATTATTCTCTCAAACTGAAGAGATTGCCAAAGTCCTACAATAAAGCCAGCATTTTCTTCACTGGAACCTTCCATTGATCCAAGAACAGCGTATACGCTCGTGCTTCTGCTAATGAAATGAAGGTTTTCCTGCAGTGTGCATGGCGTGAGCAATGTTTGCTTGGAGGAATTGACAGTAATGAGATGTGTCACACTTGCCACTTGCACAGTTTTTATAAATCTAGATTCTGTGAACAGATCTGACATATTTATAGCTTTCATTTTGGCTTCTTGGACTTTACCATCAAAACTCCCAGTAATATGTTCCTTGGAGGATGCAAGAGAACTTAATTTTTAATTTTTAGATTTTATTAATTTGCTTCTTGTGAAATAGTGATTACAAATCTTTTCATTAGCCTTTGCAGCAAATAAAGAAAATTATTAATATTAGTACTCTCACATCTCATTCGCCTCTCAATAACATCACAACTCCAAATTAGTGGCAAAACAATGGCCCCTGGTTTTATTATATCAAACATAACTTAACTCCATAATACATTAACAGATCACCATTCAATACAAACTGCTTCCTTCACAACTAGGCAGTACCGCATTAGTCTACAACAGTGGTTCCCAACCCTGTCCTGGAGGAACACCAGGCCAACTGGGTTTTCAGGCTAGCCCTAATGAATATGCATGAAGCAAATTTGCATGCCTATCACTTCCATCAAATGCAAATCTCTCTCATGCATATTCATTAGGGCTAGCCTGAAAACCCGATTGGCCTGGTGTTCCTCCAGGATAGGGTTGGGAATCACTGGTCTACAAAACAGTCTATTAACTGTTATCACCCCCAAAACACATGACCTGCAGTACCGCAAGGCCATACTCTGACTCATGGTGGTATCGCACATGAGTCCCCACTTAACAATCACCAATGAACCCCAAACATCTTGTTGCATAATTAACTGCCCCTCTTACCCTCCAACTCTTTCTTCTCTGTCTGCTGCGACCACTTAGAACCTTTACCCCCTCTCTTGCATCATCTCCCTACTTCACTCCAAAAAGAGGATGGGCCCTGTGGGACAGCATTTACCCCAGCCTCTCGTCACCCTCAACAACCCAAAAAACATTCATTCAATTCAATTTTCTATACCATTCTCTCAGGGGAGCTCAGAATGATTTACATGAATTTATTTAGCTACTCAAGCATTTTCCCCTGCCTGTCCTGGTAAGCTCAAAGTATGAACAACACGGGATGCTTTCCAGCCAGTGACCCTCAAGCCTTGCATTGGTGTAGTAGGAAAGGACTGAGATTGAGATAGACACTAAAGAATGACAGTCTCTGGTATCCAGAGCAGATATTGTGATGTCATAATGCCTCATTCCACCAATGCCTAAGAGCCAACCTCATCAGTGATGTCACAATGGCTTAATTATCCTATACTTGGCTCACATAAGAATCAGAGTCTGAATGGGCCCAGCCACTGACCCTGAAGCCTTGCAGTGAAGAATGCTGGTGTAGAAGGACCGAGGTTGAGTGCCAGCATCATTATTCTAGTGTGTTTGTACACTGAAGGGTGTGTTTTGCATTCCTGAATTTGTGGTGGTCTTGCAGAAGAACAAAACCCCTGACACAGTAACGAGCGAAACAGGGTTTTTGAACTTTCCCTCCCTCGGTACCTTTCATATCAACTCCCTCATTACCCAGTCGTCTTTTACTAGTCTACTTCCCTCCCCCCTTTTTTTTTTTTTTTTCTATTATTTTAAAGTGTTAATTTTAGCTCTGAAAACCGACCAGCTACTTGTTGATGGACGGTGTATCAAATTATCAATAAACTTGGAAACTGTCGGGTATTTGGCTTCCAGTGCCCTGAATTGGAGTTCATTTTGGAGGACGATCTGGATGTTTCAGGAAAGTAAGACATTCAAGCTAAGTTTTTTGTTCTTTCACTCATACAGGATATTAGACTTGCACTTTTTAAGTGTATTTTGTTTTGTTTGTAAGGGGAGCTTCCAAACAAAACAAAATAAACTTAAAAAGTTCCTGGAACTCCTTCACCAATTGAGACTGTATTTTCCATGCTATTGAAGGGTATGAACAACGGATTTGTTGAATTTCACCAAGTGGGTTTTTTTTTAAACAATGAAGCAGAACTGAGGTTTCTTCCCCACTTTTCATCTGTTGTGTGTGTGGTTGTTGAAGGTAGTGGTTGTGTGAATAGGAGGGCTCTTCTGTTTTTTTGCTTAGAGTATGCTGAGTTTAGCTGATGATTAAACGTACTGTCTTCCTATTTGCATGGTAATAGAAATCACCCATTATTATAATGTTGCCCATTTCTCCAGCTTTCCTAATCTCTGAAAACATTTCTTTATCGGTCTGCTCATTTTGTCCCGGGGGACGGTAGTCTAACCCTACCTTTCTATTGTTTTCCTTCACACATGGAATTTCTATCCATATGGATTCCACACTGCTATCTATGTCATGCAGAATGTTTATTTGATTTGATTCAATTCCCTCTTTGCAACCCTCCTCCAATTTGATCTACTCTATCCTTGCAATATAATTTGTACCCAGGTAACACAGTGTCCCATTTTGTTTCCACAATCTCTCTTTTGCATCAGAATACGTGTACATTGTCACTAGAGTCTAGCTGTTGGCCTTAAGTAAGAGAAAGAACAAAGACCTTCTTGTCTCGTATCAAGGTTATTTTCAATAAACAAAAATCCAAGCCTAAGGATCTTTTCTGTTCTCCTGTGACAAATGAATAAAGACTTTCCTTCCATAGCGACATCAACAAGGGGGCTTAGATTTCCCTCCCCTAAACAGTGGTTTTTATTTTGTCTCAGTTCAATCCTTCTTAAAACATCTGGGGTTAAGTAAATGTTCAGACACCCTTTGACACTAAGCCTTTTATTCCAGTCACTGTTCAACACATGTGTTACTCAGACGGTTGCAGAGTGAGACGTGAAGTAGACTTTTTTGACATCTCAGTTGCTCCCAAAGATGGTAGTTCGTAACACAGGAGCAGACGTTGTTTTCAATGACTTGCTTTCATAATAATGTGAGGGAGTCTATATGATACTGCCTCTCTACCCTTGGTAGCACTAATTCACGTTACAGTTCCGCCCAGGGGTAGAGTCAGGAGGACATGGTCTAGGAAGTATATAAGCTCAGGTCACAGCTAGGTGGAAGAGGAGGAGCAGAGAGAAGCAGTGATGCCCAATATCTGCCTCCACCGAACTGTAAACTGCAGCTGCGACAGTCAGGTAGACCAAATCCCTTGGAACTTTGCAACATTGGATTTTTGACCCAAGTAAATGCTAGATATTACATTGGTAACTTTTGGGAACCAGGCCAGAGACATGTCAAGTGTATTGCCTTGTTGAGTGACAGCAATGTATGCCCTGGCCCTCCATGAGCAGGTCACTGGAGAACCTTGTTATATCAAAGAAACATTTTGGCCCAGATTCAATAAACAGCACAATAAACATTTTAGGTGCAAGGAGATGCCTTACTGGCACCTAAATTAAGTGCAAAACACCATTTAAAAGTGGTTTTTTAAAAAAAAAATTCAAGGCGCCTACATCGGGGCTATGGAGGCACTTTACAATGCCTAACGCCACTGTAGGTGTGGCTAATGCTGGAAAAGGCATTAGGCGTCACAAAGCACTTCCTTAGGCGTGATTCCCGTGAAAGGTAGGCACCGGAAATGTAGGCCTTGAAAACCCTAGCCTATCTTTCCCGAAGGTGCGATTCTATAAATGGCTCCGTCACGTGATTGACACGCAATCGGTGGCCGTGTTTATTTTTCTCCCTCATATGTGAATTCAACAGGTCTCCTACTTGGTACTTTAAATAAATATTATTTGGTGTGCCTTAAACCGCTGCGTGGCTCTAGTGTATCTGGGATCAGGGGCCTGCCTTCATTCACGTTACTACCATAACTATGCTGTCCTGTGAGCCAAGGCTGGACTTAAAAGAGCCAGCAGGGAAGTTTGTTTGTACATGAGAAAACCCAGATTGGAGTCTCTATGAGGTGTTAGGCAGTGCCATGGTTTGTAATTGTATAAATAGATTTAGCAGCTGTAGGTTAGGTTATAAGGAACCGGAGCAGCTGAAAGACATGTTTCCATAACCGTGCTCGGCTTTAATTGATGGCGAAGAGGACATGCAAGCTATGCACGAGTAAAAAGCCTACGCAAAAACTCCCATTTAATGTTGTAAATAAAAATATTCGTTTACACATAGAATGCTGTGCTGATTACAAGCAATCGTGCCTTATAGGCTACTGTCTTCCACACCATGGGGACAATGAGCCTGGTAGAGGATTTTGTTTATTACCTTAAGACCCGAGTGTCAGCATTGGAATTCCTCAACAATCCCTTTGAAAAGAGAATCCCCAACTATTTCTTTATTTATTCATTTAGCCCGTCCTTCCAAAGGAGCCCAGAACGGGTTACAAAGGTACATTCACAGTATAGGACAAAATTATTGAAAGACATTTTGGGCAGACATAGCTTAGAAGAATTTGCGGCATTCGTAGAAGATATGACATGGCGTAGTATAGATATAGGACAGCGTTCGCTGCACTAACAGAACAGAACATAATTGTACTAAAGTTTTAGGGCTCCTTTTTACTAAGGTGCACTAGCGTTTTTAGCCATAGCACGCGCTAGCTGAAAAATTACCACCTGATTAAAAGGAGGTAGTAGCGGCTAGCGTGTGTGGCATTTTAGCGCGCACTATTTCACACATTAAGGCCCTAACACACCTTTGTAAAAGGAGCCCTTAGTGTTGTAAGCGAGTACATGATTGGTGATCGACAGTTAAGGTTCTGAGAGTAGCGTCAGTCATTTTGGAGCTCGTGAGTAGCGTTGGACGTTAAAGAGCTGGATTTGTGAAGAGAAAAGTTTTCACGGCCATCCTGAACTTCCATACATTGTCTAGCAATCTAATGGATGTGGGGATGATGTGCCAGAATCTGGGTATAAACTGTGAATAAGAGCTGTTTCAGTTTTGAGTGAACCATCAGGTGGTAGTGTGAGCCATCTCTCTGTTTGAGATCTCGGCGCTCCGTTTGGGATGTAAATATGTAGTTTTGATGTCATGTAGTTCGGTGTCAGCTTGTGGAAGGTCTTGAAGGCTAGGACCGAGGCTTTAAAGGCGCAGCACTTTTGGGTAGGTAACCAATGCATGGATGTTGGTGCTGGGGGTGACATGGTCTCGGAAGCCTAGGTTTTTCAGGAAACGAATGGTGGGTGTCGATACATTAACTACCTTTCAACATGTGAGGGCTCGCATATCACGCCCTTCACACTGCATCTGGTGAAATGCCATTCATATTCGGTGAGGTACGAAAAGATGGCTCTGACTTTTGTTGTCATTAACAACGAGATAAATAATTACCTACATACAAAACTATTCATGAACGCCGGCTGTTATTGGAAGAGCACTCAGTGATATTTGGCAGCTCTAACCACAACAGCCTTGGGGAACTGGATAAATATTCATTAATGGCAATCTGTAAATCAGAAATGTGTTCTGACTGTGGTTTCCCTCAGAATTCACTGGATAATAATGAAGCTCAGTCAAGTGACAAATCAAAATACAGAAGTTTAATATTAAAAGTATACGTTATAAATCTTCATAATTTTATTGCATGTATGGAGATAATATTATGAAGGTTTTCTCATGTATATGAGAGAGTGTGTGTGTGAACCTGTATGCTTGGAGTGTATTTTATAAAGGAAAGTTGGCATCTACTTTATTTTAGAGAATAATAGGATATTCCAGTATATACATATATGAGGTTAGGCAGGAGCACTTACATTAGCTGTATTCCGACATTAATATACATGATCAATGCATAAATGTTAGTATCTGCTATTTAAAACTACCCCTTTGTTGTTGGGTGCCATCGACTTGTGTTCAAATCCTAGCGATTTGATGAATTACATACAGATCTAAAAAGAGATTAGTTTTGTGCTAGTCTGGTAAGGTCCTCAGCATCATCCCTATGGTTGTTTCCACCATGTCCACCCATCTAATTGCAGGTCGTCCTCGTTGCCTGGTTCCTTCGATCTTCCCAAATATAATGTCCTTCTCCAATGATCTTTTTTTTCTGACAGTGTGACCAAAATAAGACAGTCGTAACTTCATCATTTGGGCTTTCAGTGACAGAGTCAGTCTGATCTCTTATTGAATCAATTTGTTAGTTCTTCTGCTGGTCCACAGCATGCATAAAATCCTTCTCATCATCCCCTTTTGCTCTTCCCGGACCCTTAGATCGGCTGATCAGAATTTACTGATCATACCTTCCATCAAAGAATTTTACTACACTAGAAAAGCTATTTTTTCCATTATAGCTCCAACTTTATGGAACGCCATGCCACCTCAACTCCACCTCGAAAATTCACTCAACAAATTCAAGACTAAACTAAAAACGTTCTTATTCCAACACGCATACCATAGCGTCTAAATATTTCCTTTCCAACAGCTAGCAGTATAAACACGAACCGCTTTTAGAAAGTGATCCCCATTCCTGGTGTTTTATCCCCTCTTCCCTCTTCCCTTTAATTAATTTGTTTTTAATAATATAATTATTAACTTTCCCCTCCCCCTTTACCCCAAGCTCATGTTCATATTTATAATTTGTCTATTTAATGTTCAAATTTCCCCCTCCTACCTCCCTACAAAAATTTATTTTAACTTTTATTTTAGCATTGTAAACCGGCCAGGTGCACGTCGATGGTCGGTATATTAAAATTAATTAAACTTGAAACAAAGCTCAATTGAGTTAATCTTCTATCTTGTTTCTGTGGTGTCCAGCTTTTTCATCCGTAATTGACCACTGAGAAAATGAGTGTGTGGACAAGTCTGACCTTTGTCTGGAGTGTTATTTCCTTGTCTATTAATACTTTGTTGAGAGCCTTCATTGAAGAGTGGCCCAGTGCTATTCTGTTGAACATTTCTTCCCTGCTAGTTGCTTCTTTGTTAATGAAAGAGCACAGGAGATCGAAATCCTTAACAACTTCTATTCTATCACCTTCAAGCTCAAAATCTTTATCATTTTCCATGTTCATGATCTTCGTCTTGTTTATGTTCAGGTCTAATCCCATGTTATGACTTTTGGCTTTGACTTTTCTCAGTAGATACAGCATGTCATCTTTGCAGCTGGTGATAAGTATTGTATCGTCTGTATAATGCAGATTGTTTATATTTTTGGCCATAAAATTTCCCCTATACACACATAAAATGTCATATCTAAAATTACCCCCATGTAAAACTGGTGGATGATAACCAGAAAGTGTGCAGTTTTGTGCAAAATATAGGTGAAGTCATGATCTACATTCTGTAGAGGGTCCATTGGGATAATTTAATCTATAATGTTAAAGTTTGAGTATTTTCTGATAAATGAGAAAATCTTGTATCTAGAACTAATCACAAGAAGATGCTGGTTCTTGTTACACTCGTGGATGCAGTAAATTGGGATCCAGTTTCTTCTAAAACAGTAGTTCACTACCTTGTCCTGAGGACATACCTAGTCAGTCAGATATGCAGGATATCCTTGCTGAATATGCATGAGATAGATTTGAATACACTAGTAGGCATGTAAATCTCTCTTATGAAGCTCACAAGGGGGATCCTGAAAATCTGACTGGCTTGGTACGTCCTGAGGACTGGGTTGAGAATCCCTGTTGTGAACTGTTCATGCAAATGTGTAATTAAATATCAGGAGGTGAAATACGTTTTTTTTTAAATAAATCTTTTCAGTTATCTTCCCTTTTGAGTGATAAAAAACAGTTATTTTCTTCTGCTGAGAAGACTTAAACCTTTGGGGCTGTTGTATTATCTCTATTGGTGCCTGCTAAAATTTATCATAAGAGCATAAGAATAGCCAACGGTCCATCAAGCTCAGTAGCCCGTCCTCAGGGTGGCCAATCCAGGTCACTAGTACCTGTCAAAAACCCAAGAGTAGCAACATTCCAGAATCCCAAAGAGTAACAAAAGATTCTAGAACCCCAAATAGGAGCAACAGTCCATGTGAAATTCCCAAAGTAGCAACATTCCATATTACCTATCCAGGGCAAGCAATGGCTTCCTCCAGATGTGTGCTAACATAGCTTATATTTCTTTAAGCATTTGTAATTTCTTTCTTTTATTCTCCACAGTAGTTCTCTTCCCTCATAATTATTATGGATTTTAAGTGCTATAGAGCTGGTTAAACAGGTTTGATTATTTCTTAATGGGAGTTTTTCTTTTAATGGTTTATTCCAGTCCTTGCCTGAAATTGCTTTTCAAGTGTATACTTGCATATTATAATGTATAATTGTATAAATAAAAATCATTTAGATGTTTGTACTTGTGCCAACTATAGAAATGGTGATGTCCACCGAAGCATGTCAGGGACACGTGTATCTAGCAAGATAAACTCGGATATGTGAAAACTCAATAATGTCCAAAATACACTTTCATAAGAAAGATACAAAAAATGTCATATAAAACATAAACAGTGCTGCTTTGGTTTAAATAGGATGTGTCTCAAAAAATGGAGGAAAAGCCTCAGACTGAGGCCCTCCCACCACCACAAAGGTGGTCTATTGTTTCGTATGCAACTTTTGTGTTCAGTAACCTGTGTTTTAAAAGGGTGAATGGTTTGGCCCACATAAACCTTAGGGCATGGACATATGAAAACATAGACCACAAATGTAGATGTTGCATGTTTCAACCTAAAAATCTGACCTGTTCTTGGATGAGTGAAAAAATCCGTGAGCTCCAAGGTTATCATACAGGTTGAGCATTTCCCACATTTAGAATGACCTGAGGATCGAACTACCAATGGACGTGGGTCTAAAATGTCGGATGGGCTTAAAAGTTCTTTAAAGTTCTTTTGTCGTGAATACTCAATCCTGAAATGGATATCACGGAACGTGGGATGTAGTTCCATAAGCTCCCAGTGATGTCTCAATAGTCTTGTAATATTGTTAATGTTGGATGAATACTCCAAGACACAGGTAACAATATTGTCCATGGTCTCATTTTCTCTCGGAAGGAATAGATGATCTCTATTAATGAACTTTGCCCTTTTATAGGCTTTCTTCAATACTGCCGTAGGATATCCTCTGGTTTTCAGTCGGGTATGCAGTTGTTTACTCTTGGATTTATAATCCAAAGTATCCGAACATAAACGGTGGTACCGAAAGAACTGAGAGTTGGTTAAACATTTGTTCCATTTGCCTGCTTGGAATGATAATGTTCTATAGAGGTATCTCTTGTAGGTGCAGCCCTTTAGGGATGGAAAAGTGAACAAGTAGGTACTGCGTGTATTAGTTGTACCTGGGAATTTGAATTGGTGAGACAGATAGGTTGGGGATGAACCTGTCATGGTTTTAAAGCAAAGGCAAGCAAACTTAAAAATGACCCTTGCTTCCACAAGCAGCCAGTGTAGTTTTTTGTAATATGGACTTACATGGTCTGATTTCTTGAGGCCATAAATGAGACAGACTGCAGCATTTTGGACGATTCTCAGTCGTTTGATGGTTTTTTTGAGAGATCCCAAGTATATAATATTGCAGTAGTCTAAGGTACTTAAGATCAGGGATTGAACCAGCAGTCGAAAGGAGAAGAAGTCGAAGTAATGTTTAATGGTACAAAGTTTCCATAGAATGAGAAAGCACTGTTTGATAGGAGGTAAGGTCCTACTATGGATTAAGAAGTGGTTAACATAAGAACATAAGAATAGCCTTACTGGGGCAGACCAATGGTCCGTCAAGCCCTGTAGCCCATTCTCATGGTGGCCAATCCATGTCCCTAGTACCTGGCCAAAACCCAAAGAGTAGCAACATTCCAAGCAGTGGCTTCTCCCATGTCTTTCTCAATAACAGCCTATGGACTTTTCCTCCAGGAAATTGTCCAAACCTTTCTTAAAACCAGCTACACTGGGCTTGACGGACCTTTGCTCTGCCCTACTATGGCAATTCTTATGATCTCATGACAACAAATTCCATATTAACTGTAAGACAGAGTCTCCAAGCATTCCACGATCCAGGATGATGTAGCAGAGTCTTTCAATTCAATTTGAAAACAACAGAAAATGAAAGGACACAGATTGCTCTTTCTGTGTCATCTTTAAATGAAAACACATCCCTAATCATTGGTTAATGGAGAGCCAAATAATTTCTGTCTAACAATATCCATATGTGTATATCTCTCATGAACCAAAGGTAGAGAAAGGCATTGCCAAATATAAAACTTTTTTTTTTTTTTTTAAATAAACTCTAGAATTAAAAGTGACTGGCAATAAGGCCAGATTTTTGGTTCTATTGGATACTTTCTGCCAGTTAATCTCCTTATAATAATAAATCTTTAATTAAAAATAAAATAATGGCTGTGATTACATGTCAGGACTTTCTGGAAACTCTCTGTAGCAGTGGACATGATGGATCTTGGTCCCCTGTTCTTTCATACTTGATCTGTGATTAAACACCGCCAAGATAGGGTCCGATCTTTTTGTCTCTGTCTCAGCTACTGTAATAACTCTTGGCTATGAATATTTAAGTTTAAGGTAGAGCAAACTGGCCCTGTGGGCAGTCTGAATACTTCCAGATGTCCTTACTTCAGATTTCTGTTCTTTCAAATCAAAAGTAATTCATCGTCTGCTGAGCCCTGGCAAACCTTACTCATACCTGGAGAAATGAAGGGGAAAACACGAGGAACAGTCTCAATATACAAAGCCAGGGTCCCTATTTTACTGATATAAAAGCTTTCAGCTGTGCTTCAAAGGAGGACAAAGAAAACAAAGATTCTCTGCTTGTTTTCACTGTAATTCTATAGTCAGTAATATATGAACATTTGAATGCATTATAAAATAGATTTTATGGAAATTTTTACTAATGTCGCTGGAATAATTATCATTCTGGTTTTTTTGCTTGAATGAACACCTAACAAAAATGTAGCGTAGTTTTTAGCGCCGGACGCATTGGTAACAGTTCTAATGCTCATAGGATGCACAGTCGGCGCTAAAAACCATGCAACGGTTTTGTAAAAAGGGGGTGGGGGGATGTATAAAGTTTAAAATAGGATGAGTAAATAAGTTAATAAAAAAAGAAAATGTTAATAAAAATGAATATTTATGACACCAAAACCACAAAACAATGAATCAATGAAATTAGTAATAACAGTACCAGGTAGATCTTTGGATTCTTGCCCAGAAATAGCTAAGAAGAAAAAATTAAAAAAAATTTAAATTGAATCAGGTTGGGCAGACTGGATGGACCATTTGGTTCTTTATCTGCCGTCATCTACTATGTTACTATGTTAAAATGCTAATAAGGCCTTATTTCAGCAATCCACCCCTGGAGGTTTAATCTTTGCTTAATCTTTTGTAAACCGCATAGAACTTCACGGTATTGCGGTATATAAGCTGTTATTATTATTATTTAATCTTGCCCCTTTTGTGTGCTTTTATCTGTGTGTCTGGACTACTGTAAATTGTCTTTCATCTCACAGTACAATATATATGATGATAAATATTAGGAGTCCTATAATGTTACTAGTTTGGGAAATTTGACTGAGTTATGTAGTATTCTGTGGGATGCTATTCAAAGCAATTTCTAGATTTTTCTATATGAAATCCTTAGGTTAATCTGTGCTGTCATTTCCTACATGATTTCAATGTATATAATATGCACCAGTACCTGTATAATTGATATTTTTGTAATGTTTTCATTGTGTCCGAGCCAAGTTCAAAAAGCAAGCTTGCCAAAACACTTTTCCATTCAGTGCTGTTCACTGAGATCATGATTCGAATACTATTACAAACGTAGGGAATTACCTGATACTGCATTTTCCAAAGAGAAAATGACAAAAAGCATAACATATAGAATAAAATCCTCTGAGAGTCAAACCTTCCAAAATCATGCTTTTTAGTCCCTGAAATAAACACTTTTTACGTAAATACATATTACTTTTTTAAAGCTATGAATTTGGTATACACAGTGACAAGTTTATCAGCAAGACCATCATAGTAACATAGTAGATGACGGCAGATAACGACCCGAATGGTCCATCCAGTCTGCCTAACTTGATTCAATTTAAATTTTTAAATTTTTTCTTTTTAGCTATTTCTGGGCAAGAATCCAAAGCTCTACCCGGTACTGTGCTTGGGTTCCAACTGCCAAAATCTCCGTTAAAACCTACTCCAGCCCATCCACACCCTCCCAGCCATTGAAGCCCTCCCCAGCCCATCCTCCACCAAATGGCCATATACAGACACAGACCGTGCAAGTCTGCCCAGTACTAGCCTTAGTTCAATTTTTAATATTATTTTCTGATTCTAGATCCTCCGTGTTTATCCCACGCTTCTTTGAACTCAGTCACAGTTTTACTCTCCACCACCTCTCTCGGGAGCGCATTCCAGGCATCCACCACCCTCTCCGTAAAGTAGAATTTCCTAACATTGCCCCTGAATCTACCACCCCTCAACCTCAAATTATGTCCTCTGGTTTTACCATTTTCCTTTCTCTGGAAAAGATTATGTTCTACGTTAATACCCTTCAAGTATTTGAACGTCTGAATCATCTGAATCATGACAAATCTCCTACTAATATCATTCAATTATTTCACAGTGGTATTTCAATATTATATAGAAGTAAATAGAAATAAAACAAAAGTAACATCCCCCGTTTTATGAAGCAATGCTAGCAGTTGCCTTGTGACTATGGCACCAAGTCCATTAATTTCCGATGGGCTTTGGTATGATTTCTGTGGGCCGCCGCAGTACTTGGCTTTGTAAAAGATGGCGTCATTACCAGTTCATCCAATAAAAAAGGTATTACTTCTATAAATTATCTTAAATAGTGGACTAACACAGCTACCACACCATTTCACTCAACAGAGGCATTTCAAAAGACATTACTGCAGTAACCTGTTAGCTAATGTTATCAGGAGAACGTAGTAAAATCAGTTAGCTTAGCTACGTTTAAAAAAGATTTGGATAATTTCCTAAAAGAGAAGTCTGGAGGCCCGCACCTTCAAAAAGATATTTAAAAAAAGGATGGAGTCAGTCCAGAAGAAGGCTACTAAAATGGTGTGTGGTCTTTGTCATAAGGTATATGGGGACAGACTTAAAGATCTCAATCTGTATACTTTGGAGTAAAGGTGATAGAAATGTTTAAATACCTATGTGGCATAAATGTGCATGAGTCCAATCTCTTTCATATGAAAGGAAGCTCTGAAGTTAAGAGGAGTAATCTAAGGAAATAGTTTTTCACAGAAAGGGTGGTAGATGTGTGCAACAGTCTCCTGGAAGAGGTGGTGGAGACAGAGACTGTGACTGAATTCAAGAAAGCCTGGGATAGTCAGTGGGATCTCTTAGAGAGAAGAAGAGATAATGGTTACTGCAGATGGGCAGACTGGATGGGCCATTTGGCCTTTATTTGCCGTCATGTTTCTATGTTTCTATTATTGAGATGGGTTGGGGAACTCCATTGCTTATTCCTAGGATAAGCAGCATAAAATCTGTTTTACTACTTGAGATCTAACTAGGTTCTTGGAACCTGGGCTGGCCACAGTTGGAAACAGGATACTGGGCTCGATGGACCTTCGGTCTGTCCCACTATAGCAATTCTTATGTGAGCCAAGTATAGGACAATCAAGCCATTGTGACATCACTGATGAGGTTGGCTCTTGGGCATTGGTGGAATGAAGCATTATGACATCACAATCTCAGCTCTGGAATGTTGCTACTCTTTGGGTTTCTGCCAGGTACTTGGGGCCTGGGTTGGCCACAGGATACTGGGCTAGATGGACCTTCATTAGGCCATTTGTCTTATATCATGTGCCTCTTGTTGTTCCTACTGACTTGATCAAGGTTCCTTTCATTGTTGTCCATAGGAAAGCTAAGCTTTCTCTCTGCTAAATGTGATTAGTGATCATTCTAGCACACATATGTAGCATTTATCATCTTCATATGATACATGAAGTAGGATTTTATAGATGGCAGGAAATTGGAGTAATAATGCCTGAGGATCAGAAGGTGACAAAACAGTGTCACAAAGCGGTGGCTGTAGACAGAAGAATGCTAGGCTTTAGAAATGATATGTAGTGAAATCAATTTTTGATATTATATTTTTGATACAATTGGTGGACGGATTATTAAAAACTGAGATGCGATTGCAAATAATTTAACTAAATGGTTTTTGCTATCCTAACATAGTAACATAGTAACATAGTAACATAGTAGATGACGGCAGATAAAGACCCGAATGGTCCATCCAGTCTGCCCAACCTGATTCAATTTAAATTATTATTTTATTTTTATTTTTTATTTTTTTAGCTGGTACCTTGTAGATTTTGTCTTTATAACAGAAGCATATATGTAATAGGTATGATTTTCCCAATTTTTATAAATGATCCAATATACAATTACTCCCTCTTAATGCAGATAAAGATATGTGTAGACTTTGCCCAGCAGACAGCAATTTAGAGGAGATTCCATGATCTTATCTTAATGAGGTGCAATCTAACGATAAGAATCCAGATTTGCATTAATTCATGCTTGGAACTTTTCCTCAACATTTGATCAAGGTTATTATCTTCTTCCTTTCTTTCCCTAACAATACAGTGTGTATTGACACATCATAAAATTACATTTGTCAACCACTTTTGAAGCTTGAAAGATGCAACTTCAAACCAAATTCCTTTCCTATGTGTGTATCTTCCTAAAAGCCAAGACTCCTACAACACATGCTTCAGTCTGGGATTGATTGTTCGGTTGAAGTTGGCTGATAATTCTATTTCTTATTTATGATTTTTTCCTTGTGAAATAACTCTCATTTGCGTTCTAAGTAGGATTCATTGTTGAGTTGCTTCCAGAACGACAGTCAATTGGTTTTTCATTATGATTCCTCTGTCTCATAATGGTTAAAATTCTAAAAGCATGTGTCAGAAAATGTGATTTTCTGAGCAGGAAGTAATATGAGTCTAGTCTTTGATTAAAAAAAAAAAATCATTAATCTCTTCATGTGTAATCCAATTAATGTAAAACAGGAGGATTTGGGGTTGTTTATTCTTGGCTTCATGTAGATGATGCCTAGAGAAGCCAATAAGTCGTCTCTGGTTTTTTTTTTCTTTTGTCACTTTGTGGTTATATTAGAGTATTTGGGAATTACATTTCCCAGTAAAATTAGC
The DNA here is from genome assembly GCF_902459505.1 of Geotrypetes seraphini. Classification (NCBI taxonomy): domain Eukaryota; kingdom Metazoa; phylum Chordata; class Amphibia; order Gymnophiona; family Dermophiidae; genus Geotrypetes; species Geotrypetes seraphini. The sequence goes on from NC_047102.1 coordinate 2,741,417, forward strand.
AAAGTTTGGCTCTGTAGTTTATGAGAACTTTTAAAGACCAGATGGTTATGAGCAAACCTCGAAATTTCAGAAGAAATGAAATAGCTCCGAGAGTCAAGCAGTTATAGAAAGCAATGCAACTGCCATGTATTGAGGGACAGATGGAGAACTCATTAGTTGTTTGCGACATGGACAAAGAATACAGTTAAGCCTGAAAACTATTTGGGATGGACAGTTGTTAACAGTGATAGAAGAAATGTCTACATTTCCTCTGTCATTTCCTGTTACTGTTAAATGGTTTAGGTTTTTTTTTTTCATTTGCCAATGATAGGAGACTTCCTGCCGCTATTCAGTCTTCTAGCTCTTCGCAGGCTGATAGCAACTTTGGCTGCCTCCGCTGCTGATACCACCATGATTCAGAACAAGTGCTGCATGATATAGGGTCTCCGATCGGGCTCCAATCCCCCCCCCCGGACTCCACCCATCTGTAGGCCCCTCATGCTAATCTGAATATCCCTAGTGGTGTCTCTTGGGGTAGGAATAATGCCCATTTCTGTGTCAATCCAATATGACATTTTGCACAACTTTCAGATGAGATAGGCTAAAGAAGTTAGGGCTCCTCAGCTTGGAGAAGAGAAGGAGCAGGTGTAAATGTCCATGCATATCATTTTATAATCTACTCATACATTTGCAAACTCTACCCATGTTCCGTCCAAACTCCATCCCATATATACCTAGAGAGCAAAACACAAAGCATGAATGAAATAAAGGAAGCAGCAGCCAAAAAACTTATCTGCAGGAATGCCGAAGCTAGTTGAACGATACAACCAATGCATCGTCTTGCATGGGGACTATGTGGAAAAGTGATCGGTTCAATTGCTCACAGCGACTGCCTTTACTTTTTCATTTTCCCTTGTAATACAAGGCTACAGGTTCAATGAGTTTAAGCTGCTGCCAATCCTCAGAGCCAGAGCGAGAGGTCAGCTTAACTGTGCTACTATTCAATCCGAGTCTGTTATATGAAAATGCTGCTTTTTCAATCAGTGAAAAATGAGCTTGTGAAGAAATGATGCGTCATTTAAAATGTTGCATTAGAAGAAACTTTGTCTTCTTCCTTGTCTTTCTAAATGCCCCGGCATGTGTAGATCACCTAAATCAAAATGTTTTTTTTCCAGACTTAGCATTTATCTTGCTGGCAGACAGCAAAGCGTATTTATTATGAGTTGGCTGGTTGTTCCCTTGGTCCTGTTTTCTTTCCTGTGGAATGCCGATGGATTTCTTGGACCATCCTATCCTCCCAGATGTACTTTTTTATTTCTGGGAAAAGAGTACATGGAGAAGCAGCAGCAGATAATTTAGCCAACCCCCAAAGCAAAGAACGTCATTAAGATCTGATTTATACTGATCTGAGCTGAAGCATTTTTGATCAGTGCTTCTGGAAGTTCCTCCTCATCTTTCACTGTGATTCTAATAAAGAGGCCACTGGCAGTGTGAGCAATCCTGCCCAAGAAGTAGGAAAACCTATGAAACCCCCCCCAAAAAAATCCCCAAAACCAACCAGGTACATATTACATTTTTGCTCAGCAAATTGTATTTCTATACTATTGCCTCTTGAGGTCTCTGATCTCTGTATTTCCTCTGAATATCTACTTATTGTATTTCGCTGAATGTCCAGCACTCTTGATTGTAAACCGCCTAGAAGTCGCAAGATTGTGGCGGTATAGAAGAATAAAGTTATTATTATTATTATTATTATTATTATTACAAGACCATAGAGAGAGGAGGCCTAGGATAGAGGAGGAAGAGCTCAAACCTAGCAACTGACATGTTGGATTTTGTGACCTACTGAGCGAAAAGGTACCAAAGGTTTATAAGCACAGTTGTTTGCGCAGTAACAGTATCGTAGCCAATGAGGTTAATCCGAGGCGTGATTATTTCTAATAGAAATATTTTAATATGTGCAAAAACATTATAGCACATATTACTTTCTAAGTTAATAGGCACCTTCAACTTTTTTAACATATGCTAATTAACCAAGGGGCCTTTTACCAAAGCATGGGGTGTCCTAACAGATATTAGTGTGCACTAAGGCCCTGATTTTATAAATAGCACCTAAAACAGACACCGAGGAAGGTGGTGCATAGCGCCAGTCAATCTTCGGTTAGGTGCTGTTTATAAAATCCCACCTAGCGGGGCCTAAATTGGCAAGGCATCGAAAGATGTCAAATTCTTAGGCGCCCACTATTATTATGCCAGGGTTTTAGTGGCCTAAATACAGGTGCCTGGAGGCAAAACACATCCAAGACCCGCCCATAATCTGCCCTTAATCGCGTCCGCTTTCTTGTAGGCACCTTGAACTAGACGCCTACCTGAAAGTCGTAGGCACCTACCATCCAATATTTTAAAATTGTGGCCAATTATGAGTTCATTAATGGCGCCGGTTAAGCTAATTAAAAAGATTGGCTCGATGCGCTGATCTAGGAACTCCAGGCGCCATTTAGAAAATCTGGGGCTAAGTGCCACATGATTCAGATATACATGAAAATACACAGTTCTTGGGGGTTCTTTTATGAAGGCGTGTTAACAGGTTTAGCTAAAGATTAGCGCACGCTAAATGCTAAGGCACCCATAGAATGGATGCCTTAGCATTTAGTGCGCGGTAAATCGGTTAGCGCGTCTTCATAAAAGAACCCCATAATGCACTAATGTTTTGTTAGTGGGCATTAAGCTTAAGTAAAAGGGCCCCTTCCCCAGGGGACTCTCGATCACAAGGGGGCACCCGCTCAAACTCAGAGGAGAGAAATTTAATGGTGACACCAGGAAGTATTTCTTCACAGAAAGGGTAGTAGATCACTGGAACACACTTCCGGTGCAGGTGGTCAAGGCCACTAGCGTGCTCGACTTTAAAAATAAATGGGACATCCACGTGGGATCCCTATGGGGGTCGAGCTAAGGATCTGGGTCATTAGCACTCAGACTTGATGGGGTGGGTCAGAAGAGTGGGCAGACTTGATGGGCTGTAGCCCTTTTCTGCCGTCATCTTTCTATGTTTCTATGTTTCTACGCACACTAAGGATTGCACATCCCTAGGATTTGGTAGCAGAGGTCCAGGTAACAAAAAGTGGGGGTCTACACTGCTTTGAAATGAGATCCCATGAAAAGTATTTTTGGCTTTGTCTTCCAGTGTAGAACACACAATCTGCAATCAAGGTGTGTTAAACAGAAACAAAAGATAACCATAGCATTAAACAAAATGAAAACAAACCAAACAAAAAAGCCTTCCCCTTGAAATGAAATGAAGCAAGACATTACAAAATATATGCACTGGGTACCACAGGCAAAAGAGTGGCCAGGCTTCACCAATTTTGCAAAGTCCCATCAAATGTCATAAAGTTACGAGGGCATGGAAGTTTCTTAAACATCAGTAAGCATTTGTTAATCCTGTGTGACTCAGGAAACCATCCCTTTTTGGAACAGAGGGGAATAAATCTTCTCCATGGAAAACAGTCAAGTTTAAATAGCCCTAGAGAAAATCAAATTTTCTTCAGCTTCTTTGGATGTTGGAGAACATCTGCTTTGAGTCTTCGTATTGTTCCTCTCTTCTAATTCCAGATACCAACATATGTAAAGATCTAAGAGAAGTTAATTCTCAAGAACTAAGTGGACTGGATCACTCTCCAACTCGCACAGGTCTTTCTGGGAAGAATATCTCATATAGTATTATAATGAAATAGCAAATACATAAGTTAAGTGTGGATAAATACCAACTGATACAGATAGGGAAAAATAATCTGAACTATAGATATGTACATGATGTTGTTTTCCGTGTTAGGAGTCACCATACAGGAATAGGATCCTGTCATCTGTGCCAATCTGGCAGTATAATAACGTTTCCTTGGGACTCTGATAACTTGGGCTTCATTCCATTTTTGCATTACTGCATTCAAGACATGCATTTTATGTGTTGAAGGCATTTGGATTTTTTCTTGGCGTTCGCACTGTCAATACTCCGAGGCCCAGATTCTCTAAATGGCGCCGATTGCATGTCAATCACTTGATGGTGCCGTTTAGAGAATAAATACAAACAGCAAAAAAATCCAACTAGGTCTGCAGTCCAGTGAGAGCAAGCAGAAAAGAAATACTGCAGACTAATATGTACAAGATGCAGGCTATATTTATTGTACCAAATATTAATACAGTTACTGGTATCACCTTATTACAAACCAAGGGACCCAACACGGTCCGTGTTTCGGATAACACACCTTCTTCAGGCCTCAATGGATGATAAGGTTTAGAATTAACTGCAATAAAAATGGTATAATGCAAATGCCTGTGTGAATGTATGATAATAATAATAATAATTTTATTTTTATATACCGCCAAAGCCATAGTAGTTCGAGGCGGTTTACAACAAGAAGAGCTGGACAGTCAGCGAAAAAAAAAATAACAATGAAGACTTTGGTTACATAAAGTCACAATGTAGGGAAATCAAGTGCATGTGATAACAGTACAGGGGAAGGTTTAAGAGTTCTTGGTTACAAATTGGTTAAACAAGTTGGTTTTAACTAGTTTTCTGAAGTTAAGATAGGGAGAGGAGTGTTTGATGATGTTGCCTAGCCAGCCGTTCTGTTGACTTGCTTGGAAGGCTAGCGTTCTGTCAAGGAATCTTTTGTATTGGCAGGTTTTATTGAACGGTGGTTGAACATATGTATTCTACGAGTAGGCCTGGTGGAACAATCCAATTTAAAATGGGAGACCAGGTATAGGGGGGCCATGCCAAGAATAGATTTGAAACAAAGGCAGGCAAATTTGAACAGCACTCTTGCTTCTAGGGGCAGCCAATGGAGTTTTTGATAGTAGGAGGTTATGTGATCCCATTTTTTTATGCCAAAAATCAGTCGCACTGCTGAATTTTGTATGATACGGAGTCTTTGAATGGTTTTCTTGAGGGACCCCAGATAGATGATATTACAGTAGTCAAGCAGGCTTAAGATGGAGGATTGTACCGGTAGGCGAAAGGATGCTGTGTCGAAGTACTTTCTGATGGTTCTAAGTTTCCATAATCACGAGCCAGCAGTGCAGCACAAGAAATAATAATAATATAATAATAATAATAACAACTTTATTTTTGTATACCGCCATACCCAGGGAGTTCTAGGCGGTTCACATTTGTTTATCAAAAATTACAAGTGGTTCACAATTGAACAAAAGTTGGAAGCAATGAAGTAGTTGAGGTTAGAGAGAGAAGGGATGAGTAGGTCAGGGGGGAGAGGGTTGGGGTGGGTAGGTTGGGTAGAATGGTGGAGGGGGAAGGATGAGGTTCTTTGAAGAGGGGCGTTAGGGGTCTTGTCCATGGAATTGGTGAGTTTTGAGTAATTTTCTAAACCCGAGGTAGGTGGGGGCCTCAAGGACCATTTGGGCTAGCCATGGGTTCAGTTTGGCAGCTTGGAAGGCGAAAGTTTTGTCAAGGAATCTTTTGGAGTGACATAGTTTTAGGGAGGGGAAGGTGAACAGCTGAATTCTGCGGGAGTGCCTGCTTATGTGATTCAGGTAGAAGTGAGGGTTGATGTAGTTTGGGGATAAAGATCAAATTGAAGCAGACCCTACAGAAAACCTGCTTTCTCAGTTGGAAATGTAAAGCACATGTCCGGTTCCTGAGGCCCCCCCCCCTTTCTGTTTGGAAAACAATTACATAGAGAAGGGAGCAGAAGCAGCTGAGCTACCAGGGTATATGCTTCCTGTGTCCCCTCACTGCTGGCATACCGACCTTTGCACGGCTGTAATGTGAAGGGAGAGGGGATTATCTCTCCTCCAGCTGCTCCTTCTCAAAACTCAGTGATGTGGAAAAATGCCAGTCCAGCTCTCAACATGTTCTGCTCCACCGTCAGCCCTTGCATTAATTGACAATTAATCTAAGTTTATAAAGTGCCTTTTGACAGCCCTTTATAAGCTATTACGAGGCCTCCAGGTACCGCTAAGCTATAAGCAATCATTTTAACTGTAGTGAATTCCTAAGAATACTAATGGATTTAGTTAAAAATACTGTATTAGAGACACCGAGACCTGTGTTGAACTGGACTTTGAATCTTGATTTACCGTAAATTTTCAGTTTATAGCTAGGAAGTTATTGTGAAATTAAGTATTAGGTCATTCCATTTAGTAAGAAGAATAAGGTGCATTTTGGGAAAGAGAATTGTAAAATGGCAAAAAAAAAAAAAATTAAATATATGGTTAAAATGGTTAACCTGGAACCTATTCTGAGCTCATTGTGGAGAATGGGATAGAAAATTAATGAATGAATGAATGAATTAAAAAATAATGTTTTATATAAATGAAGTTTGCACTCAGGGCCTGACTCTTGAAACGGTACCATAAGATAGGCAGCAGTTAACTTAATTGTTTTAATTGGTATTAATCAGTACGGTAATTGGCCATGTTATTTAAAACCGATTAAAAAGTCATTATATAAAAAAATAACATAAGAAAGAACTTCTATACCGCATAACCTAGTAAGTTCTATGCAGTTAACACAAGTTTTTAAAAAAAACTTATAATCATTAAGGATGATCATTACTTAGGGAGCAAATATGTCTTCAATTGTTTTCTAAAATGATAATATGACTCCGCATTTAATAACAGAAATGTAGGTGCCCACAGGCGTCTACACAAAGGACACCGTAATCGCATCTACAGAGGTGCCCTAGGTCCAAGAAGGCGTGGTTCAGGCGGTGGAGGAAGTAAAATCTCGTTGAGTATTTATCCTCCTTTTACTTATTCATATATTCTGATTGAACAGATCTCTTTACAAGTGAGGACATACAATGTATCTGAAAGATCTTAAACAGAGGGGGTTCAGCTCCTGAAGAAGACAGCGAAACGGACTCTCCTTCATACACAGATAAGTGTGAAACTTTTTCCGTGTTGAACTTTTATCTTTGGATTTTTCTTATTGTTACATTGTGCTTGGATATCTTTGATTAGCCGTTTCTTACTGAACTCTGAGGACTTTACTCGTGAGAGAGGGAGACAGATCAATGTGATATTTTCACTTTTTTACACATTTTTGATTTTTTGATTCACTATTTCACCATTTCACAGGCAGAGGCGCTATGATGTATCGAGCAAACTCACCTGGGCTATAAATAGTCTTCACTGGAGTTGTCAGCTCAGGGGACATTGGTGGAAGCTTTACAACTGCTTCTTAAGTCCCTGATACTGAAGTCTCTTCCCTATTCACAATTATTTATTAAGACTGAGCGAAATAGATTGTTCCCCTTACTGTTTTGGCTCCTTCTCTCTCGAGTCTTATGGTGTGAGGTGTCCTCCTCTCTCCATATTATTAACCAAATTTTTTTGGGTAGTTTGTTAACATTTTGGCTTTTTTAGGTTTTCTTTTTGGCCAGTAATACTTCAACAGCAGAATGACTAAACATGGACAAAAAATATCTAATTCCTTTATGAAGTTTCTGCTCTTTGAAAGAGAATCACTTCAGTTAAGCATTCCAGATGTTTTACCACTTCCAAATCTTGCATTTGTTTAAAGTTTCTGTACATCCTAGTGAATAAGACAAATCACCCATATGTTTTGCATCATTTGCTAACCTATATATTTTTCTTTGCTTGGAAAAGTGCTTTTGTCCATTCTGCTGTCTCTGCTTAAATGTTCCTGCTGGTTAGATCACTATGAGTATGGTCAGTTTTCTCTGGGAGCTTTCCAGAAGTACATATCAAGAGGTACTTCAACTGCAGTGGCTATAAATTACTCTCACAAGCCTGGAGTTCCTGTATGGCATAGTTGGAGTTCTGATTTGGGACCTAGAATTCAGTTCACTCCAAATCTTTTTTGCTTTCTGAAGGGAGAAAGTTAAAAGAACAAATATATCAGAGAACATTTGTCTTAAGAACAGATATTTATCAAGGAAGAATTTCACCCCATTCCCAGAGAAATTAACCAAGGTTTGGAAAATAATCGGAACATGATGGAAGAGGAGCCACCAGATTCGTAGACCCAGCACTCGTAAACCCGCCCACAAATCCAAAGGATAAAGGGTCATGGACTTTCTAGGGCACAACCAAAGTGGGTTACATATTATATTCAGGTACTTTCTGTGTCCCTAGTGGGATCACAATCTCGCCTAGACTATTGCAACTTGCTTCTCACTGGCTTCCTGCATAACCATCTCTCTGCCCTTCAATCTGCTACACAGCTTATATTCCACCAGAGTCACTGCACTCACATCGTCCTTCTCTTCAAGTGACTTCATGGGTTCCCCATCCACTTCTGCACACAGTTCAAACTCCTCTTATTGGCGTACAGGTGCATTCACTTTATAATGCCTCAATATCTTCTCTTGTCTCTCCCTACACTCCTCCCCAGGACCTCTGTTCATCTGGCAAACCATTCTTATCTGTACCCTTCTCCTCTACTGCCAACTCCAGACTGCACCCTTTCTCTCTTGCTGTACCTTACGTCTGGAACAAACCGCCCGAGTCAGAATGTCGAGCTCTGTCCCTGGAACTATTAAAATCCAGAGTAAAAGCCCTCCTCTTCGAGAATGCATTTAGCTCATAACTCCCTCACCCTAAGCACCCTGAGAAACTCCCTAAGCCCCTACTTTAGATTGTAAGCTCTACTGAGCAGGGACCATCTCTTAAACATGTTGTTGTATGCTACATATGCCTATCAGCGCAATAAAAATGTTAAATAGTAATAGTAGCAAGTTTTTGTACCTGGAACAATGGAGGGTTACGTTAAACCGGCATTTGATTCACTTTCCTACCTATATTTCAGTGGGAATGGTGGGTGGGTGATGGATTAGGTGCCTAGAACAGGGTGCCTGACAGGGATACTCATAGTTGGACCCATCCTCTGGACACGGTTTCCACATCCTCTGCTGCATTCATCAGCTCTTTTTCAAGGGCTCTGTTCCACCAAGAACTTTCCTGAAAAGCTTGTATGTATATTTTTACTCAGATTTCACCCAGAAAAATAATGTTTCCAAACCGTCAGCACATTATAGACAGAGTTTTTTGTTACAGGAGAAGGAAAGCCACAGAAGAACGAGAGGTAGAGCGATGTGTGGCTGCCGCAGGCTTTTTCCATCTCAGCTAACTGTTAGAAGGATTATCCACTGCTTGAAGAAAGTCTGTCCAGCCCAGTGGCCTTCTTGGAAAACAAGAGGGTGGTTTTGTTATGCTAATACCGAAATCTGTATGATACAATTGTGACAAAAAGTACTAACCCAGGGACCCTTTTATTAAGCTGGTGGCGCAGGTTTTACAACTTGTTAAAAGTTAGTCTGGACTTATACTAATGTCTAGCCAGGGCAGTAAAATCCTGTATCAGCTGCCAGTGGTGTAGCAATTGTGAGGGGTGACCCTCCGCTCCAACCTTCTCCTTCCTGACCCCCCCTTCCCCGTACCTTTTTAATTTTCCAGGCCACGAGCAACAGCTCATCGTGTCGGCTATCCCTCCGACATCACTTCCTAGGGGCAAGGCATGAAAGTAACATCAGAAGCGGGCAACAGGGAAAATTAAAGGAGGTACAAGGGAAGGGGTGCACATGCACGGGGGGGGGGGGAAGAGGAGGACAGATTCTGTGCCCCTTACAAAGACCATGCCCAGGGCGGACCACTTCCCCCCCCGCGACCCCCCCTTACTATGCCACTCCCAATGCGAATATGGGTGAAACTGGGATGATGTGGACAAGTGGCCTGCTGTGATCATACACTGTTTCGATTGCTATTGTACATCTTCTCTGACCGGCACCATGAGAGGGGCAATAGACGCAGCTGCTGTGCCATCAACATCTCAATAGTGCTTCTTCTGTCATGAGAACTTCTACCGTAGCACTGCCCCCAGTTCTCTAATCCCTCTGACACTCCCCAACACCCTCAGTCACTGATCCCTCTCCCAACACCCCTGACACCCTCTAGTAGACAATGCCACAAACTCTTCAGCATAAGAGCCCAACCCCCCAATTGAAATCCAACACCCTATCCAAACCCCGCCCCTCAGGTACAAGGCTCTCCATCTAAAGCCTGCTCCTGCCCCATCCTCTGACTCCTCCCAGGTTCTACCCAGCAGGAATGGTTCCCTCCTCTCCTTCCCAGGACTGCACTGGGATCCAAAATGGCCACCAGCACTGAAAATGGCATCCTTGTGCTAGTACTGCTAAGGCAGGGCTAACTCAAGGGAAATTCGAGTTTGGACACATCTGTTTTAAGTTGTTACCAGGCCAGGAACCAAATTAACTTGACTTGTTCACTTTTGCAAATTTTATGCGCTCCTGAAGTAGACATGCCTGATTTGGCTTTCCATCAATCCATCAATCAAAGGTTGCCAAAATAAGAAATATCATCAGCGTATTCAGTTCTTATCAACATTTTGGGAAACAATTGAAAACTTATTTGTTTGCTAGATTTTTGGGTAATTATTGTATTTCATCTAATTGTACAATTTTGAACTTAACGGTATTGTGGTACAGAAATTGATTTTTTAATGTTATGTTTATGTTATCCACTGTCCTAGGAAAACCTATAGCCATGTGCCCCCAATCACCCTAGGAGCACCTCAAGACCTTATACTACCCCACAGTCCAGCCTTTCCTCTATCCCCAACAATCCAACATCTCCTCTCTTCTTCCCTACTCCCAGCAGTCCAACATCTCCAACCTCCACTTCTGTAACTCCTTCAATAATGCAGCATCTACCCTTCCCCTTCCTACCACCCCCTAATTCAGCATGTCATCTTTGCTCTTCCTCACCCCATATCCAGTAAACATCTCTCAATTTTCTCTCCCTCTTCTTGGATCAGTAGCCACTAACCCCCTCCCCCCTTTCTTCTAAAGTATAGGAGACAAGAGGATTCAATGGTGGCATGGGCCCTTGAAGTACAGGCTGAAACTCATTTGCCATTGTGTTCCAGTCTCCTCCAAGAGAAGGTCCTATGTTGAAGGGTGGGCAGGGCACATCAGCCCTTGAGCACAGGCCTGTGCTTCAGTTCTCCATGTAGGGTAGAATCTAAATTCTTGTTTGGCTCTGGAAGGAGAAGGATGGTGGTGGCAGCAGTAGAAGTAGCAGCAGCGGCAGTAACCAGAGGGAGAGAAAAGAGGGAGATAAGATACAGCACTTCTGCCGCCCCCATCTGCTGCTGCCTTAGACAGATGCTTAGGCCACCTAGTGGCCATGATCAGCAAATAGGGAAAGATGACAGAAGGGATTTAACTCAGGGTGCAAATTTAGGCTGGTGCAAAACTGGACCAGGCTAAGAAATTTGCCCAACATAAAGAAGAAGTGCAACTGAACTGGCAAACGTGTGTGGTCACAGCTGAAACCGTACCGCCATGCCTGAACAAGTCCGTCTTCCTTCTGCTGAAAACACTTTGATGCACATTGACAGTCAGGATTTCCAGAACTTTTCATCAAGAGAAGAAAAGTATTAAAAAAAGGAAAAGCCTGCTGGAGCTTGAAAGTTGTACAAATAAGAAAACATTAATATTTTTGAGAAGGATGCCACTTATGGCACAAGAATCTGGGAAATATAGCTAGGAGATAAATAGCTTTGACTTATTTCTTATTGCAGAAAGTTTGGATCCTAAAATGATAATGTTACAATTATTCTTGGCAGACTGTGAAATTTAAACTGCTTTGAAATTTTCTTGCAGATACATCCAGAATGTTTCAAATGTTTTGTGTTACAATGTTGCCAGATTTCTGATCCCTGACGAAAGAAAGCTAGAACAATTTGTTATTTTGTAACACAAACTTTAAAAACAATTACAGTATATTTGCAATTCTTTAAAATAAAATATTTCCGTCTGAAAAGTGCACCCGAGCTTTCCGTGGGGTTTAGCTATTACAGGAAAAAAGAAATTTCATCAAGTCAGCTCATTGGTTGTCAGTTAAACTTGGTTTAACATACAAGATAAAGATAAAAACAAGGGGGCTATAGGGCTTAATCAAGCAAACCTGACAGGTCATGGACCTGATGGGCCGCTGCGGGTGTGGACTGCTGGGCGTGATGGACCTCTGGTCTGACCCAGTGGAGGCAAATTCTTGTGTTCTTATGTTCTTAGAATTAATCAATCTCCTTCTTATCTTGATACCTACCTGATACCGTATTTACCATCCCCTACACTTCACTCTCTTCAGCAGAATCTTCTTACAAGTCCTTCTACAAGACACATTACATATGCATCTATTAGAGATCACATTTTTTCAGATAATGGTCCACAACTTTGGAATACTCTTCCAAATCATATCCGATTAGAATCCAATCTTGAGCATTTTAAAACACTTTTAAAAACTTTTGTGTTCATGGATGCGTTTGATTGACAATTTAATAAATTTTTGATCAGTGCAGGGTTTTCTAAGGATTAATCTGAAACTAGGAGCAAATATTTAGCTTTTAACTTTATCTTTACTTTACAATTAATTATGTCGTTTCATTTCTTATTCTGTTGTAACTTTTAATTTATTTTTGCTGTTATATGTAAACTGCATAGATGTTATGCCAATGCGGTATATCAAATGTTAAATAAACTTAGAAACTTTTGGGATAACTTTATAATTAGGCAGATGGTAGAAGCCTATTCTGTAAAGAAATGTAGGCACTATAGAATACTAGTGTAATAGTGAACACATGCAAATATGAGTTAAGCAAAAACATTTACATCAGCCATAGTGTGGGTGCGTTCCGGTGAAATGTGCGAGTTCCAGACTCTACTGGACCTCCAAATATGCATTCACCTGTAGCCCTTAACTGCAGTGAAGAAAATACATGTGGGTGAAGCATGGAAGGGCCATGATTGTGTCTCCCAGTTACCCCCAAATTCTATAAAGTCCACCTAAGCTTAAGTGCCTACATCAGCATTCCTGCGAGGGGCCACTGAAACCAACAAAGTTGAGGCAATCTCCATGAAGGGCTCCTTTTACGAAGGCACATTAGGGCCGTAATGTGCAGAATAGCATGCGCTAAAATTCCACACGCGCTAGCCACTACCGCCTCCTCTTGAGCAGGCGGTAGTTTTTTGGCTAGTGCACGCTATAACGCGTGCTAATTAGGTGCGTGCGCTAAAACCGCTAGCGCACCTTCGTAAAAGGAGCGATTTACTATTTTATTCCATTCCATTGGAAAAAGACAGAATGGAAAAAGCGGAAAATCGCCGGACTACATGTATAGCCCTCGATGGAGATTACCCCAACTTTGTTGGTTGGGCTGAGAAGTTTCCAGCGGCCCCCGTCATAGCCGATGTAGGAGCCTAACTTAATTGATAACTAGGCTTAATCAGAGCAGATAATTAGCATTTAACACCTCACAATTGCCATTTATTGGACAACTGAAAGCTAGGCAAGGCACCTAACTCAATAACACAATTCTCTAAAGAGTAGACACCTAGTCCAAAGCATCTACCTAAAAATGGGTGTGGTTAGAGGCGGATTGCGGGCGGGTTTTCTAGTTAGGCATTTGTTTTTGACTTACATGTCATTGTGCGCCTAACTAAGGCCATGGAAAACCCTTTCATAAAAGCTGAGCTGCTTAGCAACACCTAATGGTGCTCAGGCGGCACCAAGCGTGACTAACGTTTATAAAATCACACTTCGTGCCTCAGTAGTCGGTACTGATTTTTTAGGGCTACTTTATAGAATCAGGGTCATAGTTCATAGAATTTTATAACTTCTGTACTGTACACTTGGGGTGCACCAACTTCTCCTTGCTACTGACATGGTGTAAGAGGGTGCCTCGACATGGACGTACCCATGCTGACTTCTGCTAGTGTTCTAGAATGGAAGCTTGGTGCCAAGATGCCATTTTAGAACTGACGCTATGCCTAAACTGAGACGCCAATTTATAGAATCACCACTTTTATATTATGCAATAAGAATAAGCTAAAGATGGAAAATCCAATTAAAATAACAGATCTGGTCTGTAACTCTTCTGTGCCAGAGAAGTTCTTCACCCTGTAGTAAATGATGGAAGATGGTCCATCCAGTCTGTCCAACAATGTGCCTTGTGTGCTAACTCTGCTCAAAACAAAGACTTACTTTTATTAAAATTGGTGGAAAACTCTTAACAGAACTTGAATGTGTATTGCATACGCAGATCCCAGAGATCTATGCAATACAGCTCCTGCTAAAAATAGTTCAGCATGTACTCCCAAAACAATTTAGAATACACATTAAAATGCCATTGCAAGAGAGATGGATAAAGATTTAACATGTGCACCGTAAAAAGATATCCCCAGTGGCGTTGTGTGAGGAAACCAGAAAATCCATTGGCTAAATCTAATGACTGATTTACTTGCCATGGAAATAGCAGAACAGTGTGATCATGGCAAACTGAGAATTCTCTTTTTGCTTTGGCTCTTTCCTCTTGCTTCTGAAGAGTGTTCGGGGAAGCCTGGCTGATGGGGGACTGTTTTTCACTGTCGAGGGAATAGGTGGCAGAGAGGAAGTGAGGACAAAGAGAGCAGTGCGGTTGCCCTGTTAGTCCACTCGAAGGCACAGGAGAGCAGGAATTGTACGCGGGCAGATGTTTGGAATCATTTATCCACTGTGAGGATGTCAATGGTGCCAGACGGGGACAACCCACTGCTGAATCTGGCCACTCTGACTCAGAAAATCACCACTCATCTTGCTATACTTAAGCCATAATATAAGTACTGTGACGGTTGTGTCAATTTGCTACAACCTCAAACTTCACCACAATAAGCTCTGTGGTCAAACCAAAACAAGTGGTCAGGTTACAGAGACTGCGGAGGGACTTTTGTTTGGTGTCAAGCATTGGAATGCCGACTGTGATCTTTCTGGAAACTAATAATGTCAGTGTTAGCAAATCATTTTCTATTTCCCCCCTCCTTTTACAAGACTGTAGCATGGTTTTTTTGCGCCTGCCACGGCTGTAACAGCTCATATGAATTCTATGAGTGTTGGAGCGGTTACTGCCGTGGCTGGCGCTGAAAACCGTGCTACGGTTTTGTAAAAAGGGGGAAGGGGGGGAGGGTTAGTGAACCGGTGCTTGGGTAAGGAAAGGTGGGTTTATTTTTGAAGTGCTCGAGTGTGTGCTGGTGTCACCTTCTGTTCCCTCCTTCTCTGTGGCAAGACAGTCCTTCCCTCTTCTTCATGTCTCCCCTGTCCTGATGGTGCCCTGTAAAAAGGTTTCTTTATATACTGAATACAGAGAGGGGCTAGTAGGGGGGGGGGGCACTGGCTAGTCACTTCCCTTGAGGAAGAACTTTTCATTCAGAAATAGCACCCTGCTTTGGTGACTAGCCAGAGGCTGGGATTAAGCCTCCTAAAAAAATGTAGTTTGTATTCAAGTTTCTGCAGCCTCAAGACCAGCGACACTTCCAGTACCTGGAGACTGTTCATTTATTCACCATTATGAAAACCTTGTGCCTTATGAACTGCAGGAAGTCCAAAAAGACTCCTATTTCAAGCCTATTTTACAAAGGCAACATGGCCTCCTATGTGCCTTCATAAACTGCTTTGATTTTCCTGCTATCCATTCATTCGTGTCCGACCTGTGGACGCTCTGTAGGCCAGTCCTCTCCATGAGTCCCTGTTTTCCGTGGCTTCATTGCTTGAAGAATGCTTGAGTACCTGAATAACTTCATGTAAACTGTTCTGAACTCCCCTGTGAGAACGGTACAGAAAACTGAATATATAAATGTTTATTCTCGTGTCATTACATGATGTAATATTCATGTTAGGATGACATTTTAATTGTTGATTGCTTTTGTATTTTCCCGTAGATTTTATGGCCTCCTTGAATATAAATGGCCTTGAACATTTTCGGTATAGTGCGATTAATAAATCATGTATTAGGTTAGATTCTTGGTGGTATCCAGCCTTTGGTCTCCCCTTCTTCCTTTTACCACTCACTATCCCGAGTAGCACCTCCTTTTCTAATGAATTCACCCTCATCACATGTCCAAAATAGGTCAGTTTCTGTCTGGTTATCTTGCCTTCCAGGGCCAACTCTGCTTCTTTTCTGCACCTGACTGGCTTAAAGAAAAAAAAAAAAAAAAAATCAAAGCTGCAGGGATAGCTCAGGAAAAAAAATATTGCCAAACAGTTCATTTAACCCTTTGTTTCATTTTGCCTTTCCCACGGAAGGGTCAGGCAAGAGAAAGACTTCCTCACCCTTGTGGCTTCAATGAAATGGCCAGGTGCTCCCACTGACCTTCCAAAAAGCCAAGGTGTTAGGCTGTCATCAAAGAGAAAAAAAAAAAAAAAAAAGTCTGTGCACCTCTCACTGCTGTTTGCTCTGCCTGTCCCTATAGCTTTTCTTCTCCTTGTCCTTCCCTCAAGAATTATGTCTATTTTGCTTATAGGAGATTTCTCAAGCACTGGACTGCAAGTCTATGGGATGAAGGTACAGACTCTGAAGGCTTCTGGGGGTTTCCTGGAGTTAGACTTTACCTTTCCCCCTTCTAGTTCCTGACCAGTTATGCAGGTCACAGATGTTATAGCGAACACATTAAAATGAGTATTTAAATGAAGGAATGGCTTGTATAATTATATTAGTGACAGATGGGATAATGCAGAACGTTTAAAAAATTGGGCAGATCTCAGATATGAAATTAAAAATCTTGATCTGGATGTGCTGCTTGGGTCATCTATCAGTGCGGCTTTGGGCTTATCTGGCTCCTTCCATCCCCTAAAGTAAAAGCTGTAAAATGACCCTGCTATTGTAATTCCTCCCGATGTTTTAATGTCAGGCTGTGGTATTCATTGGATGGTCTTGATGATGGTTCTGTTTGACGAGATCGCCATCTTGTGGCTGCCATCCAGAGAGATGTCCATGAATGAACGTGTTAAAGTGTTTATTCTGCCCTTCCAGCTGCCCAGCTGTTTCACTTGAAAGTTTTGTTTTAATACATTAGTCCCAATACTTTATGCTGAGAGAAGATGGTGGTGGACACGTGGAGAAGACTTGCCAAGGAGAGAGTAGGACCTGGGGTAGTGGAAGAACATAAGATTCAAACAAAAGCTGGATAGGTATGAGAAAGGTACCGATTAAATAAAATAGAAAAGGTTGTGCTATGCAGTAGGTATATCTAATCGATTATGGTATTTGTGCATCACCCTATGCCTATAAAGGTTCAAGGCAACTTACATTAAGAAAAGGAGAATAGTTTAGAACATTGCAGAAAATCTGAGGAGGACATTATAAAACAGGTATGCACTAAAGGTAAATTAAGATTTTGGGATTACTCTTTGGGTTTTGGCCAGGTACTAGTGACCTGTATTGGCCAACCTGAGAATGGGCTACTGGGATTGATGGACCATTGGTAAGGCTATTCTTATGTTCTCATGATTCTGCACGGAATGTTGCTACTATTTCGGGTTCTGGAATCTTGCTAATCTTTGAGATTCTGGAATGTTGCTACTCTTTAAGGTTCCGGAATCTTCCTATTCTTTAGGATTCTGAATGGAATGTTGCTACTTCTTGGGTTTTGGCCAGGCACTAGTGACCTGGATTGGCCACCATGAGAATGGGCTGCTGGGCTTGATAGACCTTTGGTCTGACCCATTAAGGCTATTCTTATGTTCTTACAGATTACTGTTCCGAGAAGTGAAAGAGGTAGTTTGGTACTGTACAGAGGGTCCATGGGAGGTACATTAAAGAGCAATTAGAGGAGGAGAAAGTACAATAGGAAGGCTAAAAGTATAAAAGAATGAGGTCACGAGGTAGAAGGAGTCCGTTACGGTCATTAGCTGAAGCGTAGCTGAGTAAGGTACTAGTTACAGTCATTAATTGATGTGTAGCTGAGAACTTGGTTACAGCGAGGTAATAGGATGAAGAGTTCGGTGTTGGAGTGAGGAGCACATGCGTCACGTTGGATGTTTTATTACATTTGGATTCATTCTTGATTTTAAAGAAAGCAAAGACCCTTGAGGCAGGCAAGAGCCGAAACACTGTCAGTGTCTGGTCATTCGTCGTGTTCAATTTTTACGCAATAAAGTACATTTTTTTAAACCGGTTCTGGAGGCAGTTTCACCTCTGTGGGTGTTATTGTTTTTTGGTGCTTCTCTTATTCCACAACTGAGACTTTCAGATTCAATTCTGCAACCATGTTCCACTCCTACTGTACATGGAGAAATCATTAATGAAAAGTGATAAATGTGGAAAGTCAAAGTTCAATCTCTTTATCAAGAAGAAAGCTTTCGCATGTACAGTACATTTTGCAAAGAGTTTTGCCATTTTCATGGAAGAGTCAAGAACCTGTTGAAGGAGTGGCCTAGTGGTTAGAACATCCTAGGGTTGTGGTTCCTTGTGACTCCTCATTGCCCCAGATACATTAGATAGATTGTGAGCCCACCAGGACAGACAGAGAAAAGAGTTTGAGTACCTCAATGTAAAACTGCTTACACAACCTCCATTGTTAGACAGTATATAAATAACTTTAAAAAACTCAGTTTTAATCTTGTATTTACAATTTCATTATTGCCGCTTTGCTGATCATGTTTCCGAATACAGACTTAAAAATGTTTGGGGCTGATGTTCAAGAAACCAGCCAGTGGGTAGCATATGCACTTAAAGTTAGGTGCAAATTTGGAAATTTGCACTTAGGTTCACTTCTGAATATACAGCCTGGGCCTGACTCTATATATGGGACCTAAACAGTTGGTGTTGACAAGCATGGCGCTAAGCGCGATTCTGTAAAAACGATAACATAACATAACATCGTGCTCTTAGACCGCATAACCATAAGTTCAATGCGGTTTACAAAAGATTATAAATAAAGATAACAAAGGAAATACAATAAGTTTTCAACTGGGCTCTAAAATGTTTATAAGAGCGAGCTGTCGAGATTTTTGATCGTGGGAAGCTGCCTGAAATGCTCATGTATGATCCAGAAATTTCCTGCTTTTATAACCCTGAACAGATGGAAAAGTGAACAGGGCATGTGATCTTCTACTAGACTTCTAGGATGCTATAAGAAATCTATCGGCCAAATAGAGCGGGGCAGTGCCATACACGACTATATGGCCAAGACAACCCTTATAGGATCCTGCTTAGCGCTAGTGCGTGTCAGAACTTTTAGGTTCACTCACTTAGGCCAACTAAAACCAGACATAACTGCCTGCACCTAAGTTACGAACAGAGTCATTGGTTGGTTCATAACTTTTCACTGACCATATTGAGCGCATAACTTCTAATCAGTGGTACAGCAACTCACTGCTCATGCCGGCCTCGGCGCTCCCCTCCGACATCACTTCTGGGTCCCGTGACTAGGAAATGATGTCAGACGGAGAGCCGACACCAACGCAGGCAGCACGTTGGAAATGCTGTTCGTGCCAGGGAAGCTAAACAGGTATGGGGGAAGGGAAGAGGCGCACATGCGGCTGGGGGAACGGGAACAGATTGGGGGGGGTATAGAAGAGGGTGAGGGGGTGCCACCGCCCCAGGTGCTTCCCACCCTCGCTATGCCAGTGCTTCTAACTGATGCCAATCAGCATTAATTAGGTGTTAATTGGCAATTATGCGCACATACCTTAGGCAAAACAACAAAATCCAAATCACACCAAAAGGTTCCACAAAGGAAACGAAGCAGCAAAAGCACAAAAAGAAGATCAGATGGATCTGTTTGTAGTTTAATAAGCGTCCAAATAACTGAAAAACAATCCACAAAGGGTGGACACAGTCACAAGTGACCCACAGGATAGAAACCAAATAATGTATACAATAAAAATGACTATCCACCTATTGCACTGCGCTGTCGCACAAAACTCAAATGCACTCTTATGAACCAATTCTTTGAGATTAACCGGGATCTCAAGTGCTCAAAGCCATAGTATTGAAGTATTTTTCAAAATCAATGGCCGATACTGTGAGCTATCATTGAACCCTTATGTAATCTCTATTTTCTCTTTTACTTATATTATGTGCATTTTATTATTTTTTATTTTATAAAATATATAAATATATAAGTTATTTGCTTTGCTATCCCATATAGTGTAAAATCACTTATCTTTTTTTCTTTCTTAGTATTTCTCCTGATGTTTATTCACTTCAATATTTTATTCTCACTTCCTTTACTTCAATGTTGGTTCATAAGAGTGCATTTGAGTTTTGTGCGACAGCGCAGTGCAATAGGTGGATAGTGAGTTTCACAATAATAGATTGAGTGGTGATTTACAATAAAAATGAGCCAACATGGGCTGTGTTTCGGCAAAATCAAAAGGCCTTCCTCAGGGGTCTTATGGGGTCCACAAAAAAACCAAATAGTTAAGAGCCAAAACGCGGCCCGCGTTGGCTCATTTGATTCCCAGATTGACAGCCTGGTAATTCAATTGTTTGCATTGTTGAGGAAGTTTAGAAGGGTTAAACATTTATTCTTGTTCGAACAGTTCAGGATCTAGTTCAGGCTTTATTGCCGCCATAATTGGACAATTGCAATATTGTTTATTATGGCTGTTCTGTTCCTGCACTTAAGAAATGCCAAACGTTACATAGCACTCACCTAGATTACTTTGCTTCCCCAAGAAGATCCGAAAAAGCTATAGCTTTTCTATATCGATTGCAATTTTTAAGTTTTGCAATATGATTTTTAAACCATTATCTGGTCAAGCACCTCATTATTAAGGCGTCCTAACCGATTTAGCAAGCGTTAAATGCTAAGATGCCCATAGGATATAATGGATGCCTTAGCATTTAGCGGCGTGCACTAAATCAGTTAGCGCACCTTAATAAAAGGGCTCCTATATGACTTTCTTGCTACCATCATTATTAAGCCAGACGAAGAGGGTCTTATGTACTTCTCTTAAGTATCATTTTCCAGATCCAAGAGGACTAAGATATCAGAAGACTTTGAACAATTTTGCCCCATCAAATGACGAACATCTGGAATGCTCTCCCAGATGAAATGAGCATGGCTACGGACTATTCCATGGATTCTATATATGGACCCCCAAAGTTGTGCATTCAACTCTGAGTGCACTTCCGAGATGCACGTACGATACATTGGATCATGAGCTCTGAAGCATCAAACATTGGGTGCTGGCAACTAATTGTTGATGGTAATTGGAGTTCATTAAAATTTGGACATGCATCTGGATGCATGCTGTTCTTTAAGGCACGGCACCTAACTCCCAAGGTGTGTATCTCAAAAGGGGGCATAGTCATGGCCAGATTGAGGTGTTCTGAAAAGTTGCACCTGCCTAACTTGGGTAACAGCATTTACACCAGGTTTCAGCAGGAGGAAGTTAGGCAGGATCCATGCTAAATAATCAAGACTAGGAGGCAGTCGATGAAGTTACAGGAAAATATCTTTAAAACCAAATGGAGGAAATATTTTTTCACTCAGAGAATAGTTAAGCTCTGGAAAGCGTTGCCAAAGGTTGTGGTAAGAGCGGATAGCGTAGCTGGTTTTAAGAAAAGTTTTGACAAGTTCCTGGAGGAAAAGTGCAAAGTCTGCTATTGAGACAGACCTGGGGGAAGCCAATTCCTGCCCTGGATCAGTAGCATGGAATGTTGCTATTATTTGGGATTCTATATGGAATCATGTTACTCTCAGGCATTCCTGAATCTTGCTACTCTTAGATTCTGGAATGTTGCTACTATTTGGTACTAGGGACCTGGATTGACCACCGTGCGATAGATGGACCATTGGTCTGGCCCAGGAAGGCTATTCTTATGTTCTTTTTTCTATATACAGTGGTGCCTCACACAACGAACTTAATTCGTTCCAGGAGCAAGTTTGTTATGCGAAAAGTTCGTTATGTGAAACGCGTTTTCCCATAACAATACATGTAAAAAAAAATAATTCGTTCTGTAGCATAAAATATGCTAAGATGACATAAAAAAAGATAAATTTATCTTGTTAGAGCTGTTAGCATGATGTAGAGGGGATATATGTGAAGGGGAGGGGAGACAGGGGTTTTGTTGATCCTTGCTGTGTATTATAATCACCCCCCACATACTCCCCAGTACCTTTTTTAATTCCTCCCATCTTTCCCAGCCAGTGGCGTACAGGCCAGAAGCGCAGAGATCAGGAGCAATTCCTCTGCACGCCTGTGTGGGCCCATGCCGATCTCCGAATGGCTGCAGTTAGTTCTTGTGAGTCCCGCGAGAGCTGGCTGCAGTTAGTTCTTGTGAGTCCCGCGAGAGCTGACTGCAGCCATTCAGAGATCAGCGCAGGCCCAGGCGGCGGGGGGAGGTTTAAAAATATGCGGTGGCGGCGGGGGGAGGTTTAACAATATGCGGTGGCGGCGGGGGGAGGTTTAAAAATATGCGGTGGCGGCGGGGGGAGGTTTGCGATGCAGCTCGGGCGACTTCGTTGTGTGAAACGAAGTCCGTTGTACGAATCAAGACAAGAAGTTCGTTGTGCGCAGCGTTCGCTGTGCGAGGCGGCCGTTATGTGAGGCACCACTGTAAAGTCTGCTCCGTTTATACAACTGTGCTTAGTGCTGAATTATTTTAGCATCTAAGTTTTGGCTCCATTTATTGAATTCCCTTCACTGAAAAACTAAAACCTTTTTTATTTCAACGATATATTAAGAAGTAAAAATTTAGATCTTATGATCTGTACTCGCTACATTCAGTGTAAAGTGCAGTTAACAGACTAGAAATGATAATTTTGATATTTGCTCTGATGAGTGGGGACAAAGATCAGTTACAAGGGGCAAACTACAGTGCTCTTCTATCGAAAACAATGCCGTGAACTGAGTGAACTTAGCACAATTTCTAGGAATAAATAGGATTCTGGTTTAAATCCCATTGTCACATGTCCTACACATTCTTCAGTCATTGGTGAGACGTGATCTGCCTTATTACAGAATAAAGTTAACAGTGCGAGACAAGCTTTACATCATTTATATTGTCCTGACCTAAGGAAGGAGATTTTGGCATCCAAAAGCAAGGGTGTTAAGTACCTGCTAAGAATTTTTTCTGTGCTTTTGTAACTAAGCTCTTGTCCTCAGGAAAGATTTAGACAAATCCTGAAAGCCAGTGAGACAGTGGAACTTTCTCAAGTACAGCAAAAGTTCATTTTGTAAATATGTAAACCAAACCTAAGTGATTTATTACACAACAGATGGTAAGAGCGTAAAATTTCCCGATTGTGATAGCTGTAATGTTTATTGCTCGGTGTGTTCTTGAAATTTCAAATATGCTGGATAAAACTACGACACCTCCTAAACACCGAATTTACGAGCATATGAAGGGCATTAAAATATGAAATAAAATGTGATTTCAAGACTTGCAATAAGTAAAAGTCTGGCCTATCATTATTTCAGGTCTCATGCCTTACACTTAGAAACATAGAAACATGACAGCAGATAAAGGCCAAGTGGCCCATCCAGTCTGCCCTCAACATCCACTATCTCCTCCTCTTCCTATAGGCTAAGACTCTTTACACCTGCATTGTGATGTCATAGAGCTTTGTGGTTATAGAAGCATGATGGCAGATAAAGGCCAAATGGCCCATCCTCAGCATCCACTGTCTCCTCCTCTCCCTATTGGCTAAGGCTCTTAACATTTGCATCTCCTCTTCCTATAGGCTAAGGCTCTTAACTCCTGCATTGTGAGGTCATAGAGCTTTATGGTTATAGAAACATAGAAACATAATGGCAGAAAAAGGCCAAATGGCCCATCCAGTCTGCCAATCCGCAGTAACCATTATCTCTTCCTCTCTCTAAGAGATCCCACGTGCCTATCCCACATCTTCTTGAATTCAGGCACAGTCCCTGTCTCCACCACCTCTTCCAGGAGACTGTTCCACACATCTGCCACCCTTTCTGTAAAAAAGTATTTCCGTAGATTACTCTGTAAAGGTGTTACAATACTTGAGCTTCTGTAAAGGTGTTACAATACAGGGTTGGTGGTAAGAATGGATGCACATGCTGGTAAGCTACTCATTTACTGGCTATGTAGATACTTGCACATGTCCATCATGATATTCTGACTGTATGCTACTCTGTATGAACACACCGAAATTTGATACTTATAAGAAATTGGCTGAATATTGACCTGAATATTAATACCATACCACACAGTTTCTTGCATCCCACAGTTTTCAACAAGGATTCAATGAGGTTTACAATAAGATTCTTAAACCATTAAATAGGGGCAGTGGTTGATAGGATCATTGAGAGAAGAGGTATGTCTTTAGCATTTTCCTGAAGTGGTAATGTGAGTTTTGTTGACTTAAACAGAGTGGAAGACTATTTAATAAACCCTTTATGGAAGAGTTGGCCATCAAAATTCTGACCAGTTGCTCCGGATCCAAGGAGAATCGTGGTTTCTGTTTGTAACCTATGAACTGAAAACTTTTCTCACCTCTAGAAAAAAAGAGGGGAACTGAAAAAGCAAATGGTCCCTAAAATACCTAGTGAAGCAAAAAAAAAAAAAAAAAAAAAAAATTGAGATGCTCCCAGTTTTAGTAAAAAGTTGTTTCTTCTGCTCGGAATCGGAAGCTTGCATTTTGCTACTGCTGCAAGGAATTTGTTCATGGCACATGATCATCACTGCTTCATTGCCTTCAGAACTAGAAGCCCATTCAGGAAAACAACATCTTTTGCTGTGTTCAGTGCAAAAAATAGGTGAAATCATTTTGCCAGCGTTCAGCAGTTTATAAATGGACTCTGAAATGTCTTTACAGGTCTCCACGTGACCCCCATGTTTCCAAAGACTTTGACTGAGTGGCAGCTTCACTAAAAGCACATCCTTTGCCCCAGTACAGCACAGCTTTCTCCTGGCTAACTGAAACATAGAAACATAGAAATAGACGGCAGATAAGGGCCCACGGCCCATCCAGTCTGCCCACCTTAATGTCCCTCCCCTACCTTTGCCCTGTGAATAGATCCCATGTCAGGACTTCCAGCCATGTTCAACTCTCACATGCTTGACATTGTTATGGGAACAAAATGGAAGAGACATGAACTGGAAAGGCCCAGGAAGGCCTTCAGAATTTTATAGTAGAAGACATTTCTTCAGAATTGGGACACATAGGAGTTGATATTTAGCCTGTAGCACTAAGCGTCTTATAAGCCACTCAAAGCCACCGGCTGAACTAACCACACAGCTCCCAGCATTGAATATCCAGGTGGAGGCTGAAATTTATTCTGGTGCCCAGTTAGGACAGCCCTTTTGCTTATTAGCTGGTTAGCAGATCAAATAGCGCTGGTTCCCCTCAAACTCTACCTTCCAGACCTCCCTAATCTAGATGGGTAGAGTATGGCCAGTTGGGGGCAGTATTCAGCAGTACTAACTGCTTAAGTGCTGCAGAATGTCTCCCGCCTGGTTAAAAGCTTTTGAATATTGGGCCTATAGTTTTCCAAGTGAAGGGGAACGAAAAGAAGTGAATCTCAACTCTGCGCATTCATGTCCTGCCCTTGGAATAAAGGATTCTTTAATAAAAACAGAAACCCAGAACACAGCAGTCGAGAGAGAGCCGTCAGCCCATTCACTCCTGTATTGCACGGGGGGGGGGGGGGGGTGGAAGGGGAGGAGATGAAGTTGTTTGAATGACACAAGAAAAAAAAACAAAAAAAATATACATCCTCGGAAAAGAACAGAACATAATGAGATGTAGGGTTTTCCCTGTTTCTGCCATTTTAACATAGTAACATAGTAGATGATGGCAGATAAAGACCTGAATGGTCCATCCAGTCTGCCCAACCTGATTCAATTTAAATTTTTTAATTTTTTCTTCTTAGCTATTTCTGGGCAAGAATCCAAAGCTCTACCCGGTACTGTGCTTGGGTTCCAACTGCCGAAATCTCCGTCAAAACCTACTCCAGCCCATCTACACCCTCCCAGCCACTGAAGCCCTCTCCAGCACATCCTCCCCCAAATGGCCATATACAGACCATGCAAGTTTGCCCAGTACTGGCCTTAGGTCAATATTTAATATTATTTTCTGATTCTAGATCCTCTGTGTTCATCCCATGCTTCTTTGAACTCCGTCACCGTTTTCCTCTCTACCATCTCTGTAGGGAGCGCATTCCAGGCATACACCACCCTCTCCGTAAAGTAGAATTTCCTAACATTGCTCTTGAATCTACCACCCCTCAACCTCAAATTATGTCCTCTGGTTTTACCATTTTCCTTTCTCTTGAAAATACCCTTCAAGTATTTGAACATCTGAGTCATATCTCCCCTGTCCCTCCTTTCCTCTAGGGTATACATATTCAGGGCTTCCAGTCTCTTCTCATACGTCTTCTGTTGCAAGCTTCCTATCATTTTCATCGCCCTCCTCTGGACCGCTTCAAGTCTTCTTACCTTCTTCGCCAGGAGCCTCACCAACGACCTGTACAGGGGCACTGAAAGAGTTTTGCAGATCCTATTTCAAAATAGAGTAACGTATTTAATGCAAACTGTGATTAATGTGCTCTCAAAACAAAACAAAAAAATGAATTAAAATAAAGAAACTAGGCAAGTTGGAACTAGCCACATCTTTGCACAATGGTTGTCCTACATTTTAAGATTTACTCCCATCATTGCTGCTTTAAAGGGTCTCATGTGCTTCCTTTTCACATTATTGTTCATGGATAATTAAAAGTCATACCTCACTGACAGGTAATGAGAATAAAACCTTCCGCCATGGGCAGTGCTTTTCCTTTCCATATTTCGGTGATAGTGTAGCAGAAAGAGAAAGATATTTATTTATGTATTGCATTTGGTAGTAGACTGAAGGTTTCAAACATCAGCATTTGTTCTTGCATAACCACGCTAAAACCATGGGCTTCAAAGAGGTTTGTCTTTTCCCCCTTTTCTCCTTAGGATGAGGAATCATTTCTGCAAACCTCATTAGCCAGAAGGGCGCAACGCAACCAAGTGTGGCTGGATTTACAGACCAGAAACACAAATGTAAATCGTCACGCTCAGCAATACAGCGTGATGCATGTTTCAGAAGATTCTGATCACTGTCATCGATCAGCGCCATTGTCATCCTACCCCTGTCCCGGGGGCATATGCGCTCTTTGTTGAGTTATATGAAGTTAATAATCTCTATGGAAAGCTTACTGGTTTATTACCTCTCGACCTTATGGTTGTAATATGGCTGTTTAACCCCAGTCCTGTCTATTAATTACCAGTTTGTTAATCATCACTTGAAATTCTGACTCAAAGAATAATCTGTGCAAAGACTCTATTGATGTCTTGATGACTACAATTAGGGGGAAATGTATTATTGTGCAGAAAGTTTCACAAACAGGAACAAAACTGTGAATAAAAAGTGAAAAATGAGAAAAAAAAAATAAGGCACTTTGCTGATTCTGCTTTAATCTCCTTTACAAACCTGTTCACAAAATGCAGGCAAAACAGTTACCCCCCTCCCTTTTAGAAAACTGTAGCGCGACTTTTAGTGCCAGCCATGGCGGTAATAGCTCCGACACGAAAACCATGCTATGCTTTTCTAAAAGGGGGGTGGGGTTAATGAGCTGAGATATTATGCCAATGAGCCCATTTATAATTTTGCTTAAGTTAAATTCCAAGTGGAAAATCATCAAAGTTGGTAACTCTGAGTGAAATTTAAACCCAACCATATAGAGATGTAGTTAAGGGTTTTTGGTTTTAAAATAAAGTTGGCGGTTTTCCCCTTACTTTTTCACATGGAAGTTGCTGCAGGTATCATTTCTATACCACATAAATATTTCACAGTGTTGGACCATTCGAGCAGAGGCTTCTATGGATTTTCACGTCAGCTTCTCTCATAATGCGGTTAGCGTGCTTTGTACGTAGAAAGTAGACACAATCATGAAAAACCACGCCTGCTTCCAACCTAAAATGTAGTCAGAGAGCACAGTTTAATTAAATCAGGAGGTTTTGTGATCTGGGGAAGCATGATGCTTTGCCATTATGCTAATGCAGTTTTAGATTTCAGGTAGGTTCTGGATGCGCCTATTTTAGAAAACGTTGAGTTTACCCATTATCAGTGGTAGCTCAAGGCATTTCCCTGTCCCCAGAGGGCTCATAACATATGGTGCTTATTTATCAATCCATAGCAAAATATACGGTTTGTGCTCTATGTTATCACAAGAAATTTAGCCTTGATTCACTAACCACAAGTTGGAGGTCCCAACTTTTCCAAGGGTTGGGCTACCAGGTGAAAACATAGCTCCCTTACAACATCCTTTAAAAATTTGGGCAAACTCCCTGGGCCTACTCCCAGTTGTCAACCCCATTTCTTACTAAAAGTCTAAGAATCTCCCCTTCCAGACCCACTGCCAAGGACTTACAGAAATTGAGTTTGTCCCCCTTGCTCCCTCCCTGATCCCTTTATGAACAATTGTGGTGTCCCCCAAATATCAGTCTACTTGTAAAAAAAAAAAAATAATAAAAAAAATTGGATCCAGTCCCTCCTGAATCCCCCAGGCATCTTCTGGGGTATCCCTGTTTAATAACTTGTTGGATTAAACTAAACTAAACCTTAGGTTTGTATACCGCGCCATCTCCACAAGCGTAGAGCTCGGCACGGTTTACAGAGTTAGGAAGAAAGGAACTCCAATGAAGGGTTATAGGAAAGGAACAAGAAGAAAGAGAGGGACAAGGGTCCTAGAGAGCAGGAGGTGTTAGATTTTTGAAAAGAGCCAGGTTTTCAGGTGTTTGCGGAATGTATATTGGATGAATATGGTAACACACATATCATGGGAGCCTCTTTTAACCGCCTGTTCTCCCTGAAGACGAATTTGAAACTCAGCTTGAATTGGAGGGCAGCTGATTGCAGTGAGCCGAACTTTTGAGTGGAATTTGTTTCCATTTGATTTTTTGGACACCAGAACACATTATTGTTTAGCACTATTTTCGGACACAAGATGGTTTCATGGACCCGATTTGGAAGCGTCATTAATTCATAAAGACCCACTGGGACAGATAACTGCAGTTTTTCATTCATTAATTTTAGATTTTGCTCATATGCAAATAATGAATTGACAGCAAAAACCATTTGATGCAGTTATCTTAACCCAAAGGAGAAGAAGAAACATAACTGTGCTTTGATGGTTCCTAATAAAACTGTGGTCTTTATATTGATTGATATTACATTACATTAGATTGGTGTCTTCAATCCCGCCAATACTTTTCAGTTCTAGGTGGTTTGCAAAAGAATTGGCCTGGGCATTCCCAGAGAGATTACAAGGTTGATAGATAGAATATGCATTGGGATCTGGGGAAGAGTTGAGAAGGTTTAGTTAGATCATGATCATGGTGGAGGTTACTGAGCACATTACACATTAATTACACATATGTAATATTTCAATAACATTCAAAACTAATACTAGGATTTAATTGCACCATATTGCTTCCCTATCTACTTTCATATAAAGTGAAATGACTCCCACTTCCCTAGAAGGTTTGGACAATTTCCTGGAGGACAAGCCCATAGTCTATTATTGAGAAAGACATGGGGGAAGCCCTGCATCGGTAGCATGGAATGTTGCTACTTTGGGGATTCTGGAATCTTGCTACTCTGGGGATTCTGCATGGAATGTTGTTACTATTTGGGGTTCCGGAATCTTGCTAATCTTTGAGATTCTGGAATGTCGGGCTACTGGGCTTGATGGACCAGTAAGGCTATTCTTATGTTCTTAACCAATAACAGTAACAAGACTCCCAAATGCACAACATTAAAAAAGCTGCTGGCCACGAAATGTCACTTGGAGCTACCAACCTGTAGACTGTGTGATCTTCTTCTCTTTCTAATCAACCTTTAACAATCTTCTAGCAGAAAAGATAGGGAAGAGCTGATAATTCCTTCTCAGGTTCATAGGCCATAGGTTCCTCTCTCTTTTTATGTTAACTGGTTTATCTGGTTTACAACATTCACTTAATGATGCGAAAACGCTGAGCACTTCACATGCACATCATTTCAATCTGTCAGACTAATGTTTAACTCAAAATAATAATAAAAAAAAGGGTCTGAGAGATAAAAGGGGACCGTGCTGTTCACAGCGGAGCTGTTGGCTGCTTTTCCCCTTTCAGTGCACCTGGATCCATCATCTGCTCACGGCTCACGATCCTACAAATACGGCTCTATCTTCTTTGTGCATCCTTCATGTGCAGGCACTGATCACACAGAGCAGAACACCTTTACATATTTTAGCCTTTTCCAAGTTCTACCTGAAACTAAATTTTGCATCATCTTCTAACGACGAGATTGCGAAGCAATCCAGGCAAACCCATCGCAAAAAAAGTACCAGTTTTGGACCTCACTGTCTTCTGTCGTAAATCATACCTGTGCACTTTGGGAAGTCAAAAGTACTCCTACGTGTGGTTTAAAGAGAGATTGAAATCGGTGATCTAAGCAGAGATGTCCATCTTTGAAAAACCACCCGTTAAAAATTTTACCGCCTGGGATTATGTGGTGTTTGCGGCCCTCTTTCTTGTCTCTGCTGGCATTGGAGTCTTTTTCGCCATTAAAGAGAGGAAGAAAGCGACGTCCCGGGAGTTTCTAGTGGGCGGTAAGCAGATGACCTGTGGGCCAGTGGCTCTCTCCTTGACTGCTAGTTTCATGTCAGCAGTCACTGTTTTGGGGACACCCTCAGAAGTGTATCGCTACGGGGCTTCCTTTATCCTTTTCAGCATTTCCTACACTTTTGTCATTATTTTTACCGCTGAACTGTTCCTGCCAGTCTTCTACAGGTCTGGAATTACAAGTGCTTACGAGGTATGTAGAAACTCATCTTAATGATTGTTGCTCTTACTCAGTTGAGTATCATTACACATATACAGCCAAAAAAGGATCAAAGTGGTTTGCAATATAATTCAATCAAAATTAAGAAATGAGTTCCATTTAAATAAAGAAGAAGAAGAGAAATGACACTTCTAATGCATAATATTAGATAACATTTAAATTTTAAAAATGTATGGGAGCCAGAGACCATCGTGTTGAATGGCGGGATGTAACAAGGGGCTGGGGAGCTCCGTGTTACGATTTGGTAGGGCGGTCGGGGGGGGCGGAAGAATCAGCGTTGTGGCTGATTGGGCCTGTAAAAGGCAAAATGCTGTTTTGAATTTTATTGGTCGGGCTGGGGCGTGCGCGACGAGGCGAGGGGATAAAAGGGGGAGGGCTCGGAGGACTTAACTGTCCGGGTCCTCCAAGGCGGTTTTCCCTCCCACCCTCCCTTTGTTTTCTTGCTTTAGGGAAGCTCGGGGCGGATCTCCCGAGCTACTCGGTCATTGGGGATCATCGGGTGATGAGCGGTGGGCCGGCGGGGTGCCGTGCCTGGTGGGTCAGGTGACCCGGATAAAGGGGCATGAGGGACATGCCACCCCTCTGACCCTTGTTGAAGTGGCAGGGTCGAGGGCACAGAATGTATGTTTTTGGTAGCTCGGGGGGAGCTCTTGGATTTATATTGATTAAAGTTATGATAAAATGTTAACATGTTGATTTATATCAATAAACTGAGCTGCGGCTAATTACCCAATAAATAGAGTGGTTGTGTTTATTTGAATAGTTAGGATGAGTATCTTGGGGACATTGAGCTTGGGTCATAGGGACCAAAGGAGCTCATCCAGATCCTGTTGTTAATAAATGCACATCCCATCAATTTAAAAAGGCCACTTGAAAAATATATGCCTTTAAAATGTCTTGAAATTATGGAAAAGATTCTTCCTGTCTCAGTTCTACAGGCAAACTGTTCCAAAATATTGGGACTAAATTTAAAAAAATGCACAATTTGTAGTCGAGGCCAGATGAGCCTTTGAAATATGGAGGTATGAAGACGTACATAGATGGATCAGAAACTGGTTGGCGGGTAGGAAACAGTGGGTAGGGGTGAAGGGCCACTACTCGGACTCGAGGAGGGTCATGAGTGGGGTCCTGCAGGGCTCGGTGCTCGGGCCGCTGCTATTTAATATATTCATAAATGATCTAGAAACAGGGATGAAGTGCGAGATAATAAAAGTTGCGGACGACACCAAACTATTTAGTGGAGCTCGGACTAAGAAGGACTGCGAAGAATTGCAGAGGGACTTGAACAAACTAGGGGAATGGGCGACGAGATGGCAGATGAAGTTCAACGTTGAGAAATATAAAGTATTGCATGTGGGAAGCAGAAACCTGAGGTACAACTATACGATGGGAGGGATGTTATTGAATGAGAGTACCCAAGAAAGGGACTTGGGAGGGTAATGGTGGACATGACAATGAAGCCGACAGCACAGTGCGCAGCGGCCGCTAAAAGAGCGAATAGAATGCTAGGTATAATCAAGAAGGGTATTACTACCAGAACAAAAGAAGTTATCCTGCCATTGTATCGGGCAATGGTGCGTCCGCATCTGGAGTACTGTGTCCAATATTGGTCGCCGTACCTTAAGAAGGATATGGCGTTACTCGAGAGGGTTCAGAGGAGAGCGACACATCTGATAAAAGGGATGGAAAACTTATCATACGCTGAGAGATTGGAGAAACTGGGTCTCTTTTCCCTGGAGAAGAGAAGACTTAGAGGGGATATGATAGAGACTTACAAGATCATGAAGGGCATAGAGAGAGTAGAGAGGGACAGATTCTTCAAACTTTCGAATAATAAAAGAACAAGAGGGCATTCAGAAAAGTTGAAAGGGGACAGATTCAAAACAAATGCTAGGAAGTTCTTCTTTACCCAACGTGTGGTGGACACCTGGAATGTGCTTCCAGAGAGCGTAATAGGGCAGAGTACGGTACTGGGGTTCAAGAAAGGATTGGACAGTTTCCTGCTGGAAAAGGGGATAGAAGGGGATAGATAGAGGATTACTGCACAGGACCAAGAGCCATTTCACCATAAATTTGGTTATTTTTAGCACAGGGTCTCACTTCATAAAATTTATTTGTTTAAGAAATTTATTACTCTCCACATCAAAATATTCAGCATGGGTTACAATAAAACATACATAGTAAAACCACATTATAATATCACAACATTCAATGCAAAAAAACCCAAACAAAATAAAAACCACAACAACCAAAAAACTGGTTAAAATTAATTTCAGTATATAAAATGAAAGGCAGTATTTAATCATGTAAATCACTGATCAAAACTACTGTCCAAAATGAGACCTTGTGCTACAATATCTTGACTTAATAGTAGCCTATGTTGATAACTTCCCCCCACCCCCCGCAAGTCTTTTAGAATCACATTTTGCCCTGCCTCATGTACATTTCAACTGGCCATTCATACATACATAAAACTGCATTTTAGAGGTTAACGGTTGACATTACCCCACTATAGTAAAGATGAAGACTCATTTTACATAAAGCATAAACCCCCTCCTTTAAACAGCCACACTAGTGTTTTTAGCGACGGCCAGTAGGGCGATTGTAGAATTTCCCCCTATATTCAGATACTTTCTCTGTCCCTAGTGTGCTCACAGTCTAAGCTTTTTTTTTTTTTTCATACCTGGGGTGACTTGCCCAGGGTCACAAGGACACTAAATCCAGCTCCCCAGGATTACAGTCTGCTGCACTAAACCCTTTGGCTTCTCTTCCTTTTTTTCCCCAGACGAACTATCAGTGCTGGAAAGGGCCAAAGCCCTGGTAAACGTCACAGGTTCTGGACTTGCAGGAAGCTTTTCACATAAGTTTTCTTTTCTCTACAGTATCTGGAGCTAAGATTTGAGAAGCCTGTCCGTTATGCTGCAACTCTGATCTACATACTCCAAACGGTAAATATTGCACTGCTTTTGCAAATGTAAATTTGTAAAGAGCACCTACAGACAGGACAGATTTTCAAAAACCACAGTCGACTTCCAGAGTCAGATTGGATCGGTTGCTCCTTTCTGCTCTTCCTCGAGATCTTTTCTGTTCAGCTTGGCTTCCTGCAGCACAAATGGCCAATGCCTCCCTCCTTATACAGCTACAGTAAACGCTTCTGGAAAGGCATTAGAGGGTTCAAAGGTCCAGCCAGAACACTGGAGGTCTGATAGTCAAAGGATTTATGCTCTAACTTTGAGAGCTCTGCTCATAAATTGACCTCACTAAGGCCAGGTTGAGGTTTCTACCATCACCTGGAGAGCTAAATGCTCCGACATTCATAGAATTTCTATAAGTGTCAGAGCAGCATCAGAGCATTAGTGCTCCAGGCCACGATTGAAACATCTACCACGGCTTAGTAAAAGGGGGGGGGGGGGGAGAGGGCATTACATATGTAAAATTCAGAACCCTAGACCAATCCCTGCCCCGTTACACCCATGCCACACCCCAGCCTCACCACTAGCCCCGCCCCCTCTGTCTGCTCATCTTGGTGGGGAGGGCATCCGTGCATGTGCGATGCTCCTCCCGACGTGATTTGCTTTTAATAACCCAGACAAAGTGCCAGATTTTGAAAAGCCTAACGGATGCCCAGACATGCTCTCTAAAAAGTGGACATATCTGGGTAAATCCAGACATCTAATTACCTTAATAAAGCGGGTGGCAACAGGGGCGGCTTTAAGGTTAGGAGCTCAGTACTGATCTTCAGGATATCTAAACAATGACAATTCACATTATAACGAGGACTTAATCCTTCCGTGTCACAGAAATCAATGCCAATGTCTCTCAGCTTCGATATCCTTCTGTCTTACAGAAATCAGTAATGATGTCTCTTTCAGATTCTCTATACTGGAGTGGTGGTTTATGCACCTGCTCTGGCTCTTAACCAAGGTGAGTTTCCATCAACCTATGTAATGCAAGCGCTCTAGCTATCAAATTTACCTTTGTAGTGTTAGGCTGTGGTTGATATAAGATGCATTTTATGATTATGTAAAGATGCTCAGATGTTTTATGATTTTTTGGGAGAGTTTTTTTTGGTGTGTACTGCTATTGTATTTTGTTGTTTGTTATTTGCTGATTTTGTATGTTTACATTGGTCTCAGCCTAGACTTGTAGACAGGCGGACTAAAGATAATTTTAAATATCTATCTATCTATATTTAAAAAAAAGGGTTTTAGAGGGCCTGAAACTTTTCTGTCTTCCCCTTCATCTGCGACAACAATGCTAGTGCAAAACCTTCAGAATCTTAAACAGTGACGGTAAGCAGCGGTTCTACGACCCAGGCATCCTTTCATGAATCTCTTCTTTGCTTTCAGTGACTGGATTTGACCTGTGGGCCTCTGTGTTTGCGACAGGGATCGTTTGCACATTTTACTGCACGTTGGTATGTACAGCATAGGAAAAAATAAATGTTCCATAAAATAAGAATTTAGAGTACAGAAAACATCTAAATCTACATGGCATCTAGTTTTTATAATATCTTATCTTTTTATGCAGTGTGGTTATGAGTACTTCTTTGTAAATAACCCTTGCTCTTGACATTTGGTTGAATAGTCTTGTCTGTACTTTTGATAACATACCTCCTATCTGCTTAGAACATTTTTAATTAAGAATGGAAAAAAAAACCAAGTCAGATTGTACTTGACTTCCATCCCAACCAAGGGGGCTTTGAATATCTATATTGGCATGCCCCTGTTCGATAAATCTGAGCCATTTGAGGCTCTACTTGAGAAAAAACAAATGGGACCATCCTTAGTTTTGATAGAAACAATTTTGTTCCCTTTTTTTGCACTTTGCAGGGAGGCCTGAAAGCTGTGGTCTGGACTGACGCATTTCAAATGGTTGTGATGGTTGTGGGATTTCTTACGGTTCTGATACAAGGAACCATTCTTAATGGCGGGCCTGCCATGATTTTGGAGGTTGCTTCCAATGATTCCCGACTCTACGTAGTTGAGTAAGGAAATTGATAGCTGCACTTTTTCTCCTGTTTCTGTTCACTGTGAAGATAAAACGCTGTTTTGAATATACTGAATGCTAATTATTACAGTTAATTTAATTTCATGTGAGAGAAAGTTGATATCAGTTTATACAATTTAATGATCAAAATATTTTAATGTGTTGCAACTTCCTGGCGTACAATTTCATGTATGAGTCCTGCATTCCGTATATACAGTATGGTCTTAAAGAGAATTGTATGTACATCGCTGAACAGATGCCTTAAATGTAGGCCAGCTGTTTGCAGATCTTAAGAAGGATATGGCGTTAGTCGAGAGGGTTCAAAGGAGAGCAACACGTCTGATAATAGGTATGGAAAACCTGTCATATTCTGAGAGATTGGAGAAGCTGGGTCTCTTTTCCCTGGAGAAGAGGAGACTTAGAGGGGATATGATAGAGAATTACAAGATCATGAAGGGCATAGAGAGAGTAGAGAGGGACAGATTCTTCAAACTTTCGAAAAATAAGAGAACAAGAGGGCATTCGGAAAAGTTGAAAGGGGACAGATTCAAAACAAATGCTAGGAAGTTCTTCTTTACCCAACGTGTGGTGGACACCTGGAATGCGCTTCCAGAGGACGTTATAAGGCAGAGTACGGTACTGGGGTTCAAGAAAGGATTGGACAAATTCCTACTGGAAATGGGGATAGAGGGGTATAGATAGAAGATTACTGCACAGGTCCTGGACCTGTTGGGCCGCCGCGTGTGCGGACTGCTGGGCACGATGGACCTCGGGTCTGACCCAGCAGAGGCATTTCTTATGTTCTAGATCTACATTTAAGGCATCTGTCTCACGCCTTCAGAGACGTTTAGGGACGCTTAAGCCACTTCTAGGTGAAACAAGTCCACTTCCAGGTTAAACCACGCCACACCCCACCTTGGGCATGCTTAAGCAACCCTACGCATCTCTGTAGATGCACTACGGACGCCTACGATGTAGGCGTCATTACTCAATTTTTAAAAATAACGTGTTTCTTGATTGGCTGCCATTCTGCCTGAGATAATGACTCCCTTTTACAAAGGCGATTATCGCAATGGGCCGCAGTAATCGCTCTGACACCCACGAGGATTCATTAGGCGTCAGAGCATTTGCCTTGCGGCAGCCGCTACCACACCTTTGTAAAAAAAAAAAAAAAAAGAGTGGGGGGGGGGGGGGGGAAAATGCTTAATCAAATATCGACAGGCCGGTGAGCCTCACTTCAGTTGTTGGAAAAATAATGGAAGTGTTGCTGAAAGAAAGGATAGTGAACTTCCTTGAATCTAATGGGTTACAGCAGGGGTAGGGAACTCCGGTCCTCGAGAGCCATATGAATATGCATTGAAAGCAGTGCATGCAAATAGATCTCATGCATATTCATTGGGGAAATCCTGAAAACCCAATTGGAATACGGCTCTCGAGGACTGGAGTTCCCTACCCCTGGGTTACAGATCCGAGGCAACATGGCTTTACAAAAGGTAAATGGTGCCAAGTGAACCTGATTGAATTTTTTGATTGGGTGACCAAAGAGCTGGATCGAGGACATATGCTAGATGTAATTTACTTAGATTTCAGCAAAGCCTTTGATACAGTTCCTCATAGGAGACTGTTGAACAAACTTGAAGGGCTGAAGTTAGGACCCAAAGTGGTGAACTAGGTCAGAAACTGGCTGTCGGACAGACGCCAGAGGGTGTTGGTTAATGGAAGTCGCTCGGAGGAAGGAAAGGTGAGTAGTGGAGTCCCTCAGGGTTCAGTGCTGGGGCTGATCCTGTTCAATATGTTTGTGAGTGACATTGCTGAAGGGTTAGAAGGAAAAGTGTGCCTTTTTGCAGATGATACCAAGATTTGTAACAGAGTAGTCACCAAAGAGGGAGTGGAAAATATTAAAAAGGATCTGCAATAGTTAGAGAAATGGTCTAATGCCTGGCAACTAAAATTCAATGCAAAGAAATGCAGAGTAATGCATTTGGGGATTAATAATCGGAAGGAACCGTATATGCTGGGAGGAGAGAAGCTGATATGCACAGACGGGGAGAGGGACCTTGGGGTGATAGTGTCCGAAGGTCTAAAGGTGAAAAAACAGTGTGACAAGGCAGTGGCTGCTGCCAGAAGGATGCTGGGCTGTATAAAGAGAGGCGTAGTCATTAGAAGGAAGAAGGTGTTGATGCCGCTGTACAGGTCATTGGTGAGGCCCCACTTGGATTATTGTGTTCAGTTTTGGAGACCTTATCTGGCGAAGGACCTAAGAAGACTTGAAGCGGTCCAGAGGAGGGCGATGAAAATGATAGAAGGCTTGCGCCAGAAGACGTACGAGGAGAGACTGGAAGCCCTGAATATGTATACCCTAGAGGAAAGGAGGGACAGGGGAGATATTATTCAGATGTTCAAATACTTGAAGGGTATTTTCCAGAGAAAGGAAAATGGTAAAACCAGAGGACATAATTTGAAGTTGAGGGGTGGTAGATTCAAAGGCAATGTTAGGAAATTCTACTTTACGGAGAGGGTGGTGGATGCCTGGAATGCGCTCCCGAGAGAGGTGGTGGAGAGGAAATTGGTGACTGAGTTCAAAGAAGCGTGGGATGAACACAGAGGATCTAGAATCAGAAAATAATATTAAATATTGAACTAAGGCCAGTACTGGGCAGACTTGCACAATCTGTGTCTGTGCATGGCCCTTTGGTGGGGGATGGGCTGGGGAGGGCTTCAGTGGCTGGGAGGGTGTAGATGGGCTGGAGTAAGTCTTAACAGAGATTTCGGCACTTGGAACCCAAGCACAGTACCGGATAGAGCTTTGGATTCTTGCCCAGAAATAGCTAAGAAGAAAAAATAAAAAAAAATTAAATTGAATCAGGTTGGGCAGACTAGATGGACCATTCATGTCTTTATCTGCCGTTATCTACTATGTTACTATAACTTATTCAAAGGTCCCTTTTCCAGCCAATACTCCTCACACCAGTTTCCTGACCCTGCTGACGGACATGCTAAATGCTTTCTTGGTATATTTGTGAGAATTTATTGGCTTGTATTGTGTAATTAGGTTTTGATAGTATAATGATTTGTATGCATATTAGTTACGGTGTAAGCAATGTGAACAACTCAGAATTTTTTGGGTACCAGCCATTAACAAGTTCAATTGAAACAATAATACTAAATAAATATTAGTGTTTTCACAGGTACAATGTCATGACTGATGAATATTGTATTTCTTTCAAGCTTTGACCCCGACCCTCTGATGAGACACACATTTTGGACAATTACAGTTGGAGGGATGTTCACATGGCTGGGAGTTTATGGGGTCAACCAGTCCACGATACAGAGATGTATTTCCTGCAAGTCAGAAGTGCACGCTAAGCTGTAAGTTTTCTGGCATAAAGATTGAGTACAACACAATGTCACACCATCAATGACAGTTTGCATATGGGCTGATGTGTGCAATCACAACTGCCAAGAGTCTGTCTTAAGAGCACCCAATTTCTATTCAAGGTATTGTAAACTGGTTTGGGTGAAACTCTTCATGAAAAGGTGGTTAATAAAACTCAATAAATAAATATCATTTGAACTCTACAAGAGAAGATCACCAACTCCCCCAATTAGGGTTACCAGACGTCTGGAATTCCCTGGACATTTGAATCCTTTCGGGGGGCCCACTGGGGGGCTTGGAATCCCTCCGTCGATTCTCCCACTGCCCGTCCTGGCCAATGATTCCTGGCAGGTGCCCCTTCTGGTTCCGGTGGGTTCACAGCTGTGCGAGTTTTCTCCAAAATGGGCAGAGATCAGATCCGATCAGTGGGTCCTGTTGGTGATTTGGGACGGTTATGCTCTGGAGTTTGCCCTCTCCCAGCCAGATCATTTTCTAGCTTCTCCTTGTCAGGCAGCATGGAAGAAGCAGGCTTTTCGCCAGACCCTTCAAAGGTTGCTAGATCTCCCACTCGAAATCAGCCAAGTTTAGAAATGGAAAAACAACCAATCACAAAAGGGAAAATAACTGGGATTTGGTTCCAAATACGCACGGCTCATCTCCACATGCCACACTCAACTCCCGACAAGAGACCATGTTTCACCAAGGCTGCGTCAGGGGAGAGACATGTCCAGAAATCCTTTGTGCACAAGTCCAGGAACCTGATTGCCATCAATCATGTACTTGTGCACGAAGGATTTTTGGACACGTCTCTGTTCTGTTATACGAGTCGAATGCTGCTATAAATTAGCATCGGTGCCCACGCTGGAGCATGCCTTCTTACGCCACGTCAGTGGCAGGAGTAAGTTTTGTATTTTATTGCCATTTTTTTATCTTTCATCTTTTACGCTGGGTTTTAATAAATGGCGCTAGAGGTTTTGGACGTGGACCAGCGAGGTAAATGCTCCGATGCTCATAGAAATTCTATGAACGTTGGAGCATTTATCACGCCGGCCCATACTAAAATCTCTAGTGCCGTTTAGTAAAAGGAGCCCTAAAATATTTTTTTTCTTCTTCATATTTTTGAATCTCTATGAAGTGATATATTAATGAGTTTGTTCAAATATATTTATTGGCATTTTTATGGTATTTTAATATTTGTTTACAATAATGTTTGTATATTTGCTTCTGATTAATTTTTTTTCATTTCCATATTTATACTTGTTGCTATATGGTCTTTATTTATAGACTGGTACCGAAACACAGGCTGTGTTGAGCCTGTTTTGAATGATTGAAGTTGAATAAAGATCCTTCTGGAAAGGATCTCCTTATCCCTACTTTTCTTGTGACTGTTTTACATTGACGTATTGTAGGGGGACTTTCCTATTATTTTGTGCAGGAGTAAACGATCTGCATAATTTATAGTAGCCTTTAAAGTTCCCGTGTAATTGGGGGACCTGCCCACAGTCTGCCCACTTGTACATCCCTTGCAGTTGTGTTCTATAGCGCTTATTTATACATGGTGTCCAAAAAAAGCAGGACCCATTACATAAGTTCAAAATGCGATTGTTTGAACATTTAGTATGACCTCTGAAAATATTTTAGTATAATGGGTCATTTTATAATTTAGTTCATAATTTGTGTTCAACCTTGACACATTCACGAAGTCTTCAATGACACTGAGCTTCTGGCTCAATGACTTCTGGGGTTTCATTAATTAAGAGCTCACTTGTTTTGCGAGCTCCTTGCACTGGAGTTCCATCCTGTTGTAAAAGAAAGTTCTCGGAAGTGTCTCATATTTTAGGCAGAAGTTTCTGCTGGAGCAGGAAGTTTTGTTGGGGGTCCCGTTTTCTCTGGACACCATGTAGAATAGTGTCTAGTGTATACAGGCAAATAACTATCATTAATTGTGCTTTTGAGACACCTAAGTAGCGTCTACCCCAAGGCACCAGCTTATAGAATTGCTGCAGTGGTATTCAAAATGATAAGAAGGGACAGAAAAAAAGACTGAGATAAGAGTTTTGCGCTGGGACTGAATTTATAAGAGATTCAGAAATGGGTAGGCAAATCTAGAACCCACTGTGGCAAAGTCATTTTCCTTTGTAGCTTTTTTCTGGGGGAAGAGTGGACCCTCCACTGGTCCCCAGGGCTCCTTCCATACTTTGTAATTGCTGAGAATTCTCTCCTGCCTCAGCTGCAGACTGAGACATACCAGAGTGTTCCAAACTTTGAAACATTGTAACAGAAACATTTATCAGAGTGATACCTGCAGATGGTTGTGTTATAACATAAATAACATCCAGGCACTAATGATTCTCATTGTTCAGAACATTTGGCCCTGGTCAGTAAAACATAGTGCTTTTCCTTAATAGGATCTTATGATGTATTCTATTTTACAAATATTTGTATTTTTTTACTGTATTATTGTATTTCACTGATTGTCCAGCTCTTTTTAGTGTAAACCGCCTAGAACTTTTGGTTATGGCAGTATATAAAAGAAGTTATTATTATTAATAAATTCTGTCAGAAACTACCGAAAAATGGATGACATAGATTTTACAGATGATGTCAGTTGAGCCTCCTCTGGCCATTAACACTAATGCCTCCCTCTCGCTCTCTTTAAAGGGCACTTTATCTAAATTTAATTGGACTCTGGGTGATCTTAGTGTGTGCTGTCTTTTCGGGCCTGGTTATGTACTCGCATTTTAGAGGCTGTGATCCTTGGACAGCTGGCTTCATTTCAGCCCCTGATCAGGTACAAAAACAGAAATATTCTTCTTGATTG
Organism: Geotrypetes seraphini; assembly: GCF_902459505.1. NCBI lineage: Eukaryota > Metazoa > Chordata > Amphibia > Gymnophiona > Dermophiidae > Geotrypetes > Geotrypetes seraphini. The sequence continues at coordinate 2,783,226 of NC_047102.1, forward strand.
ACTGGTTAAGGCAACGCAAGTGTGGCTTTTCAGTCCTCTAAATCACAGGTGTCAAAGTCGGTCCGCGAGGGCCGGAATCCAGTCGGGTTTTCAGGATTTCCCCAATGAATATGCATGAGATCTATGTGCATGCACTGCTTTCAATGCATATTCATTGGGGAAATCCTGAAAACCCGACTGGATTACGGCCCTCGAGGAGGGACTTTGACACCCCTGCTCTAAATGATCTAAAATATGCATATTCATAAGCATTATTATTCATGAGTGAATCTAGTGCCAGATGTAATACTGGAATTGTAAAGTGAATGAGGCACTTTTAAAATACACAAAAACTGAAAGACGAAATAGGCCTTAGTTGCGTGTGGACTGCGTTTGCAAGGCATGCGAACCATGAATCGTAGGCGAGATTTGGTTTGTATTTCTTGGGAATCCCTTTGCTTGTTCACAAGAAAAGACTCTTTGTCTAGCTTGACTGGTGGCTAAGGAGGAAGGATTTATTATGGTCAGACGTATCTCCAGAAAGAGAAACTGGTAAGCAACCATGAGGCAACTCTAGTGAAATCATTAATGGGGGTCTGCGACTCATGATCTGTTATTGAAAGGAAATAGTCACCCAATGAAATCTCAGATTACTAGCTAGATGTCTAGAAGTTCCACTATGGGGTCAAAAGGACATAACAATAGCCTTACTGGGTCAGACCAATGGTCCATCTAGCCGTCTTCATGGAGGCCAATCCAAGTCACAAGCACCTGGCAAAAGCTCAAATAGTAGCAGCATTGCATGCTACTGACCCATGTCTGTCTCAACATCAGTCTAGGAACTTTTCCTCCAGCAACTTTTACGAAGGTGTTAACAAGCCCAACATGGCAAAAAAATGGAGTACTGCGGGATGTAAAATGAAAACAAGAGGGTCACCTCCACAAGACAAACAGTGGAGATGACCAAGAACACCAAGGTGCTTGTTATTTCAAAACTTTGCCTTTATTAATGCAATGGCTCGACATGTGTTTTGATCTATTCGGCCTTCCTCAGATAGGTAATTGGATGAAGGGGAAGGTGTTGGGAGTGGTCCACCCTGGGCGTGACCATTAAGAGGGTGTAGGGAAAAGCTGAGGGGTGATGGTCAACTCTGCCAGCCTCACCCTCTCCGACATCAATTTCCTGTCTATGCTCCACACCCCCCCCCCACTGCCTGGAGGAAGGAGTGCTTTGCCCTGGGTGGCAACCAATGCAGGTACACCACTAGCTAAGTAAAAAACCACTGTGATTCTTAGGCCACTAAGAGGTTGGATACAGTAGCCCACAACAAATTTGTAGGTTGGCATTTAACTATGGGGTCCTTTTATTAAAGACCCCATTAGCACGCACTTAATGCTAAGATGCCCATAAATAAATAATGGATGTCTTGCTTCCTCCATATTCCGTAGGTAAACATCACATAATATTTTCCTTGTTTATCCACAAAAGGATTCTTCCTGTAACAGGGGTCACTACGCCAGTATCAGGTATTCCCTCTCTGAGAGTGTCAAGTCCCACCTCCATGGCCCAGTTCAATGCCAAGCCTAATTACTGAAACTCTCCACCTTAAAAAAAAAAAAATGTAACAGTGCTTTATTTTCCTTTCCGGGTCCACAGTCTAACCCCAAAATTGCTATTCTATAAAGGGACAGGAAGAAAACAGCATAAAAGTAGGCAATTTCGCAAACATTTTTGTAAAAGGAATTCAGTGCATTAAATCACGAAAAATTGCTGGCGATGTTGCAGATTTGTCAACATTTTTGCAAACCTTAATCTATGGAGCTTCTCTGGTGAAACTTTAATGCAGCTCAGGGCATCAGCTTCCAGTTTTGCATTGATTTATCTCTTTTAATGGTAAGTCACAGCATATTTTTCTTCTTCCACAGCTAATGCCTTATTTTGTCATGGACATTTTTTCGACAATGCCAGGACTCACTGGATTATTTGTGGCTTGTGCATTCAGTGGAACCCTGAGGTATGGCTTTAGCAATCCAATGTCGTTCACTGTTTAATTCTGATGTTTGCAAAATGCAGCACCCTCTCCCATCCCTGATGAAAGACAGGAAGATAACAGTTTTGCTTTTGAAGTTTTCAAATAGCGACATAACACATTAACCCTTCCCCCTTTTAGAAAAATCATAGCGGTTTCTAGCGCTAGCCAGAGCGGTAACAGCTCCAACACTCATAGGAATTCTATGAGCATGGGAGTTGATCCCACAACCTCAGGGAGCTGAGGGTTTAGCTCTAACCACTGTGCCACACACTCCCACATATGTTTTGGCAGCCATTAGCAGTCCAGCCAAACCTGGACATTCAATGTAGATGCCCGCTCATGACGTGGCATGGAATATTCAGAACTAAAGGCCCCCCCTTTTATCAAGCCGCGTTAGAGTCTTTATTGCCAGCCGCTATGGTAAAAGTTCTGACACTCATAAATTAGCTGACACCAGTCACTTTTTTAACAAAAATCACTGATCACCGATGATTGAATATTGACTGAGTATAAACATGGATGCTCATGTAACCAGATCTGTCTGGCATGCTCCATTAGTGGGAAAGGTAGGGGGGGGGGGGCTGCAGGAGCAAGTGGGGATCTTGTGTGTAAGACAGTGGCATACAAAGGGGGAAGATGAAGAGTCTGTCCTGAGTAAGGAGGGTTATCTGCCTCGTGGATGTGCAGTGCATCCATCAGCTGGAATGTGTCCTTCAGAGTTGGTGAAGGAAGGCTGGATTTTCTGTTTCTACCTTTGTCTTTTATGCTACTGTTCCTTATTTTTATAAGTATAAAAGACATCTGAGCCTTAGCAACACATTTCAGCTTTTCTTGCCAATATTCAAGGTTAAACTATGGAAGGGATGCAGTGTGTGACTGGAAGGACCTCTGGTGGCAGGAAGTCAGATGGTTTTCTTTTATTACATAACATATCATTCCGCTTATGTACCGCAGGACCGTGAAGCTCTATGCGTGCGGTTTACAAAAGAAAAAGTTACTACAATTGAACAGAGTAAATTAGTTTCCTAAATACGTTAATGAACAGAAATGTTTTCAAATGCTTCCTGAAATCTAGGTAAGTGCTGGAAGTCACTTTGTTCCAAGACGCTGCCTGATAAGACAAAAGACGGTGATGGTATTATTTTAAATTTACATCCTTTTACGGGTGGAAAAGTGAAATTAGCATGTGAACGTCTAGTATGTTTACTAATGGCACGCGAGAAGAAATTCATAAGGTAACCAGGAGCAAGTGCAAACCAGATTTTATAGCAGAAACTTAATGCGAGCCTCCGCTGGCAACCAGTGCAGTTCGCGAAAGAAGGGAGTGACCGTCAAATTGGTTAGTGCACCTTAATAAAAGGTTACAGAGCTGAGTTACCTTGATTTGAATTAGAGAATGACACGGTGACCGTTCCCGTCCCTGCGGATAACCGCGGGAAATAATCCCATGTCATTTTCTAGTGTCTATTTCAACCTCGGTCCTTCTACACTAGCATTCTTCAAAGCAAAGCTTGAGGGTTAGTGGTTGTGGCCATTCATACTCTGATGCTTATGTGAGCCAAGGATAATGAAGCCATTGTGACATCACTGATGAGGTTGGCTCTTAGGCACTGGTGGAATGAGGCATTATGACATCACAATCTCTGCTCTGGAATGTTGCTGCTCAATCTCAGCATTCTTCAAAGCAAATCTTGAGGGTCAGTGGTTGTGGCCATTCATACTCTGATTCTTCCCTCTCTCCTTAAAGAATGACATGGAGATGGTTTCCCGCGGTTATCCGCGGGGACGGGAACGGTGATGAATTTTGTCACCGTGTCATTCTCTAATTTGAATGTAAACAATATGTCTAATATAGTGCATTTCTGTTATAAGAAATCTGGTTATTCCGAGAGTAGACCGTATCTCAGGCGTCTCGTTTTGCGCCATTCCCGTTTACTTATTTCTTTGCTTGGTTTCAGCACTGTAGCTGCCAGCATCAATGCTCTGGCAACGGTAACGTTTGAGGATTTTGTCAAGAATATCTTCAAGAACCTCTCGGATAAGAAAAGCACTTGGATCAGTAAAGGTTTATGTAAGTACTAGCTCAGTTCCCTGTCCTTAGAACCTGTTGCTTTGATTCGGGCCCTTCCTATGCTTTTTCCCTTCAGCCTTGCAGTGATGCCTAAAATTGTTTTTATTTTGTTGATTCCGTAATATGCCAGAAACATTCCAGCTTTCTTCGACTATTTCTGTGGCCATCTTTTCTTCCACTAGCCTCGTGGTCGGTGCAATGGTCCGAGAAATAGGGAACGGGGTTCGATAACCGCAGCAGCTCCTTTGTGACCCTGGACAAGTCCCTTTAACCCTCCATTGCTCTTGATACAAAAACTTAGAGAGTGAGCCCTCTAGGGACAGAGAGAGTACCTCTGAGTAATAAGTAAACCACAGAAAAGCAATATAGCATGGATTTAATAAACAAATATAAAGAGGCTGCAGAAAGGATTTGCTACAGTCATGGATGAAAGGTTTCCTACTCATTTATTTATTCATTTTTTTCAATATCGCTTTCCCAGGAGAGCTCAGAACGGTTTCCATGGGGCAATGGGAGGATTAAGTGACTTAATCTAGACTGTAAGTCTAGAGCAGGGGTGGGCAACGAGGGCTGCAATCCAGTTGGGTTTTCAGGATTTCCCCAATGAATATGCATGGGATCTATTTGCTTGCACTGCCTCCATTGTATGCAAATGGATCTCATGCATATTCATTGGGGAAATCCTAAAAACTCGACTGGATTGTGACCCTTGTTGCCCACCCCTGGTCTAGAGCATGAGTTGTCTTTGATATGCATAGCATTCTCTGCGTGCACTTTACTAATTTTAAAAGAATAAATCAAGAGCTCTGATTTGAAAATTATCCCAACAGAACCATTCCTTACATTTATGCCTGCTGTTTGATACCCAGAATTCTCTGGACTCATTTATGCAGAAAGGGGACAGCATTAGAAATTAGACAGACAAAAACTAGGCGCTAAGCTTATATTCTAAATGGCAAACTCATGAGTTATAGAATAGTAGCGTAAATCAGCAATTAGGCATCTAAATGTATACACTTCTGTTTGCTTATATCTGATGTGTGTCTTACAAATAGTGACTCTCACATTGCAGGCATTGTTTTCGGTGTCATCTGCACCTCAATGGCGGTAGCAGCCTCTCTCATGGGTAGCATAGTGCAAGTAAGTATGAATCATATTACCAGTGATATAGGCAGATCACACCTTGCTCCATGACTACGGGCTTTGGGCTGTTCACATTTCGACATGGTCCATGGCTCTTTTTCTTCAGGGGACTTTATGTTGGCTTTCAAATAGGATATATGCACAGCTGTGCTTTCTCTTTGGCAGTTGCTGTGAGTGCCAAGTGCCCAGAGATCTGCCTTTTGCTGTTTTAATGAAAGCAACATGTTGAAAATGCTACACACAGTTTTCCTCCAGTACCCTCAGGGTCATCTCCTCTAAATGTGATCCAAACTGTGCATAGAGAATGACACTGGGACAGAACTTGTCCCCATCCCCACGGTCAACTAAGGGAAACAATCTCCATGTTTTTCTTTAAGGAGAGAGAGAAGAATCAGTATGAATGGGCACAGCCATTGACCCTCAAACCTTGCATTGAAGAATGCTGGTGTAGAAGGACAGAGGTTGAGATGAACACTAAAGAATGACAGTCTCTGGTATCCAGAACAGATATTGTGATGTCATAATGCCTCATTCCACCAATGCCTAAGAGCCAACCTCATCAGTGATGTCACAATGGCTTAATTATCCTATACTTGGCTCACATAAGAATCAGAGTCTGAATGGGCCCAGCCACTGACCCTCAAGCCCTGCATTGAAGAATGCTGGTGTAGAAGGACAGAGGTTAAGATGGACACTAAAGAATGATACAGAATGAGTTCTTGCAGTTATCTATAGGGATGGGGACAAATTCTGTCCCCCGTGTCATTCTCTACAGAAAGAGCACAATTTTCAAACAGGCTGTTTACACATGAGAACTACTCCTTTCCCTGTGAAATGCCTTTGAAAACCAGCCTCTGTACAAGGTGATCCCCATTTTAAGTAGGATTGCTTCTTTTCATGCCTTACTTGTCTTTAAAATCTCAGTTCTCTGTGTGCATTTTGCAGTATCACCAGGGAAGTGCACTGACAGTGCATTTGGAGGAATTTTGAAAAATGTAAGGGACACGGTTGGAGTGCACAATCTCCTAAAACTTGTCTTGTCCAACAGGCAGCACTAAGTATTCATGGAATGTGTGGTGGACCAATGCTGGGATTATTTACTTTGGGAATTGTGTTCCCCTGCTCGAACTGGAAGGTAGGAACCATGCTATAACTCAGTAGTCTTCACTCATTTTTAGGTTGGGGCCATTCTGAGTCCAAAAGAGCTGAAGGAGAGCCAACAAATATCTTCCTACTTGGGACCATGACGCCAACCAAAGTTTCTCAACTTCCACCCCCACTATTTATTTATTTATTTATTTAGATTTATATCCCGTTCTCCCAGTAGCTCAGAACGGTCTACAAGTAAACATACACAGTAGAAGTAATTAGGCAAATAAGATGTACAATAGGTTTAGATGCTTGGACATACAAGATTGTGCAGTATTTATCAGGGTACAAACAATTTTTCAGAGTACAGACAATTTATCAGAGTACAGACTAAGTGAGGACTATACTGAAATTTAGGAGAAGTTAAATAGGGGAGAGAAGAGAGAGGTGGGGTTTAAGGGGGGGTGTAGACTGAGGGAGACCTTTAGTTGAAGAGGAGGGTCTTTACCATTTTACGGAACACATTCCCTCAGTCACACGTGCAGAAAACAGAAACAAACCCTTTTCAAATACAGACCCACAAACTAAAGGTACTAATGTACACAATCGAATCCCTAGGATGCCAGACTCTGCACACAGTACAACTCTAATTCCTCCTCCAACACTGACCCTGAGCAAGACTGTACAAACCACCCAAGAGGTCCCCGAGGGCCGCCATTAGCTCACGGGCCTTGCATTGAAGCTATAACTAATTGATCATCAGAGTGACCTTCCACAGATTTGCAGTTTGTACTATTACTGGGACGTTGATGATTATCTCTCTCACCTCTTCTATGTGGCTCAGCATCTCATCTTCCGAACATAGTCTTCTCTCATTGTACTTCTCAAGTCCCAGATGGAAACCCTGCAGCATGCTTAGTGCCTGGGAACCCTCTCCCAGAGAAAACTTTTAATTGTGCTGGCCTGCTCCTTATCTTTCCTGTGAGGTTTTTAAAAGAAATATTTATTCTAATAGTGATGTCCTCATGGTCTACTTGTTCTTTGCAATGTTGCTCTTCAATGCATTTTCGTTCATGTTAAGAGGAGAAATTACAGTGTTGAGGTTAAATATGGTCATTTACAGCAGCTTAGCTACCTTAGGAGTCACGAGCCTGTGTTAACTGAGTATAGCAGGTTAGTGACTCCTGTGGAAGCTTACTACTGCAGATTCCTGAGCCCTGTGTGAAAGAAAGAACTCAGCTTGTGATCAACCTTTACTCCTGGGGGTAGTGGCTGCCATTTTGAATCCAGCATTGGCAAGGGAAGGAGTAACATCAGCAGGAAATATTTGAGGTAAGCCCAGATATAGGGGGTGAGGGTCTTGATTTGGAATCTGGGAGCCTATGGATAGTAAGGAGCAGGGCTTGGGATGTGTCTTTGATATACGGTGGTGTATTGGTTGGGAGTCTTTGATGGAGGGGGTGAAGTGGAGGGGGCACTTCAAACTGTGTGCCTTTCTAATGTGCCAGCCCCTTTAAGATGGCATCTAGGACCATTAAGCTGTGCATTAGCATAACTTCAAGCTGCTTTTTTCTGCAATAATGCACCTTGCAGGGCTCCATCATATTACAAGATAGGGTCTATTATACCCGCAGGACCATATTGCCAAAGAATTCTGATATTGTTCTGTGTGATTCTTTTCTTAAGGGTGCTATAGGTGGACTGTTGATAGGAATTATCTTATCTTTCTGGGCTGGCATTGGTGCATTTATTTATCCCGCTCCACCAGAAAAGGCGAACCCGCTGTACCTAAGCACAGAACTCTGCGCAAGATCCAACGTCACCCAGTCTACTGTATTCACACCAACCGAAGCCTCTTTCAGGTATATCTCATCACTCTGTGTACTCACGTAAAATCCGAACCCATACCCCCAGCACCGCCTTTCAGTCTGTTCTCTTGCTCGGGATCCACGTCGGGAGGGCATCTGCGCTTGCGTAGGTGTGACGCAATGATATTGCATGCTTGCATATGTGACATCACCGTGTTGCATCTGTGCATGCGCAAAAGGCTCCAAAACCCAGACAAACACGGAAAAAGAGAACATGTCCGGGTAAATCCGGACACCTGGTAACCCTACTCTGTGCTGGATGGGTTAGTGGGCAGAGGGGAGTACAGGACAATCAAGCTATTGTGACATCACTGATGAGGTTGGCTCTTATTGGTGGAATGAAGCATTATGACATCACAATCTCAGCTCTGCTTCCCAAAGACAAACAGAATGTCATGGATACAGTTAAGGGGAACGGTTAATCAGCTGGCTGGGTTGGTGGGCAGAGATGTAAGGATCGAAAGCTATGTCAAAAAGGTAGGTTTTCAGTCTGCTCTTAAACTCTGGTAGTTTATTCCAGGCATAGGAGGCAGCAAGATGAAAGGAACAAAGTCTGGAAATGGCAGTGGAGGAGAAGGGTAACGCTAAGAGTGCCTTATCTGAGGAACGGAGTTCTCTGGGAGGTGTCTAAGGAGAGAGAAGCGAGGAGAGATATTGAGGGCAGATGAATGAACACACTTGTAGGTCAGCAATAGGAGCTTGAACTTTATGCGAAGGCGGATAGGGAGCCAGTGAAGTGATTTAAGAAAAGGGGTGACATGAGAACATGGCAACTCTTACCATGTTGGCATGACTGCTCAGGCTAATGGTATAACTTGCAATGACATGGGTTTGTGGATGGGGAATGGGCAGGGATTGTGTTTTGTTCTTTACAGTGTGGTGTGTTAAGTAAATCCATGCAAACTATGAACCCACTTCATACACTGTAAAGACTTTTTCTATGCAGAAATTGCAAACGTTACCAGGTGGTAAGTGCAAACCTTTACCGCACTTTTAGTAATGGGGGCCTCTTAAAATATAGGAAAGGGATTCTTTAAGATCCTTTCTATCATTCCGAGTTGATTGTTAGATATTATTTTTGCTCTTGTAATCTGTTGCCTTTCAATCATTTTGCGTTCATAGGCCACAGTTGGCAGACACCTGGTACTCCATGTCCTATCTGTACTACAGTGCCGTGGGATTTCTGGGGTGCATTATCTCAGGGCTCCTCATCAGCTTCATAACAGGTTAGTTAAATGATCTTAAAATTATGCTTTGAATTAGAATTCAATATTTAATACTTTGGAGTCTGCAGGTTTTACGTTCCGTACAATAAGATCACTATTTTGGAAACATGTCCACATCTAAATTGCAATCATATACAATATAAAGACCAATTTCATAAAAGTGCTATTTATACACCACGCATTGGGCAGGACTAAATTCTACCCAAGTACGAGGGGGTTGCTGAAAAATTCTCAGCCCAACCGAGAAGAGAATGACATGGATATGGTTCAATCAATGATCTGAAACAATGTCAAGACATAGAGTTTCATTCATACAAAATAAGATAACACTCTTTTCAGCTCCAGTGGCAAAATAACGCTCAGAATTTAGGAAGTTGGTTGGTTGGACTGAGAACTTTTCAACACCTCCTCGTATGTAATAAAAGTATAGGACAAGCAAGCCATTGTGACATCATTGATGAGGTTGGCTCTTATTGGAATGAGGCATTATGACATCACAATCTCAGCTACTATTGGTTTTAAAAGTATTTCTACCTGGATTTCACGTTTCATCTCTACATACTATGTAAAATGAGGCTGTAAGTATAGTTCAGTGTGTAAATCAAAAAGGTCAAGATTTAAGCACCTGCCTAGAAGGGTTAATGCAGATGTATCGATTAATTCCAGTACAGCTGCTATAATTCAAACTGGAGAGGAGATGGGAAGGGTCTGAATAAGTAGATGGGAACTCCCTTCATCTCTAGGCTGTTCTTTTCTCTCATTATCTTCTGTCATGTGAATGACTTTTGAACTATAACTGTTGTATGTCTGGAATATGTTGTTTATAGGTGCAACACACGGGAAAGATATTAAACCTTTGTTAATTCGACCTGTCTGCAATATATTTTGCTTTTGCTCTGAGAAATACAAAACTTTTTGCTGGTGTGGTGTTCAGCATGACAACCAGAATCTCAACGTAAGTATCTGTGTTACGTATTTACCATCTGATAAATGTTTTATTTCACTTTACAATGTCTACCAATCCAATAGTGACATATTACAGAGTTAACAACAACAGATAAAGACAGATGTGTCCTCTCTAATCTTCTCAGTAATGTAGCTAAGGCTGAAACTGGAGCTCGGTGAAGGTCACCTTCTGTATACTGGCAGTCCCTCGAGTTACAGACGCCCGACTTAAGTACATCTCATATTTCATAGCTCCATTTGATTCACTGAGCCGTATTTCCAGTGGCATAGATTCCTACACTTCTCCTGTTGCAAATTCAGGAATGACGCATGGCCACATTAAGAACAGCGTGTGGTTGTGCATGCTGTACCTTAGAAGGAACCCTGGCAGGGACAGTTGGCCTTTTTGTCAGCTAGGTGCAGAGGGAAGCAGCAAGAATCCTAAAATCTACAAGTTCTGAGTTACACACAAATCCGACTTATGAACAGCTTTAAAAACGTAACTCGTTCTTAATCTGGGGACTGCCTGTACTTTTGTTTTAGGTTGCAAGCATCACTTAAAGATTGTGACACCACAATCTTTTCATGTTACCCCTCAGTGGCTTAGTTTAGAGCTGGAATTGAAAGTTAAGCCATTTTTTTATTTTTTTTTTGGGGGGGGGGCGGGGCGTTTACAAGCTCTGTTCTACTTTTGAAGATCTATAAAAATACAGCAGCTGGTGAAAAGGGTTTCATTTTCAGATTCCCCGATGGACTTGCTTTTCCTGAGACTGACCATTCTTTAAACGTGGTTTTCTACCTTTACCAGGACGACTCTGAAAATGACAGGAAGAAAGACATTACCATGAAGTCATTTAGCGAAGAAGTATCCCAGAATGGACTGGAGAAGGCAGTCTACGAGACACATCTACCAGGCTACAATCCTGAAGAGAAAACATACACAAACCCAAGTCTAGGCAAAGATACCTATTTCTAACTCCAAGACAATACGGACTACATGACAGCATAGCTCCTGAATCTGATTGGGCTCAGAAAGGGGCACTGTATAAGGGGGAGGGGGAGGGCACCGTTTCATTGGGGAAGTAAACGCCCACTTTGGTGATATTTTTAGCCCACGTACATCTGTAAATGACCTCTTTAAAAAGTGTATATTCAGAAATGATAGTGTGAACTTCACCAGTGGGAGTATGCAGGGATGAAGTTTGAGTGGATCACACAAGTATGCAACGTAGATGATAAAATGCTAGAATTTACCCACATACTTGAAAAATATTGATACAGATATTGACACCTGCCCCAGGGTTGCTGTAAGTATCTGCAGCTGCCACTTGCACCAGGATTTTACAAAGACAAGTTGGTGCTTCAAAGGCTTTTTAATTAGTGTCCTGTTAGAAAATTATCTCGATAACGCTTTAGGAATCCAGAACGTTGTGCACAAAACTCTGCAGTGTTGGTGATCAAAGTTCCAGGTCAACCGGGTTTAAAAAAAAGTTAAGCTGCTCAGCCTCTTCTATAGAACGAGGGAATATGAACTGCAGTGTAATCCAAAGGAAGCATTGAATTGTTTATCATAACACCCGTCTGGTTCTGGTGATTTTCGCCCTGGTTAATGGATGGTACAGTACATTCTTCAGTCTTGACCTACACACTCTTGCTTTTGTATCTTTAAGGAACATTGCAGCTGCACTTGTGCTTTGAAATGCGCTTTGCTGGATTTGTCTTTTCTTTTGTTCTGATGGGCTGTAATTTGGAACACAGGACAAGAACAAATCAATTATAGTATTGTCCTCATTTAAATCTCCAGCATTACATGTGCTGACTCTCGGCTTCATTCCATCATGCTTACATTAATTTTTTTTCTGTATTTTATCAGTCTGTAAGATTTCTTCTTTACCACCACAGAAACATGAACATCCTGTGGTATTTGTTCAATGCAGAATGTATTGCAACAGACGTGAAGGGGTGAATCCACGGGTCCAGTTCTATAAACATTTTACTCAGATTTGTTCACTTTATTTGAAGGCACTGCAAATACTTAGAATAAAAGTGCAAATCCATATATAGATTTGGATCTGTAGTGGCTTGCAAACATTAAAAAAATGTGACCAATATGAAATTGTGAGCTGAGATGTGATTGGTTTGAAGTCATCTAATTTGGAATGTGAAATGAATATCACGATTTTTCTCTTTCCCTCTAGATAGATGTTTTTTTTTTCTGATGCAGTTCAAAGTCAGCCCTGACTAAAACTATCAGGATATGCCAGTGAAACTGTTCAGCTAAAAACAAATTCCTTCCTGGCTCCAAAAAAGCAGCAATCAGTACAAATAGAGCTCTTTATCAAATACAAATGTCCATAGTAATGTTACTCTCTACAAATACATTGTGTGAAAGGACTAGAAGTTTCTCAGCTGAGAAAATATTCATGCATTTAACTTTTAAACCCATCCAGAAGAAAAGTACAGTATATTTGAATAGGTGAAAATTTCCCCTTCCCTCATTTGTCTATAATCTTAACCTTGTCATCTGTGAGCTTAAAGAAAACCGAGGGGCTCTAAGCATTGGTAGTAAGGGCGGGGGGGGGGAGGGGTGGGAAGACCGCTTGGGCGCCTCACCATGTCATGCTCACGTCCTCCCTTTCCCGCCCTGCCATACCTCTATAAATCATCATCATCTAGCCTAATGCTCACGCTGGCCTGGCTTCCTCTGAAATCACTTCCAGGTCATGGGGACAGGAAGTGACGTCAGATGGAAAGCGGACGCTCCATTGCCCGATACAATGGCAGGATAACTTCTTTTGTTCTGGTAGTAATATCCTTCTTGCTTATACCTAGCATTCTATTCGCTCTTTTAGCGGCCGCTGCGCACTGTGCCGTCGGCTTCATTGTCATGTCCACCATTACCCCCAAGTACCTTTCTTGGGTACTCTCATTCAATAAGATCCCTCCCATCGTATAGTTGTACCTCGGATTTCTGCTTCCCACATGTAATACTTTACATTTCTCAACGTTGAACTTCATCTGCCGTCTTGTCGCCCATTCCCCTAGTTTGTTCAAGTCCCTTTGCAATTCTTCGCAGTCCTCTTTAGTCCGAGCTCCATTAAATAGTTTGGTGTCGTCTGCAAATTTTATTATCTCACATTTCGTCCCAAGTCTCCAGTGCATTCCTATATTTTCCAAAAACTTGTTATGGATTTCTAGCCTTAAATACTTTAGGGGTCACCAGGATATTGAATGTAAATAGCTAGCAATGCCCTCACCCCAATTTATACCTGAGAGTTAAGAGCATAACATAAACAGATTCAGACTAATGTTACGTGATATTTTTCATTTTATGTACTATATAACCATAAAGCTGTTTCTCAAACATAAAAATAATATATTTTTCCAAGTTTACTGGCAGTTTTGAAGGTGTTTTATTGTGATTTTACAGTAATTCATTTTCTGTGTTTTTTTGTAATAAAAATGCAGTTTTTGGTAGAATAAAGTGTTTAAAAATTAAAACTGGGGAATGTTCTGTGTGTTTAGTATATCTGCTCAGAAATGAAGGCTTTTATCACGTATGAGTGATCACAAGAATATATCTGCTTTTATACAACTTGTGGACAGACACAGTCAGAGGTACAGTTTGAGCAGGCAGTGCCGTGACATACTAGAGTCATTTTTAAAACACACATGTACATGTTTCTCCTAAGCCCAAGCAGCTGTAAACATATGTGGGTAATATTCAACCACGATCGTTGCAGCTTCTGCAAAGTTATTTTATAAAGATATATTTATTAAAAAATGTATTACTTGCGCCATCCTCTAGTTCTGTATGAGTTACAGAATAACATCCATAGTTAAAACACAAACAACAACATGGCACACATATTGTACAACAGCACGATAAAATAACCGCTTGCTAAACAACCTTCTTACTCTCCAGAAATAATGCAAATAAAATCCTTCCAGACACCCACTGCTGCTTAAAACAAGAGGACCACTAGATGGAGCCATTGCTGTGAGAACAGAAAGTATCGAGCACAACTTGGATACTTGTTTGTTAGCCACTTACTCATCTTAGAAACATAGAAACATAGAAAGATGACGGCAGAAAAGGGCCATAGCCCATCAAGTCTGCCCACTCCACTGACCCACCCCAATAGTCTAGATGCTAGTGACTCGACCTACGTAGGGATCCCACGTAAGTGTCCCATTTTCTCTTAAAGTCGAGCACGCCGGTGGAAAGACAATGACTGAGAAGATTAAATTTGCAGATGACACTAAATGCATGTGAAAAATTGCAGGCAAACCTTAGGAAATTGGAAGACTGGCCGTCCAAGTGGCAGATGAAATTTAATGTGGACAAATGCAAAGTGGTGCTCATTGGGAAGAAAAACCTGAATCACAGTTACCGGATGCTAGGGTCCAACATGGGGGTTAGTGCCCGAGAAAAGGATCTGGGTATCCTCATAGACAGTACGATGAAACCTTCTGCTTAATGTGTGGTGGCGGCCAAAGAAGCAAACAAGATGCTAGGAATTATTTTAAAAGGGATGGTTAACAAGACTAAGAATGTCATAATGCCCCTGTATCGCTCCATGGTGTGACTTCATCTGAGTATTGCGTTCAATTCTGGTCTCCTTATCTCAAGAAAGATATAGTGGCACTAGAAAAGGTTCAAAGAAGAGCGACCAAGATGGTAAAGGAGATGGAACTCCTCTCGTATGAGGAAAGACTAAAAAGGTCAGGGCTCTTCAGCTTGGAAAAGAGACGGCTGAGGGGAGATAGGATTGAAATCTACAAAATTCTGAGTGGAGTAGAACGGGTACAAGTGGATCAATTTTTCACTCCATCAAAAATGACAAAGACTAGGGGACACAAATGAACAAGCTACAAACTATAAACCAGTGTATATTTCATACATTACTTTAGGTCATACATCCAGCGTTATATAAAAAAAAGGGGTACTATTTGGGGAAGAGAGCAGATGGGAAAAATTGTAGACTCAGCAGTGAAATGCAGCCACTGAACACTGGGCCTGATTCTGGAAACAGCACCTGCCGTGGTAGGCAAAGCAGGTGCCCTTCGCACGTCAGTTACCAGTAGGCATTGTGTTCCAAATCTCGTCTAATTTTCATAGGCCAACATTTTACAGGTCTGCATTTAAGGCATCTGACTCACACCTACGGAAGTAATAATAATAATAATTTTATTTTTATATACCGCAATATCACAAACAGTTCAGAGTGGTTTAAAGAGAAAGAGACTGTATAAAGACAGCAATATTACAAAAAAACTTTCAAAATTACGCTAACATGGTGAGGTTAATCAATTTTTCCTGGAAGTGTTTTAGAAATACTTCATGGTAGAAATTTGTCAGAGATAAGTTTTGACTGCCTTCCTAACAGTTTGGTAAGAAAGAACATTTGAGATAAAGTTGGTTAAACATTTATTCCATTTGCCTGCATAGAATGATAATGTTCTATCGAAGAATCTCTTGTAGATGCAGCCCTTCAAGGATGGGAAAGCGAACAAGGAGGCACTACGTGGACAACCTGTGCCTGGAAAGTTGAAATGATGAGATAGATAGATTGGGGATGAACCTGTTATGCTTAAAGTCACTTCCGGCATAAGTCACATCTATGCCACCCCTATGCCTACATAGGCATGCCTAGACACCTATGTAGGCGTGAGTCAGACGCCTACATCGTAGGCATCCTTTCTCACATTGCTTTTTTTTTTTTAAACATGTGGTCCTGATTGATCCATTAGATGGCGGTAGGATGCCTACAATGGGGATGCCGTTTCCAGAATCAGGCCCTTTGTGCATAACTTACCCATTAAGGTAGCTGCAATGCTGATCTCAGAATATTAAAAGTTGTATTGAAGTTGAATAATTTAGGTAGACATTTTGGATGGCATATGAGAGCACTAGAGAAACATTTACAAGCTCTTCTGCCAAACAGTTTGCGTTTGTAGATCATTTCAGTAGAGTTGAGGAAAAATCAGTCATCAGTCATCAGTCTGTTGCTCCAGAGCCCATCAGCAGATGCTTTTCCCCATTTCATTTCTTTCCTTCCTTATGGTCTTTATTAGAGTCTGTTCGTAGCAGGCATTGAAGTACATTAGTTCAGCTGTGTATTTGTGAATGTCTAGTCAAGGTGTTTTGGACATGAATATTTTATTTTAAATAGCTTTCTCTTTTCATACATTAGGCTACATTATGTTTTCATATTTAGATTTCATTATCATCATATTTTTTCAATAGATTCTCTGGGAATTAAATTTTTATTACATTTTTAATGGTCAATATTGCTGAGGAGCTGTGAATGGGAAACTTCAACAGACAGGCTTTCTGGTCCTGGAAACCTTGATAGAGCTTTCAGAAAAGGGCAGTTTAGAAGGTTCATTAAGCAGTTAGGGGGGTAATTCCTTAAAGTGGGTGTAAGTTATGCGTATAAATGATTGGAATGAGTGTCAATTCTAAATGACATACAAGGCTAAATTCTCATACTCTTTTATTTTTTTTTCAAGAAATCACACTGATAATTGTAGCTTGGAAAAGAGATGGCTGAGGGGGAGATATGATTGAAGTCTACAAAATCCCGAGTGGAGTAGAACAGGGTCAAGTGGATCGATTCTTCACTCCGTCAAAAATTACAAAGACTAGAGCAGTGTTTTTCAACCTTTTTTGGGCAAAGGCACACATGTTTCATGAAAAAAATCACGAGGCACACCACCATTAGAAAATGTTAAAAAATTTAACTCTGTGCCTATATTGACTATATATAAAGTAATTCTCTTGAATAGGAATCAAATAAACACAAAGAAAGTATTTTATAATTACTTTATTACGAAATAAAAATTATAAAAATTATAAAATACTTTATTCAGTGCGAAACCTGGGCCTGTTTGGCTGAACACAAAGCTGATATTCTGGCTGGAATCGAAGAAAGACACACACGTAGCTCTTCGTCAACAGCTCTCAGTCTCTCTCTGTATTTGGTTTTTATAGCATACAAAAATAGACAAATATACCCTCCATCCTTTTTATTAAACCACAATAGCAGTTTTTAGCGCAGGGAGCTGCGCTGAATGCCCAGCGCTGCTCTTGACGCTCATAGGCTCCCTGCGCTAAAAACCACTATTGCGGTTTAGTAAAAGGTGACCATATTGTAAAATATAGACAGCAGATATAAATTCAGAACTGTGCATAGTAAGTGAAGGGAAGTTTTCATCTCTGGGAATTTACCCAGTTAACTATTAAGTTATTTGGGCAAATTCCTTTGAAAACTGTGGTAATACTGCCTCCACTTTGCTAAATTTAAAATAAAATCATTTTTCCTACCTTGTCTGGTGATTTCTGGTTGCACTTTCTTCTTCTGACTGTGCATCCAATCTTTCTTCCCTTCTATCAGCCTGTATGCTTTCTCTCCTCCACACCTCATTCCCTCCCCCAACTTTTTCTTCCTCTCTCCCTGACCTTTCTTTCTGTTTTTCTGTTTCTCTTCTTTCCTTCTGTTTCCCTGCCTGCCCCCTTTCTTTCTTTCTCCCTGCCGTTCCCCAAGCCACTGCCACTGCCGCTGCCATCGGGGAACAGGACCCACCAATGGATAACAGGCCCCAAAGCCGACGCCGACGCATGCTCTCCCTGACGTCAATTCTGCAATACTTTTTATATACTTTAAACAGATCCATGTTCATAAAAGTAAATTGAACATGGCACTCTAGAACCTAGAGTTCAGATTCTCAAATTTCAGCTTTTGTAAATTCAAGAACTTTTTTGATATTAATACAGCACACAACCTGCAGATACTCATTGACACATGTTCCCCACGCAGTAGCGCATGAGTGGTTCGTAGATTCTTGATCAATATTCAAATAACTTTTCAGCCAACACCATGTTTTCAATCACATATCCTTAGGCACCAAGTTAATACACAAAAGGCAGGAGATCATGGCACTTAATGATAAATAAATTTTATTTCTTGAATAAAGAATTTTAAAGACTTTTATCAAGATGCAAAGATGATATGACTGTGAAGAGTTTTATAAACTAGCAATCGCTCTGCGGTGTAAGAAAGCTGTTACTTTTCATGCAGTCTTTTTTTTTTGACATGCACCATTAAGAGTTCCACTGGCGATGCCTTGCATATATACATTTACACAGTATCCAAATATGAAACGTATTCAGGTTGCTAGCAGACTTCATTAATTCAGCTTCCACAATTTACATTATATACTGTCTCTACAGGATTGCGATAGGTTGCCGTTTTATTTGGAAAGACAAGTATTGCACATATGAAAATAAATTTTAATAGCATTCATGGAATACATAGTTCCTGAGGACAGTGTGCCTTAAATCTTTTTAGAGAATTTGCATTTCACGTAACACGGCAGCCTGACTTCTTAACATGTGCAAAACGAGACATCAGGAAAGCTTTAACTCAACACAGTGCACACAGAGATGCAAAAAGCTGCCTTTCCCAGGGTTCTCTTGGGCTCTCCACATTGGTTCACTTTGGCATCATCTCTCCTTTTTTCTGCTAATACACGTCTTGCTTTGTTTCTGTAATTCCTGCCTACAAGACATACTGACAGGTAATATAATGATCCCTATTTCAAAATGTAGGCAATCAAACAAACTCTGAGTGTGGTGATAACATGTGCTCAGAGTTGTGTAATCTTGCCAAGGGCCGAAGCCCCTATAGAAAAAGACCCACCACCGCATCAGGACCCATAAAAATGCTTGAAGCTAAGTAAAAGTTTTGTCAAAAAAAAACAACCATTTTTTTAACAATTTAATTGAAGACTGTGAAATCACAATTTAAAAATATTTTCTATCCCTTTATTACATATCAAGTTTCAAGTTTATTAATTGGCTTGTTCAATCGCTTAATCGGATTTCTAAGCGATGTACAATAAAATATACATATAAGGAAACAAAAACATTACATACATTTAATTAATTATAACGTAAACAAAAGGTAAGAGGGGATGAAATACATTTTTTATAGTAAAGAAAGAACATACAGGGAAAATACAAAAGGAAATTGAAAAAAACAAAAAAAAAAGTAAAATAATTCACTAAAATAACACTTTATAATAAAATTTAATTAATTTGCAAATGCATCTTTAAACAAAAAGGTTTTTAATTCGCTTTTAAATTTCCCAAACACCTTCTCCTCCCGTAAAAACATGGGAAGCGCATTCCAGATCTGGGGGGCTGTACATATGCAATGACTGGGTGGTAGGTCTCGCTATAGGGGCTTCGGCCCTTGGCAAGATTACACAACTCTGAGCACATGTTATCACCTCAATTACAGTTTGTTTGATTGCATAAATTTTGAAATAGGGATCGTTATATTATCAACATATTTACTTTTGATCTCCACATTGAAAACAAAAATTATTTTCTTCCCAACATGATTTTGAATTGACTGGGTTTACAAGACCTACTGTACATGTCAGCATGTGCTTTTCATATTTGTTTTTTCAGTGTTGGACCATCAAACATGTACTTTGACGTGTTTTTGGCAGACAAATCAGTTTGCTCCTTTAATAAAAAGAGGAGCATGAGGTATTTTGGGCCTGAGGCTAAATTGCAAGGGCGGGGAACTCCCTTTGGGTGGTGGTGATGGTAGCTGCTTACCAACCAGATTCACCCCACCCTTCATCGCCTTATAAAGGGGGGCAGGAGCGGCAGAGCACTTTTGGGGTAAGATGGGCCCATAAACCAGTCTGTGGCCTCACTCCCATTCTTTGCAGTTGGTGATGCTGTGTTGAGAAAAACATTGACGTGCCACGATGCCACTGGCTCATCCCATTCTGTTGACTATGGCGTGGGACAAAAAGTTAGAGTTCCAACCCAGTGGTCCAGCTCTTTCTTCTGCCTATGGCAAAATGTATCTATCGCAAGGATATTTAGCCACTATCCAGATAAATCTAGTCATTCAAGGGGACAGCACAAATAACGAGGCTAACTTTTAAGTGGGTAAATATTACAAACTGGAGTGAAGGGTCTGGAAAATGGTGCAATGCTTGCAAATTTTAGTCAGTGAGGCTAAGAGAAAAGGCAACCCCTTGAGGAAGCACCTGGAAGCTAAGCTTTGCATACAGCGATAATTGGAATTTCTTTTCATTTTGCCCTTCATTAGAAATTGTACCAAGGAAAGGTGTTTATACTATTTATGAATTTTAAAGGTGTCCAACCTGCGGCCCCGTGAAGTATTTTGTGCAGCCCCGATCGAGGCCGATGCAGTGTTTTCCTCTGCTGCCCCCGGGTGTTTACCGTCTTGCCGGCTCCCTCCTCTGTCTGTTTGTGTGGCCCCAGAAACATTTTTTTCAGCCAATGCGGCCCAGGGAAGCCAAAAGGTTGGACACCCCTGGTGTATGTGCTTTTTAGACAAAAGGGCAATAATGATGCTTAGTCAAAGCTACGGTGTTGAGTTTGTTTCAACAAAGCTTAACTCACTAGACTCTTCATGAGCCTGAAAATGCTGGGGGGGGGGGGGGGGAGAGGAGAGGATATTCAGCCAATGGAGGGCAGCATTTTCTCAGCCAGCAAAACTATGCCCAGATATTCATTGAATATGTGGGTTATGAGTGGCTGGCCAGCACTTGACCAGATTAGTGCCATCTCTGCCCCACAGACAGCCCACAAAGGGCTTGGTTTCTGTTTGACTCTTTACAGGGGATTCAGGGAGTAATCAGAGTTATGTGGGTGGTGGCAATATTAAGTGATGGTACCCACATAGCTAACTAGGCATGACTAGCAGCCTTACCTTGCCCAGTTATGCAGGTCCCAGCACTAGGCATAGCTGACAGCCCTCCCTTCTGCCCCCTCTGCAACACCCACTTAACATCATCTGATCCTTTCTCCCCTCTCAAGCTCCAGCAGACCCTTCCTGCCTAATGACCAATCCTGGTAGTCTAGTAGTCCTCGGCGTACAAGCAAACCTTACTCACTCCTGCCTCTCACATTTCTGAAGCACATATGGCCACCAATCTCTACTACCGTGAGATTATGACTAGAGATTGTGGCAGCTATTTTCAGTTAGGGACTATGAGGGGGATTCACTCCTGCCTCGAGGTCCACTTGTCCACTAAGGCTGGTAAGTAGGTCTGAAGAGGTGACCTGCTGGAGCTCCTGAGGGTGGGATTGACTGGTGCTTGAGGGTTTGAGAGGGGTGATATGTGAAGTCCCTTATGTGGGCCCCGGCCAATATTCTGCTGGGACTTGTATCAGTATCTTTTATGGGTCCCAGCTGTATATCATCCAGGACCTGCATAAATCCCTGTGACTATCTTCAGACTGCTCAGGCTCAGATAGTCCTAATCTAATCTGGGATTTGTGGATCGCTCTATGCCTATAATGGATCAAGGCGATTTACAATATCAAGAATCCGTGCATACACAAGGAGCTAAAATAAAAACAATAAACTTTCCAGTATACAGATGAAGGATAAGGCCGACAATACCTTTAAGAGAGCACTAAACAGCTGCTAGTAGAGTTTAGCAAGAGGAAAAGAATGGCTGCTCCAGATCTTCACCGAAAGAGTCAAAGGAGTTGATTCTGGATCAGTCCTGGCTGCTTATCATATAGAAATGTTTTTAGCTTCCTTCACAAGTTTAGATGCAAGTTTCCTTTCTAGTATCTAAAGGACGATAGTCAATGTCAGTTCCCACACATGGCTCAGTATTGGATATCCAGGGCTAATTTCTGTTGTCACTGAATTAATATTGACCAATTTGTATGTTTATAAAATAGCACCTCAGTAAATGCCAACTCATCCTTTTAACCAGGTGCCACTGTATTAATACCTGTTATTTACCACAGATCCTATACAGGTCCTATATGCAAATGATTCGCATTAACAGCATTAGTGAATAGCTCATTAAATCTAGCCTCAGCCTATATGCTGGTAAACATACGCGTGATCAGCCTATATTTTGCAGAAATAACTCCATGTTTTTAGTTTTTGGCAGCCATCTTTAAGACATTTGTATTACATGGTTTTTTTATTTTTTGTTATTGCATGTTTTTTTTTTATTTCTACTGTTTTATTATACAGTAGATTAATTATTGTAAACTTCTGTAATGCTGGGTAAAGTGATTGAACAAGTGGTGGCTGTACTGGGGAGGGATTTGCATTTAGAAAAATACTTTGGGAAATGTGTGCTTAAGTTGACCCAGGAAGCTTGGGGTACAAGGGAGGAAATGCAAACTTATGCCCATAGCTTCCTTGGGGCAATTTTCAAAGCAGACTTAGCAGCGAACTCCTGCTTTTGAGCATCTGCTGAAGCCCATGTACAGAAAAGCATGCACATAGCTACTAAGAATATGTATGGCTAGAGAACTGCCCTACGGCCACCATCAGAGGCAAAAGCAAACGATTGAAAGGAATAATATATTTCATATTATAACTAAACAAAGACATCCTCTGGAAACAGAATAGGTCACCTGTAACCTAACCATGAAGAATTGATACATGTAAAATAGCAAATTATTCAATCCCTCTATACTCACTGGGGAAACATTGAGTGAAAAAAGTTGGGGAATAATTTGTAGTTCTTTGATATTTGTAACTCTTGGCCATTATGGCCCTTGTATGCCAGTTGTGTAGCCTTGAACCAGTCAAGACATTTTCATATCGAGGCAAAACATACAATGAAAGACCAGTGGTGACCTGTAATATGAATTACACAGCACACAAATCCAGTCTGTGCATAGTTATTAATATAGTCCGCCTTTTGGATAGCACTTTTATGTTTCAAGCAAGTAAACAGCAGTCCTGGTTAGGTTAGGTAATTACATTAGTGGAGCCAGGTTGACCTACGGTGCTTTTCGGAAAGAAATAAAGACTGTACTATTTAATAGATTCATTTCCTAAATAGAAGTTACACTAATTGCAATAATTCTACTTTGATTATCCTTAAGAAATATATTGTACTTTTGCTATTTGTATTTTGTACTTCACTGATTGTCCAACTCTCTTCGATGTAAACCATCGAGAAATCGTTTGATTGTGGCGGTATAGAAGAATAAAGTTATTATTATTGAAGGCAAGTGATTCTTTCTATTACAACAGTGTATCACACACTGTGGCTGCTGCAAGATTCCAGGTGTGCCGGGAGATGCCGGCACTGCTTTACAGGACGTGTCTCTCACAGCGAAAGGCACGTCCTATGGGCAATGAGCCGGTGCCAGTGCCTCTCCTCTCCCCACCAGCATAGTAATAGCAGGCTCTGCGCAGGTGCAGACATCAACATGATGACATCACACATGCGCATGGTGTCATCGTTGAAGTCTGCGTGTTTCTGGATGCCCTCCAGCTGCAGCACTAGGTTCAGTATGCCAAGGCTTCTGAAGTTTGCCAGACATCGAGTAAGCCTACCGCAGCTCAGACACCTATCTGGAGTCTTCCCTCCCCCACCTTGCGGGATCCGGTGCTTACTCACCCAGCGCTGCTGTAACTCTTCGGGCCTTGAGCAGCATGATTGATGTTAACACGGTGTCTTCTGCAACCCAGAAGCTCCTTCTCCGCTACTGCATCCTATCCTCGTATTGGCGGAAAGCAGTAGCAGAAAGAAAGCTTCCGGGTCGCCAAAGGCAGCATATTTACTTCAGTCATGCTACTAATGGCCTGAAGGCAGTGTGGGGTGAGCAAGCACCAGATCCCAGGGGAGGGTAAAAGTGATGCTGGACCGTGAGGATGGGGAGAAAAGGGAAGAAAAGATGCTAGACCTTCAAAGGAGGGGAGGGATGGAGTAGATAAAGATGCCAGACCATGAGAAGGGATATCCTGAAAACCTGACTGGCTCGGTGTGCCCTGAGGACTGGATTAAGAACTAATGATCAAAAGAACTGAAACGTTGCCTTAAGGAGGTTTCTTAAAAGTAAACTGCAATTTTAAGAAAGTATGTTTCAAAATGGAAATTAAGTATATATCTTATTAAAAATCTTAGAATCTGTATTTTTTGTTGTTGTTATATTAGTCAAATATATTAAGTGCAATAACCATTCAAGCTGATTAACACATCTGCTGTATTCTTTTCCTGCTTATTCCATTCTAGGAGTATTTTGTATAAAGCGAGAGTGCTTATTAGGGAGGCGGGGGAGGGGGGGGGTGCCCACTTGCTTTTCTATTTAGTTTTTGTGAAGCCATTTACCCCTTGGGCAGCAGGCCACCTTTGCCCACTTCAGGCAGAGAATAACCTGGAAAAGAGTGAACAACAGTGGAAGTGTGCTATTGCCAGTAGAGGTCAGTGGTGAGCAATTCAATTACTCTCAGGATCACCGCTGCAGCTGGACATTAGGGTAATGAAATGTATGTCCTGCTAATGTTTGATGAGTGATAAAGATGAAATAAGTTCTTGAAAAAAAAACCAAAAAAACATGCTTCTTCAAGAGGGATATTTTCAACTTATTTTTCAGCCTGTACCCAAAAGAAATAAATTCCATTCTGCCCGCATAAAACCAGCAGCAGCTTATAAAGTGCACCGCTGTATCAGAAGCTACTGTGATGGTCAAAAATTTACTTTCAAATTAAAAAAAATAATAACCATAATGCCCACCCGGTAATACACAGCCCTAGTGTAAGCTCTCTACGTCATTTGGAGAGAGACACATCACTGTTAAACTTTACTGAAACATGACGGACTCTACAGTATATCCAGTACGTGTTTCGAGATATAAGCTGATGCCTGAATAAATTTTTTTTTTTTTTTGCTTAAAAATGCAGTGCAATAACACGTTTGAACTTAAAATTTGAATCTTATGCAGACAGATCAAAAACGCAAAATAATTTCAGTCACTACTGCATGCTACACTAAAAACGAAATCATCTTTAACTGTTTGCGTACAGCACTATATTTTAAAGCCACCTTAATTAGTATGAAATGAAATTTAATTTAATCAGAATAATAAGCGTTTTTCCTTTGCATTTCAATTCTTTTGGTCTGAAAGGTATAGACAAATGGAATGTGATGTGTGATGCTTGGAACTGCATAGATAGCACATTGGCTCCCGATGGAGACAGATTGTTAGACATCCCTGCAGGCAGCACAGGGTTGATGTTACCGCACATGTATAGCAAATATGGAAGCTGATCGCCATCAGGTTCAGTGATGGACGGAAAGGCCACGGTGACGTCCATTCACGCGTTCATTCAGTTGACCAAGAGAAAAGCTTCAGCATACAGGACTAGCGTGGAAGGCTCATCCTTCTGTTAGTGCCGTGAACGTCTCGGTGCTCTGCGGCTGCCTTCATCTGGCGGGGCGTGACGTTTTGATGGAGCAGCCATTCCAATTCTGTAGCAGGTCGGGGATGAGCAAGGGCGTTCTTTTGAAACCCTAGAAGAATTTACATTCCCCTTCACAACGAAGGGGGCGATTTCGAGAAAGTTGCTCCGACCAGTTTTCTCCTCGTATCCCAACTAAGGCCATTCGTGGTGATACTGCTTCCCGGTCTTTTTCCGCTCTTTTTGCAAGTGCTCCAGTTCTGCTTCATACATCATCTCCTGCACCAGGTACTTTTCTCTTCTCATCCTGTCACATAAGTCTTTGGGCATGTCTGGGATCAGGTAGGCAATAAATGATTTTATCCCAAAAACAAGGTGCTGAAAATCAGAGAGAGAAAATGCGCTCGGTCATTTATAACCCGCTTTTAACAATAAAACACTCACGATAGTGAAAGACATCAGCATACTGTGCATTATGCAAAACCACATCAGCAATTCATCGGCCAGCGCTAACATCTTCACTCTAAAACTCAGTGCCTATATTTTATACTGCAAAACAAATGTCTTTTCAGTAATTTCCCTGCTGTTGTATATACAGAGCTATTTGATTCCGTTCCCGAGGGCCTAAGCAAGAGAACATGCTAGTTCCAGAGCCCACCCACCTCAGGTATTTAACCTGCAGAACGCAATTTTGGTAATGGGACATAAGGTGTTGCTTTTGTTCTGAAGCTGCATATTTCTTTTGTGCAAATACATTTTTCCTAGGAGCCCATGTATTTTTTTTTGTTGTTTGTTTGAAACATATTTATTAAGAAGCAGACAAACAAATCCAATGCATTGGAGCCCATGTATTTTACCTCAAATACTATAATGAAAGCCAGTCTTGCAGCTAGAACATGCCAAAACTGCAGGGTGAACTCATAAGGTTTTGAAGACCACGGAGGTGCTCTGTAGTCTCTATACCTGTAACGAAATGAGAAGTGAAAAGGCCGGGAGAACCCACCGAATACACAGATTAGACTCTGGAAAGGAAGCTACAAATGGATTGATTCCTAATCTAGGGGTATTTATTTAGTTAAGCATGTGAAGGGCAAATAGGACAAAACGCCTGTATTTACACTCCACACACTTGCAAAAAAGGAGAGGATGCGAGCACTTTTGTGGGTTAAATGTTCATTTAGGCATCCTGCTAGCCCAGGGATCCTCGAGGGCTGTAATCCAGTCGGGTTTTCATGATTTCCCCAATGAATATGCATTGAAAGCAGTGCATGCACATAGATCTCATGCATATTCATTGGAGAAATCCTGAAAACCTGACTGGATTGCGGCCTCAAGGAGGGACTTTGACACCCCTGAAGTAGTTCTATGCAATTTTGCAATTAATGCAGTTTTGAAGTTAATAATATGTATATGTACATTTTAATGCATTGTTTTTCATTGAAAAATTAATGAAGTTTAAAAAAAAAAAAAAAGTTCCCTTTAGTACAGGGGTGTCAAAGTCCCTCCTCAAGGGCTGCAATCCAGTCGGGTTTTCAGGATTTCCCCAATGAATATGCATGAGACCTATTAGCATACAATGAAAGCAGTGCATGCAAATAGATCTCATGCATATTCATTGGGGAAATCCTGAAAACCCGACTGGATTGTGGCCCTCAAGGAGGGTCTTTGGCACCCCTGTGCTAGCCAGTAGTATAACGAGGGTCAGAAGCACCCGAGGCGGTGGCACCCTCTTCTCCACCCCGTTCCTTCCCTGTCCCCTCCTGCCACGCATCATGCATCCCTTCCCTTCTCCTGTATCTCCTTAACATTCCTGGTGCGAGCAGCAACCCCAGGGTCAGCTCTTCCTCTGATGTCACTTCCTAGGCACAGGACCAGGAAGTGAGGTGTAAGTTGTTTATTGTATGCTGTTATTAATCTGCTATGTTCTGTTTTAATTATGTATGTGTCGTCATTATCAACTGTAAATTTATTAGGAGGGACTGAAGTACAAACATGCATACAAATAAATATAAACTCAAGCGGACTGAGCATAATGCCTGAATGTTTCCTTTAAGGAGGAAAAATGCGGGAAGCAACACTGTACCGTTGCTTTGTAGGAGAGCTCTGTCAATAGTAGAAGCCCCCTACACACTTCTGTCATGAGCTAAGGAAAAGAAACCCTTACAGATCTAATCTAATGCTTAGATTTGTAAACCACGTCATCTTCTAATTTAGAAGCTCGACTCGGTTGAAGGAAAAAAGTTGAAGGAGTGGAAGAGAAAATCCAAATTAACTAATACTTAATACGTCTTCCACAATACGAAGTTATTTAAGAATGTAGAAAGTTGAATTTAATGAGTTTCAGAAAGTAAAAAAAGTATTTTTAATGATTTTCTGAAGATTTGAGGGGACAAAAGAATGTGTTCTAATTAACGAAATAGAAAAGTGCTTATCTGAATAGTGTCCCATTCAGGTTCAGCTTTCTAATTGCTGTGCTCATTTCAGTAATGCAGCCTGAAGAAACGGTTGTTCAGACCGTGAAACGATGGCCGCCATCGGCTGCATTGAGCACAGACTGAAACAAGCTGTTGGTCAAATGAAATATGGCTGAAGAACGGATGTCTGTGTTGTGTTTGTGGGGAGGATGCTGGGTAGGTTAAGAACATAAGAATTGCCGCTGCTGGGTCAGACCAGGGCTCCATCATGCCCAGCCGTCCGCTCACGCGGCAGCCCTCTGGTCAAAGACCAGCACCCTAACCGAGACTAGCCCAACCAGCGCACGTTCTTGTCCAGCAGGAACTTGACTAACTTTGTCTTGAATCCCTGGAGGGTGTTTTTCCCTATGACAGACTCCGGAAGAGCGTTCCAGTTTTCCACCACTCTCTGGGTGAAGAAGAACTTCCTTACGAATGTACGGAATCTATCCCCTTTCAATTTTAAAGAGCGCCCTCTTGTTCTCTCTGTCTTGGAGAGGTTGAACAACCTGTCCTTATCTACTAAGTCTATTCCCTTCAGTACCTTGAATGTTTCGATCATGTCCCCTCTTTTCAAGGGAGAAGAGGCCCAGTTTCTCTAATCTTTCGCTATACGGCAGCTCCTCCAGCCCCTTAACCATCTTAGTCGCTCTTCTCAGGATCCTTTCAAGTAGATGATCGCTGTTGATTGTTTTATGGTTTTATCGTATTTTTGTATGGTTTGATGTTTCTAATAGTATTTATTATGTCTGTTCATTTGTTCTTCGCTTTGTAAAGGTGAATAATAAATAAACACAATAGAATAACGGCTGTGACAGTGGCCTGTCGGTTTTTAACGCGACTTTTAGAGAATCTAGGCTTTCCCTAAATAATATGCATGAGAAAGGAGTTCAATTGACAGTTAATGGACATGCAAATCTATCTCATGAATATTCATTGGGAACATCCTGTTTGTGGTCCTGGAAGACTGAATTTGGAGAAATATTCAGAAATACAAAGCAAAACTTGGCTTTCTAGAAACAACGTAATGGTTGTCTAAGAGTCAAAGAAAATAAATGTTGAAATACGTACCTGCAATAACCTGAGTAACCCATACCAAGCTCACTCAAGTCAAACACAGACAAGCTGCTGTTTACATAACCTTGTAAACATCTACAGAACACATAAAGAGAACAAAATATAACTTACAAACAGCTTCCTAATTTTCTGACCTGCTATGCAAAATAAGCTTTTCTATTTCCCTCCCATAGCTACAAAAGGTTAGATTTCTTATATATTTCAGTAAGAAGGTGTGTTTCTTTCTGGTGTGTATGGGTGTGGGTGTGTGTAAGAGGGTGTGTTCCTTTCTGGGGTGAGTGTGTGTAAGAGGGTGTGCTTTTTTCTGGGGGGGGGGTGTAAGAGGGTGTG
This sequence comes from Geotrypetes seraphini, assembly GCF_902459505.1. Classification (NCBI taxonomy): domain Eukaryota; kingdom Metazoa; phylum Chordata; class Amphibia; order Gymnophiona; family Dermophiidae; genus Geotrypetes; species Geotrypetes seraphini. Next base: position 2,812,664 of record NC_047102.1, read on the forward strand.
TTTCTGGTGTGTGGGTGTGTTTCTCTCTGATATGTGCACGATGGTGTATTTCTTCCTGGTGTGTGTGTGTAAGGGTGTGTTTCTTTCTGGTGTTGGTGTACTGTATGTGTATGTGTATGTGTGTGGCTGTGTGTGTATAAGAGGGTGTGTTTCTTTCTGGTGTGTGTGTGTGTGTGTTTCTTTCTGGTGTGTGTGTGTGTGTGAGAGAGAGAGAGGATGCGTTTCTTTGTTTCTTTCTGGTGAGTGTGGGTGTGTGTGTGCATGTAAGAGAGTGTAATTATGATCTGACATGCCTAGTGTAATACCTTCATCTTCCTCTAAAGTGGGCTATCACCTGAGCTTGGGGATATGAAAATAGCTCATGTATTTCTTCATTCAGAATGGCCTGAAATATGTCATATTTCATGTCATTTTGCCAAAACTGTGCTTTTCAGCCTCCACGCAGAGTTTCCACTCTAGCTTTGAATAGAAATGTTTGAAAATCCATCACCTTGCCAAATAACTATTGCCACTGTTTCCTTTCTGGTCTCAACTTAGATGAATTAAGCCCAGAATGAAAAAATACAGAACTTCCCCTCTCCCTGTCAGAGGGTATTAATGCTACCCAATAGGATGAAAGAAGTATCGTTGGTGACATGTGAAAACGTGCACAGAGGTTACTAGTGATATACAGGCACGTAAATATAAGGACGTGTAGAAGGTGCGAAATGCAAAGATTACTTTTCCTGTCGGTATCCTTCATCTATGCAAGGTCCATATTTGAATGCGTAGACAAAGCGTGGGATGTAGTCGGAAGTAATAGCGATGACAAAAGCATTGGTGATGACAGCCAGCACGCCAATTCCTTCTAGTATTCCATACCAAATCCCTAGCGAGGCAAAAGGAAAGGACTGAGAATAAGAAATCGATCATTTCCTGTTGTCTTACAGTCATCGCATTGCTTTCACTTGAAAGTCTTCTTCAGTGTATACTCTTAAGTCTTGAACTGCTCCCGAGTACAGGAGGAGGGCAGTGGCATATTAAGGCTGAGCGGTGCCCGGGATGGTGGCGCTCCTCCCCTGCCCCCCCTGCCATGTGCACACCCCCTTCCCTTTCCCTGTATCCGGAAGTGACATCAGCGGGAGAGCTGACACGGTCGCGAGGAACTCATTGAAGTTGTTGCTCATGGCGATGAACAACTCGAAGTATGGGGAAGGGAAGGGCGTGGCGAGGGGCATAGAGGAGGAGGGATGCTGGTGCCCCCACCAACATGGCTCCTGGGGTGGACTGCCCCCTTCCTAAACCACTGCCCATTGTACACCCAGATTGTGAAGTAAAAAAGACTCTCCTTTCTCAGCCCCCAATGACGGTTCCTTTAATAGGAATTCCATTGTGTTTGGGGATAATTTCGGAGAGGCACACAGGTGGATGGCTTAGCTTTGTGAATCAGGTGCAATATTCAGCCTGCTTCTGTATGTCTCATCAGCCTTCTTATAAAATTACCCTCAAAATAGGGAAATGATTGCTTTTTAAGGGAATATCTTAGTGAATAGTGCTATCCGGTTCAATGAATGATCACGTGTGTGGAAATCTTCAAGGCAGTAAAGTGAAAATGCATCCTAACTGGCCATGTGCCACGAAAGAAAGAATCTCTCTCTTTTTTTTTTTTTTATAACTACTTGTGGAACTGCCAATGCCAAGTTATTACTCACCAATATCCGTAGCTCTTGCAGGCATGGGTCTTCTCCATTGTGTGACAAACTTGTAAGCATCCAGCCTTATTTCAATGATATTGTTTAGCAATGCGAGAAGGGGGGCCAGTGGAAAGGCTGCCACAAAGATGGTGGTAAAACCAAACTGTATAACTGGGGGGGAAAAAAATAATTAATTAGCCTTCGCCTTAAAGACTACCTCCTTTGGAGAAAAGCTGGAGACTGTTTCTTTCGTCTGCAAGAGAATACTGAAATCAGCTGCCCCCTCCTCCCCCACCCTAATCAGCATCTGCACTCCTTCCTAATATCCGTACCTTCCAAATCAACACTAAACCCTCCAATCATATCCATAACCACATAATCAGCATCAAGACCCTCCTCCTCCTCAGCACCCTAGGTCCCCCTGACATCCCACCCGATCAGAATCCATACCCCCAAACAACTTCACCCATACCTGGTAGTCTAGTGGGTCCCTAGACAGCAGTGATCCTCAGTCACGCAGCCTGCTGCATCTCCCAAAATGTCACCCCTAGCAAAGTTTCATCGTAGTCTCACAGTAGTCTCATGGAGATGGAACCAGCAAGGGCAAGAGTAACTGGGGATTGTTCCTGCTTAGGGATCCACTGGATCCCCAGGTATGGGCCTGTAGGATCTAGATGTGGTGGAGGAGGTGATCAAGGGTGGGATGAGGAGGTGATCAAGGGTGCTGGAATGTGATTGGGAGGGTTGTGGATGGTGATTGGGGGGCATAGAGTTGTGATTGAGAAAATAGAGTCATAATTGTGGGGGGGGGGAGGTAGGGATGTGATCAGGGAAGTGCAGGTGCTGATTGGGGAGATAGGGAGGTGACTAGAGATGCTGATTGGGGGTGGGGGAACAATACCATGGCCCCTTTATGATGTGGCCTGGGGCTATTTTTTTTGTTAACTGCTTTGGCCTACTACTTAGTAAAAGTGGTTTGTCAACATTTCTTGATAGAACAAAGATATTAGGTCACTCCAGTCATGTTATAGAACTTACATAGTAATGAACTACCTTATGTGCATTTGCATGTTTTACATCTCATTACTTTATAGTCTGTGGTGTTTTAGTTATCATTGCATTACAATAATTTAAGTCACAATAGTGCCCTCTAACATTTGTTAAAGGGCAAATAACTTGATTTAATGTTTCCCTTAGTTGGCTTAATATCAACAGTCCTGAGGCAATGAGTTCTGGAATTAAAAGTACCTAAAATAAAGATTCCACAATTTGCTCTTGAATGCCTACATATCCAGCCATTTATGCAAATGTAGAATAGAAACCTATATGTCTACCAAAGATCGAAAGATCCAAGTGAAGAGGGTGATCTGCAATCAGATGGCTGGACATGTTGAAAACAACCTTGGGGATGATGCTGGAGGACCTTACCGGACTAACACAAAACCGATCTCTTTTTAGATCTGTAATTCTTCAAGTCACTAGGATTCAAACATGAGTCAATGACACCCAACTAACTAGGTATATTTACGAAACCATATTTACACCCATATTTTTTGTTGTATTACATATTCTCTGTCCATATGTGTGATAAAAAGCTGTATGGGAAACATCCTTACCCATTTCCAAATACTCGTCCATCAATCCATGTGCATTCATAGGCTGCAAGTTCCAATCCTTTTCCCACTGAGGTAATGAAACCTTGTTTTCTACAGTCTGGTCTCTCTTAATCTTCTGCCTTGACCACCAATTCTGAAGTAGCCTAAATTGAACAGAAAACATTAATCCTTCAAGTTTATATGACCCATAGCCTAATGAGTTGTTAAAATGCAGAATTTCAAAAGTCAATGAATGGGTCCACTTATCCTAAGCATTTCTTCACTTCATGGAGTTTGAACTGGCTTTGTATGAATATCTTTTACTTTTTAGTGCTCTCCATGGTTTTCATTGGAGTTCTCAGTCTGGAATAGACATTACTGAACTAAGTCTAAATACGATGCACTTAGATGAAGGCAAGTGTGTTACCTACTGGGCAAAAAAACCCTCTTCACTAATTCACCAAGACTTGGGCTAGTGAAGGCCAATATCTTGTGGAAGTCTATTATGAATGGTGTTTGCTAAACCTTCTGTAGTCTTTGAATGAGAAATATAAGCAACTTCTGATACAAATTCTCAGTTCTCATGACAGAACATACCAACACCATTACATTGAAGATATACCAAGAGACGCGACGTCAAGATGTAAACATAAGATATGGATGATTTCTCACAATTTTGCATGTTTGCCTATATTTATGAATTACAAGGAATCTTAATCTAGATATAATGTTATGGGCAGTGTCACTTAGACACCATGATGTCAATCTAGGAAGAGAGACCTTGAAGGTGAACTAAGGATTCAAGATGTAGTAGGTGACCCAGTAATTATTAAACCTTAGGATGACCTACAATCATAAAGGCTTTGACGACATTCCTGCATTTAGAGTGTGATATTTTAGTCACTGATCATTTGTAGAAGCTCTGGATGTATAGAAGCTATTAACTTCTACATAAGCATACGTGCAATTAGTGAGTCATTAAGAAAGAATCTCCCCTTGCTAGCTTGACAGAATAAAGCATGAATAGAGAAAAAGGCTTTTGCAAAATTATTTGAGTGTTGGAGGAGGTCAGAGCATTTACATAGAAACATAGAAGATGACGGCAGAAAAGGGCTCCAGCCCATCAAGTCTGCCCACTCTGCTTACCCACCCCCTGTCTATGCCCTAATGACCCAATTTCCTTATCTTGACCCTCGTAGGGATCCCACATGGGTATCCCATTTATTCTTAAAGTCTGGCACGCTGTCTGCCTCGATCACCTGCACTGGAAGCTTGTTCCAATGATCAACCACTCTCTCTGTGAAGAAATACTTTCTGGTGTCGCCATGAAATTTTCCGCCCCTGAGTTTGAGCGGGTGCCCTCTTGTGGCCGAGGGTCCCTTGAGAAAGAAAATATCATCTTCCACTTCGACACGTCCCGTGAGGTACTTAAATGTTTCGATCATGTCTCCCCTCTTTAGCGCCTCAGGCCGTGGTAGAAAACTCTACCATAGCTTAGGCTCCTATGTCCTTTATGGAAATTTTTGTTTTGCTCGATGTGTTTTTAACTTGTCATTGTAATTTGATTCCGGAACAATATCGTCATTAGTATGCACGCTCCTGGAAAGACTGAGACCTGTTCCACTCTGCTCTGTTCATGAAGTGCATGCATTCTTTCAGAAGGGTGAACACTAATTATAACACAGGAAAAAATAATCGTAAATACTATGTATTCCTGTCACGACGTGAAACAACATGGGAAATGTTGATATTCTCTTTGTCATTTGAAATGAATGCATATCCCTAAAGGTCATTGTTATGTATAAACTTATTTCATAGGGTAGAACAGGTTTCAATGTGTTAAACTTACGGATAGCCAAGTTCCATAAAGTTATTCCACATCTGCTTTAAAACCATTATAACACCCATTTGCAAGCAGAGATCAATCAGACAGCCGCTAGGATGACACTGCAGGAGTAAAAGTACATGAAGAAAAGCTATTGTTCCTTAACAAAATATTTCAGTTCTTCAGAAGATGTTTGGGTCATTGTCTATCAAGCTACACCAAAGAGCTTCATGAGTTGGAGAGGAGCTGTTGACCAACAAAATCTTTTCCAGCATTATAGAGGTGATACGCACCACCTAAGAAGGCGAGAGGCAGAACCTTTTTTTATAAGTGGACACAGATATATTCAGAACGGCATACCAAAGGTTCCCATGAGAAACTGCTAATGAATCAGGCCCAGATTGTTCCCGATATGGCATATTTCCTAGAACCATCTATGGGGGATTATTTCATTGTAACATAGTAGAGAATGACACGGGAACTCATTTTTTCCTGTCCCTGCCCCATTCCTGCAAGCTCCGTCCTCATCTGCACAAGCCTCAAAACACTTTAACATCATATGTAGCAACATTCTAGAGGTCAGATTGTGATGTCATCATGCCTCATTCCACCAATGCCTAAGCTCCGTCCTCATCTGCACAAGCCTCAAACCCTTTAAAATCATAAGTAGCAACATTCTAGAGCTCAGATTGTGATGTCATAATGCCTCATTCCACCAATGCCTAAGCTCCGTCCTTATCTGCACAAGCCTCGAACCCTTTCAAATCATAAGTGTTTGAGGCTTGTACAGTTAAGGCAGAGCTTAGATGAATGGGGCAGGAGAGTGCAGAAAGGAGGGGGAATATAAGGGGGTCAAGGGGTAGTTTGCAGTAGCGCTGCCTAAGTGTCACTAGACATCCTAACTTTGAGGTAGATCATATTTATGCAAGGGTTTTCTTGGTCTAAATGCCTGCGCCTAAATTAGATGCACAGCGGCCCCTAAGTCAAAAAATTGTGCCTAACTAAAAAAAAGCCCATGATCCTCTCCTAACTTTAGTACATCTGGGCCCCAGTTTTCTAAGCTATAAGTTAAATGCGCCTATGCCTTTTATGTTATGCATATTCATTATGGATATTCTGGAAATATGATTGGCCCGCGTGTTAGCAGGATTAGTTTAGGAAGCCTTGTGCCATGGTGTTCTCCATGCAGCAAACCAACTACAGACTGTGCTGGGCCTGGAGAGGGGGGGGGGGGGAGATGATTTTGTTTTCTACATACAACCAATCAGCGATCAAACATGGATGAAATATAAAGTTCAAAGAGTTTACCTCTTCCAGTCTCCATCTCTCAAAGAGTCTGTTATATTTCCCTGGACGCCCTGCAAACCTGTAAATGATAAACAGTTCTTTAATTCTGAACCTGCTTTGGTGCTGTATAAGTAATGCATGAGTTAGAATTGCTAATGTCGTCGTCTTTCCCTCTTCAGTAACACATTAGATCTGTATTAATGCATTCAGTGGTTACTAAAGATTGTCACGGTCGTGACAAGCTATGAATAATTCCAAAAGCAAAGAGGTCGTCATTCTGCATGTTTACCTTCTTTGTTATGGATTATGAAACCTCAGCGCTGATTTAAATTCAGGTTTTAGACATCTTTAAGCTTTCTGTCTTCTATCATATGCACAGCTTTGGCTGATAAGACACATCAAGCGTCTGAAGCAGAACAATCTTCAGCCTGATTTTCAATAGCCGGTTTTTAACCTTTGATCTATGGGAGCAGTTTTCCAACTGCCTGCGTTGGCGCACACATCTTGTGTAGTTTTTACAAGCAGGGCTTTGCACTAATTCTCCCACTTCCACCTTGAAACCTGCTGAAGGTGCAGAATTCAAAGAGTCTTCACACCCCAATGTTTCTACTGTTAGAATTTTGCTGAAAAAGTGCACTCAAAGATGTGAAGGTGTCCTATCTGTGCACATCTGATATCTTGACCTATACACATCCCCAGGAGCATCTCTTCTCAATTGAAGTAAAAATGCATGCATTTGTCAAATAACTCGTGCATTTTCTGTTGCATTAAGGATGGGAAATTTTCAGTTTGCTAATTTATGTGAGTAAAATGTTTTCTGTCCATGGAAATCTATTTGGGATGTAGTTATCAACATGGGCTACCATTAAGACATGTTATTTTACCAGTACCTGGTGCTATTTCAGCACAGGTCTCATTTTATGTAATGAGATCTACTTAGTAATTACTGGAATTAACAGTAAAATAACCCATCTTAATAGCAACCCACGTTGATAATCTCCCCACTTTCAGCATTACTCACTTCCCAGGGTTAAATGGGACAGGCTTTGCACAAAGAACAAAACTGTGTTTTTCAGTCGTATAAATCCAGGTGAGAGCACGTAGAAAAGTACAAGTAGTATCAGTCACAGAACATGAGGTATCATGACATCCAAACGTGCTCTGGTTATTACTAGCTGCTGAATGAGTTTGTAGAGCTATAAGTCAATTATGATGACTTTGCAGAAGAAAAGTTTTAGAAACCATCAGGTGCAGAAATGTTTCGCTGTTAGTTGGATATTTATCTATTGCCCACTGAAAAGTTTATTGTTATTCCATAGACCTATAGTATTAGCATGTGTTAACTGCATGAATTATTTGTTTAACTGAATATATTATCATAGAACTCCTCTCGTATGAGAAAAGACTAAAAAGGTTAGGGCTCTTCAGCTTAGAAAATTGACAGTTGAGGGGAGATAGGATTGAAGTCTACAAAATCCTGAGTGGAGCAGAACGGGTAGAAGTGGATCGATTTTTTTTTACTAGGGGACAGTCGATGAAGTTACAGGGAAATAGTTTTAAAACTAAATATCTTTCACTCAGAGAATAATTAAGCTCTGGATCTTGTTGCCGGAGGATGTGGTAAGAGCGGTTAATGTAGCTGGTTTTTAAAAAAAAGGATTGGATAAGTTCCTGGAGGAAAAGTCCAAAGACTGCTATTGAGACAGACAAGGGGGAAGCCACTGCTTGCCCTGGATCTGTAGTATGGAATGTTGCTACTCTTTGAAGTTCTAGAATCTTGCTACTCTTTGGGGTTCTGGAATGTTGCTACTCTTTGGGTTTTTGCCAGTACTTGTGACCTGGATTGGCCTCTGTGAAGACGGGACACCGGGCCAGATGGACCATTGGTGTAACCCAGTAAGGGTATTACGCCCGACAAGCTGCAGCTGCATCTGGACGGCCTGGAACATGTGCAGATGTGTGTGACATCATTCGCACATGCTCAGATGCCCTCCAGATGTGGCCGGAGCTCGTCAGGCCTTTCCAAAACCCAGGCAAGCTGCTGGGTTTTGGAAAGTAAAGAGGACGTGTCCTGGTTATCAAATGGACGTGCATCGCTCATGCACCACATTCACAGCCACATACTTCTGAAATGCCTCGTGTCATGTTATTCTGCCGTCGGTGGAAGCGGTGGATCAGCATTTGCGCTTAGACACGTGTAAAGAAAACCTACCTGCCAAGGAAAAAGGCGATGTAGAAGATAGAACTGTTCAAGTTGACAAACTGGAATAAGAACATTTTCAAGGCAAAGCTGTTTTCCCATTCCGAATCCGTTCTAGGATGCTCTGAAAGACGAGCGTGAGAGTTCACAAAAGGAGTTTTGTTTCTGGTTTGCAACAGAAGCAGAGGATGAATAAGCCCTGGCATACAATATCAAATGCTTTGTCTCAGTCTCTAATGTGACAGTCATCCTGGGCAGGTGCAGTTCTAGAGAGTCATCCCAAGGCAAACGGAATAAGACCGTCAGTCCAGCAGAGAGTAGCTCTCTTCATGGGCTGGATGTCTTTAAAGTGGCATTTAGACATCCACATTGCACAGATGTCGAAATCCTGATTTTAGAAGTTAGGACATAGATGTCCAAAACTGCGGGACATCCTTATGACAAAGGGGCGTGGCCTGGGTGCAGTGGTGTAATAAGGGGAGGATGAGGGGGGGAGCGATCCACCCCGGATGCTATGTGGGGGGGATGTGCTGGCACCCCTCCTCCCCTTGCCACGCACACACCCCCTACCTCCAGTTGTTCACCATCGTCCGTCACAACAACCACAACTTGTTCCTCGTGACTGTGTCAGCTCTCCCCCCCCCCCCTGATGTCACTGCCGGACACTGCGCATAGGAGAGGGAGAGCCGCCGGGGTCGCGAGGAGCATATTGAAGTTGTTACTTGTGGCAGTGAACAACTGGAGAAGGGAAGGGCGACACGTGTGTGGCAGGGGAGTTTGGGGAAGGAGCGGGGGGAGGAGATGGTGCTCTGGGTGCCTCTCACCCTCGCTACGCCCCTGCCTGGGTGTGTTAAAGAGGGGACAAAATATAGACATTGAACTTCAATTTCAGAAGGGAAGGTGACCTGTATATCCAGACTAGTGGACGCTGGTACTTAGACTTGGCACTTGGCACATCCAGGTCACTGATTGAGACGTTCTCCACGGGAGAGTAAGGGAAGTGAGCAGTAAGCACTTTTCTGTCCCAACAATGAAAAAAAACCCCACAAAGGGCCTGATTCTCCATAGCGTGCGCTAAAGTTAGGTGGTGGTAGGCGTGCCCACCTAATTAGCCAATTGCAGAGCACATTTTCAAAAAAAAAGTAGGCATGCTATACTAACGCGCCTACCTCATACCTACCTCAAATGTATAAAGGCGCATAGTGACACCTAAGCACGTGTAAGGCAGGCAAAGGCATGGTTTGCGCTGGAAGTTGCCTTACGCATATTAGGCATCGCTATATGCCTCTTAATGTGCGAGGAAGGCACATGAAATGTAGGCTTGCCAAATGTTGGCCTACATTTCACACACCTTTACAAAACCGTAGGCGTGATTCTACTACGTGTGCCTAGTGGTTGATTGACAACCGCACGCCTGCACGCCTACAATGTAGGTGCGCTATAGGGATTTAGAAGAAAAAAAAAAAAACCAAACCCCAAATTCCCCAATATCCCAATTTTGTTGTAGTAACGCCTTCTCTTTCTTGACGCATGCATTCCCCTCACTCTTCTCTCTTCACAGCACTACAGACTTTCTTGCGCAATTTTCCTTCACCATCATAAAACATTTATAGTAATGTAATGTAATGTAATTTATTTCTTATATACCGCTACATCCGTTAGGTTCTAAGCGGTTTACAGAAAATATACATTAAGATTAGAAATAAGAAAGGTATTTGAAAAATTCCCTTACTGTCCCGAAGGCTCACAATCTAACTAAAGTACCTGGAGGGTAATAGAGAAGTGAAAAGTAGAGATAGAGGAAAAATAAAAATGAAAATAAACATTTTAACAGGACAGCATTGATCTAAATACTTTGGAAGGTAGAAGAGAGGAGAGAAAGGAATAGATGCAGAAGGGGGAACCGTTGAACAGTAGAATTCTGGAGAAATTTAAATGATAGAAATAGAACAAAACAAAGACAAAAGGCAAAACAATAGATAAGATTAAAGATAAATCATAAGCTGGAAAGAAAAATAAAATAAAATAGTAATAAGACATTTGCATACACTTAGAAGTAGAACAAAATGCGCTTACCCAGGTTCGTTAGGAGATATGCAACTTTTTCATACACCTTAAATAAGAAACAAGCGTTATTTTTACGGAGGTAACCAGGTCATGTTGGTTCTATTGGAAAAATACTTTGGATATGATGAGAATAATGAAATATTAGGTCATCGATTCTAGAATTAAAACGGTCAACCTATGTATACATTCCTCTTTTATAAGTGTCATAGGATGATATAAAAAGCTGTAAATGGAAGTCCCATATTATAAAAATAATCAAATAGATTAGAAAATCATATTTGCTTAATATTTGAAATTTGATGCAAAGTAATATAATGAGCTGATTGGCTCTTAAGGTGAATCTGCATAAGTACATTTACGAATGTAAAATCTGGCAACCCTACACACAGGTCTCTGCCCTGAACTCAAACTAGCTCCAGGCTTTCGTCAAATTCCCTCAAAACTTAATCACTACTTAAACTAGGTTACGTTTAAGTTAATGAGCCCGAACTGCAGTGGAGAGAAAAATGAAAAACGATTTCCAGTTTTAGCACGCTAGACACCAACACCTCCATAGAGCTTCTGTTAGTATTTTTAATTTAGCGCGTGGTTTGCGCCTGCTAAAAACGCTAGCACACCTTAGTAAAAAGAGCCCTAAGTAACAATACTAAACAGAATAACTGTTTTTTTAAAAAATAAGCTATATCTTTTGATATAGAAAAATAGAAAATGAGAGAAAAGCAAAATAAAAAAAAATATTTACCACATTAAGGGACATGATGATCATGAAATTAATGCAGACTCCAGTGCCAGATGTTGCAAACTGCCAGTACTTTTTGATGAAATACCACTGGAAAGATGCAAACTGCTCCATAGCAACCAGACGATAGACCACAACCGCAAAGACCGCAGTCAGCACCAAAGAGATCTAGAAGGAATTGAAGCCCATCGTGATGTGAGAATCATTCTTACGAGTAAACGGCTTCTTTCAGAAATCTAGACTAATAATTATGAGCCCTCCTAGGTATAGGGTTGCCAGACGTCCAGGAAACCCCAGACATGTCGAGCTTTACAAACCCGACATTCGTCCAGGTTTTGGAAAGCCCCGATGAACTCCTGCCGCATATGGAGAATCTCTGAGCATGCGTAGATGACACCACACACATCCGCGCATGCGACAGGCCCTCCAGATGCGACCAGGGCTTATCGCAGAAGAGATGAGGCTTGCTGGGGTTGGAACTGGGTGAGGCTGGGGCAGAATATGGCAGGGTTATGTGTCTGGGGTTTTCCTTTGTTAAATAGGGTAACCCTACCTAGGGAAGAAGAGTTTCAGCAACCAGTGCCAGCCCTGATCATGGGTGCGAATGGCCCCGACTTCTCCTGCATTGTGCAAACAATTATACAAATAAGTCCCCATAACAAGTGTCTGCACATCATAGGAGCCAACTCTGTGGGTACATGAGCACCCCCAATATTGAGCAAACTCCTTGATTGTGTCCAGGGAGGCGTAATTTCCATTGGGTTTTCAGGTTTGACCTTCTAGTGCATAAAAATGCCTTATACAGGTATATTTGGGATATGCTTTGCAAATGTATTCCCTTATATGCATTGTGATTTGATTTACAAATATATCTGATTTTCTGCCTTTTCATAAAGATAGAGAGGCGTCTTTGTGCCTTTAAGAAATTGATTTTACCATGAAAAATATTCCTGAGACAGACACCATAAGTCGACTGAGTTTGTCGGAGAAAGGCTGGAAGGGTTCAGGCTTTCCGGTGATTGGATTCACGCGTTCAACCTCGGAATATTTTGCTTCAAACTGGGGACGCAACTCTTCCTGTTAAGAGAGAGTCAGGGTATGAGATTTTGTGGGCAGACTTTGCTGTGTATATAATTTATATTCCCTATGCAATAAGTAAAGAGAGAACGTTTGACTTCTGATGGACAAATATTAGGGGTGGGGGGGTAGGGATTCAACAAGGGGGCACTAGCCAATTTAGCATGTGCTAAATGCTAAGACGCCCATAAGAACATAATCAATTAGCACCCCTTGATGAATCCTTCCCTGAATAGCTCTTTCTAGAAGTTTCTAAGTGCTATGAGATTGAATTTTGTGTGCGAAACAGTTAATTTTTCCAAAGGAAGAGAAATTATCTCTAGCTTAATATCCAAAGATAGACTATTCCACAGTGTTCATCCTGTAATGAAAAATCTCTTCAGCTGGCCCTTTATAATACAGATTTATTTTTGAGCCCTTTCCTAGTTCCATTATAAGAACTCTACAGTACACAAATTACTTTCTTCTTTTAGGGGCTGGTATAAATATTTGGACCATGGAGCAGTATGAAGCTGCATGTAATACATCAGCTATCTTCCTATAGATTGCATATGGAAGATATGGTTTGGTGCTTTCCTACCTCTTCGTCCTCCCAGTCTAGGAGATCCCAGTCATAGGTGAGCACTGCTCGTCTCCGTTTCCAAAACTCAAGAAAGACAGTTGCTGCAAGCAAAATCACATCAGAAACTGCGTTATTTATGTATTCAATTTTCTATACCATTCTCCCAAGGGAGGTCAGAACAGTTTGCATGAATTGATTCAGGTACTCAAGCATTTTTTCCTGTCAGTTCCGGCAATGGGGGAGGGGGGGGGATTAAGTGTCTTGCTCAGGGTCACAAGGAACAGCGTGCTGAGGCTGTAGCTTTAACCACTGCGCCACTCTAGAAATTAAAATGTAGTAAAAGCGAGTCAATATAGGACAATGAAGCCATAAGTATGTGCAAATCAGAACGGAGACAGCTAGGTCAGGATGTGTAAATTCCAACATCTATCGCTTTGGTCATAGATGTGTTCTAGAGAATGACACGGTGACAAAATAAATAATCCCATGTCATTTTCTAGTGTCTATTTCAACCTCGGTCCTTCTACACCAGCATTCTTCAAAGCAAAGCTTGAGGGTCAGTGGTTGTGGCCATTCATACTCTGATTCTTCCCTCTCTCCTTAAAGGATGACATGAAGATGGTTATCCGCGGGGACGGGAACGGTGATAAATTTTGTCACCGTGTCATTCTCTAATGTGTTCCTCCCTTCTGATATGGGGAATACCTATTTAGTTTTGAACCAAACCCTAGTCTCACCCCCAAATGCACCCAAACCACACTCCTTTCCAAATGCACGTTTTTGAGATTTATATGTACATAGCCCAGCGTTGTAAAAACTAAGGTTAGAAGAACTAAGGTTAGCATTAGTTCTTCCCCACAGGCACAACCCAGGCTCTGCCCAAACTACTCTATCTCTGAAGACCTGCTTACATCTCGGTCATTTTAAAGAGGCCTTTCACACACATACAGACAAAGCCGTTATAAAATGATCCCCTACTTAGTTATAGCACTCAATAAAATGAAAAATGTTATTGCTCTTCTATTATTTTAGATTGGAAGACAACCATTTTATTGTATTTTCCATGTTGTTTTCAAATGTGGCTGTAAAGAACAGAAGAAAGAGAATAAATGCCATTTTGAGATCTCGGTGGAACTCTCTCTATGTCTCTCACTTCAGGCCTAATGTTGGCTTTGGGATCTGTTTTCATGCACTCCTTCCTGCACCTGACCTACACACACTCTTGCATCAGTTGTCTTGACAGAGATTGTATTTATATACAAAACTGGGAGCAATTGGATAACTGAACATGACCTAAGAGCTCCGAGACAAGTTCACTAAATAAATGAAACACATCTATCTCTGACTTCTAAGCACTTGTGTCAGTATCATCATATGATAAAGTTAATCCCATCCCCTCCCATCTACTTATCACTATCTCTCCTATTGTCATCCCATCTATCTGCCAAGTCCTCAACCTATCACCCTCCACTGCAACTGTGCCTGATGCCTTCAAGCTTGCTATTGTTATACCACTCCTCAAAAATTCCTTGCTGGACTCTTCCTGCCCTTCCAACTATTGTTCTGTCTCCCTACTCCCCTTCTTAACCCAGCTACTTGAACGTGCTGTTCATCGCAGTTATCTTGACTTTCCTTGATCTCAAGCTATCCTTGACCCGCTTCAGATGACCTGCTCCTGACCAAATCGAAAGGCCTTTACTCCATCCTCAGCCTTCTTGATCTATCCACAGCTTTTGACACAGAAAATTATCACCTACTTATCGATAGACTGTCCTCTCTTGGATTTCAGGGCTTTGCATGGTTTTCTTCTTATCTTTCCCATTGCACCTTTAGCATTTGCTGCGGTGGATCTTTCTGTATCGCCATCCCACCGTCGGTTGCTGTACCTCAGGGCTCTGTCGTAGGACCACTTCTTTTTTCTATCTACAGTACACTTCTTCCCTTGGTGCTCTAATTTCCTCCCATGGCTTTCAATATCACCTCTATGCTGACAACTTGCAGGTCTATCTCTCTACACCTGAAATCTTGGCAGGCATTCAGTCCTGCGTATCAACCTGCATGACTGACATTGCTACCCGGATGGCTCACTGCCATCTATAACACCAGTCCACATACAGTTCAGACTCCTCTTACTGACCTATAAGTGTATTAAATAGCTCCACAGCTTCTTGGTATCTCTCCTCTCTCCTCATATTCTCCTCTGCTCATCGGGTAGGTTTCTCTTATCTGTACCCTTCTCCTCTACAGCCAATTCCAGACTCCATCCTTTCTACTTTGCTGCACCATATGACTGGAACCAACTGCCTGACTCGGTATGTCAAGTTCCGTCTCAGATAGTCTTCAAATCCAGATTCAAAGCCCACTTCTTTGAAGCTGCTTCTATTCCAAATTCCAACCCACCTGCTAAGCACCGATAACTGCCTTATCCTTCCCTCTGTAATTCCCCCACCTGAGCACTGTGTATTGATGCACCTTCTTGTCCAGTTGGTCTGCCTTGACTAGATTGTAAGCTCTTCTAAGCAGGGACTGTCTCGTCTGTTTTGAAGTACAGCGCTGCGTATGTCTCGTACATGGTTTAAGAAAATATCCGTGACAAAACTAAGAAGGTAAATTCCCTCACAATTAACAATTAGGGCCCTATTTACTGAACCATATTAACTGTATAAAATCAAACACAATAAAGAAATTATTTTGGAGCAGGATTTCAAAATTTCACGAACTGATGTACACTGGCTAAAGTAATTTCAGAGAATTAAAAATAAGGGGTGGGGGGGGGGGGGATCTCAGGTGATTGTAAGTAAATATTCTTTGCACCAGATCTCTGTCCTGGTTCCAAAGGAACGGGGCAATAGCCCCATTTTTTCTGTCCTCCATTCTCCCCCCACATTTTTTTGTATGCCCAATGAGAGACCCGCTACAAATCTCCGAATGGTGCCTTATAGTGAGTCTTTGCCCGTGGCTCCACATCCCTTTGCATCCACGGGAGTAGAGGGTGGGCAAGAGAGGGCATTTGACCCCCCTCCCTGGATTTCTTAGTTACTCATTGCTGCCTGCTACAGCTGCTATTTCCCACCATTCAAGAATTCAATTGGGTCATGCAAATTACTTTGCTCCCCCCCCTCTCCCAGACAGATTCTATCCTACATTACTATACCACTATGTCAATCCTTCCAAACAGCACTATATCAAACCTTGAATAAATTGTTTGCATCTCCCCATTCCCTCCACTTGCCACATCTTATGCTGCTAGTGTGGGCTTATGAGAAACATATTTAGAGTCCAAATAACAAAAAAAAAAAAAAAAAAGAGAGAGAGCAAACTCCACCTCTCAAACAGCTTCCTTTGTTCAAGGTTAAGATGAACAGATTACTAAAGCAAAGTGTTGTTGTTTGCCAGTGTGACGCACAGAGACTGTTCAATGAAACACGGAGCATATTCTTAGAAACACTTCAAAACAGGACAGGCTATGAAAGATACCCCAAGGCCTCGTCTTCCTCCCACGTGTTGGCAGCCTCCTTTTTATTGAAACTATGTTAGACCTAATGGAAATTAAATTGCTTTGCATTGCACCCACCCCAAAGTGCATCAAACATGGCCTCCAGCCCATCTCACCCCTTGAAGCACATCACAAACTTCTCCCTCCAACCTCCATAGGTCCTCCCAGACCTACTTTTTAAATAACTGGGGGGGGGGGGGTGTCGCTGGATCCAGAGATTGACACGGGGACAACATTTTCCCTGTCCCGCCCCCTCTACTTTTGTCGCTGTCCCTGCCCCATTCATTAACCATGGAAGCCTCGAACACATGATTTTAAAGTGTTTGAGGATTATGCAAATGAGGACGAAGCTTGCAGGGATGGGGCAGGTACGGGAGAATTTGTCCCCATGTCAATCTCTAGTTGGATCCTAAAGGCAGCAGTGATTACTACTACTATTTATTATTTCTATAGCGCTGAAAGGCGTACGAAGCGCTGTACATTCTAACACACAATAGACAGTCCCTGCTCAGAAGAGCTTACAATCTAATTTAGACAGGTCATTTCAGGGTTGGAGAGCTTATAGTGGGTCTAGGTATCTGACAGCAGTGAGTGGAAGTTAAGAGTTGAAAGCAGTTTAGCTTTAGCTTGGATTTGAACACTGCCAAGGACGGAGCAAAACGTATTGATTCAGGAAGCCTGTTCCAGGCATATGGCTCCGCAAAAAAAGAAGGGATGGAGTCTGGAGTTGGCAGTGGAAGAGAAGGGTACAGCTAAGAGGGGCTTGTCTGATGAGCGGAGATCACGGGGGGTAGGGGGGAGTATAGGGGGAGATAAGTGAGGAGAGATATCCGGGGGCTTCAGAGCGAATGCACTTGTAAGTCAGCAAGAGGAGTTTAAACTTTATTCGTAAATGGACGGGGAGCCAAGAGGGGTAACGTGAGAATAGCGGCTCTCACGGAATATGAGTCACGCAGCAGCAATTTGAACGGACTGAAGAGGCGAGAGACGGGCGCGCGGGATGTCCACTTGCTCCTGTCTGGTGCAGATAGGGTTACCAAACTATCCAGGGTCCCGGACGGACTTTCCAAAACCCGTCAGTTTTGTCAGAGAAGTGATGTCAGAGAAAACGCCGAAGCCGACACACGCAGCATGTTCGGTGCTACTCGCACCGTAGATAAAAAGGTACGGGGAATGGACTCATGCGCGCGGCAGGGGGAGGAGTGGGAAGGGAGGTGGAGTAGAAGCGGGGTGCCAACGCCCTGAGGAATTCTTCGCCCGGGGCGGACTGCCCCCTTCGCACCTCCTTACCACGTCAGTGGCTCTCCATAGGCAGATTCTGTTTTGAAATACCGCTGAAGCGGCACAACTCAATTCTGACTTTTCTAACCTGGGGCTGAGTGTCCACTCAACAGCCACAGGGACTTTTGCCTTTGTGCACTGAATCTGGTTTTCTTTCTACAGCAGTTTCTGTCCAGATGTGAAAAGGCAACTATTTTTAGACTCTTTGGCGGTGGCCCAGTGACTGTTCCATGTGAAACTAGTTTTGCAAAATACCAGCATAACCTGCCACACTTGAATTTAGAGAATGCGTGTGAAACATATGTCATATCGGAGTGGTTTAAGTCTTAGCCAAGGTGAATCAGACACGCTGCATATTTGGATGCATTTAAACTTGCTCCAGTTTTGGCTGCTGTCCACTTCCTTTGCCAACGGACCATTGACAAATGGCCAAGCACGGGAAATCTCCATGGCACCAGGAGTGATTGTAATTAAAACGGTTGCCACTTACTGAGCCCAGGAAACGTAACAATGACCACGAAAGAAGAATGAGGTCAGTCGGGTTCCCAGGTGCTCTCTTACACAGGAGGAAGCATAGCCCCACCTAACCTACTGTGTACAGACTCCTGCCCGTGACACAGCCTCCGAGTCACCTGCTTTCTTCTCTCTGGGTTTGGCAGTGCCTGAAAGCCAGCTTGCATTCAAAGTCAGACATCTAAGAGGATAACAAGGTGAGTGTTTGTTCTTCTTTTAAATGTTTCGGATTTTAGCTGAAGAGATTTCTGAAAGGCAGACAGTTCACAGAATGCCTGATTAGAAATGAGGGTGGTACAACTGTTAGATCTGTAAATACATAATATAGAAACTGAGGTTACCTGTGTTTGAACTCCGAGGAAGACTTTTCACTCTATTTGGATCCATTGGGGAAAAGACAATTCATTTGGTTGCAGGTCTTCATCATAAGGCATTTGGGGACAGACTTAAACATTACATTACATTAGGGATTTCTATTCCGCCATTACCTTGCGGTTCTTAATATGTATACTTTGAAGGAAAGGTGGGAGAGGGGATATATGACTTAAACACTTACATGGCACAAATGTGCATGAGTCAAGTCTCTTTCATTTGAAAGGAAGCTCTAGAATGAGAGGGCCTAGGATGAAGGTAAGAGGTGATAGGTTCAGGAGTCATCTGAGGAAATACTTTTTTACAGAAAGGGTGGTAGATGCGTGGAATGGTCTCCCGGAAGAGGTGGTGGAGACAGAGACTGTCTGAATTCAAGAGGGCCTGGGATAGGCATGTGGGATCTCTCAGAGAGAGAAAGAGATCATGGTTACTGCGGGTGGGCAGACTGGGTGGGCCATTTGGTCTTTATCTGCCGTCATGTTTCTAGGTTTCTATTTGTACATGTGAGCTCTCACTTTTAGAATCACATAAGTATTTATTTCATTTTAATTAGTGAAAATGAGCTTGTATACATACACTATAGGCTTCTTTTACTAAGCTGCACTAGCGGTTTTAACGCATGAGCTGTCGATAGTTCTTGGCGTGTAGCGCGGGGTTACCGCTCACGGCAATGCAGCGCACGCTAAAAACGCTAGCGCACCTTAGTAAAAGGAGCCCTATGTGGTTTTATTGTACTCTTTTAATTAATTTATAGACATAAAAGTACAGTATACACATTAAATAATGAAGAAACATTGCTTTCCCAGAGAAGGAATTTCCACCCCAGAGTTTTTTTTCATGACATGAACTGATTTGTAATGATTTGCTCTGCACATGGATGAGGAAAACCCATTAAAGATATTGCAAAAATGATGGATAGAAACATAGAAACATGATGGCAGATAAAGACCATATGGCCCACCCAGTCTGCCCATCCGCAGTAACCATGATCTCTTCCTCTCTCCGAGAGATCCCACGTGCCTGTCCCAGGCCCTCTTGGATTCCACCACCTCTTCCGGAGACTGTTCCACACATCTACCACCCTTTCTGTAAAAAAGTATTTCCTTAGATTACTCCGGAGCCTGTCACCTCTTAACTTCATCCTCTGGTTTATTTTCAAAATACATGAAAAGCTGAAAAATAGATTGGGGGAAATGTGGGGGAAAGAGGTGGGTGTCTTTCTAGCTGTTACACTTGCTAAAACTTATAGAAGTCGTGAGGTGGATGAAAGCGAAACAAATGAGGGATAAAGAGAGTCCTTATGTGGTAGTTTCCTAGCATTTGATCGTTCAGATATCAGCTCTGAAACTTGCAGAAATATTTGGTGTAATAAAATTCTTCACATAATTTAAACACAACTTGAAGTTCACTTGAGTCTTTTCCATTCCAACTATCAAATTACAGTCAAGGTGAAAAAGTTAAAGGAAATTTATTAACTCACTTTGCTTCAATCACCTGACGTTTTGAAAAAATGGAAAAGTCATGGAAAGGTTCAGTGCTTTGTACACTTGAAGAAGGCTAATATCAGGAAATGTGTTGAAATGCTAGATAAAGTCCTGGCTGCTGTACTGACCTTGAGAACTATGAGATAAGTAAGCAAAGTGACTTTCACAGAAGTTGTATTCCACGGCCAAGCATTCAAAGGAGTGGGCACTGGAGGATTAAGTGACATTGCTCAGGGTCACAAGGAGAAGCACCAGGATTTGATCTCACAACCTCTGGGTGCAGAGACAGCAGTTCAACCAGTGAGCCACCTTACGACAAGTTACTAAGGAGAGGCTTCTGAGAAAATTAAAGAGTCGTGGGATGGGTGGCAGAGTTCGGCTGTGAATTAGGAATTGGTTATCGGATAGAAAACAGAGGGTAAGGTTAAATGGTCATTTTTGTCAATGGAGGAGAGTAAACAATGGAGTGCCACAGGGGTCTGTACTGGGACTGGTGCTATTTAACTTATTGATAAATGATCTGGAAATTGGAACGACGAGTGATTTGATTAAATTTGGAGATGACACTAAACTGTTCAAAGTTGTTAAAACGCATGCAGGACGACCTTAGAAAATTGGAAGACTGGGTTCCAAATGGCAGATGAAATTTAATGTGGACAAATGCGAAGAGATGCACATTGGGAAGAATAACCTGAATCACAGTTACCGGATGCTAAGGTCCACCTTGGGGATTAGCGCCCAAGAAAAGGATCTGGGTATCATCATAGACAATACAATGAAACATTCTGCCCAATGTGCAGTGGCAGCCAAGAAAGCAAACAGGATGCTGGGAATTATTAAAAATGGGATGGTTAACAAGAGTAAGAATGTTATAATGCCCCTATATTGCTCCATGGTGTGACCTCATCTGGAGTATTGCATTCAATTCTGGTCTCCTTATCTCAAGAAAGATATAGCGGCGCTAGAAAAGGTTCAAAGAAGAACAACCAAGATGGTAAAGGGGATGGAACTCCTCTCGTATGAGGAAAGACTAAAAAGGTTAGGGCTCTTCAGCTTGGAAAAGAGACGGCTGAGGGGAGATATGACTGAAGTCTACAAAATCCTGAGTGGAGTAGAACGGGTACAAGTGGATTGCACCGTCAAAAATTACAAAGACTAGGGGACACTCAATGAAGTTACAGGGAAATACTTTTAAAACCAATAGGAGGAAATCTTTTTTCACTCAGAGAATAGTTAAGCTCTGGAATGCAATGCCAGAGGTTGTGGTCAGAGCGGATAGTGTAGCTGGTTTTAAGAAAGGTTTGGACAATTTCTTGGAGGAAAAGTCCATAGTCTATTATTGAGAAAGACATGGGGGAAGCCCCTGCTTGCCCTGGATCAGTAGCTTGGAATGTTGCTATTCTGGGGATTCCGAAATCTTGATAATCTTTGAGGTTCTGGAATGTTGCTACTCCTTGGGTTTTGGCCCGGTACTAGGGACTTGGATTGGCCACCGTGAGAACAGGCTTGATGGACCATTGGTCTGACCCAGCAAGGCTATTCTTGTGTTCTGCCCAGAGTCCGACCAGTCTTAGCTATGCCACTGAGTCCATCTTCGGAACATCATCACTCCACAGTGTTTTTTGGTTTCTACTGAGTCCACCTCTACCATATACTGTACAATTATGGAAGTACAGGAAGCAAACTGTTTAACATAAACTCTGGAAACTTTCATCTCCCACACATTGTTGACAGTTAGGGAGGAAGTTATCAAGGTGTGGTAAAAATGTGAGTTTTACTTTTCTGTGGGCGTCACCAACACTGCATGGAAGCCACCACATAGGCTGCACTGGGACATGTTTTGGCTACTTCCCGTGTCAGTTGTCTGAATAAAAATACATTTATATATTTGAAAAATCATATTCAATACAGATATTCAGATATAAAAGTATATTAGCATAAATATCACATATTACGTAAAAATCCTAGGATGCACATTAGTAAAATATATATCAAAACAATATAGAATTACAAAGAAGACAAGATTAAAAAGAATAGACCTCAAACAGAGGGTGAATATAAAAGATGTTTTCAAAATGATGCTTTTTATTATTGTGATGTTCACGCTTCCATTTTTGAATACGGATTGATTGATATCATGAATGTCAGACATATGTCTGAATATGAGTGTGCGCTGAATATGATTTTTCAAAAATATATATTTTTGTACCGACCCCTGAGGCAGGCAAGTTGTCGAAACACGGTCTTTGTCAGGTCTTCAATAAAGTTTGCCAATTTCATTTTCTTGTTGCTCTTTCCCTCTGTTTTTGCCCCATTTAACGTTTAATTAAGCCATTAAAAATTCTTTGTCTCTTACAGGGTTTGTGTAACACAGCAACCATTAGGATCATGGTCAACACAACGCCTTTCGCCTTAGGAATATTCTCTCTTTTGTTGCTGGGTAACTTTCACTGGATGAGTGTGTATGGTCAAGAAAATACCTCTGACAGTATTACAGACCTAACTGAAGACATTTCTACTCATTTTCACAGCCATCTAACATCTACAGCCATGGTGACTACTTCTAGTCCTGGAATATCAGAATCTATCACAGAAAAACTCAACAATTCAACAAGAACAAACAATGAAACTACAGTGGCTATAACAGAATCACCATCTGTGCACAACCTTACAACCAGCATCAGTACAAATATCTCGACAAATAATAATTCCGTATCCCACCATGTCACTCCCACTACACCCAGTGAAAGGAACATTACAGGTGCTTCTAATTGGACTAGCTCCCATTTTTTGACAGATGTCGTGTCTCCAGGAATCACAAATTCGTCTACAACCAGTAATACAACTATTAGCAGTGTTACTTCACACACTTCCACAGTTTCACCTGCTAATGGAACCCTGTCAGCAGTGACCTCTTGGCCAACCAATAGTGCCCCGAGGCCAACCAATTCCACTATAAGCAGCTCTGACAACACTTCAGCAGCTACTCAAAGCTCCTCTGGTTCATCAGCTGTGGCAACTACAAATAGCAAAAATACAACACACACATCGGAAACAACAATGATCATAGTGAACAGTCATAAGCCAGAGAGCAACACCGTTCTCACAAGCATCACCCGAACCACCACCCACATTAACAGCTCGTCAGAAGATCCATTAGGAAATGGAAAAGGTAAGGACTTAATATAGCCAGTCCAGGAGGTAATTTCAAAGCTATTTCTGAATTCAAGAAGGTGTGGGATAGTAGACACATGGGATCTCTTAAAGAGAGGAAGAGATAATGGTTACTGTGGACAGGCAGACTGGATGGGCCATTTGGCCTTTATCTGCCATCATGTTTCTATAACATGTGTGAATGCCATCTGGGGGCTGGGCTGGAGCAGAACAGAGCATGACAGAGGCAGAACTAGCGGTCCTGGGGCGTGGCCATGGGTCCAGATTTTCCCAAAGGAAAGTCTGGTAACCCTAGCCAATGGCAGAGCTGCACTAAGCAGGACCCTTCTGCTACTTCCCTTCCCTCCGATGGTACAATCACTGGTACTATTTCAAATGTAGAAAAACATGATGCAGGACTCAGAGAGAGAGGGAGAGAGGAAGACACATCCTGAATAGCTAAAATCATGATGCACCAGTTCTGAGCATGAATCACTAAGGCTGCCCTGACCCATCTCTATTTTTAGAGACTGTGCAGAATCAAATGGGTCACAGAAATGGAGAGGTGTGACTGACTGACGTTTGAGATCTTCTAATGTTTGAGTCAGTTGTCATTGCCTGGCTAAGGAAACAATGAATTCAAACAGCATCATTAGAGAGGTCAAAATAATTGCCACTATCATTCAAAACAATGCAATGTCTCCCCCCAAAACTGCTAAAGGTACTTCAAAAGACACACAGAAAAAGCATTATAAGTCGATAGGTTCTCTGAGTGGGACAGCCTGATAGCTCAACCCTTGAGGAAAAGACTACGTAATAATGTTGATAAGTTAAATCATAAAAATTATTATTGTGAAGCGGGATGTCCTCAGCGTGATTTGTGTGATTGACTAATTGTATATCACTGATGAAGTTTTTACACTGATTAATTTGAGCAGACGTGAGGTGTCCTATGATGGTGTTCAGGCAGAAGGTATCTTACTGTGTAAAGCGCTGGAGAATTCTCTCCCTTCACATTGAGGACACCCCGCTCCACAATAATAATTTTTATGATTTAACTTATAAACATTATTACGTGGTCTTTTCTTCAAGTGTTGAGATATCAGGCTGTCCTACTCAGAGAACCTATCGACTTACACTGCTTTTTCTGTGTGTCTTTTGAACTATCATTCAAAAAACAAACAAACAACCCTTTTAGGGGGACAATTTTCAAAGCCATTTAAGGTGTCTGAAAATTGTTCTTTTCAATATATTAAAACTATGCAGCGTCTTTCAGTGCAAGTTCAGCCGTAATGAAAAATGTCATGGAAACCTTTTGTGCTTTCTCTTTGAAAAATGGTATAAAGCTTAGAAATGGACCCAAAGCTGACTCAGAAACTTGGATTTTTAAATACAATAAAATATATGTGTGTCAGGGGAGGTGGTGGGGGTGAAGGGTGTGTTTCAGAGGAGGCAGTAGTAGGGGTGGGGTAGTGTGGGTCAGGGGGGACTATGGGAATTGGGGTGGGGTTACCATATTTATTTATCTATACCAAGGGAGCCCAGAACAGTTTACATGAATTTATTCAGGTACTCAAGCATCTTGCCCTGTGGCTCCAGAAAAAGGAGGACGGACTGAGACATCCGGGTTTTACTTCCAGTGCTTTCAATGGAAGTAAAACCCGGATGTTGCAATCCATCCTCCTTTTCCTGGAGCTATATGGTAACCCTAGGTGGGGGCTGGGGATGAAGTGCATTTTTGTCAGGAGTGTGGAAAGCGGGACGGGGGGTGGGTGGGAGGGGAGAGGAGGCTGAGGAGACAAGCGCCAGTAAGAAGATTTTCACCTTCTTGTCTTAACAAGCCTCAAAAGCCGTCTCGTTCCTTCTTCGTAAAAGGAGTGATAATGACCGTGGTTTATTCTTCGTTTTGAACTCAATTACTGAGCAAATATGTTTTAAGTGATTAAGCCATAACTTTAAAAACATTTTTTGTAAATTGGCTCTTGTTAAGTTCTGGATTGTGACTCTCCCCTCTGTTGCCTCAGGGCAGGTAACTGTAGAAACACCCTTTCTAATCTATTTTTGACATGTCAAACACACAGACACCATTACCTAGTGCTACAAATCCACTGATGATAATGTAAACACCAAGCGAGGTGCGCACAGCCTTTCTGGAATGCTCAACTGGTGACTTTATTTTTTTTCAGTAATACGAAGCTAGCCTGGATACTTTAAAATCCAAAAACCAAAAAAGGAGCACAAATGTTCACTCAAACATAATCAAAAAGCACCCAAATAGAGAGAGGTGTCCAACCTGAGGCCCGAGGGCCGCATGCGGCCCGGTGAAGTATTTTGTGTGGCCCCGGCTGAGGGCGATGCAGTGTTTTCCTCTGCTGCCCCCGGGTGTCTACCGTCTTGCCAGCTCCCTCCTCTGTCTTGCTGCAGCGTTTGCGCATTTGTACGCCCCCAAAACATTTTTTTGGGGGCCAATGCGGCCCAGGGAAGCCAAAAGGTTGGACACCCCTGGAGTAAACCATTCAATCCAACATGTATTGTGAGTTATAGCAGATACAAAGGACCTCATACACCCGAATATTAATTTTCCTCTTTCATGTCCTTACCGGGGTACTGTATTCATTGGTCCCATGAAAAATATATCTGTGTTTTTGTGCCGTTTTTTAATTTTAACTTTAATTTATTTTAACTTCTCAACTGTGCATGCCCCCTGCCCAAAGAAGAATAAAAGGAACACTTCCTTTTTTGCCACAATACATGTTGGATTGGATGGTTTATTCTCTATTTAGTTTCACATCCCTGGTAGGGTTACCAGATTTTCTGGAACTAAAATCTGGACCAATGGCCCAGCCCCAGGTCTGCCTAGTTCCACCTGGCTCCGCCCAATTCTGACAGAGTCACGCCCCATTCTGCCCCCCAGCTCTGCCAGCTCCGCCTGCTCAACCTATTTACTTGTCGGGAGGGCATCTGCGCATGCGCTGGTGTGATGCAATGTCACATGCATGCACGCATGCACAGACGCCGTCCTGACGTCGCCGCCTAGCTGGAAGCTTTTCAAAACCCGGACAAAGTACGCATGCATGGACACGACATGGTGACGTCATTGCGTTGTGGCCACGCTTGCGCAAATGCCAGCTGGGGGCAGGGCTGGGGCAGAACAGGGCGTGACAGAGCATTCCTGGGGGCGTGGCCATGGGTCCAGATTTTCCCGAAGGAAAATCTGTAAGCCTACTTTTGAGCATTAACCCCAAGGTTTCTGGAGTCAATCTAAAATTCATAATAGATATTTGGGGAAATTACAGATCATAATGTGGTATGTGATTATGCAATGCCTATATTCTGTTATTATATTTCAGGCTCCCATAGCTCTACAGGGGTCATCCTTGGTGCTATTATAGGTTCCATTCTGGGAGTTGTGTTGGTGAGTCTGGTCACATACTTTCTATGTGGGATCAAGAAGCCAGACTCCTTCGGCCATCGACGTCTCTATGAAGACATAAGGAACGAGCCAGGTAATGACATACTGTTGATCTAAGGTACCTTCATTATGGGCTGGCTAGAAGAGTTCTTCCCCCTCTGAAGGCTGAATCTTTCTGCCCTTGTACAGAACTCTTCCAGCCTTCCTCTAGGAATAAGCAGTGGATTTCCTCAAACCATCTCAATAATGGCCTGTGTGGACTTCTCTTTTAGGAAATTATCCAAACCTTTTTTTAAACCCCGCTGAGCTAACCGATTTCACCACATTCTCCAGCAACGAATTCCAGAGTTTAATTACACGTTGTGCGAAGACATATTTTCTCTGGTTTGTTTTAAATCTACTACTTAGCAGCTTCATCGCATGCCCCCTAGTCCTAGTATTTTTGGCAAGAGTGAGCAAGCAATTCACATCTACCCTTTCCACTCCAACAGGCAAGCAGACGCTGGCATAGGAAAAAAAAAAAGAAATGGCAAAATAATTTCTTTCACCAAAAGGAAGTAGGTCA
The DNA here is from genome assembly GCF_902459505.1 of Geotrypetes seraphini. Taxonomy (NCBI): domain Eukaryota; kingdom Metazoa; phylum Chordata; class Amphibia; order Gymnophiona; family Dermophiidae; genus Geotrypetes; species Geotrypetes seraphini. The sequence continues at coordinate 2,839,965 of NC_047102.1, forward strand.
TAAGGTACTGGGCAGATATTGAGTCCAATCAATGGCAGTGCCCACATACCAAATGTGAGGGTTAGAAGCACGAATTACAGCCACACATGGAGTAGTCTAACGGTTGATGCAGTGGCCTGAGAGTCTGGAGAACTGTAGCACCTTGTAATCCTGGGCAAGTCATTGCCCTCCATTGCCCAAGTAGAAAATAAGTACCTGCATGTAATATGTAAAGTGCTTTGATTATTACCCCAGGAAGGCAGTATATTAAATCCTACCTTTTCGTCTATATATTCTAACATTGGATTTTTAAAATATTAAGAGCTATTTCTCCCTAAAATTCAGTGAACAAGAATGCAGACCTATGCAATTATATAAGAACCATATCACCATGCAGAAATTATTGTAGTCCTAGTGCTTGCTAATTTAATCCACCCTCTTTTATAAAACTGTGGAAGCGGATTTTAGCGCAGGCTGACGTGCTGAATGCTCTGCGCTGAAAACCACTTTTGCGGTTATGCAAAAGGGGTGGGTGTTACAGATTTGATGCATTTTTCTAACGGTAAATTATCTGTGAGATCCCATTGCAATGACCCTACCTGCAAGTTAAGTGATAAAAACATATCCTACTCTGAACTAAAACATTGATTGATGGCCATTTAATTTCTCAAGTGTGGTCTGTCAAAGGTATAGATTTCCATTAAATTGAAAAATGCTAATTTGTGTCTTTCTCTGAATTTAAAGTGAACTTGAGACACAGGTCTGCAAGGATAAAATAGACCCCCTAACTGTTTTTAAATTGCATTGCATTGCATTCTGGGATATTATCTATTGAACTGGGACAGAATCAACAGAACAGCCTTGGCAAAACAACTCAAGTAGCTTCAGAGCCTAAAGCTCCATCTATTCTTAATTTCTTAGTGGTAAAAGCTGTATAATGCATACAATTCAAGTTTTTTTTCTTATAAAGGGGGAAGTTATCAAAGTGAGCTACAGTTAAGGCGTGTTTTTTTTACTGTTAACCTCAGTAATTACAAATTAGTGGTAAAATAATCCAGGCAATATTCAGTCAATGGCAGTATGCATTTTTAGGTCCACTGCCTGCTGTATTCCTGGGTGTTCAGTGACAGGCCATGTCCAAGCTCCGACATTGAATATCTGATTCCATGAGGATTCTTCAAAACGTTTCCAAACTTTCATATTTTTGCGGGAAATGGTTGGGGCGGGTAAGCGGTAAGTGGTAAGAGGCTGTCAGTCAGGCAAAACAAGATGATTATGTGGAAAAGTGATGTAATTTGCTTTTGAGATATTTAATAAATAGTATTTTTAAAAAATGATAGTACGGAAACTTTTTGAAGCTCTCTCGTATGTTGGCCTCTAAAACTGAAACTGTGAAGAGCAATATTGAGCCTTTAACTACATAAGCTGAACCGCTTAAAGATAGGATTGTTTCTTACGCAGCTCATTTTGACCCTAGGTTTCGATGTATTCCTAGCCAATCGAGGCACTTAGGCCCTAATTCTCTAAACAGCGCTGTAAATTAGACAGCTACAGGCACCCTACTGCCACCTGTCTTAATTGTTTTAATTGTTTCAATTGGTGAAGTAATTGACTGCGCCAATTAAAAACTTGTTTAAAAAAAATGTAGGCGCCTACAAAAACACCACCAGCACCTACAGAGACACCTAGCAGCGTGATTTAGAAACATAGATAAATGACGGCAGATAAAAGTCGAATGGCCAAACCACAACATCCACTATCTCCGCCTGACCTTAGGCGCTGTAGATGTCATTCATGTCAAAGGTAGGCGCTGGAAATGTACTGCTTCAAAGTCCTGGCCTACATTTCTAGCGTCTATCTTTGATGTTAGCCGCGATTCTACAAATGGCGCAATAACACGATTAACAAGCGACCGGCACCATTCTTGTAGACACTGGCTGATTATGGCACCGTTTACAGAATCTGGCCCTAGGCCCCTAACTCCTACTTGGAGGTAGGTGTCTACACTGTGGAACCTTCCAGCAAGTAGGTATGGTTAGGAGCAAATTCTGGGTGGATTCGGGGCGGATTCTAAGCATGGCTTGACTTAGGTGCACTCATTTAGGCCAAGAAAACCCTGACCTAAATGGGAGTGCATCTAAGGTTTCAACGTCTACTGGCATCACTAGGCGCAATTTTGTAAACAGCGCCAATAGATGATTGACGACTGAGCTCAACTGTGCCTAAGAGTTAGACACCATTTATAAAATCAGGCCCTTTCTGCAGTAATCTTATGCGATTAAGGGCTGAATATTGGCACTTAACCGCATAACTGCTGACTCTGCACTGGAACGTCTACAGTTTGACTGGTTTAGACTTGGGCACTTCGGGGTTAATCCCGGACAAGAGATTTAAATGGCCAGGAAGCTTCCCTGGACCTTTTACATCGCTTTGACTATCAGGTGGACTATGTTTTAATGGTAGCTCACATCAATAACCACATCCCTATATCGCACCATTATGCTTTTTTAATCTATAAGGATTATTCTGTTCTTAATCTTGAAATCCATTTTTCAGTTTTACGATTGGATAATACTGAGGATCCTTACGATTTGAACTACGGACCTTCAGCTTTCCATAATCCCATGGCCGGAGCCGAGTCAGCACATCACAACCATGGATATTCACATGACTTTATTGCAATGAATGACATGCCACCAAGCCACCATTGAGTCTAACGAGGCTAGAAAGAATTTCAACTCAAAGTGTCTTCGTCATCTCAGTATTTTATTTCTAATGTTTCACAGGTTTGGCTTGTCTTCAGCCCACTTGCTATTACTACCAGTAAGTTACTGAAAATCACATAGCAGTGCCAATTAGACTGATTCAGGGATCTACCCAAAATTCTTATGGAAAAGAATGTGTTAGCATGCTCTCCAAAAAATTATAATGCACTTGTGGGAATGTTTGCCAAAAGATATGGTGTGTGCACAGTAAATTATGTCCATAGAGGCATGCCCACACTGTTAGCACACACGGAAACTGAAAACACATCTTAACTACATGACGTGGCCAAGTTATATATTGATGGAAAGTCAGGAAGCTAAATATCACTTCAAAGTGAGCATGCTCAGTGTTCCTTCTTCTTAGCCCCTTGTGTTTGCTTGTGAAGGGTATACAATTGTTTGTCAGTGCTGAGGGAAGGAGTGTGAGCTCTACCGCACTTTATAGGAGGAACTGAAAGGACAATAGCATTTCAAGAGAAGGGAAAACCAACATGAGTGCATACACCTTCTATGACAATTAAAGTCTTTGAAGATTTGTGTGCGATGCCAGAAGCGAGGAAGAGTTGGGAGGAATCTGGCCATCCCGATTCAAATGAGCACTTTCATTTGACCACTCCTTCTCTGATGACCACCCTATAGAGTATGAACTGCTACAACGTCTGTTAGTACCTCAAAGTTCAGAGAAATGAGTTCTGCTTCCAAACCAAATCATGGGGTGAACTCATCAAAGCTTCTGAAGTTCAGACTGCTTCTGGAGGCCTACACTGATGCTTGGTCACGCCAACAATGTCAGTGGCAGCAAGGATGGTTGTTTTCTAGGAACCCGTTATTTGAAACACTTTTGTCTTGTATAAATAAAGGTGGATTTAAGCTTGAAGTATTTAAGTGTCTGTTTACTCGGTCACATCTTCCTCATCTCTGACATTTCCCCCTCCTTTTCATTGACATATGAACATAAGAATAGCTTTACTGGGTCAGACCAATGGTCCATCTAGCCCTGTCGCCCGTCATCACGGTGGCCAATCCAGGTCACTAGTACCTGGCAATGTCTCCCCTGTTATTACAGTCTCTTATAATAACTTTCTTTTTACATTGGAGAGAAGGAAAGATTGAGGAGATCTAGTGACTAGTTGCTTACTTTGGTGAACGCCTTCCTCGAAGGAGGCTCTTTGCTTCTGTAACAAACCATGCTGTTGAGGCAGAGCTCATGGTTAAAGCAATGAGCACCCGTAGGGTTTCTTGACCAGACTAACCAGAGCGAGGATGACAATGTCAGTACCTCGGAAACTGTCCATTTAGACACCGCTCTGAAACTTCTGTACCTTGCACATTGTGAGGCAGTGGTGTAGTAAGGGAGAGGACGGTGGGGGTGCATCCTGCCCTGGGTACCATCTTGATGGGGGTGCCAGCACCCATCCTCTCTGCCCCCCCCTGCTCCTTCCCCACTCCCCACCCCCACTACCACGCACGCCCCTTCCCTTCACCCATACCTCTTTACCGTTCCTGGCGTGAGCAGCAACCCCAAACTGCTGCTCGCGCCAGTGTCGACTCTTCTTCCTGGACTCACGCCTAGGAAGTGACATCAGAGGAAGAGCTGACGCAAGCAGCAGGTTGGGGTTGCTGCTCACGCCGGGGACACTAAAGAGGTATGAGGGGAAGGGGCGCGTGCGAGACAGGAGGGGGCAGGGAAGGAGCGGGGGAGGGGCACCACTGTCCTGGGCGCCTCTTACCCTCGCTACGCCACTGCCCACCCCCTCTATTTCTGAAAGTGCCCCCCCCCCCACCAGCAGTACTGTGGAGGTTTCGCACTACAGCGGATTAAGTTTTCAATTAATGCGTGTGAACCGATGAACCTTAGGCCCTCTTTTACTAAGGTGTGCTAACCGATTAGCGCACGCTAAACGCTAATGCGTGCATGTTAGTCTATGGACTCGTTAGCATTTAGTGCGCGCTAATTTGATTATCGCACCTATGTGAAAAAGGGGGTTAATGTGGCTTCGTAAAGAGATTCCAAAGACCGTAAATGCCATTCATATGATAATTTAATGGAATTTAATTCTAAAACCGTTCAGGACTGGAAATAATTTTCTTTCGAGCGGGAGAGAACCAGAGCAGCTCTGGGACAGCTGGTGCCCAGTCATCAGACCAAGATGTAATCCAGTTATAGCAAATTAAAAATAAAAAAAAAACCTCTTCCTAGTGCAAGGTTCAAATAGTAACATCTCTGCAAAAGTTTAAAGTCACTTTTCCTGCACCCATCTCTGAGAAATAAAGCTGGATGAATGCCTGCAGCTTATTCCTGTCCGTTGTGAACAATGTGGAATTTTCCCAGACCGTAGGCTGTTCCTTCGCTTCAAGGTACCATATCACATGGAGAGAAAAAAGGACTGCCTGGGACCGGAGCGTCTGTGCTGTCTGCATTGCAGTAAACTGCACAGGTTTAAATCACAATGAACAGCCCAGTCTGGGATCTGTTATGTGACGAGAATAATTGCCCTTAAAAGGAAGGTCAACCAAAAAAAGGAGCATTATTCCTCCATAAAAGCTGGCAGATACTTTTTGGGTGGAAAAGGAAAACAAGAGAGAACAGTTCACTGAGGCGCGATCCTTCTCACTTTAGAACGGACGTGGAAAGATTAGATAACCAAAATTCTGAAGGAGAATTGAAGCGTGAGTCTTTACATCGGACTGTCAGGCTTTAGAGACAGAGAGACCTGTGTTACAGGAAAGTTATGGAAACGGTAAGAAGAATATCTGGTCAGCATTGCCGGCTGTGGTGGCTCAATATAATGCTAACATTTACCATTAGTTTCTAGAGTAGGGTAAATTCAGACCCATGGCCCCACCCCCAGGCCCGTCCAGTCCCGCCCCATTCTTCTCCAGCCTCACCCCCCCCAGCCCCGCCTCCTCAACCTGTCCTCATGCTCGGAACCACGTCAGGAGAGCATCTGCGCAGGTGTAATGCGATGACATCACACGCATGCGTGCATGCCCAGATGCCCTTCTGACGCAGTCCCGAGGTGGAAGCTTTTCAAAACCTGGACAAAGTACCGTGTTTTGAAAAGCCGCCCGGACACCCGGGCATGTCCTCTAAAAAGAGGTCATGTCCAGGTACACCTGGTAAGCCTAATCTAGAGTGCAGTTGATGCACGTTGGTCATTGCTAATTCTATCTGTCCAGTAGCAATATTGAGTCCACTATCCAGATACAAACAGATATATTCAGAACAGCACGTTTATATTTGATAAAAGTGGTATAGTGCAAAAATGTGGCAGTACCAGTTGCATTTTAACTGCAGTCTCGCTTTTCACCTGTTTGGGCAAGTATTGTACAGAAACGGGTAATACTGTGACCTCTTGTTCTAGAACGTTCTTTGTCTATGACCTTCACATACACCAAAGAAACGCAAAGGTATCATGTTTCTATCGGGCCTGCAGTACTAAAGTTCTTTCCCTCGATACCCACAGGAAAAAAGCAGAGCACATCTGGTTCCATTCTGACAGGGACACAGCTGTCCCCCACCAGTCCTTGTAACCTGCAGAATAATCGTTACGTTGCCAAAGACATTCAGAAATATCCACCCCTGTTACCCAGTTATAAGAGATACATTGTCTGTAAGGCAAAGACAGGATCAGTTGTTCGATGGAGGAGTCCACACTTACCCCATATGGCCATGAAAATTGCGAAGAAGACAGTCCCTCCATTGTCAAACAGATATGTCATCTGAGAAGAAAATAAAAATGTGGTTATCAAGTGAATGGCACAACGATGATGGATAGTTTTGGAAACTCTGAAAGATGATGTTATTGGAGAGAATTTTTTTTTTTGTATGTGTTGTTTTTATAACTTTGTTAATTCTATTTTATTATGTTTTATCATTATGTTTAATTTTATTTTATTGTTGGATGTTGCAAGTAACACATTTTTTAAATAAAAATAAATAAAATCTTAATACCGGTGCATTGCATGATGAAAAGCACAACTGAAAAAGTCGTAAAACATGTCACAGAATGTCCTTCTGCAAACAGCGGTACAATATTTGGTTTTTAGAAAATGGCTGGCGAGCTGAGCTCAGTCAATTCTAGGTGGGCTTGAGCCCAAACTAGGTGGGCATTTCTTTCCCTCCCATATAACAGTATGCCATGGCTTATTTTTAGTAAAAGAACTCCATAGTGAAAATGACAGAGTCAATGTTTTAGGAACTCAAAATCTGGAGTTTCTTGGAATGTATACGAAGTTACCAGTTTCCCTTAATAATACTCCCTCAATAACAGACTATGGACTTTTCCTCCAGGAATTTGTCCAAACCTTTCTTAAACCAGCTACGCTATCCGCTGTTTCCACAACCTCTGGCAATGCGTCCCAGAGCTTAACTATTCTCTGAGTGAAAAAATATTTCCTGCTATTGGTTTTAAAAGTATTTCCCTGTAACTTAATCGAGTGTCCCCTAGTCCCCTAATCCCCGAGACCAGGCCAGGTTTTAGTTAACCTTGAAGACAAATAGCAGTTTATACTGAGATTATGGAGCCCCTGTCAGGAAGATTATAATTGCATTCCAAGAGATTTTTATTCATATCTGTTTTTGAAGTATTTAGGCAGTTAATTTGTAAAAATTTTATTATGCACTATTTTGATCATTTATTTAGCCCGTCCTCCCAAAGGAGCCCAGAACGGGTTACAGGAGTACATTCATATTATGGGTAGGACAAATTTTAGTGAGACAGACTTTACAGCATTTACAGCACGGACAAGGGTTTAGATTACAGCAATTACAGTATAGATATAACATTTAGACTTACATATACAGACTTAAATTGCCGTATTTTCAGTGTAGAGATGGTAGGAAGTGAGGGCTGTTATTGAGTGAGAGTTCCCAAGAAAGGGACTTGGGGGTAATAGTGGACATGACAATGAAGCCATTGGCACAATGCGCAGCGGCTGCTAAGAAAGCAAATAGAATGCTAGGAATAATCAAGAAGGGTATTACAAGCAAAACAAAATAAGTTATCCTGCCGTTGTTTCGGGCGATGGTGTGCCCGCAATCTGGAGTACTGTATCCAATATTGGTCGCCGTACCTAAAGAAGGATATGGCGATTCTCGAGAGGGTTCAGAAGAGAGCGACGCGTTTGATAAAAGGGATGGGAAAACCTTTCATACGCTGAAAGATTAGAGAGACTGGGGCTTTATTCGCTGGAGAAGCGGAGACTTAGAGGGGATATGATAGAGACTTACAAGATCACGAAGGGCATAGAGAAAGTGGAGAGGGACAGATTCTTCAAACTTTCGACAACTACAAGAACGAGAGGGCAATCAGAAAAATTAAAAGGAGACAGATTCAGAACCAATGCTAGGAAGTTCTTCTTCACCCAACGGGTGGTGGACACCTGGAGCGCGCTTCAAGAGGGATTGGACAATTTTCTGAAGGAAAAGGGGATAGAAGGGTATAGAAAGAGGGCTAGTATACAGGTCCTGGACCTGATGGGCCGTCGTGTGAGCGGACTGCTGGGCATGATGGACCTCAGGTCTGACCCAGCAGAGGCAAGGCTTATGTTCTTATGTTCTTTGCAGGTGGGTGCATCTTTGTTGTCAGAGAATGTGGTAGTAATTCAGGTTATATTTGCGGTGGCATGCAAATTTTAGCGAGATTGCGTTTGGTAGATTAGGTGGTGCCTTTGGGGTTCCATCCATCTGTAATTATTGGCTTTTAACTTTTTTAGTTCTATTCAACTTCTTTTATTTTTTTTTTTAAGTACTGTAAACCGCATAGAACTTTATGGCCTTGCGGTATATAAATTGATTATTATTATTATTTTTACCTTCTGTTTTGGTTTGTCCATGGTTTAAATGTCTTTGGATGTATCAACTATCTCTAATGATGTCATATAATGTTAAGTTTTAACCTTCTATTACAGTTGATGTATGTTTTTATTATTATTGTACACTGCTTAGAAGTTCGATTGGATGGTATAAGAAATTTTAAATAAACTTGAAACACCTTTAAAAGCCAATTACAAAACAATTAACATAAAAATAGGTGGTGCAAGGCGTCTTCCTATATCCCTGGTGTCTAGCGATGCCTAGTGTTGCCTAACGTGGAAGTAGCCTTGGTTGGGGTTGGCGCCCGAATTAGGCATCACTAGGGGTCGCTATGCGCGATTCTCCAATGCACCTAGGCGATGGAAGTGTAGGCCTTTAAAACACCTAGGTTCTGTGGCAGCCGCGATTTTGGAAGCAGCACCCGTCGGTGATTGATACGCGGCAGGCGTCCATTTTGTAGCCCCCTGCTGCAGCTGACGCCGCTTCCAGAATCAGTCCAAGTGGCTCTGTCTGTTGAGGCCCACACCCTCTCTCACGTTGCTTCAGCCCTGGAGTAATTTAAAGTGCAGTCACACACATAAGGGCGCATCGTGATTAATTTTAGCTTTCCAGTGTCAGGCCCATTAATGTCTTCACCTTCCTGCTGACATGTGTTACATGAGGTCCCTGCAGTGCTGGCAATCTTTGTACAAGAGACAAGAAAGAGAAAGCAACCGATCTGTTTACAAATGCCAAATGTATAATTCAATGTCAAATCTCATTTTAAGGGTCAGCATATTTTAAGATGTTTTTTTTTTTTTTTTTTTTACACTTCATGGAACTTCTATCAAGAAGTAATCAAAATATTAACAATGGCCAATGCAGAGCAGGGTAAAAATGAATTAGCATGCAACAGAAATACCCATGCTGCGCTGGGTCAGTGTGGTTTATTAACCTTTCAACAAACCTCACGGTTCTCTTTTTCTGAACAGAAACAAAGTCTTGCAGTGTAGGAGACGTGTTTCCTTTGACACATGAGCTGCTGCAAATAATCTTCTCAGGGATCATGTGCTAGTACATGCTTACTGCGCCTTAAGAGTTTACAGCGCTGCAAATTCCCAATGTACACGCACAAAACAGACTATATATATTTATTTTTGCATAACTTGGTTACGAATGCATTTTTTTGGTGAACCGTTTTGCTTGACCGTATAAACAGTTTGCCTTACGTTTAGTTTGGGATAAACAGACGTGAAGCTAAACGCATGAAAGACGTGAGAAATGCCACTGACTTCATTTCAAATGAACACGCAACCCACTGCATGTTAATTCACAACAGAGCGTGTCTTTGCTGGGGCAACGGAGCTCGCGTGCATATCGTACCAAATTTTCAACAAAGATTCAATGTGGTTTGCAATAAGATTCTTCAATGTATATCGAAGTTGCAGTGAGAGTCTTGAACTATAAATGAATATAGAACTTGAGAGTCCTCGGGAGAAGAGAGATGTTTTAGAAATTTCCAGAGTTGATGGTAAGAGTGTCACAAGTATGTTGGTAGGTTGTTCCAATCTTTGGGATCTTGAACTTCGAAGGTGGACTCGAATAACTTTTTTCGGTTCACTTGTTGAGGTGAAGGAAAACATCACCTCAACAATAATAATAATAATAATAATTTTATTCTTGTATACTGCCATACCCAAAAAGTTCTAGGCGGTTCACAAGTGCATAGAGAAAACTGCAACTACTTAAAATTTGCATAGCGCTGCAGGCCATGTGCTTTTCAATTATCAGATGTACGTGAACACTTTTCCCTCCGAAACTTAGGGGTCTTTTTATTAAGGTGTGTTAACTGATTTAGCACACGCTAAAAATTTAGCGTGTGCTAAATGCTAAGGCATTCATTATATTCTATGGGAGCCTTGTGCACGCTAATTTTTAGCGCCTTAATAAAAGGACCCCTTAGTGGGCATACATGCGTGTGAGTATTTCTTCTGAGGCATACTTTCACTTTGAAAAATAGAGGAAAATCTGCAGCTATCAAGTCCCCCCGAATTCTGCATCGATCTGACATGCTTATAATTGCACTCAAGAAGAAATGTACCCATGATGCAACTAAAGTTATATTTTAAAGCAAAGCCAAATAATAATTTAAAAAAATAGGCAACCAATAAATTCCAGTATCCATCATCTATGTAAAAAGTCTATTAAATTTTGCCTTTCCAAAACTAAAAAAATGGGCATGACATTTTCAGGAAATTTCTAGCATAACCACCACTGAGAAAGAATCTGCCTCTGCACCCCACCCCCCACCCCCCAACCCCACAGTAAGACATGACTTACTTTGGCGTAGATACAGCTCTCGTTGAGCCTCTGAAGCGAGCAGTTCCGTTCACACATGGGGCACATGATGGTCTCATTCGCGTCACAGATCTCTTTGCTTTCACAATAGAAAAGAATGAAAGCATCAGGGCCAAGCTTCCGAGTTCAACCCTCCACAGCTCAGCAAGCACAGTGTCAGAGATTCTGACCTCTAGGAGACCTGGGGTTCTTAAGCTCCACTAGGAGCCCACTGTCAAAAACGTTCTAGTACCTTCCATTAGGTACCTTTGCTTACAAGAATAGGTAATAATGATTTTTGATCGTTTTTTAAAAAATTGAATTTGTTTTATTTGACTGTTACCTTATGACTTCAGAAAAAGGAGGACGGATTGAGACATCTGGGTTTTACTTCTACTGAAAGCAATGGAAGCAAGGAGGACAGAAAGGGGCATCTGGGCTTTACTTCCATTGAAAGTAATCCTATTTGCTACTCTGGGGATTCAAGAATTTTGCTACTCTCTGGGTTTTGGCCAGATACTAGTGACCTGGATTGGCTACTGTGAGAACTGGCCATTGGTCTGACCCAGTACAGCTATTCTTATGTTCTTATGTAAAATCCTACTTAGGGATCTACCATAGTGGCTTTGTGCCGAGGAGAGAAACTTGGACTCATCAGATTTAATAATCAGCTTTAGCAATGTCTAAATACTGGCACCTAAATAATGCCTGATAAAGGGAAGTAGGTGTTTCATTTCTTTATACAGAATACTAGTGTAACAGGTTGGATGTGTGTACACAATATAGATGCAAATACATCAGCCATTTGGACATTTTCTAGAAACTTTAGCCAGCTTTCTGACTTCCCGACTAATGCAACAATCTGTAGAATCCTGAAAAGATCCAGACTGTTGGCGACCTGATCACACACAATAAACCCTCCCCCAAACATCTAGGTTCTAGGCATATGCCTGGTTTGCCCACGTGTTGATCTGGCTTTTGCATAGACAACCCAAATGGGTCTTGCAAACTTTAGCTGCCATTAAATGTCATGTGTCTATGTTTCTTTTGCATTGGCTAATATGTATTAGCCTGACAGCCAAATATCTTCAGTCCAAAGGCAGTTACTACAGGCCCAGGTGGATTATAATCTCTACCATCAACCAGTGCGGCAGGGATCAACATCCCAATGTACCATCCCATCCAAGCGAAGGTGATCCCGATTTTTTCACTAAAATATCTCCTATCGATAAAAACAACCAATTAACAAGGCCCAGTGATTCTAGCTAGCCACCAACACTCATGTCAGCACTACAAAATTGTGTTACAGAAAAGACAATATTTATCCCACTGATACTTTCTGGGAGTCTGAAACTCTAGATTCCTTCAATATGCCACTAGAGGGCAAAATCATATCATTTATTTAAGATTTGCTTGACTGCCTTTAACTCTCCTATAAAAATAAAACAAAACAGAGCAAGACGGTATACAATCTAAAATCTAAAGGCTAGAAGGGAATTATATTGTTTTGAAAGGAAAGAGACAATCATTAGAGAGACATTTTCAAATCAATCCTACCACAGCCAAAAAGGGTAGAGAGAGAGAAAGAGAGGGGGAAGGGAAGGGATACAGGTTTGGAATGATGTCAACCAAAGGTTGCTTGGTCGCTCAGAAAAGGCTTCTTTAAAGAGGTAAGTTTTAACTGCGATTTTGAAGTTCTTGACATTGGATTAGATGAAAATGTGTATCTGGGCCATTTTCGAGAAAAAAAAAAAAAGCTAGACGTCTTGTGGATTTGAAAATGGACATTTTCTCCGCCAGATTTATGGATGTTTTTCTCTGAGTCCAAAGACAGACTTAGGGGAACCTATCGAAAATGCCCCTCCACGCGTGAAACTGTGAACTCTGCACACGCTCTGCTCAAACTCCGTCCCTGTCTACACCTACCAGCAAAGTACACGCCATCATGTCAGAGCCCGTACATAAGAACATAAGACTAGCCTTTACTGGGTCAGACCAAAGGTCCATCAAGTCCAGTAGCCCATTCTCACGGTGGCCAATCCAGATCACTAGTACCTAGCCAAAACCCAAGGTGTAGCAACATTCCATACAGAATCTCAAACATTCTAGAATCCCAAAGAATAGTAGATTCCATGCGGGATACCCAAAGTGTAGCCAGATTCTGGAATCCTAAAGAGTAACAAAAGATTCCGGAACCCTAAGGAGTAACAATATTCCATGCTACCGATCCAGGGCAAGCAGTAGCTTCCCCGTGTCTTTCTCGATAAAAGACTTGTATACCCATCAGTATTTTGTAAGAGGCCATTCTTAAGGTTCACCCACATTTAGGCAGAGATCCAAAATCTGTGTGCAGACTAATTGGTTAACAATTATTGATGCTAACTGGCAGTAATTTAGACTTACGTGTGGATCTGCCTATGTCTCATGCCCAGTGGTGTAGTAAGAAGGGGGGAGGGGAAGTCCACTGCGGGTGCCATCTTGGTTCACTGCTCCTTCCCCGCCCCCCATTACCGCAAAAGCGTGAGCCCTTTCTCCCATACTTATTTAATGTTCCTGGCACGAGCAGCAATCCCAGGAAGGGGCAGGCGCACGCACGGTGAGAGGGTGTGGGGAAGGAACAGATGGGGGCAGGGTGGGGTGGGGGAAGGGCGCCTCTCACCCTCGCTACGCCACTGCTCATGCCAACCCAAACAGGGGCACGGTGGATCAGGCGCATTTCCAAAAAAGTTTGGCGCAGTATGACACCAGCATTAAGTCCTCACCCACAAGGTCAGGTGCAAGAATCCATGCTAAGTGCTACTCTGTAAAGGTCACTCGGTCCAGAACAGTGCTTCGTGGGGGATTTTTCCCCAGCACCTCATTTTGAATGCCAATTACTGAATCTGGTTCCAAATGCCTTTATGATATTACCCCCACCTGCGTATTTTACAAAACAAATGCATTCATTGCAGGTTGCAAAGGGCAGATTCACTCTTTCCATGCTTCTAATGTTTATGCATGTGGAATTTTATTTAAAAAAAACATTCTCTGTATGGGGGGGAAAAACTCCTTTACATGTAGAAAAATTTGCATCTCTTACCTCACTTGGCTGGAATCCATCGTGAATAACCCATAGAGGAAGACAAAGAGGCCAACCAGTGCAGCAGGGATCAACATCCCAGTATACCATCCCAACCAAGCGAAGTACAGCCCAATCTTTTCACCAAAATATCTCCTATGGACAAAAACAGCCAATTAATAACACCCCCTGATTCTAGCTGGTCACCCACACTCACGTCAACACTGCAAAATTGTGTTACAGAAAAGACATATTCATCCCACTGCATTTTAGCTCCCGATGCAGAGGAGGTGTTTGCACGGATCAGGACATGTGCAACTGGTTTCCCACCTATGACTTCAAGGTCCAGAGAATACAAACAAATCCTGCAAAACCAGGGCCATTCGTAGGGCTTGATAAATGAAGGCTGGGGAAAAATAGTTTAATCTCACACTTACCAAACTTTTCTAATAGAACTTTTAATACCTTTGGCCCGTAGTTTAATTTAGGTGGATTTATTGAACAGATGAATATCTCACTCCATTTGTAGTCCAGGAAACAAAGGACCTTATTCACTGTACTTTTATTTCATAAGAACAAAAGAATAGCCGTACTGGGTCAGAGCAGTGGTCCATCCAGCCCAGTATTCCGTCATCACAGAGGCCAATGCAAGTCACAAGTACCTGGCAAAAACCCAAATAGTAGCAGCATTCCAGAATCTCAAAGAGTAAAAAGATTCCAGAACCCCACAGAGTAACAACATTCCATGCGGAATCTCCAAAGAGTAGCGGCAGTCCATGCCACCGATTCAGGGCAACCAGTGGATTTTCCCATGTCTCAACAGCAGACTATGGACTTTTCCTCCAGGAACTTGTCCAAAACTTTTTTTTAAAAACCAGCTACATTAACCATTCTTATCACATCCTCTGCCTTCATACAGAGGAGGAGAAGAGCCTTACTTGGCCCTCTCTCTTTTGCTTCTGTACCTGGCGCCTGCCATGGCAGGCAGCTAGCAAATAGGTGCCTGTCATGTGTCAATCACCGACAGGCGCCATGTATAGAATCTGGCATACCGGCACCTAGCAAAGATCCAAGGTGCTGGAAATATAGACCAGGATTTCACAGGCCCACATTTCCAGGGCCTAGGATCCTTCATGAATCGCAGCCAGCATCTCCTAGTGATGCCGAAGGCTGGCACCACCCCTAACAATGCCCACTGATAGCCTTCAGCATTGCTAGGCACCGGTAGGCATCACGGACCAAGGCACTGGTCAGGTGGGCCGCATAGCGGGGTTGGTTTTTTTTCAAACAAGTTTTTAATTGGATTTTAATGGCATGTCCACTTATCACACCACTTAAACCCAATTAAACCAATTAAGTTAGACAGCAGTAGGGCAGCTACCCATCGCCAACCTTAAAGTGCCGCATTGAGAATCTGGCCCTTAGAGATGATACAGTAAATGGAGCCAAAAGTCAGATGCTGGGAAAAATCAGCAGTCAGTGCTAGTCTAGGGGGTGAGGTTAGCATTCTTTACGAAATAGTGCATCGTGGGGATTCTCATACCCAACTGTGGACACAAGGACTTAGGCCAGCAAGCTTAAACCTGGTATAAATCCTGGTGCACAAATTCTATAATACCGCGTGTAATTAATCGGATTATTGCTGACCTACCCATGCCCTTCTCATGGCTACACCCCCTTTTGAGTGGCATGCAAGAGGAGTTAGATGCCTTTTTATAGAATGCGCAGATAGATCCATGCACAACTCCAAACTTGCGCCAATAACAGCAAATAAGTGACCGTTAGCAGCCATTTGTTGATTGTTCATGGCTTGTTAACTAATTTATTGGTGTGCAGATCTCAGGATTGTGCGCCATTTATAGAGTCTGGGAGTTACTGAAATAGTGAATTATTGGGAAGTACATCTCTGAAAATAATAACATTGAAACATCTCCAAAAAGCTCATTTGAACCCAGCAACCTTCTCTCACAATTCTTTGTGCACCTGATGAGATCCAGCGGCTGATACTTGTACCACATCCCCCATCGAGCCCAGCGTTCGTACAACAAGTGCCTGTGATTCTGTGCTCCGTGAGTTTTGATGGGGTGACTGCTCCTATAGCTTCCCTAAAACACAAAAGAAAATAAAGAAAGATGGTTACCGAGCCACCGGAATGGACTGCCACCACAGATCAGATCCCTTGAAGGACTCCTCAACTTTAGGAAAGCAATAAAAACAGACCTCTTCATCTAACCCCCTGCCCTTGACCCATGGACTACAAAGAAATGTATATTGGTACCAGAACCAGTATGTGTCATGTAAGGAAAACTTACATTGCAAATCGTAACCGGTAAACTGTATATTGTATATATTAATGTCAGACCCCTAATATGTGCCAAATTAGGATAAAAACTTGTATTATAATCTTGTACTGAAATTATGCATTAACCTGTAACCCATTCTGAGCTCTTTGGAGAAATGAATTAAATAAATTAATTGATTAACTGTGTAACATAAATAGAGAGTCTGAGGAAGAAGTGGGATGGGGGAGAACCGATGTCTTGCATTCCCTCCCTGGCTTACAAGTTGGAAAACTGTCTGAATCACCCAAGTCCTTTCAAGATTTAAACTGTTGACAGCAATTTCAGCAAAACACTTCATTCTGTCTTGAGGAAAGCCATTATGCTGAATAAAATGACCCTGCTTGATTCTGATATTTCTTCCCTAAACTGTCAGTTGATCTCGTGGTTAGTTGCATCCGCTGTTCATGTCTATTAAGGCCAGTGGAAGATGGGGGATGATGACTGCCAACTGCATATAAGGACATTATTCTGGGATCGGAGGCAGCCCGAATTTGGGCCACGAGCAGCTCATGGCAATCTGCTGCCCGAAGGAAAAGGACAATTGGTGGTGGGGAGGGCACCTTACTCAGACCCCCAAGGAAGCAAAAGGTAACGGTAAAATTCATATCCTCAGGCTTTATCGTTTATAAGAAAATCTTTGCAATCCCTGGCTATACTCGGCCTAGATAACACTAGTTTAATTAGGTAGCCAGGGACTTGAAAAAATGCTGACTTCCCAATTCTGCACACTGAACAGTCAGAATGGCTTTGTTTTAATCTTAGCAACACTAACACAAGTCGTCTCTAGTATTGGGCCTATTGTGATTCAAACAAAACCCTACCAAAGTCACCAAGGACTTATATAGAAAATCTACTATGCTGTAAGAGCATAACCTTCCGGGAGGTACTCAACAAGGGCCTCACTATGAAAATGCAGGATCGTAAATATTGCAATGAGCAGTAGAACATCAATTGGGAAACTACAGATAGGGGGAAGGGATTGGGACTCCTATATGGCCTCTTTGGAGTTTTACAACCACACTCAAAGCAGTTCACATACGGCTACTTCAAGCATTTTCCTGTCTGTCCCATTGGGCTCACAATCTGTCTTATGTACCTGGGGCAGTGGAGGAAGTGACTTGCCCAGCATCTCAGGTAGCATCGTGGGGTTTGAACCCACAACCTGAGGATGCTGAGGCTGTAGCTCTAACCACCGTGCCACACTCTCCTCCAATGCAATATCAGAAGTAAGTCAAGTCTAGGATAATCAAACCATTGACATCACTGATGAGGTTGGCTCTTAGGCATTAGTGGAATGAGGCATTATGACATCACAATCTTAGCTCTAGAATGTTCCTACTTTTTGGGTTTCTGCCAGGTAACATAGTTTCATAGTACATGACGGCAGATAAAGACCTGAACGGTCCATCCAGTCTGCCCATTAGTTATATCCATTAAAAATACATGATTAAATATTTCTGGGTCGTAGACTGTAAAGTCCAGCTGGTATTGTCCTAGGTTCCAAATGCTGACGTTGCCATCTAATCAAGCCATTGTGACATCACTGCTGAGGTTAGCTCTTAGGCATTGGTGGAATGAGGCATTATGACATCACAATCTCAGCTCTGGAATGTTGCTACTCTTTGGGTTTCTGCCAGGCATTATGACATCAGGGAAAGGGATTGGGACTTGTATATTGCCTTTTTTGTAGATTTACACTCAAAGCAGTTTACATACAGGTACTTCAAGCATTTTTCCTATCTGTCCTGGTGAGCTTATGGTCTATCTAATGTACCTGGGATAGTGGAGGATTAAGTGGCTTGCCCAGGGTCACAGGGAGCAGCATGGGTGCTGAGGCTGTAGCTCTAACCACTACGCCACTCTCTTGATGCATCAAACTCAAAATTATATTTTCTTTAAAAGATTATATTAGCCATTTCCATGCTCCTCTCAGCACTGTCCATTCTACTATTTTATTTATTTATTTAGCCCATCCTCCCAAAAGGAGCCCAGAATGGGTTCTGTTCCACCCCTCTCAATAATTTGCCTCCAATTCACCCATGCAACCACGCTCAGTTACACAGGTCCTCCCAATACAACTATGTCTGGAACCCTACAAACCTGGGCTATCTCTCTTCCCTAATGCACCCTTAGCTTTTCTTCCACTATATTTTCTGTTTTTTTTTGCTCCCTTCTTTTATTTGCAGATTCTAATCACTAGTGATATGACACTTGATTTTAAATCATATTAAAAAAAACATACTCAGTTCCGTGTACAAGTAAATAAATACACAAATATTTCAAGTTTAGAATGAAGTCCATCATAACCCCCAAGCATTACCTCATGAGGAGGGAAAGCAGCTTCAAAAGTACCATTGGTAAGCAGTTTGCCGACACCTACAAGAGAGAAAAACAAAGCAGCTCATTGTACTTTTCCCAAGTGGCTACTTTACAAAACAGAAGATCCTCCCACAGATTCTTCTTCATCTGCAGATAGAATTCAACAGCAGACACCATTTTTTGATAGAACATCTAAAACTAAATGGAACGGAAAATGACAATAGAGAACTTTTGTAATTTTAAGGCAGTTCTTAAGGCTCTTGAAAGCTTACGATGTTTGAAGGTGGTATTAATGTTTGTGTTTTCTGTTGCAGGAGATGTTTTCACTGACGATTTCCTCAACAAGTGTCTGAAGATAATAGACAACGTGAAATGACCCACATCAACTAGAGTCATGCTATGTTTGCTTGGCTTTACGATTTGATGCAGGAACAGATATTAGACTCCTAAATCAAATGACTGGATTTAAACCCCACCCCCCTCCCAGATCATGCTATTGAGAGTCTAAATTAAATCAAGTTGAAAAGCTAAGTAAAACCTTCTGTCGTCATCTCAGTAGTGAAACACTTTTACACTGTAATGTCCAGATCTTGTGAAATGTTCAACACAGTGCAATCCAAAACACACAGCACACTCACCACTGTACACAAACTGTAGTCTTTATACTTAAGGCAGTGAACGAGATACTGGTATAATAAGGGGATACTGTGCACTTTGGTTTGCGTTGTGTTGAATATTTAAGAAGACCTGGTTATTGGAGAACAAAAGCTAGTGATTATTGAGATGATGACAAAAGTATACAGTGACCACTAATACACACAAGAAGTGCATGGTGGTTTTCACATTAGTAGATGTCACAGTTCACATGACATCAGGAAGACATCCAGACTGTGGATAGGCAGACTGGATGGGCCATTTGGCCTTTATCTGCCATAATATTTCTATAACCATAATGCTCTATGACCTCATAATACAGGTATAAAGAGCCTATAGGGAGAGTAGATGCAAATGTTAAGAGCCTTAGCCAATAGGGAGAGGAGGAGATAGTGGATGCTGCGAATGGGCAGATTGGATGGGCCATTTGGCCTTTATCTGCTATCATGTTTCTCTAACCATAAAGCTCTATGACCTCACAATGCAGGTGTAAAGAGCCTTAGCCTATAGGAAGAGGAGATGCAAATGTTAAGAGCCTTAGCCAATAGGGAGAGGAGGAGATAATGGATGCTGAGGATGGGCTATTTGGCCTTTATCTGCCATCATGTTTCCTGATACAGTCCAGACGTTTCCCACTGTCTGAAAAGTGCCACGGACATCTGAATGGATTTTCAGTGGCACTCTCCAGATACGTTGGTGCCATGATCTCGGTCTCTCCCTGGCACCTTTTAACAATGCATAGGAATTACTCAGCTAATTTTTGCTGTGTTGTGTGAATGCAGCTCTTACCCATCTTGGATTTTCCATCCTCATACTTGGTCCGTTGCAGCACATGGTGAACTAATCTGCTTCTTGTCGAGTTGCTAAAGAAGGTCTCTCTGTTGTTTATCGTGAAGCTGTTAAAGTAACAGATCATTGGTTTTATTACTGTTTCTTAAGTCTGTACCTGTATATTTAAAAGCCAACCTCAGAGCAGAGCCGTCATGATAAGCAGTAGAAAATGCATCTGGGTATTAGCGATTCCTTTGCAGAGTACTGCTGCCAATATCTGGCCTCTTAATCATATCTCCCTTTAACTGTATTTGCTTAAACAGATTCATTGCTTTATGGAAATCTATAGCGAGCTGCAGAGTCCAAGATAGGACCCAGATAGGAACGGATGTGAGGTTCTTGTTTTTCCCCAGAGATTTGATCTTGGTGCAGGGATGTGGCAGTGATACAGCCCAGTCATTCCTTTATTACCTCTGTATCACTCCCCTGTACAAGCTATATATTCACCCTCTAAATTGTGACTTTTAAAGGGAGTAAGTGCTACAAAGAACCCTCTGCCTGTTTGCACCGTGTCTGCGCTCTGCAGACAGGTACTTACTGGTGTATGCGCGCTCGGCTGAAAGGTGCGGTATAACAGTCGGTCTCTTCTAGGTCGGGCAGAGCCTCCTTGTCCAGTTTCATTGGGTTCCTCGGCAGCCAGCTCTTCCATTTCCTCAGCTTTCTCTGCAAACTGGGATACAACGACATCGGATATAAAAGCAATCCTGCTTTTCACCTGCAACATCCCTTTGGAATCCAAATGAGCTACACAATTTGCCTCTCAAAAACTCCAAACGAAAGAAATATACATGCAAATCTTATTTCACGTGTAAATTAAATCAGAAAAATGCACATGTGCCTTAACTCTGTTGTCCAGGAAAGCAATGTCTTAAAAAAAAAAAAAAAGATTAGTTAGGAGATGATTAAAAATGATTTATGAGAACAGGCAGTTAAATCGTTGTTTAGATATGGAGCATAATGCATGAACCTGAGGTCTTTTAAGGAATCTGTAAGAATATCAGGGTTTAATTCCACAGTTATACACAGAAATAAAAACCAAAAAAGAGGACAAGGTATCTTTTTTAATTGAATTAATCTCAAACATTGTTAAGATAGCAGGCTGTTTTTCACGAGTAATTTAGAAGCTCCGCTGCCTCAGTGCGCTGAAACCCTGCATTTCGTGCTATTACACCAGGGAAGGGGTGGGTGGGAGGATTATGCACATGTTTTCATTTATAAAGAACATTTTATTTACACATGGAAGACAGTATATCCGAATGGTTTAAACAGGCCCAGTGATGATATTATGTAATTGTCTTTCATAAGAAATTCTAATTATTGTGGATAGATACGTGCTGTTTATTAAGTTCGCCACATGAGGGCGCTGAATCCTTTAAACTGAAAAATGTATGACCTGTCAGGACCAGATTCTCCAAAGTCACCGCACATATAATGATAGCGCTAAGCCATCGTTAAAATCCACGTGTTTTACCTCCTGATTCTGAAAACGGCTCACCGTGGTCTTTTCCGTGCTTTCTAGCAGGCTCCGTTGTACTATGCAAATGTAGTACAATGAGGTCGTTAACATTCAAATGAGCTCTTTCTGCAATTCTCTAAAAGGAACGCACTTCCATTTACAAGGAATCGGAGCCAATATTTACCGGCAGGGTCTGAGCTGACACAGTTTTACTTTCCTGTCAGTGTCTGAGTGCTGATTGACTCAGGCACTGGCAGGAAAATAAAGCAGCTCAGAACCGCCACCGAAAACGAATGGCTCCGATCCCCCTTTCCCTTCTGCAGAGCCCAAAAATAAGTTTGGTAGTCTAGTGCCCCCTCCAATTCCCCCCCCCCCAACCCACGTAGAATATCAGCAGGAGGAATGCCGACTCCTGCTGAAAAATTCTCCCACCCTGGTGGTCTTGTGCAGCCCCCCTCCCACCCCATACCTTGTTAAGAAGGCAAGCATGAGGTAGGCTAAGTCCCTCCTGCTGGCAGACCTGCCTCTTCAAAATGGCAGGACTTCCCTTTCCCGGTGTATCTTGGGATGCACTAGGAGGGGCCTAAGGCCCTGATTGGTCCAGGTGCATAAGATCTCTCTCCCTACTGGCCTTGAAAGAGGCCTTAGGCATGTGGGTCAATCAGGTGCCTTAGGCCCCCCCTCCTAGTGCATTCCAGGACCCTAGTGCATCCCACTGGGAAGGGGAAGGCCCACCATTTTGAAGAGGTGGGCCTGACAATAAGAGGGCCTTCTTAACAAAGTATGGGGGTGGGGGAGGTGGTGTCATGGGTCACATTAGACCACCAGGGTGGGAGACCCTTTCGGCAGGAGGGAGTGGGCATTCCTCCTGCCAATTTAATGGTAGGGGGTAAGGGGTTGGAAGAGGCTCGTTCCAGTGTGGGGATGGGGGCTCTCCCTGCCAGCAAGGGGGGGGGGGTGGGCAGTCAGCTGAGCTGGCAGGTAGAGCAGCAGCTGTGCAAATGGGTTTTGTTTTTCATTTTTGACAGGAAGGAGGAACTGTTCTCTTCCTGAGCAAGTGTCAAGCATAGTTCCTCCCCACTTTTACAGGTGATTATCTACACAAATACCATGCATATAATTTGTGTTGAGAATCGCCAGTAAAGCAAAAATTGCTCCCACCATAGTATTTTTTCACTATGGTTTCGGAGAGTTATTATGTTTGCCACATGAGGGATGTACCCTTCATATTACCCTTTATAATACAATGAAGTTTAGTGAGTTGCAGGAAAGGAAACAGTTGCTTTTTGAGAACGTGTGTATGTTAGTCTATGGACGTGTTAGCATTTAGCACGTGCTAATCGATTAGCGCACCTTTGTAAAAGAGGGGATAAGTGTCGGACAGACACTTTTCTTCGGAAGATGGTTCACTTCTGGTCGTTCCAATATTTTACTCCTAGAAAGGTAAGCGTGGAGTGGAAAACTCGTTTGGAGTGAAGATCTTTTGTGGATGGGAGATTTAGTAGCATCCGGTTGAGGGTTCTGCGAGAAGTAGAGCACGCCATTGAGAAGAGCCGGATGAGTGGCGCCGCTGAGTTTCCATAAACGATGCAAGATATCGCCTTAGTTTTTGTTTTGGGTTTTTTTTTCAAATTTAGATTTTACTGTGATGGTTCATTTTGAAATATAAAATTGGGGTTGATGTGTTGCAAAAACACACGTTGTTGTTCAACCACAGTACGTGTCTTCTATTGCAGTGATTCCCAACCCTGTCCTGGAGGAACACCAGGCCAATCGGGTTTTCAGGCTAGCCCTAATGAATATGCATGAGAGAGATTTGCATATGATGGAAGTGATAGGCATGCAAATTTGCTCCATGCATATTCATTAGGGCTAGCCTGAAAACCCAATTGGCCTGGTGTTCCTCCAGGACAGGGTTGCGAACCACTGTTCTATAGTGTATGACGACCTGTAACACGCATTATAGCCTGACTTTCTCCCATCACAGATAATAAAAGCAAATTATGTTGGCTGCAAAGTTTCAGACGATGCCGTCACCTTAACCATGAGATTTAGCACTGCAGATACAGTCACTGGGTAAAGGCTGGAGGGTTCCAATGCAGCTCCTTCGAACTCACCCGCGGCTGGAGAATCGAATCATTTTGAGATTCTTTCCTGAAAACAGCTGCCTCTTTTGCAGTCCTTCGTTCTCCTTTCGAGCATCCTATCCTATCAACTTCTAATTTGCTGGATAATTTTCACAGAAATATTTTGAAAGAAAAAAAAAATTTCTTAACAACTATGACATTTCAGTGCTTTGGAAAACCTGTTTTATAAAGGAAATAGTGTACACTGAATTTATAACAATCAATGTGCAAATGTTCTCAAAAGACCTCAGCAACATTCAGGTTATACGGATAGTTTTTTTGCCTGTTGATCAGACCCAGCTGTAATTGTTAGATTTTGAAGCAAACTAAAATTTAGCAAGTTGCAACCTAGTAGCTACTAACAGGAAGCAAGCACAAGCAAATCCAGCCAGAGGAAAGAAGCAGTTGTAAATTTATACTTTTCAGTATTCCAAATAACACTTTACAATTTGGAAAAATTTCAAATTTTCAAATTACACAGCTACTAATGATCCATTTTCAATTTCCAGATAATAAATGAATGTAATAAGTGGGCACTGACATAGGCTTGCTTCTGTATTTTGTTTCTAATTATGTCTTAAGATTTAACTGTTAAATAATACTCCGTAGAGACATGGCTGCCTTCCAAAGAGAATTGAAGGGTTTGGCATGACAGATTTAAGTCTTTGCATGACTGCTAGTACAATTTGCAGTATCATATAGGGTCATTTTACTAAAGTGTGGTAAAAAAAAAAAAAAAAGTGCAGTTACCACTTGTAAAAATTTACACATGTATCTGCAAACTTTCTGATTTAATGGCTGGGGTTGTGCCCAACTTCTGCCCATACAGATAAGGCACAGACAATGTACTTCAGACAATGTCCGCCGAGATTGTAGTCCTAAAGAAAATCAGGCTCTGTTTAACCACTTTAGTAAAAGGGTCCTATAGCAGCACAGATGATGGTAGACAAAAACCAGCCGGTTCATCTCAAACGTCATGTGAATGGTGAGAATCGGAAACTCCACTGAATAATGTGGCACGCTGTTACGTGTTTGCAACACACTTCTAAAACTTTAAATGAAGTGTTTTCTAAACGACTCGATCTTATAATTTCACAGAATTTATATCGACTCCTGTGTTTGAAAATCCACTGCGATATGCTTCATGCATGCAATAAATTTACAACTGCTTTTGTGGGTATTTTTATATCTGGCAAAATGAGAAACGAGGCATCACCCACCAACCTGCCCATTGCTTTGCTCCTCCAGTCAGTGTAATAACATTTTTTCCTGAAAGAACAGTAGAAGGTCACTAAGAAGCATGAAGTGACGAATCACAATTGATTTCCAGGGGCAGCCCAATAGAGTAGCAGAATGTGACTTTTGCCACTTTTTAATTCAATACCTTCATTAATAACCTGAAGATACCACACTTCCAAGGCATTTCAATGACAAATGCAAAGACATTTTCCCAGACCAATAAAAAGAGATTTTAGTGGTTGATGGTGGCGAGGGGGTTTCTTTCTGGAACATATAGCTTACCAAAGACAAACACTGATTCCCCACATTTCAAAGTGGGGTAGTTGGATCTGAACAAAGAATTTGTCACGTCTTCCTTTCAAAGCACAAGAAGTAGCTCCACAGCACAAAATTGTCAATTAATTCAAAATCTTATCCTTGGTCTCATCCATCATGTTCATTAAATATATCTGCAAATATTTGGCATGCAAACCTGGTTACTTTACCTCTTTTGAGTATTCTGCTGCATGAGGACTGGAAATGTGATTACTGGTTTAAAATAAAATATTTCCTTTCTCCAAATCAACTTTTTACAAATTACAACTTCAAATAATAAAATGAACAATGCTATATGTGGTACCTTGGATTACGAGCATGATCCGTTCCAGGAGCATGCTCGTAATTCAAAATGCTCGTATATCAAAGCAAGTTTCCCCATAGGAAGTAAAGGAAACTTGCTTTGATATGTTCCCACCCCAAACCTTCCCCCCCTCCCCGCGAACGGGCACCCTCCTCCCCATGATCCGGCACCCCCCCCTGCCGCCATCATGCGCACATGCTCAAGGCCCGGCACAGGAAGAAGATTTTCGGCCACAGGACATGCTGATGCCGGCGATGCCAATGCGGAGGGAAGTAAGAAGAGGGTTCAGGTGGGTTGGGGGATCTCAAGTGGCGGCGGGGGGTGCCCGATGGCGGCGGGGGAGGGTGCCGGTTCTCGGGGGGGGGGGGGGGGGGGCGCTCGTACAGCAAGGCAAGCTCGGTTTACGAGGCACCAAATTTGCGAATGTTTTGCTCGTCTTGCAAAACACTCGCAAACCGGTGCACTCGTAAACCGAGGTACCACTGTATATATATATATAAAAATTCCTAAACTACACTATTAGGGAAAGTACATATTCTGCACACAAGAGATAAGTTTATTCTATCTAGACAGAATGCCTAATATTACTTGTTGAGAACCTCAGATTTATAGAGGACGCCTTCGATCTATAAAGTCCAATGGATAGGCATACCATATTCAGGGGCGATGATTTAGCGCTATGGGCGTCTTAGCATTTAGCACGGGCTAATCTTTAGAAAGTGCTATATCAATTAGCGCGCCTTAGCAAAAGGACCCCTCAGTCTTTAAGATAACTTTCCGTATCTTTTCCAACCCTATTGTTTTTGACTTTACTGTTCCTCTATCCTAATTTGATTGTATTTCTTCCCTACTTCCCTTTTGTTTCAATTTGTTTCTTTACTTCGTCCTTGTAAGTAATCATCGCTTAGGAATCCGATAAGCGATCAAATCAAACTTCAATAAAACTTGAAAACTTGGATTATTTTTCAGACAATTTCCACTTTTTTTGGTACTAAATGACTATTTTTCAGATAATTCCCATTCTACGGTATTGAGTCAATAAAATAGCTGAAAAGAAGGAAAATAAAACCCCACTTTCTAAAACCACCAATACAGCAAACAACTTCTGATGCAAGAGATTGCGCAAAGAGGAAAAAGGGAAATCTTGTTATGAAACGGGACCAGGTGCCTTTCTCTCAAAGAAACATAGCCTAAGAGGTCTTATTTTGTCCTGAAATGTCCTGCTTAAACAGCCAGAACTGATTAAAATGATTTGTATTTCTTTCTATTTGTTGATAGGCATTGCACTGTGAACCTGTAGCATTTTGTACAATTTTCCAGCTAAAGCCATATTTTATTTTCATTTATAGCTGGGGGGAAAAAACCCCTGTCTACTTATGTGTAATCAGGCTAAAATGCATAAAAATTACAGTCATTACCTGAAAAGCCTTAAAAGCTCACTGAAAGCAGGAATATATTACCTTGTTGCCTCTGATATGATGCTTTCATAATGCAGATTTTAGTTCCATTAATAATCCATTCGTGGCATTCTTTTGGATACGAGGTTTTAGACATTAAAGCAATGTGTCTGTAAATTTCTTTCCAGGGCTGGCACTTTCCTCTTGATCCTTTGGAAAAATACCCAACAGGACCTGGGCTCTAGAGGAGATGGGGCATTTACAGTTACCAGGGCTTTACCCCACATTTTTAACCCCTTAGTCCCAACCATGGGGATGACACTGGAGGACCTTACCGGACTAGCACAAAACCAATTCATCAAGTCGCAAGGACTCGAACATGAGCCAATACCACCTAATTAATTATCTATTCGATGCATCTCTCTGGGGAGCCCAGGATATGTGCCCTAAGTCTACGGGGATGGGATTTCTGTGGCTATTATCAAGGTGGTTTACATGTTATATTCAAGCATTTATTTTGTACCCGGGCCAATGGAGAATTAAGTGAGTCTCCCAGAGTCAGAAGGAGCTGAAGTGGGAATCAAACTTGCCCCCCACCCCCCGGTTCTCAGGCTACTGCACGAACCTTTAGGCTACTCCTCCGATACAGCCAATATTTTATCTATGTGTAGCAAAATGGATTTCAGAAAGCTGCTATTTACATGGGGAGATCCATGCCACACAGAGAGTGAGGGGGTAGGATTTGGGCAGGATTAAAATCTGCAGGTGTCTGGTCCGTTCTACAAAGAGATCAGACCTTTAGGGGGGAAAATTTCCATGTCTGGTTTTACAGCAGCTCTAAGATATACATACGAGGGGACGATGCAAAATTCTCAGCCCAACCAAGAAGAGAATGATGTGGAGCCACGAAGCTTAGAAGTTGTTCCAGATTTTTCATTTCATAACATTGAAACAAAAAGGGCCAGATTCTGTATAGGACGTCCGGTCTCAGAAGCCTACGGGCGTCCTATATAGAATTGCGCCTACAGTGAACCCAATTCTCTAACCGATGTCCATGTTACAGACATCGGTTAGATAATCAGGTTCAATGTAGCTACTGAACTTATCAAGGCAAGGGATCTATCTCCCTGCCTCAATAAGTTTAGCAGCTGCACCTGCGGCTATCAGTACCTGCCCCGAATGAACACGGCAGGAGGGATGGCCAATCCCTCCAGCCAGAAAACCCCCCCACCCCTGAATGAAACCGACAGGAGGGACCCTAATCCCTCCTGCTGGAAACCCCCCACCATAGATAACCTGTCGCCAGGGGTCCCCCCACGTGCTCCCTTACATGTCCCCATGTGTGGACCCCCCCACTCCTCCTATCCCCTCCCTGGACCCCCCCTCTAACCTTTTAATGTTGGCTGGCTGGATCTTCCCACTGTCCTGCTAGCAGGCCCGCCTCTGTCAAAATGAGGTGGGCCTGCCTCTTCCCGGTGCACTGTGGGATGCACCGGGGAGGGGGCCTAAGCCCTGATTGGTCCAGATGCCTAAGGCCCCACCTATGGGCAGGGCCTTAGGCACATGGGCCAACCTAAGATGGTGCCTTAGGTGCCTTGGCCAATCAGGTCTTAGGCCCCTCCCTGGTGCATCCCAAAGTGCACCGGGAAGGGGCAGGCCTGCCTCATTTCGACGGAGGGAGGGTAATTTTACAAAAGCCCACTGTCATAGACATCCCTTAGAAAGGAACTCATATGGTGCTTCACTGTATGGGTGTGACGTGAACACACACATTTTGTACGTGTGTTTGTACATATGTGCCAGAGAATCCTGTTTTAATAGTGAGAGAGCAGAGGCAGAAGGAACCAAAAGTATCTTGAGTGAAATAGGGAGGTTAAGGCAAGTGAAAATAGAAGAAAATAAAGGTTTTTAAAAAATGAATTATTAGTCGTCTAAATAGAGAATTCCCTACAACATATACAAATGGAAAAAGTCAAGGCTGAAACATATTGATGTCACTAAAGCAACAAAGTAGTCTGCACTGATTGAAGAGATACAATGTTGCATTTATAGATTCTTTTCCAGTGACAAGTTTTCAGAGCAGAATCCGGTAAGATTCTTTTTTCACTCATAACCAAAGGGCGGATTACAAAAAAAAACAAGCCATAAGCCATAAACAAACCATGACAACAGCTGACTTACCCCCTCCTTTGCAAGGTCACGCTAGTGTTTTTAGCGCAGGCTGCTGCAGTAACAGCTCCAACGCTCATAGAATTCCTATGAGCGTCCATGCTGTTACCGCCCCGGCCGGCGCTAAAAACGCTAGCGCGGCTTTGCAAAGGAGGCGGTAAGTCACACACACCGCCTTTCTCAAGTCAGGCTAAAAGCCATACCTGGTAGACATCTGTCATGGACCACATTTGGTCATCATAGAGCACAACTTAAAAGTTAGCCCGAGAGCTAGTCTCGACGGGCGTTGATAACACGGGGCTGGAAGGCTCTTCGTGTCTGCCCGTCGTGATTGGTTCTTGGGGGGAAGAGAGGCGGGACAAAGTTTAAAAGGGAGTTTAGGATAGGAGGAAATGCGTCCTGCCGAGTTTAGGAGTGCAGGATTGGCTAGCGGCAGGACGCTCAGGGCAGGGTTATTTTAGAGTTAAGCCGCCGAGTGTCGGGTCTCTCTCTGTCCTCGGCGGCGGCTTTAGTGAATTTTTTTTCGTTTTTATCTGCTCGCGTGGGGCTCGCGTTGCTTTGTGTAGGGAGGTTTGCTGTTTTCCTGTCCTCGGGTAGTTTTTCTTCCACGTGTCGGTCTGTGGTGTTTGGAGCAGTGCGGTTCCTCGGTAGAGATGGCAGAGCACGTGGGGCTGGCGGAGCACGTGGAGCTGGCAGAGCACGTGGAGGACCTGGCCGAGATGTCTTTTCAAGCTGGTGATTCTTTTGATGAGGAACCTGTGTCAGACTTGGTGAGTTCTCTTCCGTCTGACGCTGGGGCTCGTCCTCAGTCCGCTCGGTCTTCTAAACTGACGGCCTTGTCTGCCATGACGGCCGCTGCGCTTGTTGTGGGTCGCCGGGGGCGGAGGGGCGGGCCTTCAAAGGGGGGTCGGGGAAGATCTGCTGGGTCTTCTTTGGGTAGGTCTGGTGAGAGTGGTGTTCCTTTATCTGTGGGGGAGGTTTGTGGTTCCCTTGAGGTTCTCCCGGTCCCTCGTACTGCTGGGGCTGGTCCTTCTGGGGAGGGTGGTAGCCTGGCTGGTGTTTCCTTTTGTGCAGGCGCAGGGTCTCCTGGTTTCCCTCTTTTCCCGGGGTTAGGTTCTTTCTCTTCCCCTGTTTTTCCTTCGGGTCTGGGAGCATGTGGCTCGACGGGGGCTGGTGGGTCTTCCTCTGGGGCTAGTCAACTTCCTGTTTTTCCCTCTCAGACTCCTAGTTCCGTTACCGGTGTTCAGGGCGGTTCCCTTCCTTTGTCCCAGGGGTCGGCTCAGTCTGTTTCTTTCCCACCCCCCTGGCCTGTTTGGCCTCCGGGTCCTTGGTTTCAGGGTTGGGGTTCCAGCTTCTGGCCTCCTTTTCCTTCCCCCGTGGTGGGGTCTACGTCTTCCTCAGGCGGGGGGTCTTTTCCCACGGTAGGGTGGGGCCTGGGTCCTCAGCCTCTAGGCGGGGGTTCACAGGGTCTTGCCTCTTCTCTGGCATTAGGATCTCATTCTTCTGGTTCGGGTGCTGCTCCCTTTTCTCTTTCTACTTTGCAGGACCTGAGTTCGAGACCGGAGACATCGAGCGGTGGAGCGGTTGGACCTGGTCAGGCATCGGTAGCGGCATCAGCGTCGGTGGTGGTGGATCGTGATCCTGGTCAGACGATGGAGGATGTGGTGGCTGCTGCGGGGGGCGCCACTGGCGTGGAGACTTCAGGAGTGGCAGAGCCTCAGCGCGCTGCTGGACTGGGTAACGGGGACAAAAGGGGGATTGGTGGGGGTAAAAGGGCTAGAAGACGTCATAGGAAGAAGGGTAAGGGTAAGGGGCATGTGTCATCCTCTTCTTCCTCGTCTGACTCTTCTTCTTCTTCTTCTTCTTCTTCTAGTTCTTCCTCACCCTCTGTTTCGGGGACGGAGGGTCTCTTGGGTCAGTCTCGCTCTTCGGACGTTAGCTCTCGGGGTGCTCCGGCGTTGGTCGCGTTGTCTGAATTGTGGGAAAAAGTGCCGAAGGCGTGGCGGCGAAAAATTCGAAAACGTAGGTGTGTTGATATTTTCCGGCTGTTGGAGGGGCGTGTTCATAAGAAATCTAAAAAGAAAGTTAAAAAGGACGGAGTTCCTGTGCGTCCCTCTCCTGTGTCTCGGAATATTATCAATTGGATCCGGTCGTTTTTGAGACTAGCTAGTGTTTGGGGTAGAGCGCGTCCGATTGATTCCGGTTTATTGTTGTCTTACGCCGATTCCGTCTTAGATGCCTATCAGCGTTTCGGTGTTGGGCTTGGCTCAACTATGATGAGGCTTTTCGCGACAAGATGGAAGAAAATCGTCATATGTCTTGGGGTACTCAGGACATTAACCTTTGGTTGACTCATATGGCGTCTAAGGCTGGGGGGTCTCAAGGGGGGGTTTCAGCGCGTCCTGGGAACTTTGGGTCTGGCTCGGGGCGGCCCTTTCGGACTTCCGCCAGCTCCTCGGGCGTCGCGGGGGGTCAGGTGTCAGACGCTTGTTGGAAGTTCAATCGATCGTCGTGTCTGTTCCCCGACTGTAGGTTTAAGCATGTCTGCCTGCTTTGCGGACAAGGGCATCCGTCCGTTAAGTGTCCCAAGAAGGGATCGGCTGGTGGCGCCGGTCCTGGTAAGTGATTCTTCTAGGCTTCCCACTCCTGTTCGGGTCGATGCCATGCGGCCTTGGCTTTTACGGTACCCTCTTACCAAGGCTGCTTCTTTATTATTACTCGGTTTTTCCGAGGGATTCCTCATCCCCTTCCAGGGTCCCAGAAGTGACGTTTCCTCTCGTAATTCTTCCTCAGTGGGTCGCTTGGGGTCAGTGGTACGGATCAAATTAGATGAGGAACTTTCTCGGGGTCGTATTGCGGGCCCCTTTTTGGAGAAACCTTTTCCTGCCATGCATTTGTCACCCTTGGCGGTGGTTCCTAAGAAGGTTTTTGGGCAGTTTCGTTTGATTCATAATTTGTCCTCTCCGTTAGGTCGGTCTGTGAATGACGGTATTCCGCGCAATTTATGTACGGTGCGCTATGCGTCTTTCGACAGCGCATTGGCAATCATTCAGCGCTTGGGCCCGGGTGCTCTTTTAGCCAAGGTGGACATTGAATCAGCTTTCCGGTTGCTGCCTGTTCACCCTGATTCTTACCCTCTGTTGGGTTTTTGTTTTGACGGCCGTTTTTATTTCGATAAATGTTTACCAATGGGTTGTTCCATCTCGTGTGCCTATTTTGAAGCTTTCAGTACTTTTTTGCATTGGGTGGCGGTTCAGAGGGCGGATCTCGACTCCTTGGTTCATTACTTGGATGATTTTTTGTTCATTGGTTCTCCGGGTTCTGGGGAGTGTGGTAGGCTGAAGGAGACATTCGAGCTTGTGGCTATGGAATTTGGGGTTCCGTTAGCGGCGGACAAGTCAGAGGGGCCGGTTACCTCGCTCGTCTTTTTGGGCATCGAGCTGGACACTGTGGCTATGGTGACCAGGTTGCCTGATTGCAAAATTCACAAGCTGTTGGTCCAGATTCGGCGGGTTTTGGGGGCGAAGAGGGTCCCCTTGCGGGAAATTCAGTCTTTGCTGGGTTCTTTGAATTTTGCGTGCAGGGTTTTGCCGATGGGTAGAGCCTTTTCTAGGCGGCTGGCGCACGCTACGTCCGGGGTACGTCTTGCCCGGCATTTTGTGCGTATTTCGGCCGGGGTTAGGGCGGATTTGCGCATTTGGTCTCGTTTTCTGTTGTCTTTTAACGGGACTCTTCCTATTCAGCTTCGGGAGGTGTCTAATTTTGACCTCGAGTTGTTTTCTGATGCGGCCGGTGGCGTCGGGTTTGGCTTGTATTTTCAGGGGGACTGGTGTGCTGAGCGTTGGCCAGTTGAATGGCACAGTCGTGGTGTCACGAGGAATGTTACCGTGCTGGAGTTATTCCCGTTGGTCGTGGCCTGCGAGCTTTGGCCGGATAGATTGAGGGACAGGCGGTTACTCTTCTGGTGTGACAATGCTGCTGTGGTTGCTGTTGTTAATAGACAGACTGCAAAATGTTTGCTGGTTAATTCCTTAATTAGGGAGCTGGTTCTTAGGTGTCTGTCTCTTAACTTGTTCATCAGGGCTCGTCATGTACCGGGGGTTCATAATGGTATAGCTGACGCTTTGTCTCGCTTTGACTTTTTGCAGTTCCGTCGTCTTGCTCCGGGCGCTCATCTCGAAGGACGGTCCATGCCGGAGTCTCTGTGGCAGCTGGTGAGACTTCCATCTGGGACATGCTGAGGCGCTCTGTGGCCCCTTCGACTTGGACCCATTATAGAGCTGGCTGGGTGGCTGTTTCCTCCTTTTTGCAGAGTAAGGGTTGGTCTGCAGGCCCGGTTTCCGATGAACTGATGGCGGAGTTTGTGGTGAACTGTTTCCGGAATGGGGCTTCCCGTCGTTCTGTAGCTGGGAAATTGGCTGGTTTTGCCTTCTTTTGTAAGGCTTTCGGTTGGGGTAATCCTTCCGCTGGTTTCCTGGTGAAACGGATGCTGGCGGCTATGGGCAGGCTCCGACCAGTCCTTCCTGACAGTAGGATACCGATTACTCATGACTTGCTGGTGCGGCTGCTGCAAGTCTTAGGGTCGGTTGTCCTTTCAGCCTACGAGGAACGGTTGTTCAAAGTGTCCTTTTCTTTGGCCTTTTTTGGGGCGTTGCGAGTTGGGGAACTCCTGGCGCGTCCTTCGGTAGGCCGGGAAGAGGAGGGACTCCGTTTACACCACGTGCAGTTGATTGGTGACACCTTGAGAGTGCTGGTGGCGCGATCTAAAACGGATCAGACAGGTCGGGGGCAGTCGGTGCGGCTTCGGCGAGTTCCGGGCAGTTGTTCTTGTCCGGTGTCTTTGCTGGAGGAGTACTTGGCAATCCGGCCTGTCGGGGGATCTGTTTTATTGGTTCACCATGACGGGTCTCCTCTTACCCGTTATCAACTGCTGGCCGTGTTGCGAAAGGCTTTGGGGCGCTGTGGGCTGAATCCAGCGCGTTTTGGGACTCACTCCTTTCGGATAGGAGCGGTGACGAGTGCTCGGGAAGCGGGTCTCAATGACGGAGTCATTCAAAGCTTGGGCAGATGGGTTTCTGGTGCTTTCAGAGGTTACATTCGTACTGGTATGCGCTAATCTGGTTTGTCGTAGCTGTACTGGGGTGGGCATTTGGTGTGAGGGGGGTTGTGTTTTAACTGTTGGGAGTTGGGTTGGGGAGCACTTTTGTTTGCATCCGAGCCTGTTGCTCTGGCATGCTGGCATGTGTTCTCTCCTTGGTCTTATTCTCTCTGTTTCAGTACTTTGCTTTGTTTTGTAGGTTGGGTCCCTCGTTCCTTTACGGTGTGGATCGTGGGGCATTCCTTTATTCACTGGGCCAGTGATCGGGCGACGGTCCGACAGGGTGGTATGCATCTTGGCCTTTTTCACCGAGGTGTTCGAGTCTCGTGGTGGGGACAGCGGGGCATGCGGTGGAATCAGCTGCTGCCCCTGATGCGAGACCTGCGGACCTGCTCTTATCGCCCAGACATCTTGGTTGTGCATCTGGGCGGAAACGATGTGGACTCTTACTCTGGCAAGCAGCTTGTCAATGCAGCCCGAGATGATTTTCGGTGTATCATGTCTTGGTTCCCTGCTACGAGGTTGGCTTGGTCGGATATTGTCCCGCGACCTCGGTGTTTGGGGTCCAAGAAGTGGACCAGGGGTTTGTCCAAAGTTAATAAACAAATTGGGGCGTGGGTGGCGCTTCGGGGGGGGCTTCACATCAGACACGAATGGGTGGATGTAACTTGTAGGGGTTTGTTTGCCAGGGACGGTGTTCATCTTTCAGATGTGGGTTTGGATTTGTTTCTTGAGGACTTTGCGGCATGTTGTGAGGCTTGTTTGGAGAGTAGGGGTTTGTAGTCGCAGCTCTGTTTCTTGGGGGGAGCCCGTAATAGGATTTCGGGCTCATGGCGGGGTTCAAGCTACCAAAAAGCCGGGGCTCATCCGGAAATGAGTGGCTAGAGGGCAGCTGGTTCGGAAGCGGGTCCCAGGTGGGCTGGTGACCTGACCGAAGGGGCAGGGCGGTTCCTGCCACCCCCCCCTGACCTTTGCTGACAGGGGCGGGGTCACGGGGGCCATATAGCTGTTTATATGTAACTGTATGGTAGCTTGATGGTTGTTCATAATTCTGTGTTATTGTTGTTATAATAAACAGAGCTGCGACTCTATTTTTCCAACTTAATGTTGTTGTGTCTTTATTTATGGGTACTTAGGTTGAGGATCTTGTTTGAGATACAGGTGGGTGGGGGTGGGTGGGGAAAGAGACCGATGGCCTTTCCAGATCCAGCTGTTAAAGTTAGCCCGAGAGCTAGTCTCGACGGGCGTTGATAACACGGGGCTGGAAGGCTCTTCGTGTCTGCCCGTCGTGATTGGTTCTTGGGGGGAAGAGAGGCGGGACAAAGTTTAAAAGGGAGTTTAGGATAGGAGGAAATGCGTCCTGCCGAGTTTAGGAGTGCAGGATTGGCTAGCGGCAGGACGCTCAGGGCAGGGTTATTTTAGAGTTAAGCCGCCGAGTGTCGGGTCTCTCTCTGTCCTCGGCGGCGGCTTTCCCGCCCACCCTCCCTTTGCGGGGTGGTTTGGTTCCCGGGTGGGAGCTCTAGAGTTGCAGGCGGGGTTCAAGCTACCAAAAAGCCGGGGCTCATCCGGAAATGAGTGGCTAGAGGGCAGCTGGTTCGGAAGCGGGTCCCAGGTGGGCTGGTGACCTGACCGAAGGGGCAGGGCGGTTCCTGCCACCCCCCCCTGACCTTTGCTGACAGGGGCGGGGTCACGGGGGCCATATAGCTGTTTATATGTAACTGTATGGTAGCTTGATGGTTGTTCATAATTCTGTGTTATTGTTGTTATAATAAACAGAGCTGCGACTCTATTTTTCCAACTTAATGTTGTTGTGTCTTTATTTATGGGTACTTAGGTTGAGGATCTTGTTTGAGATACAGGTGGGTGGGGGTGGGTGGGGAAAGAGACCGATGGCCTTTCCAGATCCAGCTGTTAAAATAGCACGATCTGACCAATTGCTAATATAATCTTTGAGCACCAAACACAGTCCCTTCAGTGAATTTCTTCCGGCAAATGCTAGAATGTTCTCACACTATCACATTGGCAAACATTTTTTTAACAACCGAAATCCATCATATGTCTGCAACACTTCTCCCCAGGGCACCCCATTGTCATTACGAGCCATGCTTAAGGATTACAATTACAGAAAAAGCACTGCAATGCCCTTGCATCGGAGATCAGCTTCTAGTCTTTACTATGACAAGTTCCATCAGGAGATCAAGGCACAGGGATTTCACTGTAAGATTTCACAACCAGCACCAACATCGATACTGACATTATTGCAAAAGTAGAAACAGGAAAATAAATGCACACCATACCTAAAAGGCATTCTGATGTTCATTCTTTCGGCATATTTGCACAAAGTCTCCCAGGGACAGTGGACTTTGACAAACATTATGTCACAGTTTGTCATAGCCGGCTGCAGTAGAGTAGAAACATATAGATATTAGGGTTCATTTTCAAAAACAGGGCACACAGCAAATGTGTCTGTCTTCAAAAGGTGTTAAACAGATCTGTAGAAGAAATTAAGGAGAATTCAGCTTGCATCTGAAGTAACAGCAAGGAGATAAGAGCAGTCATGTACCAAGGGGAGGGGGGGGGGAGAAATGCGTTCCGCTCAGGGTACAGACCATAAAGTGGATGCTCCCAGGGTCAGCATCATAGTCTGGGAACTTCTTCTCCTTCCGGCAGTGGCAGCCTTCACAACTTGCTGTTCTGCTGGCTTTGGGCCTTCCTCTCTGCCAGGTCCTGCCTCTGTTGAAGCAGGAAGTGGGTGGGACCAGCAAAGAGGAAGGCCTGACGCCAGCAGAGCAGTGAGTTGTGAAGGCTGCTGACAATGAGAGAGGTACCCACCCATCGGGGGGGGGGGGTGTAGAAAAAAGCTGCACCTGATTGGGGGGCTGGAAGGGGAAGGAAGAAAGCCATCCAATTGGAGGGGAGGGAGAAGGAAGGGAGAGAGAGGATCACTTCCTTGACTCCATGGAAATGTGCAGGAACTACAGGGATTTATCTAGTGATGTTATAGGAATGGAATTTGATTCTCAGTTTAGGAAACATTTTCTCTCCTTTCAGTGGAGTAACAGCCAAATGATTAGAGGAGCTGAGAACCAGGGAGGACAGCAAATATTAATTTTATGTATTTATTTGGATTTAGCTTATACCTTTTTCCAATAATAGCTCAAGGCGAGATACTTCCCTGTCCCTGGAGAGCTCACAATCTAATATCCCTTTTTATCAAGCTTCACTAGAGGATTCTAGTGTAGGCTGGTGCGGTAAATGCTCCGACATTCATCGAATCCATATGAGCATCAGAGCACTTACCTCGCCAGCCTGTGCTAAATACCTCTATTGCAGCTTGATAAAAGGGGGAGGGGGAGAGGGTAAGTTTGTACCTGAGGCAATAGAAGGTTTTGTGACTGACTTACCCAAGATCAAGGTACTAGAAGTCTTTCTCGACTCTACCCTATCATACGCATCTCAAGCATCCAATCTAACCTTCAGAAGACTAAGACTCATCAGGCCCTTTTTTCAAGAGCACCAATCAGCTGTGCTAATGCAAATGCTGATACGTTCCCAGCTGGATTATTGCAACTCTCTCTATGTGGGACTAAACTCTACTCTCCTGAACAAACTACAAAAGATTCAAAACATGTCAGTCAGACTAATAGTCAAACTCCATCTCACCCTACTATAAGAACATAACATAAGAACATAAGAAATGCCTTCTCCGGATCAGACCTAGGTCCATCTAGTCCGGCGATCCGCACACGCGGAGGCCCATTTAGGTACTCCTTTGTGGAGACCCGGATTTCCCGTATCCCTCCATATGATTAGCAAGAAGGTATGCATCCAACTTGCGTTTGAAACCCAGAACAGTAGTCTCCATCACAACCTCCTCCGGGAGAGCATTCCAAGCGCCCACCACTCGTTGTACGAAACAGAACTTTCCGACGTTAGTCCTGAACCTGCTGCCGCTCAGTTTCAGGCTATGACCTCTTGTCCGTGTCACATCTGAAAATGTTAGTAATGCCGATTCCTGGCTACCAGTCAAAATTCGTATCACCTTCAAACTATCATGCATGTTTGAAATCTTATATGCACAAAGTGCTGAACTGCTCATCCCTGTAGTCAACTCCTGGTCTACATCAACCAGAAAACTGAAATTGTTTCAACTGCTATTCCCGTCTCCCAACGGGATTAAATACAAACACGTATTCAATTCACTCTTCACGTATCTTGGCACCAAGACCTGGAACGACCCCCCAACTGACATCAGGATGGAAACATTCTACAATAGATTCCAAAATCATTTTTTTTTTTAATTCTTCTTTGAAAGAACACCCTAGACAACTAACTCAAAATATCTAATATCACTAAATCCCACCCTCTTCTCAAACGCCATACCAATACAATCAAAGAACCTCCATCCTGCTCGATTGCTTCGGTCTACTGACAATTTTGTTCTCCTGATTCCCATCTGTGAGGGATCTGAGGCTATCGTCATCCAGGAATAGAATTTTTCATTGCATTGGTCCCAGAGAATGGGACAACCTTCCTGAGTATATTCGCCAACAGCAGAATATACAGATTTTAAGAAATTACTCAAAAGACACCTGTTCTGTCAGATGAAATACAGGGTCTGAGATTGGTTAATTGAGGAGGAATTGAGTGCAGGGTGCTGGTCACTGATTTATTCTATGGTCTGGACTGTTTTGTTGTTATAGTGATGTCTGTCGTTGATGCGACCTGTATGTTATATGTAATTTTATATTTTGTATGTAAGAGTATAACTCGCCCTGGATAAGGGCGAGAGATAAACAAACAAACTATAATGTAGTATATTCATCCTATAATTTAAAATATTGTAAGTCGCCTTGAATCTCTTTAGATATAGCGCAACTCAGAAATACCAGATTAGATTAGATCATTCAAATCTTGCTGCTGCTTCTTGATATCTTGGGGGCCACATAAACCCTTAGTGCAGGGGTGTCAAAGTCTCTCCTCGAGGGCCGCAATCCAGTTGGGTTTTCAGGATTTTTCCAATGAATATGCATGAGAATCTATTAACATACAATGAAAGCAGTGCATACAAACAGATCTCATGGGGGAAATCCTGAAAACCCGACTGGATTGCGGCCCTCGAGGAGGGACTTTGACACCCCTGCCTTAGTGCCACACGTACAAACTTAGATTGTGAGTCCTCCAGGACTAGCGTACCTTGAACTACTGAGGAAGGAATGGGATTTGGGATTTAGCTCATGGTTATCTCATATAACAATGTTTACTCTCCTCACACTCATTCATCCACGTTCCATGTCATGCATGGGAAAGTCACGGAGAACTCAGTAGTGAAGGAAAAACCACAGATGCAGTGGCAACACTAAGGACCCTCCAATAGGGTTACCATATGGCTCCAGAAAAAAGAGATGGATTGAAACATCTGGGTTCTACTTCCACATAAAGCAATGTCTCAATCCGTCCTCCTTTTTCTGGAGCAATATGGCAACCCTACCCTCTAAGAGCATGGCGAATCTCAATTATCTAGTAACCAAAGGGCCTACAGAACCTGACAGACTTTACCTGTTTCTAAATATCCCTCTGAAATTCCAGACCAACTGAAATCATCTAAGCATTTTAGGTTCAATGGTACATAAACTTCTGAAGCCCCATCGTGTGCTTTACTTTGTTCCAGGATCTCCAATTTTTCAAGCCCAAAAGAAAAGTTTAAGGCCCTCTTCTATTAAACTGCGCTAGCAGTTTTTAGCGTGGTGAGCCGCGCTGAATGGCCCGTGCTGCTCCCGACGCTCATAGAGCTCCTATGAGCGTCGGGAGCAGCACGGGCCATTCAGCGCGGTTCTCTGCGCTACAAACTGCTAGCGCAGTTTAATAGAAGAGAGGGTAAGTTTAGGTTTTTATTTTAATATTTCCCATCCAAATTCTGTATACAACTTTAAAAAAAAAAAAAATTCCCCAAGTTCATCAGGTTTTCGAGTAGAAAAAGGAGCATGGTGACCATCACCTGAATTTGTAGCTCCAGAATGCAATTACGAGTCACTTGAGGTTACACAAAAGGCGCAAACCTAACAGGATTAGTCCCTAAGGACTTTCTCCAGCCCTGGAGCAGTTCTCAGACTCTCAGGGAGCTAAAATAGCTGTAATTCAATGGCCCATCTTTTAAAACAAACCTCGGGGAACATGCTTAGATTATTTCTTCTGATACGTCTTGCTACTTTTGTCATATGTTTCAGCAGCTTGTACAAAAAATAATTCTGACTTGCAGCCACAAAATCTCACCCATGTTTTTCTGTGCCTACCTCCCTTTCCAACATTAAACCTTCTGCTCGGAGATTCTTCTCAAAGGTGCTTCGTTTTTCTGTCTGCGTACTTGACTTTTTATACACCAGGATATAATCAACACGTTTTTTGCCATCCTTGAAAAAAAGGCCATGTGATATCACAGGAACTGCATCACCCTAGAGAGAGAAACAGAGAGTTACAAATTGTGTAGAGGTTTACCAGAGACGCCCAGTGGATGAATAAACCTGGCGCTATACTGAAAAAGGAAATACACTGGTTCAGATTTGTTCAAAGAACAGAAATGCTCAGTTTGCAAAGGATAGACTAGAACAGAAAACCTTCAGACATTGTAACATGATGTCAGATAAATAATAATAATTTTATTCTTATATATCGCCAAAGCTGTAGTAGTTCGAGGCGGTTTACAATAAAGAAGAGCTGAACAATCAGCTAATATAGGTACAATGTAAAGTCAATCAACATACGGGTGGACGGGAAGCAGGTAAGGCATAAGAGAAAATGGGAAACAATTCGGTTAGAGTGGAAGAGATAAGGCTCAAGAGGTCTTACGTTACAAATTGATTAAACAAGTTTGTTTTCACTAATTCTCTGAAACTCAGGTAGGATGAGGAGTGCGTGATAATATTACCTAGCCAATCGTTCAGTTGACCTGCTTGGAAAGCAAGTGCTCTGTTCAGGTATCTTTAGTGTTGGATGGGCCAAATGGCCCATCCAGTCTGCCCATCCGCAGTAACCAGGATCATCTCTCCCTAAGAGATCCCAAGTGCCTATCCCAGGCTTTCTTGAATTCAGACACAGTCTTTGTTTCCACCACCTCACCTGGGAGACTATCCCACCACCTTTTCCATGAAAAAAGTATTTCCTTAGATTACTCCTCCTGAGCCTCTTAACTTCATCCTAGGCCTTCTCATTCCAGAGCTGGTTCATCATTTAAGTTACAGTAAAGAACTGCTAGAATCTTTATTTTACACACACAATTTCTCTATGAAATGCTGCTAATATTTGGAGATTCCACATGGAATGCTTCTACTATTTGGGGATTCCTCATGGAATGCTGCTACTATTTGGGGATTCCGGAAGGAATGCTGCCACTATTTGGAGATTCCGCTTGGAACTGCTGCTACTATTTGGGAATTCCTCATGGGATGCTGTTACTATTTGGGGATTCTGCATGGAATGCTGCAAGTATTTGGAGATCCGCATGGAATGCTGTTACTGTTTGAGGTTCCAAAATTTTACTCACTCTGAGATTCTGGAATGTTGCTACTTTTGGGGTTTTTATTAGCCACTATGAGGACAGACTACTGGATCTGACCCAGTAAGACTATTCTTATGCTCTTGTAAATACCATGAGATGGGACATAGCCAGTCAGCACCAATATTCAATGTCTGACTGGCTAATTCTAGAGGCCAGATAGACCTGCCTAGATATCAGGTCTATCTTTGGTTAAAAATAGACTGGAAATTCAATGCTGGTCGCTGGATATGTCCTTGGCATTGAATTTCTGGGCTCACTGCCTCCCGTGGTCTGAAAATCGGCCCCTATGTGTTAGAATAGATCACTGGTCTGACTGCACCTGAGTTTTCGTGCCATTCCAACTTATCTGCAAGACATACACAATGCTTTTCAAGAGACAGTCCCTGCTCAGTAGAGCTTACAATCTAATCAAAGAGACAAACAGGGGGTTAGGGAGTTTCTCAGGCCTGGGTACATTATGAGCGAGTGGGGGTTAGGAGTTAAAAACAACCTTGAAAAAGTGGGCTTTTAGCCTGGATTTGAATACTGCCAGGGACGGAGTTTGACACATTGACTCAGGCAGTTTGTTCCAGGCGTATGGTGCAGCAAGGGAGAAGGAATATAGTCTGGAATAGAGAAGAAGGGTACAAACAGAGATTTGCCTGAGAAACAGAGTTCCCGAGGAAGAGTATAGAGAAGGAGAAGAGAGGAGAAATATTGAGGAGCTTGCTCCATCTGTACAAAGAGGTAGTGGAACCAGATGCGGTTCAGAGAGGGGTGACAAAAGTGATAAAGAGGGCCGAGCTTATGAGGAGAACCTAAACAGGTCATGGATTTTGAGCCTGGGCAGGAGACGGCTGAGACGGACCACGACAGAAGAATATAAATGCATAACTAGATTGTAATGAATAAACAAAGGAAACTTATTTAACCTTTCAGATAACAGGAGAACAAGAAAACTAAAAAACTAAAAAACAGGCTGAAAACAAAACTTGTTGACCAACTTTGTGGTCAAGGTGACTGGATTAGCGGCATTCAAAAGAAGTATGGACACATTCTTGGAGGAAAAGTTTTAGATTATTACTAAGAGAGACTTGGAAAAATTAATGCTCATCCCTGGAAATGATAAGGGAAACAGATCCACTTTTTGGGATTTGCTGGGTACTTGTAAGAAGATGGTGCACTCAATGGCACTTGTCTGACTCAGCCTGGCTTTGCCTTTACTCAGTTGCTACTTACAGAAAAAACATATCCAGCTACCTGGCTTAGGGTTATCAGATCCCAGACCCATAACCCCGCCCTGATCCACCTGGCCACGCCCCATTCTGCCCCACAGCCACGCCCATGCAACCTGTTTGCCCGTCGGAATGGCATCTTCGCATGCACAGATGCTGTCACGATGTCGCTCATTGCTAGAGACTTTTCAAATCCCAGACAAAATGCCAGGTTTGAAAAGCCGTCCGGACCCCTGGACATGTCCTCAAAAAGGAGGACATTTCCGGGGAAATCAGGGCTCATGTTACATTTTAAAATGAAAGCATATCTCTAAACATAGAAACATAGGAACATAGAAGATGACGGCAGAAAAGGGCTACAGCCCATCAAGTCTGCCCACTCTGCTTACCCACCCCCTGTCTATGCCCTAATGACCCAATTTCCTTATCTTGACCCTCGTAGGGATCCCACATGGGTATCCCATTTATTCTTAAAGTTTGGCACGCTGTCTGCCTCGATCACCTGCACTGGAAGCTTGTTCCAATGATCAACCACTCTCTCTGTGAAGAAATACTTTCTGGTGTCGCCATGAAATTTTCCGCCCCTGAGTTTGAGCGGGTGCCCTCTTGTGGCCGAGGGTCCCTTGAGAAAGAAAATATCATCTTCCACTTCGACACGTCCCGTGAGGTACTTAAATGTTTCGATCATGTCTCCCCTCTCCCTACGTTCCTCGAGAGTGTAGAGCTGCAATTTGTTCAGTCTCTCTTCGTACGAGAGACCCTTGAGCCACAAGATCATCCTGGTGGCCTTTCATTTTATTCTTTTGCTTTAAAAAAAAAAAACCCCAGGAGCTTGTGATGTATCTCTTACAGAAGCGGGAGCCAGATCATAAGTCAGCCCTGTGTTCCAGCACCATGTCATTCGATTTGATTTGTGCCAGGGTCACACAGGGATGCTATTTAGGCTTGTATTTGCAAAAGGTTTTCCTCTCAGGTTGATTGCAACCGACGAAAACTTCTGAATCCACATCCTCTGAGTAATTACTGTCGGGAGAAGGAAAATGCAGTCTATTATCCAATCCCACTGAGCAAAAGCCAATCAAGAACAATATCTGTCAGCTGATTCAGTTTGTGCCTGCCTGAGTGACTTGTCATGCAAAATGTTCAGAACATTTAATGAGTTACTGAAGCGTATAATAAGCAAAGCTTGAACTCCGACATGATGAAAGACTACAGTGGGGTCTGGAGGGTTGATACGCCTGATTCACCACCTTATGTCTTAAAATTTTAAAAAGTTGATAGTACAATGCAAGAACCAGAAAAACAGAAGGAGGTGATCGGCTTGCATAGAGGAAAACTTTGTCTTGACTGTTTTAGATGGTAAGCTCTTTGGAGCAGGGACTGCTTTCTTACTCTTTGGTACAGCGCTGTAGAAATAATTAATAGTAGCAGTAGTGGTAGAAAAGAAGAATAGGGGACAGATTCTCAAAACTAACCATCCTAATTTGTTAGTTAG
Source organism: Geotrypetes seraphini (assembly GCF_902459505.1). Taxonomy (NCBI): domain Eukaryota; kingdom Metazoa; phylum Chordata; class Amphibia; order Gymnophiona; family Dermophiidae; genus Geotrypetes; species Geotrypetes seraphini. Next base: position 2,884,415 of record NC_047102.1, read on the forward strand.
TTGGGTTGGGAGAGTAATGGTGAGTACTGGTGGGGCGGGGTGGAGAGTATCATTGGAGGGGGGAGGAGAGGGGGGTTTGAGGAGGGGAAATGGGGTGTATTGAAGGTTCTGGCAATTAGTCAAAGATAGGATAAGTGGTTCAGGTGGGGGGAAGGGGTGGTGTGACATTTTTGGGGTTCATAAGAGTACAGGGCTTTGGAGTACCTTTCCACCCTCATTAATCTCACTTGCCCTATGTAGAGAAGGAAGGGGAGGGAGTGTGGTTGATGTTACTCTTTAATTGTATATGCTTGTTCTATTATTGTATATGATGCATTATTATTTGTACTGTGCACCTTTGGGGTGCGCTGGTGTTGTATTTGCTGTGTTTGCATCAATAAAAATTGTTTGAACCTAAAACTAACCGTGCCTTTAATGATGGTCACTACACCAGTTCCAGTCGGTTTTAGCGTGCCAGTATTTGATGGGCTGATTATCAGAATGGCTCACTGTGGTCTTTTCTGAGCGTCCTGGCAGATTCCGACTCTGCAGTGCAAATGTAGTACAACGAGGTCATTAATATTAAAACAAGCACTCTGGGCGATTCTCAAAAATTCTCTAACCTCGTTGTACTCCATTTGCGGGCAGAATTTTCCAGCAGGGTTTGAGCCGTTGCAGCCTTACTTTTCGGTCAGTGCCTGAGTGCTGATTCGCTCAGGCATTGACAGGAAAGTAAGGCTCAACAGCTCAGACACCCCTCCCAAATTAAAAAAAAAGACCCCCGAATCCTCTCTCCCACTGATCCCTCCCCCCGGCTGTTTAATGCCCCTGACGATGCCAGCGTACCTTGTCCCCCAACAACCTCCTGATAACCTCCCACACCTTTAAATTGAAGGTTGGCAGGAGGGATGCTCACTCCCTCCTGCCGCTGGTGTCCTCTGCCCCTGACAACTCCTTCTCCCCGTACCTATACGCCAAAGGTTGGCAGGAGGTATGCCTACTCAACAATGGATTTCCTGTCCTGTTAATTTTCTTTCTTCCACCCCTCTTAAAGTCAATCAATTTGCTTAATCTTTTGTAAACCGCGGTAAATAAACTGTTATTATTATTATTATTACTCCCTCCACCTGGCAGGCCCACCTCTTCAAAATGGTTTGATTGGCCAGGGTGCCTAAAGCCTCTCCCATCTCTGTGGTGTGGGTTGTGTGTTCACCCTCTGTCCCAGCAGCAGCTGCTCTGTTGAGCAAGGACAGCACGCATCATGAAGACAGATAAAGAACAACCACCAAGACTATTTGTACATCTATATCAATCTATACACTCACACGTATAGATATAGATAGGGTTGCCAAATTTCCTCTTTGACCACGCCCTGTTTTACCTCCAGCCCCGCCCTGTTCTTCCACTGGCTCCGCCCCATTCTGCCCCCAGCCCCACCCCCCTACAAACCTCCCCAAGTTCGAAGGCCGCATTTTGAAGCCTTCACACATGCGCAGATGTCAATGCAATGACATCATACACATGTGCATGTGCGTATGGCATCATCAAAGTGACGGCCGCACATTGCGCAAAGGATTCCAGACGTGGCCTCTGAGCTTAGGACTTCCAAATCCTGGACAAACTGCTGGGTTTTAGAAATCCCTCCTGACACCTGGACAGTCCTCTAAAAAGAGGAAATTTCTAGGTTATCCCCAACATCTGGTAACCCTAGATATAGATAGATTTCCATATTTGCAAGTAAGAAATCTTCCAAAAGACAGACCAGTACGCTTCCAGGAAGAAAACACCTCCAAACTCCCTTTGGTTGTGCCCTTCAACTACAGAGCGCCAGACAATGATCCTATTCCCATTTCTTATCAAACCATTGGAACCAATTACCTCCACATATCAGATCCCTCAAAGTGCTCCTGAACTTTAGGAAACCAATTAAAACTTACCTCTTCACCTAGAAACATAGAAACATAGAAGATGACGGCAGAAAAGGGCCACAGCCCATCAAGTCTGCCCACTCCATTGACCCACCCCCTTGAGTCTGAGTGCTAGTGACCTTGACTTGACCCTCATAGGGATCCCACGTGGATGTCCCATTTATTCTTAAAATCGAGCACGCTGGTGGCCTTGATCACCTGCACCGGAAGTTTGTTCCAGTGATCTACCACCCTTTCCGTGAAGAAATACTTCCTGGTGTCACCACTAAATTTCCCTCCTCTGAGTTTGAGCGGGTGCCCCCTTGTGACTGAGGGTCCCTTGGGAAAGAATATATCTTTTTCCACCTCGACACGGCCAGTGACGTACTTAAATGTCTCAATCATGTCACCCCTTTCTCTGCGCTCCTCCAGGGTATAGAGCTGCAGTTTGCCCAGTCTTTCTTCGTATGAGAGACCCTTGAGTCCGGCGACCATCCTAGTGGCCATCCGCTGGACCGATTCAGCTCGAAGCACATCTTTCCGGTAATGTGGCCTCCAGAATTGCACACAGTATTCCAGATGAGGTCTCACCATGGTTCTGTAGAGTGGCATTATGACTTCAGGTTTGCGGCTGACGAAGAATTGTATATTGGAACTAGATCCTCTGTATATTAAAAATGTATATTCCAACACTTCTATGCGGATTAGAAAATAACATACATAATAAAATCACAAAAACATAACAAAAACAAACACATCAATACAGCAAAACATAAAAATCAAAACAAACCCCAGAACTCACATGTTCCCAAAGAACATCTTCTTTGACACTGAACTTTTCAGCAGCCCCTTGTATTGTGATGTCACAATGCCTCATTCCACCAATGCCTAAGAGCCAACCTCATTGGTGATGTCACAATGGCTCATTCCACCGATGCCTAAGAATCAACCCTCACTGGTGATGTCACAATGGTTCTTTCCACCAATGCCTAAGAGCCAACCTCATTGGTGATGTCACAATGGCTCATTCCACCAATGCCTAAGAATCAACCCTCACTGGTGATGTCACAATGGTTCTTTCCACCAATGCCTAAGAGCCAACCTCATTGGTGATGTCACAATGGCTCATTCCACCGATGCCTAAGAATCAACCCTCACTGGTGATGTCACAATGGTTCTTTCCACCAATGCCTAAGAGCCAACCTCATTGGTGATGTCACAATGGCTCATTCCACCAATGCCTAAGAATCAACCCTCACTGGTGATGTCACAATGGCTCTTTCCACCAATGCCTAAGAGCCAGCCTCATCGGTGATGTCACAATGGTTTGATTTCCCTATACTAGATGCATTTGCCTCATTGAAACAAAAACTGTGGAATAACTTGTAAGTTTCATGGCTCCACATCATTCTCTTCATGGCTGGGCTGAGAACTTTTCAGCGGCACCTCCTATACTGGCCTTCATGAGATTGCATGCCCCTCAGTCCCCTTTCACTTTAAATAGTTCATTAACATTATTTATTGTTGCATTTTCTCAATTGCTTTTTCTGGCTATTGGTTTACTATCCATCTACTTCATTCCCTCGGCGTACTTAAGCCTCAACCTCGGCTCATCCTGCCTTTAGACAATTATAAGATGGACGATAAATGCACACCTTAATGAAAAATATATTTACTGTTTCTTTTAAAAGCTCCAAGGCATAAAACACTGTTGCCTGTTGGCTGTGTCAATGACAATTCGTAAATACCAGTTGGTGATCATTTCCAGGTTCCCCCCAAATTGGTCAGAACAACACAGTCAAGGATTGTTTGTGTTGAAAGCTGGGAGCTTTTAAAAGAAACAATACTGACTTTTTCATTAAGGAAGATGCATTTGTGCATCTGCCATTTTGGATATCACAGACTGTCTGCCTTACTGTTTTCTTAGCCCTTATTTAGATAATTAAATGCAAGATTATGGTCATTCTGAAGGTCCCTTAGAGAATAACTAAGATCAGAGGAATAGGGAAACTAATTTCAACTGAAATGCAGTAAGGTTAGAAAAATCAATCAATAAAATAAAATACAGAGCCTAAGCCAGAAAAATCTAAAAGTCTTTACTTAGTGCCACAATCTGACTGAACCCTGAAAAAACCAAGCTCTTCTTGACAAGCCCTAACCACAAGCTAACAAATACCTCCTTGAAATTAAACGGGCTTGTTTACCCAATAAACCCTACCATCAAAGTCCTTGGAGTCATCCTGGACCGAGGCTTGACCTTTGAAGACCATACCAATGCTCAGCTCAAAAAATGCTTTAGCACCCTCTGGAAACTCCGAACCATCAAACACTATTTCGATTTCCTCTCCTTTCGCTTGCTAGTTCAGTCTCTAATCCTAAGCACCCTAGATTACTGCAATGTCATCTACCTGGGATCCTTTAAGAAGATCACTAAGCGCCTGAGACTCATCCAGAATACTGCCGAAAATCATGTATCTCTTACTGCAAGAGTTGAACAATTCTCAAAAGGAGTACCTCCATTCCTTCCACTATTTTGTCTTTTGTCACCAACCTACTGATAACCCCCCCCCCCAATACAAGACCTTCAGAAAAGAAATAAAAACGATACTCTTCAAGAAATCACGGAATCTCTTGTAACATATCAATTACCTTCCATCCTCCCGCCTTCACCCCGCCCCACAGATACTACCAGTTCTTCTCAATTTCTCTTGAATTCACCAATGATCTACTGTATCCCACCATTTATATCTCTTTTTGTAACCCACCTTTTCATCTTCTCTTGAATTTACCAATGATCCAATATTGTAACCCACCTTTTATAACTCTTTTGTACTCCGCCTTGAACTGCAAGGTAATGGCGGAATAGAAATCTCTAATGTAATGTAATATTCCCTCCGTCTCTTCTCTGTTCAGTAACTGGAGTTCCTGTCTCCCTATTTTAATTATGTGATCTGCTCTGCTGTTCTCTCATAAAGGAAGGTAGACACCTCCTTTCTTTCTAGAACTCTAGAGTATCAGGTGTATACGTGTAAGCAGTTAAGCTAGGGCGAATGCTTTCATTCAATGCCAGAGAAGCATGTGTAACTTATAGTGATCTGTAAGTGTCTGCCCCACTCATTATCCACCTGCCCTCTGCTCATGTACATGCCCACCTGTCAAATATGAGCCTAGGTGGATAGTTGGCATTTATGAACATAGGTAAACACATTCACGTGCATATCTCGCTAGTCTAGTCACTTGTGTGATAAAAGATAACATCTTATTTCTCTAAAGCAGGGGTTTTCAACCCAGTCCTCAGGACACACATAGCCAGTCAGGCTTTCAGGACTTACCCAGGCCAAATGGCCCATCCACAGCATCCACTATGTCCTCCTCTTCCTATTGGCTAAGGCGCTTAACATTTGCATCTCCTCTTCCAATAGGCTACGGCTCTTTACACCTGCATTATGATATCATAAAGCTTTATGGTTATAGAAATATAGAATATGATGGCAGATAAAGGCCAAATGGCCCATCCAGTCTGCCCATCCACAGCATCCACTATCTCCTCCTCTCCCTATTGGCTAAGGCTCTTAACATTTGCATCTCCTCTTCCTATAGGCTAAGGCTCTTTACACCTGCATTATGAGGTCACAGAGCTTTATGGTTATAGACACATAGAAACATGATGGCAGATAAAAGCCAAATGGCCCATCCAGTCTGCCCATCTGCAGTAGCCACTATCTCCTCCTCTCCCTAAGACATCCCACATGATCGTTCCACACTATCTTGATTTCAGATATAGTCTTCGTCTCCACCACTCTACCGGAGACTATTCCAGGCATCTACCACCCTTTCTGTAAAGAAGTATTTTCTTACATTACTCCTGGTCCTAATCACCTCTTAACGAAGAAAGGCTAAACAAATTGCAGCTATACTCTCTCGAAGAACGTAGGGAGAGGGGAGACATGATTGAGACATTTAAGTATATCACTGATCGTATTGAGGTAGAAGATGATAATAAAGGGCGGGAAGTTTCATGGCGACACCAGGAAGTACTTCTTCACTGAAAGAGTGGTTGACATTTGAAATGAGCTTCCAGCACAGGTGATCAAGGCCAGTAGCGTGCCAGATTTTAAGAACAGATGGGATGCTCATGTCGGATCTCTAAGAGGGAATGGGACATCAGAGTGCGATCTCTCAAAGGGTAGCTAGGAGGGTGGGTGCGTCAGTAGAGTGGGCAGACTTGATGGGCCTTGGCCCTTTTCTGCCGTCACTTTTCTATGTTTCTATGTTTCTAACTTCATCCTATGTCCTCTAAGTTTCTTGGCTCTTAATATTAATGTATCTATCATTTTGAATTATGTTTTGTAGTTAATCTTTTGTTAATCGCATTGAATTTTAAGGTAACTGCGGTTTAGAAATAAATTCTTATGTTGTTATTCCGGAGTTTTCTTTCATTTGCATAAGTCTCACCTCCTGTACATTAATGCTAAGGAGATATTTAAACGTCTCTATCATATCTCCTCTCGCCCGTCTTTTTTTCCAGAATATACTTGTACATATTAAGTTGTCTAAGCCTGTCCCCACAGGATTTTATGACAAAGACCAGTATCCAATTTTGTAGCAGCCCTCTAGACTAGTGGTTCCCAACCCTGTCCTGGAGGAACACCAGGCCAATTGGGTTTTCAGGCTAGCCCTAATGAATATGCATGAAGCAAATTTGCATGCCTATCACTTCCATCATATGCAAATCTCTCTCATGCATATTCATTAGGGCTAGCCTGAAAACCCGATTGGCCTGGTGTTCCTCCAGGACAGGGTTGGGAATCACTGCTCTAGACCAATACCATCCTATTTATATCTTTTTGAAGAAGCGACCTCCAAAATTGTACAGTTTTCCATGATGCAGATTCGCATACAATGGAGGCAGTGCATAATTATAGTCCTCATCCATACTCCACTCAGGCTTTCCCTTAATGTCCACCTGAATGGTGGGTGGGGGGAGGGAAATGTATTTTGAGGATTAAAATTACTTAATTATAATATTGTAATCACATCATGTGTCTTATTGTATTAATAATTGGGAAGAGGATGGGAGAAAATGATTGTTTTATGTATTATTTGTGGAGTTAATAGTGCGTTTTATGCAGTATTTTATGTTCAATTAATTTTGTATTGCACTGTCAATGTTTGAAAATCAATAAAGATTTAAAAACAAAAAAGTCCACCTGAATGCAAGTACTGTACTATGGAAAATAGTTGCAGCAGAATACATAGCCAAATTATACCTACGTGACCAGGATAGCAGCATTCACACAAGCATCCCCTTAAAGAATTACCTCCATCATCTCAACGATTCTCCTGAATTAGAAACACCTCTTGTGATGGGCTGTGTGCTGTGCTCTGCCTCTGCGTTTCGTGGATCGCCAGACCCCTTTATTTACCAAACCCACTTCCTCCCTCACACTGCAGGGGCTGCTTGGACCACATTTCTACCACTGCCTGTGCCTCCTAGCACTGGGTTTCTCTGCACACTACAAGCAGGGGATAATGCAAAGGGAAGCTTCTGCTCCAGTGCGGCAGCTGGTAAGCCAGCGCTGGGAACAGTGAGCAATTGTCTTATACTGTGCCAGGGCATTTTGTGCCCCAAGGGTCAGCCTCTTGGCCACGGAAGTGTAAACAAATACACCAGCTCCTCCAGAGACCATCATAAAAACTCTGAGCTTTCCTCTTATCCCAAAGAGACATGCAGACTTCTAGTATCAGAGCTACACTGAAAAAAATAATAAAAGAAGCACAAGTGATTGTTCAGAATTAAAGCTAAGTCCTCTGCAGGTACAGGATGTGCAAAAGTGAACACGAAACAGGCCACGTTGCAAAAGACAAAAGACAATGACTTTCCTCCTCCTCTTGAAGATTTTCAGTGGCGTAGGAGCAGGAGGAGGGTGCAGTCACCCCTCCTGCTCCAGAAGATGGGAGCCTGCCTCGAAGGAGCAGGAGGGACCAGGCATCTCTCCTGCTCCCAACAATTATAAAGGTACCAAGGTGGGTGGGCTGGGCCCGACCGCCTGGGCCGACCAGGGGTGGACTGGGGGGTGGGAGGCCTAGGAGCAGGAGAGACCGAGCATCCCTCCTGCTCCCAACTTTGGTGTCGGGGGTGGGCCGTGCTGTGTCGGGGGGGGGGGGAGTGCTGCGCTGATTTTTTTTTCCGTTTTAACACAGATGGCAAGAGGGAGTTGGCACCTCTCTTGCTTTTTTCTCTGGGGAGGGGGGGCGTGGCAGAGCAGAGCAGGGCAGGCAGGAAAGATCGCGGCCTGGGGGGGTGTCGGGCAGATCTCTCTTGCCTATTCCCAGACTCTCCTGCTCTCTGCCGCCATTCCCCGCAGTGCAGGCCCGCTTTAAAACCACGGGCTTGCACTGCAGGGAATGGCGGCAGAGAGCAGGAGAGTCCGGGAGCAGGCAAGAGAGATCTGGGCTGGGCTGAGCCCTGACAGCAGTGACAGGAGGCTGCTTCTCCTGTCACTACTGTCAGGGTGTGCGCATGAGCGGGGAACACTCTGGCCGTGAGAAGGGGGAATGTAGGGGGTGTGTTAATGATCGTCTCCATTTGCATGAAGGCCTTTACTGAATCAGTCGGCTGGCATGCAATAGGAAACGGATCATGCACAGTTTGGAGGTTTAGTGAATCCTGCCCTAAATGTTTTATACCCCAGGTCAGTGCAAAACATTTGGGATGGCTAAACATTTGTTGGCACCTAAGTTAAGAGGGAAACACCATTTAAAACACTACTTTAAAAAAATGTCAAGGCGCTTTTCAGCACCCCAAAAAAAAACCAAAACCCCAGCACCAAAATCACGCCTCTGGAAGTGCCTACTGACTAGGGTTACCAGATTTGTGCAGTGACATCTGTGGTTTGCTCAGTGGTTTGAACAGTTCAGTGTTCTTTGTCATACAAATGTGTGGAACACTGGACTACTTATATGCACTAGGTAGGCTTGCCAAAAAACTATCTCACATCTGCCCTGAATTTATGTCCAATATTTACCATCCTGAGCCCCTTATAAAGGAACAAGTCATTAAGTTCTGATAACGCTATCAGGTTGGTGTTTCATGAATCATGCCCATAGGACCCCTGAGGAAGATTTTAAAGGTCGAAACACGGACCTTGTTGGGTCCTCTTCATTGACTTTAGTTATGGATGAACTTAACAGCTTCGAACTTGAGGATTTACTGCTTGTTTCAATAAAGCCTTCATCAGTAACATCTGGTTCCACAGCCTTTTTTGCTTTAGACTTTATAAATCACGCTACCATTACCTCTGAAGATTTATTCCGAGGTTCTGTCTTCTGTCTGTTGAGCTTCTGTTGAATAAGTAGAGATTGATCTGTACGAGAGTCATAACCCCCATGTTCCGAGTCATCTGTGCAAGTGTCTCTTCCAGTCTCTACAAAGAAAGAAACGGAAGGCAGAATCTTAAGCATCACTGAACTTATTAATTTAAGATGTATGGTGGTATATGGGACAGAATATTACCCATATTATCAATAAACAGAGCTATGAAAAGTAAGGAAAATGATAGAGCACAGGAAGGTGGGTAATCCCTAAATTATCCAACTGGCTTGAATAATGTGGGCTTTTATTACTTGTACCATTTGGACTTGCCCCCAACTTCTCTTATGCATGCATATCAGTGCACACAGTTAATTTGCATGCACAACTTGATTAATTGGCTTAATCTGTGCTAATAATTGGCAATTAACACCTCCTAATTGATGCCAATTGGCATGAATTAAAAGTTACATGCACAATGTGGAAAGCACGATTCTATAAAAAGTATGTGCCAGTTGTAGTTCATGAATTTGAAAAGGGGGTGTGGTCAGGGGAGGGGCTTGGGCGGATCATGGGAATTCCTAAAAGTTATGCACATGAATATGCATGAGGTAGATTTGCATCTCAAGGAGGCAGTGCATGCAAATCCATCTCATACATATTCATTGTGGATATCCTGAAAACCTGACCTGCCTGTGGCTCTCGAGGATTGGAATTGCCTCCCCCTGTTGTAGAATATGCCGATCCACGCACAACTTAGGCACAAGTATTTACACCTGGCTTTAGCTGACTTAAATGGGTGCACCTAAAAGTTATGCAATGCACTGGCATTTTGCGTGATTTTAAAAAAAGGTACAAGCACCTTATCGAATCGCATTATGCGCCTCTCTTTTTGGTGCTGTATATAGAATCAGGCCCTTAGTCCGTATTCTCTATAGGGTGCCAATCGTGCGATCGGACTGTATAGAGAATCGCGCGTCCACAAAAGTAGCCCAGGATTTTCTGGGCCTACATTTCCAACAGCCTATCTATGCCATGAATCGCACCTATGTAGGCTCTTTACGGCACCTAACACCACTTCTGGCATTAGCCAGGCCCATAGTGGCATTAAGCATTGTACAGCACCTACGTAGGCATGATTCCGACACCTTTTATTGAGGCGTCAGTAGGCACTTAATTTTTTTTACCGTTTAAAACAGCGTCTCTCAATTAACTTAGGCACCGGTAGAGTGCCTACCGGTGTGTAAGTTTTGGCATCGTTTATAGAATATCCCCCTCAAAGTCTATCAAATTACTTTACTTCCTTTTAATTGGAGATGTGTATGATTTCCAAATCCAAATTGGCTTACAGAGTAATGCAATGCGCATTAATCACGAGTGCGCAGATGGCTGAGGTAACTTCAAATTATACATGGGAATAATAAGATTTCAAAGAGAAATCATGTCGATGCTTTTAGGGTCATCAAAGAAAATTGTGTTATTAAGAAAGCAACTGCCCCCCAGTTATGACCTGAACGGTATCTTTGCTCAAGTTAAGGTGTAAATTAAAAGGGAAAGAGGTCATAGAATTGTTTTGCATATTATTACCCTAAAACGACTCCTACTGCTTTTGTCAAACAACGAAAAAGCTCAGAGCAGATACAATCTGCCGTCTTCTTTTTCTTCACTGGTTTTGATTGATAGCTTGCTTTAAGGTCCCTACACAGCTCCCAGTCTTTGGAAGCAGCGATTCAAAGAGCAGGTGGAAAAATAATCTGCTCCGATCACAAGGCATCTGCTAAGTCATATTCACAGCCTAAGGAAGACATCCACAGTTTTGATTTCTACAGACATTCCAGAGTTCTGCAACACAGAAAGAGCTTCAGGAATCTCCAGGGTACCTGGGACATTTCAGAGGTGGCTTTTCTGTTATAACATAACATAAAATCGGATTTCCATAACCATAGAGTGCTATGCGGTTTACAAAAGATTGAGTTAAATTAACATAATTGAATGAGCTCGATAGAATGGAATTCTAATTATCTAAAAATTTAGTGAATATCAGAGTTTTTAATTGTCTTCTAAAATGTAAATAGGAATAAGAAGTCGGTAACAAATGCCGAAAGTCTTTATCATAAAGAGCCACCTGAAAAGAAAGGGTGTGGTTATGATATCTTTTAAATTTGCAGCCCTTGACAGACGGAAATACAAAGAGAGCATGGGATCGTCTAAGGTTCCTCTGAGAGCCAACTGACCGAACCCAACTTAAAGAGGAGCCTGACCGAACCCAACTTAAAGAGGAGCCTGACAGAACCCAACTTAAAGAGGAGCCTGACCGAACCCAACTTAAAGAGGAGCCTGACCGAACCCAACTTAAAGAGGAGCCTGACCGAACCCAACTTAAAGAGTATACGAGCCTCTACTGGTAGCTGATGTAATTCCCGAAAAAAGGGAGTTACATGATTGAACATTTTCAGTTCATGTAACTCCCTTTTTTATGGCAATCATCTTCCTAAAACACTGCAGCACATTTTCCATTGCTTTTGTCTTCAGCACAATTCATTTTGCATCGGGCTCTTGGTTTGTTCCATTTGCGCTTCTGTTATTACTTAACTGATGCAGGAGAAAAGCTATTGGAAGAGTAAAGTGTTCCACTGTGAAAAGGATAATTTCCCTTTGAATAATGCATGCATTAAACAGCAACAGAATTCCAAGGGGGGGGGGGAAATCCTTATATTTCAGAATCACAATACCTTTACCTGGCTTTGATTTTAGGAGGCATGTTTCCAGTAGATTGCTAGAATACTGAAGGAAAGCAAAGAGCTGAGAATATGCCTGAAGCCAAGGATGCTTCTAGAGGCTTCCACGCACACTCGCTCTCTGAAAGCAAGAGCATAAGAAACATCCAAAGTCCAACGAGCTCAACAGTGGCAGTCTGGGCCACAATTATTCCTGCAGATTCCAAAATGTAGGGAAGTATGGAAATTGGAGGGGCTGCCACTTCCATGCACAACTTACAGAATACAATAAGTTACGAACACCCTAGCTGCATTTTATGCCCAATGAGAGATAAGAATATAAGAATAGCCTTACTGGGTCAGACCAATGGTCCATCTAACCCTGTATTCCGTCTTGACGGAGGCCAATACAAGTCACAAGTACCTGGCAAAAACCCAAATAGCAGCATTCCAGAGCAAGCAGTGGCTTCTCCCATGTCTGTCTCAACAGCAGTTTAAAGACTTTTCCTCCAGGAGCTTGTCCAAACCTTTTTTAAAACTAGCTATATTAATCGCTTTTACCACATCCTTTGGCAACACATTCAAGAGCTTAACTATTCTCTGAGTGAAAAAATATTTCCTCCTATCGGTTTTAAAAGTATTACTCTGCACGTTCATTGAGTGTCCCCTAGTCTTTGTAAATCTTGATGCAGAATAAAATCGATCCACTTGTACCCATTTTACACCACTCGGGATTTTGTTGACTTCGATCCTATCTCCCCTCAGCCGTCTCTTTTCCAAGTTGAAGAGTCCTAATCTCTTTAGTCTTTCCTCATACGAGAGGAGTTCCATCCCCTTTATCATCTTGATCGTTCTTCTTTGAACCTTTTCTGGTGCCACTATATCTTTTTTGAGGTAAGGAGATTAGAACTGAACACAATGCTCAAGGTGAGGTCGCACCATTGAGATGCAGGTCTATGGCTGTTGTAACTGTGAGCCCATAAATGTAAGGTGTACGAATACCAGGACACATTAGTATTCTAGACTGAAATCTGAGCAACCAGTTGCCATTATAGAGTAGGCTTTGACCACACACTTATAGAACAACTCCACAATGCATTGATGTCATGACTCTAAGATGCACAAAGAGGGTTTCCCTCCTTATTCTGTAAATTCACATTAAAAAAGGATAATGAGGTTCCTGCAAAAGAACATTTGCTGGTTATTGCATCATGACTCCAGTGGAATCTGAGCCTGAAAAAGTTTATTAAATATAACATAAAACATAAAAATCGACTTTATAGACCGTAAGGATCTATGCGGTTTACAAAAGATTAACTTATATCACAAATAGAACAATGAAGAAAATTAATTTTACCCCCAAATCTGGAAAATAAATAAAGGGGTCTTTTACTAAGGCGCTAACCGATTTAGCGTGATAAATGCTAACATGCCCATTATATTCCATGGGTGCATTAGCATTTAGCGTGTGCTAAATCAATTAGTGCGCGCCTTAGTAAAAGACCCCATAAGTCTTCAAATGTCTTCTGAACTCCAAGTATGACATAGATACCAAGAATAGTTGTCTAAAATCTTGATCCCAAAGAGCAGCGTAAACTCATCTGCTCCCTAGTTGTCCTCTTGTGATTGGATCCTCAGCCCCAGCTTTGAAATGCATATTCAGTTTGGCAAAATCAGCGCATCGACCCCATAAAGTACAGAGTCAAAAAGTTAAGGGATGAAAGTTTGCAAGAAAAAATAGCGCGATAGAAAAACTTGGAACATGGCCGATCTCCATCATCCATGACATTGCTTTTTCCCCCGCATTAAATATTTTGCTCAAGGGATTGCACTTTGAAAACAGTAAATCTGTGAGAAAAGCCCTCAAACTTGCAGGCAAGTGGTCCGTGGCTAAGAGGACTTGATTGCCCATTAAAACTTGTCTCGTGTGACTGCTTCCGTGACATCTCTGGAGCTCCCTCTACAGCTGCTAAGGCAACCAGTCAAATATACCAAGACATGATTCATAGTTTGTTACAATGGGAATCACTCTTTATAAAGTGGATCACAAAGACCTGTTTTATATCACATAATTGCCCCACTGTAATGCATAAGTTAAACCTTTTACAAATCAGACCCTTAGGCTCCGGTACTCAAATATCTTCTACATTTTACTATGCTAATTCACTGGAACTAATAGAAGCTGACGGGAGTTCCCATAAATATATAAAAAGCCATAAGATCTCTAAGGGAATGAAAGAGAGAGCAGATGGCATGGATGAGTAGTCTGGATAGGCCACACAGGCCTGTAGTCTCAAACTAGTACCAATATTGGTGGCCACCTTATAAGCCGCTACCTATCACGTGTCAATTACGCATCAGTGCCAGCTTCAGAATCACGCCAATGTGAAAGATAGGCACCAGAAATGTAGACCAGGGTTTTCCTGGACTACATTTCCAGTGCCTATCTTCATGTGAATCGTGCCTACGTAGACACTTTAAGCCACCAAACACCACTTCGGGCGTTGACCATGCCTACTTTGGCATTCAAAGGCTTAAAGTGCCTATATGTGCCTGAAATCCCTGTTAAAAACGCCGTTTGGATAGCATTTTTAACGGAGGTATGGGTGCCTACTGGTACCTAGAAAATCAGTGTTGTTTTTAAAATCTGGGCCATAGTTTTTTTTTATCTGTAAGAATCATTTCCACTAGGAGGTCACCCATGTATCCACCACTCTATACCTATAAAGAAGTATTTATTCTTGTTTCTTTGCCTTCATTTTTCAATGGCTTTGTGTTTCTCCTGAAAGAATCATTTCCACCAGGAGGTCATCCAAGCATCTACCACCCTATATCAATAAAGAAGTATTTACTCTTGTTTCTTTACCAATACTCTAGGGAGCATAATGTGTTATTATTTCTAAGGTTGCGATAGATCATATTATTCCAAGATTCAGGATATCCCTTATAGGTTTATGCCCCTTGTTTCTCTTCCAAATCCTTTACACCAGTGATTCTCAACCCTATCCTGGAGGACCACCAGAACAGTCGGGTTTTTGGGATAGCCCTAATGAATATGCATGAGAGAGGTTTGCATATAATGGAGGTGACAGGCATGTGAATCTGCCCCATGCATATTCATTAGGGCTATCCCTAAAACCCGAATGGCCTGGTGGTCCTCCAGGACAGGGTTGGGAACTACTGCCTTACACTGTCTTCCAAAATTCAATGGGAAAATTGTCCATGGTACGGAAAGAAAGCTTTGGTCTTTTTTTTTTAAGAGTATAAACGTCCAAATACCATTACGTTTTATCTAGAATGAAAAACATTAATATCAAACAACACAAATTCAGCCGCTTAATTTTTTTCCATCTAGCTCAGGGGTGTCAAAATCCCTCCTCAAGGGCCGCAATCCAGTCGGGTTTTCAGGATTTCCCCAATGAATATGCATTGAAAGTAGCGCATGCAAATAGATCTCATGCATATTCATTGGGGAAATCCTGAAAACCTGACTGGATTGTGGCCCTCGAGGAGGGGCTTTGATACCCCTGATCTAGCTGGTTATCTATTTTGCAGGACTTGACAACTTGTGAACCTTCAACAGGAAGCTAGTGAGGTGTAGTTAGATCCTCTGCTGTTGACGTCACCATTACTGTTCCTATCCACAGTAAAACATTATTTGTTAAAACATTCCTCCTTGATGTTTCCTAATTAAAAATTAACCACACACACTTAATTCATTCGATCGTTAATGTTCTCGAGGGGCAGTTCAGGCCAGATTACGGAAGAAATGAAATCCATCAATCAAAGCTATTATGAAACTTCTATAAGATTGGCAACAAAATGAAACAAAATGAAACAAAATTCTGTACATAGCAAGTTTGTATCTTACTTCTTTGAAAGATTAATACATTGAGGGACTGACAGCTCATAGATCACTAACCCCTTCTTTTACTAAGGTGTGCTATGCGCTAACCGTTAACGTGTCCATAGACTAAAATTTTTACATTTTGTCCAAATTTTACATATAAAAATGAGACACGTATTATAAAAAAATCCAAACACGTCCATGTTTCATCTACTGCTTCCTTCGGGGTGGGGGTTGTAAGGAAGGCAAAACCAACTTCCAGTGCAAACACCTACAGAAAACCAAGCATATATATATATATATATATATATATATATATATATATATATATACAGTGGCATAGGGAGGGTGGGAGGTACCCGGGGTGGTGGGGGTCTCCTGTCGCCCTCTTCTCCACCCCCGCCGCACATGCTTCCCTGGTGCAAGCAGCATCTCTAACTCGTTGCCTGTGCCAGCATCGGCTCTCCTTCTGATGTCACTTCCTAGTCGCGGGACCCGGAAGTGACGTCAGAGGGGAGCGACGAGGCTGGCACGATAAGAAGGTTGGAGCTGCTGCTCATGCCGGCAAAGAGCTAGAAGTATTGTGGGGGGGGGGGGGGGGGGGTGAATTGAAGGCGTGCGTGAGGCGGGGGAGGAGTGGGAAGGAGCAGGGACGGAGAGGAGGAAAGGTGCTGGCGCCACACCAAGACGGCGCCCAGGGCAGTCTGTCGTCCCCCACTTACTACATCACTGTGTAAATTAAAATATATATATTCTCTCTTGTAGGTCTCCACCATCAGCTGCCTTTGTATAGATAGATAGAGAGGAGCCAACTTTTCAAAATTATTGGGGGGGGGGTGCTAAACCCAATATATATATATCTTTCATATCTCTCTATCTATATCTATACAAATATCTATTGATCTATCTATCTATAGAAGCCAAGTCTGCGGGTGCTGTGAGTGCTTGAGCACCCCCCCCCTAATATTGAACAAACTCCTTGACTGTGTCCAGGGAGAGGTAATTTCCATTAGGTTTAGCACCCCCCCCCCCCAATAATTTTGAAAAGTTGGCCCCTCTCTATCTATCTATACAAAGGCAGCTGATGGTGGAGACCTACAAGAGAGAGTCTATAAGCCAAGAATAATGCCCATTTTCTAACTTGGGCATGCCCCCTCCAAAGAATAATTTTCAGAATCAGTAATACGTGTGTTAATGCATACCAACAGGAAAAATATTGCAAAACGCTTTAACGCATTTCTGTGGTAACCTGTTGGTATGCGTTAACCACACATTAAGGGCTTAATGCCCATTAGTTAACTGTACAAACAAAGCTTTTTGTATGGTTAAAAATCACTCTACCTCGTTCCTGTTCTGCATGTATTTCAGGTGATTCTGCACTGAGGGGCTGCGGTGAGATCCGATTGGGTTGAAGCCACGAAGAGTGTTTGTTCAGGTTCTGAGGATGCGTTTGGCTCTGGGCTAAGCACGGCATGCTTCTCCTAGAGGACTTTAGTGAGTGATCTTTACTCGTTTCACTTCTACTTGTATTCATACCTAAAAGCAAAAAAGATAGGAAACTGCAAATTAAAACCATATTTTCTAAATAATAGACGATAAAGCAGTGTGAAAACTCATTGTAAGCTCTCTAAGGGTGAAAACTTGCAGCAGCCTTTTCAGTAGCAAGACAGAAGCGTAAGAGGATTACTCCTGCCCCAGCTCACCACTGGACCACAAGGGCTTACGGAGGCCTGTGACAGATCCAGGGTCCAGGAAGCAGGAGGGGAGATGCAGAGCCGGCTAGGACAGGGCAGAGAAGATTCCTGTCCCACCTCACCGCTAGTCACCAGGAGGAAATGAGAATTTCTCCTGCCGGCTGACTTGTGGTGGGGTTCGGGGGTTCCCTGCCGTGGCCGTTCCCCCATCAGCTGAACGGTAGGGACTTCCCAAAGCTGCAATTTTGTAACCGGTGCCCTACAGAACTGCGGCTTTGGGGAATCCCCCTGCCACACTCAGCTGCTGCGGTCTAGCGGCTGAAATGTAGACCTGGGTTTTCTGGGTCTACATTTCAACCGCCTATCATGGCGTGGCTCTGTAACTCGCGCCCTGGAATGATTGAATACGATAAGGCTCGTGATGCTGTTTAATTCCTTGCAACAAGGCCTCATGCTGAACTGGGTCTGTGGTGATGCCACTGGCAGAATCGGTTATCAGTTGAACACCTCGCTCGGCTGTGTCATTAACCACCTTCATGGTATTGACAAACTGTTCAGTGGTACGGAAGTTTGGATCTTCAGACCACACTGTCCACTGGCTTTGCCAACCATTCATTGGTAATGCCAAGAGCGTGAAACAGGAAATGTGGTTCAGGTCCAACCAAGTCTCCCACTGACATGCTTCGGTGTACCTGCTTGCCACAACGAAACTGTTTGCCAAAATGCGTGTGTTTAGCTATTAGCAAAGTAAGTTACATTTCTGTTATTTTCTAGACAACCTAACGGGGCAGGTGCTGGACGATCAGGCAGTCAAGCTTTTAGTCGATACTAAGAATTGCATCCATCTTTAATGGCTCATGATTTACTCAACTAAAATGAAAGCCTGACTCTAAAGAGAATATAATGCACTTTTCCAGCATTAGCTCAGAGAAAAAGACATGATTAAGTAGCATTTTCAAGATCATTTCGGTTGAAAATGAAATGCAGCAGTGGAATTGAAATTGTAGGACCACTGCTAATATTTGTGCTGCATGCTGAGGATTCTCCCATATTTTAGGAAATATTGCTTTGTCTAACCTACAGAGAAGATAAAATAGTAACATGAAGCCAACAGATTCAAGTCCACAAAAACTAAAACTGTCCAAGCTATCTGCATTATTCTTTTTTCCATAACATCCTAAAGCAATAGCATTGCATTAAAATAATGAAGATGCAAGAGTAAGCAGCATATGGGCCTAACTGTTAGATGGTGGTAGGATGTCTATGGCCGCCATTACTAGAATCAGGGCCTATCTCTGTGAATCCCATCCCCCTTCTAAATGGATAATTTCGGACAAATTGAGCCGGATTCAGTAAATGGCACTGAAAATTCAGCACCAAGAAAATATCAGCGCTGAAAGGTATCCTATAAAGGGCATTCTGGGACGGGTGCTCTTCACAGCATAGGAGATAGGCCCCGATTCTAGTAATGGCGCTCTACGTTAGGTGGCCATAGACATCCCACCACCACCTAACTCAGTGGTCTCAAACTCAAATCATTTGCAGGGCCACATTGTGGATCTGTAGGTACTTGGAGGGCCGCAGAAAAAATTAGTTAATGTCGTATTCAAGAAATGACAATTTTGCATGAGGTAAAACTCTTTATAGTTTATAAATCTTTCCTTTCTAGATGGGAGAATGGCAGCCATTTTGAAGGCACCCTTTGGCGCCTCCGTATTTTTTTAAAGTCAGTTCTTAATTGGTTTTAATCGAGGCTGTCAATTACTCTCACCAATTAAAACAATTAAGTTAGGCCAGTGGTCTCAAACACGTGACAAGGGGGCCACATGCGGCCACATGCGGCCCACCAGGCCCAAACAGTTTCTTGATCATACGTCTCTTTAATTATAAATGACAATATTATTATTAAGACTTAGCCAAAAGGAAAGATTTATAAACTATAAAGAGTTTTACCTCATGCAAAACTGCCATTTCTTTAATAAGACATTAACTATTTTTTTTCTGAGTACCTACAAATCCAAAATGTAGCCCTGCAAAGGGTTTGAGTTTGAGACCGTGCCGTAGAGGCTGAATATTGCCACTTAGACGTTTAAGGTATATATTCAAGCGACAACATACATTGGCTCTGTGAATCCCATCCCCCTTCTAGATGGATAATTTTGGACAAATTGAGCCGGATTCAGTAAATGGCACTGAAAATTCAGCACCAAGAAAATATCAGCGCTGAAAGGTATCCTATAAAGGGCATTCTGGGACGGGTGCTCTTCACAGCATAGGAGATAGGCCCCGATTCTAGTAACGGCGCTCTACGTTAGGCGGCCATAGACATCCTACCACCGCCTAACTTAATTGTTTTAATTGGTGAGAAACAGCAGAGTAATTGACAGCCTCAATTAAAACCAATTAAGAACTGACTTTAAAAAAAACGGAGGCGCCAAAGGGTGCCTTCAAAATGGCTGCCATTCTCCCATCTAGAAAGGCGCTGTAGGACGCGTAATGCCACTGCAGGCATGGCTATCGCCAGAGGCTATCACCGGAAGTGGCATTAGTCATCATAAAGCGCCTTCATAGCCACAATTGTCATCAGAAATGTAGGCCTTAAAACCCTGGCCTATGTTTCTTATATGAAGCCGCAATTCCACAGTTGCCAAATTTTTTTATTTTTCTGTTCTTGCCCATTTTTGTCTCTCATAATATGTCCCTTATATTCCTCCCACCGGCTCCTTCATGATTTTTTTTTTCTATAAGGGATGTTCAGTATAGCACAGCATTGGGTATGTTTTACATTGAGCTGTGCAGGGCTTTCTTACCCACGTCACCTGCATCCTGCATTTAGTACATCCCAACTCCCACCTCAACAACGTTTATACTCAGGCTGGTGGCCCTCGGGGTTTTTTAGGCCTTCCTTTCTTTTTTTTCAGATTTTTCAGGGTAGGTTCTAGAATTTTCTCTTCTATTTAGTTTATTGTCCGGGCTTGTTTTTCTCGATTGCAGTTTTGGCGCCTTTTCGCGAAACGCCTTTTCTCGAAACGTCTTTTCTCGAAACGTCACGTGACCGCTTGACCTCGAGCACAAGGTTAAAAAGCCGGGCTCGCGCCACTTCGCTTTCAGTCAGGAGTTTGCGCGTTGCTGCTCGAGCGCTCGGGCGAAAGCTCTGCTCGCGGCTTCGCTGATGTTCTGTGACTTTTGCATGTCTCAGGTACGGCCTCTCTTCATGCCCCCCCCCCCCTCCGCCGTGCAACCCCCAGCTTTCTCGCCCGCGGGTCTTTTGTGTTCCACAGTTGTGCCATTTTGGGGTTTCTTTTTTCGACTCGACACTTTCGTCAGGTACAGTTTTATTCAGTTTTCCAGTCAAAAGTCAAACAGTTTTACGCTTCTCTTTTTTATTATTATTATTATTAACTTTCTGGGTTCCTTCATGGTACGTTTAAGTATTTTTTTTCCCGGTTCGGTTTTGTTCAGTTTTCCAGTCAAAGTTAAACAGTTTTATGCTTCTCTTTTTTATTATTAATAACTTTCTGGGTTCCTTCATGGTATGTTTAAGTGTCAGATCAAAGGCGCGCCCAGACCATTGAGCGCAGCGCGGACGCGCGCGCCGCTCTAAATTACTGTTTTTAGGGCTCCGACGGGGGACGTGGGGGGGGGGGGGAACCCCGCCAGTTTACTTAATAGACATCGCGCCGCGTTGTTGGGGTGTGGGGGATGTAACCCCCCCACATTTTACTGAAAACTTAACTTTTTCCCTGTTTTTAGGGAAAAAGTGAAGTTTACAGTAAAATGTGGAGGGTTACAAACTCCCCATAACGCCGGCGCGATGTCTATTAAGTAAACTGGAGGGGGGGGGGGTTCCCCAACAAAACCCCCCGTCGGAGCCCCTAAAAACGCTTCTCTTTTTTATTATTAATAATAATAACTTTCTGGGTTCCTTCATGGTACGTTTAAGTATTTTTTTTCCGGTTCGGTTTTGTTCAGTTTTCCAGTCAAAAGTCAAACAATTTTACGCTTCTCTTTTTTATTATTATTAATTTTCTGGGTTAAAAGCGCGCCGGGACAAAGACGCGCCCAGACCATTGAGCGCAGCGCGGAGGCGCGCGCCGCTCTAAATTACTGTTTTTAGGGCTCCGACGGGGGGCGTGGGGGGGGGGGAACCCCGCCAGTTTACTTAATAGACATCGCGCCGCGTTGTGGGGGTGTGGGGGATGTAACCCCCCCCCATTTTACTGAAAACTTAACTTTTTCCCTGTTTTTAGGGAAAAAGTGAAGTTTACAGTAAAATGTGGAGGGTTACAACCCCCCCAAACTCCCCATAACGCCGGCGCGATGTCTATTAAGTAAACTGGAGGGGGGGGGGTTCCCCAACAAACCCCCCCGTCGGAGCCCCTAAAAACTGTAATTTTGTGCGGCGCGCGCCTTTGTCTTTCGCGGTTTTGTTCAGTTTTCCAGTCAAAAGTCAAACAGTTTTACGCTTGTCTTTTTTTTTTTTTTTTTTTTTTATTAACTTTCTGGGTTCCTTCATGGTACGTTTAAGTATTTTTTTCCCGGTTCGGTTTTGTTCAGTTTTCCAGTCAAAAGTTAAACAGTTTTACGCTTCTCTTTTTTATTATTATTATTATTATTAATAACTTTCTGGGTTCCTTCATGGTATGTTTAAGTGTCAGATCAAAAGCGCGCCGGGACAAAGACGCGCCCAGACCATTGAGCGCAGCGCGGAGGCGCGCGCCGCTCTAAATTACTGTTTTTAGGGCTCCGACTGGGGACGGGGGGGGGGGGACCCCGCCAGTTTACTTAATAGACATCGCGCCGCGTTGTGGGGGTGTGGGGGTTGTAACCCCCCACATTTTACTGAAAACTTAACTTTTTCCCTGTTTTTAGGGAAAAAGTGAAGTTTACAGTAAAATGTGGAGGGTTACAAACTCCCCATAACGCCGGCGCGATGTCTATTAAGTAAACTGGAGGGGTTCCCCCCCCCCACGTCCCCCGTCGGAGCCCTAAAAACAGTAATTTTGTGCGGCGCGCGCCTCCGCGCTGCGCTCAATTTGCGGCGCGCGCCTTTGTCTTTCGCGGCTTTGTTCAGTTTTCCAGTCAAAAGTCAAACAGTTTTACGCTTGTCTTTTTTTTAATTTTTATTAACTTTCTGGCTTCCTTCATGGTACGTTTAAGTATTTTTTCATTTTTTATTATTATTAACTTTCTGGCTTCCTTCATGATAAGTTTAAGTATTTTTTTCCGGTACGGTTTTGTTCAGTTTTCCAGTCAAACCCAAACAGTTTTACGCGTGTCTTTTTTTTTTTTTATTTTTATTAACTTTCTGGTTTCCTTCATAGTGTGTTTAAGTATTTATTCACCTTTATCAGTTCGGTGTTTTTTTAACGCGTTGTCCCGTACCGGAAATCCCTGTGTGTTTTACTAGTTTGTTTGCTTTTTTTTTTTTTTTTTTATACAGCTCGCATAATGCCTTTTTTTCTCCCTGTATTTCCAGCGGGTCTATCCATAGAAATGCTTTAGGCTTCTTGCTTTTCCATATTGTTCCTATTGCGTTGATAGGCTTGCAAGGGGTAAAAAGCGGACCTGACGGATCTTCCTGACGGATCCTAATGCTTTAACCCTCCCTATGCCGAGACTTTTGCCCTGAGGTCGGTGCCGCTTTTAGTCTCGGCAAAGGGAGGGAAAAGCATTAGGATCGGTCCGAGCTCAGATTGTTAAGGACGGGCAGTTTGACCCCTTCCCAAGATGCTTTTCCAGGCTTCCTTTGCCCTCTCACTGGTTTTTCAGACTTGCATTTTTATGCTGTGCTATGTATGAATATACCTTATGCTTCATGTATCTAGTGTTTTTTATATGCACTACTGAGAGGTTATTATGTATTTTGATGCTTATCTATATATGCAAATGCCTTTTGCCTTTTCCTTCTCTTGCTGGGATTTTATATGCACTATATATGCTCCTTTGACATTATGTATTTTGATGCTTGTCTATAAATGCAAATGCATTTTGCCTTTTCCTTCTCTTGCTGGGTTTTTATATATACTACATCTTCATAGTAACATAGTAGATGACGGCAGATAAAGACCAGTCTGCCCAACCTAATTCAATTTAAATTTTTTAAATTTTTTTCTTCTTAGCTATTTCTAGGCAAGAATCCAAAGCTCTACCCGGTACTGTGCTTGGGTTCCAAGTGCTGAAATATCCATCAAAACCTACACCAGCCCATCTACACCCTCCCAGCCATTGAAGCCCTCTCCAGCCTATCCTCCCCCAAACGGCCATATACAGACAGACTGGGCAAGTTTGCCTCTTTTGAGGTTATTATATATTTTGATGCTTGTTTATATATGCACATGCCATATGCATTTTCCTTTTCTTTGCTGGATTTTTATATATACTACATCCTCATAGTGACATAGTAGATGACGGCAGATAAAAACCCAAATGGTCCTTCCAGTCTGCCCAACCTGATTCAATTTAATTTTTTTCTTCTTAGCTATTTCTGGGCAAGAATCCAAAGCTCTACCCGGTGCTGTGCTTGAGTTCCAAGTGCCGAAATCTCCATCAAAACCTACTCCCAGCCATTGAAGGCCTCTCCAGCCCATTTTCCACTAAACTGCCATATACAGACAGACCGGGCAAGTTTGCTCTTTTGAGATTATTATATACTTTGATGCTTGTCTATATATGCACATGCCCTGTGTGTTTTCCTTCTCTTTGCTGGGATTTTATATGCACTATATATGCTCCTTTGACATTATGTATTTTGATGCTTATCTATAAATGCAAATGCATTTTGCCTTTTCCTTCTCTTGCTAGGTTTTTATATGCACTGCATCTTCCTTTGAGGTTATTATGTATTTTGATGCTTGTGTATATATGCAAATGCATTTGCCTTTTCCTTCTCTTACTAGGTTTTTATATGCACTGCATCTTCCTTTGAGGTTATTATGTATTTTGATGCTTGTATATATATGCAAATGCATTTGCCTTTTCCTTCTCTTGCTAGGTTTTTATATGCACTGCATCCTCCTTTGAGGTTATTATGTATTTTGATGCTTGTGTATATATGCAAATGCATTTGCCTTTTCCTTCTCTTGCTAGGTTTTTATATGCACTGCATCTTCCTTTGAGGTTATTATGTATTTTGATGCTTGTGTATATATGCAAATGCCTTTTGCCTTTTCCTTCTCTTGCTGGGTTTTTATATGCACTGCATCCTCCTTTGAGGTTATTATGTATTTTGATGCTTGTGTATATATGCAAATGCATTTGCCTTTTCCTTCTCTTGCTAGGTTTTTATATGCACTGCATCTTCCTTTGAGGTTATTATGTATTTTGATGCTTGTGTATATATGCAGATGCCTTATGCCTTTTCCTTTTCTTGCTGGGTTTTTATATGCACTAAATCCTCCTTTGAGGTTATTATGTATTTTCATGCTTGTCTATATATGCTCATGCCATATACCTGTTCCCACTCTTTGCTGGGTTTTTATATATACTATATCTTCATAGTTACATAATAGATGACGGCAGATAAAGACCCGAATGGTCCATCCAGTCTGCACAACCTGATTCAATTTAAATTTTTTTTTAAATTTTTTCTTATTAGCTATTTCTGGGCAAGAATCCAAAGCTCTACCCGGTGCTGTGCTTGGGTTCCAACTGCTGAAATCTCCGTGAAAACCTACTCCAGCCCATCTACACCCTCACAGCCATTGAAGGCCTCTCCAGGCCATCCTCCCCCAAACGGCCATATTCAGACACAAACCGTGCAAGTCTGCCTCTTTTGAGGTTTTTATGTATTTTGATGCTTGTCTATATATGCACATGCCTTATGCCTTTTCCTTCTCTTGCTGGGTTTTTATACTTGAACTTTTAAATGTTGTTTTATGTATGAATACACCTTATGCTTCATGTATGTAATGGTTTTTATATAAACTACATGCACCTTTGATGTTATTACCGTGTTTTTCGATCTATAAGACGCACCCGTTCGCAACCCACAGTCAAAAGTCGCCGTGCTCGCCCGCCTGAAGTCCCCACCCACACCCAAAGCCGCCAGCAGTCGAAGTAGCCCGCCCGCAGCCCATAGTCAGAAGCCGCCCACACCCGATGCCAAAGGAGCCCGGTCGAAGCCACCCACACCCTAAGCCAAAACCGCCCGCCTGCAGCCCGCAGTCAGAATCTGTCCGTCCGAAGCCGCTCGCATCCGAAACCGAAGCCACCCGCCCGAAGCCCACAGTCATAAACCGCCCGCACCTGAAGGATTCCGCCCGAAGCAGAAGCCGCCCGCCCATAGCTCACAGTTGGAAGCCGCCCACAAAGCCGCCGGCACCAGAAGCTGCCGTCAGCCGAAGTAGCCCACATGCAGCCTACAGTCAGAAGCCGCCCGCAGCGAAGGAGCCCGCCTGAATCCGACCACACCCGAACCCGCCCGTACACAGCCCACAGACAGATGCCACCCGAAACAAAGGAGCCTGTCCGAAGCTGCCTGCACCTAAAGCAGCCTGCCCGCAGCCCATAGTCAGAAGCCTTCCACAACGAAATAGCCCGCCCAAAGCCACCCGAAGCCGAAGCAGCCCGCCCGAGGTCCACAGTCAAGCTACCCGCACCCGCCGCCGCCAGCAGATGAAACAGCCCACCTGGAGCACACAGTCAGAAGCCGACTGCAAGGAAGTAGCCGGCACGAAGCCGCCTGCACCCAAAATTGCCAGTAGCCGTAGCTGCCCGCTCGCAGCCCACAGTCAGAATCCACCCGCACCCGAAGCCGCCAGCAGCTTAACAGCCCGCCTGCAGCCCACAGTCAGAAGCCGCCTGTAGCGAAGCAGCCCGCCTGAAGCCGCCCGCACCCGAAGTCCCCAACAACCGAAGCCGCCCGCCCGCAGCTCGAAGCCGTCCCGGTACCTTTTTAAAGTTGTGGTGCTCTCCTGCTGGATGGCTGTCTTTGGAAGCAGAGCAGCGCGAAGCAGAAGCGCGACCTTTGCACTTACTGTCTGGTCTCGTGTCGCTCATTGATTGATTGGCTGATGTTAGTTTTTGATGAGAAGGCAGTAATTGCAATGGTCGCACTTCTGCTTAGCGCTGTTCTGCTTTAAAAGACAGCCATCCAGCAGGAGAGCTCCAGAACTTTAAAAAGGTACCGGGACGGCTTAGAGCTGCGGGTGGGCGTCTTTGGCTGCTGGGGACTTCGGATGCAGGCAGCTTCAGGCGGGCTACTTCGCTGTGGGCGGCTTCTGACTGTGGACTGCAGGCAGGCTGTTCAGCTGCTGGCGGCATTGGATGCGGGTGGATTCTGACTGTTTGCTGCGAGCAGGCAGCTACGGCTACTGGCAACTTTGGGTGCAGGCGGCTTCGTGCCGGCTACTTCCCTGCAGTCAGCTTCTGACTGTGTGCTCCAGGTGGGCTGTTTCATCTGCTGGCGGCATCGACTGCGGGCAGCTTCTGACTGTGGACTGCGGGCGGGCTGCTTCGGCTTCGGGGGCGGGCGGCTTTGGCGGGCTACTTCACTGTGGAAGGCTTCTGACTATAGGCTGCGGGCGGGCTGCTTCTGGTGCTCGCGGCTTCGGACAGGCTCCTTTGTTTTGGGCGGCTTCTCTCTGTGGGCTGTGTATGGGCGGTTTCGGGTGTGGTTGGATTCGGGCGGGCTCCCTCACTGCAGGCGGCTTCTGATTGCAAATGGGCCCGCCCGAAGCCGCTTGCACCCGACGTTGGCAGCAGGTGACGCCGTCGGCCTCCAGCCCGAAGCTGCCCCGGTACCTTTTTACTGTTGTGGTGCTCTCCTACTAGATTGCTATCTTTGGAAACAGAGTGGCGCGAAGTAGGAGCACGACCTTTGCGCTTACTGTCTTCTCATCGAGAACTGAAATCAGCCAATCACTGTGCGACGCGAGACCAGGCAGGAAGCGCAAAGGTCGCGCTTCTGCGTCGTGCCGATCTGCTTCCAAAGAAGGACGTCCAGAAGGAGAGCATCACACCTTTAAAAAGGTACCGGGAGGGAGGGAGGGAGGGGAAAGAGTATTCGCTCCATAAGATGCCCCCACTTTTCTACCCCCTCTTTGGGGGTGGAAAAAGTGCATCTTATGGAGCGAAAAATACGGAATGTATTTTTGTTGGTTGTCTATATATGCACATGCATATGCCTTTTCCTTTTCTTTTCTGGGATTTCATATGCACTATATGCTCCTTTGACCTTATGTATTTTGATGCTTCTCTATATATGCTCATGCCATATGCCTTTTCCTTTTCTTTTCTGGGATTTCATATGCACTATATGCTCCTTTGACCTTATGTATTTTGATGCTTCTCTACATATGCTCATGCCATATGCCTTTTCCTTTTCTATTCTGGGTTTTCATATGCACTATATGCTCCTTTGACCTTATGTATTTTGATGCTTCTCTACATATGCTCATGCCATATGCCTTTTCCTTTTCTTTTCTGGGTTTTCATATGCACTATATGCTCCTTTGACCTTATGTATTTTGATGCTTCTCTACATATGCTCATGCCATATGCCTTTTCCTTTTCTTTTCTGGGTTTTCATATGCACTATATGCTCCTTTGACCTTATGTATTTTGATGCTTCTCTACATATGCTCATGCCATATGCCTTTTCCTTTTCTTTTCTGGGTTTTCATATGCACTATATGCTCCTTTGACCTTATGTATTTTGATGCTTGTCTACATATGCTCATGCCATATGCCTTTTCCTTTTCTTTTCTGGGTTTTCATATGCACTATATGCTCCTTTGACCTTATGTATTTTGATGCTTCTCTATATATGCTCATGCATATGCCTTTTCCTTTTCTTTGCTGGGTTTTCATATGCACTATATGCTCTTTTGACATTATGTATTTTGATGCTTCTCTATATATGCTCATGCATATGCCTTTTCCTTTTCTTTGCTGGGTTTTCATATGCACTATATGCTTCTTTGACGTCATTATGTATTTTTATAGTTGTCTATATATGCATATGCCACCCGCCTGCTTCAGAAGCCGCTAACAGTCGATCTAGCCCACCCTCCGCCCGCAACGAAGGAGCCCACTTGAATCCAACCACGCCCGAAGCCGCCCATACACAGCCTACAGAGAGAAGCCGCCCAAAACAAAGGAGCCTGTCCGAAGCCGCGAGCACCAGAAGCAGCCCGCCCGCAGCCCTTAGTCAGAAGCCTTCCACAGTGAAGTAGCCCACCCAAAGCCGCCCGCGCCCAAAGCTGAAGCAGCCCGCCCGCAGCCCACAATCAGAAGCCGCCAGCAGATGAAACAGCCCACCTGGAGCACACAGTCAGAAGCTGACTGCAGGGAAGTAGCCGGCACGAAGCCGCCTGCACCCAATGTTGCCAGTAGCCGAAGCTGCCCGCTCGCAGCCCACAGTCAGAATCTACCCACACCCGAAGCCGCCAGCAACCGAACAGCCCGCCTGCAGCCCACAGTCAGAAGCCGCCCGCAGCGAAGGAGCCCGCCTGAAGCCACCCGCACCCGAAGTCCCCAGCAGCCGAAGACGCCCGCCCGCAGCCCGAAGCCGTCCTGGTACCTTTTTAAAGTTTTGGTGCTCTCCTGCTGGATGGCTGTCTTTGGAAGCAGAGCAGCGCGAAGCAGAAGCGTGACCTTTGCACTTACTGTCTGGTCTCGTGTCGCTCATTGATTGATTGGCTGATGTTAGTTTTTGATGAGAAGGCAGTAAGCGCAATGGTCGCACTTCTGCTTCGCGCTGTTCTGCTTTCAAAGACAGCCATCCAGCAGGAGAGCTCCAGAACTTTAAAAAGGTACCGGGACGGCTTAGAGCTGCGGGTGGGCGTCTTCGGCTGCTGGGGACTTCGGATGCAGGCAGCTTCAGGCGGGCTACTTCGCTGTGTGCGTCTTCTGACTGTGGACTGTTCAGCTGCTGGCGGCATCGGATGCGGGTGGATTCTGACTGTTTGCTGCGAGCAGGCAGCTACTGCTACTGGCAACTTTGGGTGCAGGCGGCTTTGTGCCGGCTACTTCCCTGCAGTCAGCTTCTGACTGTGTGCTCCAGGTGGGCTGTTTCATCTGCTGGCGGCTTCAGCTGTGGGCAGCTTCTGATTGTGGGCTGCGGGCGGGCTGCTTCAGCTTCGGGCGTGGGCAGCTTTGGGTGGGCTACTTCACTGTGGAAGGCTTCTGACTAAGGGCTGCGGGCGGGCTGCTTCTGGTGCTCGCGTCTTCGGACAGGCTCCTTTGTTTTGGGCGGCTTCTCTCTGTGGGCTGTGTATGGGCGGTTTCGGGTGTGGTTGGATTCGGGCGGGCTCCCTCACTGCAGGCGGCTTCTGATTGCAAATGGGCCCGCCCGAAGCCGCCTGCACCCGACGTTGGCAGCAGGTGACGCCGTCTGCCTCCATCCCGAAGCCGCCCCGGTACCTTTTTACAGTTGTGGTGCTCTCCTGCTGGATTGCTGTCTTTGGAAACAGAGCGGCGCAAAGTAGGAGCACGACCTTTGCGCTTACTGTCTTCTCATCGAGAACTGAAATCAGCCAATCACTGTGCGACGCGAGACCAGGCAGGAAGCGCAAAGGTCGCGCTTCTGCGTCGTGCCGCTCTGCTTCCAAAGAAGGACGTCCAGAAGGAGAGCATCACACCTTTAAAAAGGTACCGGGAGAGAGGGAGGGGAAAGAGTATTCGCTCCATAAGATGCCCCCACTTTTCTACCCCCTTTTTGGGGGTGGAAAAAGTGCATCTTATGGAGCGAAAAATACAGAATGTATTTTTGTTGCTTGTCTATATATGCACATGCCTTATGCCTTTTCCTTCTCTTGCTGGGTTTTATACTTGGCTTTTTTAAATGTTAGTTTATGTATGAATATACAGTGGTGCCTCACACAACGAACTTAATTGGTTCCAGGAGCAAGTTTGTTATGTGAAACGTTCGTTATGTGAAACGCGTTTTCCCATAGGAATACATGTAAAAAAAAATAATTCGTTCTGCAGCATAAAATATGCTAAGATGACATAAAAAAGATAAATTTTTTGTTATTATTTTTATTTAGATACATCTAAAAACATACATCTCCCTGTCCTTTTACTTCCACTATCTTCCTATCCCATCTCTATTCCCTTTTGTCCCTCTCCCCATGATCAATCATCTCACCACCTCTCTCTGCCCTCACCCTCAGGGTTCAAGATTGCTTCCACTCTTTTTCCTGTTGTTCTCTCTGCCTGTCACCCTATGATTTAGCATCCCTTCTGCCCTTGTCCAATATTTCCCCTTCTCTCTCGCCCTCTCATCCCCTGCTCCAACATGTGCTTTCAGCGGCCTTCTCCCCCCTTAAGCGTCTTTTCTTCTCTACTCCACCTTTCCTCCCTCCCTGCCTCCACCTTTGTGGCGCTTTTGCACCCGACCGACAACAGAACAGGCCCGGTCGGACAAATCTCCCTGTCCTGTAGCCGCGAATCTAAATTACCTTCTTACAGCAGCTGGATTATTGAAGCTGCTGTAAGAGGTAATTTAGATTCGCGGCTACAGGGCAGGGAGGTTTGTCGGCCGGGCCTGTTGTCGGTCGATCGGGGGACCTGACCAGCTGTGCACATTCTTCGGGGCGGACCGCCCCCTCCCCCCTCTTTCGTTCGCCATTGCCTTCTTCCTACCTGCCCTGCCGCAGCCGCACACAGCCGAACGGAAGTCTTCCTGATGTCAGCGCTGACGTCGGAGGAAGGGAGGGCTTTGCTTAAGCCCTCCCTCCGACGTCAGCGCTGACATCGGGAAGATTTACGTTCGGCTGTGTGCTGCGACAGGGCAGGTAAGGAGAAGGAGACTACCCTCGCGGCTCGACCAAACCCGCTGCGATCCAACCCCGCAGGAACCCCGGACTTCGTTGTGTGAAACGAAGTCCGTTGTACGAATCAAGACATAAAGTTCGTTGTGCGCAGCGTTCGCTGTGCGAGGCGTTCGCTGTGCGAGGCACCACTGTACCTTATGCTTCATGTATGTAATGTTTTTTATATAAACTACATGCTGCTTTGACGTTATTGCCGTGTTTTTCAATCTATAAGACGCACCTGTCCATAAGACGCACATGTCCGCAACCCACAGTCAAAGACTGTCCGCAGTGATGTCACCCGCCTGCTCCCGAAGCCGCTAACAGTCGATCTAGCCCACCCTCCGCCCGCAACGAAGGAGCCCACTTGAATCCAACCACACCCGAAGCCGCTCATACTCAGCCTACAGAGAGAAGCCGCCCAAAACAAAGGAGCCTGTCCGAAGCCGCGAACACCAGAAGCAGCCCGCCCGCAGCCTATAGTCAGAAGCCTTCCACAGCGAAGTAGCCCGCTCAAAGCCGCCCACGCCAGATTTCGAAGCAGCCCGCCCGCAGCCCACAGTCAGAATCTGCCCGCACTTGACACCGCCAGCAGATGAAGCAGCCCACCTGGAGCACACAATCAGAAGCCGACTGCAGGGAAGTAGCCGGCACGAAGCCGCCTGCACCCGATGTTGCCAGTAGCCGAAGCTGCCCGCTCGCAGCCCACAGTCAGAATCTACCCACATCCTAAGCCGCCAGCAACTGAACAGCCAGCCTGCAGCCCACAGTCAGAAGCCGCCCGCAGCGAAGGAGCCCGCCTGAAGCCACCCGCACCCGAAGTCCCCAGCAGCCGAAGACGCCCGCCCGCAGCCCGAAGCCGTCCTGGTACCTTTTTAAAGTTTTGGTGCTCTCCTGCTGGATGGCTGTCTTTGGAAGCAGAGCAGCGCGAAGCAGAAGCGTGACCTTTGCACTTACTGCCTGGTCTCGTGTCGCTCATTGATTGATTGGCTGATGTTAGTTTTTGATGAGAAGGCAGTAATTGCAATGGTCACACTTCTGCTTAGCGCTGTTCTGCTTTCAAAGACAGCCATCCAGCAGGAGAGCTCCAGAACTTTAAAAAGGTACCGGGACGGCTTAGAGCTGCGGGTGGGCGTCTTCGGCTGCTGGGGACTTCGGATGCAGGCAGCTTCAGGCGGGCTACTTCGCTGTGTGCGTCTTCTGACTGTGGACTGTTCAGCTGCTGGCGGCATCGGATGCGGGTGGATTCTGACTGTTTGCTGCGAGCAGGCAGCTACGGCTACTGGCAACTTTGGGTGCAGGCGGCTTTGTGCCGGCTACTTCCCTGCAGTCAGCTTCTGACTGTGTGCTCCAGGTGGGCTGTTTCATCTGCTGGCGGCTTCAGCTGTGGGCAGCTTCTGATTGTGGGCTGCGGGCGGGCTGCTTCAGCTTCGGGCGCGGGCAGCTTTGGGTGGGCTACTTCACTGTGGAAGGCTTCTGACTAAGGGCTGCGGGCGGGCTGCTTCTGGTGCTCGCGGCTTCGGACAGGCTCCTTTGTTTTGGGCGGCTTCTCTCTGTGGGCTGTGTATGGGCGGTTTCGGGTGTGGTTGGATTCGGGCGGGCTCCTTCACTGCAGGCGGCTTCTGATTGCAAATGGGCCCGCCCGAAGCCGCTTGCACCCGACGTTGGCAGCAGGTGACGCCGTCGGCCTCCAGCCCGAAGCTGCCCCGGTACCTTTTTACAGTTGTGGTGCTCTCCTGCTGGATTGCTGTCTTTGGAAACAGAGCGGCGCGAAGTAGGAGCACGACCTTTGCGCTTACTGTCTTCTCATCG
Source organism: Geotrypetes seraphini (assembly GCF_902459505.1). Taxonomy (NCBI): domain Eukaryota; kingdom Metazoa; phylum Chordata; class Amphibia; order Gymnophiona; family Dermophiidae; genus Geotrypetes; species Geotrypetes seraphini. The sequence continues at coordinate 2,917,443 of NC_047102.1, forward strand.
AGAACTGAAATCAGCCAATCACTGTGCGACGCGAGACCAGGCAGGAAGCGCAAAGGTCGCGCTTCTGCGTCGTGCCGCTCTGCTTCCAAAGAAGGACGTCCAGAAGGAGAGCATCACACCTTTAAAAAGGTACCGGGAGAGAGGGAGGGGAAAGAGTATTCGCTCCATAAGATGCCCCCACTTTTCTACCCCCTCTTTGGGGGTGGAAAAAGTGCATCTTATGGAGCGAAAAATACGGAATGTATTTTTGTTGCTTGTTTATATATGCACATGCCTTATGCATTTTCCTTTTCTTTGCTAGGTTTTTATATGCACTATATGCTCCTTTGACCTTATGTATTTTGATGCTTGTCTACATATGCTCATGCCATATGCCTTTTCCTTTTCTTTTCTGGGTTTTCATATGCACTATATGCTCCTTTGACCTTATGTATTTTGATGCTTCTCTATATATGCTCATGCATATGCCTTTTCCTTTTCTTTGCTGGGTTTTCATATGCACTATATGCTCTTTTGACATTATGTATTTTGATGCTTCTCTATATATGCTCATGCATATGCCTTTTCCTTTTCTTTGCTGGGTTTTCATATGCACTATATGCTTCTTTGACATCATTATGTATTTTTATGGTTATCTATATATGCATATGCCTTATGCCTTTTCCTTCTCTTGCTGGGTTTTTATACTTGGCTTTTTTAAATGTTGTTTTATGTATGAATATACCTTATGCTTCATGTATGCAATGTTTTTTATATAAACTACATGCTGCTTTGACATTATTGCCGTGTTTTTCAATCTATAAGACACACATGTCCGCAACCCACAGTCAAAGACTGTCCGCAGTGATGTCACCCGCCTGCTTCCGAAGCTGCTAACAGTCGATCTAGCCCACCCTCCGCCCGCAACGAAGGAGCCCACTTGAATCCAACCACGCCCGAAGCCGCCCATACACAGCCTACAGAGAGAAGCCGCCCAAAACAAAGGAGCCTGTCCGAAGCCGCGAGCACCAGAAGCAGCCCGCCCGCAGCCTATAGTCAGAATCTGCCCGCACTTGATGCCGCCAGCAGATGAAGCAGCCCACCTGGAGCACACAATCAGAAGCCGACTGCAGGGAAGTAGCCGGTACGAAGCCGCCTGCACCCGATGTTGCCAGTAGCCGAAGCTGCCCGCTCGCAGCCCACAGTCAGAATCTACCCACACCCGAAGCCGCCAGCAACCGAACAGCCCGCCTGCAGCCCACATTCAGAAGCCGCCCGCAGCGAAGGAGCCCGCCTGAAGCCGCCCGCACCCGAAGTCCCCAGCAGCCGAAGACGCCCGCCCGCAGCCCAAAGCCGTCCTGGTACCTTTTTAAAGTTTTGGTGCTCTCCTGCTGGATGGCTGTCTTTGGAAGCAGAGCAGCGCGAAGCAGAAGCGCGACCTTTGCACTTACTGCCTGGTCTCGTGTCGCTCATTGATTGGCTGATGTTAGTTTTTGATGAGAAGGCAGTAATTGCAATGGTCGCACTTCTGCTTCACGCTGTTCTGCTTTCAAAGACAGCCATCCAGCAGGAGAGCTCCAGAACTTTAAAAAGGTACCGGGACGGCTTAGAGCTGCGGTTGGGCGTCTTCGGCTGCTGGGGACTTCGGATGCAGGCAGCTTCAGGCGGGCTACTTCGCTGTGGGCGGCTTCTGACTGTGGACTGCAGGCAGGCTGTTCAGCTGCTGGCGGCATCGGATGCGGGTGGATTCTGACTGTGGGCTGCGGGCGGGCTGCTTCGGCTTCGGGGGCGGGCGGCTTTGGGCGGGCTACTTCACTGTGGAAGGCTTCTGACTAAGGGCTGCGGGCGGGCTGCTTCTGGTGCTCGCGGCTTCGGACAGGCTCCTTTGTTTTGGGCGGCTTCTCTCTGTGGGCTGTGTATGGGCGGCTTCGGGTGTGGTTGGATTCGGGCGGGCTCCTTCACTGCAGGCGGCTTCTGATTGTGGGCTGAGGGCAGGCTACTTCGGCTGGTGGCAGCTTCATGTGTGGGTGGGCGACTTCTGGCTGGCTCCTTCGCTGAGGGCGGATTTTGTCTGTGGGTTGCAGGCAGGTGCATCTTATGGATAGGTGTGTCTTATAGATCGAAAAGCACGAAGGAGGAGTGCAACCTTTGTGCTTTCTGCCTTCTCATCAAAAACTGACATCAGCCAATACTGAGCAACGCGAAATCAGGCAGGAACGCAAAGGTCGCTCTCCTACGGCGTGCCGCTCTGGTTCAAAGACAGCTGTCCAGTAGGAGAGCACCAAAACTCCGCCTGAAGTCCCCACCCACACCCAAAGCCGCCAGCAGTCGAAGTAGCCCGCCCGCAGCCCAGGTGGAGGATGGGAGGAAGGTGTATTCCCTTCATATGACGCCCCCACTTTTCTACCTGCTTTTGGGGGTGGAAAAAGCGTGCCTTATGGAGCAAAAAATAAGGTATGTATTTTTGATGCTTGTCTATATTTGCAGATGTTTTATGTCTTTTCCTTCTCTTTGCTGGGTTTTTATACTTGGATTTTTAAATGTTGTTTTAGGTATGACTATACCTTATGCTTCATGTGTGTAATGTTTTTTATATAAACTACATGCTGCTTTGACGTGTTCTTCAATCTATAAGACGCACCTGTCCATAAGACGCACCTGCCCGCAACCCACAGTCAAAAGCCGTCCGCAGAAAAGTCGCCCGCTCGAATTTGCCATCAGCTGAAGTAGCCCGTCTGCAGCCCTTAGTCAGAAACCGGCCGCTAGAACGAGCTCACCCGAAGCCGCTTGTACCCGAAGCAGCCCGCTAGAAGGAGCATGTCCGATGTCGCTTGTACTCGAAGCAGCCCGCTAGAAGGAGCATGCCCGATGTCGCTTGTACTAGAAGGAGCATGCCCGATGTCGCTTGTACCCGAAGCAGCCCGGTAGAAGGAGCATGCCCGATGTCGCTTGTACCCGAAGCAGCCCGGTAGAAGGAGCATGCCCGATGTCGCTTGTACCCGTAGCAGCCCGCTAGAAGGAGCATGCCCGATGTTGCTTGTACCCGTAGCAGCCCGCTAGAAGGAGCATGCCCGATGTCGCTTGTACCCGTAGCAGCCCGCCTGCAGCACACAATCCGAAGCCGCCCACACCCGAAGCTGGCCGCCCACAGCCCAAAGTCAGAAACCACCTGCACCTGAAGCCGCCAGCAGCTGAAGCAGCCCGGCTGCAGTCCACAGTCAAAAGCTGCCCGCAGTGAAGGAGTCCGACCTTAACCGCTCGCACCTGAAACCGAAGCCGTCTGCACCTGACGCCGAAGGTGCGCGCCCGAATCCGAATTTGCCCGCCCACCGCCCACAGCGAATGAGCCCGCCCGATGCCACCTGCACCCGACGTTGACAGCAGGTGACGCCATCGGCCTCCAGTCCGAAGCCGCCCCGGTACCTTTTTACAGTTGTGGTGCTCTCCTGCTGGATTGCTGTCTTTGGAAATAGAGCGGCGCGAAGTAGGAGCACGACCTATGTGCTTACTGTCTTCTCATCAAGAACTGAAATCAGCCAATCACTGTGCGACGCGAGACCAGGCAGGAAGCTCAAAGGTCGCGCTTCTGCATCGTGCCGCTCTGCTTCCAAAGAAGGACGTCCAGAAGGAGAGCATCACACCTTTAAAAAGGTACCGGGAGAGAGGGAGGGGAAAGAGTATTCGCTCCATAAGATGCCCCCACTTTTCTACCCCCTCTTTGGGGGTGGAAAAAGTGCATCTTATGGAGCGAAAAATACGGAATGTATTTTTGTTGCTTGTTTATATATGCACATGCCTTATGCCTTTTCCTTTTCTTTGCTAGGTTTTCATATGCACTATATGCTCTTTTGACCTTATGTATTTTGATGCTTCTCTATATATGCTCATGCATATGCCTTTTCCTTTTCTTTGCTAGGTTTTCATATGCACTATATGCTCTTTTGACATTATGTATTTTGATGCTTCTCTATATATGCTCATGCCATATACCTTTTCCTTTTCTTTGCTGGGTTTTCGTATGCACTATATGCTCTTTTGACATTATGTATTTTGATGCTTCTCTATATATGCTCATGCCATATACCTTTTCCTTTTCTTTGCTGGGTTTTCATATGCACTATATGCTCCTTTGACATTATGTATTTTGATGCTTCTCTATATATGCTCATGCATATGCCTTTTCCTTTTCTTTGCTGGGTATGGGGTATCATCCTTTGACGTTATTATGTATTATGATGCTTGTCTATATATGCAAATGCCTTATGCCTTTTCCTTCTCTTTACTGGGGCCAATGAGACCATAGACTCCGCGACAGTGACTCTTAGAACTATTAGGAAGAACCTTCAGAGACTTGAAGCAGCGGCTACGAAATCATCTGAAGACATCTCTAAGGTATCAATTAAATTGGACGATTTATCTTCTGTACAAAATATTCAATTAGAAATGCACAGAAAATTTGAATTAGTGGACAAAGAAATTTCTTCACTAAAATCTTTCTGCTACCATGGTTCAAAATAGAACTTTTCTTTAACGAAAATTGAAATTTGGAAAACTTTAGTAGAAGACTGAATGTTGAATTTTCCTAAGCTAACCTTGGGTACACCTACAGAAGCTTTTAAAATATATTTAATGGAGACATTAAAAATTTCACCTGAATGTATGCCACCTATAAATAAAATATATTACTTACCATGGAAATCACAAAATTCTCACCCTAATGAATTATATTTACATAATGTAACTGGTATTCCTTAGCAACAGCAGCAGATGAATCCAGAGACCAATGGGGTAGCCCACATCTACCAGCAGGCGGAGATAGAGAAACTGATTAACATGTGGTCCTATTGACTGGCACTCCTCCTGTATCTTTAGTATGCTCTATCTCCCAGCAGGTGATGGTCGCTATTCAACTAGCTCCTGAATTCTGGCTGTGACTGGAAAATTATTTTCTCCTGTTGAGATTTCTCTTCAGTGAGCTAACATTTCTCATTCTCCTGTTGAGATTTTCTCTTCAGTGAGACAGGGGTGTCCAGCTGAACGATGCCGGCTTTAGGATTTACACCTGGGCCTCCCCCCCCAGGTCCCTGCCTCACCCTCCCTCCAGTGATAGAGGGTCTACCTTGGTCTCTAATTTTCTTCTTTCCCTTAAAAAATAAAAAAACCCATAGTTGCTGAATAACCTTTATGCCCTGTTAGTGCTGAGCAACCGGCTAGAGAATGACACGGTGACAAAATTCATCACCGTTCCCGTCCCTGCGGATAACCGCGGGAAATAATCCCATGTCATTTTCTAGTGTCTATTTCAGCCTCAGTCTTTCTACACCAGCATTCTTCAAAGCAAAGCTTGTGGGTCAGTGGTTGTGGCCATTCATACTCTGATTCTTCCCTCTCTCCTTAGAGAATGACATGAAGATGGTTTACCGCAGTTATCCGTGGGGACGGGAATGGTGATGAATTTTGTCACTGTATTATTCTCTACAACCGGCTTCTGCCGGCCCTGCAAGCGAGGTTGTTAGTATCTGATTACTCACGTTGTTGGAACTGTGCAATTGTGTTAGTGGTTTTGAACGGCGGATTTTCTAGTTTATTTTAGGAAACGCTGACTTGGGGAGGCGAGGAATGTGTGAGAAGGGCTTGATGGCTCCGGGTATATAATTCAGATACCATGGTAGGAGCTGTTGCCTTCCCGCGCGCTTTATTTTTTCTTCTGAGGTGCATGTCGCGGATTTCATGCTGTGTCTCAGCGACGTTGCTTTTCTGGTCTGTAGGCACCAGCCGTGTCGGATTTCTTAGAAACATAGAAACATAGAAAGATGACGGCAGAAAAGGGCCACAGCCCATCAAGTCTGCCCACTCCATTTACCCACCCTATTAAGTCTTAGTGCTAATGACTTAGTTCCTTAACTCGACCGTCGCAGGGATCCCACGTGGATGTCCCATTTATTCTTAAAGTCGAGCACACTGGTGGCCTTGATCACCTGCATCAGAAGTTTGTTCCAGTGATCTAACACCCTTTCTGTGAAGAAATACTTCCTGATGTCACCACTAAATTTCCCTCCTCTGAGTTTGAGCGGGTGCCCCCTTGTGACCGAGGGTCCCTTGGGAAAGAATATATCGTTTTCCACCTCTACACGACCTGTGACGTACTTGAATGTCTCGATCATGTCACCCCTTTCCCTGCGCTTCTTGGCGGTTGGCTCCGGGTATGATTTTTCAGCGAGGTTAGTTGGGGCTGGCACATTTGTCCGTGACATAGTCTCACGCTTGTTATCGTGCACTGCCGAGATCGCCGCAGCGTGGTTAGCGTTCTCCATAAGGCTGACTGAGAGTCAGTGTTTGCTGCGGCTCGGTTTATTTTATCCCGCTGGTCAGTTATTTTAACTGTTTCTTAGGGACCGCTGTCATGCAGGGAGCATGAGGCTCACGCTTGTACACCTGCGCTGGTGGGAGTGGCAGCGGACTTTTATTAGCGTCTGACGCAGCTTCTATGCCTTCGGGGTCAGATGCGTTGGAGGTTATGGCAGTTCTGTGCATTGCTGAGACGGTGCAGCTCAGTGTGTGGAGGTCTCCTGAGTTTTTTTTCCCCCAATTAAGTTGACTCTTTGGGAGTCTCTGCAGGTGCTTGGGAGAGAGAGAGCATCTACTCTCTGTTTAACCACCCAGTTTCAGATTTCCTCCTTACTGGGTCGGTAGCAGGCAAATCACGGTGTGACTTATGTTGGTTGAAGGCGAGTACCCTGTGTTTCATTCGGGTGTCTCCTCATCTCTATCACGGTCTCCAAAGGGTGAGTTTAGGTAGATTTGCCTGTTTCCTTAATGTGCAGCGCTAAGTGTTTCTGGTAGCGCTGTGGAGGAGGCTCCGTACTCGTTCATTCTTCTGGACTGAAGCATCGGCAGGCTACCGTTTCAGGAGTTTTAGCCCATTCCCCCGGAATGACTATAAAAGGTATTTTTGGACAGGGCTGAGACCGTGGTATTTCTCTACAGCCAAGAAGGTATGTAATGTGCTCAGTTGGCGAGTACAGTACTTGTTCTCCTTCAATGGGTGGAATCTCATCTTCTGTCAGTGCTTCATTTTACAGGACAGGAAAAGGGTTTGGATAGACTTTCTCTCCAGAAAATCTGAGCATGGACCGTCTATTGTAGGTTGACAGGTACAGCGCTGTGTTCGCCTTTCCGTGCTTTAGAAAGCATGATTAGTAGTTGTAGTAGTGGCAAAATCTTCTACATCCTGAAAATTGGGAATTTTTGATCAGTCCTTGTATTTGCTTTGTATGGAACTAGAACTAGACCTTATGGCCTCGTCTCAGATTCAAACCTTCCTAGCTTCCTCAGCAGACACAGGGAGTGGTGGTCAGAGGGGGTGGCAGCGTTGCTTCTTTCTCACCTCTGATTTCTCTTTTTATGTGTTTTCCCCTGGCTGATGATTGGATGAATTTGCCAGCTCGCTTTCGGGGCCATCCTTGTTATGCGGATCTGTGGGGCCTTCGAAAGCCGATCTGTTGAGATTCCTGGTATCTCCGGATTTACTCGCCTAGGGTCCAATCAACCTGGATATTCGTCCTACTTTGATATTACGACCTAGCTTTTGCAAAGTCATGGCTGAAGTGTAAGGGTTATGCGAGGCAGGTTTTTTTCTCTTATCCAGGCGATGAAGCCATCTTCTCCTGTGGCTTATGCTTCATTTTGGAGGTTTTTCCTTTCTTGCGTGCTTCTCAACTTTTGCATCCTTCCAGAGTTCTCTGTTTTTTATTGTTTCTCTTTTGGCACATGTGGATTGCCGAGTGCTTAGCGTTCACTTCACTCCAGCATCAAGTGCTGATCTTAGATTGTTACAAGGGGTAGGTATCTCGCTCTTCACTTTCTTCTCAGCTTCATGTAGTTCAGTTCCTCAACGGAGTACAGTATATTCGTACACCTCTTATGAAGCCCTATCTGGGGTACAGTCTTCCGGTTCTTCTTCGCAGTTTACGAAAAGCTTCATTTCAACCTTGTCTTTTTACACTCTAAAAGGCTGTGCCGTTGAACATGGGGTTTCTTATGGCCATGGCTTCAGCTCGGTGGTTTTCTGAGGCCTTGTTCGGCGGGGATTCCTCTTTCTGATTTGCAAATTCTGGGGTGTCAGATCGGTCTGTACCACGTTTTCTTTCTAAGGAGAGGTCATACATTATTTTATGCCACTCTCACTTTTCCTTCCTTCTTCCTGGGCGGAGAAATGGGGAGACGTGCTTTTCTTTATTGCATTTTTTGAAAGTGCGTAGCGTTCTCCGTGAGCTAGGTTTCTAACGACTTTTAGTTGTTTAGATCACCTTTTTGTATTCTTCAAGGGACGCCTCAAACATATGGCGGCGTCTAAAGCCTCCATTGCTCGATGGGTCCAGGAGGACATTATTTTCCCTAGCTTGATGGCAGGGGAGCGGTTGGTGAAAGAATTTCATGACCATTCCGCCAGAGTAATGGTTACTGCCTGGACTCTGTCCAGGGTTTTTTTCCTTGGAGGAGTTATGTCTCACGGCTTCCTAGTCTTCTGAGAACGCTTTATCTCAGCATTACCGGTTGGATGTTGTGGTGGATGCGTTTAGTGCTTCGATTGTTACGGAGGCTGCATTTGCTTCCCACCCAGATTGAGGATTGCTTTGCTACATCCCATTGGTCTCTGGATTCATCTGCTAAGGAAGGAAAAATTATGTTCTTACCTGTTAATTTTCTTTCCTTTAGACGCAGCAGATGAATCCAGAGCCCCAACCTTTCTGGATATTGTCTATGGGTTTTTTATTTTGCAACTTTTGAAGTTTGTTCTTATGGAAGGTTGTATTCTGTATTATTACCTTTTGAGATTTGTTATGGGAAAGAAGTTTTTTACATGCTATGCCTATTGATGGTTACGGATGCTTGGGCAAGGAGCTATACTGGAGATACAGGAGGAGTGCCAGCCAATAGGACCACCTGTTAATAAGTTTCTCTATCTCTGCCTGCTGGTATATGTGTGCTAGCCCATTGGTCTCTGGATTCATCTGTTGCGCTTAAAGGAAAGAAAATTAACAGGTAAGAACATAATTTTCCTTCCTGAGACTTCTAAAGAAGAAATTCAATATCGAGGCACTATGATTGTTTCATTGGTGTTTGAGCAGGATTTAAACAAGATAATGAAAACTTATTTCCATTTTTCCCAAAATTTTTTTTTCAGAAAAAATTTGGAATTTCCCCGAAGTTACTAAATCCACTCAAGAGCGGATGAAATTATTCCTGAGCATGAGGGAAGAGGCAACAAAAATGGAAGCAACCTTGTAAATGTGTGATAAAGTTTGCAGGAAACAAATATGTATATTTTGCAACGGAACATCTTCGTAGTTTTCTGGACTCAAAAAAACTTGACCAATTAATAAAGAGCAGCTAGATAGATTATGCCGGGATTAATCATGTTAAGCTTTTTACCTAGTTGATTAACATTGTTATAAGATCTCCTTATCTTTATTATCATCTTGTCTAAGAAAGAGTATATATAATTACTGGATGATATTGCATAATTTTAAAATATTTTCGCTTATTGTTTTATGTTTTATTATTCTTTATTCAACTGCCTTATGCCTTTTCCTTCTCTTTGCTGGATTATTATATGCACTATATGCTCCTTTGAGAGCAGTGTGAGGAAATTCCTCTTTACGGGGAAGGTTCTCTGAAACAGCTAGGGGTGGTAGATACGAGAGCAGTGCAAGGAATTCCTCTTTACGGGGAAAGTCCTCAGAAGCAGCTTGGGGTGGTAGATGCGAGAGCAGAGCGAGGAAATTCTTCTTTACGGGGAAAGTCCTCAGAAGCAGCTTGGGGTGGTAGATGCAAGAGCAGAGCGAGGAAATTCCTCTTTACGGGGAAAGTACTCAGAAGCAGCTTGGGGTGGTAGATGTAAGACCAGAGCGAGGAAATTCTTCTTTACGGGGAGAGTCCTCTGAAGCTGCTAAGGGTGGTAGACGCTAGAGCAGTACAAGGAAATTCCACTTTATGGGGAAGTTCCTCTAATGCAGTTTGGGGTGGTAGATGTGCGAGCAGTGCAAGGAATTCCTCTTTACGGGGAAAATCCTCTGAAGGAGCTAGGGGTGGTAGATGTAAGACCAGAGTGAGGAATTTCCTCTTTTGGGGAGAGTCCTCTGAAGCTGCTAGGGGTGGTAGACGCTAGAGCAGTACAAGGAAATTCCACTTTATGGGGAAGTTCTTCTAATGCAGTTTGAGGTGGTAGATGTGCGAGCAGTGAAAGGAATTCCTCTTTACGGGGAAGGTTCTCTGAAACAGCTAGAGGTGGTAGATACGAGAGCAGTGCAAGGAATTCCTCTTTATGGGGAAGTTCCTCTAAAGGGGCTAGTGGTGGTAGACATGACACCAAAGCGAAGAAATTCCTCTTTATGGGGAAATTCCTCTGAAGCTGCTAGGAGTGGAAGACGCTAGAGCAGTGCAAGGAATTCCTCTTTACAGGGAAAGTCCTCAGAAGCAGCTTGGGGTGGTAGATGCGAGAGCAGAGCGAGGGAATTCTTCTTTACAGGGAAAGTCCTCTGAAGGAGCTAGGGGTGGTAGATGTAAGACCAGAGTGAGGAAATTCCTCTTTTGGGGAGAGTCCTCTGAAGCTGCTAAGGGTGGTAGACGCTAGAGCAGTGCAAGGAAATTCCTCTTTATGGGGAAGTTCCTCTAATGCAGTTTGGGGTGGTAGATGTGCGAGCAGTGCAAGGAATTCCTCTTTACGGAGAAAGTCCTCAGAAGCAGCTAGGGGTGGTAGACGCAATATTAGATTGAGGATATTCCTCTTTATGGGGAAGTTCCTCTGAAGTAGCTTGGGGTGGTAGTTGGGAGAGCAGAGCGAGGAAATTCCTCTTTACGGGGAAAGTCCTCTGAAGGGGCTAGGGGTGGTAGATGCTAGAGTAGTGTGAGGAATTTCCACTTTAGAGGAAAGTCCTCTGTAGCGGCTAGGGTTGGTATACGCGAAACTAAACCAAGGAAATTTCTATTTATAGGGAAGTTCCTCTGATGCAGTTTGGGATGGTAGATGCGAGAGCTGTGCGAGGTAATTCCTCTATACGGGGAAAGTCCTCAGAAGCAGCTATGGGTGGTAGACGCAATATTAAAGCGAGGAAATATCTCTTTATGGGGAAGTTCCTCTGAAGCAGCTTGGGGTGGTAGATGTAAGACCAGAGTGAGGAATTTCCTCTTTAGGGGAGAGTCCTCTGAAGCTGCTAAGGGTGGTAGACGCTAGAGCACTGCAAGGAAATTCTTCTTTATGGTGAAGTTCCTCTAATGTTGTTTTGGGTGGTAGATGTGTGATCAGTGCAAGGAATTCCTCTTTATGGGGAAAGTCCTCAGAAGCAGCTAGGGGCGATAGTCGCAATATTAGAGTGAGGAAATTCCTCTTTATGGGGAAGTTCCTCTGAAGCAGCTTGGGGTGGTAGAGGCAATTGCTGTTTCAACTCCTCCGAGTGCTCTGGTAGCTGAATTGGCTTCACAACTCCTCCTGCTGAGTCGACTCCCGAACTCAGCTGGTCAGAAGAGGGAACACCCCGTGACGTTCTCTCCTCCATCTGCTGCTCTAACGCCCCAGGACGACTCGGAGGACTCCGCTTCTCCGGAGATATCTTTGTTTTTAAGATCTTAAAAAGGCTAGAATTGAAGCAAAGGCTCTTTTAAGAGCCAAAAGAAGACACCAAGGAAGCTCCGGGGCTGCTTTTATCTTCGAGATGGTGAAGCGTCGTGTTTTGCTCGATGAACCTTTGGCAGCAGCTGCGGTCCCGATGGACGTCTTCCTCCAGCGTTGGACACGAACAACAAGGCAACAAAGATATCTCCGGAGAAGCGGAGTCCTCCGAGTCGTCCTGGGGCGTTAGAGCAGCAGATGGAGGAGAGAACGTCACGGGGTGTTCCCTCTTCTGGCCAGCTGAGTTTGGGAGTCGACTCAGCAGGAGGAGTTGTGAAGCCAATTCAGCTACCAGAGCACTCGGAGGAGTTGAAACAGCAAGTAGCTATGGGTGGTAGACGCAATATTAGAGTGAGGAATTTCCTCTTTAGGGGAAGTTCCTCTGAAGCAGCTTGGGGTGGTAGATGGGAGAGCAGAGAGAGGATATTCCTCTTTACGGGGAAAGTCCTCTAAAGGGGCTAGTTGTGGTAGACTGACACCAAAGCGAGGAAATTCCTCTTTATGAGGAAAGTCCTCAGAAGCAGCTAGGGGTGGTAGACGCAATATTAGATCGAGGAAATTCCTCTTTATGGGGAAGTTCCTCTGAAGCAGCTTGGGATGGTAGATGGGAGAGCAGAGAGAGGATATTCCTCTTTACGGGGAAAGTCCTCTAAAGGGGCTAGTTGTGGTAGACATGACACCAAAGCGAGGAAATTCCTCTTTATGAGGAAAGTCCTCAGAAGCAGCTATGGGTGATAGACGCAACATTAGATCGAGGAAATTCCTCTTTATGGGGAAGTTCCTCTGAAGCAGCTTGGGGTGGTAGATGGGAGAGCAGAGAGAGGATATTCCTCTTTACGGGGAAAGTCCTCTAAAGGGGCTAGTTGTGGTAGACATGACACCAAAGCGAGGAAATTCCTCTTTATGAGGAAAATCCTCAGAAGCAGCTATGGGTGATAGACGCAACATTAGATCGAGGAAATTCCTCTTTATGGGGAAGTTCCTCTGAAGCAGCTTGGGATGGTAGATGGGAGAGCAGAGAGAGGATATTCCTCTTTACGGGGAAAGTCCTCTAAAGGGGCTAGTTGTGGTAGACTGACACCAAAGCGAGGAAATTCCTCTTTATGAGGAAAGTCCTCAGAAGCAGCTAGGGGTGGTAGACGCAATATTAGATCGAGGAAATTCCTCTTTATGGGGAAGTTCCTCTGAAGCAGCTTGGGGTGGTAGATGGGAGAGCAGAGAGAGGATATTCCTCTTTACGGGGAAAGTCCTCTAAAGGGGCTAGTTGTGGTAGACATGACACCAAAGCGAGGAAATTCCTCTTTATGAGGAAAGTCCTCAGAAGCAGCTATGGGTGATAGACGCAACATTAGATCGAGGAAATTCCTCTTTATGGGGAAGTTCCTCTGATGCAGCTTGGGGTGTTAGCTGCGAGAGCAGAGAGAGGATATTCCTCTTTACGGGAAAAGTCCTCTAAAGGGGCTAAGGGGTGGTAGAAATGACACAAAAGCGAGGAAATTCCTCTTTATGGGGAAATTCCTCTGAAGCGGTTAGGGGTGGTGGACTATAGGGTATTATGAGGAATTTCTTCCTTAGGGGAAAGTCCTCAGAAGTAGCTATGGGTTGTAGATGCAATATTAGAACAAGGAAATTTCTCTTTATGGGGAAGTTCCTCTGCGAGAGCAGAGATACGATATTCCTCTTTACGAGGAAAGTCCTCTAAAGGGGTGGTAGACATGACACCAAAGCGAGGAAATTCCTCTTTACCTTACCCTTTTGTTTTTTCCTTTTTTCTTATTATACCCAAAATTGTAACTTTAACACTATCCCTAGCTTTCATGTATGTTCTAATTGTTAATTATTGTTATCATTATTATTATGTTAAGTTTCTTAATTCTTTTTTACCATATTATGTACATCGCCTAGAAATAGTAATAGGCGATTCATCAAAAGCTTAAATAAACTTGAAACTTAAACTTGAACTTGAAAGTCCTCCGATTAGGCCGATTGGTGGTGGAGGCGACAGCAGTGGGAGGAAATTCCTCTTCACGGGGAAGGTCCTCCGATTCGGCCGATGGGTGATGAAGGCGACAGTAATGGGAGGAAATTCCTCTTCATGGGGAAGATCCTCTGAAGCGACCGATGGGTGGTGGAGGCGACAGCACTGGGAGGAAATTCCTTTTCACGGGAAAGATCCTACGATTTGGCCGATGGGTGGTGAAGGTGACAGTAGTGGAAGGAAATTCCTCTTCACGGGGAAGGTCCTCCGATTCGGCCGATGAGTGGTGGAGGCTAGAGCAGTAGGAGGAAATTCCTCTTCACGGGGAAGGTCATCCCAAGCTGCTGATGGGTGTTGGATGCTAGAGCAGTGAGAGGATATTCCTCTTCATGGGGAAGCACCTGCATTCGGCCAATGGGTGTTGGAGGTAACAGTAGTGGGATGAAATTCCTCTTCACGGGGAAGGTCCTCCGAAGTGGCCGATGCGTGGTGGAGGCTAGAGCAGTAGGACAAAATTCCTCTTCACGGGGATGGTCGTCCGAATCGGCCGATGGGTGGTGGAGGCTACAGCACTGGGAGCAAATTCCTCTTCACGGGGAAAGTCCTCCGATTCGTCCAATGGGTGGTGGAGGTGACAGCAATGGGAGGAAATTCCTCTTCACGGGGAAGAACCTCCGAAGCGGCCGATGGGTGTTAAAGGCTAGAGCAGTGGGAGGAAATTCCTCTTCATGGAGAAGGGTGGTGGAGGCTACAGCAGTGGGAGCAAATTCCTCTTCATTGAAATTATCCTCCGAATCGGCCAATGGATGGTGGAGGTGACAGCAGAGGGAGGAATTTCCTCTTCATGGGGAAGGTCTTCCGATTCGGCCGATGGGTGAAGGCGACAGTAGTGGGAGGAAATTCCTCTTCACGGAGAAGATCCTCCGAAGTGGCCGATGGGTGGTGGAGGCGACAGCAGTGGGAGGAAATTCCTCTTCACGGGGAAGGTCCTCCGAAGCGGCCGATGGATGGTGGAGGCGACAGCAGAGGGAGGAAATTCCTCTTCATGGGGAAGGTCCTCCAATTCGGCCGATGGGTGTTGAAGGCGACAGTAGTGGGAGGAAATTCCTCTTCACGGGGAAGGTCCTCCTAATCTGCCGATGGATGTTGAAGGCGACAGTACTGGGAGGAAATTCCTCTTCATGGGGAAGATACTCCGAAGTGGCCGATGGGTAGTGCAGGCGAGAACACTGGTAGGAAATTCCTCTTCACGTGGAAGGTCCTCCGAAGCGGCCGATAGGTGGTAAAGGCTAGAGTAGTGGGAGGAAATTCCTCTTTACGGGGAAAGTCCTCTGAAGGGGCTAGGGGTGGTAGATGCTAGAGTAGTGTGAGGAATTTCCACTTTAGAGGAAAGTTCTCTGTAGCGGCTAGGGTTGGTATACGCAAAACTAAACCAAGGAAATTTCTATTTATAGGGAAGTTCCTCTGATGCGGTTTGGGATGGTAGATGCGAGAGCTGTGCGAGGTAATTCCTCTATACGGGGAAAGTCCTCAGAAGCAGCTATGGGTGGTAGACGCAATATTAAAGGGAGGAAATATCTCTTTATGGGGAAGTTCCTCTGAAGCAGCTTGGGGTGGTAGATGTAAGACCAGAGTGAGGAATTTCCTCTTTAGGGGAGAGTCCTCTGAAGCTGCTAAGGGTGGTAGACGCTAGAGCAGTGCAAGGAAATTCCTCTTTATGGGGAAGTTCCTCTAATGTTGTTTTGGGTGGTAGATGTGTGATCAGTGCAAGGAATTCCTCTTTATGGGGAAATTCCTCAGAAGCAGCTAGGGGCGATAGTCGCAATATTAGAGTGAGGAAATTCCTCTTTATGGGGAAGTTCCTCTGAAGCAGCTTGGGGTGGTAGATGCGAGAGCAGAGCGAGGAAATTCCTCTTTACGGGGAAAGTTCTCTGAAGGAGCTAGGGGTGGTAGATGTAAGACCAGAGTGAGGAATTTCCTCTTTAGGGGAGAGTCCTCTGAAGCTGCTAGGGGCGATAGTCGCAATATTAGAGTGAGGAAATTCCTCTTTATGGGGAAGTTCCTCTGAAGCAGCTTGGGGTGGTAGACGCAATTGCTGTTTCAACTCCTCCGAGTGCTCTGGTAGCTGAATTGGCTTCACAACTCCTCCTGCTGAGTCGACTCCCGAACTCAGCGGGTCAGAAGAGGGAACACCCCGTGACGTTCTCTCCTCCATCTGCTGCTCTAACGCCCCAGGACGACTCGGAAGACTCCGCTTCTCCGGAGATATCTTTGTTTTTAAGAGCTAAAAGGGCTAGAATCTTAACAAAGGCTCTTTTAAGAGCCAAAAGAAGACACCAAGGAAGCTCCGGGGCTGCTTTTATCTTCGAGATGGTGAAGCGTCGTGTTTTGCTCGATGATCCTTTGGCAGCAGCTGCGGTCCTGATGGACGTCTTCCTCCAGCGTTGGACACGAACAACAAGGCAACAAAGATATCTCCGGAGAAGCGGAGTCCTCCGAGTCGTCCTGGGGCGTTAGAGCAGCAGATGGAGGAGAGAACGTCACGGGGTGTTCCCTCTTCTAACCAACTGAGTTCGGGAGTCGACTCAGCAGGAGGAGTTGTGAAGCCAATTCAGCTACCAGAGCACTCGGAGGAGTTGAAACAGCAAGTAGCTATGGGTGGTAGACGCAATATTAGAGCGAGGAAATTCCTCTTTATGGGGAAGTTCCTCTGAAGCAGCTTGGGGTGGTAGATGCTAGAGCAGTGCAAGGAAATTCCTCTTTATGGGGAAGTTCCTCTAATGCAGTTTGGGGTGGTAGATGTGCGAGCAGTGAAAGGAATTCCTCTTTACGGGGAAAGTCCTCAGAAGCAGCTAGGGGTGGTAGACGCAATATCAGATCGAGGAAATTCCTCTTTATGGGGAAGTTCCTCTAATGCAGTTTGGGGTGGTAGATGTGCGAGCAGTGAAAGGAATTCCTCTTTACGGGGAAAGTCCTCATAAGCAGCTAGGGGTGGTAGACGCAATATCAGATCGAGGAAATTCCTCTTTATGGGGAAGTTCCTCTGAAGCAGCTTGGGGTGGTAGATGGGAGAGCAGAGAGAGGATATTCCTCTTTACGGGGAAAGTCCTCTAAAGGGGCTAAGGGGTGGTAGAAATGACACAAAAGCGAGGAAATTCCTCTTTACGGGGAAAGTCCTTTAAAGGGGCTAAGGGGTGGTAGAAATGACACAAAAGCGAGGAAATTCCTCTTTATGGGGAAATTCCTCTGAAGCGGTTAGGGGTGATGGACTATAGGGTATTATGAGGAATTTCTTCCTTAGGGGAAAGTCCTCAGAAGTAGCTATGGGTTGTAGATGCAATATTAGAACAAGGAAATTTCTCTTTATGGGGAAGTTCCTCTGAAGCAGCTTGGGGTGGTAGATGGGAGAGCAGAGAGAGGATATTCCTCTTTACGGGGAAAGTCCTCTAAAGGGGCTAGTGGTGGTAGACATGATACCAAAGCGAGGAAATTCCTCTTTATGGGGAAATTCCTCTGAAGCGGTTAGGGGTGGTGGACGATAGGGTATTATTAGGAATTTCTCTATGGGTTGTAGACGCAATATTAGAGCAAGGAAATTTCTCCTTATGGGGAAGTTCCTCTGAAGCAACTTGGGGTGGTAGATGCGAGAGCAGAGAGAGGAAATTCCTCTTTACGGGGAAAGTCCTCTGAAGGAGCTAGGGGTGGTAGATGTAAGACCCGAGTGAGGAATTTCCTCTTTAGGGGAGAGTCCTCTGAAGCTGCTAAGGGTGGTAGACGCTAGAGCAGTGCAAGGAAATTCCTCTTTATGGGGAAAGTCCTCAGAAGCAGCTAGGGGTGGTAGACGCAATATTAGATTGAGGATATTCCTCTTTATGGGGAAGTTCCTCTGAAGTAGCTTGGGGTGGTAGAAGCTAGAGCAGTGCAAAGAAATTCCTCTTTACGGGGAAAGTCCTCTGATGCGGCTTGGGGTGGTAGATGTAAGACCAGAGTGAGGAATTTCCTCTTTAGGGGAGAGTCCTCTGAAGCTGCTAAGGGTGGTAGAAGCTAGAGCAGTGCAAGGAAATTCCTCTTTATGGGGAAGTTCCTCTAATGCAGTTTGGGGTGGTAGATGTGCGAGCAGTGCAAGGAAATTCCTCTTTATGGGGAAAGTCCTCAGAAGCAGCTAGGGGTGGTAGACGCAATATTAGATTGAGGATATTCCTCTTTATGGGGAAGTTCCTCTGAAGTAGCTTGGGGTGGTAGAAGCTAGAGCAGTGCAAAGAAATTCCTCTTTACGGGGAAAGTCCTCTGATGCGGCTTGGGGTGGTAGATGTAAGACCCGAGTGAGGAATTTCCTCTTTAGGGGAGAGTCCTCTGAAGCTGCTAAGGGTGGTAGACGCTAGAGCAGTGCAAGGAAATTCCTCTTTATGGGGAAGTTCCTCTAATGCAGTTTGGGGTGGTAGATGTGCGAGCAGTGCAAGGAATTCCTCTTTACGGGGAAAGTCCTCTGAAGCTGCTAGGGGTGGAAGACTCTAGAGCAGTGCATGGAAATTCCTCTTTATTGGGAAGTTCCTCTGAAGCAGCTTGGGGTGGTAGATGCGAGAGCAGAGCGAGGAAATTCCTTTTTACGGGGAAAGTCCTCTGAAGGAGCTAGGGGTGGTAGATGTAAGACCCGAGTGAGGAATTTCCTCTTTAGGGGAGAGTCCTCTGAAGCTGCTAAGGGTGGTAGACGCTAGAGCAGTGCAAGGAAATTCCTCTTTATGGGGAAGTTCCTCTAATGCAGTTTGGGGTGGTAGATGTGCGAGCAGTGCAAGGAATTCCTCTTTACGGGGAAAGTCCTCTGAAGCTGCTAGGGGTGGAAGACTCTAGAGCAGTGCATGGAAATTCCTCTTTATTGGGAAGTTCCTCTGAAGCAGCTTGGGGTGGTAGATGCGAGAGCAGAGCGAGGAAATTCCTTTTTACGGGGAAAGTCCTCTGAAGGAGCTAGGGGTGGTAGATGTAAGACCCGAGTGAGGAATTTCCTCTTTAGGGGAAAGTCCTCAGAAGCAGCTAGGGGTGGTAGACGCAATATTAGATTGAGGATATTCCTCTTTATGGGGAAGTTCCTCTGAAGTAGCTTGGGGTGGTAGTTGGGAGAGCAGAGCGAGGAAATTCCTCTTTACGGGGAAAGTCCTCTGAAGGGGCTAGGGGTGGTAGATGCTAGAGTAGTGTGAGGAATTTCCACTTTACGGGGAAGTTCCTCTAATGCAGTTTGGGGTGGTAGATGTGCGTGCAGTGCAAGGAATTCCTCTTTACGGGGAAAGTCCTCTGAAGCTGCTAAGGGTGGTAGACGCTAGAGCAGTGCAAGGAAATTCCTCTTTATGGGGAAAGTTCCTCTAATGCAGTTTGGGGTGGTAGATATGCGAGCAGTGCAACAAATTCCTCTTTACGGGGAAAGTCCTCAGAAGCAGCTAGGGGTGGTAGACGCAATATTAGATTGAGGATATTCCTCTTTATGGGGAAGTTCCTCTGAAGTAGCTTGGGGTGGTAGTTGGGAGAGCAGAGCGAGGAAATTCCTCTTTACGGGGAAAGTCCTCTGAAGGGGCTAGGGGTGGTAGATGCTAGAGTAGTGTGAGGAATTTCCACTTTACGGGGAAGTTCCTCTAATGCAGTTTGGGGTGGTAGATGTGCGTGCAGTGCAAGGAATTCCTCTTTACGGGGAAAGTCCTCTGAAGCTGCTAAGGGTGGTAGACGCTAGAGCAGTGCAAGGAAATTCCTCTTTATGGGGAAGTTCCTCTAATGCAGTTTGGGGTGGTAGATGTGCGAGCAGTGCAAGGAATTCCTCTTCACGGGGATCCTTTACAAAACCCAACGTTCTCTACGTTCATCTGATCAATGCTTACTAACTGTACCATCTTAAAAAATTATAGGGACTAGAAGAGCAGATATGTTTACTGTCGCTGGACCACAATGGTGGAATAACCTTCCTCAATTTATTAGAATAGAACAAGATTCTGCAACATTTAAAACGCTTTTAAAAACTTATTTATTTAAAGACGCTTTTAATCTTTAATTCTTAATTTTTAAACTTTTTATCTGTTTGTATTAATGCTTATAGATTGTGCCCTGGCATATTTTTTTTTTTTTTTTTTATTTACCTTACCCTTTTGTTTTTTTCCTTTTTTCTTATTATACCCAAATTTGTAACTTTAACACTATGCCTAGCTTTCATGTATGTTCTAATTGTTAATTATTGTTATCATTATTATTATGTTAAGTTTCTTAATTCTTTTTTACCATATTATGTACATCGCCTAGAAATTGTAATAGGCGATTCATCAAAAGCTTAAATAAACTTGAAACTTGAAACTTAAACTTGAACTTGAAAGTCCTTTGATTCGGCCGATTGGTGGTGGAGGCGACAGCAGTGGGAGGAAATTCCTCTTCACGGGGAAGGTCCTCCGATTCGGCCGATGGGTGATGAAGGTGACAGTAGTGGAAGGAAATTCCTCTTCACGGGGAAGGTCCTCCAATTCGGCCGATGAGTGGTGGAGGCTAGAGCAGTGGGAGGAAATTCCTCTTTACGGGGAAAGTCCTCTGAAGGGGCTAGGGGTGGTATACGCGAAACTAAACCAAGGAAATTTCTATTTATAGGGAAGTTCCTCTGATACGGTTTGGGATGGTAGATGCGAGAGCTGTGCGAGGTAATTCCTCTATACGGGGAAAGTCCTCAGAAGCAGCTATGGGTGGTAGACGCAATATTAAAGCGAGGAAATATCTCTTTATGGGGAAGTTCCTCTGAAGCAGCTTGGGGTGGTAGATGTAAGACCAGAGTGAGGAATTTCCTCTTTAGGGGAGAGTCCTCTGAAGCTGCTAAGGGTGGTAGATGCTAGAGCACTGCAAGGAAATTCTTCTTTATGGTGAAGTTCCTCTAATGTTGTTTTGGGTGGTAGATGTGTGATCAGTGCAAGGAATTCCTCTTTATGGGGAAAGTCCTCAGAAGCAGCTAGGGGCGATAGTCGCAATATTAGAGTGAGGAAATTCCTCTTTATGGGGAAGTTCCTCTGAAGCAGCTTGGGGTGGTAGTTGGGAGAGCAGAGCGAGGAAATTCCTCTTTACGGGGAAAGTCCTCTGAAGGGGCTAGGGGTGGTAGATGCTAGAGTAGTGCAAGGAAATTCCTCTTTATGGGGAAGTTCCTCTGAAGCAGCTTGGGGTGGTAGAGGCAATTGCTGTTTCAACTCCTCCGAGTGCTCTGGTAGCTGAATTGGCTTCACAACTCCTCCTGCTGAGTCGACTCCCGAACTAAGCTGGTCAGAAGAGGGAACACCCCGTGACGTTCTCTCCTCCATCTGCTGCTCTAACGCCCCAGGACGACTCGGAGGACTCCGCTTCTCCGGAGATATCTTTGTTTTTAAGAGCTAAAAGGGCTAGAATCTTAACAAAGGCTCTTTTAAGAGCCAAAAGAAGACACCAAGGAAGCTCCGGGGCTGCTTTTATCTTCGAGATGGTGAAGCGTCGTGTTTTGCTCGATGAACCTTTGGCAGCAGCTGCGGTCCCGATGGACGTCTTCCTCCAGCGTTGGACACGAACAACAAGGCAACAAAGATATCTCCGGAGAAGCGGAGTCCTCCGAGTCGTCCTGGGCCGTTAAAGAAGCAGATGGAGGAGAGAATGTCACGGGGTGTTCCCTCTTCTGACCAGCTGAGTTCGGGAGTCGACTCAGCAGGAGGAGTTGTGAAGCCAATTCAGCTACCAGAGCACTCGGAGGAGTTGAAACAGCAAGTAGCTATGGGTGGTAGACGCAATATTAGAGCGAGGAAATTCCTCTTTATGGGGAAGTTCCTCTGAAGCAGCTTGGGGTGGTAGAAGCGAGAGCAGAGCGAGGAAATTCCTCTTTACGGGGAAAGTTCTCTGAAGGAGCTAGGGGTGGTAGATGTAAGACCAGAGTGAGGAATTTCCTCTTTAGGGGAGAGTCCTCTGAAGCTGCTAAGGGTGGTAGAAGCTAGAGCAGTGCAAGGAAATTCCTCTTTATGGGAAATTTCCTCTAATGCAGTTTGGGGTGGTAGATGTGCGAGCAGTGCAAGGAATTCCTCTTTACGGGGAAAGTCCTCTGATGCGGCTTGGGGTGGTAGATGTAAGACCAAAGCGAGGAAATTCCTCTTTACCTTACCCTTTTGTTTTTTCCTTTTTTCTTATTATACCCAAATTTGTAACTTTAACACTATCCCTAGCTTTCATGTATGTTCTAATTGTTAATTATTGTTATCATTATTATTATGTTAAGTTTCTTAATTCTTTTTTACCATATTATGTACATCGCCTAGAAATTGTAATAGGCGATTCATCAAAAGCTTAAATAAACTTGAAACTTGAAACTTAAACTTGAACTTGAAAGTCCTTTGATTCAGCCGATTGGTGGTGGAGGCGACAGCAGTGGGAGGAAATTCCTCTTCACGGGGAAGGTCCTCCGATTCGGCCGATGGGTGATGAAGGCGACAATAATGGGAGGAAATTCCTCTTCATGGGGAAGATCCTCTGAAGCGACCGATGGGTGGTGGAGGCGACAGCACTGGGAGGAAATTCCTTTTCACGGGAAAGATCCTACGATTTGGCCGATGGGTGGTGAAGGTGACAGTAGTGGAAGGAAATTCCTCTTCACGGGGAAGGTCCTCCGATTCGGCCGATGAGTGGTGGAGGCTAGAGCAGTAGGAGGAAATTCCTCTTCACGGGGAAGGTCATCCCAAGCTGCTGATGGGTGTTGGATGCTAGAGCATTGCTTTCGGCCAATGGGTGTTGGAGGTAACAGTAGTGGGATGAAATTCCTCTTCATGGGGAAGGACCTCCGAAGCGGCCGATGCGTGGTGGAGCTAGAGCAGTAGGACAAAATTCCTCTTCACTGGGATGTTCCTCCGAATCGGCCGATGGGTGGTGGAGGCTACAGCACTGGGAGAAAATTCCTCTTCATGGAGAAGGTCCTCCGGTTTGGCCGATGGGTGGTGGAGGCGACAGCAGAGGGAGGAAATTCCTCTTCATGGGGAAGGTTCTCCGATTCGGCCGATGGGTGTTGAAGGCAACTGTAGTGGGAGGAAATTCCTCTTCACGGGGAAGGTCCTCCTAATCTGCCGATGGGTGTTGAAGGAGACAGTAGTGGGAGGAAATTCCTCTTCATGGGGAAGATCCTCCGAAGCAGCCAATGGGTAGTGGAGGCGACAGCAGTGGAAGGAAATTCCTCTTTATGGGTAAGGTCCTCCTAATCGGCCGTTGGGTGGTGAAGGCGACAGTAGTGGGAGGAAATTCCTCTTCACGGGAAATGTCCTCCGAAGCTACCGATGGGTGGTGGAGGCTAGAGCAGTGGGAGGAAATTCCTCTTTACGGGGAAGATCCTCCGAATCGGCCGATGGGTGGTGAAGGTGACAGTAGTAGGAGGAAATTCATCTTCACGGGAAAGTTTCTCCTATTTGGCTGATGGGTAGTGCAGGCGAGAACACTGGTAGGAAATTCCTCTTCACGTGGAAGGTCCTCCGAAGCGGCCGATAGGTGGTAAAGGCTAGAGCAGTGGGAGGAAATTCCTCTTCACGGGGAAGGTCCTCCAATTCGGCCGATGGGTGGTGAAGGTGACAGTAGTGGGAGGAAATTCCTCTTCACGGGGAAGTTTCTCCAATTCGGCCATGGGTGGTGGAGGCTAGAGCAGTGGGAGGAAATTCCTCTTCATGGGGAAGGTCATCCCAAGCTGCCGATTGGTGTTGGATGCTAGAGCTGCTGCATTTGAGTCCCCAAGGAGATTTGCAAACTAGATATTGCTTCCCAAAGTGTCTCCATATTGAAAACCTTGGGCCTCTGCATAGGTATCAGTTCAGAACCCACACCCTCTGATATAATTAAAGTACCTGGAACTTCAGCTGGAGATGAGTTCAATGAGAGGAAATCTTGAGGCAATTGCTGTTTCAACTCCTCCGAGTGCTCTGGTAGCTGAATTGGCTTCACAACTCCTCCTGCTTAGTCGACTCCCGAACTCAGCTGGTCAGAAGAGGGAACACCCCGTGACGTTCTCTCCTCCATCTGCTGCTCTAACGCCCCAGGACGACTCGGAGGACTCCGCTTCTCCGAAGATATCTTTGTTTTTAAGATCTTAAAAAGGCTAGAATCTAAGCAAAGGCTCTTTTAAGAGCCAAAAGAAGACACCAAGGAAGCTCCGGGGCTGCTTTTATCTTCGAGATGGTGAAGCGTTGTGTTTTGCTCGATGAACCTTTGGCAGCAGCTGCGGTCCCGATGGACGTCTTCCTCCAGCGTTGGACACGAACAACAAGGCAACAAAGATATCTCCGGAGAAGCGGAGTCCTCCGAGTCGTCCTGGGGCGTTAGAGCAGCAGATGGAGGAGAGAACGTCACGGGGTGTTCCCTCTTTTGACCAACTGAGTTCGGGAGTCGACTCAGCAGGAGGAGTTGTGAAGCCAATTCAGCTACCAGAGCACTCGGAGGAGTTGAAACAGCAAGTAGCTATGGGTGGTAGACGCAATATTAGAGCGAGGAAATTCCTCTTTATGGGGAAGTTCCTCTGAAGCAGCTATGGGTGGTAGACGCAATATCAGATCGAGGAAATATCTCTTTATGGGGCAGTTCCTCTGAAGCAGTTTGTGGTGGTAGATGCGAGATCAGAGTGAAGAAATTCCTCTTTACGGGTAAAGTCCTCTGATGCGGCTTAGGGTGGTAGATGTAAGACCAGAGTGAGGAATTTCCTCTTTAGGGGAGAGTCCTCTGAAGCTGCTAGGGGTGGTAGATGATAGAGCAGTGCAAAGAAATTCCTCTTTATGGGGAAATTCCTCTAATGCAGTTTGGGGTGGTAGATGTGCGAGCAGTGCAAGGAATTCCTCTTTACGGAGAAAGTCCTCAGAAGCAGCTAGGGGTGGTAGACGCAATATTAGATCGGTGAAATTCCTCTTTATGGGGAAGTTCCTCTGAAGCAGCTTGGGGTGGTAGATGCGAGAGCAGAGTGAGGAAATTCCTTTTTACGGGGAAAGTCCTCTGAAGCAGCTAGGGGTGGTAGACGCAATATCAGATCGAGGAAATTCCTCTTTATGGGGAAGATCCTCAGAAACGGCAAGAAAATTCCTTTGCGCTTACTGCCTTCTCATCGAGAAGTGACATCAGCTAATTACTGAGTGGAGCTCCTGCGTTGCGCCGCTCTGCTTCCAAAGACAGGAGGAGAGCACCACAACTTTAAAAATTACCATGGGGGTGTGGAGGTGTTTTTGCTCCATAAGACACCCTTACTTTTCTATACCCTTTTTGGGGGTGGGAAAAGTGCATTTTATGGAGCGAAAAATACATTATGTATTTTTGATTGTTGTCTATATATACCATGCCTTATGCCTTTTCCTTCTCTTGCTGGGTTTTTATACTTGGATTTTTTTAAATGTTGTCTTATGTATGAATATATCTTATGCTTCATGTGTCTGATGTTTTTTATATGAACTACATGCTCCTTTGACGTTATTATGTATTTTGACAGACTTTTATTTTCTATTTTATTCTGCATTTTATGTTTTTTTACACAGTCTGCATAGGTTTGCCTTTCATTTAGATGGTTCCATGTTTTTAATACGCATGTTTCTTAATGTTTTAATTTGTGCTATATGTTTTTTAATACTGTCCCCTGAGGAAGACGTTTCCATACGCCAAAACAGGGATCCTTGTGTGGACTTTTAATTGTTTAATAAAGACTTTATCACTGGTTGAAAAGACTCCACCGTGACCTTTTTTTGTTTGACAGACATTTTTTATGCCATTTATACAATCCAGCTCATAGTGCTGGGATCTGTGCTTTAATTTGGGCACAAGGATTTACACTAAAGTGCAAGTTGAGGTCAGATCCATACTTTCTTGGGTTCTGTGCACACTATAATAGTTTGCACATTTTAAGGGAACGCTTGACCCACCAGTGTCCCTCCCCGAGTTATGCCTCTTTTCAGATCATTGTGGAAACACTTATGCACCCACTTATAGAATAGCACTTGAGTGTTTTCAAGTGGATCTGCTACCTGCCCTGTTTCTGGGCCTTGGCATCTTTAGATTGCTTTTCCATGCCAAAAATTCAACATAGAAGTAGTGCCTAATGGGTAGGGTTACCAGATTTTACTCCTGTAAAATCCAGACCCATAGCTCTGCTCCCAGTTCCACCCAAGTCATGCCCCATTCTGCCCCCAGCCTTGCACCCCCCGAAACCCCACCCCTTCAACTTGTTCTCATCCTCAGGACCGTATCGGGAGAGCATCTGCACACGCTCGGATGCAATATGATGATGTCACATGCATGCGTGCATGATGTCACTGTGTTGTATCCACACATGCGCAGTTGCTCTCCTAACGCGGATACGTCCGAGCAAATCTGGACTTCTGGTAACCCTACTGATGGTAGATACCATACATAGAATCTCCCTGTTAACAATTTCAACTTTTAAATTTATTAATTGTTGATATCCCGCAAATCGTTTTTACAACTAAGTGGCTTACAATAACTAATCATTCAGCATCTATGATAGAAGGCTGGAGAAGTTCAGGACCATGGTCGGGAACCTTCAGTCCCAGTCCCAGTCTGAGATCAGCTACTGGTTGGATCTGGTGGAGCAGTTTCAGAAACAGAAGAGAGAGATTGAAAACTGAAGACCAACAGAGTTGATGCTGTACTTGGAAACTCACTCATGAGGTCTACCAAGCTCAAGAAAGAATAAGAGAACCAATCAGAGCACATGGCTTAGAAGGCTGAAGGAAGCCAAGCTCACTTCTTTGGGAAGAGGAGCATGCAAGTCAACAGCCGGCAAACATTTCCACTAGAATAATTATTTCTTTAACAAGGAAGCACCTTTTCCTTAAAGGCAAATCACAAGAATTTCAGGGGCTCAGCAGGAGTTTCCATTCACCTTAGTGCTTAAGCTGCTCTTGCTGAATTCCTGAGAAAGCAATTATACAGCAATTTCTCCAGTCCATTTTTAGCTGAGTTTGTTTTATGCACACTGCTAATCACCAGGCAGTTGTTTTGTCTGTGCAGTCCACGATGGTGCAGCAGAATCCATATTATCAGCTGGTCTTATGTAGGTCACACAAGGTCTACCCTATTCAAATATTCTCAGTACGTCACGGGCTCTTTACCATTCAAGTTGACAAACGCTTGCTGTGCTGTGGAACTGGAATACTTCTTCCTGTCCCTCAGCAGTGACAGAGCGCCTGGGGATAATTTTGTGCATGAAAATAAGTGCCTACAAGGGCCACCTCTTATAAAATACCACCTGGTGTAAATATGCAGTTGAGAATGTAATGATTTTCACTTTCACTGTAGACCTGCACAGAGGTGGAGTGTGGTGAGATAGATGTGAAGGGGAGAAGTACAACCATTTCAGCCAGTATTCAAAGGGCTAGATTCACTAAACTTACCGATCCTGTCCCGACGATCGTTCTCCGACCCGATTCACTAAACAGCTTCCCAATCAATCTCTGATCCGATCCATCCATGCAAATGAGGGGAAATGGCATGCAAAAGTAGGAAGCCATCGATTCACTAAGCAGAAGAAGAAACACCGATTGGGTATGCCGATCCGAAAAGAAGCGACTGCAGAGGACCAGTCGCTTAGTATCCTTGCCAACTCTCCTGCCCTCTTGCGCCCTGAAATATCAGTATCGCGGTTACAACCCCATATAAAACGACCATCAAAATTAAAAATAAAACTGTAAAATATATTTATATGCATAAGAATTCCTTTTTTATATATTCTGTAAAAAGCGCATTGCTAGCCCGAGGTTTTATCCTGCGGGTTTAAAGTGTGTTACATAGAATCATAGAATATGACGGCAGAAAAGGGCCATCGGCCCAACAAGTCTGCCCACTCGAAGAACCCTCCCCTCTAAGCACTTCCTCGAAGTGAACCCACATATATCCCATTTTTATTTTTTAAATCGAGCACGTTGCTGGCCTCAATTACCTGAAGTGGAGGATCATTCTAACGATCAACCACCCTTTCAGTGAAGAAATACTTCCTAATGTCTCCATGGAATCTCCCACCCTTGATTTTTAACGGATGCCCTCTTGTTGCCCTAGGTCCTGTAAGGAAAAAGATGTCTTCTTCCTCCTCAAAACGGCCAGTAACATATTTGCCCTAGTCCCGCCCACGCCCCCTTGAGATTTAGATATATTCCAGATGAACATCATAGATATACAGATTGCCTTTGTTAGATCCTTCGTTGATGTCCTTGTTCTTTCTATATGGTTACTTTGCTGTTTGTGACTCCTTGTCTGGATCATTTGCCATTCTCAATTAAAATATATTAAAAAAAAAAAAAAAGTTTTGAAAATAGCAAACTGAAAGGGTTTGGTGAGAAAAACATCCATCTGCCTCTTAATGCCACTTTTTAGACTTTTTTTTTTTTTTTTTTTTTAAATGAGCCCCATAGTAGTCTTAAAGACATATGAGAAGGGATATATTGATATTTCTGGGACATGCTATTCGATGATTCGGAGATATCCACCTCTTTTTTAAAAAAAAAATCTTTAAATTTGCTGGCCACTGAATGTTGCCCTCAGAATTAATAATTAAAAAAAATCTTAGTATGAAATATGTTCTTATGAAGGCACATGGATATTAAACCTCCCACCCCTCCTTCATACAGTTGAAGGAGAAGGGGAGAAACCCATGAACAGATTAAAAACAGGGCATGTGTTTATCTGACAATATACAGACACCCCTGTCATCACCCCCTTTTAATGTAGCTAAAACATGCATGCATTTTAAATCACCGAGAGTAAGTTTTAGATGCTCTAAGGGTTATTTCTACAAATACCACTTGGAGTAGTGATGGCTAATGCAATGAAAAAACATTTATCTGTGCTTTAAAATCCCAAAGCACAAATGCATACTTCATCTACGGTGCCTGTATATTCACTGATTTAGATTCTGTTCAAGTAAGCTCTCATTTCCTAAGAGAATAGAAGCTTTTAACATGCTCAGTTAAAAATACACAACAGCATTCAACAAGCAACGCTAAAAACAAGTTACCTGCCTTCAGCTTGGCAGCTGGAAATTGTGTTTTACATGACAGCTATTTTTTTCTCTTTGCTGAAATAACTTTGAAGCTTCTAGAACATCTGATTAAAAAAAAAAAGTTATTGCTAGAAACCCAGATGAGCTCAGACGGGCAAAGGAGCTAAAAAGACTGAAAGCAGAAACTAGCAGAGACTCTCCACAGGTGAAACCACTGAAGAAATTTTTGCAGAGAGGGACCACCTCCGCTTTCTTTGGGTTTTGGCCTTCCTAGGCAATGATCCACCGGGTGGACTGCACAGAAATGTCCATTTTCTACTTAAAGATGTACCAGTTCAAAAACTGAGATCAGAGAGTACATGGCCAACCTTTTGGCTAGTCAGTCTGGGGCTTTGTACAAACAGAGAACTTTCTGATGACTAATTAAATGCTCTGGAGAGCTCTGATCTCTTCACTGACATTATGAATCGAAGGGTTACCATCCCTGGAATGACCAACAAAACTTTTTTGACTTGTACATTTTGAATGTCTTATTAAATTTAGAAATAAAGAGCAAGACAAACACGAAAAGCATGTTGACACACCCACATGAGAGAACAGGTTTCCGACGGTTTCCATATCTTGAGCCTGAATAATGCTAGCACCAGATCTAATTAAAAATATTAGTCCGAACACTTAAGTACCTGAAGAAAGCCAGCAGCAGCTCTTCCACAAGTGATCTTTGGTACGATGGTTTCTTCTCTGCTTTCCACTTCTAGTTTCTGCCTGTGTAACATGGATCTTATATTGTCCCCTGACAACCTGCACCATCAGTTTCAGCATCAGGGAGAGAAGAGATCCTCTCGCTTGGTGACAAAGATCTACAAACACACAAGCCTTAATGAAATCTCTCTCCCCACCTGGGATGCCACTGTGCACTATGTGGAAAATCTGAGATAGGCAAGCGATAGGAGGACCTACAGCAGGCATCGTTGTACATAAGGCATTCTGCCAACTATAGTGGAGGCAGCCGCTGGAGGAAGTCAGCCAAGACGTCAGTGGAATGACTTCACTTCGATTTCAAAGCCGTTATGGAACAACGGTTGCAATCCAGAATAAAGGACTTTTGCAGGGGGAGGAGACACCTCAATCCCTCTATTTCATGTTTTTATTTATTGGAGATTTAATGAATCACCTTTCCTCTGGGGATAGAAAGGCAACGTGCAAATAGTTTATAATAAATTTATAATAAAGGAGGAAAAGGAGATAGATTGTGAGCCTGTGGGACAGACAGGGAAAAATACTCGAGTTCCTGAATAAATTCAAGTAAACCATTCTGAGCTCCTGGGAGAACAGTATAGAAAAATTGAATGAATAAATAAACACCATAAGAAGCAGGGAAAAACAGAGGGGTCTTCGTCATAAGGCGTATGGGTGCAGACTTAAAGGTCTCAATATACTTTGGAGGAAATGTAAGTCACAGTATAATTCTTCACTGAATCAAGTAGTTAAAACTGCATCAAATAAGCATTGAGTAAACAGATATAAAATCAATGACAGATCAATGAAGATTTCAGCTGGAAATTTTGAGTAATATGCTCAAACTGGCTGCCTGAAGATCTGAGTTATTAGATATAGATCCCCAGCTGTGTATCACAGTCAAATGGTACTTTGGAGGAAAGGAAGGCGAGGGAAGATAAGATAGAGACGTGGCATAAAGACACACGAGGCAAATCGCTTTCATTTGAAAGGAAACTCCGGAATGAGAGGGCATAGGTTGAAGTTAAAAGGTGACAGGCTCAGGAGTCATCTAAGGAAATACTTTTTTACAGAAATGATGGTAAATGCATGGAACAGTCTCTCGGTAGATGTGGTGGAGTCAGAGACTGTGTCTGATTTCAAGAAAGCCTGGGATAGGCATGTGGGATCTCTTAGGGAGAGATGGAGATAGTGGTTGCTATGGATGGGCCATTTGGCCTTTATCTGCCATCATGTTTCTATTAAAAATTATTTTAAAAATCAAAATTAAAAAAAAATTAAAGAGCTATCAACTACATCACTTTTCATTAGTGAAGGCCCAACTCTCAGCTTCAACAAGTCTTGTGAAAATGAAGCCCTGTTGGCCCTTGGAAATTTGGATCTCCTTTTCCCATCCTTTTCCCATCTAATTGACTACTTCTGCAATGGAACAGTTAATAAACAGGGAAAGGAGATGGGAGTTGCCTTGTGCCTGTTTGTGGTTATAGTCAAAGTGGTTTCCATATTATATACAGGTACTTATTTTGTAGCTGGGCAAATGAAGGGTTAAGTGACTCCCAGAAGCTGAGAGTCTCCCTACCTAAAGAAGGATATAAAACTGCTGGAGAGGGTGCAGAGACGAGCAACCAAACTAGTGAAGGGTATGGAGAAACTGGTATATGAGGATCGACTTAAAACACTGGGATTGTTCTCCCTTGAGAAAAGGAGACTGCGTGGGGATATGATCGAGACCTTCAAAATACTGAAAGGAATCGACAAAATAGAGCAGAGAAGATTATTTACATTGTCCAATTTGACACGGACAAGAGGACATGAAATGAAGCTAAGGGGGGACAAGTTCAGGACTAATGTCAGAAAGTTCTGCTTCACACAGAGAGTGGTTGGCATCTGGAATACTC
This sequence comes from Geotrypetes seraphini, assembly GCF_902459505.1. Lineage (NCBI taxonomy): Eukaryota > Metazoa > Chordata > Amphibia > Gymnophiona > Dermophiidae > Geotrypetes > Geotrypetes seraphini. The sequence continues at coordinate 2,948,693 of NC_047102.1, forward strand.
TCCCAGGGGAGATTATTGCAGAATCGACAGTCCTAGGCTTCAAAAGCAAACTAGATGCATATCTCCTTGAGAGAGGCATATAAAGTATGGTTGGCTATAAAATAAACCAGGTGTATACCTGGCAGGGCCTCCGCGTGTGCGGATCGCCGGACTTGATGGACCGAAGGTCTGATCCGGAGATGGCGCATCTTATGTTCTTATGTTCTTATCACAAATTGGTGCAGTGGGAATTGAGCCTGGTTCTCAGGCCAGTTAGCTAAAACACTTAACGCACCTTAATAAAAGAGGGCCTAAGGTTTGTTGTTTTTTTTTTTTTTCAGTGCTGATTTTAAGTGACACGCACAGAAGTTAGTGCAATAGTGTAGCACGGTCTTTGCTCTGCCCGTGGACTCAAAGGTTAACGGTAGACTTTTCCGGCAGAAATCTGGTGCAGAGCATCTCTTGTGTATGCAGGGCATGAACCTGTCACGTCCTTCAAGCATGTGGCAGCTCAAGGACACAGATTTCCGTGACTGTCCAGAGAATACATCGCATTCAATCAAGTCATTTTCTCTCTCCAAACCAATCCACGTAAATTGGATTCACGTGCAGTTTCCCTACTAATTTCTGTATTTTGGCTGTGTAAAATGATCTGTCTTATTTCAATATGAAACCCATCACAACTCATGCAATAAGTTCGTGTAAAAGTAGGTTTATCAAATCATTTAAATCAAATCAAACCTTTATGTGGGGTTTTCCTACGTGCTATGGCTGTTTTTCCCACAGCTGGAAAACGACTGGTTTTCTGAATTAACGGTCATATGCCGTTGTAGCCATTAGCATGTGACCATTAACAAAAATTAGCACATGGGCACTTACTGCTACCCATTCTGTAGGCAGTAAGGCCCATATCCTATAAACAGTGTCCTGATCGTAGGCGGCAGTAGGAGTCCTACCGCTGTCTAACCAGCCAATCGGGACGCACGTTTTCTAAAAGACGTCGGCGGTGGGCGCACTTCAGGGTCAACCACAACCGAGGCAGTGCTCGGAGTAGCGCAGTAACATCGATTCTGAAAATAAGTTTCTTCAGTCCACTGAATGGTTTCTAGAGAACATTTTAAGAAACTTTTTCACTCCATAATTTTTTCATTTGTCTCATTAACACTTCCCACCCCACCCTCCTTTTTACTAAGCCACTGTAGAGTGCTAAATGCTCTGATGCTCTTAGACATTCCCTGAGCGTCAAATCATTTCTTGCACCGGGCCGGGAGTAATTTTGTTATGTGCTGACATCACTAGGGTTACGCGACGTCTGGATTTACCCGGACATGTCCACTTTGTCCGGGTTTTGAAAAGCAGATCACGTTGGGAGGTCGACAAGCAGGCTGAGGGGGCGATGCTGGGGTGTGGCTGTAACAGGGTAGGGATGGGTGGAACTGGGCCGGCCTGGGGGGCAGGTCTATGTGTCCAGATTTTACATGTCATTATTGACAAAAAAAATGTATCACACTACCTAGATGTAATATGATCTTTTTAAAATATATATATATATATATTTTTTTTTTTATTGAAAATGGCAAAGGTCCAGTAATATGATCTTTTTATAGCTTTATCATACACTTATAGGTTCTGCTATTGGACACCCAAACATTTATTTGATTGTAGAGAAAAATAAAAGGGGTCCCATTATTTTGAAACACACTGTACAATAGCATTAAGAAACCATAATCTGTGATAATCTCAGCCTGATTGAAATTCCTCCAGGGGAATAATAATAATAATATAACCGTTTATATACCGCAGGACCGTGAAGTTCTATGCGGTTTACAATAATTAAAAGATGTTACAAATTGAGTGGATTTAACAAAGTTAAAAGCAAGTGATTAACAGCTCTAAGGATCAGTTATTGTGGAATGAGATTGTGCAGGTTAGTTGCCTAAGTACTTTAGGAACAGATATGTTTTAAGGCGTTTCCTAAATTTCCCATAAGTAGTAGGCGTAAGCAATTGTTCCACATCTTTATCCCATAATGCTGCCTGATGCGAGAGCAGATGGTTGATGAAGTCTTTTAAATTTACATCCTCTAACCAGAGCTAACTTCTCACCCATGTCACTTTGCCATCAAAGGGACTAAGCCCCCAGTGGAGGCCAGCAGAGCCCCTGCCTAGTGCCTTCACTTGCTCCGTTTGTTTAAAGAGAAGCCTTGTTTAAAATAAGAGCCTAAAAGTAACCTCCTCTCCCCCCCCAAAAAAAAATAAATAAAATAAAAGAGAGTCTATTTATAAGGTTCTGCTTTCCCAATTCTCAGGACTCACAAGAATACCAGGCAGTCGGCCACATCTAGGGGATTAGCATTGCTTTTCCTGCAAAGTGTTTAGGGGACAAGTTATTATGCGAGAAAAAAAAATGTTGCTCTATACTTTTCTGTCTCAATCCAAGGAGCCTTGCACCCTGCTGCAGAGTTGGTGTAGAACCAAGATGCTATTCTGATACGCTTCAGATTTTCTGCCACATCTTTCCTTTCTGTTGCCACCTGATTTCCAGTGGAAATAGTCTCGGGCTTGTTTTTGATCTACTAATTAAATTGAAATCAGATTATGTTATGCTATTAATAAACTTCTTTTGATGTACTGGGTAGTGGGTCCAAACTGGCAGCTGCTGCTCCTTTCATAATTTTCAAACATTTAAATCAAAAGGAGGCTGCAGAAAATTGTGTTCCATCCTGAAGAGCTTAGACAATGGAGTGATATTTAAAATTAAAAATGAACTACCTGGAGACAAACAGATATAGCTGAGATTCTATAACTCCCAGTAACATCTTCACAGCACTAATTGGTGAATGTAGATCTTACTTTTCAGAGATGTATATGTTTAGGGGTGCAGAATGATCTTTCCTTCTCCCAAAGGAGTCAAATCTAAGTGCATATTTAGCTCACAGCTTAGCTATCTTGGTACAAAGACCTGGAATAACCTTCCAAAGATCATGAGAGTAGAATCTAACCACACCAGATTTCATTAAGAAACTAAAAACTCTCCACTATGAGAACATATGCTCTATGGATACTTACAGTAGGTCTGGATTCTCAAAAAGCCGCCGAAAGTCCATTGCCTACTGGCGACAAACTTACGGGTTTTATTGGTTCTAAATGGCAAGAAAATTGGTTGCACCATTTGAAAACTAATTTGAAAAAATTTAGACAAAGCTAGACAGCCTTGGGGACCGGCGTCTTGGTCCAAGGCGCCTAGCATCACCCAGTGATGGCGAAGTCTGGAAATGGGCTTGCTTAGGAGTGGCGCTGGGCTTCGTTGTCACTAGGCGATACTAGCTACGATTCAGTAAGGACCCTAGGCACCAGAAATGGAGGCCTGTAAAACCCCGGTCTACTTTTCCAGTACCTAGGGTCCTTGGGAGCCGCAATTTGGGAAGTGGCGCCTGTCGGTAATTGACGCCTACAGAATCAGGAGCTTAGCGACTACAGCCAAGCTCTCTGAACTGTCTAACTTCTCAACCTACAGATTCTGCCTTATATTCTCCACACAGCAAAATCATTCCGGATACCGTATCCTAGCCAACTGGATTGCAATTCAAACTTCTTTACAGCATCCAATGCCCTCACTACATTTCCCCTAAATGATGGCTTCATCTTCTCCCTTCTCTATCTACCACACACCTTCTTCTCCCTTTATCTTTATTAATAATAATAATAATAATAATAACAACAACAGTTTATATACCGCAGGACCATGAAGTTCTATGTGGTTTACAATAATTAAGTTACAGATTGAGTAGTACTAGTGGAGATGAGATTTAGCCGTTGGTCATTGTGGAAAAAGATTGTTCAATGTAACTGCCTAAGTACTTTAGGAACTAATATGTTTTTAGGTTTCTCCTAAATTCCCCATAAGTATTCGCAAGCATGAGTAATTGTTTCAGATCTTTACCCTCCATAGTGCTGCCTGGTAAGAAAGGAGATGTTGATGATGTTTTTTTAAAATTACATCCTTTAACCAGTGGGGAAGCAAAATTCAAGTTTTTTTTTTTTTTCTAATGAGGAGATATTTACTGCCTTTTCGTGAAGAGATTCACCCAAAACAGTTTACAATTCATTGAATAGTAATCGGGTACTCTTAAGTATTTTCCCTAGCTGTCCCAGCAAGTTCACAATCTGATTAGGGTACCTGGGGCAGTAGGGGGTTAAGTGACTTGCCCAGAGTCACAGGGAGTAGTCTAGGATTGAACCCACAACCTCGGGGTGCTGAGGCAGTTCTAACCACTAAGCTACTCGGTGGCGTAGCAAGGGAGAGAGGCACCCCCTCCCCCACCCTCTTCTCTGCCCCCCACTCCCCCACGCTCCTTCCCCGCCCCCTCCTGCCCATCAGAAAATCAACTGTACTAACAGGTTCCCCCCTGCCCCCCCCCAAGTGGTTAGAACCTCAAAGACACTTGAAATAGATGTGGTTTTAGTAAGGACGTTACGATTCTCTTACCGCTTGGGCAACTGAAGCTTTTGCATTACGTTCGTGCTAAAAAGCTGTGCGCTGATCCATTCGCTCCCTGGGTCATTTCTCCCTGGCCCCCCCCCTACCCAGAAGCGACATTTGCAGTTCCGGTCTTTTTCCAAAACTTACTAAGATGTCGTAAGCACTGAAGTACATGTTAATGAGATGCAACAAATCCACTCTATTACAGGACTATAAACTATAATCTGTTCGTAAAGGCAGTTAATAAATCCCAATTGACCAATAACTCAATAAACAAAGTAAGAAGCAGATAAATAAATCAAGCAGACGAAAAGACGACTTTGGAAGCTGAATGAAACAGTTGAGTCCTTGGCTAGATTATGCATTTACCTCCTTTATGTCTTGCTTGTGCCATTTCACTAGCCCACGTGCTTGTCTGAACTTCCAGAAAAAAAAAACCACGTATAGACCTGGAAAGGAGCAGCCCTTCCTAGGGTGGTTCTGAACTTGCTCCCTTGCAACACTCACTTTCATAATGCGATGCTGCTAATAGAATTATGCTACAACCAAAACAAAACGATGTCAGACAAAAGCAATACATTCCGTGCATCAGCGTGAAACCCATGTTCGCACATTTGTAAACATGAAAGATACACGTTTTCCAAACTGCAGTCCAAAGAGCACCCAAAAAACTATTTCACTGCTTAACAATTCTCCACATCTTCACGGAACTGGAGGGGAGAGGGGACCATTCTGCTAGATTTTTTTTTTTTTTTTTAATTTCTCTGTTCGGCTGAAAAAGCAGAAACTTGCAGGGGGAGCAGCCACTGCAGTCACTGCAGCCTGCGCTCTTTGCACGCAGTGTGCTCCCCTGCACAGAGAAATAGATCACTTTGGACACTTTCCTCCAACAGAGAACCAGAGACGTTTATCGGCCACAGTGCCTAAAAGCACTGCAAGTTTCAGGCATCTGCACAGGGCCAATAACTGCAGTGAAAGCATGCAGACCATTCCCGCACACAACGGGTGGTTTTTTGCCACTGACCTTTCTGCTGTCTAAAGCACTGAATAGACCCTGAGTGATGGACCATCTTCATTCAGCTGGGCCCCAGGACGCTATTTCCAAAATCTGGGGGGAGTTCAGGAGCCCGTGGATACGTGAAGGAAAGGGTCTGTGCTCCCAAACCTTCGGGCGCTTCTGAGCGCAATGCAATCCGACACCTGCCTTAGCAAGCACTTAGCTGGAATGCCTCAGCAACCCACCGTTGCCATGGAAACCGGAGAGGAGGTCCAGCATCACTCCCCTTAGTGGATGCTGAGGGAATCATTCGGCTCCGTAGTGCAATAATTAAAAAAGAAAAAACAGCTTAGCAATAAAATGACTTCCGAAAACAAGAGCTTCTTTTTTTTTTTTGGGGGGAGAGGGGGAGGTTGCAGTAAGAGGAGGAAAAGAGGGAGGGGAATTTCCAACCCGGTGGGCAATTGCTTTCCATCTTTGCTGTAAAGATTATGTCGTAATTCACCATCCAAAACTTACTTGGGCCTTAAGGTTTTGGGATGCTGCAGCTGTCCGTGCTGTGAGTCAGGGCATTGGCTTTCTCAGTCAAGCCAAATCGGGGTTTTATTTCTTACATCACTTCTGCGTTCATTTTTATAATCCTGGCGTAATAGCACGTGCATCAATCGCTTGGGGTCCTTTTACTAAAATGCATAACATGGAGTTTTCCTGCACAATCACACACCAATATTTAAGGTGCCCATATTTTAAGGATTTTCTTTCTTTCTTTTATCTTTTTTCAGATCCTGGATCAATTTTTCCATTCACATGCTGGACTTTCAAAAACTATGCGGGAGTAATTACCACCTCTTATTTAGAAGGCACAAAAAACCAGATTCTATAAAGCGCACCTAAGAGAAGGGCTGAAAGGTTCTCAGCCCAACCAGCTTCCTGAATTCTGAGCGTTATTTTGTCACTGTAGCTGAGAAGAGTATCATATCATTTTATTAAGTGCCAATTTGCATAAACAAAATTCTTTGTTTTGCCTTTGTTTCCAATCATTGATTGAACCATATCCACGTCGTTATCTTCGTGGTTGGGCTGAGAACTTTTCAGCACCCCCTGGTAGTGTGAAGAGCTTCAGTCTCTGGTAACCAGAACTGAGATTGTGATGTCATAACGCCTCATTCCACCAATAAGAGCCAACCACATCAGTGATGTCACAATGGCTTGATCATCCTATACGAGAGGGTGTTGAAAAGTTCTCAGCCCAACCAACCAGGTGACATCAGGAAATACTTCTTCACCTTAAGGGTGATTGATCGATGGAATGGTCTTCCACGCCAGCTAGTCGAGGTCAGTAGCGTGCTCGACTTCAAGAGTCATTGGGACAAACAGGTGGGGTTGCTACAGAGTTATGCTTAAAGGACGGATTCTCAGAGTTATCTTATTTCACCATATTCTCTTGGCAATAAATTCCAAAGTTTAATTAAACGTCGTTTGAAGAAATATATTCTTTGGTCTGTCTTAAATCTACTATTTAGTAGTTTTAGTTCATGCCCCCTGGTCCTAGTGCTGTATGCATCTTGTGGAAGGATTCATAGACTGCCACGAATAGGTCTTCAGACAGGTGATAAATGGGTATAAAAGTATTTTACCTGTGCCAATCACCTTAAAATGCGCTGTTAGGGAAATCTATTCCGAATACCTCTGTGTAACTTGCAGTTCCAGGCCAGAGGCGGGTTCGAGCGCTCACAGCGTGATCTGCCCTTGCAGATCAAAAAATGGCGACAGGTCACGCTGTGAGCGCTCGAACCCACCGACCCCAGAAGAAGCCTTAGCGGCGAAACGGGTCCCGTCGGGCCGATATTTCGAGCCTAACTGACAAGCGACTACCAAATAAGATAAGTGTCGCTTTAGCTTGTTTGCATGAAATTTAAAAAAAATTTTAAAAAATTATAAAAATGCAATAAGTTTTAAAAGCAAGTAAAAAATATTTAAAAAAAGTTGGTTTGAAGCCCAATGAAAGACAAAGTGCCGACCTGTAATGAACTGCTGTAATTCATATTAAGCAGCACAGATATCTGAGGGCTTCATTCCATAACCAAGTACACACAAGTCCGGTGTTTGCTTACTTTCTGTATTCAAGGGACTTGAAACCATTGCTTTTCAGTAGTGAATCACTTTGGAAAGAGAAGCAATCAAGCGGAATATAGGAAATGATAACTGGGATTAAGATGCTGAGACTCTAAATTTAGGATGTCTTTTATGGCCTGATACCGTAAACTAGCAAACTGGCAGCAGATCTGACCATGCTTAATGTGATTAATTCAGGGAGCACTTTGAAAATGTACAGGCAGTCCCCGAGTTACAGACACCTGACTTGAGTACAACTCATACTTAAGAACGTAGTCGTAGCTTCACTGAGCCGTATTTCCAGTGGCATAGATTCCTACACTTCTCCTGTAGCAGATTCAGGAATGACGCATGGCCACATTAAGAACAGTGTGGTTGTGCATGCTGTAGCTTAGAAGAAACACTGGTAGGGACAGTTGGTCCTTTTGTCAGCTGGGAGCAGAGGTAAGCAGCAAGAATCTGAAAATCTACAAGTTCTGAGTTACATACAAATCCGTTCTTAACCTGGGGACTGCCTGTATATCCCAATCATCTGTACTGTTTCAGTCCTAGGCTCTGGTATTTAAATTAGATTAGAGAAACTGGGCCTCTTCTCCCTCGAAAAGAGAAGATTGAGAGGGGACATGATCAAAACATTCAAGATACTGAAGGGAATAGACTTAGTAGATCAAGACAGGTTGTTCACCCTCTCTAAGGAAGGGAGAACGAGAGGGCACTCTCTAAAGTTGAAAGGAGATAGATTCCGTACGAACGTAAGGAAGTTCTTCTTCTCCCAGAGAGTGGTAGAAAACTGGAATGCTCTTCCGGAGTCTGTCGTAGGGGAACACACCCTCCAAGGATTCAAGACAAAGTTGGACAAGTTCCTGCTCAACTGGAAAGTACGCAGGTGAGGCTGGGCTCATTTAGAGCACTGGTCTTTGACCTGGGGGGCCGTCATGTGAGTGGACTGCTGGGCACGATGGACCACTGGTCTGACCCAGCAGTGGCAATTCTTATGTTCTTATGTTAAATACCCCAAATTGTGCAGGGCTCGCTCTAGATGACCTATGGAATGACACTTTACTTTAGGATCTAACTATAAATACCTCAGAAGCACAGACCTAACAGTAGGTCACTTTGGCACCCACCCATTGCAGCTAAATTTGGAGGGGATGGGGCGGCAGCAGCGCAAGTAGCAATACCAACTGTTTTGCCTTTGTTATTCCTCCACCGGTCTGTGACAATGCAGCCTGCAAGTTGGAATCTGCTTATTCTTAAGCTGCCTCTGGACTTCCTGATCCTGCCCCACAGATCTTACATTATAAAAAACAAACCAAAACCTCATAGAATCTTCTCTCAGCAAGGGCGGAGCCAGACTGGGCTGGAGATAGATTCTACATTTGCACATCTCCCAGGCTCCTCCTCCTCCCAGCAGGGATCTGGGAGCATGTGCAGATACTGGCCACAGCCCAGTATTTGCACATCTCCCAGGCTCCTCCTCCTCCCAGCAGGGATCTGGGAGCATGTGCAGATACTGGCCACAGCCCAGTACTGTGTGGCTGAGCCAGCAGACAGAAATGGTCAGGGAAGCACTTTTTGTATTTATCTGCAGCAATGATGCAAATCAGTTAAGCAGTGATTCTGCTGCTATTGCAGATGGAACGTTGGAAGTTGGCAGCCTAAATGAGGTTAATCAGCATAAAATCTGTTTTACTCTTTGGGATCTAGCTAGGCCACCGTTGGAAACAGGATACTGGGCTTGATGGACCTTCTGTCTCTCCTAGTAAGGCAATTCTTATGTTTTCATGTGAGCCGAGTATAAGACAATGAAGCCATTGTGACATCACTGCTGAGGTTGGCTCTTAGGCATTGGTGGAATGAGGCATTGTGACATCACTGCTGAGGTTGGCTCTTAGGCATTGGTGGAATGAGGCATTGTGACATCACTGCTGAGGTTGGCTCTTAGGCATTGGTGGAATGAGGCATTATGACATCACAATCTTAGCTCTGGAATGTTGTTACTCTTTGGGTTTCTGCCATTGTGACATCACTGCTGAGGTTGGCTCTTAGGCATTGGTGGAATGAGGCATTGTGACATCACTGCTGAGGTTGGCTCTTAGGCATTGGTGGAATGAGGCATTATGACATCACAATCTCAGCTCTGAACCAACCTCATCAGTGATGTCACAATGGCTCAATTGTCCTACACTTGGCTCACTTTTACTACCTTTTGATTTCTACAGTGACGCAGTGGTTAAATGCTACAGCGTCAGCACCCTGAGGTTGTGGGTTCAACCCCACGCTACTTCTTATGACTCTAGGCAAGCCACTTAATCCCCCCATTACCTCAGGTACATTAGATAGATTGTGAGCCCACCAGGACAGATAGGGGAAAATGTTTGAGTACCTGAATAAATTCATGTAAACCATTCTAAGCTCCCCTGAGGGAATGGTATAGAAAATTGAATAAATAAATTTAGAGTACAGTGTGGTGTTCTGGACACCACTCTTCATTAAAAAGTGAAGGAGGATGAAGTTGGTCAGAGGGCTAAATTTATCAGTGATCTTCATCATAAAGCACAGTGGAAAAAGAAGTAAAAACAACAGACATCAATATTATTAGCTAAACTAGGACTACCTAGATAGCCGGTGCTGTTTTTAAAGTTTAGCTTTGTTTCCTGTTACAGCTGACTGACGATTCGTTTATAATTATGCAGGTAACGCAGTCTTGGTGCTTTATTCAATAATTATCCCATTGTCCAGTTTATAAGGATATATGCCCTAAAAATGTAGCTATACTGCCCTCTTGTGGAAATACATGTAATGCATGTTGATTAATAGCACATTACCTACTTATAATTTATTTATTCACTGCCTTTTCATGAAGAGATTCACTCAAAGCGGTTTCCAATACATTGAATAGTAATCAGGTACTCTTAAGCATTTTCCCTAGCTGTCCCGGCAGCCTCACAATCTAACTGAGGTAGCTTTCCAAGAATAGGAAACAGACGGACTTCCCCTTTGGACCTCCCACCAATATGATCGCAGCAACCAGGACCGCTGTACTCACTGAGGAATTTTCTGTTTGGATCCACGCAAGTCGCTTGAAGAAGGTTAACCTAAAACCCCAGAAGCAAGCCGTCCCTGCGCAGTCCTCACCCCTTCCAGTGGAACAGCATGATGATCTCATCACAGCATTCCACCAACTTTATCATTCTCCTCCTAGCAGCGTTGCTGCTAGTTTTTCTTCCTGTATGGATCGTCTGCAACTGTGTCTACAGGGATTGATGTGTCCTGGGTCCACAAAACTTTCTGCCCGTACCCATCTGTAAATGACACCCCAGGCACCTTAAGGGGGGGCTTCCCCTCAATTGGAATCCAGAAAGACAGACAGCATACCACCTTTTGGTATAATTCCAGCAGTGTGCAAGTGGCCACCTTCTCTTTTGACTACTGTGGCATTAGGGACTGCTCAACAATTGATGCCGCATGGCAGTGTGACTGGTTCCGTGATATTCCTAAAACTAAAGACATATACAACATATACATATGTGTTACTGATTCACATTGGGGGGATAAGTGTGCGTCCTGGGGAGTGGTAGGGTGGAACACTATTGCAGCATCAGATTTTCACCCTAGGTGATATTTACTGGCTCTGTGGAGACCTTCAGCTCCGTGTTAAATTACCTAGCCAGTGGACAGGCCAGTGCGCTTTAGATAAGGTTATCATGTCCCTGCATATCTTCTCTGAAGGGCAACCTTCCTCTTTGCATGGTTCCTCCTCCTCTTTACCCCGACATAAACGTGACCTCCTTGGTAGTTTTGATCCGCATGTATACCTTAGGGGTCCCAAGAGGGGTCCCAGATGAATTCAAGGCCCGAGACCAAGTTAAGGCTGGGTTCGAGTCTCTTATTCCCCTTATCACTATCAATAAGAATGTTGATTGGATTATTGACATTTATTATAATCAGCAATGCTTTGTGAACTACACTAGGGATGCTTTGCAAGGTATTGCTGATCAGTTAGGCCCCACTTTTCATAAGAACATAAGCAGTGCCTCCGCCGGGTCAGACCATAGGTCCATCCTGCCCAGCAGACCGCTCCCGCGGCGGCCCAAACAGGTCACGACCTGTCTGAATCACCAGAAGGGGCTCCCTTGCCACCTTGGTTTCTCATTGAAGTCCTATCTTCCCATCGAAGTAACTTCCCATCGAAGTCAGATGACTTTCCAAAACCACATGGCCCTGGATCTGATCCTTGCTGAGAAGGGGGTGTCTGTAAAATTCTCCCCAGTACTTTATCCTGTTGCACCTTTATTCCTGACAATACAGGTCCCATTGGTAAGGTTACTATGGCCATTCAGAAATTAGAAGACCTCTCTGCTAAGCTCATGCTGTGCATTTATGATGTCATTTTCATGACGAAAGAGGGGATTGAAGGGGCACATATATTCTTTGTAAGTTTTCTATTCCTGCTTGAACTGCTGAAAACAGTTTGTATGTGCCAAGAAATCACAAGGCCATTTTCTCTTTGTGTTCTGAGCTCTGTGTCTTACATCTTGTTCTTTAGAGAGATAAGAAACATTGCTAGATGGAAACTTCCCACTAAACCCCCCCCCCCCCTTATGTTTGCTACCTCTTTCTAATGTATCCTGTTACCAAATATGGTCTTTCCTACAGTCATATGCTGAAAAAACTGACCCATGTATAATGCTATAAAAATGGATGAAAAACTCATAATAAAGCGGCAATTTCTTTGGGACAAACCTGAGCCTGAGCGTCCTTTCTTCCTAAAGAGACTGTCCCCAGATGCATCTGACTTACAAACGACGGAGTGTGTGAGGCAGTATTGGGACCGGAACCTTTTCATGGCCCTTTTCAGGGTCAAACCCATCCTTAATGAACATTTTCTCATGAGAAAGTCTTCCTCACACTTACTAATTTTAGGTCCAAATTAGAGCCATTAATGGACATGACAGATAATGGGGCCATTGTTCCGCCACACTAAGAGCTCCTTTTACAAAGGAGCATTAGGGCCTTAATGCGCTAAAATGCCGCACGTGCTGGCCGCTACTGCTTCCTCTTGAGCAGGCGGTAGTTTTTCGGCTAGCGTGCGTTAAAAACGCTAGCGCACCTTTGTAAAAGGGGCCTTAAAAGTAGCCTCAGTGCACAGGAAAGACCTGTGGTGGAAATAGCACTAGCCAATTACCACAGCTTAATAAAAGGGTCTGTTAACTAACCCTCCCCTTATACAAAACTGCGATTGCGGGTTTTAGCGCAGGCCGGCGCGTTGATTGCTCTGTGCTGCTCCCGACGCTCATACAAGCTCTATAAGTGTTGGGAGCAGCGCAGAGCATTCAGCGCACCAGCCTGCACTAAAAACTGCTGTTACGTTTTTTTAAAAAAGGGGGGGGGGGGTGTTAACTAGTTATTTTGGTGGGAGATTTTACAATCCTCACATTGTTAGCATTTGTTTTATAGTGTAAATACTGGAGGACTAATTTGATTTTCTGAAAAAAAAAAAATAGAAGATACAATTTTCTGTCTAACAGAAAACCATTTAACTGGAAGGATGTGATTTTTATTTTTATTTATTTAAGTATTTATAAAGCACTTATAACCTAAGTGGTTTACATTCAGGTACTTAAGCAAGAACATGCAGCTTTTTCCCAAATATGCTCTAAAAATTATTTTTTCTTATAGACCCTTATTTGTGTTAACTGATTACCACACGGTGGCGCCTTCTTTAATAAAAAGCCAGTGATTTCCTTGGATTCACAGTACATATGTTTCATGTTCACAAAACAATTATACTGAGAGAATAACACTAGGAGGAACAGAACTGGAGTTTTGTGCTTCTGTCCCTTAGGGCAGAGCATGGCAGAGAGTGTATGTTGACAGTGTGGGGATTTAGGAAGTCGGCACGGGGACTGCAGCAGGGGCCATGGGAATTCAGTAGGTAGGATTAGAAAGTCTCAGTATGGGGAATGTGGCAGGCAGTGTTGGAGAGTGGAATTAGGAGGTCTCATTATGAATGTGGCTTGTAGCACTGAAATCAAGTATGAGAGTTTAATTATTTTTTTATTTTAAATTACCTGCAACATCCAACAATTCTGCACGGGTTACAGTAAAACATAAATAATAAAAACACTTCATAACATCACAGCAGTCAACACACACACAAAAACCAAAACAAAATACTAAAACCTACCTCAGCATAAAAGATAAAAATAGCCTTGTTTAAAGTTATCATTTGTTTGTTTATAGGGTAAATACTAGAGGACTAACCTGCAAAAAAATGATTCTGTTCAACAGAAAACCTTTTTAACTGGCAGGATATAATGGCAAGAACATGAAAAAATTTCCCCAAATTATTCTATTTCTTATGGACGTTTATTTGTGTTATTACCACATGATGGCGCCCTATGTTAATAAAAAGAAGACATCGACTGTTGGATTCACAGTACATATGCTTCATGTTCACAAAACAAAAATTATACTGACAAAATACCACTGGGGGAAAACAGACCCCACAAGATCAAAAGACAAGAAATGCACTAAGCATGATGCTTTAACATACTTTGGGTTTATTTTTGTAGTAAGGTGTAAAATAGATCCAAATTTAAGATACGCATGGATTCACTTTGCAGTCTGAGGTAGAGAAGAGATGGCCATTCCAGGTCAAATTCAGTCTATATTTCAGCCTGGCTAGGGGTCAACGGAAAAGAGGAATTTAACCAGTCTGTGGTGTATGGAATGGCAATATGTGTAGGGAGAGGGCAGGGGGTGTGGGATTAAAAGATCTCAGGGGCAGATGCACAAAGCCCCCCCTCCCCTCCCCTCCCCCGTGCTGCCAACATTTCAAATAGATTGGTTTTAGCCAGTCTTAATGAAACGCTATTCCGTGGCTAATGCACACAGGCTTTTGGCCACTGCTTTACTGTGCATGGAAGCAGGGACAGAAAGTCTCGTGACAATGAGCTCGCTAGTATTAAAAGGATTCCGTGCAGAGCCCAGAATAATGGGCCACACAAACCCCTGTTGAACTGCCAATGGCTCTGAGCTGTCGAGTGCTTCTTGCCTTTACTCTCCTGTCAGTGCCTGAGCAAGAATTAGCTCAGCCTCCGACAGCAAAGCAAAACCAAATGTCTAGTGGACCCCCCTCACCTGACCCCCCCCCCAAAAAAAAAACCCTATTCCTGATGGTTCAATAGCTGAGCTGGGCCAATTTCCTCACTCCTCCCCAAAGAAATATTCCTCTGGTAGTCTAATGGCCGAGCCAATTCTCCCACTCCTGCCCCACCCCCCAAAAGTACCCTGGTGATCCAGTGCCTGGCCAGGACCCCCCAGCTCAACAACCCTCCCCTCCCCACCTGGCCATGTGGGTTGTGACCCCTCCCCCCCTAGCAGTGGCATAGTGAGAGTGAGTGGCACCTGGATTGGAGGCACTTCCCCTGCCCCCTTGGTTTTCGTGTGCCCCCCTTCCCTTTCCCATACTTTTTTAACTTTCCTGGCATGAGCAGCATCATGAACACGGGATGTGGAAGTGAGGTCAGAGAGAGCCAACACTGACACAGGCTGCTTTCCCTGGGAAAATTAAAGAGGTACGAGGGAAGGAAAAGGGTGCACATGCACAACAGGAGGTCAGGAAGGAGTAAGGGGGTGGAGAGGAGCACAGGTGCTGGCGCCC
Organism: Geotrypetes seraphini; assembly: GCF_902459505.1. Classification (NCBI taxonomy): domain Eukaryota; kingdom Metazoa; phylum Chordata; class Amphibia; order Gymnophiona; family Dermophiidae; genus Geotrypetes; species Geotrypetes seraphini. Next base: position 2,963,935 of record NC_047102.1, read on the forward strand.
GGGGTGGGGGCGGGGGCGGGGGCGGGCCCGCCCTTACTATACTACTGCCCCCAGACTCCCTTGTACCTTTTCCTGTAGAAAGGCAGGAGGGATGCTTCCTACCTCAGGGCCTGTCTCTTCAAGATGGTAGCTCTCTGCCCCTACCCGGTGCATCCTGGGATGCACAGGGAGGGGCCTAAACACCAGATATAATTTGCATGCTATTGTTGAGCATTGGTTGCTAAAAGCACACCGGTGTTTCTCTGGCGCTGCAGAGGAATAGTACCGTGCATTTGTCCCTCGGTGTTCAGTGTGGGTTGGCAGCATGTGGGATTTAGGAAGCTGGCATGGGGATTGTGGCAGGGGACATGGGAATGCAGTGAGTAGGATTAGAAAGCCTCCGTATGGAGCGCGTGGCAGGTAGTGAGTGGAATTAGGAGGTCTCTGTTTAGAGGGTGTGGCATGGCAGTGAGTGTGGTTCTGAGGTCTCATTGTGAAGACAGCCTGTGGGTTTGGAAGATCTCTCTGTATAAGGACTGTGGGATGAGTGAGATGACAAAATCTCTGTATAGGGGGATTGGAAGTGTCGCGGGAAGTTCTGTGTAGCAGGATTAAACCTTACTGTGCAGCCTCTGTTTGTATTTGCCACGGTCTTTTATTTAATGCGCAGCTCTTACCCATTTTAAATAAATTGCTTTCTTTTATGGGTGGTATAACTATTTCACAGATTTAATCCGCAGGTTATCACCACACAGCAATTTTTAAAATGAAGTAATGTCTTTATCTTCCTGCCTAATAATTTCCAACCAGAACTGACCTCCAAATTCTCTCCTGCTCGTGGTAGATAATACAGTCAATTATCTGGCTGCTGTTCCTGGAAAATTTATCTACCTGGCAACTCGGCAAGTGAATCAAACAATGCACAAAAATAATACACCAAACATATCTAGCAAATTACATTGGATTGTCATTCATTTTAAGAAGCCATTGCTTTATTCAACCTATTTATCTCTTCTTTTTACCCGTGACTTTTTGCATAGGCTGGAAATGGTGCAATTTCAGGTTTTCTTCAGGCAAGCTGAGTGGTTTGAATTTTAAACACTTGACTGATGAAGACGGGGGAACAGGTGATTTAGCACCCGGACCCCAGCAAAAGGCAAAGGAGAAAGGGAAAAGTCAAGGGTACCACCAGCATTTACAAGCAAACAAGCTCTGGAAACTGGGCACAAGCAGGACTGGCGCCCCCTAGCTGCAGGCTTCACTGTCAAAGTTGTTTATGGTTTGCTAAACGTTGCTTTTCAAGAAATCCCATCCAGCCTTGTGCCATTTGGCTTTAAAGTCAAAGTTAATGTGTCTTGACAACCTATGGAAATTTAATTCAAAACGGAGAAATGAAAAGCCATCAAATCCCATCTTGTGGAATGTGTACAAGAGGATACAGATCCTTTGCATGTTGGTTCTAACATAAGGCAAACGACACATTACATAGAACTAATGCACCACTTTACGTAGTTAAACAGTAAATTAAATCAACAGCTGTCTTCCAGCCAAGTTAAGATATATGAATATGGCTTATTAATGTTTACACAGTCTCCCTGTTCTAACGTTGTGTATAAGACACAGCAGAGACGGGCTGTTTAATGGACCATGGAGCCACAAATCAAAATGGCCCTTATGGGCTTTCTCAATTTCTCCTTGTGCCTCACTGACGTTTTATCAGCTGTATAAAGAAGAAACACTAAGAACTGAATAGCTAGAAGTGCTGGTTAAGACTTTGCTGTCAGCAGTTTGTATTTCTGTTACTAATTACATGAAATGCCCTTCATAAATGAGAAGCTGTCAGTACTGGAACATTGATTCCTTGAGCATCAACCCCTCCCTCCCCCAACACATGCCCTCTATTCATCCACACACTACCACTGACATTTTCTCACTGCTCCTCCCCTCTGACGTGTTTTCTACAATATGTTCTTACTCCCTCAGTCTCTTCCTCCCTCTCCCCAACTCTCCAAAAAAAAACCTTGCCTCCTCAGACCCTCTGTTGAGTTCCAATTTCTATGAACATGTCACCCGTCTTTCATGTCCCACTTCGCCCCACCATTCTCTTCCCTGCCCACCCCCACAGTTCTCTCTCTTATCTTCCATGTAGCTCCACCCTACCCACTACAGTAGGGGGTCTCCAAACTTTTCGCCACGAGGGCCACATTGGCTACTTCAGCACTTTTCAGCGGGCCGTAGTAAATAAATAAATAAATTAAAAGATAAATAACTAGATATATGAGTTTTATTGAAAGCAGAAAATTTTATAAACTAATTATCATATATTAATGATGATGAACGCTACTAGCAAATTCTCATGTTTTCATCACAAATTATAATAAAACCATTAGTGTGAATGATGGAACTGTTTCTGTGTTTTTAAAATCTTATTAATTTATAAATTATTATGAAATTATAATCACGAGAACTTCGTACAAGCAAATATGTGAATAAGTGAATATGCACCTTTAAATATAGATTTATGCAATTACAAATGAAGTAGTACACTGCACCACTGCAACTATTCTTATGGACAATTAACCATAACGACTAGTAACGAACTTCCAGATTCAATTTAAAGATTAGTCACAGCGCCAGAGCTACCTGCAACGCCATGAATTGACACTGATGATCAAGGCCGAACAAGTACAAAGAAATACCATGAAGTTTAGAATTACGATTTAGTATTAAATAAAGTGAATAATATTAATGTTAACATAATATGGAATATCAATATGTTTTGAACACAATTTTAATTAATGCATTTGAAATCTATCAACACCCTTTGATTTTGGGTTTTTTTTTTTTTTGCAGATTCTCATTGGAAAATTAGTCCAATCGGCGCATTTCCGCACAATTCTGCAGGCCGGAAAAAATCATATCGCTGGCCGGATGTGGCCCGTTGGCTGTACTTTGGAGATCCCTGCAATCCCAATCTTTTTCTCTCTCTCTCTCACCACTTACGGCCTCTTTTATAAAGCCGCGTGGCAACAGCTTCGGGGCCGTTAGCGCAGCTTTGTAAAAGGAGGCCGTTAGTCTCCGTTTCAGAATCCTCCCCCTTTTTACTCGCTATCCCCTACCCGGCCACTTTCATTCTCTTTCTTACGAATTTCTGTCCTCAGGTTTCCCCTCAGCACCTCCCCCACCACCATCAGCACCACAGGCTGCAGCCACCACTGATACGGAAAGATTGCCGCCGACTGCGATGAACTAAAAAACCCCTCTTTGGCCTCTGTTTTCCCTGATGAAATTCTGGGCTGCCCAGGATGTCATTAAGGGGTCCTTTTACTAAGGTGCGCTCGCCGTTTTAGTGCACGCTAAATACTAATGCGTCCATAGACTATAATGGACGCGTTAGTGTCTGGCGCATTTTAACGGCTAGCGTGCCTTAGTGAAAGGACCCGTAAGTGTGGGTCCTGCTTGATCAGCCATTGAATCTCGGCCCTGTCACTATCCCTGCCGCTGTCCTAACCTGACGGTGACGGTAACGTTTCGTGGTTCTTGACGCAGCATAAGGCGAAAGGCGGATTCAGGTCAGCGCCCCAAAGATTGATTAAAGACAAAGAAAAATAAATTATGTTAGAGAGATTTTGTAGAAAATGCATGATACAAGGAATTTGACATAAAAGAACGAGTTAAAACTATAGAGGTCAATGGGAGTCTGCCTACTGGAATCTCAGAACTAAAAATTGATGTTTTCTGTGTAGCTACTGAGTAGAGAATGACACGGTGACAAAATTCATCACCGTCCCCGACCCCGCGGATAACCGCGGGAAACCATCTTCATGTCATTCTTTAAGGAGAGAGGAAAGAACCAAAGTATAATTGGGCACAACCACTAACCCGCAAGCTTTGCTTTGAAGAATGCTGGTGTAGAAGGACCGAGGTTGAAACAGACACTACAGAATGACAGTCTCTGGTATCCAGAGCAGATATTGTGATGTCATAATGCCTCATTTCACCAGTGCCTAAGAGCCAATCACATCAGTGATGTCACAATGGCTTCATTATCCTAAACTTGGCTCCCATAAGAATCAGAGTATGAATGGCCACAACCACTGACCCACAAGCTTTGCTTTGAAGAATGCTGGTGTAGAAGGACTGAGGTTGAAACAGACACTACAGAATGACAGTCTCTGGTATCCAGAGCAGATATTGTGATGTCATAATGCCTCATTTCACCAGTGCCTAAGAGCCAATCACATCAGTGATGTCACAATGGCTTCATTATCCTAAACTTGGCTCCCATAAGAATCAGAGTATGAATGGCCACAACCACTGACCCTCAAGCTTTGCTTTGAAGAATGCTGGTGTAGAAGGACTGAGGTTGAAATAGACACTACAGAATGACAGTCTCTGGTATCCAGAGCAGATGTTGTGATGTCATAATGCCTCAGTCCACCAGTGCCTAAGAGCCAATCACATCAGTGATGTCACAATGGCTTCATTAACCTTGGCTGCCATAAGAATCAGAGTATGAATGGCCACAACCACTGACCCTCAAGCTTTTCTTTGAAGAATGCTGGTGTAGAAGGACCGAGGTTGAAATAGACACTACAGAATGACAGTCTCTGGTATCCAGAGCAGATATTGTGATGTCATAATGCCTCATTCCACCAGTGCCTAAGAGCCAATCACATCAGTGATGTCACAATGGCTTCATTATCCTTGGCTCCCATAAGAATCAGAGTATGAATGGCCACAACCACTGACCCGCAAGCTTTGCTTTGAAGAATGCTGGTGTAGAAGGACTGAGGTTGAAACAGACATTAGAAAATGACATGGGATTATTATCCGCGGGGACGGGAACGGTGATGAATTTTGTCACCGTGTCATTCTCTAGTACTGAGGTCTTATGAAAGCTTTAAGGTAAAGATATTTTTGTAATCATCTCCCCCCCCCCCTCTACTAAGGTTTTTATCATGGCCCAGAGCGCTAAATGTTCCATCGTTTATTGGAACTCTGTGAACATTGGAGCATTTAGCACTCCGGGTCGCAGTAGAAACCTCTACTGTGGCTTAGTATAAAGGGTGGGGGGGGGATATATGAGCTGAAGACCTAATGCACCCCCTCTCCTGCATATAGCGCTGCTACTGTATAGAAAACCTGAAGATTTTGCAGGAAACGCAGGTGATGCTGCCTTCACAGAACGTGAAAGCAGAAAAACAACCGTCGAAGGTGACTGTGAGCGGCGCACATCATCGCAGGCGGCAACTGTGGAGCATTATGGACTGCCTTCCCCTTCTGCTTCAACAGAAGGGGAAGGCCTGATTATTCAGTGTACGCATTTGGAATACAGAGTTGAGAACCGAAGACTGAGCATCGATACAAACATGGTCTCGTCATGCATTCGGATTCCATTTGGGGCCGAAACATGATCGTGTCGAATCCTTTTAATCAATAAACGAGATTGAACACCAAAATCAGTTACAAACCTGAAGATTTGATATTTGCCTGGCAAGAGGTGGCATACTGAGCTCCTCCTTTAACTGATCAGACTATTACAAGGCAGGGAGGGGGGGAAGCATTTTGGTTAGAGAGGTCGAACAAACCAACTTCCGACCTTCTTCCCCTACCCCCCCCTCCCAATCAATGCCGTGGGGGGAAAAAGTCAATTTTGCAAAGTCTCAGCTCACTCTACTCTGCCTTTATAATACTGGATAAAGCCATGTGCTCTCAGCAAGTTGACATAGATGCTACAAACCCCTTCCAAGCTTTTCAGTTTTACTGGCTGCCTGAAAAATCTTAGTAATTTTTCTGTTTATTTTCTTAGAAGAATCTACTTTAAACATCCTGTCAGAAAAGTGGGGAAATCACAAGTATTACATTGTAACATGGTCACTAAGAGGTTCATGTCTTTATTACAAGTCTCTCAGCTCGTAAATCAGCAGACAGAGAGGGACCAAGAAAATCTAGCCGTGCTTTTAATATGAGCTCCCATCAGTAAGGAATGCATTCTTTCTGCTATTAGAAATGAAAATTATTTTTGTGAAAAGTTCTTTGAGATACAATCCAACCAAGCTAAAAAAAGACTTGGAAAATGGTACTGCCAGAATGTCTAGTGGGATAAGGTAAACAGATGGTGGGAGAACAGAAAAAGGCTGGTTAGTAAATCCGATGGCTAGAGAATTTTAAACAGATCACTTCAGCAAACGGTGCACGCCTTCCTTGGAATACAAAGATTCCAGAAGACGGAAGGCCTGCTGTTTAGTGAGGATGGTCAAATACACCTTGGGAAGCAGCTCAACATATACTGCTGGACCAATTTTTTCTTTAGTCCTCCAAATCCCATTTGACCCATCTGGCACTGAAATTTAGATTTGTCGTGATTTATAGAGTTCCTTTGAAACATTTTAGGTTTTATTATAATCCGCCTTTGATTTTCAGTTCAGACTGGCTTATCTACTTAATCTAGGTGGACAGGTTGACAAAGGTGAATAATGATTTTGGTAGATCATCTACCCAGAACGTGACTGGTAGCAGCTGTAGTCAACTCAGAATCATTCTCTCTGAAAAAAAAAAAAAACATTTCACACATTAAGCCAAAACAGAGTCAAGCTTAGCTCAGACTTTGGCATGCCAAATTAAGCTGTTTTGAATTTGATCCAAGCTTCAAATGCAGAAAGATAGTTGTCCAGGAAAAATGAAAGTGAAACCACACTGGTGACTCCCTTTGCACCTCCATCTTTGTTTTAAAATATGTATTTTAGCAGATCTTGAAAGGTAACTGATGTGAGTGGTTTGTGCACTCACGATTCGCTTTTGGGCCAAATTTTGCAGGCTTAATTATTTTCTTTTGAGAGGACTTATCTTCCTTTTGCTTTCTGCATATCCACGCCTGTAGTTCCATATGGCTACACTTCTGCATGTGTAGATTTCCTACGTCCAAAGGCAGAGTTGGTGCATACTTTTTCACCGTTTGGATTTTGTAAGAGGTCCCATACATACGTGGGGGAGGGGGGGGGCGGCCCTATGTCTGAATTTGCCCTCTAGAATTTCTCATGCTACATCTTCACGTTGTTTTCTGTCTCCAGTGAATGATACTGAAATGGTAACACACTGCCATTAAAAAGTAATGCCAAACATTTGAATGGGTGTCTTGTCTGGAGTTTTTTTTTTTTGTTTATTTCTGTCTGACTACAGAGTAGCTTGAACTCAGACATATGCCGCTGTCATAGTACCAACCAGATTTGTGTCTATTGGGGCTTAGGTGAGTCAAGAAGGTGATATATTTGCAGCTGTGTGTGGTAAAAAGGAAGTGTTACAGACGGTGCAATTTGAATACATAAACAGCTGGTTTTAGCCATTTCCACAAGAGTACAACTTTTACAGGTCAACCTGAATCTCTGCTAAATGAGGCCAGTGTTAAAGTATTGTCAAAGTCATTTGGACGTATTTTCTTTCAGAGGCTTATGTATTATTTTAGGGGAACAAAGGTAAAGGCCCGTTCTCTGCTGTAGAAATCCTCTCTGCAAAGCTCGCACTTTAGGTTCTCATGCTTGCAGATTCCCCAGGAACTGACATCTCTTCAACCATTAAAAAGAGATTAGGATGAGTGGAAAACCTGAAAGGAGCTCTGGTACTTTTCTCTTGTTGATGCTGTCTGGATCGGGTGACAAAATCTGAGAGTACTTCTGCTTGTGAAGTGATCTGAAGCTGTTGCAGAGAGGTAATGGTGTACGGCTTAACAAACTGACTAACCACACAGAATTGCCAGCAAGCTAAAAACCGCGAATAATCGAAACTGCAAATACGGAGGGAGAAGTGTACCTTATTCTATCTTTGTCTTTGTTACCCTTACTGGGTCAGACCGATGGTCCATCAAGCCCAGTAGCCCGTTCTCACGGTGGCCAATCCAGGTCACTAGTACCTGGCCAAAACCCAAGGAGTAGCAACATTCCATTCAGAATCCTAAAGAATAGGAAGATTCCGGAACCTTCAAGAGTAGCAACATTCCAGAATCTCAAAGATTAGCAAGATTCCAGAACCCGAAATAGTACCAACATTCCGTGCAGGATCATGAGAACATAAGAATAGCCTTACTGGGTCAGACCGATGGTCCATCAAGCCCAGTAACCCATTCTCACGGTGGCCAATCCAGGTCACTAGTACCTGGCCAAAACCCAAGGAGTAGCAACATTCCATTCAGAATCCTAAAGAATATGAAGATTCCGGAACCTTAAAGAGTAGCAACATTCCAGAATCTCAAAGATTAGCAAGATTCCAGAACCCGAAATAGTAGCAACATTCCGTGCAGAATCATGAGAACATAAGAATAGCCTTACTGGGTCAGACCGATGGTCCATCAAGCCCAGTAACCCATTCTCACGGTGGCCAATCCAGGTCACTAGTACCTGGCCGAAACCCAAGGAGTAGCAACGTTCCAGAATCCCCAAAGAGCAGCAAGATTCTGGAATCCCCAGAGTAGCAACATTCCATGCTACCGATCGAGGGCAAGCAGTGGCTTCCCCCATGTCTGTCTCAATAACAGACTATGGACTTTTCCTCCAGGAATTTGTCCAAACCTTTCTTAAAATCAGATACGCTATCTGCTCTTACCTCAACCTCTGGCAATACGTTCCAGAGCTTAACTATTCTCTGAGTGAAAAAAAATCTCCTCCTATTGGTTTTAAAAGTATTTCCCTGTAACTTCATGGAGTGTCCCCTAGTCTTTGTAATTTTTTGTCTACCTTTATGCATTTTTATGTAACTCTTCTTCATTTTACTCCCAACTAATTTTTTATAAACCGCTCAGTCTCACAATGACCAGTATATCAAAATTTTAATAAACTTGAAACTTAAACTTGAAATACCTTTGTGAAAGAGATGCTTAAAGTCTTCTACAACACAAAACCCACAGTGAGAGAAGGAAAACAGGCAACAACTGGCTATAGTTTGTCGGAGGTCTTGAGTGACATGTCCACAGAGCTCACGGGAGCATCCTGGCTACCTTACCATGAGGCTTTTTTACATAATGGACACAGAGTTGACCTTTACAATGTTCACTCGGGACTTGAGGACGAAGGACTTGCTAAATAAAACACTGGAATGGCTTATAAAGCGGATATCGTGCTTAGCAGCGTTGCTGTCCCTTTGTTTCACAGTAAAAGAAAGGAATTGTCTTAACGGAGGTCACGGAATCCCCCCTGGAAATTCCAGCTCCCTGTTACTCCTGAAAACATACAGTGCAGAACTTCGTACAACATTTTTTTCCCCTTCTAAATCCTTACACCAAAATTTAGCCCCGTAGGACAACCAGAGGATTGATGATAGTCCTGCAAATTCTGTTGGATTGTGAGATTTCATGAGAAATCTAGAATGGCAAATCTAACTCCAGACGGCTAAGGCTGCAGATCCAAAGTATTAAAATCATACTGACCATTCTGCAATATAGATATTTAACATTTACAGTGATTGTTGATGTCCATTTAAGCTGAATGTCCATCATTTCAGGCCTGATATTCAGGCTACGGACGGAAGTGGTTTGTAAGCTGCTCATAGCCACGTGCTGGAGTTTGCACAGCTCCTGCCATTGAAAATTCAGGTATGTGAGGCAAACTGGATCTTAACTGGGCACCAATTGATATTGAGAATGATGCCCAGTTAACTCAGTGACCCTTTTTTAGAAAGCCAATGACTCTTGCTAAGCCAGATGTAAACCTGTAACTTGCAGGTAAATGGAAGCCCTGCTTGGAACATCCCATTATCTCAAACTCTTCACACGAATCCTGATATTATCAAGTACCGCAATGGTTAGCCTCTGCTCGTTCATATCTCATGAATAATTTCAGTGGGATGATCACGTTACTTTCTAAGAGCTCATCTAGAATTACTCGACCCCTCCTTTGTACTTGCTTTTGATGGGAATAAAAAAGACCCTTCTATACCCTTCTGGTGATTCAATCCTTCAACCAGCTCAGTGTTTTTCACCTAGTGGAATTATACTCTACCACAGCTGATGATCAATGAGGATCACATTGCCATGAAAGTGACAGTGTGGTGACAAGCAGAAGGTAATTTTCAAAGGGCTCCAGGCATTTAAGCACAAAGTGTGTGTGGGTGGGTGGGGGGAGGTTCAATGAAATATGCTTGAGTTAGAATCTTGTTGCAACTTCTTAAAAAGTTGTATGCAAATGGTGTCTGGACAGAACTTGATTTTAACCTGGTCTGCACATGTGCTAGAATGCTATTCTCTGCAGAAAATGTTTGCAATACAGGCAGTCCCCGGGTTAAGAACGAGTTCCATTTTTTAAAAACCGTTCCTAAGTTGAATTTGTATGTAACTCGGATCCAGTACAGTAAACAGTCTAGAAAAACATTAAACATTAAAGAAACAGTCCTCAAAATAAAGTACTGTAGTTTAAATAGAAAGAAAAGATAGGTTTGCCAAACGAGGGAGTTCCACACTTTTACCCCTGCACAACAGAAGGTCATTACGTTGGTCTCCAAATATTTTGGATTAACATTCGTTTACAGCAGCGCTGAATTTTTAGAGCGCAATGATCTTTTTAGTTGGTAACTAGTCATTCTTGTTCTTAAAGAATTCAGGGATCGTACCATATAAGAACTGATGACAAATCACTGCTTTGACAGTTGCAACATTTTCCACCTGTGCTAAAATAGGTCTACAGTACACACATTGTCTCCAAATGTGTACACTTTTATCCACACTGATGCAGGAGTTCATGGGATCAGAAGGGGGAGGGGAGGAGGTTAGAGCAGGGACCGTAGCAGCATTCATAGTTTTGTATTTTCAAAAAGTATGCATGCTGTTTGGGCTGAAAAAATGCACCCCTAAAAAGGAGTTATAAGAATCTGTGAGGAGCCTTTTCGCTTAAACAATTTTCAAAGTAAATGCACGCAGATTTTTTTTTTTACTTTGAAAAAATTCCCACAGAATTTTCACCTGAAGTGGCAGTAGAAAAAAATTGTCTCCCTCCCACGAATGTATCGCATCCTTTAAGAGAACTTTCAAAAGTACAAAACACGTTCTGTAAACTATCCTAAAAATAGGGCATCCCCCCTGATTGCTAATGGGATTTAGGCAAACAAATGTTTCATACAGATAAAACAAACCATCAAAATGTAACAGTTTCCTGCCTTCTGATGCTTCTCCAGATGAAGAAACTGTTATCCTTCAGCACATCCGTAGCTACCTCAGATGTACTTCAGGGACCGTTGATAAAGGGCTGGAGAGTCACACTCTAGTTTATCGCTTGCCAGAGAAGAAACGGCTACATTTAAAGGCTTAGCATGGAAATGTTTCTGCAAAGGGTCTGCAGAGGAGATCAGCTGCTGTCTGTGACTAGCCACAGAAGAAGGATTTTGCTCCAAGGGTTTAGGAGAAAGAGGTTGTGATTTAGTTGGGTTTTTCTTTTTTTTTTTTAAATTTAGTAATTTCAGTTATACATATCAAGTATAGATATACAAGAAAAGAATAACATTGGTGAAGAAATATTACAAAAATAAACTAATTCTAAAGTCCACTTCAAGGAGAGATTTGCAAGGATAAACTAAAAGTAAATCATTCCTGATGGAAATCCTAAACATTGAGATCCATTTTCTGTTTTAATGACCCTTTTTTCCATGTTCCAATAGAAATTTCTCCAAATGGGAATGATAAAAAAAAATCTAAATGGTTTACCCCGATAATGTAAAATACATCTACAGGGAAAACACAGGAAAAAAGTTGCTCCAAAAGCCAAAACCCTGGATTTCAGGGCCAAGAACTTGGGCAGGTTTTTAGATGTTTTAAGGTTTTGATTATGAGCTCTAAGTGGACTGTAGATGCTAAAATAAATATATGGCTGCTGTAGGTGTGAGTTTCTAAATTTTTGGCATGCTGTTAGTCACTAAATTACTGTTCTATATGGGAACCTAGTCACCTAGATTCCTTTGCATGATACGAGGTTCATACCTTGTCTTGGTTCCTAATTGGAGAGGTCCCGTTATAGACTTGCCCCTGAAGGGTTGTGTCTGTAGGACAAAATCTCAATGAACCATATCCTGATTACCTGTATAGGAAGTTTTAGATAGAAATGAATCTAAGCTATGTGTCAGTATGAAATAATGAAGGAGACTTAGCATTTGAGATCTGCTACCAGGAATATAAATTAGCATATGCCACTGCTCTCTTAGTAATGAAAAGGATCGTGGCATTATGATCATAAGTTGTCCCTTGACAACATAGAAAGACTTTAATAAGGATCCAGCTTCTGTCAGTATCCGCCATCTACCCTGAGAGAACCTCAAGAGCACAAGACAGCAATTAGCTCCCGTACGGTGCATTAGCATATGGATGTCAAAGGTATCCTTACTGCACCGTGAATAATGTGCTCAGATCATTAGGGATCAGGGTGTCTTTTACACTTTTCTCACCTGTCATCAAAAGTCAAACTGGATCTTTCACATTCATTTCTCAGGACCTCATTATACACTCTTTTATGGTATTGGTTGCATGGATTATGGAGCTACCCTATTGATTAATGGAGTTCTTTGTGGTTTGTAGAGAAGACCTATGGCCCCGTCACCCAGCACTAGTATTTATCGGCTTCACAGTGTATCCGCTTTCATGATAGATCAACAGTGGTCATATACACATACATATTTTATAATCTATGCATGTACCTGTGAATGCCACCCACACTCTGCCAAAACTTTGTCCGTGTACACACATTTATTTATTCAATTTTCTTTTTTTTTTTTTTTTAGTTCAATATTTTTTATTGAGTTTTTTGAAAAAATATAAGAAACAGTTCAAGTACAAGATATCAAAAAATAAAACAAAACATTTAGTATAACAAATATTCAGTTACAGTGTGCAGTATAGAATTGAATCGTTTTAAAAGATCCAAAGTACTAGGACTGTTCATGAAAAAATAATAAAAGAAAAGATAAGAGGAAAGAGAAATTGAAGGAAGAAAGAAAAAGAATAAAATGAGGAAAAAGATGAAGGTAAAGAAAAAGAAGAGGAAGAAGAAGACAGGAGTGTCTATGAAATAGATTGAACATATGAGTCCAGGAATTTCCAGGGTGATTTACATTGTATCAAACTTTTGGAAAGTCGAATTATATTTTTCTTTTCATAAGCATATGATTCAAATTTATGATACATGCTCAAAAGGAACGAACTTGAGCACAGTGGAAAAGCATGTGATCAAGAGTCCCAGCTTCTTTCATACAATTCCAACATATAGAGTCTTGTTTTAGGTTAGCTTTTCACATCCGAAATTTATTCAATTTTCTATACGGTACTCCCCCCGCGTTTTTGCGGTTTGCAAATCGCGGACTCAGTCTTTCGCGGTATTTTCTGACCGCCTCTTCCGAGAACTACAGTCAGGCTACACCAATCACGAGCTGTTTTGACACACCAGATAGCGTGTCAGAGCAGCTCCTGATTGGTGTAGCCTGACTTTAATTTCCTGGAAGAGGCGGTCAGATACGACTAAGAAGGATCCTGCACTCGATTTTCAGCATCCGCTGCTGCCCCAGCTTCCCTCTCCTGCCTCCGATCCGCTCCTAAACTGCATTCGCGTTTTTTTTTTTTAAATTTGCAGGTGCTCCTGGAACGGAACCCCCGTGAATTTTGGGAGAATACTGCACTGTTCTCTCAGGGGAACTCAGAATGGTTTACATGAATTTATTCAGGTACTTGAGCATTTTTCCCTCACAATCTATTTAATGTACCTGGGGCAATGGGGAGATTAAGTGACTTGCTCAGGGTCACGAGGAGCAGTGTGGGTTTGAACCCACAACCTCGAGGTGCTGAGGTTCAAGCTTTAACCTCTGTGCCACACATCTTCTAGCAACGAATATGCCTTCATATCATGGCACGTGCCTTTATACTGGTTGGCTTTTTAAACGAAAACATTTACGTGTCGAAACATTTCATGCAATCCACCCTGTGCACCATGACATTTTCATACTGTTCAAACAATCATATCCTTATTTCCATATACCCTTGAAACATGTTTTGATCTTTTTTTCTGTTTAATGCTTTTATTTTTTTTTTTTTTTTAAATCACGCAGCATAAACACAAAAGATGAATTCTGCAAAAATAGACTTCCTATGCCACTGTTGTTTCAGTTAGAAAGAAACAAACAAACAAAAAAAAAGTTTAAAGCAGCATAATGGTCAATATTTCCCATGTAAGATGTTGCTTTTCTTAAAGTTTGTGAAGGGCACACAGAACAGTTGTGTACAAATTTTGGCAAGGGCAACAGATACTGCCCATTACATTTTAATCCTGAACTCAAAAAGGAACCACTGACAGGCGGCCTTCTGATATCTCCATTGCAAAGACTGGATGGTGTCTGTGGATTCACAGAAAAAGGCAAATGATGGAGAAGATGAGACAGAAAAAGGAAAGTGACTGCTGATTAGGAGTTGGTAAACTCCTTTTAGAAAATAAAATAAATGAGAAGTATTCTTTGTTTTAGACAGAGCCTTGCCGGCTGTTTTCCTCCACAGAAATTCATTCTCAGGTTTATGTTTTCCAATATATATTCAGAATTCTGAGAACATAATTTTATTTATATTTGTCATACATATTAAATGATTTACATATTATCTAAAACATTATAAAAATATGAATATAAATATGATATATTGTACTTAAAGTATTCATGAAGGAAAATCAAGTGTGTGTTTATAAGATTATATGTATTTTTCTGATACACTTGTTGTAATATGAAAAAATGAATAAAGAAATTAAAAAAAAAAAAAGAAAGAACATAAAAATAGCCTTATTGGGTCAGACCAACAGTCCATCAAGCCCACTAGCCCGTTCTCACGGTGGCCAATCCAGGTCCAGGAGTAGCAACATTCCAGAATCCCAAAGAGTAACAAAAGATTCTAGAACCCTAAAGAGTGACCAGATTCTATAGACAGCGGCAGACGTCATGCACCTGCATTGGCGCTCTTAGCCAATCCAGGCGCCTAACTTAGGTCCTCTTTTACTAAGCCGCGGTAGAGGTTTCCACTGCCGCCCGGAGTGCTAAATGCTCCAATGCTCTTCCGATGCTCATAGGAATTCTATGAGCAGCGTCAGGGCATTTAGCGCTCCGGGTCGTGGTAGAAACCTCTACTATGGCTTAGTAAAAGGGGGTCATTCACGTCTTCCAGCCAGAGTAAAGTCTGAACAAATCAAGACTCTTTTTCACCCAATGTAAAGTTTAATCAGATCAAGACTCAACATGGAGCCGTGTTTCGATGGACCCCCGCCTGCATCAGGAGACGCAAACTCTTATACCATGTAAACAGTAAACGATCCCAATAAAAATAGGAAAACCAATTTAAAAATCTCGTCACAAAGAAGCATCCCGTAACAGCAAATGCCAAGTCAGTAAATAAATTAATAAGAAAACCCTGGCCTAAATGGCAGTGCGCCTAAGGATTCAATGCCGACTGGTGTCTAAGAACGCGTAGGCACCGCTAGACGTGATCCTTTCAAACAATGCCTAGTGGACGACTGACAATTGCGTTCCTCAGTAACTAGATGTCATGAGAACTGCCGCTGCTGGGTCAGACCAGTGGTCCATCGTGCCCTGAGCAGTCCGCTCAGGCGGCAGTCACATTTTAGAGAATCAAGGCCGTTGTACAGGTTCATTTACACAAGGGAAATGTTTCAGTTCGTCTTTCAAAAGTGGTAGAAAACCAGAGAGAAATCATTTTAAACTGATGTTTTTTTTAAAATCTACCGTTAATTCTACTGTAGTTTATATTCCCACGTCTTCATTTGACCCCTCGGTACAGAGATGCCCATCTTTCAACAGGACCACTCGATTCTTTAAGCCCAATTTCTGTCATCACATTAATGCCAGTTTGTTCGTTCCACTCATATTGGGAACGGAGATAAACAGTGCAGACGAAAAGATGCCGGACTTTCCTGACACTGCCACCTGGCACTTCTTTGGGACGGCTAATGATGCAAAATCTTGTCGGTTCCCAGTGGTAGAGGTAACAAGTTCAGTGGCCTCTGACTCCCATTATAATTCTTGTCACATCCCTGTCCTTTCTCATCCATCCCCAGGAGGAAGCAGCCGAGATCAGTTTAGTTTTTCATGCAAAAAGTGTTCAATATTTGTGAATGGGCAGGAAAGTCCACTGCGCTGATACATTTCATCACCCGTCATATCAGACCGTGATAAAAAACGACACAGAACAGCTCTATTTGGCCTCCCAGGTGAAGGGAGAATTAATAATGACAGTAAGTCCCTAAGAGGTCTATTTCCATATCCAGGGGAACAAAAAGAACATTGTAATCTATTACATAGGGCCTGTGTGTTAATGTGTTTCACATGGCAAGACAAAAATCCTTTATGAATCTGCTCTGTACTATTCAAAGTGCAGGATATTGATACTGCATCACAGATCCGATCTATCACTGAATTGATTGTCCTGGTGGATATGAACTGTGGTCTGGGCACCTGAACCCTTCCGAGGCCCAGTGATGATTTGACTGTGAAGATCTGCAACACGACATAACCATGCTCGAGAAATGGGCAACAACATGGCAAATGAGGTTCAACGTGGATAAGTGTAAAGTGATGCATGTTGGTATCAAAAATCCCATGCACGAATACAGGATGTCCGGGGCGGTACTTGGGGAGACCCCCCCAGGAAAGGGACTTGGGAGTACTGATTGACAAGTCGATGAAGCCGTCTGCACAATGTGCGGCGGCGGCGGCGAAAAGGGCAAACAGAATGCTAGGAATGATTAAGAAGGGAATCACAAATAGATCGGAGAAGGTAATCATGACGCTGTACTGGGCCATGGTACGCCCTCACCTGGAATACTGCGTCCAGCACTGGTCGCCGTACATGAAGAAGGACATGGCACTACTCGAAAGGGTCCAGAGATGAGCAACTAAAATGGTTAAGGGGTTGGAGGAGCTGCCGTACAATGAGAGATTAGAGAAGCTGGGCCTATTCTCCCTTGAAAAGAGGAGATTGAGAGGGGACATGATCGAAACATTCAAGATAATGAAGGGATTAGATTCAGTAGATAAAGACAGATTGTTCACCCTCTCCAAGGTAGAGAGGACGAGAGCGCACTCTCTAAAGTTAAAAGGGGATAGATTCCGTACAAACGTAAGGAAGTTCTTCTTCACCCAAAGAGTGGTGGAGAGCTGGAACGCTCTTCCAGAGGCTGTTATAGGGGAAAACACCCTCCAGGGATTCAAGACAAGGTTGGACAAGTTCTTGCTGAACCAGAACGAACGCAGGTAGGGTTGGTCTCGGTTAGGGCACAGGTCTTTGACCTGGGGGGCCGCCGCGTGAGCGGACTGCTGGGCGCGATGGACCGCTGGTCTGACTTACTAGTGCAGTGGTTCTCAAACCTGTCCTGGAGGACCCCCCCCAGGCCAGTCGGGTTTTCAGGATAGCCCTAATGAATATGCATGGAGCAGATTTGCATGCCTGGCACCTCCATTATATGCAGATCGCTCTCATGCATATTCATTAGGGTTGTCCTGAAAACCCGACTGGCCTGGGAACCACTGTACTAGAGGAAAGCCAAAGGACTAAAGGGAATTTGGAATTAATAACCATATTATGTTTGCCACACTGTCTACTATGCTTCAACCTCTCATGCCAAGTAAGCTGTCCACATCTTCTGTTCTATATTTTATCAATGTATATCTCCACAAGCCTCCTTCAAAAAAATATATAAATAAATATAACACAAACAAAAGAAAAAAACCTTCAATGAAGGATACTAAAGTGGTATGTGCACATTAAATTTCAAACTTAGTGCTCAGTCACCAACCAAACAGTTGTGTAGAGGGAACATCAAAGCACCTTAAGAGTCCCTCTTATTGCCCTCCATATATACATTGACATTAAGATGTTAACATGAAGTGTATGAAAATAAACACTACTTATCTGATTTGATGAACCCGTTAATGGGGGCAGAAACTTGATAATAATGCTGGACATTTAATCACTAAAATCTCTGAGACCTGAAAAACCCCCAAATCACTGGATTACTGGCCTCCCTTCGACTCAAGTTTCGCTCAAGGCATCATCAGGGAGGGGGCATAGCACGGCCAGAGGGTTCGGTGCCCAAATGCATGACCTTGCATTTCTTAGCATTCAATTTTAGCTGCCAAATTTCAAGCTTTCTGCCAGTAATTCTGCAAAACCAATTTATAAACTTTGCATGATTTTACTTTTTCACTAGTGTACTTTCCATCCGCCTATATCCTAAATGGATTCCAATGTACATACACAATCTAAAACCATATGTAAAATACAAAACACTAAATAATACTCCATTACAAGAGCAATATATGGCCCACTGCATGACCCTGCTTTAAGTTCATTTTCAAAGCACTTACACAAAGTACCACAGATGTGAGTCCAAGTGCTTTGAAAATGAGCCTCATGGTGTCCATGCTGACCCTAAAGAAAAGACGCTGCAGGGCACCCCAGAAAAAATACCAACAGAACTTCCAAGTTAATAGCTGAGAAAAGCGTGAAACCTACCAAAGAGCAAAGGGACGGAGGAGCGGTGCTCAGGGCTACAGCATCCCACAGACTGTTCATCATTGCTGGTCGTTGAGAAGAGGTCAGAATCTGATGCAGGATCACAGCTGATTTCTAGAGAAAGGTCATCCAACTCAATACTCACAGCAGACATTGTGGAACAAAAATAGATCCCAAAGGCTGGGGAAAATACCCGTTTAAAGTTAGCAAAAACAAAAACAACACACATATATGAAAAGCAATAAAATAGTCAGATTATTGCGGCAGAAAGTGGAATTCCAATTCCCCAAAAGATGGCACTCTGACTATTTTCCAAGGTTAAATACGGTTCACTGTGGGGTTTCCCCCATTTCCTGCAGCTTTTCATCAGGCTTAGGAAGACGATAGGATATGCTTAAAACTTTTTCCTCTACTGAGAATGGCATTTTCTGTGGTTCTGCAGCAGAGATAAGTGGAGTGAGAAGAGATATCTGTAAGTCTGCTCTTAAAAAGTTTTCCTAGAAGCCGCTCATTCACTTTTTTTTTTTTTTTGTTTACAATACAATGAACCTGGGTGGGGCTAAATAGTATCATTGCTTGTGTGAAGGCAAATTTTCCTCCAGGTCACTCAGCATTCGTAGACTTCTCAAGTACCACAAAGCTCAGGTTGACAGCTCAGAGCCCTCACTAGGGACTGCAGCAACTAGCTGGCATTCTCCCTGAAGTAAGAAGCACAGCAGGACTTCCTACATCTGCATCTAATATCCCTGGCTGTGGTAATAGGTGGACTAAGTTGCTGTCACTTTATTGTGGGAGGGGAGGGGGGAGGGCGAGGGGAGGTAAAGATGCAGATGATGAGAAAGTGCTATCCTTTAGCTGTCCCCCGTCAGTGTTTCAGCTCACAGATATCCCGGAAACAGTCACCATTTTTTTGAGGGGTGAAGGGATGGGGGTTATAGTCTTTACAGTAATTTTGGTCTAGGTCACAGAATTAATAATGCCAAGAGAGCCACCTGCTGGTGAAATGAGGACATGGCAAGAATAGTATTTGTGGCACTCAAGTATCTTAAGTTTTTAATGCATTAATTTATTTGCAGTTTATGAATCACCACTAGCAAAAAACATGTGATAATTTATAACATCCAAAACCCCCAAATAAAACCCCAAATATTCAACAGAACATACAAATCTAAACTCTAGCAGCTCTGCTCACCTAGCTTCCCCAAACCCTCCAATGATATTACAATGTCCTCAGAACACATCATATCCCCTCCAGTGTGATAGTCTAAAATATTTTCAACCTTCAGCAACTCCAATGGCTGGAAACTTACATAAAATAATGTCATAATTAAATATTCTTCTAAATGCTCCCATCACATTTGAATTAACTTCTTTTTATTTTTTTCAAGGCAAGAGTTGACACAGAAGCATAAAAGCAAAGCAGCCAGGTGAAGCCGAGCTGCTCCATTCTGCACTACAATAACAGAAGAAATCCCTGTTATGCAGCTTTTGTCACGTACAGGGAGCCATAACCCCCCCCCCCCACCCCAAGAAGGTGTATTTTGGTTTTCAGTTTTTCTGTCTTTTATTTTGGAAAATTACCTCCTCGGGAAACAGAGTTCTGAACGTCACATTTTTCTCATCCTGCCTTTAGATCTGCTAAAGAAAATTGCTTACTTTTGCATTTTAATTGCTCTGCATGGACTCTGAAGATGCTCAGCCCTTCATTTTCCCTGAGTACCCGTCAGTACGAGACAAGTCCTCAGCAGGCTTCGATTAATATCCCCAATAGTGACCGAGGAGCGACTCCCCCCCCTGCCGAAAATCTTTCCAAATGACAGTCCCTGAGGAACAGATTATAATTTACTGCAACTTCATTGTACAAACACATTTGGCCACCTCTGGTTTCCTGTGATAGGCATGTCAAAGTTTTGACAGAATAATGTGGTAAAAACAATAGGCCTGTCAGAGAGAACCCTTCTCTTTCTCAGGGAAAACAGTAATAGAATATGCCAGAAAAGTTTTATGATTACATAGCAATAGATGTCCCACCCCATCACATGCGATAGAAACGAGGTCATTGCTATTGATGACTGTCACTTCACGTCTGTTGGAAATGCACTTTAAGGGCCATTTTTAGAAACCATTTATATTGAAATTGCCTAAGTTTACTGAAACTATGCAAAGACCAATCAACAACATGCGTGTGCTTTTAATCAAGTAAAAAAATGGACAGGATTGGGGGGGGGGTTGTTTAGTTTGGGAGAGGTGAATAATGCCCGCTGCAGCTCCTTTACTTCTGCTTCTGTGGTCTCTGCCTTGGTCCTATAATCCTCATTCTGGGCAGTCCTTAGCCTCCACCCGTTGCATCCAGAGGATCTTTTTTTTTCCTCCTTTAACTTATCTACCAGTTTAGGTGAGTTTTCAAAAGAGCCACAATGGATCTGCTTGAGATCTATTTGCATAGAATGGAAGCTATGCATGCAAATCAATCTCATGCATATTCATTGTGGAAAGTTTGAAGACCCAACTGGGTCGTGGACCTGGGGGAGACCATGGCTGAGCACCCCTGCCAAAGCACATAAGAAATGAGCAAGGGTGAGACCCTACCTTGCAGCTTCCAGAAATTGTTGTTTAGGGATTTTCTGTTTAACAGTATCAGATTGACTTATCCTTCATTAACTTGTCTAATCCCTTTTTCATCTGAATTTAATTTTAGATTTAATGCACAGGGTTCAAATCCTACATCACTGAGGTAACTTCCAATTATGGGCAAGTCACTTCTCCTTCAGATATACTTAGGTTTTAAATCTACTTGCACAGAGAATGATGTGGAGCCATGAATCTTACAATTTATTCCATATTTTTCTTGACACTTTTCATTTCAATACTATGAAATGAAATGGAAAGTGTCAAGGAAAGTGTGGAATAGCTTGTAAATTTCATGGCTCCACATCATTCCCTTCTTGGCTGGGCTGAGAACTTTTCAGCGGCCCCTTATGTTATGATGTCATAATGCCTCATTCTACCAATGCCTTAGAGCCAGCCTCATCGGTGATGTCACAATGGCTTGTTTCCCTATACTTGTGTCCATTTACTAGATGTGTTTGCCTCATTGAAACAAAGTGTCAAGAAAAGTGTGGAATAACTTGTTTCATGGCTCCACATCATTCCCTTCTTGGCTGGGCTGAGAATTTTTCAGCAGCCCCTCATAAACTGGCACAGTAATACAAATCCATTTCTCTTAAGTTACCAGTTCAAACACTGTATCAACTAAATTACATTCAGGTAGAGGATATATGTCCTTGCTCTAGAAAGCCTATAAGCTAAGTTTGTACCTGAGACAATAGAGGGGGAAGTGACATACCCAAGGTCAGTGGGAAAAGCAAGATTACAATCCCAGCTTCCCTAGGTTTTGGTCGAGTACCGGTTTGCTGTTCCGAGAGCTGCACATGTTAGAACAATGCAAGCATTATCTGCTCAGTTTTGTTGTACCCAGTTTTGCCAGTTTGAATTTATTTTCCTCAGTATTCTAAAATGTTTGCATCATTTTCTTTCACCAGCTGGACAGGTTTATAATTAAATGTCATTGCCAGTGAAGCATTTTGCATTTAAAATTATTCTCACTTCTATTCCACCTATGAGTATCATAAAAACTTTCAGAAGACAATCAGCCTCCCCCACACTGTAATTATTTTACAGTTCTTTAAGACAAACACATATATTTTTTTCTTTTTTTGCCTACAGGTATTTTGGAGCAAGCAATGCAAGTCTAATATAAAAGGATTCTGATTTGAAAGGCTTTCATTAGCTTTCAGTTAGTTAGAAATTCACTCAGAAAACAGAAGAACCCCCAAATATAGAATAAATAGCACGAAAAGTAACAGCACTTGAACAGTGAATGTAGAGTTCATCATATCAGATGTTGTTCCAAAAGAAGGAGAGAAAAAAAAAAAAAAGTTCCGAGATCTTTCATGCCTGCAAAACAACACTTCACCTTCCATGAAAAGTAATGAGAAGGGAACATATAGCAAAGAGTTAATTAGCAAACAAAATCCAGTGACAGGTTACAGATCGGTAATAGCAAATCAGCAATTTCATGTGTTGAGTTCTTTCAGTGCCATGGGGTTTATACCATCCGGTCCAGGTGATTTATCATTGTTTAACATGTCAATTTGGCTCAGTACATCTTCCAGGTTCACCGAGATTTCTTTCAGTTCCTCCACATTGTCACTCTTGAAATCCATTTCTGGTGTAGGCAGATTTCTTAAAGACCAAAACCATCTCTCCCCCTCCCCCTCCTCACACCAGACCATCACCAAGTCATTGTAAGCAATGCTTCATCTCCCAACCCCCACCAGGAGACTGCAGCACCCAGGAGCAGCAATGCTGAAAACAAGTTAGCAGATAGTATCTAAGCCGTATCTCTCACCATCCAGCAGTTAGCGTGCAATAACCATCGAATGAGCAGATAATGGGTAGAGAAGGAGCAAAGAGAACACAGAGACTGGGCCTTACGGCTAACATATAGTAAGTCACTGCACATTAACTGCTAATATGACAAATAACATGGCATAGTTGATGTTATTTGAAAAGGTGTAGCTAACTGCATCATGCTATATGACATTTGATAAAAATAATCTTTCTCTGTATTAACTGAATTGGAAACAAAAAGATAATGGAAGTCCCCCCCCACCCCAATAATAAATGTAAGACATGATCGAGACGTTTAAGTATATTACCGGCCGTATCGAGATGGAAGAAGAGATTCTCTTTCTCAAAGGACCCTCAGCCACAAGAGGGCATCCGCTCAAACTCAGGGGCGGGAAATTTCATGGCGACACCAGGAAATATTTCTTCACCGAGAGAGTGGTTGATCCTTGGAATGAGCTCCCGGTGCAGGTGATCGAGGCAAACAGCGTGCAAGAATTTAAGAGCAAATGGGATGCCCATGTGGGATCCCTTAGAGGGTTAAGCCAAGGGAACCTGTCACCAGGAGTGGGATCCCTAGGATAGTAGACTTGGGGGTGGGTCAGTAGAGTGGGCAGACCTGATGGCCCTTATCTGCCGTCATCTTCTATGTTTCTATGACATTTCTATAAGGATTTTGCTACTGGTGCAAGACTGGAAAGACCCTTTTTAAAATTGCACTGCTGTAATACATACAAAAAAATTCAGAAAAGGTAGAAAATTATGGTTATTATAAACACTGCAAAACACTGATACAGAAAACTTGAATAGAACGAGAAAAATGAAATTTATACAGTATTTAGAAAGTCCACCAACAGCAGGCACACATTAATTTAATAGCGCGAAAATAGTTTAATAGCAAGCAACACTCTTAGGTCCTTTTACTAAGGTGCGGTTGCCAAATTAGCGTGCGCTAAACACTAACGCGTCCATAGACTATAATGGGTGCGTTAGCATTTAGCGTGTGCTAAAACACTTAATGTGTCTATGTAAAAGAGCAAGTCCTTTTGCTCACCATTGCCTCAGGTACTACCGGATCGTAAAATGGTTTGGGTGGGGAAGTCATTCATGTACCTAACTATAACTCACACTGAAAATACGTTTAGAAAATGTGCATAAACCAGCATTTTTTTTTTTTTTAGTTCAATACATTTTTATTGGAATTTAAGGAAAAATCAAACATACATCTTACATCTAACACAATACAATATAAATTAGATCAGTGTTCTTCAACCACCGGTCCATGGACCAGTGCCGGTCCACAGAAATTTCCTACTGGTCCACAGGGCCAGCACGTGCATCAGGCCCAAAACAGTGTTCTTCAACCGCCGGTCCACGGTGTGATCGATGCGGCGTTATCTTCGAGCCAGCGCCCTCTTCCTCACTGATTCAGTGCACAAAGCCATGGGCAGTGGCTCCTACGGGCGTCCTGCGCTTGAACCGGAAGCAACATCAGAGGGAAGGCTTCCAGATGAGGCACGGGACTTGCAAGGTGCAATTAGTACTATTATGGGGCGGGGTCTAAGGTGGAGATTGGGTAGAGATGGGCAGGGTCTAGCCCATGACTTAGCCCAGTGTTCTTCAACCGCCGGTCCACGGACCGATGCCGGTCCACAGAATAATTATTTTATTTTTGCCGGCCCATAGGTGTAAAAAGGTTGAAAAACACTGAATTAGATCATATTTATGTATGTAACAAAAACAAACAGAACTAGAAAAACAGCAAATTAACAATTAAATAATGATAATTGATACTATCATATATACAACAAAAAGGACAGTATGGATGTGCATCTTATTCAGGCAAGTCATAGTCATCATTTGGTTTATCAGACGAAGACTAGAGGCTCCCATATTTTAGTAAATTTATGCAAAGCATTGGATCTTTCTGTAGCGACATGCTCATTTGGCAGTTAAACAAACAGTATTCCACCAGGTTATATACTCCACAATTGATGTGTCTTTCCAATGCTGCAATATAATTTTTAATAGCCAAATTGAGCAAAATTCTTAATAATTTTGAGTGATACTCTGGTATTGGCTGCAGAAGACCAAAATGCCACAATACTATAATAGTTAATGTAAGTGATTCCTTTACTTCCAGCAAAGAACTGATAAGTCTCCAAAAACACAAAGCCAAAATTCACGTATTTGATCGCAATAATATAGTGAATGAGTTAAAGTGCCGACATGAAACCAGCACTTAACCACTGAATTCTGGGGACTGAGAGCAAGATTCTCAAAAGTTCAATGCGGTCGCTAAAGTGTTTTCCAGCGGTTTAGCCTGCATAGAAACATAGAGTATGACAGCAGAAAAGGGCCATTGGCCCAATAAGTCTGCCCACTCGAAGAACCCTCCCCCTAAGCACTTCCTCTAAGTGAACCCACATGTTTATCCCATTTTTCCTTAAAATCGAGCACATGGCTGTGTTTAAGCGAGGTTTCTAGCAAATGGGCTCTTTAATGTTGAAATGAGCCCTCCGGTGGATTCTTAAAATTCGCCGAGGCATTTTCGAAGAGCGGCGTCGGCTTTTGTTGACCAAAAGCAACGACTGGTCCGGGGGTGCCGTTGCAGTGCCAGCACTTGTATTTTGAGTGTGGCTTATGAAAAAAATAAAAATGTGTATCTGGCTTTTTTTTTGAGTTTATGGGAGAGACAGGCATGTTTCATGCGCGCTTGTTAAAAGCCAAAGTTTCTTCTTGAGCGCGTGCATGATACCCTTGTCTTGTGTGTTTCTGGCCATGGGTCTTGATTAAATTTTACATTACAACCAAATTTACAAAATTTACCCCAATTATAGTAGGGTTTTTTTGGAGAGAGAAAGGAATGTTTTATGCGCAATTGACAAAAGTCAACGTTGTTTCTGCAACCCCCCCCCCCCCCCACTCCATTCATCCAATAACTCTTGTATCACGACTCAGGGGCAGCAGGAGAGTGTGTTTTTGGTTGCTTTGTTTTTTTACAGGTTTTTTTTCTGCACATTTGCTCATCAGCTCACTGGCAGAGCTACTGCCTCTGCACCAAGAAGTTGTAAGATCAAATCCCAGTGTTCCTCCTACTGATCCTGGGCAAGTCACTTAATCCTCCAGTGCCCACCACTTTGATTAGCCAAAATAACAGAAAAGCAGTATACAAGTCCTCATTCCCTTCCCCTATCTGTTCACTTGCCAGAGTAAACAGAGAAAGCAATTCCCAACTCAAGCTCTCTTGATTTGAGAAAAAAAATGGAATGACAAGGACAACTGTTTATAAAAGGAAACAGCAGGGATGTGAAAAACATTTCATTTCATCTTGCTTCATTGTCAGCCTTTTCCTCAATTTTCACATTTCTTTTCAGCTCATTTCACACATTTATTCTACTGAAAATTTGCACACCATGTTTTAGAAAACTTATTCTTTTTTTTAAATCTTTATTCATTTTTAAACTTATAACATATCCATACAAATAACCATAAATATATCACTTAATAATCAACAATGATACATATAATATTCTCTTATCTCCCCCCTCCCCACCCTTATCTATCATATAATCAATACTAATACAACATGTAACAATAAAAATACCCTCCCACCCCATAATTGAATTTGTAAATTTAAGGGAAACAAGATTTTTCTAATCATTACAATACTTTGTTAATGGCTCCCAAATATCTTGAAATTTCCTGAAACAACCCTGTTGTATTGCAATAAGTCTCTCCATTTTATAAATATGACATAAGAAGTTCCACCAAAAATTATAATTTAATCTATTCCAATTTTTCCAATTATACGTAATTTGTTGAATGGCAACCCCAGTCATTATAAGTAATAATTTGTTATTATTTGTAGATATCTGACTTTTTGCTCTCATTGCCATACCAAACAGCACAGTATCATATGATAATGCCACAGGGTTATCTAATAAACAGTTAATTTGGTCCCAAATTGATTTCCAAAAATTCATAATGAATGGGCAATAGAATAATAAATGATCTAAAGTCCCTGCTTCGAGATGACAGTGCCAACATTCATTAGACTTAGAGCTATCCAATTTTTGTAAACGAACAGGGGTCCATAAAGCTCTATGTAACAGAAAAAACCAAGTTTGTCTCATGGATGAACTTATTCTTTCCGATGTATATGGCTATTTTTATGCATTCCCGCTCCTTTACAGAGCCAAACTAGCATTTTTGGCGCCAGCCGGGGTGGGAACAGCTCCGATACTCATAGAATTCCTAAGAGCGTCTGAGTCATTACCGCCACAGTCGGTGCTAAAAACAGCATGGCTTTATAAAAGAGGGGGATATTTAGGAAGCCTTTCTGTGAACGAGCAACATTTTTTTAATTTACTTGTGATGATTTAAATATTAAGTTTAGTTTAGTTTAGTTTACTTGCGAGACTGCTGTGGGAAGTCATGGCAGCCATTTTAACTGCAGAGCCTGATATAGGCAGACTCCACTAGGCAACTAGACCACTAGGGTTTGCAAGGTAGCCCTCCCCCCCCCCTGAGGAGCCTGTGGATGGGGGCCCAGCATTTTCCATTGTAGGTCAAGGTTCACATTTGCATCAGCCTGCAGTAATCATTTTCTAGTCACTTAGGCCCTCATTCCATAAAAGACACTTCTAGTTAGGTGCCTAGATTGTTCATCATTGATAATTGAAAGCGCCATTAAAAACCAATGAAAATGATTAAAAAATCAAATTGCCAGTAGGCCCTTAAAGGGCCCACAATTAGAAAACATAAATGTCCATAAAGCATCCTATATCAGCACTTGGACCTTCTAATTGCCAGGACGTCCAAGTGCCGATAATCAAAATCATCTTTTTTTTGTCTAACAAGGTATTCCAGCCGCAGTATGTTCAGAGCACGAGATGGGCGTGGTGAAGGCATGTTATGGGCGTGCTTTGGGCAGTGTCAAGGGCGGGCTAGCGATACTCAGACATTTTGCTCGACGTCCTGTTCAGAACTTATATATTTGGAACTAGACCTGTTTTGGAAGGGTCTAAGTGCCACATAGGTGCCCAAACTGAGCAGATGACCGCTGCACGCATCGAGGTAAGACACCCCCACACTCCCCCAGTGCTCACTGACCCCCTTCCACCACACAAAAATGAGAGCAAAAAGGTACTTACCTGTCTCTAAAACAGCACCATCTGATATGGAGAAGCCTAGTAGAGCTGTACACAGGTGTCTTAAGTAGCCTAGTGGGTGGGCTAGTGAACCATAGAGAGGAGGACCCAGGCCCATTAGCCACTCTAACCTACCCACTACATTAATGGTGGAAAATGTGAGCCCACCAAAACCCCCCCAAACAGTACTCTACTGCCATATAGGTGCCACCTGCAACCATAATGGCTATTGGGGTTGTAGACAGGTGGACATCTTGAAAACCTGACCTGCCTGTGGCTCTCGAGGACAGGAATTGCCAACCCCTGTTCTAGATAAACAACACACCTTCTGTTATCCTTCATCATCAAGAAGCATCAAAATACATAAGATGAAGGAATGAAAGATAATAACGTTAACACGCAAGCACTCTGTACAGAAAGTGTACCCTGTGAAAATGTGCTAATTACCCAATTTGTATTCGCCCGAGGTCTCTTATAATGAATTGGACGTGTTTAGTACTGGAAAAAAAGATGAGCCAGGTTCAAATCCCAGTTGTTTATCGTTTCAGGAGGACAAGTAGTTTATGACTGCGGGCAACATTACATCAAAATAAAGTAATTCCTTCTACAATCCATTTTTATAGTCTAGCACTGAAAGCTGCTCCCAGTAAGTGAGGAGATTTTTGTAGTCTATGCCTGACAGAGAGCACAGTCGTGGCTTAAGACCTTTTTTAATGGATTCAAGAAAAGAAATGTCGATGAGGAGTTTAAGAGTCCTGCAGAATCATTGCCTTTTGCTTCAGAGACACATGGTCTCATTTTCACGGGAGACGCCACTGAGCCCTGAGCCAGGAAACCGTGTGCAAGTAACTGCTGCCCAGTTCTACCTGGGGATCGCTAGTCATGTTCAGCCCCCTCCTCTACCCCCTTCCCATATAATACAGTCCCATAGGTAATTGGCAAGCTGATTTTCAAAGGATATTTTGAAAATATGGCAGCAATAAACAAGAAATTCTCATGGATATTTATTTCAGTTCCAGCCCTACAACTACCTTTTGCAATATAGCCCTTTCCCCCCCTCCATTACCAACTGACTCTATATCAGTATCTCGCAAACTTTGTCGAACCGCAGCACACTAAACGTAGTGGCCGCGGCTCGTGTTGCATCTGGAAGTGTGTGGATGTCGGCGCAATGACATTGTGTGCATGTATGAGATCACATCGATGTCCACTCATGCGTGAAGACCCTCTAGATGGGCCGTGAGCCACCAGTGTGTGTGTGTGTGTGTGTGTGTGGGGGGGGGTTGCCAGTAGGGAAGACGTGGCTCCGGCGCACGTTTTGTAGGCAGTCATCCAGCGCAGGCTCCTCTCCTCCTCCCCAGCGTCGGGCAATCAGGTCATAGACGGACAGCGAGGAACTCCAGAGAGATTTGAGACAACTAGAGAAATGGGCAGAGAAGTGGCAAATGAAGTTTAATGTGGAAAAATGCAAAGTGATGCACCTGGGCAGGAAAAACAAGGAGCACCAGTATACCTTGTTTGATGTAACTTTGGGCAAAAGCGAACAAGAAAAGGACCTGGGGGTACTGATAGACAGGACCCTGAAGCCGTCGGCTCAATGTGCAGTGGCGGTAAAAAAAGCAAACAGGATGTTGGGCATGATAAAAAAGGGTATCACGAGTAGACCTGAGGATGTCATAATGCCGCTTTACAGAGCGATGGTAAGACCACACTTGGAATACTGTGTCCAACATTGGTCTCCCTACCTAATGAAGGATATAATACTACTGGAGAGGGTGCAGAGGAGAGCGACGAAGCTTGTAAAAGGAATGGAGAACTTGAGCTACAAAGATCACCTCAGAAAACTGGGATTATTCACCCTCGAGAAGAGGAGACTGCAAGGGGATCTGATAGAGACTTTTAAAATACTGAAAGGATTGGACAAAATAGAACAGGAAACAACTTTATTCACAATGTCAAAGGTGACTCGGACAAGAGGTCATGGCCTGAAGCTGTGGGGGGACAGGGCCAGGACAAATGTCAGAAAGTTCTGCTTCACACAGCGAGTGGTGAACGCCTGGAACGCTCTCCCGGAAGAGGTTGTGGAGGAAACCACCATTCAAAGATTTAAGGGCAAGTTGGATGCACATCTTCTTGAAAGACACATTGAGGGATACGAATAACTAAGGTATTCGCCAGGGTAGGCCTGGCTGGGCCTCCGCGTGTGCGGATCGCCGGACTAGATGGACCCAAGGTGTGATCCGGTGCAGGCATTTCTTATGTTCTTTTGTCTTGCGGCACACCCGAAATCTCAAGAGGCACACACTTTGCGAATCACTGCTCTATATGGTTGTAAGGGATCTTTCAGGACATTTTGATGGTGGTGGTTGGAAATTTTGGTTGGGAGATGGATCCGTGTTGTTTGTTGACTGTGGTTTTTTTTTTTTTATGTCTGATGTTTTTTGTTCGTGCATCGCGCTTTAATAAAGAAATGAAAATCTTCGCGAGATCAGCAAAGTAGCGGTTGAAAAGCAGTCCGCTTACGTTTGCTTCTGTGAAAAGCTTTGATTGAACACTGTGATTTGCTGGATGTTTAATTGATGTGAATTGGGGAGCTGCAGTAAACTCTGGTTGTCTGACGGCTTTTCAGTGCTTTGATTTCTTTTATTATTGTTTTGTTGTAATAATATATTGGAAAGCAAACTTTCAAATAGGTGACTGATCATATTTCAAGAATCTAACATTTAAATGGATTTAGCAATCGCTGTGGGGTGTTTTTTGGGGTTTTTTTTTTTTTTTTTTTGTAATCTTTTAATCCTAGGTAGAAAATGATACCTGAAACGTGAAACTATGCTGGGATTTCAGTGCTACAGGCAAACTTTGAAGAATCTCATGCTAGAGAATATTGTTTTCCGGAGAATCTTTATCTCTGAATTAAGTGATTCACTGGAAATAATTGTGTATACGCTGAAAACCTGACTGGCCAGGTGGTCCCTAAGGGCTAAATTGAAAATCATTGGAATAAGGAATCATTTACAAAAGGTCATTTTTGTCATTATAGAATTCAGGCTTAAGTCTGTAAGCGCATGTCTAACTTAGGTGTGAATTCTTACGGTAGCCAAACGGCTGGTATAAATTCTTGCAGTAAGGCAATATCTGCAGATATTTGATAACCCCCCCCATGTGCAAGTGATAGACACAACCATGACCTTCCCATGCCCCTTAACAGGTGCACACATCCTTAGGGCGGGATGTAGGCGGACCTAGACTTAGTCGTACGGCAGGGATAATCGAAAGTTTAATGAGACTGCCTAGACGGAACTTATACGTTGTGACTTAGATGATGTAAAGACAGGTATAAGTGGCCAAAATGTATCCAAGGTGACTAGATAACCACTGCAAGGGCAAAGTAAAGATCCCCTCCCCCACCCCTGTGTTCACTGACCCCCCCCGTCGCACTCCCACAAAGATCAGAATAAAAATGTACATACCTGCCTCTGGAACATCAGCACCTAGTATAGGAAAGCCTAGTAGAGCTGCAAATAGGTCTCTTAAATAGTCAGGGGGGGGGGGTAGTGAACCATAGAGAAGAGGACCCAGGGCCATAAGCCACTCTAACTGCTACATTCATGGAGGAAAATGTGAGCCCACCGAACCCCTCATAACCCTACTGTACTGCCATATAGGTGCCACCTGCAGCCATAAGGGCTTTTGGGGTTGTAGACAAGTGGGTATAGTAGGTTTGGGGCGCTCACCATAATTTATATGGGACCCTTTTTGTGAAGTTCGCAGAGGTGCCCTATAAGGTGCCCCACTGCTCTGTTGCCATGTCTGGGTGGCCAGTCCATCACAATGTTGGCCCCTCCCATGTCCAAATGGTCTTGGTCTGGACGTTTCAGCCTTGGATGAATTTTTGGTCAAGAATGTGGTATAAAGCCTCCACCGGAAGCCAATGCAGCTCACAGTAACAAGGTGTCACATGATCATATTTCCTTAGGCCATATATCAGTCTTACTATCATATTCTGAACCAAGGTCAGTCTAGCCACATTTTTCTTGGTGCTTTTCAGAGAAACAATATTACAATAGTCCAATAGGCTTAAAAGTAGTGATTGAACAAGGATTTTGAAAGCAGCAACCTCAAAGTAAGGTCTAACGGTGCATAGTTTCCTGACCGCATGCAAGACAGAGCTTTTAGTTTTTGTTGAATCTCAGTTGAAGAAAATACAGGACAGTGCTGGAAAAAAAAAAATTTAATATGTTTATAAACAAGGACTATACATCGTAATCTGAATAATTTACTAAAAGTTCTGCAGATCTTCTGATATATTTTTAATGAATGAAATGGCAATTAGGATGTGAATAACATGAATCTGAATTAAATTCTAGTAAGGTAATTAGAGAAATGTCATAAGGGCCGACTGATTTTTCTCCTTATTATGACACAGAAGCTTTTTGGAAGACAGATGGTGAGTGGGAAAGGAGATAAAACCATGACACATCGTCTGTGGAACTCAACTGCAATAAGTTATAAGGGTACATTGTAACCTCTCAAAGATTTTCATATTTAAATTCTAATTGGCTATTAAGGCTTGGAAATTAATTAAAATGAAAACATACAAAACTGATTGCTTTCATATGAGAACTATGATTTTGATTTCTGATTGTTTAATGGTGATTTAATGCAAGATATAATTACACTTAGGGGTGCTTTTACTAAGGTGCGCTAACCAATTTAGAATGCATTATAGAATATAATGCATGGGGCAGATTTGCATACCTTTCACCTCCATAAAATGCAAATCTCTCTCATGCATATTCATTAGGGTCATCCCGAAAACCCAACTGTCTGGTGGTCCTGCAGGACAGAGTTGGAGACCACTATTGTAAATGACTGGTTGGTGCTAAGTTATGGCAACACGGCCTGACTATGTGCCACTGAATATTGGTGGCTGGTCTGCAGCGTACAATTGAAGCCAGCCAGGAACCTGTTCTGCCTCCTTAAATCACTGAATATTGACCGGTAGGTTTTTTTTTTCTGTCATTTTCATTTATCATTTCCCATGTTGTTTCAAATGACCGCACACCCCTAGTGATCACACACCTGATCACACACCTTGCATGAGTCTAGTAACGAGTGAAGAAAGCGGATTTGAGTGTCAAGATTTGAAACAGAAAACTGTAGTGGGTGATTTTCTTGGTTAATGTACGAGGCAATTATCTTTCATCTTCTGCCATGAGCTGCACAGCTCCGATGACAACTATGAAAATATTATATCCAGGAAGGAATTCAAAGATCACTGGGAAGCAATTACACTATCATTCAATCCCCACTCCTTCCACGTAAGTGGCATCTCTGCTATTAAGGAATTTTATAAAACATTTCTGCATGTACAATGTGGTTTTCATGTGCAAGAAGTCTCTTATAAAATTGGGAGGGGTATACATAGAAATTTGGGTCAGATTCTGTAAATGGGCATCCCGATTGTAGGCAGCGGTAGGCGCCCTACTGCTCTCTGGCAGCCAATAGGGATGCACATTTATTTTAAAAAATCTGAGGTAGGCTGCTTACACTGAAGGCAGATGCCTGAAATGTAGGCAAGCAAAATGTTGGCCTACATTTCAAAAACTAAAACTAGACATGGCTGGTTGAGCTGATCGCAGCAAGGGAATCCCCGATCAGCTGAGCCAGCAGGCCTCCCCGAAGTCACAGCTTCAGGAATTCCTGCTGGCTCAGCTGATTGGGGAGGGGGGGGGGTAGGGTGAATACTCCTGCTGTGATCAGCTGAGCGGCTGCCGCAGGGGACACCCCCCCCCCCTCCGACATCGGCAGGAGGGATGCCCATTTCCTCTTGAAGGAACCTCAGAATCTCCTGGGGAACTTCTCAGCTTCAGGGAGGCCTTCTGGCTCAGATGATCGGGGATTCCCTCGCCGCAATCAACTGATGGCAAGGGATCCCTGATCATGCATGTATGATTCTGTAACCGGCACCTGTATCATGAGCATCAGTTAGAGAATCGTGGAGGGGAGAGGGAGTTAAGTGGAGTTAAGCATCTGTCTGTTAGGGCAGACGCAATTCTGTGTGCGATTCTCAGCTGCTTCTTAAGCAGCTGCTGAGATCAGCGTCCTATACACAATCTGTCCCCAAAAGTGGAGCTTTTTTTGTACAGACTATGCATAGGCAGGCCGGAGGTGGAGTTTCATTGGAGCAACCGTGGTTATATTTATAAAGTGCATGAGATCTTTAGCATTTGATGGGACTATCTCAGGCCTCAGTGGAGGGACACCTTCAAGCAAAGGTCATTAAAAGGCTCTCTAAGAGATTTGCTGAAGATCACCAAGAGCTGGGTGGGATTTGAACCTGGCTCCCTTGGTTTACATTCTGCTGCTACGATACTAAAAAAAACTTCTCCACTCCAGTAAATGGCTTCCAGCCTCAGCCAAACATTCAGCCAGACTGAGTGAGGAGAACTTATTTATCAAGGCAAATCACTAATTTCCTGGGTAAATGGCTTTGAAAATTGTTCTCAACCTGTATAATTCATACGAAAATCATTCAGGCACGTGTAGAAAATTCCTCTTGAGCTTCAGCTGCGTAATCGAAAGGATGCATTTCCTCCATCAATTTGATTAACATTGTTTCTGCTGTAATGCTTTATAATAATCTGTTAAACACGGTACGAATTATTTTAATTAACGTGAAAATGAATTTTCATCACGTGGGGCTAACTTGTCAGAATCAGTACTAAGGATGCAGAATCCGTTCATTTGCATGATTATGTGGTCGCTGTGTCCAATAGAGACTATGCCGCTGAGCGAAGGATTTCATTTAGCAAGCACCTTTGTAAAGATGGTTCCTGGACATATCCTAGGGGCCCCCCCAGGCAGTCGGGTTTTCGGGATATCCACAATGAACATCTATGAGAGAAATTTGCATGATAGGTTTGGGAATTACTATCCTAATTTTAATAAAAGGCTCTTAACCATGAGAGAAGAATAGACGTGTTTCACTGATACTGGTTACCATAAATGCTCTGATGAATCAGATCCACTAAACAAAAGGAGGCAAATGAGATGTCAAAAAAAATCAACCAGTTACTTCATTAATGCAAATGGTAAAAAAAAAATCACATAAGGTCTATAAAATCTATAACATAATGCCCATCTTGGTAACTGGATCTCTTAGAACAGGGTTCCCAACCCTATCCTGGAGGACCACCAGCTAGTGAGGTTTTCAGGATAGCTCTAATGAATATGCATGAAAGAGATTTGCATATAATGAAGATGTTAGGAATGCAGATCTGTCTCATGCATATTCATTAGAGCTATCCCCAAAACTCGACTGGCTAGTGGTCCTCCAGGAGGAGTATCCCAAGTCAACTGTATAACAAAAAGTCAATCTTAGATCTTCTAGATTGTCCCATTAAGACAAATTTCTTTTTCCCCCTTCTTGTTTGCCTGGAATCAGACCCAGTGACAGATATTTGGAGAATATGACTGTGCAAAGAATATCATGAACCAGTGATCTAGATGCCCTGTATATTTCAATGTAATTTACACTTTAATTACAGTAAAGGTGACTGCACAGAAACTTGGCTAATTACTAACACTAAGTAAAAATTATTACAAGCTGCTAACGGCTTCAGTGCCTTTTCACCTTCTCTCCGATCTTTCCAAATTTCATACAGTGATTTAAATGAGTTTTCAGAGTGATTTTTCATGGACAACTATATTTTTTACTCCCTGTTTTTTTAATTGAAAGACGTCTTTTAATCAGAGCTGCAGTTAGGTTGCAGTTTTAGTGTTCCCTCTAAGCTGAGCAGGTGTCCTCCAGCTGCATTGCTACCACTAGGGGGTGGAATATTTTCAGTCGCTAAGGACAGGTATGTTCCCTGGAGTCCTGCAGAACTTGCCTGTCCCTCACAATTGAAAAATGTGACAGTAAAACAGCACCCTCTATTGGTGAGACTGTGGGTGGAGGACTCCTGCTCAGCTTAGAGGGACAACCTATCAGTAGATGAATATTTTTTTCTGCTTCAATGACAAAGTGCAAAAAAGTGGGGAGAAGAAAGGGGGGTAATAAACACTGCACAGAAAACAAAAACAAGTTCAAAATCATAGAAAAATCTTCTCTAGCAAGGTATTACGAGGTAGAACTTTATAATGCTAAAAGTGAAGAGTCTAATCCCATTCAAGTTCATTAATAAAGTCGCCTCCCACGTCGTTCTCATCCTTGGAAAGCTTCCTTTTTAAGGAGAAAGCAATCCAATAATGTTCATAAAATATCTCTAATATCCCATGGCATTTCACATTGCATTCATAAGGCTATTTCAACAAAACTCGGGGCTATCTTGAGAATCTCTTCTTAACTCTGTAAATGTCATGTTTGTTGTTGAGTGGATTGAACAATGTTTGAGAATATCTTAACCTTTATCCCTAAAAATAGAAGACCACAAGCTACAGAAACAATTTATCTGGCTCCACCATAAAACCAACAGTTAAAATAGCCTTACATCCAATTATCTATTCCACATTTACACTCTTTTCATTTGTAGTTCAAAGAGAAGTTACATAAGGTACAATGATAGGGGAGTAGGTATCATCAATATGGCCCTTGGTTATCTCTGTGCATAAAATGGGATTTGGGCTAAAACAGCACAAGTTAGAGGAAAAATAATACATTTTAACAGTAGCCTATGTTTATAACGTAGCTCCTTAATGCAAAGAGTTGTAGTGTCTGCAAACCAGAGCTGGTATTTTGACGACATAATCCCTCAAACCACCAATGCCTAGGAGTCAATCTCATAGTAACATAGTAAATGTTGGCACATCCAAAGAATGTTATAATGCCTCTGGATCGCTCCATGATGTGACATCACGTGGAGTATTGCATTCAATTCTGGTTGTCGTATCTCAAAAAAGATATAGCGCAACTAGAAAAGGTTCGAAGAAGAGCAACCAAGATGATAAAGGGGATGGAACGCCTCTCGTATGAGGAAAGACTAAAGAGGTTAGGGCTTTTCAGCTTGGAAAAGAGACGGCTGAGGGGAGATAGGACTGAAGTCTACAAAATCCTGAGTGGTGTAGAATGGGTACTCCATCAAAAATTACAAAGATTAGGGGATACTTGATGAAGTTACAGGGAAATACTTTTAAAACCAATAGGAGGAACTACTTTTTTCACTCAGAGAATAGTTAAGCTCCAGAGTGCATTGCTAAAGGATCCGACCTATCGCTTCAAAGGTTGCTTGGCTCCACGTCCACGAACAGCGAGAAAATGAAAGAGCCCTGAGTAGATGCCACACACTAATCTGAATATTTGTACATGATCTGCATTAGCCTCTCTAGATGCCATGTTAAATTTGCAGCTACAGGCCATGGAAACTGTAAAAACTTTACCCCATCTAACAGAAGTGCCCCTAGTGTGCAATAACTACAAATATTTACTGCACTTTAGCAAAAACTACCTTAGGGTGGTTGTTGTGGTTTTTTTAAGGTTTTTGGATAGGTGATTCTTTTTATTTTTTTTTTTTTTTTTAATAATTATTGAGCTAAATTACTAAAAGATGGGGTGGGGGGGGGGTTCATGCAAGTTGCAGCTTGAATTTTCCTATAAGTTTTCTGGCATTAAATTAACCTTTAAAACAACTTATACCTAGGACGTCGAGAAGGTTCATTAGAGTCTTTGCTTAGCAAGTGTTTTATGAGCATCCTGGTACTTTTCTCCTGACATAGCAGAAAATGCTGCTGCTGTTGTTTATTTTACTTATAAAGAATGGGATAATAGGAAGAGCTATTTCATTTGGAACCAAATCAAACATTTCCCTCATTAATTCAAGGAACAGTAAAGTACTTTATTTCAAATTTAAATCACAAGTACCATATTTTAAAGGTGCAGAACTCTTCAGAGATGTAATATATCATGCAAGCCTACTGTTTGGCTGCCATTCAAGCGACAGAAGCAATAAAGATGTCTTTTCTCTTCTGTATGGTATTCTTTAGGCTTAGGTAGAAGTTGGAAGACTTGGAATCCTTTCCTAAACTAAACTAAACCTTAAGCTTATATACCGCATCTTCTCTATAAAGATATGTACTTGTAAAGGCTAAAAAGGAGACTTTCAGATTTTCACGGGATAGACTATCTTACTTTTTCTCCAAGGCAAGCAGCCATTCTCTGTGAAAGGAAGAAATTCTATTTTGAAGGCTTGGCCAACAACCAACTGATACCTAGTAGGAGTTGACCCCTGTCACCTCAAAAGGAGAAGCCGCTCAGAAAGGATAAAACTAGAAGTTCAGAAGGATTCTATAATTGTTTTGGATGTTTGGATTGATAACTCTGAGCCATGGGTCAATTGTTGGAAATATCACAGAGCATCCAAATAATTACAGTCTTTCATGATGAGCTAGCTTTCTCTTTTTGCTTGGTTTGGCGTCTTACGCAGTTCACTGTAGCTCTGTTCCAGCCTGGAATATATTATATTACAGCATACGAGGTTCCTGATGAAGGACTCTTGTCCGAAACTGAGGCACAGTTGAACCTGTATCATCTCCTTTAGTTGGACAGCAACATGAAGAGAAATCACCAATTTTTGTCCTTCGGAGGCTTCACGGCTTGGTTCCGGTGCATCACATTAAGATAAGCCCTTTTCCTTAAATTTGGGATGGCTGTGCAGCGTTTGTTTTTCATATTTGGACAACGCATTTACTCACTTGATTATATTATTTTTGTGTGTTTTTCGATTATTCGCGGTTTTTAGCTTGCTGGCTCCTCCCCCCCAAATTACATCAGCTTGCATAGAGAAATAGTTGATTCCAAGCATTTACAGAGAAAATCGCTGATTCCCAGCGCTTTCTTCACTGTGTTTTGCCTCCCCTTCAGGAACAGGCCGGGTCTCCCACCTTGTTATTCGTGGTTTTCACCATATTCACGATGGTTTTTAATAGAAAACCGCGAATAACATATGAAAAAGTTATTTGCGGTTTTTCTGTATTCACAGGTCTGTTAATCCCTTATCACAGCGAATACGGAGGGAGAAATAAACATATAACAAGAGGGGGGGGGGTACTTACCTTTGAAAGTGCAAGTCTTGTGACCATAGAAAGGAACCATCTACAAGCAACAGGCTGAAAATCAGGCAAGCCGGGGTTCGAATCCCACTATGTCTCCTTCTGTCCATGCTGCAGCTTACCTTGAACTAGTACTGAAAAAGGCTTGTGCCAAATCCCTTGCTTTCCTAACGGATAATTAATTTGTTGATCTTCTTTATTCTTTTTCATCTACATTTATTTAAAAATGCTGGTAGAATAGCAGATAAGTATCGCTACTCCTCTCTGGCGCTATATACTACGGCCAGCTCAACAATTTATTTTCAGAGCTTCAGCTGAGGCATTAATGGGACGTATGACACAGAGAGTAATTACCTAAATCACATTGTTCCACATTTGGCATGGCGAAAGGTCTCAGACAGTATTCTGCTGGAAGAAAAATCAGGAGGGTTTCAACTACAAGGGAATGGGTGACAGATGGTAGATTACGTGACCTTGAAAACCTTTTCAAATGTATTTAAACATACAAAACTGAAAGAAAAAAGCAATTAGTAAATCTCTTCCGTGGAGAGTTGACACCTTTCTTCCTCTGCATCCTCTTTATTTCAGCCGTGCACTGTTATATTTTTCTTTTGACTGCAGAAATATTAGGGGTCACGGCAACTGAGTTTTAGGTTATTATATCTGTATGATTAATAGTGAGGTGTGCAGAGGTGGACAAGGAGCCGGTGGGTGTTGATGCAGACTCATTTTGCTCCCAGTAAGCTGCAGGAAAGGGGTGGTGTGAAATTCTGAAAATAATACACTTAAGATTCAGATGAAGCGGATGGATTTTGTCTGGAAGTTGTCTAAAAGGAGTAGACACTGGAGATCAATTGATCCTACTTTGGTGCACAGGAGATAGATGGTGAGAAATTCCGGAAACAATGCATTTTTGGGTCCTTTCATTAAAGGGCGTTAAGCCCTTGACATGTGACACAGGCTGCCATATGACTAGGTTAAGGAGTTTTGTGGTCGTTTGTCTGTTTTCACTCTTTATAGCACCTGTTACTGCATCTTCCGGATTTTTCCCTCAGGGGGCGTGGCATTACAGAGGCTGAGCCATCTGACTTGGCCCTTTTTAATCTCACGTCCTGACCCTACTTATACATACGAATCTGCCCCTGGTTTCCTCTCATTTCTAGGTGTTACTGCTCATTGGTTGAAACATAGAAACATGATGGCAGATAAAGGCCAAATGGCCCATCTAGTCTGCCCATCCATTATCTCCTCCTCTCCCTATTGGCTAAGGCTCTTAACATTTGCATCTCCTCTTCCTATAGGCTAAGGGTCTTTCCACCTGCATTGTGAGG
Source organism: Geotrypetes seraphini (assembly GCF_902459505.1). Taxonomy (NCBI): domain Eukaryota; kingdom Metazoa; phylum Chordata; class Amphibia; order Gymnophiona; family Dermophiidae; genus Geotrypetes; species Geotrypetes seraphini. Next base: position 3,004,380 of record NC_047102.1, read on the forward strand.
TCATAGAGCACTATGATTATAGAAACATTATGGCAGATAAAAGCCAAATGGCCCATCCGCAGCATCCACTATCTTCTCCTCTCCCTATTGGCTAAGGCTCTTAACATTTGCATCTCCTCTTCCTATAGGCTAAGGTATTATGAGGTCATAGAGCTTTATGGTTATAGAAACATGGTGGCAGATAAAGGCCAAATGGCCCATCCGCAGCATCCACTATCTCCTCCTCTCCCTATTGGCTAAGGCTCTTAACATTTGCATCTCCTCTTCCTATAGGCTAAGACTCTGTGCACCTGCATTGTGAGGTCATCGATCTGCCCATCCACAGTAACCATTATCTCTTCCTCTCTCTCTAAGAGATCCCACATGCCTATCCCAGGCCCTCTTGAATTCATACACAGTCTCTGTCTCCACCACTTCTTCTGGGAGACTGTTCCACGCATCTACCACCCTTTCTGTAAAAAAGTATTTCCTTAGATTACTCCAGAGCCTATCACCTCTTAACTTCATCCTATGCCCTCTCATTACAGAGTTTCCTTTCAAATGAGAGAGACTCAACTCATGCGCATTTACATTATGTAAGTATTTAAAATCTCAGTACTGTGTTTTTCCCTCCTTACATCTTTCAAGATTGTTTCACGGGTGTGAGTTTTTTGCCAATCACAATAAGAACGCCAGCTGAAAATCATCAAAGATTGCTGTGTGATTTAAATTTTTGAGGCTTTTTCTCCACCTGTTTTAAATCTTAATGTTAGATCTTAGAGTGGTAGCACACTGCTAGTGAGTGACATTTTTTTGAATTTTTGATTTAAACATCTCTATCTTATCTTCCCTCTCCCGCCTTTCCTCCAAAGTATACGGATTGAAATCTTTAAGTCTGTCCCCGTACACCTTATGACGAAGACCACACACCATTTTAGTAGCCTTCCTCTGGACTGACTCCATCCTTTTTATATCTTTTTGAAGGAGTGGCCTCCAGAATTGTACACAATATTCTAAATGAAGTCTCACCAAAGTCTTATACAGGATCATCGATACCTCCTTTTTCTTACTTGCCATACCTCTCCCTATGCACCCTTGCATCCTTCTATCTTTCACCGTCACCTTTTCAATCTGTTTAGCCACCTTAAGATCATCACATACAATAATAATAATAATAACTTTATTTTTATATACCGCCAGCTATCTTGCGACTTCTAGGCCAATCACACCAAGGCGACTTCTAGGACAATCACACCCAAGTCCCACTCTTCTCTCATGCACATAAGTTCTTCACCCCCTAAACTGTACTGTTCCCTCGGATTTTTGCAGCCCAAATGCATGACCTTGCATTTCTTAGCATTAAATTTTATCTGCCAAATTTCAGACCATTCTTCAAGCTTCGCCAGGTCTTTCTTCATGTTATTCACACCATCCAACGTGTCTACTCTACTCCATTCAGGATTTTGTAGACTTCAATCATATCTTCCCTCGTCCGTTTCTTTTCCAAGCTGAAGATTCAGAATGATTATTCTGCACAATGCATGGTGAGGCAGGAGATTCTCAAGAATGAAGAAATGCAGTCAGAGACCATATAAATGTGAGAGAAATATACAGAAAAGGACTCATTGGCGTGGGAACCATAAACCCGTGAATTCCAGACGGAAGCTCCTTTTGACACAATGCAAGTATTAAGATGCATATTAACGGTACATAACATAACATTATATAAGAATTTATTTCCAAACCGCAATTACCGTAGAGTTCAATGCGGTTGACATAAGATTAGCTGCATATGAAAGACTGAGATCATACTCCCTATTTTCTGGCCTAGCAGTGAGCTTCATTATTGTCATGGATTGTGTAAAACTATCTCATTTGGAGACTGCCCCTGAGTGAAATGTAAACAAAGGTGCAAACTTACAGCAGAGCAAACCTGAAATTATTAGTAGTGCTATTATTACTTATCAGTGATTCATCATGTCATATTATGGATGGTGCAGTGTAGCATAGCTCTTGTAGAAGGGAAAAGTATTAGTTTTGTAATGACTTCCACACACAGACACAAAAATGATCATTGGAAGAACAGAACATTGGCTCTTTATTAGCTCAGCTGAAATAAGTGAAACAGGCCAATTATGCTAATCTAGTTGGTTTGTGCAAAGTAATTACATAAATAATTATGAACAGTGTGGGGTAGACATTGTAAAAAGAAATATTACAATTCAGCTCAACTAGTATGAAGAGTGAGACAAGAAAATCTTTGCAGTTTGCTTCTGGAATTATAATAATGAATGCGTTGAGTTCTTTGCAAACTTTTGGACTCTGCGTAGCTTACTGCTTGCAAAATGTTACTTAAATTAATAGTTAATGAGTTAAAGTCATGCAAAATCATCTAAAACAACCCATTAACTATTGGCACATGGTAAAATTGGAACACAAAACAACAGGTAGACCAAATGAGGATGAATACGTTCATTGAAAATGCTCCCAGGAGTAGCGCCAATGAGTTTTGCCTGTATGGCTTCTTCAGGGGCATATAACTAACTGAAGTTAAAAACTGCTTTTGCCATTAAAGCTGGTGTCCAGTGTATGCTTTTCAAACAAGAAGATGTCCAGCAGGAAGCTTATTCAGCCCTTATTTTGTTTCTGAGTGTATAAGCTACTTGCTGGATATCTTCAGTTAGTTATATTTCTATTTCTTACTTTTATTACTCAACTAATTGTTATTTTTCCAGGTACTTCAGTTAGATTGTGAGCCTTCGGGACAGTAAGGGAATTTCTAAGTACCTATTCTTTATTTATTTATCTTATTTTTATTGTATCCTTTAATTTATATTTCTCTGTAAACCTATATTACTTATAATTTTAATACACACTATTTTCTGTTTTCTGTAAACCGCTTAGAATCCTAACGGAGTTTAGCGGTATATAAGAAATAAATTACATTACAATTACATATATGCCCCTGAAGAAGCCGCACAGATGAAACGTATTGGGTGCTGCTCCTGGCTAGGGTTACCAGATGTCTGGATTTACTCGGACATGGCCTATTTTTAGAGGGCGTGTCCTAGCATCCGGACAGTGTTTCAAAACCCGGCACTTTGTCCAGGTTTTGAAAAGCAGATCGCGTCGGGAGGGGCACCCGCGTGGATGCAACGCGGTGACATCACATGCACACATGACATCATGTCACATGCGCAGATGCCCTCCCGATCGACAAGAACAGGCTGATGGGGTGTGGCTAGGGGGCGAGGCTGGGATGTGGCGTGGGCAGAATGGAGCGGAAATGGGTGGAACTGGTCAGGCCAGGGGGGCGGTTCTATGGGTCTGGATTTTACGTAACTAAAATCTGGCAACTACCCCTGGGAGCATTTTCCAAAAAACTCATCCTCATTTGGTCTACCTGTTGTTTTGTTTTCCATGTTGGATTCCCTAGTGGACCGTCTGCCTTGCTGTTTTCTCACAAGGTAAAACTGGACATGAAATTTTCTTTGCATCCTAAACTCGCAAATCTTTTAACCCCGCCTCCTCTGTGTGCAACGCCACATGCAAGAAAGGCTGGATTAGAATTGTGAACAGTGTTTCCACAGCAAACTTTCCAAAACCTTTAACTAAGGAGGTCAATGTATAAAGTAAGAGACAATATTTATGGCCCCGTTTATAAAGCCGCGGTGGCTGAATGGGCTTTGGTGCATTTACTGTGGCAACATCGCTACCACGGATTTGTGAAAGGGGCCCTTAGGCACCAAAGGGTAACTATCTGGAGCCTCTTCTCTGAAGGAAACTAGGCGCCTTTATAGAACAGTAGCGGAAAAGTGGACATGTAAACGTAGAACCCCTAATGTCTCATGGAAAAATTAGGAAGGATCTCTCAACATAGAAACATAATGGCAGATAAAGGCCAAATGGTCCATCCAGTCGGCCCATCTGCAGCATCCACTATCTCTTCTCCCTATTGGCTAAGGCTTTTAATATTTACATCTCCTCTTCCTATAGGCTAAGGCTCTTTATACCTGAATTGTGAGGTCATAGAAACATAGAAACATGATGGCAGATAAAGGCCAAATGGCCCATCCAATCTGCCCATCTGCAGCATCTACCATCTCCTCCTTTCCCTAAGAGATCCCACTTGCCTGTCCCACGCTTCCTTGAAATTAAGACAAAGTCTTTGTCTCCACCACCTCTACCGGAAGACCATTCCACGCATCTGCCACCCTTTATATTACGCATGAGCCTGTCACCTCTTAACTTCATCCTATGCCCTCTCCTTCTGCAGCTTTCTTTCAAATGAAAGAGACTCGCCTCATGCGCGTTTATGCCACTTAGGTATTTAAACATCTCTATCATATTTCCTCTCTCCAACATTTCCTCCAAAGTATACAAAATTTATTGAAATTTATTGAAATTTATTGAAAGCTTCTGTACTGTTAATAATGACTGAGGAGTCAATTCAGAGAGGTCTACATGAGCCTCTGTAAAGGTGTTACAATACAGAGTTAGTGTTTTCTGAGATGGTTTTAACACAGACACATTTATACTATAATCAATCATCCCACATATATTCATATATAATACTAGTATCATGTACTATGTTCATACTAAATCCTACTTATTTGCACACATAATACCTGTATCATGTTCCATGTTTATCTTAGATGTACAGTACATACATAATTCTAATCATCTGTACTTTATCATATTCTCAGTAATTCTGGGTATCTCTACTGTGTTAACCCTATCATGTTCCTAGTGGGGATTAGTCTGCTATCTCCTCTCTGTTGCATTATTAGTTAAAGTGGTCTGTGAAGAGGATGGTCTTTATCCCTTTCTTGAACATTTTGAGATCTTTAAGCCTGTCCCCATATGTCTTATGATGTGATGTTGATCAGCCTTGAAAGTTAATATTCTATCACTAATAACAACTATTAATCATTAAGGGGTTCTTTTGCTGTAGCTTAGCTTACGCTAACGCAAGGAACGCACTCCCGGAGGTTGTGATTGGGCAGAACACACTGCAGGGATTCAAAGAAGGTTTGGATAAATTCCTGAAGGATACGGGATTGAGGGGTACGGATAGAAGTAGTGATAGGTTATAGGGTGAGACAGGGACCACTTGACAGGTCATGGACCTGATGGGCCGCAGCGGGTGCGGACTGCTGGGCGCGATGGACCTCTGGTCTGACCCAGTAGAGGCAGCTTCTTATGTTCTTCTTATGTAACAGACATTACTATATCCAAGTAGATGATTTAAGAAAAAAATGCCTAGTGGTTTGTCATTCGAAAATAGACATTTCTGTGCTTCTGACTTTGGATGTTTAGTGGGAAATGTTCAAATTGAACTTAGACATCCTTTTGAAAATGGCCCTCCACATGCCACATGGGACACACTATATTTAGCATGTAGGGGCCATTAAGGGCTCCTACATTACTCCTAAGCAATGGTTAAAAGACATTAATATTTGGCAGAAAGGCCTTGATGTATATTAACAGTTTCTTCTACTGCATCAGCTAGGAAACATAATTAAAATCTGACTTGCAGCAAAGACATATCTGGGAAGGATATACGAGTATGTGGTGAGACAAATTCCTACCAGTTAACACTTTAAGAACATCCCGATGCCTACGGCTTTTGTTCAATTAGAAAATCTAAGTGCACTCTCTCGTGACATTAATCTTCTGAATGCCTTTTAAATACATTGACTATCAGCTAGAAAACCAAAGACATTCATCAGTGCACAGAGAAGTGGTTTCTGAACAATAATAATAATTTAAAAACACCCTATAAAGTCCCAATGAAATTTTAATTATACATAATGGCATCTTGTCTGAAATGTAATCTACAAAGAGAGAGAATATCCTACTTTTTCTGACGTGATAATAAACAGTATATGCAAGGGATGTGCTGTCTTTTTTAAGTGAGCAATGCTCCCCCTCCCCCCATTAAACCCTTTCCCTCTTCTCCCTGTCCGCGATCCAACACTTCTCCCTGGATTTGGAGGCAACCAGCAGGTCTGCATTGGCTGGAATTTCGGGGCTGAAATTGCAGCAGAAAAGTTCTGTAGGAAGTTGGGGCAAGAGTAGACCAAGAACCCTTGGCTAGCCCAAATGATGCTCGAGGCCCCGACCTACCTCGACTTCAGAAAACTTCTCAAAACATACCTTTTCCGCGAACAGGATCCTTAACCCTTATTCCCCCGCAACAAACCATCTCCCGCCCCACCCCCTCCTTTCTCTCCCCCTCCCCTCCCTTGGTTCCCTTCTCCCTCCCTCATCTCTTCTGCTAAAACCCCAATACTTCCTTCCTCGTTGCTTGTAATTCCGACAAAATGTTGTAAATCCGTGTTCAGACCGGATCCTAATTTAATTGATGTGAACTGCCTAGAACTCTTTGGGTATGGCAGTATATAAGAACTTAATAATAATAATAATAATAAGAGGCTGAGAGGAAGAAGCATCTTGGAACTGAGCAGGAACTGGAAGTAACCCACCGTTGCAGCGTTTATACCTCGAAAACTTACCAGCCAGCTCTGGCTCCAGGATTGGAATGGGATAATTTACGTGGCCCATTTCAGCTTGGCTGTGATGAAATGTCCCGCAATGAATCGTCCCGTTCTGGCATTGACCAGTTATTGAGCTGGATGACCTTTCCACACCTGCACTTTCTCCCCCACAATGTAACAACGCATGATTAGTGCATGTTGACTGGCTAATTACTGCTTTTTCCCCCATGCTAAATGAGCATTAGCGCTTAATATGGCTTAGTGAATTTGCTGGTTTCACTTTCTAAACTTTCCTTTATTTGCATAAAAATTTACAAGTTACGTGTCCCAAAGGCAACTGTTCATGTGAATGATTTGTATTAGGCTTTTTCTATGGGAAAAAAAAAATCTGTCGAACAATCAGATGATTTTGCTAATTTTTTGTGTTTATAACCCAAATATAAAACCTTTTGTCACAGATAATGGGGAAATTTTCATACCAGAGCACCTAAATTTTTTTTTTTTTTTTTTTTTTTATAAAGGGCATCTTTATTGGTTAACACGCGCTAATGTGCTTATCACCCTTTGGTGAATTCCCCCCCCCCACCCCCCTGAGAGGCCCTTTTATAAATGAATTTCGGAGCTGTTACCGCCGTGGCCGGTGCTAAAAATCACACTACTGTTTCGTAAGAAAAGGGGGGGGGGGGGTTAGTGTGATCATTTCAGCTCTGCCCCACGTTCACCCTAAATGTGACCCAGGAATGCCTGCTCTGAAGTCCAGCAAAAGGAGGTGTAATATTTTGGGGTGGTTTTATAAGACCTATTTTCCACATCTAAAACATGTTTAGAAAAGATAGTGGACTTTCCCTTAAGTGCAACAAGTTACCATTATTGCGGATTCAAAAACAATAGTCAGAATCCTCTGCTTCTGGTAACAATGCCAAGAGGTAACATTGTTTAGCCGAGGATTCTAAAGAAGGCAGCAGTCAGCTGCACAGAAAAGCCTCCCAAAGACCCGAGGCTGGACTCATGTATCACACTGTCACCTGCTATTACTATAGCACTTGTAACTCACACTGTCATATCCTGTCCAGGCCTTGATATGCCTTTATTGTGAACTGGGAAGTCAATATGTTTCATAAATTGGTGAATGATAAACACATATTCTCCCTTTGCATTAAAATAAAACCCGCCGAGGTGCATTGCAATATTTAGGTTGGTTTGATTGCATTTGGAATCGATTTCCCTGTCCACAGCTAATGGAGACAGAAAGAGAGAGAGATCAAAAAATGGACAAGAAGTGACATAAGTAATGACAAAGTGTCAACATGATGGATGACAGCGATCCAGTGTGCAGTGCATAGAAATATAGAAGCTTTTTTTTTTTTTTTTAAACATTCCTTGGTGTTCAATGGTCTGCTTTGCATACTCTATATAGTATTGTTCCATGTTATTTAATCCTAAACAGACAGGACAGTATGAATTTCTCAAGCAAGCAATGAGCATTTCAAATGCAACCAAAGCTCTCCCGGGTAGCCCCAGGAACCTTCAGACTTTAATTGTCCACACAGTAACTTTATTGATTGCTTTTATTAGATTATTTTGTAAAACGCTTTGATCTTATTTGCAGCTTATATAAAGAGTTATAATAAACAGAGACATGTGTGTTTCATGTAGGGATTCATTTTGAAATGAAATGAAAGCATGCAACAAGGAAGATGCGCCATTTCCAGGCAGTTTTATTTAGAAAACAACATGGTCTTTAATTAAAATGCAATGAAATGAGGGCAAAGAAACAAATCTCATCTAATAATAACAAGCTATTGCTAATTTTAACAGGGGTTATCATTCAACAGATCACTTAAAATTGGAATAGATTGAATTATTGTTTTTGGTGGAACTCTGTATGCCATATTTATAAAATGGAAAGGACACTAGCCATCCAAAAAGGAAATTATAACAAATTTCTAGATGTGTGGAAGCCATTAATAGAATATTGTAAAGATTGAAAATTTTAAGACATTAAGGGGGTGGGGGTGGGGGGGGGGGAGGGAATTTTGTTTTGATTATTATTAAAATAAATCATTTTCATAATTGAATAAGGGAGGGGATATTATTTTATAATATAAGGATCAATTGTAAGATTTCAAGTGTATTTGAAAGTTAAATTGATAAATGTAATTATTGTACTTGTTTTAAGATTTGAAATGAATAAAGATTAAAAAAAAAAATAAAATAAAATGCAGTGAAATACATAACCCCCCCTCCCCCCAACCAATAAATTAAAAAAACACAACAACACATAGTTGGTTTATTATTATTTAGAAAGAAAGGTGAACAGAGCTGAATCAAACATATCCGGGTAAGTAGAATCTTATTGGCGGTTTGCAAGCCTAGCAAAAGGCATCCCAGGACATAATTAAAAAGCTAGGTGTCAATTGTTTTGTTTCACATCCTTTTGTTACTGACAAGCACATGTTATTCAAACACAGAATGTGTAGACACCATGGGCTAGATTCACTAAACTTACCTTTCCCATCTGATCCATGGCCGGGCGACTGATTCTCTACTAGTCTTCATGCAAATTAACCCGATCGTTGGCATGCCCCACACCGACTCCACGGATCGCTGCAGAGCGATCCTGACGCATGCGCAGACCATCTTCTTGCCTGTAGAAGCGGTCTGTGCATGTGCTTGCTCTCCGCTCAAGGGGGAAGCTTTAATGGTCATAACATGCTGCAAGGGGAAGGGGGGCTTGGCCAGAGGTCAAGTGAGCAATCACTCCTATGCCTGATTGCAAGGATTCCCTCTCAATCTCCTCTGTTTGAGAGAGAAAAGGCCCAGTTTCTCTAATCTTTCACTGTACGGCAACTCCTCCAGCCCCTTAATCATCTTAGTCGCTCTTCTCTGGACCCTTTCGAGTAGTACCATGCCCTTCATGTACGGCAACCAGTGCTGGAAGCAGTACTCCAGGTGAGGGCGCACCATGGTCCGGTACAGTGGCATGATTAGAGAAACTGAGCCTTTTCTCCCTCAAACAGAGGAGATTGAGAGGGGACATGATCGAAACATTCATGGTACTGAAGGGAATAGACTTAGTAGATAAGGACAGGTTGTTCACCCTCTCCAAGGTAGGGAGAACGAGAGGGCACTCTCTAAAATTGAAAAGGATAGATTCCGTATGAACGTATGGAAGTTCTTCTTCACCCAGAGAGTGGTAGAAAACTGGAACGCTCTTTCGGAGTCTGTCATAGGGGAAAACACCCTCCAGGGATTCAAGACAAAGATAGACAATTTCCTGCTGAACCAGAACGTACGCAGGTAGGGCTAGTCTCAGTTAGGGCGCTGGTCTTTGACCAGAGGGTCGCCACATGACCGGACTGCTGGGCACCATGGACCACTGGTCTGACCAAGCAGCGGAAATTCTTATGTTCTTATTACCACATTGCTAAACATTAAGAGCTCTACATGGTGGTTGGAGAAAGGGGGAAGGGAGAAACCTACTTAGGCAGCCAAGTACAAACAAGAGAGAAGCATCCCAGCCCTCTTCCAGGCCCAGACTGCCAGCTCTAAGAGCAACTAGAAAGAGGCATTGGTAGGAGAGAATCCTCACTGGTACGCATCTGATGTCCTTTTTCCTGTTAAAGATAAGAGAATACATTATTTTGTTACTGGTGTCTTTTGTGCATTATGGAAGCTCTATGAGGAGATGGCTAGAATAAAGGCTTATATTTTCTGTTTGCTTGGGGGGGAAATGCTGGGAATTGTGCTTATTTTTAGGAAAAGGCTCCTATAGGCTTAGGGTGGGCTAGTTCTGGGGTGGAGGGGGAGGAGTAGGAATAGCATAAAGGCTGGGGTTACCATATTAAAAAAAAGAAAACCCGCCTGTTCTGCCTACAGCCCCACCCCCAAAGAGCTTCCTTTCTTTGCGATGAGCTCCGGCCGTGTCTGGAGGGCCTGGAAGCATGCGCAGATGCCTGTGACTTTGTCCGCGCATGCTCAGAGGCCCTTCAGATGCGACCAGAGCTTGTAGGAGCTTTCCAAAACCCGGACATGTTCAGGTTTTCCCCAACATCTGGTAACCCCAATAAAGGCTGCAGCTCCCTCTCAGTTCTAGCCATATCTTCAGGGCCCACTCACTCAGCTTAACCAGTCAATGAGACTAGGACTAACCCCCTAGAGGGACCCCTTGTGGTGATAGAATGCATACATACATCTTTGCATTTAGGAACTCTATTGAACATTTAGACCCGAATTCGCAAACAAGTCGTCTTATGTCACTGACAGGCACATAGATCGCACCTTCCGGTTTCTATTGTGTTTAATTGGGTTTAAGTGGTGTGATAATTGGCTGTGCCATTAAAACCCAATTAAACTCTTTTTAAAAAAAATTAGCCGCTGGTACACGGTCTCTGGGACTGACTCCTAGGTCCATGGCGGCTAACGATGCATAATAACGCCGAAGCCCAGAAGTGGTTGTGTTTAGGGGCGGTGCTGGACTTTGGCTTCACTCTGTGCTGCTGGCCACAATTCTGACAGGACCCTAGGTGCCAGAAATGTAGGTCCCATGGGGTATTTAAATAGTTTGAAAAGACGACGACGCCATCTTAATTGAGGAAGCGGTCAGGAGAGATGGCGACATGGTATTAGGTAGGTGGGGAAGTCGTGTTTATTAAGATGCAGGGTAGAAATACCTCTATCATGCTGGTCTTGTCAAAATTTTGAAGGGAACTGAAAATTAGTTTTCTTTTTAGGGATTAAGACTCGATAAAGCTTAATGCGAAACGTGTTGGCGAGATTGTCCCTATTTGAGACCACTAAGTTAAACGAAGTACTGACTTTAAATAATAAGTTATTGAAGAAGAATAAGTTATGAAAAAAATAGATTAATCGTACGCTTAATATACAATGATAATATGATAAGATACAATGATAATATACAATGATAATATGATACAATGATACAATGATACAATGATAATATACAATGATAATATACAATGATAATATGATAAGATCCTTTGACAATTTGACACGTAAAGCTTTAGGCAATGAGATGATTCGAGCCTAAAGTGAGGCCGTTGAGGATCTATGAAGAAAATGTCTGGGGGGGGGGGGGTTTGAATGTGATAATACTATATATTGCATATTCACTTTACCAATATTTGGAATAACTAATGCCCCAGTAGAGGAAGAAGGTGCAATTTAATTATTGGCCTGTTAAACCCTGGCATGCGTTTCCGGTGCCTGAAGCCCCCCCCCTCACCGTGATTCTGGAAACGGCGCCTGCCTGTGATTGACACGCAACCTAATATAATTTTGCTAATAACAATTTCTTGTAGCCAACACACAATGTATATCATTTATAGCTGCCGTTTAAATAAATGCATAACAAGAGCCTCAGCGATCATTGCCAAAATTAGTTTCTCAAAAGGCTCATCAAATTGCACTTCAGAAAATTATGAATATTTATTAGCTCCCAGTCTCTCGGAGTACTCCAATGGAAAGCAAGCAGGGTGGGCACAGTGTTCTTTAGTCCCTGTATGTGTTAAATTCATAGCAGTTGGTTTCTTCTGCCCAAAATTTCAGGGAAGCTGTTTGTATGACACTGACCCTACCAGAGAAAGACACGCATATTAAAACATCAGAGCTTAATTTCTCAGCACAGATTTTTCTGTCATTATCGTTTTCTCATCTTACACCAGTACCTACTGGACTAAAATATGCATTTCAGCCAGTACCACTATAGTCATCTAGGAGAGAGGGTGGTGCAGTGGTTAAAGCTACAGCCTCAGCAGCCTGGGGTTGTGGGTTCAACCCCACATTGCTCCTTGTGACACAGGGCAAGCCACTTAATCCCCCCATGATGACTGGAAGCCTCTGCTCATGAAAGACCAAACATAAATATAGCCTCTAAAGGAAATTGCTCTTGTAGGTCACAGGTGCTATGACTGACATGGCATCCCAGAGAAGGTGATCTGTATCGCTCCAGCAAAAGTTTTCTTTGAGTTGATATCTGACTGTTGCAACCACCTAAGTACAGAAAGAGAATCCAACCGTGGCTAGAAAAGGTGTGCTCGAAAGACAAGGGGCATGTCTGCATAGTTATGGGGATTTTCCAAAGCGATGTAGTATATAGGCCAAGATGTCTCCAAAACTGCTGGATTGCGGGGCAGCTCCAAAACATGTGACTCAAAGATGCGTGAGCCTGATTGCATTTCGGGCAAGAATGCGACGCAGTAATCCCCATCCGGGCTGCACGTTCCGGTGGAATGTAAAGTCTAAGAACAATTTTCAATTGCATTTCCCAGTGAGTAATATTGGGTGACACCTTCTGAATGTTCTTCAGGACCCGTTGTAACTGTTGAGCAGTCAACTGGCAATGCAAGTCCTCAGCCCACGCTGTCGCTAATATATCCAGATTCGTACTTGGTTGGCAATCCCGGATCCCCACAATATGAAATCGTAGAGGAATCCTCTGTTGGGCTGAAAGGCTGAAGAGTTCCGAAAGCGCCTCCCTGCAGACTTCAGTAAGGGCAGCCGCTGGGAGGGACTGAACATAGTGACGGATCTGGTAATAGGCGAAGAGATCATTAGCCTGTAGGTCAGAAGTCCGTTGCAGCTCGGCAAATGTGACCAGGCTCCCCTCCTCCGAAAACAGGTGAAAAAGATATTGTAGACCTTGTGCTTGCCACCTAAGAAAGGTGGCATTTTGCATGCCCGGCTGGAAAGCTCCATTGCCCTGTATAGGCAAATATAAAGACACCCTAGAAGACAATTTGGCTGTTTTACAGACCCATCTCCACGTCCTTCTGGCCGGCGTAAAAATGGGGTAGTGAGACACCAAAGGACGCATCCTCGGATCCGCCACATGTAGAAAATAGCTCACATGGAACGGAGCCAGCAAAGATAACTCCAGTGGTGTAGCAGAAAAATCAGATGTTCCTCTAAACCAATCATTAATATGTCTCATCTGACAAGCCATAGCATACCAACGTACATTTAATAAACCATAGCCCCCCCCTATCCCTGGGCAAACACATCCGTAGCAAGGGCATACGTGGTCGCTTACCACCCCATAGAAAACGCTGTAGCTCTTTCGTTAAACGAATGTTATGGGCATGGGAAAGCAGCAGAGGTAAAACCTGAAAGCGATATAGCCATTTGGGAAAGAGCACCATGTTAAAAAGGGCTACCCGTGTTTTTTGTACTGGCAATCCTTAACTGAAGGAATGGCAAGAAAAATGCGAGGGACCGTTGAGAGCGTCTAGAGTTGGCCAATGTAAAATGATCCCCAGCGTAATCTGCTGTGAGACCGTGTAACACCTTTCTAACAAAATAATCCGAATTTGAATGTTACTCCAGCTTCAATTGGAAGCCAGTGCAACCGTCGATACGGTGTCTAATTTAGGATCTCACAGTTGGCAGTCTTTGAAATTAGAAGTCTGGGAGCCTAATCATTAAAGTAATGTACCTAAACATTCTGGAAAGTTGGTTTACATGCTTCGATGATTCACAGAGTAGTTAGAAATAAGGACTGTAATTTTTGACATCTACGGCATGTTATTTGGGCAAATAAATTGCCTTCCTGTCACCAGTAATCACGAGTTTTGTTGCTTTCAAACAGGAAAGCAATCTTTATCTGCCTTTAGCTTTGCATCACATCAAAGAAACATCAGTGAGTTTTTCTGATAGTGAGCCAAATGCAGTCACATTTCCCCCCCCCCCGCCCCCGGCGTATAATGAAAGAAACTCTTCAGGACATGTGGCCTGGTGAGTGACAGAATCAGGTCACTGGTATCGCTGTTAAACTCCCTGCAAAATCAATGAACTTTTACAAAAGTCTCTAGCATCTGCTAACGAGGTGACATGGTGCGTGGAGTTAAATTAAGATCCCAAGTCAAATTTAGCGTAGATCTGTTCAATTAAAAATAGCAGGAGTATCTATTCATTCTTCTAAGTACATTCTCTTGTATTTTTATTTTTGAAAACAAAAAATATTTTATCTTCCTGCTCATAGGGTCTGTACATACTCAAACTAAGGGGAACCACAGGTACAAGGGGGCACTCGGAGAAATTGAAAGGGGAAAGGTTTAGAACAAACGCCAGGAAGTTCTTTTTCACCCAGAGGGTGGTGGATACATGCAACGCGCTGCCGGAGGATGTGATAGGCAGAAGTACGCTACAGGGCTTCAAAGAAGGTCTGGACAGGTACCTAGAGAACAGAGGGGTACAGATAGGAGTAGAGATAAGGTTATAGGGACAGGATTAGAGGTACCTAGAGGACAAAGGGATTGAGGGGTACAGATAGGAGTAGAGGTAAGGTTATAGGGACAGGATTAGAGGTAAATTACAAAATTAGTCAGAGACCACTGTTCAGGCAGTGGGCCTGATGGGCCGCCGCGGGAGCGGACCGCTGGGCAGGATGGACCTCTGGTCTGCCCCAGCGGAGGCAACTTCTTATGTTCTTATGAAAGGTTATCTGCAAAATTATAAAACTGTTACCCTTCCACCTCATGAGGTTCCTTTACTTCCCCCCCCCCTTTTATAGAACCACAAAAGTGTTTTTTAGCGCTGGCTGGCGCACTGAATGCTCTGTGCTGCTCTCGATGCTTAAGAATTCTATGAGTGTCGGGAGGAGCGCAGAACACTCAGCATGCTGGCGTGCGCTAAAAATTTCATTCTCAGCTTTGTAAAAGGGGTGTGTGCAGACATTATAAAGGTTTACTGAGGGAAGTGCTCTGGAGTCCCGTGGTAAAACAGCCAATTTGCATGCACACGCCGTGAGTTAAAAAATATTTTTGATTTCCTGGGAAGAGGATATGTTAGGAGGTGGAGAGTTGGCATGACAGCGCTAGTCAGTCAGGTCCGGATTCTCTAAACGGCGCTTATATCAGCAGCTGCCTAAAATGTTACCGCCAATCATGTGTAAATCACACGATGGCGCTGTTTAGAGAATCACACCTCCAGGGTTTTCAAGGGCTACATTTCCGGCGCCTATCTTTCCCGTGAAATCGAACCTACGCAGACAATTTACACCACCTAACACCATCTCTGGCGATAGCCAAGCCTATTGTGGCATTAGATGTCGTAAAGCACCTAAATAGGTGTGATTCTAGAATATTCGAGGAGGTTGACAGCAAAAGGGGGTGGAGCCTTGATAAAGCGGTTCCTGCGAAACATGTCGGCTGTGACACCCTTCTTGATATAGACATCTATAAATAGAAATAACAGCGTATAAAGCTAAGTAAAATTAAAACTATTAAAACTATTTAAGTTTAAGTTATTCTAAGCTCTTGATACATGACTAAATGATAAAACAGACCCAGTGATGATTTGCCACGTAAAGCTCAGAACAGTGATAAGTTTGAGTTCTGAGTGGTGACGCTGAGGGTCTAAGAAGATCTTTTATAAAGGCTGCTATTTGAAACAAGGAAGAAGTTCCTGTTTCTATGAAACCATTCTCTATCCATGGCACAGCCTTCCCCTCCCCCCCTATTTTTTTTTTTTAATAATGTGCGCTTAGAGTTCAGGAAATGGCAATTTGCCATAAAACTTTACAAAGACGCTTTAGCATTTTAGCGCCAATCGTGGCGGTAAGAACTCCGACCCTCATAGGAATTCTATGAGCATCAGAGTTCTTACCGCCACAGCTAGCGCTAAAAACGCTAGCACGGCTTTGTAAAGGAGGAGCATGAGTTAGGGCTTAACCCTCTTAGCAAAGGGGCCCCAGAGGGAATTTTTTTCCATGTTAGTTTTAACTCTGTGGATATACAGTACATGCACTAATTCTGTCCTTTCTGGGAATCTTCTTGATGGTGCTATCTTGTTTTATGGTGCATTATCTAAATCTATGTAGGCTTGATGGTATATCAAATTTTAACAAAGTAAATTGTAATAATAAATTATGGAATATTTATTAATAGTACTCAAAAATATTTTTTAAATGCTTAAATTCTTCAATAACTGAACAGCAAAAAGATGATACGTTACACTGAGAATTCTTCCTGGTAGTCGGGATATCTGTTAAATTTTCCTTTGACTCATATAATTTATCTGTTAATGTGTTTGTGTTTTGAAACATGTAAACTCCATCTCTGTTAACACGCCCAAACCCAACTATGCTGTGTGCCAAAAGCCAGAACAAATTCAGTTTCCAGAAAGCTCCGTCAATCCCCCCCTCCTGCTCTCCTATTTATTCCCATCGTGTACAGAAACTGGAAATAGCTTCTCCTTAGGGGACAGGTGTAAACCTTTTTACTCAGAAGTTTGCTTGAGTGGTAACGATAAAACAGGATGTCAAACCAGTAGCTCAAGCAGAAAGATGCCAAAAGTAGAAGCGACAAATTAGGTAGAAAAAAAAAAAAAAGTCTGAGATATTCTGAGAAGCACAGTGGGCCGAGGAGAGGCAGGCAGTGAGACGTCTTGCCAGCTTAAAGTGCATTCGTTTTTTTTGATTTATCACTCTGTTGCGAGGTAGAATCTGATGCGCTGAAGAGAAATAGGTGTTCTGCACATGTGGAAGTTTGAATAAAGTGCCTCCGCAATTTTCCATTTCTAGACCAGTAGCAGTGCTATTGATATGGAAGGGATAATGTAGCCGCTGAGCTGTACTTCACGGGTGAAGAGTTTCCATGCAAGAAAGCAAAGGTCTAATGTTACGCTCTAATTGATGCCAATGCTACTTTTTTTTATTGTAAATCAATTTGTGCTTTTGGGGGGAATGTGGCATGCTAGTATTAGCTGTAATCTAATAAATACACTTTTGAAAGTGTTTGCTACTTGGAAACCGCTTAGAGGTTAGGCGGTATATCAAGTTTTTTAAAGATAAATAGGCTCTCTTTTCTTTTGAAAGAGGAAGAAACAAATCTATAAATTCTAGAACTGATCGCATTCTATATGTTGGACATGACTCTTGGTGATAGGTCAATGACACGCCTGTGCTCCGCCCCATACCAAGCAAGTTAGGTGTACTGTTCATAGGAAAGTGCCTAGCACTTAACCATGTAGGTGCCACTTACTGACACCAGTCACAACTGTTGCCTTCTAAATTCAGTTGCCAGTGTATAGAGCTGCCTTCCACATCTGTTAATTATTTTCTGAATGTGAATTTTCCCGTTCTGCACTAGAGATTCTAAATAAGTCGTATATTGATTTATGCCAATCAAGTTTCTTTGGCATTCAGAGACAGCCTTAGCATTTAGTCTGCTGATGAGGTGAATTCCCGCCTGTTATTTATAAAAGAAAGTGCATTTGAATTGGAACAGAATTAGCTAATAAAATTCCTGAATACATTCAAGCGTTCGATGCATATTAGTAGAATCTGCAAACATTCACATCGTTGAGGTTGTGCACAATTGAAGATAGAAGAACCGAGGCAGTCCTGAAATGTGATCTCTTTAAAGGGCACGCTTAATACCAATTCTATAATATCCGCCGGCCCCTTGAGGCCATCGCAAAACTGTGCCAAGCTTGGCAGGACCTGCCGCTGGGGATTCTGGGTCGGGTGGCCTTAGTGAAAATGAGTCTGGTACCGAAACTCTTGTATCCCTTGCAGGCCATGCCACTGTGGCTTACCAGGAGGGATGAGCTTGTCTTCAAATCTACTATCTCTCGATTTGTTTGGAGGTCTCGCACTCCTCGGATAGCGATGTCCAAGCTTATCTTGGATAAATCACTGGGGGGACTTAATGTCCCGGATATTCGGCTTTATAATGTTGCCTCTCTCCTCCGTTGGATTCACGAGGGCTATAGTGAGTGCCCCCGCTACTCCCCTCGAGGATGGTTGGCGAGCTGGAGTGCCCCCTTTCAATTTATGAACCTCATACATCGACATGATGATCCTGGGAGGCGCTATACGGTTTGTTCTCGTTTTCTGCGCCCGTTCAGACTGGCATGGCGTTGGTGGAGGCGACGACAGCAACTACCACCGGACATATCCCCTTTTGTACGCCTGGAGGGCAACCCCAGGTTCCCACCAGGCAGGGGAAGATCTGTATTTCAGCATTGGTCGGCCCAGGGTTGTAGGTTGATGGAAAACGTACTTGACCTGTCTCCGTCTGGATTTCCCTCCTTCCAGCAGGTCCGGGACGCGTGGGGACTTCCCTCGAGCTATATGTTTTCTTATTTTCAGGTTCGTCACTACTGGGAGACGGAACGTAGGGGAGTGGCGGGGGCCTGGGTCAGGGGCCCTCTGGATATCTTGTTCTCGGCCACCCAGCCCGCGCTAAATTCCCTGGCGCGCTGGTATCGCGTCCTTAAGTTGTCTCTTGACACGTCGGTACTTACACCGGTGCGCACATCCTGGGAACGAGACCTGGGGCAGGATATTTCTGAATCACAGTTCACTGCCTGCTTTACAACACTATATTCCTACACTAAATCAGCAGACTTCCAGGAACTCCAGTATAAGATCCTTCATAGGGCATACTTTACGGCACAGAGGGGAGCGCGAATGGGAATATGGGAGAGCGGTCTTTGTATTAAATGCAAGAGCAGTGCCGGAACATATATACATTCCTTTTTGGAGTGCACACGGCTGGATGTGTGGAGGGAAGCCCTCCCCTTGTTGGAACAAGTGGTGCAGCGCACTGTGGAATGGGACTATGGGTTCATACTCCTGGGTCTGCAGACATCCCTCCAGGACCAGGGATTCACCACACCCCAATGTAGGTTTCTCTATAATGCTATTTTAGTAGTAAAGAAAATGATCTTGACTTACTGGATGTCTGAGGAGCCCCCTCCGCTGCCGCAATGGAGGTGCCGGCTTCGAGAGGTAGCTCTGTTTGAAATTAGATCCCAAGCGAGAACAACGAGTGTGCTTAAGCAACATTACGCTGGATTATGGGCGAGACTGCGGGACCTGGTGCCGTCGACCACACGAGAGGGGGACCAGGGGCCTTCTTAGCAGGGAACTGATTTTCCATTTCTTGGCCGGCCCTTGGGGTTTTGCCTCCTTTATCTGACTCTTTATAGCCTTCTTTTTCTCTCTCTTTTTCTTTTGCTTCTCCTTTCTATACTTTAGTGCCCTGGGATGGGGGGGAGGGGAGGGGGGGAGGGAGCTTCCTGGGATATGAGTGAATGGTCTGTATGAATGGCTGCAGTTGAGTGCGCTTGATGATCTGAGTGTTGCGTGGGTTTTTGGGGGTTCTTCTCATGGAAAAAAAATGGCGGGAGATCACTGCTCCAGACGGGTGACCTTCCTTCTCGAATGTTCCTCTCAGCTTATGCCCTCAATGCTCTTTTTGTCCTGCTCTGTTCTTGTCTATCACTTGCATGGGGGGGTACCCTGGGGGACGTCTTGCTATTGTTGATGCCTGTTCTGAGTGTTGGAATGTTATTTGTCTTTTCAAATGATTGCTGTTGCGCCCTGCTGGGCGGTGTATTCTCTCTCGCTGTCAATAAACATATGTTTAAAAAAAAAAAAATACCAATTCTATAATGGTTTTGGGGTACACCAAATCTCTTATGGAATAGTAGCATAAGTCCACTTTGGAATGCCTAATGGTAGGCACTGTCATTAAGCCCTGTCAATGGGTGGGTAAGAAGGAGCCTTACAATAGTATTCATTAAGTCGAGCACCTTACTAGGGGACAAGCCCATGGCAAGCCAATGCTCCTTCCACATTTTTGCACTATGCAACTTAGGTGCTAATCTATAAAAGTATGCCTATCAGCTATTTAAATGTGAGTTAGTGACATCATTTACGTGCCTAGGCATGCCTATTCTATAAACTAGGACTTGTAAATGGCACCTATATTTTGTCTTCCCTTATAGAACTGCTCTTTTAGGGAATGTTTGTATATTTTTCCAATGATTTATTTTCTATATAGCTGGATCTTTGGAAGTGCTTCAAATTAGTCATTCACTGCATTTGACAGATTGCACTAGAATTGTTAAACGTGATCATTGCAATCTGTCAAATTTGGTGAATTCACGATTCTAGTGCAATCTGTCAAACGTGGTGAATTCACGATTCTAGTGCAATCTGTCAAACGTGCTGAATTGACTAATCTAGTGCAATCTGTCAAAGATGGTAGATTGATGATTCTAGTGCAATCGGTCAAACGTGGTGAATGACTATAGTTTGAAGCACTTCCGAAGATTCAGCTATATAGAAAATAAATCATTGGAAAAATATACATAAATAAATATATAAGGTAAACTGTATATTGCACAGTTGTACTGGAGTACTGCGTCCAGCACTGGTCGCCGTACATGAAGAAGGACACGATACTACTCGAGAGGGTCCAGAGAAGAGCGACTAAGATGGTTAAGGGGCTGGAAGAGTTGCCGTATAGTGAAAGATTAGAGAAACTGGGCCTCTTCTCCCTTGAGCAGAGATTGAGAGGGGACATGATCGAAACATTCAAGGTACTGAAGGGAATAGACTTAGTAGATAAGGACAGGTTGTTCACCCTCTCCAAGGTAGGGAGAACGAGAGGGCACTCTCTAAAGTTGAAAGGGAATAGATTCCGTACAAACGTAAGGAAGTTCTTCTTCACCCAGAGAGTGGTAGAAAACTGGAACGGTCTTCCAGAGTCTGTTATAGGGGAAAACACCCTCCAGGGACTCAAGACAAAGTAGATAAAGACAGGTTGTTCACCCTCTCCAAGGTAGGGAGAACGAGAGGGCACTCTCTAAAATTGAAAGATTTCGTACAAACATAAGGAAGTTCTTCTTCACCCAGAGAGTGGTGGAAAACTGGAACGCTCTTCCGGAGACACCCTCCAGGGATTCAAGACAAAGTTAGAGAAGTTCCTGCTGAGCCGGAATGTCCGCAGGTAGGGCACGATGGACCACTGGTCTGACCCAGCAGCGACAATTCTTATGTTCTTATGAGAAGTGCCACTAATAAGCATAGTTGCTGATAAAGGGGACTTTTATATTTTTCCAGGCATGAGAGCTTTGATAAAATTGCAACGTGCTCCATGATTTTAGAAATACACACGGTGTTGCGAAGTCACACAGTAGAATGTGATCCCCCTGTTCTGAGGCAGAGGTTGATTGGCGCATGATTTAGACATGTGTATAGGCACATTCTGTGAGCATCTCTTTCTGTTCCTGAGCATTCGTAATCGTGTAGCCTCAGTCAGATCTCCTACTGGATTAGTTGCTGCTTTAACAGGGCAACATGTTTGCGAACATCAATGCACCTTACAACACCATCGTATTCTGTAAACCAAATTCTCACACTAATCCTGAAACTGAGCAAGAGAAATGTACAGTTCCTGCACTTACCAAGAGTCCAAAGTTAATACAATACCAAGCACTGAGAAATGTTGACAAGATACTAGGGTCCACCTTGGGGGGTTAACGCCCAAGAAAAGGATCTGGGTGTCATCATAGGCAATACGATGACACCTTCTGCCCAATGTGCGATGGCGGCAGCCAAAAAAGCAAACAAGATGAATGTTATAATGCCTCTATTGCTCCATGGTGCGACCTCACCTGGAATATTGCATTCAGTCCTGTTCTTATCTCAAGAAAGATTTAGCAACATTAGAAAAGGTTCAAAGAAGAGCGACCAAGATGATTAAAGGGGATGAGGAAAGACTAAAAAGGTTAGGGCTCTACAGCAGCTGAGGGGAGATATGAATGAAGTCTACAAAATCCTGGGTGGAGTAGAACGGGTACAAGTGGATCCATTTTTTTTATTGCATCAAGATATACAAAGACTAGGGGGACTCTCGATGAGGTTGCAGGGAAATACTTTTAAACCCAATAGGAGGAAATATTTTTTTCACTCAGAGAATAGTTAAGCTCTGGAATGCATTGCCAGAAGTTGTGGTAAGAGCAGACAACGGAGCTGGTTTTAAGATAGGTTTGGCCAAGTTCCTGGAGGAAAAGTCCATAGTCTGTTATTGAGACAGACATGGGGGGAAGCCACGGCTTGCTCTGGATCGGTAGAATGGAATGTTGTTACTCTGGGGATTCTGGAATCTTGCGACTCTTTGGGGATTCTGCATGGAATGTTGCTACTCCTTGGGTTTTGCACAGGTACTAGTGACCTGGATTGGCCACTGTGAGAACGGGCTACTGGGTCCGACCCAATAAGGCTAGATTTATGTTCTTACCATCTTTCTGTGGTTAGAATCAAATAGAATCAAAGCAGTTTACATATTGTATACAGGTCCTTGTTTTGCACTTGATAGTGGAAGGTTAAGTGACTTGGCCAGAGACATAAGAAGCTGTAGAGGAAATTGAATCTGGTTCTCAGGCTAATACCTTAACCATTAATCTACTCCTCTGCTCTGGTGTTGATTACCAGTTACCAGGCCAATCCATAGTATATCCCATTATCCATTGGACATGACAGCCAGCCTGCCACCAGCATAAAGGGCCAGCACTGTACTCATTAATTTATAAGCAGAAAAAGCAGAGTCTGATATTAACACTGAAAACTTTAGAAGGAGCAGCTCAAAGAGACTCTTTCGCAAATTACCACACGTTAACTAAGGCTTCAAAATGTCTGGAAGTAACAATAAAATAAAAAAATTACCATGTAAAATCTATCCAATTATATGATATTCTTTTCAAAATAGCCTTATATCATTATCATTGATTTTCTATTACATTTTTTAAAGCCAATGAAACAGAACTATAATTTTCTAGGGAATGAGTAACAGCCAAATTGACTTCAATGATAGGTTATATTTGTATTTCTTCAATATTGATTCTGGATGGAATTTCCAAGAGGTTTAGCTGTCTAACTCTGGGCTTTAACCAACTAAATCTCTGCTTTGGGAATTTGCATCCTCTGAGCATCTAGATGTACCATTCAACATATACACGGATGCTAAAATTGGCCAAGTCAAACAGAGGTTTGGGTATGGACCGGGGAGGGGCTAGGTTTCTATAACAAGGCACCCATTTTTAGGGTTTTGTGTTAGATTCAAGCTTAACTATGAAATGGCAAATAGTCAAGAAGGTAAAGGCATGTTTTAGCCAACTTCGCATACTGTATCGTCTGAAATCATTGATTTCCCCTTCAAACTTCAGAACTGTTGTGCAGGGGATGATTTTGTTGAGATTAGACTACTGTAATGCTCTCTATCTCAGAATTTCCAAGGCAGGAGAGAAAGTGTTACAGTTAGTACAAAATGCTTCACCTAGACTGATTATGGGTGTTGCTAGGATGCCACATATTATCCCAGGATGCACTGGGAATGGGAAGGCCCACCATTTTGAAGAGGCGGGCCTGCTGACCAGAGGAAGTAGGCATCCCTCCAGCTAGCCATCGTAAACAAGGTAAGGGGAAGGGGGCGGGAGGTCATCAGAGGCATGGGGGGCAGGGGGCTTGCGTGGTGGCAGGAGGGAGTGGGTGTTTCTCCCGCTGGAATGGGGGGGGTGCTTGACTTCGGCGGAGGAAGAAGAAAAATTGGTACGTTTATTTGCGCATGTGCCCATCACTATCACCAATGATGGGCACATGCAAATTTAGCAAACTTTTTGCTGCTCTCCGCTAACCTCATTTGAATGCATGTTTATGAAAGAATGACTCTGCTTTTTGAAATTGCTACAATAATGGCTGTAAGAACAGCCCATCGGTTTTTACCGCAAAGTTTAGAGAATCTAGCCCTCAGTGACTTACCCAGAGTCACAAAGAGCTGCAGTGCAAATCAAACTTGGTTCCCCACCCACTGTGCTCTCCTCCAGTCTAGCCAGACTCTTGTAAATTACCTCTAGAATGTGTTTTATTGAAAAAAAAACCTATTTGCACTAATATTGTTCAGCATTTAAGACGTGTGAATCTCTCATAATGAAATTGCACCGTTTTAGCTCACAGTGTTGGGTGTCTATCATGATGACATGACAACACAATAGATATTAATTTACAATTATAGCAGCTGACAGTTGGCAGACAGGTTGTCATACTGAAGAGACAGTTGAATGATTGCAATAAGAGTCCACAATTTTAGATTAGTCATGCTGTTCCCTATTAGAATAATTGCTGTGTACATTTTATCCATGGGTCTGTTCTTCTGAATTTTATGTATATTTAGAGGCAGAAAGTTCTTGCAATGAGATTTCATCATGGCAACATTTCCAGATTACTGAAAGAACATTATTTTTCCATTTTAGCTTTGATTTTACATGAACACAAGCAATTCAGTTCCTAAAACAGGAAAAAGATTAAAATCATTTTATCAAGGCCCGAGCTTCAGTTTTTAAGAGTGATGCATCCAGGATGTGCTGTTCGCTAAGAAATGGGAAACAGGCAGGCCAGGTGGGTTCCTTCATGACAGATATTGTGGCCGCCTGAAGTGCATTTTCTATCAAGTGCACAAGCCATGACGTCCTTGGGAAAGATGCTGTTGTTGCCAATGCTTTCATGGGGGTATTTGATCTAATGATGTCATTGCAAAAATCTACTACACATGGATCAGGCTTCAGCTCCTTGACCTACTAAAGAAAGAAGATGATACCAGGATGCTAAATAACTACCCTTGTATTTTTAAAAATCAAATATTACTTCTTGAAATTTTACTTGACGGATAGACACATACATTGCTAGAGAGATATGCAGAAGAGACATGGTATTTATAATCCAATTAAGACAGATAGATAAGACCAATAAGAAGTTTCAGGAAATATTTTTATTACAGTAAACTTAGTTAAATTTGACACTGTTCTAATCAGAGAGCCAAAGATTAAGAGTGTGTGGCAGCCATTTTGTATCTAGAGCTGTGATAAGCAAGAATGAGTGGGGGTCGTTCCTGCCCTTTATACCCAAGATCACCAAGGATTTTAAAGGTAGGCCTGGGAGGACTATAGAGGGTGGGAGGTCTATTTTGGGAGGACCAATACTATTAGGAATTGGGAGAGCCAATACTGCTGAATATCGGTGATTGGCCTGGCACAAGAGATTGAACTAGGAACCTCTCCTGCTTGGTTGAATTGCTTTGAATATCAATTCCTTTATTTTTATTTTAATTATAACACACTAAAACAATAACACATAAATGACAGTAGAAAAAGACTCATCATGGTCCCTCCAGTGGGCCCAACAAAGTGGCCAGAGCCATGCCTGCCACTCTGTGTGGGCAGTCAGCCGTGTTTAAATGCTGGTTGTTGAATCTCCATGTCAACCACATAGCCAGCCAAACCTGCCCTGGATTGGTCCAAACAAACTCCAAAAAATAGTGCACAAGATACTAAATAGAAACCACAAACAGCAGCAAAAAAGTCTAATAGACTTTCAAAGTAGCTCTCTCTATCTAATGCACTGAACTTCCAATAATATTGCATAAACTGTGAAGGGGGGATCCTTAGTGTGAAGGCTCAGCGAAAGGAGAAAAAAATCTCCACCGCTCACCATCATCGGGTCCCTCCTGTGTGCACAAACCAAATAAATCAGTGAACAAATTAATAAGTGAAAGTAATAAATCACATTTTCACAGTGCTAAAGTAAAGACAGAGTAAGATACTCTGAAAGTCCCCCAGCTGACTCCCAGGAAAAAAATAAAGCAGACTTAGCTTGCAGACATAGTCCAAAGATGAGAACAGTGGCGGGGCACAAGAACCCATTGCCAAAGTCAGGTTCTACCAGCCCGGTTTTGGAGACTCTGGGTCCCTTCCTCAGGAACCTGTAACATTGAGAGGACAGCAGTCATTCGGCCATGAGCGGCAGCAGCAGCAAACAAGCCAGTGTCACGTTTTCCCTAATTTAGGCCCCTTTTTACTAAGCCACAATAGAGGTTTCTACTAAACGATTTAGCACTCTGGGCCATGGTAGAAACCTGCCACTTCAAGCCCAAATGATGAAGTTACAACTGTCGTATTTTGGTCACACCATCAGTAGAGAGGGATCACTGGAGAAGGACATCATGCTTGGAAAGATCGAAGGAACCAGGTGAAGAGGGCGGCCTGCAATCACCCATGGGGATGACGCTGGAGGACCTTTCTGGACCAGCACAAATTAATTTCTTTTTAGATCTGTAATTCATCAAGTCGCCAGGACTCGAGCACGAGTCGATGGCACCTACCAACAGCATCGCTATATGATGGTCAATAGAAGCAAAATGCTGAAAGTATGATAATGCATCCTCTGTGATTACTGAAAATCTGAATCATACTATTTGGGTTTTGAGAACGATTACGAGAAATGTTGAACTTGACTGACCACTTATTTTACAGGTAACTCAGTGGGGGCCAACCATACTGCAATATTTATCTTTCTCTCAATATTACCAGTAATAACATATAGATGACAGGTCAGACATTGGAAATGGGAAGGCGATGATGCTCTGTACTGCCGATAAAGTGTCAACCTTACTTCAATAATCTGTTTTCCAAATAAGATTTGATGGATTTTCTAGTGCATATTTAAAAAAAAAATAAAAAAAAGATTTTAATGAGTCCCAACTGTATTTAAGCTTTCAAGTAAAATGAGATGTGCGATCCAATTAAGAAAAAAAATGCCACTTCCTGCATGGCATTTATAATGCCCGTCCTGCTTGTATTAAAGAATTTGTGACTCAAAGCATGTTTTGAGGATTTATAAAACAGCTTCCAAATGTACGCAGATGGAATTATCTGAAATGCAGATATCAGAGAGGCATTAATCTGTGGTACTGGGCATTTTGTGAGATAGAAATGTGGTACAGGGAAGGGATGACATTTTTAATTATAAAGTCGCATGAAACACAGCTATTAACCGTTCCTTTGACTGGACTAGGACATATTTTTCACAGCAGATACATTGAAAATGAGTAAACTTCGTGTCTGTGACCTCATGGCTAGAATTCTGCTCTGATATGCAGGCATAAATCTGACTCCTGTTTTACACTTTTCAAATGGATGGAGAGGGTAGAGCTGCATAAATAGCCATCATGACCCCAAAAAGAAGGAAGAGACCAGCAGTGCAAGCAGGTAGAGAAAGAACCACAAGGGTTAGTATCTTCTTTATGAAGGGGAAGACAACTGCAATCTGTGAACTAATCTATGAAGGAGGACTGAAAAGGTGACTCGCCGCCTGCGACTGCACTACTGCAAGAGATAAAAGACTAGGGGACACTCGATGAAGTTATAGGGGAATACTTTTAAAACCAATAGGAGGAAATATGTTTTCAGTCAGAGAATAGTTAAGTTACATTTTATATATTTTTTTTTCTTTGTGCACTGCTAGGCAATTATTTTAAATGAATTTGGAACAAAGGCTGGAAGGCAGGGAAGGGGGGCACAAACTCATGACACAGAAGGGAGGGAGAAAGGCAGCACTAACTTGGGACATAGGAGGAAGGGAATAGAAAGGGAGAATTGTTGGGCATGAGTGTGCGAGTGAGAGGGAAAGAGATGGTGCACATGGGGAAAGGAAGAAAGAGGAAAATTTGGCATAGAGAGAGAGAGAGTGGAGTGAGGTAGAGGTGCATGGGGACCAGAAGGATGAGAGGGAGAAATGTTGGATATGTGGTGAAGAGGGAACAGAGGGACAGATTGAAGGGGATGCAAGGAGAGGTGTGGCATGGTGCTGGAGAGGGGTGATAGTAGGAGAAATGGGCATGGGGCTAGTGGGCAGTGGTGAAAATTGCTGCACATGATCTGGGGGATGAGAGAGGGAGAAATGTTGGATGTGGCAGTAGAGGCAGTGGGAGAGATGCACCCTGGATCTCTCTCTCTTTCTCATTTTTTCTCTCTTTTCCCACTCCCTTTGAGGCAAGAGAGGGAATGAGAGAAAGACAGATGGATAGTGAGAGAGAGGGAGACATGTTGCCAATAGGGGTGAAGGAGAGAGGAAGAAAAGTTGGACTTATGGAGGGACAGAGAGAGATGTTGGTTGTGGAAGGGAATGAGGTCCAGAGAAGATGAACGTGCAGGAGGCAGAAAGAAAGAAATATTGGATGCACAATCGGAAGAAAGTGCAACTAGAAACAACAAAGGTAGGAAAAATGATTTTATTTTCAATTTAGTGATCAAAATGTGTCAGTTTTGAGAAAGTATATCTGTTCTCTATATTTTGCACTAAATTTGTCTATTTTTCTATAGTTGTTACTGAGGTGACATTGCATATTTTAAAGCCATCTGCCTTGACCTCTTTGAAAAAACAAACAAAAACCCCCCAAATATAAATGATAATTAACATTTTCTCTGCATACAGTGTGCTTTGTGTTTTTTTAAATTATGTGATTACCATTATGAATTAATAAGATTATATTGTGTGTATATGAAAAACGAATGGAAGCAATTGCAATGGGGTGGGGTCAGGGGTGGAGCTTGGGCGGGGGTACTCAGTTGAAATTTGTTAGACTTAGGGGGTACTTGGCTTGAAGAAGTTGAGAAACACTGTTCTAACCTATCAGGGCAAGTTAGCTGTAGATTTATAATCATGACTTTACTTTCCCTTTTGGGGAAAGGGTGGTTTCACTGTAGTCATATTGAACATGCTTCCTTTACATCTTAATAAGGAGCTTCAGTTTCATTTTCAGCATATTACGATGATGAAAGGGAAGGAAAGATGGTAACGGGGAATGTGATGGCAAATGCACACTCTAAGGCTCGTCTAGTCTACCCAAACTCATTCTTGGTACAGATTCCGGCTGATATTTGGCTTTTTCTTTTATTTCTTCATAATCAGGCATCTTCTGTGCCTCCTCCGTGCTCTTTTGAAGTTCATCATTGTTTCTGTCTCTACTGGCTGCCCTGAGAGACCATTCGATGCCTCTGTCTCTGTATTTAATGATTTTAATCACATGTCTACCTCCTCGGAGCTTCATAAAGTGACCATTTGTTATAAAGCAATGCTTCTCAATCCTCGCCAGTAGGCACACCTAGTTAAATGGGTCCTTAATATTACCCATGGAATGCAAATTTCTCTCACATATACTCATTGGGGTACAATGGTGTTCAGTGAGGGCTTTCAGGGCATTTAGTGAGTCCCCAGCTCTACAGCCCTGCCTTTTTTCGTTTGTTTGTTTGCTTGCTTTATGCTTGATGCAGTTTCATTTATTGAGTAGGCAGACTGCATAAAACAAAAAAAAAAGTAACCTCCCCACAAAAAAACAGGACTTTTGGGCTGAGGATTCTCCAAATCTCCTGAAGGCCCTGACAGTACTGATCTGAATTTGATTGGCTGAACAGCATCCGTCTGTTGCCTGATCAACCAATCAAATTCAGAGCAGTGCCCTCAGGGCCTTTAGGGGGTAGGGTGAATCCCCTGAAGGCCAGGATCACACGTCACTGTTGTGGTAATCCTGAAAACCTATTATGTTAGCGGTGCCTTCAGGAGAGGGTAGAGGACTTCTGTTCCAGAGCATTCTTTTCTCTGAAAAAGTTTATCTTTCTAACTTAATTTAGGCTCATAGTTGTCTTTTAAAGTTCACTAATCTTTAATCATTCATTAACCTTATGATGTGGGGGATGGGGCAGTACTCAAGCCACAGTAGTCAGTAGGTTTACAACTGCTGGCTGAATTAAACTCAGCTGTTCAATGCCAGGCCATATCTAAACACCAGAATTGAATTTCTGGATCATCAGTGGACCTGGAAGTTAGGCCGAATACTGACTCCCAAGATTTGTACCCAATTCACTTGTTTAGGCTATTTAGTTCCTAATTTAAATCAAGTAAAACAAAAAGGTTGTATAATAACTGAAGCTCTGAAGATGTAACATCTTAGCTCTTTGGCAAGCAACAGAAGAGTCTTCCAAGAATGACACAAGCTAGATGTCTTTTCTTGCATTCCAGATTTACCAGGAAAACAGAGCTTTATTCAAATGTTATTTTCAGTGGGAATGGCAGATGATCTCATCTTAATCAGAGCCATTGTCTAAACGGGAACGACGGAATCAATTTTTTCCTCAAATGGAATCATTTGAGCAAGTTGTGCTAATGTCTACAGGGAAGATGCATGTGTATACCTAGCCATCAAGGGGGGGGGGTCATGAACTGAAGAACTCTTGCCAAAATCAGGTTGTGGTGCCCACTGAACACTGGAATGCAACTTCAGGACAGAAAATATCTTCCAATACAATGCTGAAGTAGTGAACAGCCTGGCTTCTTTTAATGCACATTATCGCCAAAAGTAATCTTGCACATAAATCCAGAATAAAACTTCTGAATTTCAAATGTTTGCAAAACCAGCTGACTTATATAACACAAATTATCTCGTTGCATACATCATGATAGTTTCAAAAACTAGACTGTATTACAAAGCATTTTCCCCCCCCAAACATCCACTGTTCATTGGATTAT
Organism: Geotrypetes seraphini; assembly: GCF_902459505.1. Classification (NCBI taxonomy): domain Eukaryota; kingdom Metazoa; phylum Chordata; class Amphibia; order Gymnophiona; family Dermophiidae; genus Geotrypetes; species Geotrypetes seraphini. The sequence goes on from NC_047102.1 coordinate 3,035,028, forward strand.
TGCTAAAATAATTAACCGTTCTATTTTATGTTGGAAACTTGACACTTTTACAAACAACCAAGACTTAGTGAAAAAGTGACATGCTTTAGAAACCTACTACATTTCCATGCCTTTAGACTAGAATCATAGACAATAGCAAATTATAAACATTGCTGACAGTCATAACATTGTTTTACAATGATTTTCTTCCTTTTTACTCATATTTCTAGAGATCTTCAGACTTTGGTCTGTTGTTTTTTTAATTTCTCATTTGGAGGGCCACGTGAATTCTGTTAAAAACAATAAAAGAAGAATTAATAAAGTCTTTCATTATATCTTTGCTCTAAATTAGGTGTTAGTACATTATGTCATAACTTGATTGTCCTATGCGCTTCACCTTCTCATATTAACATCCATTATTACATAGGCTCTTTGATTACTAAGGTTGAGGAACTTGGACACCTTTGTAGCATCAATTTTCTAAGCAATAGGCATAAAAATATAAAGCAGGTTTTGTATTGTGATTTTCTGTGTCCCAGAGAAAATGAAGAATGTAAATTAAAGCCTAAGGCACGGTCTGTGTCCCATATGTGATGATTTGGTGTAGGATTGGGCTGAGGAGGGCACCGATGGGAACTCCACTAACTTGGAACATGAGGATGTTATTGGCCAGACTTTAGGGTAGATATCCTGCAAACGGGATGGTTGGATAGGCTGGAGTGAACTTAGCAGTTGGAACGTAGGACAAAACCAGACTTTACAGTCTATGGCCCAGAAATGTCAAAGAAGAGACAAGTTAATTTAATCATGTCTTTTTAATGGGTATAACTAATGGGTAGACTGGTTGACCTTTCAGGTCTTTATCTACCGTCATTTACTATGTATGCTGCTATGTATCTAGTCCTATCACACTTTTATTCTCTTTTCCACACCTCGTCCTGTATTCAGATCATCTTCACATGTAGGCCCTTGACTGACCAGAGGGTGGATCAGTTGAGCGGAAAGTGTCATTTTCTTCCTTGCATTGTTAATGGAAATTGATTAGATAGTTCAAATTAGAATTCAAACCACAGGACACCATTGCATTGAAAACAAAAAAAAAAATGTAAGGGAAAGAACACAGGTTTTTTTAAAAATTTTGACTGTAACCATGAATCGAGTTACATGGAAATGTTCGTGTATTGTGGTAAAGCTTACTGAGGCGACAATCGATCGTCTAACGTCTGAAATCTGAGTTGACTGACAGAGGTTTCAGAATCTATCGATTAATGCACGTTTCAGATTCCAATCATATCTGCCAAACAAGCCGAGCTGTGACAGTGGGCCAAATTCAGTAAATGCAGGTCAAATGTAGGTGCCGGGAAAAATCATTGCGAAACACTTTTCTGTAAGGGCCACTGAGCCCTTTGATTCCTGTTATATCTATAATGTTGTTATTTGTGAAGTGATTATAAACACCAAAGAGATAAGCACTGGGATTCCCCCTCAATCACGCCTGGGAAATCTGTCCAAACGAGCAATTAACTGATGCTTACAATAATCATAAGAACATAAGGAAATACCCTTGTAAAGTTGAAAATGAATGCGCATTTTCCAGACACATCCAAACCACACCCACAACTGACTCTTCTCAACTCTGTGCTGTGGATATGCACACGTGAGCAGCAGCTTTTCTGAAATGCCATTATTTAAATGAGCAAATGCTACACAAACCTTCTAGAAGCTTCCCACAAATCTTTTTTTAGCTCCGGCACACTTACGGAGAACATTTTTTTTCCCCTGTGGTACGCCAATAAAGGATTTGTGGCCCTGCCCAGCTCCGCCCACAGCCCCGCCCAAACCTCACCTTGTCTTCACTGAGCTCAGGGCCGTGTCTAGAGGGCCTCCGATCAAGCGCAGACATCAGACATCTGCGCATGCTCGGAGGCCCTCTAGACACGATCCTGAGCTCAAGGAAAATGAGACGAGGTTCATGTGGGGGCAGAGAGGAGGAGAGACTCGCGTACACGTCATGTGCTCTTGAAACCCTGGCGGCACACTCGGAATCTCTTCATTACACACTACTGTGCCATGGCACACAGTTTGCGATACATTGTTCGAATCTAGAATGACCTCCTTACAGTAGGTGACTGAGTAGCAGTCTTACTAGTGCGTGCTTACCGCAGCCAAAAAGAGCTTGCAGTAGGATGTGCTGATGCATCCTGTAGTAATTTAGTAATTCGCTTGCGAAAACCATATGATTAAAAAATAACATCTTATTTTACTGCAGAGGGGAATGTCTGGGGGAGGAGAGTGAGCGGTTCCGCACTACGCAGTTAACACAGCTACATGCGCGTGATAACGGATTAGTGCATAAGCCCTTACCTCCTACAATAGAAGTTGGTAAGGGCTCACGTGCCAATTTTTAATAATAACAGCAACATTAGTGTGCGATAAATAATGAAAAAAATTAATCACCGAAAATCATTCATCAAAAAGTGTCAGTGAGAGGACATAATATCTAAATAGAACTATCTCACTAAACTATCAAGGTGAATGGAGAAAAGACCTCAGAATCCACTGGGATATGGGATAAGCTTTAACTTTGAAGCAGGAGAGTCCGTGGGGCATCAGTTTATCCCATATCCCAGTGGACACTGAGGTCTTTTCTCCATTCACTTTGATAGTTTAGTCAGATAGTTCTATTTAGATATTATGTCCTCTCACTGACACTTTTTGATGAATGATTTTTGGTGATTAATTTTACATTAGTGTGTGGCCACTAATTCAGAAAATGGCCATTTTCTGGCTGTGATAGAAATGGCCTTAGTGTGTCCTTATGCCGGTTTTTCCTAGGCACTAAGGCCATTCCTACTGCAGCTTTGCAAAAGGAGCGATAAAATACCTATGTAAAATTTCAAGGAACATTTAAGAAGAAGGGGAAGTTACCTCGATGCTTGGATCTGATGCTGTCTCCTTGTTCACGGATGACGAGCTATTATTATTCACAAGGCAGACCTTAGTCACCTAGAGTGCAATCGACAAGAACTATGTCATTAAACACTGAATTCTTGGTTTCTTTGGACATCTTGATTTGGTTTTTAGTCAGGGGGAGAGAAGGTGGCCATGTCAGGTGGGGGAATTTTTTTTTGTATTAAATAGGAGGCTTGGGTACAGTTAGACACCAGAGATTGGGGGAGGGGGGTGTTAGTTGAGGAAGGGAGGGGGAGCCATTGCAGATGCCATCAACTTGTGTTTTTAAATGTCACCCTTCCTGTCAGTCAAAAGAAAAAAGAAGAAACAAATCTTATGACAAAACAATAAAAAGAAAAAAGTAGGGATGAATAATTAATCTTGAATGACAAGAAAAATCCCAAGATGCAAAGAAGGTGTATGGAAATGCCATAAAGGGATCAAATTCCTGTCAGCGCAAGACCCAGGAAAGGTGACACCTCACAATAAGCTGAGGATTAGTTCTGCAGTTTTAACAAGGCAGAAATTTCCATGCTCACCGATTCCAGCGTACTGCGACAGTTTGGATAGTTAATTTTGTGGTCGAAGCTAGCTCTACCTCATGTCTTTCTGCATCAGTGCCCCAAAAGCATTAAGGCACAGATTCTACAAATGGTGTACTAACCCCCCCCCTTTTACAAAACCGTAATGTGGTTTTTAGCGCCAGCCACGGCGGTAACAGCTCTGGCGCTCATAGGATTCCTATGAGCATTGATCTGTTATCACCACGGCCAGCACTAAAAGCCACATTACGGTTTTGTAAAAAAAAAAAAGGGGGGGTAAGTTAAGTGGCGGTAGGTCCTTTTACTTAAGTGCGCTAAATGCTAGCGGGCTCATTATATTCTACGGATGTGTTAGCGTTTAGTGCACGCTAACTCGGCTAGTGCACCTTAGTAAAAGGAGGGGTTAATTGGCTTAATTTATTTTAATAAGCGTGGTAACTGACTGCATCGTTTAAAACCAATTATTTTCTCTTTTAAAGAAATGGAGGTACCTAAAGCAATGGCGCTGTTCTTACAGCTACTGGAAGGAATAGAGCATTAGATATGAAAATAAAGAGCATTGTTTTCTCTGCAGTGCATAATCTGCTCTTTGTTTTCATGCAGATTGATTACTGAAGTTTGTGTAAATTCAGACAGCTAAAACAATCAGCTTGTGACTGATATCTACAAGGGATGAATCTTCATTATCCATAAATAAAAGGATCAAATTGGAAAATGCATCTTCCTTACGAAGCTATGCAATTTTAATTAGGAAGTCATGTAGCAGCAAATGCACTGAGCAAGGCTATATCAGTGTAATCAGCAATTTGATTTTTTGAAACATGTACAATTCAGAGCCCGAGAGAGCTGCCAAGTATGCAACCTTACAATCATAGTAAAAGAAAAGATGCAATTAATAGTCCATTAAAGTATATTCCTTACAGTGGAAGAGTATAATGGACAATTACCATGCTGTTGTTACACTGCATTCCTGACGGGGAGCCGTAAGTTTTGCACAGATAAGGAAAATGTTTGTAAGCACGATCAGTTTGTAGGGTCTGTGGCTATATTGGACTCACTGCTTTGAATCATTAACCAGATGGAATCTCTCTTCGCCTCACTGATGCAGAATAAGAGAACAGCGGATAAAATAAGTAATTTTACAACTGGGCATCTAGTTTAAGGTGACAAAAAATGCACTTATATCAGGGCTATTTCATAAAGAAGGATAGATACCCCGTGGGAGTGGCCTATGGGTACTAGCCAATTGGAATCTTAGGCCACTCCCAGTGCATCCCAGAATGCACTGTGAATTGGGTCTATGATTCTGGTTGGCCCAGTTGCCTAAGGCCGGAAAGGGGCAGGCCCGCCAATTATGAGAAGGCGGGCCAGCCGACTGGAGGCAGGAAGCATGTCTCCAGCCGGCTAACGATTTAAGGTATGGGAGGTTGGGGGGACAGAGGAGGGTCTAAGGGAGTGGATTAGGGGGGTCCAGTGGGGGGGGATGCCCACAATATACGTGTGTGTGTGTGGGGGTTTCTGACAGGAGGGACTGGGCATCCTTCCTGCCGGCAATTTTTGGAAGGAGTGGGAGGGTTCCGGAAGGAAGGATTGGGCATCCCTCCTGCCGGTAGTCTTCACAGGGGGTGGGGACAGGTTGCCGCTAAACTTATCATGGCAAGGAGATCCCTTGCCGTAATAAGCTCAGCGCCAACCTTTCTCTAACTGGCGCCTGTGACATGGACGTCGGTTATAGAATCGGGTTCTTAGGCAGGTGTAGGCGTGATTCTCTGTAGGATGCCTGTGTGTGATTTTCATAAGCCGCTTAGGCAGCTTCTGAGAATGGGCGTCCTATACGGAATCCAGGCCTTAGTGCCCAACTTGAAACCAGCTATTTTATGGGTATTCCAGAGGTGGAGTCGACACTTGGCCATCCCATGACAAACCCTTTTAAGTTGTAATAAGCAGATGCTAGCGTTCACCATAGCTTAGTAACTGGACCCCAAACTGATTCTACTCTCTGCATGAGTTGGCTTCTAAAATGACCCCCCTCCCACCCAAAACATGCATTTATTGCTATCTATATACATGTTATACAAAAGGCAGATCATAGGGTGACAGGGACATATTGACCCGGCTGTCCTATGTCCTATGTTGAGCTCCTGTGCAAAATGGGCTTATTTGATGCCCACTGTTTGTTTTACCACTTTCTTCCCCTCTTTGCCTCCATTTAAAAACAAATGAAGGCCAAACCCAGGGCTCATATGAAATTAAAAATCCAGTTTGCTCTTGCTACAATACAGCAGGAAATTAAATATTTTGCTTTTGAGAAAGATAATAGAATAATAAAGTGAAATGCTGTGGTTGCTTAGGAACATTGAATTGTTTCGGTCCACTGATCCTTGTCCTATGTTTTTGGTTTTTTTTTTCTTTTTTTCTGTGAGCCTATGATAAGGGCAGTAAATAAAATATCCTTTTGGGGTTTTTTTTTGAAATCAGAGAGCCTAGAAAAGAAAAAGACCAACACAAAGTATATTAGATGACTAGGCAGACAAGGAAATCTCATTGCCTATCCATTTTTGTACGAGTTCCTATATTTGTTATGAAGTGAAAGCTTTCGTTTACTTTTCACCTCACTGGACCATTTCTGACTGGAATGAGATTCTCTTAAAACCCCCTCTTTTCTCGATCGGTGTTCCATACATCATGCCCTTTTGGGAAATGTCTACGTGCCTATGCATCATTACATTTGGACATATTATGGAAAATGTGTACGCAGCTGCATCTTGGCTGATAATGATCAATGAGGACCAGCCCCAGGAAAAAACCCCCACAAACAAACATGAAGACGATCATATAAAGTCACTGCGAGTATTTTGTTTACTTTATTCATGATGGGAAAGATCTAAGAATGTAGACCTTCATTTTCCTGCATTGGGTGAATCGCCATCCTTACACGTCATTCTGTTTGAAAATATACACATTGGTGCAGGTCCATAGCATATGGCTGTAAAACTACAAAAAGGCAGTATACAAGTCCCTTTCTATGATGTCATAATGCCTCATTCCACCAATAAGAGCCAACCTCATCAAAATCCATGCGAGACTTACACCCTAAATGGCGAGATCCTAGCAAGGACTGTTGCAGAACGGGACTTGGGGGTAATCATCAGTGAAGACATGAAGACTGCCAATCAAGTGGAGCGGGCTTCATCTAAGGCTAGGCAGATCATAGGATGTATACGTAGGAGTTTCGTCAGCCGCAAGCCTGAAGTCATTATGCCATTGTATAGATCCATGGTGAGGCCTCATCTGGAATACTGCGTACAATTCTGGAGGCCTCATTACCGCAAGGATGTACTGAGGCTTGAGTCAGTCCAGCGAATGGCCACCCGGATGGTCTCGGGATTCAAGGATCTCCCGTACGAGGAATGGCTGGATAAATTACGGCTATACTCACTCGAGGAACGCAGAGAGAGGGGAGACATGATTGAGACGTTCAAATACCTCACGGGCCGTATCGAGGTAGAAGAAGATATCTTCTTTTTCAAAGGTCCGACGGCGACAAGAGGACATACATGGAAAATCAGGGGCGGGAAATTGCACGGCGACACCAGGAAATACTTTTTCACCGAAAGAGTGGTTGATCGCTGGAATAGACTTCCACTTCAGGTGATCGAGGCAAGCAGCGTGCCTGATTTTAAGAAGAAATGGGATCGTCACGTGGGATCTCTGCACAGAGATAAATAGGGGAGGGTCATTGGGGTGGGCAGACTAGATGGGCCGCGGCCCTTATCTGCCGTCTTTTTCTATGTTTCTATGTTTCAATGGCTTCATTGTTCTATACATGGCTCACTTCCTCCATTGTATTGGAGGAGAACGTGGCACAGTGGTTAGAACTAAAGCCTCAGCACCCTGAGGTTGTGGGTTCAAACCCCAGACTGTCCCTTGTGACCCTGGGCAAGTCACTTAATCCCCCTATTGCCTCAGGTATATTAGATAGAGTGTAAGTTCACCAGGACAGATAGGGAAAAATACTTCTTGAGTACCTGAATGTAAACCACTTGGGCTATAAGCTGTATATAAATGCTAAAATAAATAAATTGTAGAATACCAGAATAACCCATCCTAAAATTTATGCACCTGTATTTGCATCAGCCATAGTAAACACAGTAAATGACGGTAGGTAAAGACCCACATGGTCCATCCAGTCTGCCCAACAATGAGCCAGAGCCGCACCTGGCATAAATGCAGTCAAATAAGTGCAATTAATTAACGGTATTCTGTAGCTTTTGTGCGTAAGGAGTAGTTCCACTCTTTGCCCACCCATCTGTAGCCCCTTTGCATTTAAATGCTGAGCCACTTCCATGTATCCCTACAGAACAGCACCTGGCATTCTGCTATCACTCTCATCGGTAAGTGGACACTTATCTGTGAAGTGCCATTACCCTGTTGTTTGGTCTATACAAGGAGCAAACAGATGCGTGCACTCTGATATAGATTGGCCCTTTTAATGATTTTGAAAAATGGCCACGCAAATGGCACAGACCTACGTGACCTAAGCTTTCACGAAGATAACCGAGATGCACTTGGTTTGCAGATACACAATTTTCACGTTGTTGTTATGCATTATTTTGAGCCATTCGTGCAGCAATCAAAATTTCAGATGGATTCTGAAGCTTTTTGATTACAAACCGCTCCGGAATATGAAACACCATGCGCCAAGGCAAAGATATTATGCCATCTGAAGCAAAAAAAAAAAAAATTGTAAATATAAGCAAAGCACATCAGAGCTGGTCTGCTTGAACACTGACCTTCGGTTTTAGTGATGGCATTTCAAAGAATTATTTACATTTCCCTGCGATACTGAATGGAATTGTCATAATATTCTCTTCATCGTGCCAATTCTTTAAATTGAAATATTGTCAGTTTAAAGCAATAGCCTGGAAGATTGCTTTTCTTCTATTGCCACTCTCTGTCCTCACTCGTGTGCATTTAACAGATTTGCAAGATGACAAATAACAGTGTTTGAGGGAAGCAAAGTGCCTCTGCAAGTGAATGAAAGCTCTGTAGACAAACTGGGAAATGAGGAAACAAGAAACTATGCCCACAACTGAGGTCAATCAAGAATTCACAGGGATCTTGGAATGTCTCCATACTGTTCAGATATTCTGACAGGGTGTGTCTCATACTTTCATTTCCTCAGCCTCATTGCATCCTGTCATACTGCTTATTATTCCTATAATGCTACCAGACATAATCAGCGCTGTATATTAAACACACAAGAAACGGTCCCTGCTTGAAAGAGCTTACAATCTAATTATGAAAGAGCACTGGACAAAAATGGTAAATCAATATATGCTGTTCATGTGGGGAAAAACAAAGGGAGAAGAGGTAGAGAGGGTGGGGAATTGGGGGTGGGCTACAGAGGAAATGACAAACAAATGTGGTGCTTTACAAATTGGTAGGGTTAAGGCTTAAACACAGTAGGGTTAAGGCTTAAACACAGTTTCGAAAAAGTGGGCCTTCATCCTGGACTTGAATGCCGCCAGAGACGGAGCCCATCGTACCGAGTTAGGCAGGTTGTTCCAGGCATATGGCGCAGCAAGGCAGAAGGGATGGAGTCGGAAGTTGGCTGTAGAGGAGAAGGGTACAAACAAGAGAGACTTAACCGATGAAAGTCAGCATGAGCGTGGGATTTCAGCCAGTGCCATTCCACAGTTAGAGCACAGGAACATAAGTCTTGGATCTTAGAGGTCAGCCAGGGCTGGGGTTTGGTGTACTTTACAGGACGTGACATGGGCGTGCAAGGGTGTCGAAAGCAGAGGATAGAATAGTATTATAAGAAGAGATTGCTTCATTGACCGATTTACACAGCGTAGGGTAGAAGAAGAGGGGGGGGGGGGGGGGGGGGAGACCGTGGCAAAGAGAGTGCACGAATCAACCTGAAGGTTCTTGAATGTATTGGTGAGGATCAGTCATGTCTCTGTCATTTAACACAACCCAAACAATATGGAATTTACAAAGGCTGCAACACCTTTTATTAGATCAACAATAGCAGCAGCAGCAGTAACAGCAAGAAGAAGGTCAACAACATGTTCTCGGGTCCTATCTTCAGATGTCAAGCACATTATCCAAATATCAATTGGTTAATATACCTACATGGTGTAAATGTGCATGAGTCGAGTTTCATTTAAAAGGAAGCTCCAGAATGAGAGAGTATAGGATGAAGTTAAGAGGCGATAGTCTCCGGAGTAATCTAAGGAAATACTTTTTTACAGAAAGGGTGGTAGATGCCTGGAACAATCTCCCGGAAGAGGTGGTGGAGACAGAGACTGTGTCTGAATTCAAGAAAGCCTGCGATAGGCATGTGAGATCTCACAGAGAGAGGAAGAGATAATGGTTACTGTGGATGGGCAGATTGGATGGGCCATTTGGCCTTTATCTGCCATCATGCTTCTAAGTTTCAATAACCATAAAGTTCTATGACATCACAATGCAAGTGTAAAGAGCCTTAGCCAATAGGAAGAGGAGATGCAAATGTTAAGAGCCTTAACCAATAGGGAGAGGAGGAGATAGTGGATGCTGCGGATGGGCCATTTGGCCTTTATCTGCCATCATGTTTCTATAACCATAAAGCTCTATGACCTCACAATGCAGGTGTAAAGAGCCTTAGCCAATAGGAAGAGGAGATGCAAATGTTAAGAGCCTTAGCCAATAGGGAGAGAAGCAGATAGTGAATGTTGAGGATAGGTAGACTGGATGGGCCATTTGACCTTTATCTGCTATTTCTATGTTTCTAAAAGCCATACTGAATCAGTCCAAAGTCCATCAAGCCCAGCATCCTGTCCCTAACAGTAGCCAGACAGAGAGAACGGATAATTAAAAAAAAAACAAAAAAACCCCACAATCCAACCCACAAATATAATATTCCAGACAAAGTAGGGTTAATTGGAAATATAAATGTGCATTTAAATAAATATGATATCTAGCTCATAATGAGCCTCCACACTTTATTTAATTAAATAAAAGTTCAACTTTTTAAATTTTCTATTGCATAACGAATCCCATTAAGGCATCCCTCAAGTAACCAGAGCAGGTCACAAGTACTCAATAAATCCCAAAAAGGAAATCTATTTGTCATAGCTCAATTCCAGGGATGAACAATGGATTTCTAAAGTCTACATGGATTTTTTTTCTTTTTTTACTTTTCTTCTAGGAACCTGACCAAACCTCTTTTGAATCCAGCTATATTAACTGGCTTGAGTACGTCCTCCAGGAACAGATTCCAGAGCTTCCTTAAATGCTTCATGATATGATATGTTTTCAATCTGCTCAAGTTGTTGTTTTCATGGAGTGTTCTCTTATTTCAATTTTGGTTGAAAGGTTAAACAACCATTCCTTATTTAATTGTTTCACCCAACTCATGATTTTATAAACTTATCTGATGTGTCCTTTCCAAGCTTCTGTCTTTTCTAGTGATTTTTTGATTATGTACATTAAATTATCTCCTCCCCCCCCCTTTTATGAAGCCCTGTTAGGGTTTTTTATCGTCATCCACAGCGGTAAAAGCTCTAACGCTCATACACTTCCTTCTGAGGTGCTTCACTGGACAACAGGCTCAATCTCGTCTACTGAGAGCAACTTGGGAGAGTTTTTCCAATGTGTTTTGCCGTGACTGTTTAAAAACCAGATTAAAATGTGTTTTTTGAGAATTTCATATCTGAATACAATGTGCATTAATTTCTAATTCCCAAATACATTGGTCTTACATCTTGAGACCCACAGTCCTGGACACTTTGATTCTCTTCTTTCGCTGAGTCTGTGTGAAAGGTCCTTCGGTTTGTTAAGAAGCTCTTGGGGGGCTAAAATAAACGAGAGAGAAAGAGAGATCAGTGGTGCTGAAAGCTGGTCTAATGGCAGAAGGGAGCTAAGCAAATGATTTAAGAAACAAGCGAAAGTTGATATGGACGTTCCATATTCTGGAGAAGGGGGACATAAATTTTTATCAATATTTCTCCTCTGGAAATTGGAAATCTACTGATTTATGGTGTTCCTCTCCAAGCAACAGACTTCTAACTTTATATTTACTATTTCTCATAATATAACACATTAAATGATATACATGTGATCTCTACACTGCAATTACAGGATGAGGATAAATCAAAATGCCTCCCGTCCTAATTCTGATTTTGTTTGAATTCTATTTCATATTAACCTTCCATGTTCACTCAACAGTTTCAAGAATAGCAGTGGTGTCATTTCAGATCATATAAAACTCTGCACCTTGTAGGAACAACACATTCAGAAAATGTATATCCTAGGTTACAGCCATTTAATCGGACGCTGGAATGCAAAATACAATAACGACTAATATGAAAAAAAAAGAGAATGAAGTATAAAACTGCTATTTTAAGATAAGTCTGGATGGGAAGCTTTTCAATGAAATGTCTGAACTCCACCCCTATATTTTGAGCTCTGAAGCTCAAATGGAATCAAGGTCTATATGGCCCGGCCGACCACACTTTCTCCTCATCTCTCAGTTCTATTTATGCCTACAAATTTTTTGATGGCTGGTATAAACGTTGCCAAAATTCAGGCACCAGGAGAAATAGACACGGTTTTGTCTGGAGATATATTAGCCTTGGAAGTCAGATTAACTTTCAAGTTGTAAATATGATGGAACAAAATTTGAGAGAAGTTATTAAGGAAAGTTACTGTTAAAAACATGGATTTTTTGCACTGTTAATCCCAGTTATTAATAACTAGACCTCATTACATACAATGGGACATGTGTTACAATAACATAAATTAGTGGTAAATAACCCATCTTAACAGTAGCCCACATTGATAACACTGGACAACAAAGTTTCTGCTTCTTCAACACTTTCGGGTGATTCTATTCTTTCTAGGTAAGTCATCATGTTATTTTTGCAGTATAAATGTAACAAAGGAAATATTTGTGATTTAGCTTGTCTTCTCCACTCTCTCTCAAGACTCTACTTTGGTAAATCTCATTCATACGACAAGTTGATGTCCAACCGGCAAGTAATGCAAAATATATGTCTTACTTTGCATATATTGATTTTGGTATTTTGAACTACACATTAGAGTTCAAGAGGATTTTTATTGACTTAAACAACCAACTGCCTGAGAATATCCTCCTTGTGGAAGCAATTAGCCCAAGTACCAATATTGCAAAGGACACCCAATAAAACACTTCTTGCAGGGAGCTTCTACACAATCTCACATATACAGTATAATTAGAAATGGTTTACAGTAGAGCAATGAGTCAGAGTGTGCAATTCATGCTGCCTTCAGTCCAAGTAAACAATATAATAATTGTAAATCTATAAATTATGCAAAACCTCGAAGTAAGCAAAAGCTATTCACTTTTTACAGCCCCAGAAAGTTGTAGATTCTCTTAGGCAATCTATAGATGCCTACAGAAATTTATCGCCCTTCATGAATCTGCTTCGAGATTGTTCATTTCAAATGCAGACAATCTGTCCACATTGTTGCATGAAAATTTACAGGGCTGTTTATTTGAAAGTGTGCCCTAAAGACCAACAAGTGTAATATGCACACAAACAATATGATGTACATTTATACATGCAAATTCTATAAATGGCACTCAAAAATGGTCACCAGAAATGATCAGTGTTAAGCACTGTTCTATAAAGGACACACACTCTTTATATGTAGAACAGCAGTTAGGCCCAGATTCTGTAAGTTAGGTGTCTGGATTGCGCCTACCAATGCCAATTTTAACTGTTTTAATTGGCTTTAATTGGGGTAGGCTCTAGAATTGCACCTACATCTAGGACAGGGGTAGGGAACTCCGGTCCTCGAGAGCCGTATTCCAGTCGGGTTTTCAGGATTCCCCCCAATGAATATGCATTGAAAGCAGTTGGGACTTAGATGGTGAAATAGATATGCTGGAGCCAAAGATGGGGGGGGGGGGGGAGGGAGAGGAAGAGATGCTGGAATTTACAGAGGGAGAGGGATTCTGGACCCATGGAGGGGACAGAGGGGGAGGATATGGGCACAGGTGTTATGCTAGATAGGGCGAATAAGGAGGTAGAGGCAAGATGAATGATGAGCATACCAGATTGACAAGGAGAACCTGGAAGAGAATTAAGAGACGAAAGAGGAAAGCAAAAACCAGAGGCGGAAACCCCGCACGATTAAAAAGTAAAATGACCTGACAACAGAGGCAGAAAAATGAATTTTATTTATTGATTAGATAATGTCAGCTAGATATGAATGGAACCTTCAAGAAAATCCTCATTCACTGGTCTTAAATCTCAAGCACAGCAGTAGTAACTGAGCTTTGGTGTATCTGCCCATGCATGAAGTGAGGTAAAAGGAAGGCTGAATCAGATTGCCTTGAATAAAATGACAGAAGTTGACAGCCCTAAAATGAAAAGCTTTGTCAGAAATGGAAATTCACTATAGGCCAGAGCAAGGGAAAGGGGACTTGAATACTACCTTTGTGTCGCTTTGGCATTTCAAGTTGTGGAAACTGGGTACAGAGGCAGCAACTCAGCCAGTGAGGAGGGGGAAGGAGTGCTACTCTCTGCCCTGTCCTTCCATCTGTCTGCTGTTGGAAGGGATGGGGGAGAGATGATTCAGATAATTTGAGGTTGAGGGATGGTAGAATCAAGAGTAATGTAAGGAAATGCTTCTTTATGGTGAGGGTGGTTGATGCCTAGAATGTGCTCCCGAAGGAGGTGGTGGAGAGGAAAACGGTGAAAGCAAAAAGCATGGGATGAACACAGAGGATCTCAAATCAGAAAATAATGGTATATATAGAAGAACTAAGGCCAGTACTGGGCAGACTTGCATGGATGTGTCCCATATACGAGGCCTTTTGGATGAGGATGGGGACTGGGGAGGGCTTTGACAGCTGGGGTGGTTTAGATGGGCTGGAATGAGCTTTTGACGGAGACTTCAGTAGAAAGGACCTAAACACGGTACCGGGCAGAGTTCTGGGTTTCTGGCCCAGAAATATCTAGGAAAAAAGACAATTTCATTTAAATCAGTTGGGCAGACTGGATGGATCATTCAGGTCTTTATGTGCTGTCAGTTACTATGCTAAATACCTTTTTTTTTAGATATTCTGTTCTTGAAATTCACCCTTTTTTTTTTTCTTCCCTGGTTTAGGCTTGCAGGCAGCCTAGAGAATTTGTCCCTTTGTCTAAAACCGTAAAGCCTATTTGTCTCCCCTTCACTTTTATTTAGGATAAAGAGACAGGAAGGCTCTGCAAAGATAGAATTTTCATTCCAGTGCTTCCCTTAAGCTTTACCACCTAAGGCTAATGTAAATGAAGAAAAAAAAACAAAGCCACATATGGTTAAAGAAGGTGCCTGTGCGCCAGGCATGGGATTTATTGGATTTGCTCCGGAGAATGGTCTTGGGTTAAACTTTTTATTATTTAACTCCAGCTGCTCTGGTACATTTGCTTCGTATCGTGTGTGTGTGTGTGGATCTTTACATGAAGGCAAAGTAATATACCTTATAAGATATTTAGTAGAGGCGGTAAGAAAAATGCTGCCAGCCTCACTGCGACGTGCTGCAAATGATCAGATATCAGGGATGGAAAAAAAGGGTAAATTAAAGCACCTGCTGTGAAAGCCAAAAACAAAATTGTATTTAGGATCATTAGAGGCTTTGCAGTGTTTTTCATCATCTCTAAATTTGCTTAGATGCTACAGATACTGTGGCTCATCACTCTCCCTCAGATTTATTACATTACCAGGCAGTAGCATGGTAAGGGAGGGGGGGCCCCCCTGGGTGCCATGTTAGTGATGGCGCCGGCACCCCTCCTTCTCTTCCCATTACTCCCCTCCATGCGTGCACCCGCCATCCCTTCCTCCATACCTCTAACTGAAGTTGTTCGCGGCGGCTAACAACGTGCTCTTTGCGGCTCTGTCGGCTCTCCCGATGATGTCACTTCCGGGTGCTGCGCATAGGTAGTGACGTCACAGGAAGATCCAACGGGGTCACGGGGAGCACGTTGTTGACTGCCACCAGCATCAATTTCAACTAGAGGAAGGGGAGCGCGCGCAGCAGGCGGGATCGGGGAAGGAGCGGGCGGGGAAGGTGTGTGACAAGTTATAAGCTGGGGTTCAGGTCTTAAGTAAAGAGCTATTTTGCCCAATTGGAGCTAGTTTTCAGTGAGGCAGAGTATACAAAGCTTTTTCAGAAAGTGAAAGTGATTTAGATCACAATGGCCATTAAGTGACGAGGAGCAAGGGGGTAGTAGGCACAGAGGCATCAAGGAGACAATGAGACTTACTGGATGGGGGGGACAGGTGGCCTTAACCCCACCAGACAGGAAGCTAAAGCCAGGCACCATTAGGAACGAAGGATATGACTGGTTAGAAGAAGCTGATAGCTTGAGAATCATACTAGGATAGCCCTCTATTATATAGGGTCCTATAAGGTGTCCTATGGGTGCTGAAGTTTAGGTGCCCTGTTATAGAATTGCTCTCCATACGTTAGCCCAGTGTTTCTCATCTTCTTCAAGTCAAGTACCCCCTAAGCCTAACAAATACCAACCGAGTACCCCCGCCCAAGCTGCACATGGCTAGCCCACAAGTCTTCCCTCTGACATCAGAGAGAAAGTTCCGGGTCAGCAACTTAGCGTGTGAGTTGCTGCCTGCGTCCCTAAACAGAGTGCTGCTGGGGGAGGAGGGAGCCAGTTTGGCTCCAAGAAGTAGCAGGGTCGGCTTTGGGTGTGGGTGGGGGGGGGTTCAGTGGGCGGGCAGGCAGGGAGGGATCCCCAGCAATGGCTTCAGCAGGAGGTGGGCGGGCAGGCAAGGAGGGATCCCCGGAGGCGGCCAGGTCACGTACCCCCAACAAGTGGCCTGCATACCCCCAAGGGTACGCGTACCGCATGTTGAGAAACACCGAATTAGCCCTTTCCCAACCCCACCCTTGGAAACACTTTGCTCAGTCGGAGTAAACATATGCCCCTACACATTGTACCTGCTTAAGTTTAATAAAAGGCTATTTCTGTGTGCAAAATTTTGTTTTAGCTTTTTAAAATTTACCTTTCAGCTCTTTCTCTAAAATTGTACCCTATACTGTACTGTATCTAATTGTACAAGTTCTGAAGCCAAAAAAATATATATACGCAATTTAATTTGGCGGTGGATGTCAAATTAAGAAAAAAATTAATTAGTTACCTGTCTAATGGATTTCTTAACAGCTTAATTAATACGTAACTCTTGAAAAAATTCACATTCTGCCTAGGGCAGCGTTTCTATGAGAAGGTGACTCAGTGTGTCAAAAATCCTGTCAGCCATTTTTTTGACCAAAGAATCTTTCTTCGCTCTGGTTGGGATTTGTACAGCTTTGGAGGGCTCGGTATCAATGCGCTGTAAGCAGGATGTGGCATGGTGGTTTCTGCAAAGCTAAGGCAGCTAATGGAGTTTTTCAAGAGACTCGGCAACTGAAGTGGAAGTGAATTAGCACTGTAATTAAAGAAACTACTTTAAAAAACCAGCATGAATCAGTTGAGCGAAACATTTATGAGGAATGATGTCACATGTTTCATTATGGCCCAATGCATACACATTTTTCAATCGCAGGACTGCAGGACTAGTTTTCAAATTTTTAACCTGAGGGCAGACTGATGACTAATTGTGTCATATATAATGCACAATGACTAAATATTATAACATTTCTAGCTTGTTATAAATCCATTCTTTATTAGATTGTTCATCTGCTGCATGCAAGGAGAATAAAACCTGGTAAGAACAACCTCACAGTGTTACGCTACCTCAAAAACTTTAAAATCCTAAGTAGCAACATTCTAGAGCTCAGATTGTGATGTCATAATGCCTCATTCCTCCAATGCCTAAGCTCCGCCCTCATCCGCACAAGCCTCAAACACTTTAAAATCCTAAGTAGCAACATTCTAGAGCTCAGATTGTGATGTCATAATGCCTCATTCCACCAATGCCTAAGCTCCGCCCTCATCCGCACAAGCCTCAAACACTTTAAAATCCTAAGTAGCAACATTCTAGAGCTCAGATTGTGATGTCATAATGCCTCATTCCTCCAATGCCTAAGCTCCACCCTAATCTGCACAAGCCTCAAACACTTTAAAATCATAAGTGTTTGAGGCTTGTGTGGTTAAGGCAGGTAGGGCTTGGGTAACGTAAAGAGGGAATAGAAAAAAAAAAAGATGATGATGCAGAGGAGAGGGATAACGATGGTACGTCATGATGAAATATCACACGTGCTGTGACCTATAAAAGGTTTAGAGACGCTCCAGCCCCTCCATTGGCATTTCTGGTCAATCATGTAATGAGATGGAGCATTTACAGCAGATGTCGTGTTTCAGAAAAGTGAGAGCAGGGAAGAAGCTCTAACCATGAAATAGCAGTGGGTAAATTAATGGAGAGACTGACGGGATACATTTTCTCTAGCAGGAAAACCTCGCGACCCTTTTCTTTTTATTCTTCCTTCAGATCTTCTTTAATCCGCATGTCTCTCATAGAATCAGACCAGTCAAGGACAGTGCGGTATTACATAAAAAAATCATGCTCAGGTGTGGCACAGTGGATGGAGCTACGGCCTCAGCACCCTGGGGTTGTGGGTTCAAACCCCGACGCTGCTCCTTGTGACCTTGGGCAAGTCACTTAATCCTCCATAGTCCCAGGTACATTAGATAGATTGTGAGCCCGCCGGGACAGAGAGGGAAAATGCTTGAGTACCTGATTATAGAACCGCTTAGATAACCTTGATAGGCGGTATATAAAAACTAATAAACTTGAAACTTGTTCATCCCGTCATTTGCAGATGGCAAATTGGTAGACATAATCAAATGGTATAATTAGAAGCTTGATTGCTAATGTCAAAAAGGGTAAGGCATGTGTGTGTTTGTTTAAACAGAGAACATAAGAATAGCCTTACTGGGTCAGACCAATAGTCCATCAAGCCCAGTAGCCCGTTCTCACGGTGGCCAATCCAGGTCCCTAGTACCTGGCCAAAACCCAAAGAGTAGCAGCATTCCAGAATCTCAAAGATTAGCAAGATTCCGGGACCCCAAATAGGAGCAACATTTTATGCAGAATCCCCCAAAAAGTAGCAAGATTTCAAAACCCAAAGAGTAGCAAGATTCCAGAATCTCAAAGATCAGCAAGATTCCGGAACCTTAAAGAGTAGCAACAATCATGCAAAATCCCCGAAGAGTAGCAACATTCCATGCTACCGATCCAGGGCAACCAGTGGCTTCCCCCATGTCTTAATAACAGACTATGGACTTTTCCTCCAGGAATTTGTCCAAACCTTTCTTAAAACCAGCTACGCTATCTGCTTTTACCAAGTTGGCATCCAGTTAGCTACTACTTTAAAAAGACACGTATATAGCTTTGCTTATTTATAAAATGTTAGCACAAGAGGCAGAAATCATGCCTGTTTGATAGGCATCAACACTGACAGCTACTCTTGAGCAGGAGCCAATGTCTGCACCTAGATAATTTAAATACAAAGGTAAATTAATCTATTTTATAATCCATATGTGAATTTGCTAACTGAGGCATGCTCTACCCAAACTCTAACCCTGTACATGCCTCTGAACATAGTACAAACCATCACGCCAATGCACGCCATCACGCCAGCAACGCCCTTTCACATCAGCTGGACTCCCATAACAGGCCACTTATGTGAGAATGACCTCAAAACTTAGCCCTGAATGTACAGGCTTAGCTCTGTCTCTTTTCTTCTTTCCTTTGAATTTAATTAGTTGTGGTTTGGTTGTCACACTATTCTTAGTCCTTCTTCCAAGTTCTCAGCTGGTTCTGGCACCGAAGATTCCCCTCTCATAACTGCAGCAGTGCTTTGCCTCCGGTACTGGCTTGGTAAACTCTGCACATTTGTGCAGTGAACAGGTTCTGGCTTTCAAGATGTACAGAACCCGTATTGCTTTGATGGATTTCTGTACAACGATTCAGACATTTGGGGCATCCAAAAAAAACATGCATTTTCTAGCACGGATCAGTGCTTCCAATTCCATTCATACTATGTTGCTAGAAATAACTGGGGTTGGAAAAGAGAATAGCTCAAGGGGCTTGGATCTGGTGAGTTGACTGCAAATTATATTTCCTGTTACTCTATGTATGTTTGTATATGTGTGTGTGTGTGTGTGTTCTCAGTGATGGCTCCAAGGTGGTGGATCTCCCTTCCGAAGGAATTAAAACAAGAAAAGGACAGTGGAAAGTTCAAGAAAGGGATAAAGACCAGCCTCTTCACAGACTATTTCAATTAATAATGCAACATAGACGAGAGAGTTGCCTTATCCCCACTAGGAACATGACAGGGTGAACACAGTAGAGATACCCAGAATTGCTAAGGATATGATAAAGTATAGATGTATCAGGATGTATGTAAATCTAAGATGAACATAAAACACGATACAGGTATTATGTGTGTAAATAAGTAGGATATAGTATGAACATAGTACATGATACTTGTATTATATGTGTATAATATACGTAGGATGATTGACTATGGTATAAATGTGTCTGTACTGAAAACCATCTCAGAAAACGCTAATTCTGTATTGTAACTCCATTACAGAAGCTCATGTAAACCACTCTAAATTGACATCATTTTTTATTAATTTTACTTAGATGTATTTTAAACAACCTCTCCCTCCCCTACTTTCCTTTCATTTCATGTATGTTAATCTGAATTTGTCCAATATTTTTAATATTTGATAAATTATTGTTTTTATTTACCTATTTTAATTGTTTCCTATAATCTTTTATAAAGTACTTAAAAGTTCTCAGCCCAACCAACCAACCAACCAATATCCTAAAGTCTGAATGTTATTTTGACGCTTTAGCTGAAAAGAGGGTTATCTTATTTCATTAAATGCCAATTTGCAGAAACAAAATTCTCTGTTTTCGACATTGTTTCAGATCATTGATTGAACCATATCCACATCATTCTCTTCTTGGTTGGGCTGAGGTCTCTTCAGTGTAAAGAGTTTCAGTGTCTGGTAACCAGAGCTGAGATTGTGATGTCATAATGCCTCATTCCACCAATAAAAGACAACCTCATGAGTGATGTCACAATGGCCTGATTGTCCTATGCTTGGCTCATTTTTATTACATACGAGGGGGTGCTGAAAAGTTATCAGCCCAACCAACCAACTTCCTAAATTCTGAGCATTATTTTGCCACTGTAGTTGAAAAGAGTGTTATCTTATTTCATTAAGTGCCAATTTGCAGAAATCAAATTCTGTGTTTTGACATTGTTTCAGATCATTGACTGAACCATATCCACGTCATTCTCCACTGCCCCAGGTACCTCCTATCATTAGTACACCACCACAGCAGCCCCTTTTATAGCTTCAGACACAGACAACTGAGCCCAGCAGAGGGGCACTCTAGGGGTGAATGTCACATTTAAAAGTCCCAAATACACATGTCACTATAACTTACCCAAAACCCATGGTACTGTACCTACATAAAGATGACACTTGCAGACATAAGGGATTTGTTGTGGTGTACAGATGGGTACAGTAAGTTTTGGGTGAGTTATATAGTAACATGTGTACCTGGGACTTTGATATGTGACATTCACTGCAGTACCCCCTAGAGTGCCTCTCTGCTCTGCTCAGTGCTCTGTAAATAGTTTGCTAAGAATGATGGCTGCTAGGACGTCCGAAAAGCTGACTGAAAGAAAGGCAGTTGTATACACTGCATTTTTCACCACTAACCTGGTAATATTGTACACTTTTTGGTTTTGTTTTGCTGTAGTTTTTCAATTCTTAAAAAAAAAAAGTCTAGGCTGATATGTTTCTTGGTCTGCACAAAGAAAATGAATATAGTATTGATCTAGTGGCTTTGCTGAACACTACCATGCAGGGGATTTGGGCTCATTTTGCGGCCAGGATTCTGCTCCTTGGGCCAGACAGGGCTGAAAAGGCTGAGGAGTCACAATTCAAAGCCTTGTGTCCCAGTCTTTGCCCAATGGTGTTACCTGGTGGCCAGAGTTTCTGGCAATGGCTTTAGGGTTCTAGAAGAAGCCCCGGCACATGGATCCTAAGCCAGGATGCTCATGAAGGTGATTTAGGAAATGATACAACGTATGAATGAAAACTACATCCCTCTTCCCGTTCTGATCGAGCTGGAAGCCAAAGGAGAAGGCTGAAACTGCCAGCCCAAAAAACCCTCTTTTAATCTTTCAGGGCATTTCCAACCCTTTGGCTTTTCTGCCTTAATGGTCCTACAAGAACTCTGAAGCTTTTGTGAGAAGAGGATACCTGGGAATGTGTCTGTAGAAAAGAGACTCTTGAGCCATTTGTTACTGGTTTGGAAGGGATGATGTTCGTGGCAGGAGGTTGATTGAGCAGGACAGAAGACAGGCACAGCTGGACTGTTTCCTTCAGGGCTTTCAGCTGAGACTCCTGGAAGAAAAACAAAGCCACAGGCATCTTAAACGCTCTTCAAGTGCAACAGAAGACACCATCTCATTTTTATTTTCCAAAAGGTATCATAAACTCACACTTTGTTCTTTCAATTTATTTTTAGAAATTAAAACAATTTAATAAACTGAAATTACAGCAGTTTAATAACCTGCTGTACACAACTGCCCCAGTATCACAGTTCCTGAGAAAATAAAGAGAAGAGTGAAGTAGAGAATGACACGGGGAAAAAAATTTATCACCATTCCCACCCCATCACCGTGAGCTCGTCCCCGTCCCTGCCCCGTCCCCACAAGCTCAGTTCCCATCCCTGCCCCATCCTCACGAGCTTAGTCCCCCTCCCTGCCCCACAAGCTCGGTCCCTGTCCTTGCCCTGCCATTTTGCCACCTACTGGCACCTAAGAACAATGGCTAAGTAAGCCCTGGCATAAATAGGGGTCACCAAAGATTGTGACGCCTACTGGCACCTAAGAGCAATGGCCAAGTAAGCCCCGGCATAAAAAGAGGGCACCTAAGATTGTGACGCCTACTGGCACCTAAGAGCAATGGCCAAGTAAGCCCCGGCATAAAAAGAGGGCACCTAAGATTGTGACGCCTACTGGCACCTAAGAGCAATGGCCAAGTAAGCCCCGGCATAAAAAGAGGGCACCTAAGATTTTGACGCCTACTGGCATCTAAGAACAATTTAAGTGCCGGAGTGCTATTCTGTAATTGGCAATCCAAATTGGGTGCTAGGTATAGAATAGTGTGAATGCCTCAGACCCGGCAATGCCCCTTCCTTGGTCACGCTCCTTTTCAGTTGTACGCTAAAGGATTTACGCGTTCATTTTTCTAGAATAGCACTTAGGCACATGTATGCATGAATCCAAATTGCCAATAAGTGATTGTTAGTTGCCCAATTATTGGCGCTGGCAGGTTTGCTACTGAATTAAATTACACGCTTACATTTGCAGATGCAGTTTTAAGCGCCACGGATAGAATTTCCATGCACTTGCCCGGTGCAGTCCCGGATCATTCCCGATCTATTCACTGTCCCATAGTAAAGTTTTCTGTGTTCCCTGTGGCAATGCTTTTCCAATCATATTGATTATTTATATACCACCTATCAACAAGTTTCAAGTTTATTAAAATTTTGATTAATCGCCTGTCATGGCTTCTAGGCGATGTACAAATAAAATGGGGGAAGACATAAAATCTTTTAAATAAAAGACGTAGTACATTCTGATGAAGTTAAGGGTGGACATACTGAAAACATTGGACAAGGTGTTAAACTAGAATGATTTGAGAAAAGAGAACGTAACGGAGCTAAAACAATAGGGAAGGAGTCAAACTGAAGTTCATCGTGGTCAGGGTGGACCTCGGCCGTGGTCTGGATCTTTAGCGTAAGAAGGTCCCCTATTTGTCCCGGCAGGCTCACAATCTACCTAGCGTACCTGGAGTGATGGAGGATTAAGTGACTTGCCCAAGGTCACAAGGAGTAGTGCTGGACTTGAACCCACAAACGTAGGGTGCTGAAGGTCTAGACCACTCCTTCCTTATCAGTTAATACACTGTACTGTTAGTTTATGCTAAAAGCAGACCTGACCAGCTAACGCAACTTAAGAAATAAACCACAAAGTGGGAGCCCCTAGAAAGTGCGGAATGCATTCTTACTTTGTCTAGAGATGCCTTCTCCAGCTCCTCTTTGGCTATTTCAAGCTTTTGTTCTAGCTCTGTAAGTTGCTGAGCCTGTGTGTGAGAAATAGATGATAGAGTAAACCAATGGCAAAAGATGTATAGTGCTCATCTTTCTCAGCATTTGGATTTGAGTGTACGTCACTTTTATGGTTTCACTTGGAGTTTTTTTTTCCCACCCACATAAAAAACATGATTTAAGATTTTATACATCCTACTTCTAAATTAGAATTATCAACGTCCCCCTCGTTAGCTACAAAACGTCTAGTGGGTTTGGCGCATTTTGTCCGGGTTTTGAAAAGAAATCGCGTTGGGAGGGGGTATTGGCGCAAGCGTGGATGCAATGCGGTGACATCACATGCCATCATCGTGTCGCATCTGCGTTGAAACTCAGGGGGTGGGAGATTTCATAGTGACACCAGGAAGTACTTCTTCACCGAAAGGGTGGTTGACAATTGGAACAGTCTTCCACTGCAGGTAATTCAGGCCAGCAGCACGCTGGACTTTAAGAGAAAATGGGATAAGCATGTGAGATCACTTCAGGGAAGAATTTAGGTGGGGGGGGGGTCATTAGAGTGGGCAGACTTGTTGGGCCGTGGCCCTTTTCTGCCGTCATCTTCTATGTTTCTATGTGCGGATGCCTTCCTGCCCGACCAATAGGCAGAGGGGGCATGGCAAGGGCGGAGCTGAGAGAGGAGCTGGGTGTAATGGGGCAGGGATAGGTGGAACTGGGGGGCGGATCTAGGAGGGGCCATAAACAATATAGTAGTTTATATAAGCTAACCTATTTTTCTTTACTTTTTCAGCTGCCACTTTTGAGAGCCAAAGTGGCCTTCTTTATCCTCTTACTTGCGGCTCATTTCTCCGTTAATCAAATAACACAACTTGGAGTGAACACCGCAAGACATTTTATTCCTGGAAAAATACTGGCAGCAAACACCAGTTCAAGCACTCCACCCCCCCCCCCTCCCTGTAATCCTTGGGGTCTAGTGGGGCTGGGGCTGGATCTACCAAGGGACTCAAGGATCTACCATACGAAAAACGGCTTGACAAATTACAGCTATACTCGCTCGAGGAGCGCAGAGAGAGGGGGGACATGATCGAGACGTTCAAGTATCTTACAGGCCGCATCGAGGCGGAGGAAGATATCTTCTTTTTCAAGGGTCCCACGACAACAAGAGGGCATCCGTTGAAAATCAGGGGCGGGAAACTACGAGGTGACACCAGGAAATTCTTTTTCACTGAAAGAGTGATTGATCGCTGGAATAGTCTTCCACTACAGGTGATTGAGGCCAGCAGCGTGCCTGATTTTAAGGCCAAATGGGATCGGCACATGGGATCTATTCACAGGGCAAAGGTAGGGGAGGGACATTAAGGTGGGCAGACTGGATGGGCCGTGGGCCCTTATCTGCCGTCTATTTCTATGTTTCTATGTTTCTATATCCCCAGCCATTTCTCTTGCCATTCTGAACTCAGAATGAGTTCCCCCTCCCCCCCCCAAAAAAATGCAAAAATCAAGCACAGTCCTAGTCTCTCTGTGCCAGGGTTATTTTATCTTGTGGATTTGTGAGTTTAAAGCCCTCCATTCTATTAGCTTCTTCACATACTCTGTGAAAACAGGCCGTTTTATAAGTGTTTTGTTTTGTTTTTGGAGAAAGATTTTCACCCTGCTCTAATCACCTTACGCATCCAGGAAGAAAGGGAAACATGTTTTTTGCCATTAAAGGACATCTAAGCTAAATTCTTAATTTGTCCTTTTGAGGGTAACTGCGACCTGCTCCTCTTTTCTCCCCCTCACCAGCCAGCTTTCTTTTTTCTTTTCTCTTTTTAGGAGTGACTCTTTCAGTTACTTTGTGCTATATGTTCACTTGTCTGGATGCCTGAGGCCTGCGACTGTGTTCTACATTCCATATGCCCCTACCCGGAATCTGCGTTCCACTACTCAAAATCTATTTTCTGCCCCCTCTATTCGTGAACTATTTCTTGACTCTACCCGCAAAGCCATCTTCTCAGTCACTGCCCCCACGTTATGGAAAGCCCTTCCGTCAGATCTTAGACAAGAAACATCCCTTGAAGAATTCAAATGTAAACTAAAAACATTCCTTTTTAAAGACGCCTACTCACTCTGATGTCATTCACTTAGAGCCCTAACAGCCTCTACGCAATCGTCAGTACCGAACTGAAGCGCTTCTTTTGAAGCGACTCCTACCAGGGCTGTGGAGTTGGAGTCGGAGACAATTTTGGGTGCCTGGAGTCGGAGTTATGGGTACCAGAAACTGAGGAGTCAGATTCCAAGGATATCTGCTGACTCCACAGCTGTGAGCAGGGCTGTGGAGTCGGAATTGGAGTTGGAGACAATTTTGGGTGCCTGGAGTCGGAGGTACCAGAAACTGAGGAGTCAGAGTCAAAGGATATCTGCTGACTCCACAGCCCTGAGCAGGACTGTGGAGTCGGAGTTAGAGTCGGAGAAAATTTTGGGTACCTGGAGTCAGAGTCATGGGTACCAGAAACTGAGGAGTTGGAGTCGAAGGGTTTATCCATATCCCTGACCCCCCATCCTACCCTAGTGTCCTAAGCCCCTCCGTCTCTTCCCTCCCTTTTAAGATTTTATTTTTTCATTGTATTTAAGCTCTTACCTATTCCCATTTTTTCTTTTTGTTCCAGTCAGTCTATTTGTTCTGTCGTCCCTGCCACTTTTTACTTTTAAGTTTTTGTTTTATTTTAAAAATATTTTTATAATTATAAACCGTTGAGGTATGCTTTTGATAAACGGCAAATCAAAGATTAAATAAACTTGAAACTTGATTCCTCTGATCTACCTCCACAACTGTACAAAAAGAGGTGTAATTTTGGTATTTCCACAATTCTGTCGAATTAGGGAATGGAGGGAAAGCACAAAGATACAAACAAACTCATGCTATTAATGAAAACCGCTATGCACCAAAACAATATTGACCAGTGAAAGAAAAAGCCTCAGAGAACCACCCAAACATCTTAGGCAAAAAAAAACAACCTTTTGCTTCTGGTTAATTGTAGGACTTTACAGAAAAATAGCCAGCTAGAAATATCAATGTGGAAAACCACTAATTGCAGTAAAACATATTGAAAAAAACAACAGGCCGACGATCGTTTCGTGGCTGGGATGCCACTGCCTCAGGCCTCAAATGAAATCCAGGCTCTCCGCACCACAATTATCTGCTCTGTGTTAGATGGATTGATTTTAAATTGTCTGCGTCATTTCCATTCATGAAGAATATTGGTTCTTAAAAGCTCTTGGTCAAGAACATGGCTTCCACAGTTCTCTTTTTCCTGTGGAATCATCTGGTGATTTTGTTGTTTTGGACTTATGAGCTGAACTTCACAAGCTGTCTTATTCCAGGAAAATATTAACAGCTCAGTGAGTATTTTGAAAGCTCAATTTTTACCACACATCTATTGTAAAGTTACCTTTTGCATATGTTTAACCAACTCATTACTATTCATATAATGGAGGAACAGTCAGAAGATAGAATGAGGGTGGCAACTAAACACCATTATATATTCAGCTGCTATGTGAATAAGGTATGTAGAAGTCCTTTTACTAAGACGCAGTAAAAACAGAACTTAGCGAATCCTTACAAGGGTCTAACTTGTTGATACAGAAGCGTCCACTCTTCATGCTCGACACGCCCACTCAAAAAATGCAAAAAAAAGTTATTTAGTGTGTGATTAACACTCATGTATTCAAAAACTAATGGGTGATGCTCTTGCATACCCCGCAGTAGTCCAATTTTTGCTGCATTAGGTTCGTATAGTGCTCTGTAGTTTTTTTAAGGGTTGCCTACACATGTATTCAGCCCCACTGACTATTCATATAGCAGGATTGAATATACTTAATAATTTAAGTGGCAATGCCAGCGCCAAAAAGTGACCTTCGCTATCAAAAATTATCCCTGTGATGAACAGAAGCGCTATATACTCAGATCAGTTGTTAAAGATGTTTTTTTTAAAAAAAAAAAACCCATTCTATTCACTATCACAGTCCTCACTGCGACGCTTTGTGGAGCGAAAGAAAACGAGAAATAAGTTGCAAACACCTTCATTATCATTTCAGTTCAACTGTGGCCTTGTTCTGACGTAGAACAGTCAAGACGTTAAAAACAGCAGAACCCTGGGACAATGAACTGGAGAGCAGCAGGAACTTTCAAAGAGTTGAGAAATCAACCCTGCTTTTGCTGGTTTCAGATGGTCGAGGGGTGGGTGCAGCACTTTTGTGGGTTGCACTGCACATCACAGGCACAGGCTGTAACATAAAACATCAAAGTCGGGATGAATCAGACACCGCGAAGTGCGCTAAACCATCTACTCACAAGAAAAGAGGCCTCGGCATTTATCTAGGACACTCCCTAACCCGCTCCTACAGGAAATTATCGCACAGACAGGCTGCCACTAAAGTGAACTACAAAGTGAACACGTATGAGGCCACCTTTGGGGCATATGGAAAGCTTTTAAATTAGATTTTGCAGTTCATTAAGGATGTGATAACATTGTAATGTTCTTGGCTACTTTATGGAAGGTTGAGAAACATTTTCCTAAAGGGTCATCTTACTAAAACTAAAACACTATACCGAGCTTCTCAGGTTATAAAGCCATTACAGTAATACAGCACTAGAATGTACTCTAATTCGTTTTGAAGATCAATGGGACCTTGATTGATATGTACCATAATCTCAGTGCCCAAGAGCTTTATAAATCCCTGAGGAAATTATACGCCAGTTAACCTTGGCCCGTAGCTGGGATCGTTCCACACAGCGCAGAAACTTAATGGTGTTATTTCCCTAGTACAAACAGCTAGTTCCTTCAGCTTATTAAAATGCAGTGCAAATTAACATTGCATTTTTAATTTTATCGTATTAGCTGAGTGTCAAAAAAAAAAAAAAAAGGTACTATATTAAAAATGTCTTTGAAGCTTGAGGTTAAAAAGACCCAGAATGAACGCTGCTCTGGTACAGTGTCTTTAATCCTGTCATTGCAAGAAGTTGCTTATCTGGGGGTTGTTGTTTTTTTTTTTAATTTAAAGTTTTATTAGATTTCAATCTTAATTACCAAGCATAACTTGTACAGAAAGCAAAATTAGACATGTCAATTCCATCATATAAAACAACATCAAGAAAACAAGAGTAAATTTGACTAATTATGCTCAAGTCCTCAAATTAAATCCAAAATGTCATAATCTAGCGAGAAAAACAGAGGAAAATTCCATTAAGATTATGTCTGGTCAAAAGAGTTGATTTAGGTGTAAATTCCATCAAAATAGGGCTCAGGGTTGTTCTTTTTCCAAACGGGTTAAGGACAAAAAGGTTGCTTATCTGGTTTTAATACATTACTGATTTTTGTATTCAAGGTGGAGAACCTCATGAGATGCTGGAGGTCATTATACCTGAGGCTCTTTTCCCATAAACATTAATATTTTTAATTAAAGCAAACTTGGCATTAACTCATGGTTAAATGTTTCCAACAATACATTTTGAAGAAGATGATGCTATTTTGTATCCTTATGGCTTTCTTGAAAAGTTTTTCATCTTTGAAAAGACCCATTTACTAAACATTTCCCAGGTGCACATAGGGAGACACCTGGATTAAGAGGGCGGGGTAGGCATCTCCCCAGGCGTTATTCCTTCAGGCCCAGATAAATGGTGCCAATATCAGTGGCCACCGATCGCATGTCGATCACGCATCGGCGCCATTTACAGAATCGCGCCTGTGGGTAAAGTTAGCCATTGGGAATGCAGGCCTATATTTCTGGCACCGATCTTTGTGTGAATTGCACCTACGTAGGTATTTTAGGCTGCCTAACGCCATTTCTGGCATTGGCCACACCCACAGTAGCGTTCTGTGAACTTCATAGAAAGGGTGCCAGATGTGCATCTCACCATAACCCCCTTAAAATTTATGGTGAGCCCTCCAAGCCTACTAAACCCATTTGTCTACCACCCTAAATGCCCTTATGGCAGCAGGTAGCACCTATATAGCAGTATAGTAAGGTTTTTGGTGGCCTCACACTTTTCACCATAAAAGCAGCAGTTAAGAGTGGCTCATGGGCCTGGCTCTTCATCTTACTAGTTCATTAGCTCACCCATCAGGCCACTTAACCCTTTCAGGACCAAGGGACATATTTGTCCCATAACTTTAAAATCCTATAAATTTTGATTGGGATAGTCTACAGTTCTAAATTTGATATGTACGGATTCCATATGATACTGCCTTTATGTAAACAAACTGGTTCCGACATTCATTCATTAGCGTCGTTGCCAGATTGACGAGAAGATTCACTTGCCACACTGTCCATAAGCCAGAAGTGTGATTTTTTTAAATAAAAATAATGATGTTTCACAAAAAAAAATCAATTTTTTGGCATCTGCAAGCCCTTTTTACCATAAAAATGTCGTCAAAACCACAAAAATTGGCCTACGATCCTTATGGTCCTGAAAGGGTTAAGACACCTGTCTGCTTCTCTACTAGGCTTTCCCACACCAGGTGCTGCTGTTCTAGAGACAGCTATGTACTCTTTCATTCAGATCTTTGTGGGGTGGGAGAGTATGAGGGAAGTCATTACTTCATCCCTTTAGTGTCCATCTGGGCAGTTTGGGTTCCGCTTTGGCACTTATTTTAAAGTGGACCTATTTTAAAAGTGTCTAAGTTCCATCCTGGACGCCTTGGGAAATGTCCGATTATCACCGCAAGACATCCAAAGGCTAAGCACGCCCCTAACACGCCCACGCCACACCCATAACACACTGTGGCTAAGAAGCCTAGCAAGATGTACAGAAAGTCAGCTTTGAAAATCGGCAAATGGATGGTTTTGGCGAAAAAAAAAAAAAAAAAATGACCAAGTGCAGATTTATGCCATTTTTGGGACATCTTAGTGTTTTGAAATTGCCCTACAAGGCTCCCTTTTCTTTCTTTTTTTATGTTGGTCCTCCCATATGTCTGGACCATTAATAGAAAGCGGATTAAAGGGTGGATATAAAAAGTGCACTTCCATGCTAGCGTGATCAAACCTCATGATCATACATTATTAATAAAAAGGTACCATTGCCTACAGTAGGAGATGCATTACATAACTATCACATAATAAGATGACAAGTTTGTCCAATATTCCGCATGGCTCCTGGTTGGCTAAACAGCACAAAGCTGCCTAAAAGCTAATATTCAGCGTGAGATGACCACTGAATATTACTTTAAAGGCGTCCAAATCATGCCACTTAAATAGCTGATCTATCTTAGGCCGCTATAAACTTAGCTGACTAATGCTTAACTGTCCTCTCAAAAGATTCCTTGATAGAACTTTTGCCTTCCAAGCAGCCAAGTCGAACCCATGGCTAGCACAGATGATACTCGAGGCCCCCACTTACCTATCATTCAGAAAACTACTAAAAACGTACCTTTTCAGCAAACACGACCCTTAATAATCCATTCACCTCACATGACACTTACCCCACCCCTGCCCCCTTCCTCCTTCACCAGTCCCTCCCTCCCCCACTCTCTACCTCCCCTACCTAGCTCGATCAAACCTGCAATTTCTGTAATATTGTTGTAAACCTGCCCTCTTTGCAGACAGTTAAGAATCGCTGTAATTTCACGGCTGACTGCGGCAAATCACTGTAATTTATCGTAATTCAGCCTGCAATTTGCTGTTAAAAATACTTCTAATTATGCTGTAAATCTGCTTCTAATTTTGTAAACCTACTTCTAATTTTGTTGTAAATCTGCTATTCAATGCAGATCATTTGCTAATTGATGTAAACCGCCTAGAACTCACTGGATATGGCGGTATATAAGAATAAAGAATAATAATAATAATAATAATAATAATTTCAATTTATCCAGCTAAATTAATAGCAACTAAAAATAGACCGTATATTCGATACCGATCACTGGAAATAGTCCGGCATTACATTTCCAAGCTCAGCGCTGACTGCGGTTGTCAGCCCAGCTAACTCCCATGGTCTGAATATCAGTCTCGGAGTCTTTAAGTAGTGTTTCTCAACCTCTTCAAGTCAAGTACCCCCTAAGCCTACCAAATACCAACCGCTGCACGTAGTTGGCCCACAAGCCTTCCCTCTTGACGCCAATTCTGACGTCGGAGAGAAGGTTCCGGTTCAGCAATGCAGCGTGTGAATCGCTGCCTGCGTTCCTGCATGGAGTGCTGATGGGGGAGGAGAGAGCCAGTCCGGCTCCAAGAAGTAACAGGGTTGGCTTTGGGGGGTGGAGGGTGGTGCAGCAGACAGGCAGGCAGGGAGGGATCCCCAGCAGCGGCTTCAGTAGGGGATGGGTGGGCGGACAGGAATAGATCCCCGGCGGCCCACGCATGTTGAGAAACACTGTTTTAGTAAACCCAACCCTCAATATGAAAAAATATATATATATTGGGAGTCAAACACATAAAAGATTGTAGGAGAGTGCATTGGATAATGTGTGTTTTTTGCTTTACATTTTTATTTCATTAGCATTTCAGCACAAGCTAAAATGCAACAAAGGAGCTTCTTTGTGTGTCGTTTCAGCAGGGAAGCAATAGAAAAAGGGAGAAAGAAGGTCACGGCTTCCCTGCTGTTTCAAAATGACAGTACATCCCTAGGAAGTACTCAGTGAGGCTGATGAGCTATTCTCTATTAAAATAGATGGCGTGATATATTTTGGATATGGCTAATCGGCAAAGCTGTTGAAGCATGGTAATATAGTCGTGCTACTGGAGAACAGGAATATGCAAAAGCTTAATGTTTTCCAATTCAGTTCAAATTACTGGAAAAAAAGATAATAGAACCTTAAAAGCTCAGCAAACACCCTTTCCAAGTGTTCCCTTAAACGGTGCTTTGATTTTAAAGTCAATAAAACAGAGTGTAGCTTAGAAAATATATTATGGGAAATCATGTCCACCTGTCAACATTTTGAGCTCTCTCTCATGTGTTGACAATTATGGAAATGAGTGACTCTGTGTTGCAGCAATAAACTCATGGTAAACATCTCAAAGGATGACGGTTAATGCTTCAGACGCTGAAAGTACCTTTGTAAGCATCAGCATCGGCTCACCTTAAAAAGCAAATCTTTTTTCCCATACCGCAGCTCCTTCAGTTGTGCTTGAATCTTTCTGGACTGTAAGAGAAATGAATGAAAGAATGAATTAGCACGCCAGGCAGCATATCATAAAGTCCACAGGAATAACAGACTCTAATTGAAATTAAAATAAATGAATACACAAGGTAAACATTCAAAAATTTGCAGTGTTTCACTTAGGGGTCCTTCTACTAAGCTGTGCTAAGAAATGAGCTTAGTGGATCAGATTCTGTATAGGATGTCCACATTCGTCACTGCTAAACACCCTAATCAAGAATGCCTAACAACCCCTAGCTTGCAACTTTTTTAAAAATATAATTGACGTGGTAATTGACTATGCTGATTTTCAACCAATTTTTTTAAAAAAAACCTTAAATTACCAATTAAGAGTTCCGCATGGAACTCTTAGGACACCTAGAGCCACCTAATTTGAGGTGCCTATTGTTAGGTGCCATTGACTTGTGTTCGAGTGCTAGAGACTTGCTGAATTGCGGATCTGAAAAGAAATCGGTTTAGTGCCAGTCTGGAAAGGTTCTCCAGCATCATCCCCATGGCTGTCAACATGTCCAGCCATTTGATTGCAGGTCACTCTCTTCACCTGGTTCCTTCGATCTTCCCAAATATGATATCCTCCAGCGATCTCTCTCTCTTCCGACGGTGTGACCAAAATAAGACAGTCATAACTTCATCATGTGACATAGCTGGTTTGATCTCTTCCAGAATCGATTTGTTAGTTCTTCTGGCGGTCCACGGCATGCCTAAAATCCTTCTCCAGAACCAAAGCTCAAATGAGTCAATCTTCTTTCTGTCTTGTTTTCCGTAGAGGTGCCTACCTGAAAAGTAGGCGTAGTTGGGGGCAGAGAATAGGCATGGTAAACTTAGGTGTCAATAGGCATGCAAGAGAGGCACCGTTAAATTAGGCCAGATAAAACCTTGCAGTTGACAGATAACTGCACAGAGTGGAATCTACAATTTAGGCGGGCTTAGGGGCCATTTATAGAATCTGACCCAGTGTGTCCATACGCAGACCTGTCCCATGTGCTAAGCCCATTTCTAGTGTAGCCATCAAAGATGGCTTTAATCAATTTGTTTCACTAGTGGAATAATCTCCCTTTAAATGTGACCTTAGAGTAGAATTACCCACACGGCTGATTTTTTAGCTTTCAATGGAGTAATATGTTTGAAGTTATACAGATGTGTGGTAAACAAACAGATGCCACCACTGAAAATACACTTTATCAATGGGATCCAAGATGGCAGCCATATACTAAACTGTTACATCGTGTCTCTTACCTCTTGTAGTTTTGTTTGCAGTGGAAATTCTCTCGTACAGGGAATTGTAAGGATAGACATTTGAGCTAGCCCTCTTGGTCTCCTGCAATGCCCTGTTTGTGTCCCATGGACTGTTATATTATCTGAGCTGGAGGTCAGTAACTGAGTCCAGATGATGGACTATATGGACAAGTTCAGGTTAAGGAATGACTGGACCAGTTATATGGTGCCAAAACAATGCTGAGCTCAGATTTCAAAATTGTCCCACTACAGGTGAGGGCAATGAGCTCTCTGATCTCGCAAGTGAAATGGTGTCTTTGGAGGAAGAGTTTGTCATGGTTGGAAGGGAAGCCATTTCTGCCTCTGTACTAAATGAGGGGAGTCCTTTGGAAAATTATGTCAATAGCCTAAGTAGCAGCCTAAGCAGGAGAGGAATGGCATCCTGGCTCCCCTGGTTTCAGAGGAGCATTCAATAGAGCCATGTCAGCATCGATTATGGAGAAGCATTTGATTATGTTTCTTGATACAATCTGACTTGCAATTTCAGATTTAGGTAAAATCTTAATTCCAGCCTTTAATTATTTAACTCCATAACTCTTTATTAGGACAGTAATTAGGATTGCTATTTTGCAATCTGTCTAGTTTGAGGTAGAATAGAGGTGAGTAAATAAATAGACCAACATCCAGAATATTCTAATCTGTGTCTGTAAAGATAGAACTGGGTCTACTGGTTTTCAGATGACTTTTATAAGAATTCTGTTCAGGTTAAGGCCAGGGATCAGACTCAACCATAGCTTCTGCACCAGCACATGTATGATTTTCACTCCATGGTGTTCAGGGCTGATGTGAACAGAATGAGATGTGAAAATTAAATATAGGAAAGACTTTCTAGTGGTGACACAGATGGACAGTGCTGTGTTTTAAGCCGAGCTCAAGGCAGGGTCAAGAGAAGGAGTACCAGAAGCCAGACTGCAGCGAAATGATAAATTCAACCTTTGTGGAGATATAATCATGCAGCTGCTGAACTCAAACACACTCACCCTGCTGACATTCCCACTGAGCAAATTTGACATTTGCTTTTGAGAGCATTCTCTGGTAATATCTTGTTAAACAAGGGTCTAAAATGTTGTACATTATTTCTGTTGAAAAACCTTGCAGTGAGTTTGCTTCTGTCATCGGAATGTTGAGTAGATTTTTGCATGTGGGATTTTTTATTTATTTTTTTTTTTGGGGGGGGGTTTGTTTGGAGATTTTATAAAAAATGTCATCTACCTTCTCATGACTGTTATTAATTCTGAAAATGAAATTTTATTTTGGCATAAAAGAGAGAATTCTCAGCAAAGATCTGTTCCTTTTTTCATTCCGGTGATAAGAACATAAGAACATAAGAAGCGCCATCTCCGGATCAGACCTTCGGTCCATCAAGTCCGGCGATCCGCACACGCGGAGGCCCTGCTAGGTATTCACCTGGCTTATTTTATAGCCAACCATATCTTTATATGCCTATCTCAAGGAGATATGCATCTAGTTTGCTTTTGAAACCTAGGACTGTCGATTCCGCAATAATCTCCCCTGGGAGAGTATTCCAGATGTCAACCACTCTCTGTGTGAAGCAGAACTTCCTGACATTAGTCCTGAACTTGCCCCCCCTTAGCTTCATTTCATGTCCTCTTGTCCGTGTCAAATTGGACATTGTAAATAATCTTCTCTGCTCTATTTTGTCAATTCCTTTCAGTATTTTGAAGGTCTCGATCATATCCCCACGCAGTCTCCTTTTCTCAAGGGAGAACAATCCCAGTGTTTTAAGTCGATCCTCATATTCCAGTTTCTCCATACCCTTCACTAGTTTAGTTGCTCGTCTCTGCACCCTCTCCAGCAGTTTTATATCCTTCTTTAGGTAGGGAGACCAATGTTGGACGCAGTATTCCAAGTGGGGTCTGACCATTGCCCTATAAAGCGGCATTATAACTTTCTCCGATCTACTCGAGATTCCTTTCTTTATCATGCCCAACATTCTATTTGCCTTATTTGCCGCTGCCACGCATTGTGCCGACGGCTTCAGGGTCCTATCTATCAGTACACCCAGATCTCTTTCTTGTTCACTTTTTCCCAGAGTTGCACCTGACATTCTGTACTCGT
This sequence comes from Geotrypetes seraphini, assembly GCF_902459505.1. Lineage (NCBI taxonomy): Eukaryota > Metazoa > Chordata > Amphibia > Gymnophiona > Dermophiidae > Geotrypetes > Geotrypetes seraphini. Next base: position 3,071,107 of record NC_047102.1, read on the forward strand.
ATTCCTTATTTTTACTGCCTAAATGCATTACCTTGCATTTCTCCACGTTGAACTTCATCTGCCATTTCTCCGCCCATTTTTGTAACCGACACAAATCGCTCTGGAGTTCCTCACTGTCCTCCTGCGATCTGATTGCCCGGCAGAGTTTTGTGTCGTCTGCAAACTTGATGATCTCACTGGATGTTCCGTTTTCCAGGTCATTGATATAAATATTAAAAAGGATCGGCCCAAGTACCGAGCCCTGGGGCACACCACTAGTCACTCTCTCCCAGTCGGAGAACTTCCCATTTATGCCCACTCTCTGCTTTCGGTTTTCCAGCCATTTGCCTATCCATCTTTGTATATCTCCCTCTATGCCATGGCTTTGTAGCTTCCTGAGAAGTCTTTCGTGTGGAACTTTGTCAAATGCTTTCTGGAAGTCCAAGTATATTATGTCCACCGGCTTTCCACTATCAATTTGCTCGTTCACGGTCTCAAAGAATTGGAGTAAATTCGTCAGACACGATTTCCCTTTCCTGAATCCATGTTGACTGGGTTTCATCAAGTCGTGTGTGTCCAAGTGCTGAACTATGCTATCCTTGATCAGTGATTCAATCATCTTGCCGGGGACAGACGTAAGACTCACAGGTCTATAGTTGCCCGGTTCTCCTCTCGATCCTTTTTTGAAAATTGGCGTGACGTTCGCTTTCCTCCAGTCGTCTGGTATCTGACCAGTTCTGATTGACAGGTTTGCAAGTTTTTGCAATAACTCTCCAATTTCAATCTTCAATTCCTTCAAGACTCTCGGGTGAATTTCATCCGGTCCAGGTGATTTGTCACTTTTAAGTTTGTCGATCTGATAGTATATCTGGGCTAAGTCCACTTCAACTGTGGTGAGGCTGTCTTCTATTTCTCCTGCAAACACTTTCTCCGCTTCAGGTATTGTTGAGGTGTCCTCCTTCGTAAAAACGGACGCAAAGAAGGAATTTAGTTTGTCTGCGATTTGTTTATCTTCCTTGATGTACCCTTTTCTTCCCTTGTCGTCCAGGGGTCCCACTGCCTCTTTTGCAGGTTTTTTTCCCTTTCACGTATCTAAAGAAGGGCTTGAAGTTTTTGGCCTCCCGGGCTATTTTTTCCTCATAGTCCTGTTTTGCTTCCCTCACCGCCTTGTGACATTTCTTCTGTTCATCTTTATGTTTGTTCCAGGCTTCGGTTGTCTTCGTGCATTTCCATTTTTTGAAAGAGTCCTTCTTTACCTTTATGGCTTCCTTCACCTGTATGGTAAGCCATGCCGGTTCTCTTTTGCCTTTAGTTCTCCGATCTTTGGAAATCCTCGGAATGTAGAGATCTTGTGCTTCTGCAATAGTATTTTTCAATAGGCACCATGCCTGATCTACTGTTTCAAGTTTGTCCACCATCTTCTCGAGTCGTTTTGTTACCATGGCTCTCATGCAATCGTATTTACCCTTTTTAAAGTTTAAGGTGGTGGTTAAGGTTTTGACATGTTTCCCTTTCCCGATGTCAAGTTTAAAGTTGATTACATTGTGATCACTCGTTCCCAGTGGAACCATGACTTCTACTTCTGTTATCGGTCCAGTGAGACCATTTAGGACCAAGTCCAAGGTGGCGTCGCCTCTTGTCGGCTCTTTTACCATTTGCTCCAGGAAGCAATCCCCTAGCACCTCCAGGAACTTGGCCTCCTTGCCGCAGTTGGAGGCTCCTAGTTTCCAGTCTATTCCTGGGAAATTGAAGTCTCCCAATATAACTACATTGCCTGTCTTGCATACTTGTTTGATTTCCTCCATCATTTCTGAGTCAGTGACTTCCGCCTGTCCTGGGGGACGATAGTAAAGGCCAATTTTTATATCTGCGCCATTGCGACCAGGAATTTTGATCCAGAGGGACTCCAGCTTCTCTTTCCTGTCTGTTGTACTCATTCCAACAGAATCTATTTCTTCCTTAACATATAGGGCAATACCTCCACCTTTCTGCCCTTCTCGATCTCTTCTATATAGTTTGTATCCCTGTAGTACTGTGTCCCATTTGTTTTCTTCATTCCACCATGTTTCTGTTATGCCAATGATATCCATGTTCTCATGTCTTGCTATCGTCTCTAGTTCTCCCATTTTGTTTCCTAGACTTCTAGCATTTGTATACATACATCTAAGTTCCCTTCGTGTTACCTTTTTGGACCTTCTACTCTTGGCTGTCCTTACAGTTTCATTTACGGTATCCTTTACTGCTCCTGTGTTATCTCCCATGTTTGCTGTGTGGTCATCCCCTCCTGTGTCTGAGTTGTCCTTTCCTGCTTGTTCTCCTTTGTTGGCTGTGAGGTCGACCTCTCTTGTGTATGAGTAGTGGTCCTTTGTTCCTACGTCGGGGCATCCTGTTGTCCGTGCCATCGACCGGTTGTCGACTGTCGGCTTTCCCCTGTCCTTCAGTTTAAAGCCTTCTCTATTGCTTTCTTCATGTTGCCTGCCAAAACTCTTGCTCCTTCCTTGTTGAGGTGTAGTCCATCCCTTCTGCAATTAACATGAAATCTGAGATTCTCTGCCGCTTGGTTAGAGCTGTTGTAGTTACGGGAAGGGCTCTGAAATTGGAAAGTTTTAAGTTTGCTTTGTTTTAAGATCACTTAACATTTCAGTTTGTTTTCACATTTTGAGTTTTTCAGATCATTTCCCTTCCAAGTCAGTGGGTCAAGACGTTTTGCACGTTCAAAGTTCATTTTGCACAGGTTGTTGAGATTGAGATGGAGACATCCAAGGGAGGATGTGCTGAGTTCCACCAGTATTTTACATAAGAACATAAGCACATGTGCAGGTGTGATGCGATGTCTGATGTCATGCGCGCTTACGCATGACATCACTTTGCCCTCCTGACATGGTCCCAGCTGGAAGCTTTTCAAACTCAGACAAAGTGCCGGGTTTTGAAAAGCCGTCCGGACATATCCTCTACAAAGAGGACACCTCCGGGTAAATCCAGATGTCTGGTAACCTTAGTTTTGGTACCTTGGAGCACGTGAGTGGAGAACTCTTGGGGGAAAGGAAAAGCTGGATAGCACGAAGATGCTCCTTGGAGATGTAGCAATACTCAGGAAGAGGCAAATGAAGTCCGCAGATATGCATTACTGTGTCTGGTAAGGTACCCATTTTTCTTGCCGCCATAAGAACATAAGATTTGCCACTGCTGGGTCAGACCAGTGGTCCATCGTGCCCAGCAGTCGGCCCTTAGGTCAAAGACCAGTGCTCTATTTGAGTCTAGCCTTACCTGTGTATGTTCTGCTCCAGCAGGAACTTATCCAACCTTTTCTTGAATCCCTGAAGGGTGATTTCCCCTAGAACAGCCTCTGGAAGAGCGTTCTAGATTTCTACCACTCTCTGGGTGAAGAACAACTTCTTTACGTTTGTACAGAATCTATTCCCTTTTAACTTTAGCGAGTGCCCTCTCGTTCTCTTCGCCTTGGAGAGGGTGAACAATCTCTCTTTCTCTACTAAGTCAATTCCTTTCAACATCTTGAATGTTTCATGTACCACTCTGTACCACTCTATTGACTAAACCAGTGGTTCCCAACCCTGTCCTGGAGGAACACCAGGCCAATTGGGTTTTCAGGCTAGCCCTAATGAATATGCATGAAGCAAATTTGCATACCTATCACTTCCATCATATGCAAATCTCTCTCATGCATATTCATTAGGGCTAGCTTGAAAACCCGATTGGCCTGGTGTTCCTCCAGGACAGGGTTGGGAATCACTGGACTAAACTGTAACAATTACATTAGTGAATACGAATGCGACTAACATACACTAAACCTAGACTCTAATGCAAGCTTTGAACACAGTAAACATGTCTATCGTTAAAACAATGACTCCTAGAATTTGAAAACCTGAAGCACACTCACCTCTTCTGTGTGAATGCCACAAAGCTTGTTTCCTGACAGCAGCTTGGTCTTCAGGCTTTTGTTCTAAGGAGAGAACATGACTGTATTTCTGAGTCATGTTAAAATATTAAAGTATCCTTGAAATATTTAAGTACACAGAATGCATTTTTTAAAAATACACAGGGAGGTTTTTCAACATGTTGGATGATGAACATAAAAGCCACGCTTGTAAAGTAAGAAAATGCAAGCATCCTGTGGATTTTGAGCTAGAATACCCATCTTAGAAACACAATGCACAAGCTGAGCTTTCACACTGCTTTATCAATTAAGTCTGGAATGGATTTATTTTGACTTGAAATAATGAGAGTCAAACACTCGCTGTGCAACCCCGGGTTCAGTATCCGCAGATGATGTTTCGCTCCTTTCTTAAATGATTTAATTTGAAGGAGAGGGGGGGGAAAAAAGCAAACTGCATCCCATATCCTTCAGAATAGGCCTGCTGGGGAACAAAATTCTGTCTCCAAATGCAGGTGCTCAGAAGGCAGTCTCGCTCTGCACTAATGAAATACGACAGAGAGTCCTGTAGTCTTGATAAGAAAAGCATAATATGTTGGCTCTTTCGCTCTAATTGTGGTTCATTTTTCTCTTAATTTCCCTTCCTGGAACGTAGTGCATCAGACTTTTAAATTTTGCAGCCTTTTCACAGCTGGCCAAGAGTAAACAGTAATGCTGGTGTTAAGCTTTCCTTTGTTTTTTACCCTTCAGGCAGTCAAACCCTCTGTAGTTTAAGTAAAACCGAAACTTGAACAACAAATCATATACAGTAACATGGCAGAATCCTTTTAGCTGTGCATGAAGATTTGGGTCCTAAGGGCTTCTTTTAATAAACAGCGGTAGAGGTTTCTACCGTGGGCTGGCAAGTTTAAATGCTTTCACGGATTCTATGAGCGTCAGAGCGTTTAACTTGCCAACCTACGCTAAAAACCTCTACCGCTGTTTAGTAAAATCCAGCTTGAGTCACTAAGGGTCCCTTTTGCTAAGTTGCACTAGTAAATGGACTTTGCTCTGAGGAGAAATTTCTACACATGGCGCTGAGCCTTAGGTTCTGCTTTCATGCTAAACTTGTGGTACAAACAGCTGCAGTGGCACAGCGTGGTTGAGAGGCAGCTGGGGCTCTTCTGCACATACGCCTCTTCCTTTCTCCCACACCTTAGCTTCCCCAGCACGTGCAGCATCTCTAACTTGCTGCTTGCGCCCCTCTGACGTCACTTCCTGGTTGTGGGACATAGAAGTGATGTCAGAGGGAGTGTTGGCACCTGCATGGGCAGGAAGTTGGAGATGCTACTCGCACTGGTGAAGAGCTTGAGGTTTAGTTGGGGGGGGGGGAGTGAAGGCATGCACACAGCAGGGGAGGAGTTGGAAGGAGCGGGGACTAAGATGACCTCCTTACCACGCCATAGCTCCAAAACACCAAAAGAGGCAAAAACAGCAAATCACTGCAAAACCACACTTACACACCCATTTATAAGAACATCATGTGTAAAGAGGGCATGACTATGAGTAGTCCAGGGGCATTCCCTTAAAACAGGGGTGTCCAGCCTCAGCCCTTGCTAGCTGGGGTTTTCAGAATTTTCCCAATGACTATGCATAAGATTTATTTGCATACAATGGAAGCCAATTCGTGCAAATCTCATGCAAATTCATTGGGGAAATCCTGAAAACTGTAGGTTGACCTGGAACCTTCTCTGATGTCAGAATTGACATTGGGGGGAAGGCTTGTGGGCTGGCCATATGCAGTGTGTGAGTTGCTGCAAGTGCTATGGCTCGTCCCTGCATGGAATTGCTCCTGAGGAGGGGAAGGATGGAGCGTGTCAGCTCCAGTGAGATGGTAAGGTCAGCTTTGGGGGTGGGGTGCAGTGGGCGGGCAGACAGGGAGGGAGGGATCCCCGTGGTGGTGGCTTCAGCGGGAGGCAGGGAGGGATCCCTGGCGGAAGGTTGCATGCCCCCAGCAGGTGGCCAGCATACCACATGTTGAGAAACACTGTTCTGTAGTTTAGTCATGGAGACTGGACCCTACAAAGGCTGTGTTTCAGCAGAAATCTGCCTTCCTCAGGGGTCCTGATAATGATTCGCAATTAGAGTTTAAATGAAAAGGCTGTCAGTGAATGACACAATCCAAAAAAAATCTTAAATAAAAACAAATGAGGATGACGAATAAGAACAAGTAATGAATTGATTACTAATATGAATTATAAATAATGTGGATCTTTCTGTATGAGTTTCACAGTTCTGATCTCAGACTGCTCTTGGCTCAATAAGTTAGCCTAAAGAGCCAATGGACTATATTGAAAGAGAAATCCGGAAGACTGACTGGTGATGCGCATCTGCGGAGTCTAACGTACGACAATGACGTGAAACCAATGGATAAGCATTGATGACGTGACTCAGTTGAGAATAAGTTACAGTTCTCTCCTGAAATCTATCAGAGACCTGGAGGCCATGTGAATAATCTGCCCTACCATTACGTAAACCGTTATTTCAAACACTATGATCATGATTCTTTGGAGGCTTTTCTGCAGGCCCTTCTGACTAATCTCTGGCAATTAGTGAACTCCTTATTTGTCAACATTCAATCAATATCACCTGCAATTGACAGGCATTTAATACTGTCTACATGAAAACAAAATAATCGTTCTGCAGTATAACAGGCTATAGTATTTATACCAGCTCCTGCTACCAATATCCACCGGATACTTATTATCTAGGTCTTGCTGGTCTTTAAAAATAAATGCTCAAGCATCCAGGGTTTTTTGAAAATATAACTCAGGGGCAGTTCGGTCCATTAGGGCTTCCATTTCTAGCATTAAACTTTAACAAGTTTTGCTGTGTTTAATATTAGAAACTAGTGCTGGATTTTTACTGATAGAAAGTAGTATTGGATTCTATTGCAATATCTGATTGTATAAGGATATTACATCAGTACCTGATCAGGAAGAGAGAAACATTAATACGTTCTGTGAACTTTGTTACTCCCTCATTTTTGCCTCCACAAGGGCCAAAACATTCCTCCCCCCCCCCCCTCCATTAGATCAGGAGGAACAAGGAGATAGTTCACCCCAAAATTCTGTTCTTAGCACTTCAGAAGGACAGAGAGAGAAAGAGAGACATAGAGAGAGTTTGCATAGATTTAGGAATCTTTCACCTCCCTGATACCTAACTAGGAGGTACCATTCATTGCTCATTTCTATTGTGGACCCTCTAACAGGTAATAGGGAGTGGAAAAATTTTGCAACTATGGAGATACTTTAAAGATTGCAAAGGCCTTTAGGCATAGATGGGATTCCGGCGCCTTGAATTTCTTTTAAAAGCACTTTTAAATGGTGTTTTCCTCTTAACTTAGGCACCAGGAAAAGGGGATAGAAGGATATAGATAGAGAATTACTATACAGGTCCTCGACCTGATGGGCCGCCGTGTGACATAGTAACATAGTAGATGACGGCAGATAAAGACCCGAATGGTCCATCCAGTCTGCCCAACCTGATTCAATTTAAAATTTTTTTTTTTTTCTTCTTAGCTATTTCTGGGCGAGAATCCAAAGCTTTACCCGGTACTGTGCTTGGGTGCTTGTGAGCGGAGTGCTGGGCATGATGGACCTCTGGTTTGACCCAGCAGAGGCACTGCTTATGTTCTTATGTTCACTCAAGTTAAGGTGTCATTTTGGATTTGTGCATACTTTCACAGCTCGTGGTATAAAGGCAGGGCTTTCCTAACAGTGGTAAAGGAGGCTGGAGACACCTTTTGTAAGGCACTCTGTTGGTATAGATACCTCAGACCATTTTGAATTTCTTGGCTCCTGCTTCCCCGGTCCTTACGCCATTATGCAAAGGGAAGAAGGTCTCTGGCTAGTCCACCTTATATGCAAGTGAATGCATGCCAGAAGTTCCTTTGTTCACATACTTTTATTTTCTGGAAGGGGGCATATTCCTGTTGACAGGATTGGGAACTAAAAACACATATGTTTTGCTGATTGATTTGATTTTAATACTGCTATAACCCAAAGTGCTGTAGCAGTTTACAATTCTAAAAACAGCTCATTATAACAAGTTACAAACTTAAAGATATCGCATTGTGCAACAATTATTATTTTACTAATTATACCATTGCATCCTTAGGACCCATCCCAAATGTAAAGCAGTCAGTCCCCGAGTTACAGACGCTCAACTTAGGCATGACTTACACTTAAGAACACAGTTGTGGCTTCATTTGATTTCACTGAGCGGTATTTCCAGTGGGGCATAGACTCATACACTTCTCCTGCAGCAGATTCAGGAATGATGCATGGCCACATTAAGAACAGTGTGTGGTTGTGCGTGCTGTATCTTTGAGGGAACACTGGTAAGGACAGTTGGCCCTTGTGTCAGGAAGAATCTGAAAATCTACAAGTTCTGAGTTACATACAAATCCAACTTAAGAACAGCTTTAAAAATGTAACTTGTTCTTAACCTGGGGACTGCCTGTAGTCATCTCATTGCAACCATTATTATCAAATCCACTCATTAACTATATAAAAGAGCTCAATAAATAGCTGTTACCTATACCATTCTGATTTTCCTTACTATCCACGTTATAATGTTCATTCCACAATACGAAAGTTTTCAGTAAAAAGCCACATTTTCGATAGCTTACAAAAACCCAAGTAACTTTCCATCAATTACAATTCAATTGGCAGCTTATTCCACAAATTAGGTCCAGCACCAAACATAAAATTGTAAAAGTAATTCATCTTGTAATAGGCAACCGATGCAAATTAATTAATAAAGGCATAACATGGTCTGATTTCTTTTTTCCAATTATCAATTTTGCACTAGTCACAATCTTGCTAAACAATTCTTACTTAATCCATTGTACAAGGAATTGCAATAATCTAATCAACTAGTTATTAAAGCATGCACAATCTCTACCACATTAGATTCATTAAAAAATGGTCTTAGTTTTTTAAATGAACCACAAATGAAAAAAGCAACCCTTGACCACCATTCCTAGTTGATATTTAAAATCCAAAGAACTATCACAATGAAACCCTAAGGTCTTCATTTTTTTCTACCAGCGTCAAATTCATGTTATTGATCTTAGGCATAGACCATAATGGTCTATTCTAACGCGATACCCACATGGCGACTGATTTTTTCACATTCAACACTAAATCATGCTCTCCAAACCACTCGTACCATTTCTCTAATATTTCATTAACCTCTTTCAACACCATTTCTTGATTTTCTTTAAAAGAGTGAAGAATCCCCACAAGGATGTAGGCATACAAATGTGCAAGGACTTTACCTAGTAACATTTTTCAAGTCAAGATGTGTGTGTTCTTTTCCTCCATGTAGGCACAGAATTACCTCCATAATGAAGGGGAAAAAAAAATCTGTAAACTGTATCTAACGTTGCAAAAAGAAGAAATAGAGAACCTTTCTTTTGTGACACAGCTTTGAAAGCTTTCATTGCCCTAACCTGCGAGCAAGCTTCTTCTCCGTTCCTTCTTTCTGGAATCATATTGCATTTGTGCACAGACTATCCAGTTCCTTCTCGGAAAATAATTGCCTACAATCAATACCAATCTTGGCGATTCAGCTGGTGTCTGGTGTGATCCATTTTTTGGTGCTAGAGACATTTCAGGTCTGTTTTCTTTCATGCATAGTGTATATCAACACCTGTCAAGTCTCACTCATTTACAGAAATTTTCCCCTGAGCTGTCTTTGTAGAAGCTTTTCATATTCATGCTGAGCTGACTCTACTGATTGTTAAGATAAACTGGTCTCTATTTTTTGTTGCCTGACAATGTTGGAAACAGCGATAGACCAAAATGAATACATATTGCTGGAATCTTTCCGCACTTTGTCGCCAGGTGCTTCATTGTCTCATTCCTTGCACAATCTAGAAAAGGATGAGTCATGAGGGCTAGAGAAGTTGAAAATGTTCTTAAAAAGAAGCTTGCCTCTCAAAGAGATTGAAGACATTGCCCCAAAAGCTGTCTTTAGGGGATAAAGAATAGCATTTTACACAAGTGTATGTGGTGTGTCTTTGTAAATCTTTACTTAATGTTGCTATGTTTAGGGAGTCAAATTTTTCTCGTTGAACTCAAGTTAATTTATTGCCTTTTATGAAGCCTCGTTAGGCTTTTTATGGTCAGCAACGGTGGCTTTTACCGCAGTGGCTGGTGATTTAAAAAAGCCTAACGTGGTTTCATAAAAGGGGGGTTAATTTGTTATTTATGGTCTGGCTCTCCAAGGGTTGAGAACCCATTCAAAGCGGATAAGAAAGGTTGGGGGCTGTATAGAGTCATGTGATTACATTACAATCAAGGAATGGGATACAAGTTTTAGTCATTAGGAAGCGCGAACAATGGCTGAACATAGAAACTGCCCACTAGCACACAATTAAGGGGTCCTTTTACTAAGACATGCTAGTGCATCTTAGCTTATGCTAACATGTGGCAATGCATATTTAAAGATTAGAAGCTTCCTAAGATCCATAAATAGTACACCGCGTCAAATATTAATATGTGAACCAGGTTGGAAACATCTAAATCAGGATATTTGGGAGATTATATCCAAGCTGTTAAAAACTTGTGCTGACTTGACTTTGATATTAAGGATCAGACTATCCTCATTCAGTCAAAAGGCAAGGTCACCCAAGAGAAAAGAGCGGCTGATATAATGAGGAAAAGATGATACAATTTCATTGCACAGGGCTGCAGACTGACTAACCACAACAGGAGAAGATATAATATCTTGAAGCTGTTCAAGTTCATATAATTCTCAGCTAGATAAAATCTCTAATGTAGTGAATAAGGAAGGATAATTATGGCTAGATAAGTAGAAGTGTCCTATTATTCTAAAACAGGGAAGTAACAAAAAAAAAAACAACACACAAAAAACTAATGAAATGCAAGAAGGAGTGGCCTAGTGGTTGGAGCTACAGCCTCAGCACCCTGAGGTTGTGGGTTTAAATCCCACACTGCTCCTTGTGACTCTGGGCAAGTCACTCAATCCTCCACTGCCCCAGGTACATTAGTATTAGGTATATAAGTTCCATCTAGGCAGTCTCGTCAAACGTTCGATTATCCCTGCAAGTCTAGGTCATAGAAACATAGAAACTGACGGCAGAAAAGGGCCACGGCCCATCCAGTCTGCTCACAACAATGACCCATCCAGTCGGCCCACATCCCACCTAAATCCTGCCTTAACCTCTACTCCAAAAACGCCCCTTTCGGCTCTGGGTGCACATGGGATTCAGAGGCCTAAAAAGTCCTTTGATACATCTAAAAAGTCATTTCGATTATCGGTACTTGGACGACCTGCCTTTTAGATCGTCCAAGTGCTGACCTGGGCGGACTTTTAGACGTACTTCAGTTTTGATTATGAGTCCCATAGTGCTCAAAAGTTCTTATAAGAACCGCTGAAAAGAAAGGGGGGGGGGGGGGGAAGCTACAAAATTATAATGAGGTAAAATGGGGTAGTTAAGCAAACCAGAGCACAAGAATCCTCTAAACCTATTATTTATATCAGCTTTTCCTTCATTATGCTGAATGGAGTTTTAATGAATTAAGGGCTTGATTTTAAAAGATTTTTCACTAAGATACATGGGAAAAATCCTTCATGAAGCAAGTCCCATGGGCATGCTTCATGCTGTCCAAAGGAAGAAAGAGATTCACAAAGTAATCAAAATAATTAGAAAACATATTTTTAAAATACATCCCCTTGTGTGAATTACTTTATTAACTACATTAATTTAGAAAGTTGAAAAATCTCTCATTTCAGTTGGGAACTTTCTGGCAACTATTATTTTAACAGAAACCTCATTAGAAGTAAAATCTAGTCATTGTATTCCACATCACTGTCTTTCATTTCTGTCAGTAAGTTTATCTACTCACCTCACATTCTTAATACACATGGTATGAAATCTATAATTAGATTGTATTAAGCAAATGATAATGAATTTCTTTTCCTCCAGTTCTGTGCAGTGCATTACATACAGCTTCTTAGCAGAAATGAAAGCCCTGCTTAGGTGAAGGTGAATGAAATCTCAATGACACCATGGCGTTCTAAGAGATTATTAGCATGCAAGGGGTTGTTCTGACATCATTTGTTAGGTTAGCAGATGGACTTGAATCCATATATTTGTTTAAGAGAAGACAGTTTTCTAAAATACACCGAGAGAATGTTTTAGCAGAGGATTGAACCGCCAGTTGGAAGAAAGGTCACTTTAACCTTGGTCACAATGTTCTGCTGTTCGCATAATGTATGAACGGCATGACATAAGTTAAGTGTATGAAATGAACGCAATGAAGAAATACAGTGGCTATCTGCTAATTAAGTTGTGGCTCTGAATGCAAGTGTGTAGATATTTTATTGGAACAGTGAGCAGCTCTTTTGTTGATGCCTTTGATGATAGAACATGACACTGAAGAGATGACGCCAACCGTACCCAACTACACCAAACATAAATCAGTTTTCTGTACTCAAGACGAACGAATAGATTTTGACAATAGCTAGGTTTAAACAAAAAAGTTTGAACACTTCCTGGGCGAAATGTCTATGAACTGTTATTAATCAAGTAGACTTGTGGACATAATAACATAGTAAATGACAGCAGATAAAGACCCAAATGGTCCATCCAGTTTGTACATTCTCTATAAATTAATGATTTAATTTAAATTGTCCTTTTTCTTAGATATTTCTGGGACAGAAACCCAGAGCTCTGCCCGGTATTGTGTTTAGGTTCCATTTACTGGAGTCTCCATCAAAGCTCACTCCAGTCCATTCTCAACTGAATGGCCATATACAGGACACAGACTGTGCAAGTCTGCCCAGAACTAGCCTTAGTTCTTCAATATATGCCATTATTTTCTGATTAGAACTCCTCTGTGTTCATCCCATGCTTTTTTTTAAACTCGGTCACCGTTTTCCTCTACACCATATCCCTCGAGACCGCATTCCAGGCATCAATCACCCTCTGTAAAGAAGAATTTCCTAACATTACTTTTGAGTCTACCTCCCCTCAACCTCAAATTATGCTCTCCAGTTTTACCATTTTCTTTTCTCTGGAAAATATTTTGTTCTACGTTAATACTTTTCAAGTATCTGAACATCTGAATCATATCTCCCCTGTCCCTCCTTTCCTCTGGGGTATACATATTCAGGGTTTCCAGTCTTTCCCCACACGTCTTTTTGTGCAAAGCTCCTATCATTTTCGTCACCTTTCTCTGGACCACTTCAAGTCTTCTTATGTCCTTTGCCAGATACGGTCTCCAAAATTGAACACAGTACTCCAAGTGGGGCCTCACCAATGACCTGTACAGGGGCATTAGCACCTTCTTTCTTCTATTTGTTACACATAGTACATAGTAGATGACGGCAGATAAAGACCCGAATGGTCCATCCAGTCTGCCCAACCTGATTCAATTTAAATTTTTTAAATTTTTTCTTCTTAGCTATTTCTGGGCAAGAATCCAAAGCTCTACCCCAGGGGTAGGGAACTCCGGTCCTCGAGAGCCGTATTCCAGTCAGGTTTTCAGGATTTCCCCAATGAATATGCATGAGATCTATTTACATGCACTGTTTTCAATGCATATTCATTGGGGAAATCCTGAAAACCCGTATAGCTGTTTGTAGTATGGTGTCACGTGGTCAAATTTCTTCAGACCGAAGATAAGTCTGACCGCAGCGTTTTGCATTAATTGTAAGCGTCACATATTTTTGGGGAGATTACTAATAGGCGATGTTACAATAGTCGAGTTGACTCAGTACAACTCGATTATTGTAACATTGTATTATTATTATTATTATAATATAACTGGTTTTAAGAAAGTTTTGGACACATTCCTGGAGGAAAAGTCTGTTATTAAGACATGGGGGAAGCCTCTGCTTGCCCTGGATCGATAGCATGGAATGTTGCTACTCTTTGGGTTTTGGCCAGGTACTAGTGAGCTGGATTGGCCACCGTGAGAACGGGCTACTGGGCTTGATGGACCTTTGGTCTGACCCAGTGAGGCTATTCTTATGTTCTTATGACCTACCCAGGGTCTGCAATGGTAGTTCAGTGATCCCTATGTGCTGCTGCCCAGGATGGTGCTGGGATCCAAAACATTGCCTCTTAGTAAATAGGGCCTGAAATAGCAGAGTTGCTAGAGAACCTTCAGCGATTCCCAGAACATTTTTCAGGTTTACACTGCGCTGAAAATATTAAACCACTGTAGCTACAGAACTGTTACAATTATACTTCATTACTCCTGCTCGCTAATGGGTAGTCAGCTGTCATTGTACCGTATCTCACACAGCGTGTTGCATGCGGGATTCTGCAGCCACCTGAGCAATGCACATTTTCTTTGCAACATTGGTGCATGCGGGCATTATTACACAGGGAGAAGTTCCTCTAAGCTTTATGGTGAGTAATTGAAGCTTCCAGTGTCAGAAATGAAACAGCCAGTTCCTCCGCTGAGGTTAATGTGTTGAGACAGGAGTTGGATTTGCCTGGAGTAAAAGGGAAATTCAATAGCTGAATGTTTTGACTTTGTTTTCAAACTACGCTAAATGGTGCAGAAAACATAGTTCTGCTAGAAAATGAGGATACCACTGGCTGATGCAGGTTTCCCCATGATTTAATACTTCCAGTTGGTTGTAAAAGGTTCCATTGTATTATTATTATTAAAATATCTTTGCCTTTCATTATTCTATCTTCCCCCTCCCGCATATCTTCCTGCTGTTTTATTTGCACACTCTTCTGTTGTGCTTTTTTTTTCTTTAGCAGAAAAGGTGATATATGAAGGCTTTTAAACTAAACTAGGGTTAAATATGTCAGACATTTTTCTCTCTGCGGTCCGGTTTGGCTCCGGGTTACTTAGCTTCCCAATTTACCTGTTATAGATCATTAAAAAAATACCTGGAGTACTGTGTCCAGTATTGGTCATCGTACCTCAAGAAGGACATGGCGGTACTTGAGAGAGTCCAGAGAAGAGCAACTAAGCTAATAAAGGGTATGGAAGACCTCTCATATAACGACAGACTGAAAAAGCTGGGGCTTTTCTCCCTGCAAAAGCGGAGACTTAGAGGAGTCATGATAGAAACCTTCAAGATCATGAAGGGCATAGAAAAAATAGACAGGGACAGATTTTTCAAATTACGGGGAACCACAAGTACAAGGGGGCACTCAGAGAAATTGAAAGGGGGAAGGTTTAGAACAAACGCCAGGAAGTTCTTTTTCACTCAGAGGGTGGTGGATACATGGAACGCGCTACCGGAGGATGTGATAAGCAGGAGCACGCTACAGGGCTTCAAAGAGGGTCTGGACAGGTACCTGGAGGACAAAAGGATTGAGGGGTACAGATAGGAGTAGAGGATTAGAGGCAGTTACAAAATTAGTCAGGGACACTGTTCAGGCAATAAGGCCTGATGGGCCGCCGCGGGAGCGGACCGCTGGACAGGATGGACCTCTGGTCTGCCTCAGCGGAGGCAACTTCTTATGTTCTTATTTTATGTTTATGTACCCCTCTATTAAGTTCTGTCAATTCAAGAGATTTTTTAAATAAGACATTTGCTTTTCAAGTAGGAAAATTTAATTCTTGGTTGACTCCTTTGATCTTTCAAATGTTTTCGTATACTGATTTTAGAAGGATTTTAAAAACATATTTGTTCGATAAATTTATTACATAATTGTTCTTAACTTCAATTTTACTATGTTTAATATTAAACATGGTTGGCTGGACTGAGAACTTTTCAGCCTCTCTCGTATATGAAGGCATTATAAAAATAACACAGCTTAGAAATTATTTAAACAGAAAAGGGGGATAGTGATATACATTTTTGTGAAACATTTCTGATGGATTAGATTTTATGATGGTTGAATCTTTATAAGAGGTGGAAACAGTGTGTTTCAAATAGATTATTCTCTGTGATTGTTCACTTACAAGCTAGTTTATTTTGTACCTTGCTGAGAAGCCTTGATAAGTGATTGAATCAAATTTTAATAAAAACTTGAAACTTGAGCATTATATGTTGGTTAATATAAAGTGTAACGGTACATGGCATAGTAGGATGAAGCACATCAGCGTTTGAGACCGTGTTGGGTCGGTGGTCTTTTTCATAAGGGCCGTGAAATTTGGGTTGGCGCACTCTCATAGAGGGTCAAGGGAAGAGGTGAGTTTTTATTGGCTTCCTGACGTTCAGTAGATCTTCTAATGAGCTTACGTAGTTAGTTTGTTCCAGAGGCACGCTAGGTAGTGTGAGTAAAAACTTTTCCGGGCATGTGCAATTGGGGTTTTTTTTTTTTGTGAGTGAAGTTGTCAATTTAGGGCATAGAGTGGATGTTTGAAGGCCATATAGGTTTGAAGGCCATGCCATTACTAGGCCTTTGACTATACATCATTTGTTAATCAGCAGCATGCAGCATTGGGGTTATCGGGCCTTGTATGAGTTTGACAGGGAGCACGTGGGAGAATGTGGTGCACTGGTTAAACCCACGCTGCTCCTTGTGACCTTGGGTAAGTCACTTAATCCCCCCATTGCCCCAGTTACATTAGATAGATTGTGAGCCCACCAGGACAGACAGGGAAAATGCTTGAGGACCTGAATAAATTAATGTAAACCGTTCTGAGCTCCCCTGGGAGAACAATATAGAAAATTGAATAAATAAATAAATGAGAAAATTCTGTAGGAGTCGGATGGTAGTCAATGGATGGTAGTCAATGGATGGTAGTCAATGGATGGTTTTTGTAGTGAGCTCATTTACGAGCATGTTGCAATAGCCCATATGGGAGAGGACGAAGGCACAGAGTGGTTGAGTGAAGTCCAGTTCCGAGATAGATATTGACTATAAATTAAGCACAACAAATATACTTGTGTGTCATTCCTGCCTGGCCACGTTATTATAAGCTTTCCCTGTAGTGAAGTAAAGAGTGTCTGTCGGCACCAGCCACGGTGTTTTCCTCCTTTCAAAATCCATTTGCAGGCCCTCAGGTACCCATGAGACTTCAAATACTGCAGACGGAGTGAAACTGACCCTTCCCATTTCAAAGCATGAAGACACGTCTGGCAAGCATAATTTCCAGAAAGCAAAACTGAGTTGTAGGAGGTCACCCAAGCTCTGTTCCTTGTACAATTTGTATTCACTGCAGGGAACAATTTTTAGACTAATGTCTTTAACGGAAGCTCGACCGTCTGACAGGTGACGGAACAACAGTGGCTGCTTCAGAGACAGGTGACTGCAGAAGATAGATGCGCTTCAGTGGCAGCTGGCTGGTCAGCGGAGCTGGAAAACTTTTGTCTTTTTGTACAAGTGATGTCTGACAGCCAGGCTGCGTGAAGTGTTCCAGAAAACAGAGTTAACGATATCCTGTCCTGGACAGTTTTTAGATTATTTATTTATTTAATTCGATTTCCATCCCGTTGTCCCCAAAGAGCTCAGAACGGGTTACAGGTTTAACATGTATCATTTTCGTACACGTTTACGATACAAGTTTTTATCCTAACTTGATACATACTAGGATCTAATATTAATATGCGTGAATATACAGTTTACTGGTTACAATTTGCTATAATTATCCCTACTGTGAAAGGTTTTCAATGCAAGTTTTATTCTAATTTGATACATTTTAGTCTAAGATGCTTCTAAAAGGTGAAGGGGAGACACCACATGAGACACCAAGCAAAATAAAATGCCAGGAAATGATTTGGGGTTAATTTCTCAACATCAGCATTGATTTGCATAAATTGAGCTAGGCAGCTGAGGAATTGGACACTATCCTGCACTTTGTAACTGGAATGCTCTAAGAAGCTGCACATAGCACTTTCCAGTGGTTCTGTCACCTGTTTCTGAGTCAGGGACTGTGACATATCTTCCAAAGTTTGTATCACAGGTGGATGACATCAGCATTGATTTGAATAAATTAAGTCAGGTGACTGCGGCATCATGCCTCAAGCATCACACTGAAGGGGAGTGCCTAAGGGGTAACCCCCTTCATGTTCACCAGAGATTGGTTGGGAGGTTTTATTGGTATATAAAAGGTGGTAACAATTGATTATTTGATTTCCATAAGAACTTTTTTCATTCTACGTCCGGGGGCCTTGACGCTGCGTGGCGGCTGCCCAGAAATTTAAAACTACAGCGCCGAGGTGGATGGGGAAATCAGGAGAGAAGCCGAAGGATTTCACTGGGGCCAGGGTGGAGCTCCTGGGTCCCCCCCCCCCCAACAGGACAAAATTCTGCTGTCTATGTAGAATATTAGTGTGAAAAACAGCAGAGGGTAATAAGTGCTCCCTGGAGTGAGGATGGTGTGGAAGATTACAGAGAAAAAGGAGTGTCTTGGAATCTATTGCCAGACAAACTATATGTGGTTTGAAATGTATTGATTTTTAGGAAGAAGTTAAAAACATTTCTACCACCGTTAGGGCAACAGGAAAACCAAGGATCAAGTTAGCTTCACCTTCCATTGCTTCAGATGCAGTCGGGCCTGGATTTCCTAAAATACCTCACCATACACTAACACGTGCTATTCACCACAATCCCACATCATTATTAAAACTTGATATATCACTAAAGCATATGACAGTTCAAAGTAGTTTTACAATTCTTTGAAAATAATGCACATACTCGCATAAAGAAAAGAGCCCCATAAAACACAAGCGAGATCTAAAACATTCATTCAGTGGGGCTTATTTATGAACAATGGACATTTAAGTCATTAGGATACAAATCATTTATAAATACATGTGTATCATTCCAAAATATGTGTACAAAAATGTAGAATCAAAGGGACTGAAGAAAATCATTTAAGGAGGCCAAAGAGCAGCCATGTTGACACCGAGAAACGATACTCTGTGATGCAGGAAATCTAGTTCAAGGAAAACCAAGTTCCCCTTCAAGGGTTAATCCTGTACTAGTCTTAGCAAAGCAGGGTTAATGCAGTCATTAAGGATGTCAGTACAATGAAAGAGAAAACTGTGCTCTGGTTATTGCTAGTGAGTGTTGACGAGAGCTTAGGCAGCAGGGCGTTGCAAGCATCTGTCTGCCCTCAGTAGAAATCCCATCTGTTCTCTGCCTTCGAGATACAAAGGAACTTTACAATCAGTCACCGGTAGGGTATAGACCCTTTACTGCCATTTGATCGGAGGTAATGTTTTGGTTCCTGATTGCAGATAACTCTTTACTACCAATCTGCTGGCAAGCCTCCCTTACCAAACCCTGAAGGCTCTCTGTCAAGAGTTCCTCCATACCACTACAATGAACAGTGCAGGCATCAGAAAGTTCCAGCTTTCCAAGGGAATGCACAACCACCATAAGCTTACTTCTCAGGACTCAGATTTCAGATTTCTGAATCTGTTAGCAACCTTCATTGTATTTCAGCTGTCATATGTGGCCTAAAACTAAATATCTGTGGCTAATTTAGCCAACCATTTTCAGTATATAGATAAACACTGACCGCCAAGTCTCCAAGTTTATTTAAAATTTGATAAAATCGCTTTTTCATAAATTCAAAGCGATGTACAATAATTAAAAAAAAAACAGAAAACAAAGGGAGACAGACAATTTTGGGATGATCTTGACTTACTGCAATGAGAGGGAGGTACAGGGAAGAACTACAATCGATATAGGAAAGAGAACAAAAAAGGGAAAAAAAAACATAAGGACATAACGTAGGTGGTGCTATGTCTTCGTAAGAGTCGATGTCCTACTGATACGTTGATGAATTATTCAAAAGTGTCCCTAAATTGGTAACTGACTGAATATTGGCTGGAAAGTCTACTGAGGCCTTGGGTACAGTGTTAAGTCTATTTGTGTCAACTGTTGCTCTTGCACAACTGTGACCTGCTAACAACAGCAGTTTGGGACCCAAGGCATGTTTAACCTACCCACCATGCTTTGCCTGTCTTCCATGTTTCTAAGTTCAGACAAAGGCACTGCTTTTAAAAACTGAGCCAAGCCACGCATTCAACATGCGGCCTTTCCATGCACTCGTTAAATATTCTACCAACAGATTCAACGCACAGAGACTGAGTGGAAAGCTTCCCTGTTACACCGACATGCAGTAAAACAAAACCATTCTCAAGTGGACGGAACCAGAACAAAAGCGACATTCAAAAAGAGAGAACGTTCTAGAAGATACAAGCTATTACTAATTCCCATTTGTGCCTTCCTTCCAGTTACCCAAAGTATAGAATACCTGTATGCAATTCTTGTTTCTGTGTAGGAAAATCTCAAGGAGGCCATCCGCTTTGTTGTTCATTGTAGCAGGTATGTGAATGTAGAAAGAGGAGCGCTGGAAATGCACAATGAAATCCACACATGAAGAAAATTATGTTCCGTAATTTTAATCATCGTAATTATTGAATAATACAAGTAGCTAGAAGCACCCAAGGGTTCATGCCACTTCCACTGTCGCAATCACATGGATTGGATAATCACTCTGAATGCACAGTCTGCTGCAGGCAGATGATATACTTTTAATTTCAGCATCATATCACACCGAATCAGGAGCCATTTCTTGGCCACTGTTCCCTAGCTTGGCACATTTTAGCTACTATGAGACAAAATAATGTGTAATACTGAAAGGCTGATTTACTGAGGTTTCTTTCAATTGTAACAGTGGAAAAAAAAGGAATTGAAAACTCACTTATTTGTAAAAGAGCTTTTTTCTAGAGTGAAATATTCCTTTTTGATTGAAATGTCTTTGTGAGATTTTATATTAGAAATTTTAGAAGAGTGAATGATGTCATAGGATTACTTGTTGCCGTTTGTTTTGCTGCGAAAATTATCCACCTCCTATACAAAGTAGCGCTAGCGATTTTAGCACCGGCCGTGGTGGTAACAGCTCAGACACTCATAGTAATTCTATGAGCGTTGGAGCTGTTACCGTAGTGGCCAGTGCAAAATATGCTTGCGCAGCTTTGTAAAGGAGGGGGTATGTGAAATATTTTGTGTTTGTTTTATGGCAATCCACCTAGGTTGTAGGCGGAAAAGAAATATTTAAAATAAATAAATAAAATTAATAAGTTGTGTGAATCAGGCGCATGAAGGGCAATTCTACAAAGTATGGATATAAATAACCAGAATACAGCTGTGCACCCGTCTGTGGGCGCTATCCTGTTGATATGCACAAATCACCACATGTATTCCTGTAGATATTTTTCAAGAGTGCATATATTTTTTACAGGTGGGTGCTCACATGGGTGGAGTCTGGCCTCGTGTTACGGTGGTTGTGGCCAAATAAAAACAACAAGCAGGGCTGCAAGAACCCGAGGGAACGGTACAGTTTAGGAGGTGAAGAACTTACATGTACGACGGAAGAGCGGGACTTGGGTGGGATCGTATGTGATGATCTTAAGGTGGCCAAACAGGTTGAAAAGGTGACGTAGAAAGCTAGAAGAATGCTAGGTTGCATAGGGAGAGGTATGGCCAGTAGGAAAAAGGAGGTATTGATGCCCCTGTATAAGGTCTGAGGGGCAGAAAAGAACAACTGCAGTCAAAGCGAGACAAACTCAGAGAACATTTCCTCGTATTTTTAACCAAGGAGGCTGGCAATGTTGAGATAGCAATTTATTCATATAAATAACTTTCTGAAATTCTTTTCATGTTGTATATATGCTCTATACTCATAAAACTAATAGGTCCTTTTACTAAGGTACGCTAATCGATTTAGCACACGCTAAATGCTAATGCGTGCATGTGAGTCTATGGACACGTTAGTGTTTAGCGTGCGCTAATTCGATTAGAATGCGCTAAATCGATTAGCGCACCTTAGTTAAAAGAGGGGGTAAGTTTATTATTACAAAGTGGGATGAATAATTAAGCATTTTGATAGGATTGTGCTGGGGTTGTGACTGAGTTTATCAAGATCTCAGGGAGGCACCAATTTTAAGCCTTTAGAGAAGGTAACAAAGAGGTCCATGTGCCTTAATAAAATGGACTTCCGGAACCGGCTTCACCGACGAGCATGATAATGATGGATTGATTAATTTAATCTTCTGAGAAAGGTATAAATTAGTGCATATACCTAGTGGGGCTAATTTTATCAACTATACACCAAATCAACAAATGACTATGTGAAGACCAAGGGGCATTGGTTTTCTTGATAATTTTATACAGACATTTTCACGCATATGTACTATCTCTTTTGGTATATATTTTGTGCCTAGGGAAATGGAGGGGTTAAGTGACTTGCTCAGAGTCACATTGTGCAAAGATATTTTTTTTAAACCTACTCGACAATCACCATAACCAAGAAAAAGAAAGGATTGGCATTGCTGACTTAGAAAACATATGGATCAAAATAAATTAATTCAAATGAGCTTTGCTTGTTTTCTTCTAGAATCGTAAACAGCAAATTTGCACCCCTATGGTATTCTAAGGTGTTATTACAGAGCAACCCAGAGACAAAAGTTGCACATTGTTAAGGCCCAACTCATCCCCTTAGAGGTCAGAAAGCAGAGTTTGCTAAATAGTTGTCCATGAAGGTTAAGGAAATATATCATATGCTTGTCTGAGTTTGGAAAAATTAGTCTTCAGAGACTGAAGAGCAGAAAATAGACTGTTAACAATTATATGAAAAGTCGTTTGAGACTGACTCAGCTTCCAGGTGTGGAATACATTATTAACCTCATTAAAATAAGCAGGAAATGCATTATCCTCTTTTTTTTTAACATGCAAAGTAGCTCTGATGAAGTCGGCCCTCAACAGAAAGGGCGGAGGACATTCCCAGAATTTAAAGCCCGTGATTTCTATGTGTGAAGTAGCTCCTCACAGTTCAAATTCGCCATAAGTCCACTTGCATACTCCTAGAAACAGAAACACGATGGCAGATAAAGGCCAAATGGCCCATCCACAGCATCCACTATCTCCTCCTCTCCCTATTGGCTAAGGCTCTTAACATTTGCATCTCCTCTTCCTATTGGCTAGGGCTCTTTACACCTCCATTGTGATGTCATAGAAACATGATGGCAGATAAAGGCCAAATGGCCCTTCCACAGCATCCACTATCTCCTCCTCTCCCTATTGGCTAAGGCTCTTAACATTTGCATCTCCTCTTCCTATTGGCTAGGGCTCTTTACACCTCCATTGTGATGTCATAGAAACATGATGGCAGATAAAGGCCAAATGGCCCATCCACAGCATCCACTATCTCCTCCTCTCCCTATTGGCTAAGGCTCTTAACATTTGCATCTCCTCTTCCTATTGGCTAGGGCTCTTTACACCTCCATTGTGATGTCATAGAAACATGATGGCAGATAAAGGCCAAATGGCCCTTCCACAGCATCCACTATCTCCTCCTCTCCCTATTGGCTAAGGCTCTTAACATTTGCATATCCTCTTCCTATTGGCTAGGGCTCTTTACACCTCCATTGTGATGTCATACAGCATTATGGTTATAGAAACATGATGGCAGATAAAGGCCAAATGGCCCATCCAGTCTGCCCATCCACAGTAACCATTATCTTTTCCTCTCTCTAAGAGATCCCACGTGCCTATCCCAGGCTTTCTTGAATTCAGACACAGTCTCTGTCTCCACCACCTCTTCTGAGAGACTGTTCAACAGCACTGTGTGCATTTTAAGGGGACGCCCCTGACCCAGCCATGCCCCCTTTGCAGATCCACATGGAAACACTTCACCGCTATTCAATATATGGGTTTGTAAGTGTGTTTTTGCGCAGATCTGCTGTTTCTGCCCTGTTTCAGCACCTTGCATCCATTAGAACATTTTTCCACACCTGAAATTCAGTGCAAAAGTAGCACCTAATGCTTAGTTTCATCTAGAGAATTCCTCTCTTTGTGCGTTTTTGTGTTTGCTCATTTTTGTGGTCTATAATTCACACTAGTACATCGGTCTCTTAACATAAAGGAAGAGCACTATCTTTCAGTTCACGAGACACGTACAAAATTTATTGCTTCGTTAAATCTACCGGTAGTGTTTTGTTCAAAATTGTTTCGGTGAAAATGCAAAATGAGTGAAAAGTTTCCTACCGGGATAAACTTGGTTGTCTTCCTAAATGTTCTCATTAAAAAATAATGACAAGCAATGAGGTGAGTTTATGAGCTGCATTAATATTTGACACAGACCTGAGCTTTAGGAAATAAATTTCCTACTGGTGGACCATATGTTCCCTGATGCTTCTGTTTACAAGAGCTTATTCCATGTCTAATGCACTAATCAACATGATACATACAACTTGATCAAAAAGAAAAAAAAACCCACTCAAAATGGTTTATGGTTATTATAGTAAAAAAAATGTATTGCTACTTATGGCATATAGGCTAAAATGTAATTGGAATTCTTATATACAGTATGAAAAAATTGCATACTGACATGTAAAATGGTTTAAATAATAATTTGCTTCAATGGGACGAGAAGAGAATAGCACTGAAGAAATTAGTGTGATGAATATTAATTGCCAAACCAAGCAGCGAGGAAAGATATGCTAATCCTGCAGGGCTTTGTAAATCTTCAGTTCTTCTAAGTTAACTGGAAGCTCTGACTAAAGAGAACTAATTTGATAAGGATGATGATGAAAGTCAGAAAGATGCTTAGGTGTACAGGGAGAGGAAAAGCCTGTAGGAAACGGAGGTGACAGTGCCTCTATACATCTCTGGTGAGACTTCGTTAAGGGGCCTTTTTAGGAGGGGGTGCTGAAAATTTCTCATCCTAACCAACTTTCTAACGCCTGAGCGTTATTTTGCCGCTGTAGCTGAAAAGAGTGCTATTTTATTTTGCAAAGCGCCAATTTGCAGAATCATAATGCTATATTTTGACAGTGTGGACTTTTCAAGTGTGGAACTCCGAGCTGTCATGAATTTCCTACTTCTGCAGAAGAAGACTCTAAAGGAAATCCATGAATGTATGATGCAAATATTGAGTGACAAATGCCCATCATACTCCACAGTGAAGAAGTGGTGCGCAAACTTTCAGCGTGGAGATTTCGAGACTAAAGATGCAGCAAGGTCTGGGAGGCCTCAAACGGTGTCAACTCCTAAAAATGTTGACCATGTCCATGACTTTATTTTGGCAGATCAGCAAATATTAGATAAAACAATTGCTGAGACACTACAGAAATCCAGGGAACATGTTAGGTGTAAAATCCACAAACAGCAGGGTATGCAGAAACTTGTCAATCAAGTGGGTGCCCAAATGTTTGAATGCTGATGAGAAATGATGTCAAGTGGACACTTCAAAGTTGATTTCGCAGCATTTTCAGTGAGCTGATGCCAATTAGTTACTGTTGATGAGATGCGGTTATATCACGCAGATCCTTTGACAAAACAGTCCACGCAATGGCGGCACTAATGCCAAGGAAATTCAAAACCCAACAGTCAGCATGAAAGGTCATGGCCACAGTGTTTTGGAATCAGGAAGGTGTTGCAATGACTATCTTCCAAGTTAATGCAAAATACTACTACAACTTGCTGTGCTGATTAAAGGAGTCGTCGAAATAAAAAAAGGAGGGGGAAGCTGCAAAAAGGAGTTCTCTTTTTACAAGATAATGCAGCTACTCACAAGTCTGGCAAAATGATGGCTGTTTTAACGCAGCTGGGGTTTTCAGTACATAGACCATTCACTCAACTCACCAGATCTTTCTCCATCTGACTGTTTTCTGTTGCCAAACCTTAAGAGTTGGAAAGGGTGACAATTGTTGAGTAATTTGGAGGTGTTAGCCGCAGAGGAGCTGTGTTTCAGTGATCAGACATCAGAGTATTTTTTTCAAAGGGTTACAGAAACTTCAGACCTGATGTGCCAAGTGTGTTGAACTTAGGGGTGAATATGTGGAACAACTTGTAAGTTTCATGGCACCATGTCATTCCCTTCTTGGATTGGCTGAGCACTTTTCAGCACCCCCTCGTATTAAAGCTTAGCATATGCTAATGGGCATTAGCATATGCTAATGGGCATTAGCATGCACTAAGTGCCAGATGGTCCACAGTTATAAAATAGGACATGCAGAATTTAGCACACACTAGCTTTGGTACAATGGCCATTGGAGCACTATGTATGTACAATGACATGCCCATGTCTATGTCTATATTCTTAGGGGTTGTGGGTTCAAACCCATGCTGCTCCTTGTGACCCTGGGCAAGTCACTTAATCCCCCCATTGCCCCAGGTACATTAGGTTGATTGTGAGCCCGCCGGGACAGACAGGGAAAAATGCTCAAGTATCTGAATAAATTCATGTAAATCATTCTGAACTCCCTGGGAGAACGGTATAGAAAAATTGAATAAATTAAAAAAAAAAAAAAAAATATTCCGCTACATCCTGTATCCAAGTGGATTACAAAACAAGAAGCCAGAACATTCCCAGGATTAGAAAATAATAACAATTCTCCTGTGGCAAATGCACCGAAGTCCATAGGAATTGAATGCACATTGGTGCATTTGCCACAGGAGAATAGCTACTGTGGCTTTGCAAAAGGAGCCCTAAATGAAATAATCTAGTAGATTCATTCTAAAGAGATAAATTCAAAATTATGTGAAAAGTAGAATAAATTGTAGCACTTTGAATTTGTTTGGGTAAAGCATTCCATATCTTGGAATCCTTGATAATCAAATCTAAGAACATAAGAATAGAAGAATAGAATTACTGGGTCAGACCAAAGGTCCATCAAGCCCAGTAGCCCATTTTCATGGTGGCCAATCCAGGCCCCTAATACCTGGCCCAAACCCAAAGAGTAGCAACATTCCATGCTACCGATCCAGGGCAAGCAGTGGCTATTAGTTCAATCCTCTATCCTCAGCATACTGGATTATTGCAATATCATCTACCTAAGCTCCACAAAGAAAATCACCAGAAGACTAAAACTGATTCAAAACACAGCTGTCCGCCTAATTTTTGGCCTGAACAAATGGGAACACATCACCCCCTTCTACCACCAACTGCACTGGCTACCCTTCGAATCCCGAGTCCTCTTCAAGTTCGCCTGCATCTGTTACAAGACAGTATTTGGTCTCTCACCAAAATACCTCTCCCCACATTTCAACATGTATTGCACCAACAAGAAATCCCGCAGAATCCAGTTGTTTACCTTCCCCTCCATAAAATCATGCCAGCTCAAAAGATTCATCGACAAAACCTTCGCCTTCCAGGCGGCCAAGCTGAACCCTTGGCTAGCCCAAATGATGCTAGAGGCCCCGACCTACCTAGACTTCAGAAAACTTCTCAAAACACACCTCTTCCGCGAACCAGACCCTTAATCCTCACCCCCCGCATACACTCCAACCCCCCCACCCCCACCTCCCTCTCCCCCCCCCCTCCTCTGGTTTCCCACACCCTCCATTTTTTCTTCTCACCCAACTACGATAAACCTGTGCTAAAACTACTTTGCTTCCTTCCACGCTACCTGCAATTCCGACAAAATTTTTGTAAATCCGGGTTCAGACCGGATCCTAATGTAATGGATGTAAACCGCCTAGAACTCTTTGGGTATGGCGGGATATAAGAACATAATAATAATAATAATAATAATATATAGAAACATAATGGCATATAAAGGCCAAATTGCCCATCCAGTCTACCCATCCGCTGTAACCATTATCTCTTCCTCTCTCTAAGAGATCCCACATGCCTACCCCTCATTCTCTTGAATTCAGACACAGTCTACATCTCCACCACCTCTTCCAGAAGACTGTTCCACGCATCTACCACTGGGAAATTGCAAGGCAAACAAATGTCTCAATATAGTAGATCTTACTTGAGAAAGATATCCTATCAAGGTAATCAAATAAGGAGGGGCTGAGCTGTAAAGTGTATTAAAGATTAATGTACAAAGTTTAAACCGAATCCTAGCCTCCATCAGTAACCAGTATAAATTTATCGACAGTGGTGTAACTCTATCTGTCCTATGAGTGGAGTAAATTAATCTTGCAGCCACATTCTAAATTGTGGAAACCACACCTTCAAAAAGATATAAACAGGATGAAGTCAGTCCACAGGGTCAGTGGTCTTAATCATAAAGCATATGGGGACAGAGTTACCTCCATATATACACTCTAGAAAAAAAAAAAGCAAGAGAGAAGAGATATGATTAGTGAGGAGCCATAGACTCATGTTCAAGTCCTAGCTACTTGAATTACAGATCTAAAAAGAGACTTGTTTTGTGCTTGTCAAGTAAAGTTTTCCAGGGTCACCTCCATGGTTGTTTTCAACATGCCCAGTGATCTGATTGTATGTTACCCTATTTGCCTGGTTCGTTCGATCTTCCCAAACATAGTGTCCTTCTCCAGTGATCTTTCTCTTCTGAGTGTGACCAGAATAAGACATTGATAATTTCATCATTTGGGCTTTGACTGACATAACCGATATGACAGAGACATTTAAATATCTCCATGCCATAAATGCACAGGAAGCGAGTCTGTTTCAAATGAAAGGAAGCTCTGAAATGAGAGGACATAGGATGAAGGTGAAAAGGGGATCGACTCAGGAATAAACTAAGGAAATACTTCATGGAAAGGATAGTGAATCCATAGAACTGTTTCTCAATGAAGGTGGTGGAGCCTAAGACTGTATCACAAAAGTTTAAGACAAGCATATTGAATATCTAAAGCACGGAAAGGATTATAGAGCTTAGTGGCTGATGTGGATGATAGATTTGGTAGACCATATGGTTTTTATCTGCTATTATTTTTTAAGTTTCTATTTTATGAATTACAAGATCCCAACGGCTACAGAGTAATTCATCTTCTGCTTCCTCTCAAGCAAAACAAAGAACTGGAAACAGGAAATGAGAGTCTTCTGATTCCTATGTTGAAAGCTTAGTGCAGTTATTATCTTAAAAGATCAATATTGTTATTAAATATTGACAATTTAATATTAAAGCTGAGGCTCACAATGTCTGCAAAGAAAAGAAAGAGACCCAATTATACAGACAAGGGCTGAAAGGAAAAGCTTTAACCTCTGTACAATATTTATTTCATCTAAATCAGGGGTGTCCAATGTCGGTCCTCGAGGGCCGCAATCCAGTCGGGTTTTCAGGATTTCCCCAATGAATATGCATGAGATCTATTAGCATACAATGAAAGCAGTGCATGCAAATAGATCTCATGCATATTCATTGGGGAAATCCTGAAAACCCGACTGGATTGCGGCCCTCGAGGACCGACATTGGACACCCCTGCTCTAAATGGAATGGAATAAAGGATATAGCATCATTGCTTTTTTTTTCTCATTTTCATATGTTTAATTATGTCAATAGAGGCCAATTTTCAAAAGATTTTACCCAGATAACTAAAAACTTATTCAAGTTGAAGATTTCCCTGTCCCTCTTCAAGAGTCCAGTATAACTACATTTGTTTTGAGATCTAGAAGAGAACCCAGAGCCTTATGATTTCACTGTAGTTTTCCCACACTGTGAAATGGAGTGAGTTGGCTCTTAAAAGAGATGCAAGCAAGCTGGTCATATATAGAAAGTGCAACAATATACCCCCCACCACCACTAGAGCTTGCCTGTAAGTTCATTAAAAAAAAACAAAAAATAATTTATCCATTTTCAAATAAACATAACACAAGAATCCACTTGTTACAGAGAAACATGGAAGATGCAAAGAAATCACCAACGTATGGAAACAGACTACTTGCTATGTAATGTAATGTAACCTGATTTATCTTCCAAAGTAATTAAGTCTTTACCCTCATTCTGTTATTAAGTCTATACCCTCAATCTGTATTCTCCAATGTCATGTACCCTCCTGGAAATGTCCAGTTCTCTTCTTATGTAATCTGCTTTGAACCGCAAGGTACAAGCAGAATAAAAATCACTAATGTAATGTAATGTAAATCTCCTATATAGTCCACAAAAAGAGGGGGAGTGAACATAAAAAATAAGGAGTATTCAATAGGAAAATTAATTACACTTTATGCCTTAACACAATTCCAGCAACAACACTTCTAAATCGGTCAATTTACATTTGACTTTAAGCAATCTTCTTGAGGTCAATAAAGGTTTTCAACTGTTTGGGGGGGGTTTGAGTTATATTTTCTTAATTCCTGAACATATCAAGAATTTACACGGATAAAGCATCTTGAATGAAGCGCCAAGATGTAAAACTTCTCGTCTAAGAGCTAGAAAAGCCTTCTGATGTTCTTGTGCAGAGACTGAATGGTTTCAGCTTTAAGGAAGCAGGAGGGGCTCTTATTATTCAATGTAATGACGTTTGCACCAGGAAGTTTAAAGCAGGAGAGACCGGTACTGATATGGCTATAGGTGTCAGAAATGGGGGGCACAGGGGCCGTGGCCTCTCCAAAAATTGGCAGTGGCTCTGCTCCCCCGCTGGTCAGTGTGTAATACCCACAAATTGAGAACATCTCCAATGATAAACTAAGGCCCCCTTTTGCAAAGGCGATTATCGAGGGGGGATTCAATGGGTGTCGGAGCGTTTGTTGCATGGCAGCCACTGCCACATCTTTGTAAAAGGGGAATAAAACCTACTTTGCTTGTAAAAGTCCCTAAATACTGGTACATGTTATTTCTGGTACAGCATCAGCTTCACTCCACTGTCTCAGAGCACCTACATTCTATTAGTGAACATATTACATAGCAAATATTTAAACTTGACATATTACTCATATAGTAAGCAATGCTTCAGTACAACAGGGTTTGGTGGGTTTTTTTGTGTGTGGGTTTTTTTTTTGAGCTGTTAATTGTATAAACTGTAGTGATTAATTTGTCAATAGCCTCTTTCCCAGTTTGAAAGAGGTTTAGAGAGAGAGGCATTTAATTTCCTTTTGAAAGTTTATTGATTATATTATGTCCTTTTTATTTTTGCTGGCTATGCATGATTTGCTGTCGACAGACCTCGGAATTGAAAATATAAAGCTGATGTTTACTTGAAGCATGTTTACATCCTTTTAATTCTTAGTTATTTTATCATTTTGTTTTTAATGAATGCTTGTGTGTACCTTACTTTAGATAATTTTGTAAGGGCGGGTAAAATATGCACATTAAATAAATTATAATTTAAAATGTAAATTTCAGAAATCAAGTAGCCAGAGGCTAAATGTTCTAAAGATCGTTAGAAAAAATTCTACCAATAATTTATACAGAATAAAATTCCAATTAGTACAAAATTCAGCAAGTCTTTATTGCATCATATAATATATGGTCAGAAGGGAAACAGTTGTAGGCAGTTTTTTTAGTAGAGTCAAGGAAATATCTCACATGATATTCTGAGACTAAAGTTACCATCTTTATCATCTCTCTCCTCTCCCACCTTTCCTCCAAAGTCTACATATTGAGATCTTTAAGTCTGTCTCTGTATGCTTTATGACGTAGACCACCAACCATTTTAGTAGCCTTCCTCTGGATCAACTCCATCCTGTTTATATCTTTTTGAAGGTGTGGTCTCCAGAACTGTATACAATATTCTAAATGAGGTCAAACCAGAGTCTTATACTGACCATACCTCTCCCTATTCAGCCTAGCATCCTTCAAGCTTTCACCATCATCTTTTCAATCTGTTTGGCCACCTTAAGATCATCACATACTATCACACCCAAGTCCTGCTCCTCTTTCATGCATAAAAGTACTTCACCCCCTAAAGTGTACTGTTCTCTCAGGTTTTTGCAGCCCAAATGCATGAACTTGTATTTCTTAGCAATGAATCTTAGCTGCAAAATTTCAGACCATTCTTAAAGCTTCGCTAGGTGCTTCCTCATATTATTCACACCATCAGGGGTGTCTACTGGGAGAACGGTATAGAAAATCAAATAAATAAATATGCTATTACAGATTTTTATATCATCCACAGTGAGGCAAAATCTTACCTAAGAGCCCTTCAGGAATATCGCTTACAAAAATGTTGAAAAAAACATGCCCAAGAACCAAACCTTCAGGTACACCACTGGTAACATCATGTTTCTTACAGCAATCTCCATTGACCACTTCCCTCTGTCACCTTCCACTCAATCAATTCTTGACCAAGTTAGAGTTCATATCAAGGGCACTCGGCTTATTTATTAGACGTCTGTGTGGAACACTGTCAAAGCCTTTGCTAAAATCTAAATGCACTATATCTAGCACACTCCCTCTATCCAATTCTATGGTCACCCAGTCAAAGAATCCATGTTGCCTCGGGTCCTGTAATCCAATGGATTCCAGAAACTGCACTATTCTCTGTTTTAAAAGCATTTCTATCAATTTACTTACCAGAGAAGTCAGACTTACCAGCCTGTAGTTCCCTACTTCTTCCTTTCTTCCATATTTGTGGAGAGGGACCACATCTGCTCTTCTCCAATCCTCCTCAGTCCTCCTTGTCCCTGGAGGACTCATAATTTAATTTTTGTACATGAGACAATGGAAGGTGAACTGACATGCCCAAGAAGTAGAGCTGAGATTTCAACCAAGTACCCTTAGGTGTGAAACCTAGCATCCTATGTACTAAGGTACAAGTTGCTCCACTTTCATTGGCTCTGTACTGAAGGCAACAGAAGCTGCATACTGACTGCAGCTGCTGAATGATGCAGCTGGTTGTAAGGACCAGAAGACAAACATTTGCCCCGACCACTGCTTAATTTTTATATACTCTCAGATACTTTTTCAGCCTCCTGCATAAATCATAATGTGGTAAAATACAATTTAGGATAATAGGAGGAAAATATTTTTAGAGGACTCCTTTCCCCAACAATGTCAAATTTTCTTTCAGTTCACTAATTTTCTCCTCCTTCTGGTCACGTCTATTGCACTACTTAGGGTTACCAGATTTTATGTCAGTAAAATCCGGACCCCACAGACCTGCCCCCCAGGCCTGCCCAGTTCCACCCATCCCTGACTCGTTACGCCCTAGCTTCGCCCTCAACTCCAGCCCCACCCCTACTGCCTGTTCGTCTTGCAGGAAGGCATCCACGCATGCCCCCTCCCGATGCAATTTCTTTTCAGAACCTGGGGTAATAGAAGGTTCAGGGACTTGCCCCGGGTCACAAGGACCTGCAGTGGGAATCAAACCCAGTTCTACAGGATCATAGCAATAATCTCTAATCTGCAAGTTCAGAAGGTGTCGATGCAATGATCGATATGTCTGGGTTTCTAACTTTACACTGTCATAGCAACTGGTTTAGCTCAGAAGAGGTAAATTCATTTTGCTCTGGTCCTCGAGTGGTCCACTAAAACACTCCTCAGCCCAAAGAGATTTCTGGCAGTTTGAGTGAAGAATAAAATTGTCTCATGAATGCTACATGAAAAGAAGGTATTTGAAAGATGAATCAGGCAGTGAAAAATCAAAAGGAGTCAGAAATTTCTTTCATGAAAAATCAAATGCTGTAGATTGAAGAAGAGAAAATTGAGATTAGAAGCAAAGTCAAATGCCCCAAAAGTTTCATCAAGCCCACATCGTAATCAAATATCACAGCTCCGAAGAGCTGAAGTGTGATGTCCATGTCTTATTACTTTGTACAATTACACGCCTCACCAAAGTAGCTCAAGGCAAGTTAAAGCGAAAAATTGTCCGGTACCTGTTACAAACTGAAGACGGTTTACGTCGTTTCATTGAGGTACATGAAATTCAAATTAACACCCCCTGAATCAGCAGGCCTTAAAAAAAATGAACACAGTTTAAACCACAAACAAACACATGTCCAACCAATTTGTGTATGTTCAAAAGGTATAAGGTTTAAAAATAATCATAAGAATGAAGGTATGAAATCAACTACAGAAAAGCACCTAAAAGCAGGAAAAAGTTCCCAAAGTAAACGATATTTATGTGTAGTAGAAGTGAACAGCTAAATTTTCCAATGAACATTATTGTGTTAACATGCACTTAACAAGTATTATAACTAAGATGGGATCTGTGGTAAAAACAATGCACAGTAAAAACATTAAAGAGAGATTTTAGAAACAGGCCAGGATCAATTCACATAGATATCATATTCAAAATTGCAAAATCAACCAGGGTGTCGCCTCTGTTGAACAACACTTTGGAAAAACTGACCACTGCACCAATCCAAGAATGTGAGACCTTTGAAATTAAAATGATGAAATATTTTGACACCTACAAGACAGGACTTAACAAAGATCTGGGCTTCCTTTCCCACTACAGAGACATCTTAAACTGCTTTGTTATTTTTCTGTCTCCTGCCCAGCCACCCACCCCTTTTCCTATCCCCAAAATGCTTTCATGTTTTCCTTATTTATACTGATATTTGCAACATTTACAACATTTCTGATCTGAAGAAGGGTTACCTTTGAAAGCTCATCATAAAATGCATTGTTAGTCTAATAAAAAAATGTATAATTTTAATTTCCGTGTTGTCTTTGAACCGATAATTACCTTATTCTTCGTCCTCTCCTTTATAGGCTTGCTCTTATGTTATTCTAATTTAATCAACTGTAAACCGAGCTGAGCTCCTTCGGGAGATGACCCGGTATATAAACTGAAGATTAGATTAGATTATTACCTTATTTCCTTTATTTTTGTATATTATTTTATTATTATTTATTTTAGGGTCTTTTTACTAAGGCGTGTTAACCGATTTAGCACACTCTATATGCTAAGGTGCCCATTATACTCTATGGGTGCATTAGCATTTAGCGTGCACTAATCTTTAGCATGCGCTAAATCATTTAACATGCACTAAATCGGTTAGTACACCTTGGTAAAAGTACCCCTGTATTTAAAAATTTTATATGCCACTTAAATCCTAAGCGGATTATAGTATTTACATACGTAACTCCAGTTATTACTATGTCATTACATAACAAACATATGGCGGAATAGAAATCTCTAATGTAATGTAATGTAATTTTAGTTATTTATTTATTTACTTCAATTTATAGCTCATCCTCCCAGAAAGCTCAGGGCGGGTTACAGTGGAACATACACAGTTGCAATAGGCAGAGGGGATCTAAGTACAATACTTTGGGCTACACAGTATCATATAGAGAGGGGAACCTACCTACAACAAAAGGGACATACATAAGAACACAAGAATTGCCGCTGCTGGGTCAGACCATTGGTCCATCGTGCTTAGCAGTCCGCTTACGCGGCCGCGCCAAGGTCATGACCAGTGCTCCAAATGAGTCCATCTCACCAGTTTAGCATGAAGTTGTCCAACTTTGTCCTGAAACCCTGGAGGGTGTTTTCCCCTATAACAGACTCCGGAAGAGCGTTCCAGTTTTCTACCACTCTCTGGGTGAAGAAGAATTTCCTTACGTTTGTACGGAATCTATCCCCTTTCAATTTTAGAGAGTTATGGAAGAGGGAACTTAGTTAACATAGGGCACATAATGGTTTTAGAACTAAGGGAACCTATCTATAGCGTATAGAAGCAGTGCAGGATAGTGGTACAAGTCTTCCTGATCTACAGGTGTGCTCTGAAAAGTGGACTAACATGGCCACCACACCATTTCACTCAAGGAAGAACGTACTAATCAGAATTTAGATGCCCAGGTGAACCAGGTGCAGTGTTTTCCCCTCCACTTCCAACCCAATGTGCAGCTTTTCAATATGAGCTAGAAGACTAAAGAATGAACATCCGCTGCTCGGAGCTCCCTCAGCCCCTTCACCAAATCAATGCTAAAAGACTGAGCTGCACCAGAGAAAACAGTGAAGCAATAATAAAGAAGTACGTATGCCCACTGGCGTTTACATTGGTAAACAGGCTCTGGAAAACCTCACAATTATTAAGCAGTGAGGTTTGTTCCATTCCCTTTGCTCTTAATTCACCATGCGGTTTAATTAGATTTCTTGCTCTCTTCAAGAGCAGAAATCCAGAATGCAGGCGCTGGAATGAAATGCATTTCAAATTAGTTTTATAAAACATACTTTGACAACAGAATTACACAAGCTGCTATGATATAGGATGTAACTTCTGTGGCTGAAGAAAGATCAAGTGCAACACTTGGAAGATGCTATAAATCCATAACAATAACAGCTGATATTCCTTTGCATCTACTAAAGGTCACCCAGAAGCTGCAGTTCCTGTGCACAGCCTCTGGGGGAGCAAACACCTTATTCATGCTATGTTGCTGCCTGCAGACTGGTCAGAAACAATGCTGCCTGTGGTGTAGTAAGGTAGGGGGTGGGGGAGGAGCAGAGAGTGAGGACCGCCCCAGGCGCTGTCTCAATGGGAGCGCCAGCACCTCTCCATCCCACCCTGCCTCACCATGCTACGCTCGTTCCATCCCTATCCCCACCCCGTACTTCTGTAGATTTTCACCAGCACAATCAACTTCTCCTTCCTGTTGCCCATGATGATCTGGTTCCCCTCTGAAACACTTCTGGGTTGTGGAGCCAGGAAATGACATCAGAGGGAAACCCAATGCTGGTGCGAGTGACATGCTGGAAAAGCCACTCCCCTCTGAAACGCTTCTGGGTTGTGGGGTCAGGAAGTAACATCGGAGGGGAACCCAGTGCTGGTGCGAATGGCATGCTGGAGAAGCCACTAGCGCTGGTAAAGATTTACATAAGTAGGTGGGGTAAGAGAGAGCATGAGTGTGGAGTGGAGGATGGGAAAGAGCGGGAGGGGACGCAAAAGAAATGATGAGGGGGAGAGGAGGGTGTGAGAGGCGTCACCGCCCCAGGTGCCTCCTACTCTCGCTAAGCCACCGAGTAAACTGAAAGTTTTATAGA
Organism: Geotrypetes seraphini; assembly: GCF_902459505.1. Classification (NCBI taxonomy): domain Eukaryota; kingdom Metazoa; phylum Chordata; class Amphibia; order Gymnophiona; family Dermophiidae; genus Geotrypetes; species Geotrypetes seraphini. Next base: position 3,107,556 of record NC_047102.1, read on the forward strand.
CCGGGTCATCTTCATGTAATAAAGCTCGATTCAGTTTACATCAATTAAGAAAATATAGAAAAGAACATGAGTTTACAATTTAGAAAATAACCATGTTTTTTAAGTTTGTATGAAAAAGTTGAAATGAACCTAATTCTCTTAACCTTAGATGAGTATCATTCCATAATTCTGTCAGTTTGAAAGGATAGGATTTCCCCAGTTTACCAGTAAAAATAATTCCTTAAATATGCAGTAAAACCGTTTCATCTGCTAAAATGCCTCAAACCATGTGGTAACTAGAAAACTTTATCACCCTTTAGTACGTGGGCCCTTAAATCTGCCCTTCTGTGCAGTAGAAATCCATGAATGTGTAGGGAAGGAAAGCCATAAGAAGCATCTTCAGACAGAGAGCCGACAGGCGGTTTGTTAATGTTCACATAAAAACAGCCCAGTGGAAATAGACGATCGGCCAGTAGAAGTGTCTCACCTCGTTCTGAAGGTCTCTGATCATTTTGCTTTTTCGTTCCATTTCAGTCTTCAGAAAATTAATCTGCAAATTAAAACAAATAAAGAACAGAAAGTTAAACAATATTAATAGAGAAGCACGTCACACTGTATCGAGCAATGGTGCGCCCACATCTGGAATACTGCGTCCAATACTGGTCGCCATACCTCAAGAAGGACATGGCAGTACTCGAGAGGGTCCAGAGGAGGGCAACGAGGATGATAAAGGGTATGGAGAACCTTTCATATGCCGAACGGTTGGACAGGCTGGGGCTCTTTACCCTGGAGAAGCGGAGACTGAGAGGGGACATGATACAGACTTATAAAATCATGAAGGGCATAGAGAAGGTGGAGAGGGACAGATTCTTTAGACTAGCAGGGACAACTAAAACAAGAGGTCATTCAGAAAAACTGAGAGGAGACAGATTCATAACGAATGCAAGGAGGTTCTTCTTCACTCAGAGGGTGGTGGACACCTGGAACGCGCTTCCCGGAGAGGTGATAGGACAGAGTACAATTCTGGGGTTCAAAAAGGGACTGGATGACTTCCTGGAAGCGAAGGGGATAACAGGGTACAGATAGAGGTTTACCTTACAGGACATTGAGCGAATAGGGTATGGATACTTTAGATTAGGTAGGGAACACTTTCAGGTCATGGACCTGGGGGGCCGCCACGGGAGCGGACTGCCGGGCACGATGGACCCCTGGTCTGACCCGGCAGAGGCAACGCTTATGTTCTTATGTACTGTAGGTGTCCAAAAAATTGACGCCAAAAAAGCACTCATTTATAAATTTTATAAGCTATGATTAAAGATTGGCACAATTTAGAGAATAGCACTTGTGCCTGAAAAATATGACTAAATTTATTTATTTAATTTAATTTCTCCCAAGGGAGCTCAGAACTGTTTACATGAATTTAATTCAGGTACTCAAGCATTTTTTCCTGTCTGTCCCGGTGGGCTCACAATCTATCTAATGTACCTGGGGCAAAGGGGGGATTAAGTGACTTGCCCAGGGTCACAAGAAGCAGCGTGGGTTTGAACCCACAACCTCAGGGTGGGTTAACCACTGCGCCACATACTCCCCACATGACATGATTATCAGAAATCTACTGAAACTGGATTAGTATTGCCAAACTCATATATACATTTTTCATTTCCTTCACCGCTGGGTGTGAATATAGATAAATTTAGACATGGCTATTTGCACCAACAAAAATGTAGTGCAAATGCCCACGCTGATCTCCTTATTCTGTAATTACGCAAGTAATTAAAAGGAACGTCCCGGATCTGCTCATCCCCCACCCATTTCCATACCTTTTTTTAATTCATGCATAAAATTTAAGTGTGTGACCCTTAACTAAGAACATAAGAATTTGCCGCCAGCGTACGTTCTGGTTCAACAGGAACTTGTCTAACCTTGTCTTGAATCCCTGGAGGGCGCTTTCCCCTATAACATTAGATTCTATGGACGCGTTCGCATTTATCACGCACCAAATCGGCTAGTGCGCCTTAGTAAAAGGACCCCCAAGTACCTACAAATCCAAAATGTGGATTATCAGAAGCAATTGAGCAAAGATTTCAGCTACACACAGTTGAAAGCAGTGCAACATGCAGAAAGTGAAAAAGTGTCAACAGCTCTCACCTCCTCCAGCACCGGACACACGCACAAGCTGCGCTGCCTCCAACCATTGCTCCAAGCTGCAGGTTCTAGAACGTCGCCCGCCTCGCTGCTGTCACCTCACGCCAAGCGCTTTCCTGCATCTGGACGCAATTGGACTCCACCTCACGATCGCGTACAGACGCAGGAAAGCGCTTGCGTGAGGTTAAAGAGACCACCGGACACTTGTGGAGTGGACAATCGCGTACAGACCGAGGGCTTCAAAAGAGTACCTGGCGGACTTGAGTTTGAGACCGCTGCCCTAAGTATGTAGCCCTTGATAGAGAGTGCCCTAACTTTGTTGGTTGGGCTGAGAACTTTTTAGCAGCCCTTGCAAAACAGAACACGCAGTATTTAACACGTCTGTTAGTGGACACAAGGGATATACAAAGGCCCGCAATTTTCATTTCATTTGGCATTTTCTTCCTAATTTTCGGATTCTTTTTTCATGTCATAATTTTAATAACATTTTTAATGCACATTAGAACTTTAATGTGCAAATCAATTATGTGTATATTAATTGAAGGTTAATGGGAATTAAATTAATTTTGCATGCACTGAAACTTTTAAGGCACATTTATTTGAAAATGTGTTAACAAACGAGCCTCCTTAGATTGGACTGAACTTGTTAGCACGAGCTGAAACAATGGCGATGAATTCTTGAATATTCTGTGTTAAGGCGGAATATGATACAAATCAATCTGTTAAAAAAAAATCATAGACAACACAGCCCTACTAGGAATGCACTCCGTTTCCAGATTGTAGTTATTTTGAAGAACAGAAGATTCTGCCTCTTATCTTTTGATGGCTGCAAGTTAAGCAAACATATGGTCCGTGGTTTCGAACTGTCAAAGCTTGGCTGCGACTTTTCAAAAATGATATGCACTTGAAAATATTTTGAAAGCACCATATAAGATTTCACAAGGTGCATTATCTCAAGCATCTGATATTCCTCCCTCTAGTATCTTGTATATTAGTAGTATCTAGTATATTAGGATTTTATATACCGCCTGTCAAGGTTATCTAAGCGGTTTTACAATCAGGATCTTTCTTTGTGATCTATTTATGTAAACAGAATTGAGCTGCTATTTTTAGGAGTTAATTTGGTATATAAGGCTAAGAGATTAGATTAGAATTTACTAACTTACAAACAACTCCATTACTCTGAGCTTTTCTTAATACTATGGTCCTTTATAATTAATTTTATATTTATAGATCATATATATATACAAAACGTTATCTTATTCTTATGTATTTGAATTGCTCCTTGTATTTTTCAAAATACTCAATAAAAATTTATTTAACTTAAAAAAAAGAATTTACTAAACCATTTTAACTGCACAGGGAAATAAAAATTGATAGGAAGCACCCATCAAAGTGACCCTGGAGGTATTCAGATATTGCCGATGGTCATCATGGGTGAGGAACAACATGGGGTCCGGCGGTCTCTGTAACCTCATCATGGGTGACTAAAGTTTGAGCTAGGGCAAATTTGATTGATTGATTGATTTTAAAAGATTTATATGTAAACCCATGTTATCTAAAATTCTAAGGGGAGAATAGAAAATAACAAAACACATTAAAATCAAGCAAAAAAATGGCATTTTAGTTTTTGTTTGATTTTATTGTCTTGTATATTAGATAAGTAGTTAGTAGCAAAGCGTTGAATATAATGGCCCTCTTATTAAGCCGCATAGGAATTCTATGAGCGTGGGAGCTATTATCACCGTGGCTGGAATTAAAAACCACGCTATGGTTTTGTAAAAGGGGGAGGGGGCAGTGTAAAAAATAAAGTAACTAAACTTTGAAACCACGTGTCTCTTCTTCAGATGCTGGAGATTCAAATCCCCATAAATTGAAAAAAGAGCCCATTTTTTCTCTAGGCCAAATATGACTCCCAGACCCCACCACTAAATCAGAAGCATTAAGAAAATTTTTTAAAAATGCAGCTGAAGTCACTTACTGTAGCTTGCTGTTTTTCTGCTTTTGTCGTTGCCTCATTAAGTTGCTTTTTAAAGTCCTCTTGTAGAGATTTCATTTCTTCCCTATTTTATTTAAAAAAAAAAAAAAAGATAAACCTTTCATTTTTGTTGCCTCAGTGATGAGTTGGTTTGTTCATTCTTGCTCAGAAAAGCATTTGTTCTAAATTCTATACCTACTGTTCATAAAATCAATGGGGCGAATAAATCTCATGGAACTTACTCCCCTTTTTACAAAACCATAGCATGACTTGTGGTAAAATAACCATCTTAATGGTAGCTTGCATTGATAACTCCCCCCCTCCCCTCCCCTCCCCTCCCCTCCCCATGTAGGTGCAAAACAGAATTAAACCTGAGTTAAGGATATCAATATACTAATTTCTTTAATGTCTTTTGAAGAAATTCACCCAAGGCAAGAATATACTGTATGTGATGGTAGAAACTGGGAGAGTAGGCCAGAAGATCTACAACTGTAGACATTTATTTATTTATTTAAAAAATTTGTCAACTGTCTATTCCTAGGTGGGCTTACAGAGGTAACATACACAAAATGGAACAAATAAGACTTGTACAAACATCTTAAAATTACAAATGGATAATTACATCTTAAAAAGTCATGGGCTTGTAGATCTTCACAGTACAATTCATCGTAAAACCAGCATTAGGCAAAAACATCTTGACCTGTTTCTAACATAGTTCCTCCAAGCAGTTTGCTGTTTGCTGTTCTATAGGGCTGGATAGACCTCTAGTTTGGCAAGTCATACACCCTTACGATTTCCCTACTAAGAATTCAAGGGTCAGCATGATTGAGCCGTTAAACGTAAGGTTGGTAGTTCAAGCCCACCCAGAGATACCATATAATTATGGATATGTGGTTTGTAGGTGAAAATAATTCATAAATCAATAAAGTTTTATACTGAAATTAAGCAATATTGGTTTTCTAGATGTAAGAGGAGAGACGACCCAAACAACATCCTAGTGAATGTTGACCTATTTTAGCAGTATTTCCCAAAGTAAGGGCAGCAATAAAATCCAGAAACACAAAGTTACTGTATTTCTGGTACTTTTTCACTCGGAGAGAAGATGAAATTTTCTATTTCAAGTCCCACTTCATAAAAGGCAAAGACCAGGCCCAAAGGGTGAAATAAGCTGGGTTATATTTGATCTACTGAAGAGGAGGCAACAAAGCAAAATCACCCAAATTAATGACATTTCCCAATTTGCAATAAAGTAATGTGGCTGCTTTGTTAGTCCAATGACTCGCACAGAAATAAAGGTCAATATATTTGCAATTTGCAGACATTTAGAAGTGAGAGTCCTAGCTGACTAATGTATTTTCTAGTGGTAGTGAAATGCTCTCTTGTTTCTCATTAGATGCTGTAGCCATGGATAATGGGCACCGCAGCTAAATCTGTGCCCAGAAGACTAATGCATTCTCACAGCATGCATGCCCGGAAAGCGTTGAGTCCCTTCATCATGTAAAGGATGTCCTCTGACCTAGTTCATACAGATCCGCTAACACCTGACTTAGAGTTATTTAAATTGCGTTAATCCTGGTTTACCCTATTTTCTATTTTTCAGCCTTTGGTTAAACGGTCTGAAGTCCTGAATTATGCATTGTAACGATCCGGTCTTTCATTTTCACTCAGCTATATTGGTCATAGAGAAGCCAATGCAGTTAAGTTAGGATGTGTCGCCACTGAAGTGAAGTGCGTAATTTACAATACATGGGAGTCACAAGTAACAATTATTCAGTTGTTTAGATGCTTCTAATGGTTTTAAATGAAGACTGAATAATTTCAAATTTTTCTCCTCTGTAGTACCATAGTAAATGATGGCAGATAAAGACCTAAACGGTCCATCCAGTCTGCCCATTAGTTATACCTATTACAAAAACATGATTGAATTAACTTGTCTCTTCTTTGATATTTCTGGGTCATAGACTTTAAAGTCCACCTGGTATTGTCCTAGGTTCCAACTGCTGAAGTTGCTGTCCAAGCTCACTCCAGCCTATCCAACCATCCTGTTTGCAGGATATCTTCCATAAAGTCTGGCCAGTAACATCCTCCTGTTCCAAGTTAGTGGCATTCCCATTGATGCCCTCCCCAGCCCAATCAGTGAAGTGACCATGGTGGAGAAGGACAAGACTTACTTTTGTTTCTTACCCATCTCCAGAAGCTTCTGAACATCAGTTTTGGCAGATGCTTCATCGTTTTTCAAAGACTAGCAAAGAAGATAATTTATTTTATTAGTACAGCTTAGTAGAAAGACCCCAAAATGAGAGGGTAACGTAAACCCCCAAATAAGAAGGTAGCAGCTGTTCATGACAGGACTTCTGACCTGAAGGTTCACTTTAATCCCCTGAAGCTCTTTCGATGTCTTGGAGAGTTGCCGGAGAATGTTGCTTCTTTCCGTGAAAACTTCCTTCAGCTGTTTTTCCAACTCGTCATAGCCCTGTCTAACACAAAGAAAAGGCAGGTGTGAGTGCTGTGAAATATATCAGAGATCCTCTTCGGCAAAAATATTTGCTAATATTGGGGGGGGGGGAGAAATGTTACCAGAGCTGTCCAAGAGAAATGACTGATATAGCACAAATCATGTCAATAAATTTCCTGAACAATTTACAAATTAAAAATAGAGGGTCAAAAGGAACTTAATAAAGATAGGAAGAGATAGAAAAGGGGGGGGGGGGGGAGAAGAAATTAAGAAACATGACTGGGTCCTTTCAGTAGCCTCCCCCCCCCCCTTTTACGAAGTTGCATTAGGCTTTTTTTTTAAATGTCTTTACTGAATTTTATAAAGTACAATAACTCAAAACATTTGAGTTCTTCCCTCCCACAAAATCGTAAAAGTAAGCCAACTGGGAGTAGAAATCAAAAGAGAAATCAATTTGCATGTACGGCATTCTACAATAGTCTTCTAAAAGAGCCCAAACCCTCTTAAAATGATGAACTGAACATCACCTAACAGCAGCTACTTCTTCATACTTACGCATGAGACAAATTCCCGCCCACCATGCTGGAAATGAAAAAAACAGGTTGAAGTGCTAAACCCAGTACAGAAGAAAAGGCAAGGTCCTTCCAACCTAGTAAAAATCGTTATTCTTTTAACAGCTTGGATCGAAGGACGTCTCTCTTGTCTTTTCTTCGGTACTCTTGCTACTATAAGGCGAGGTTTTCTCTGTTCGCTTGAAGTGCTAAACCCATAATTTGGCCTTACATTTTTTAACTAAGTGTGTTGCCTATTGTTGGTAACAGGATGCTGGGCTTGATGGACCTTTGGTCTTTCCTAGTATGGCAGGTCTTATGTTCTTAAGTGAGCCAAGTACAGGACAATTGAACCATTATGACATCATTTATGAGGATGGCTCTTAAGCATTGGTGGAATGAGGCATTATGACATCACAATCTCAGCTCCGGAATGTTGCTACTCTTTGGGTTTCTGCCTGGTACTTGGGACCTGGGTTGGCCACTGTTGGCTTGACGGACCATTGTTACATTCTTAAGTCATGTTTTAACATAGACTCAGGGATGTGTTAGACTTCAAAGAGAAGCAATGAAGATTATTAATGAAATACTGGGACAAATTAAAGATGAATTGGCAAGCTTATCAAATTATAACATGATTTTGCTATGTCCTAATTCATTCAGGTAGAATTTTTGACATATTCCCTTTTGAATAGGAACTTAAACAACAAGCTCAATTATGAACGCATTCATTGCGCAGAAATTTAAATGTTCTATAAACTGCATTCTAAAAGGTTTAATTGTTACAAATTGACCTTAAGATTCTATTTCTTTCAGAATCATAGTAACATAGTAGATGACGGCAGATAAAGACCCGAATGGTCCATCCAGTCTGCCCAACCTGAAAAAAACCCAAGAATCCTTTTCCAACCATCAATAAACCCTACAGGACACACTTGTTACTTTGACAGTCTCTGGGATTGGCACAAAACTGTTTGTGCATAATTTACATTTGTGAATTGTGAGTCCTAGTGAAACCAAACAGCATCGTTTATTGCCAATTCATTGGCATGCAATTAAATAGATTTAAAGAGGGGGGGGGAAATGTTCAGGGTGATGATTTGATATTCAATGGGGGCCTAAAGCAGGCGAGAATGACACCTAGCACAATATTTTAAAGCTGTAATCATCACTCATGCAATGGGGGATTTGTGTGTTTTCATTCTCACAGGATTTATAAAATAGAGGATGAATGTGAGAAAATTCCCAGCCACAATAGAAAAAAAAAAGAAGTACAAGAAAAACAACAGTGGCTTGCTTTGAGATGTAACGCATTAAAAGGCTGTAAAAGATTGTGTAATAGAAAATGATTTAATGAAAATTTCTAAATCATAGACTGTGACAAAGGGACAAGAGAAGTAATTAGTGTACACAAAACAATAGCTTCCATTAGCTCAGTCTTATGCAAATGCATCAATATTTTCAACATATTCATTGATATGCATTTAGCTACATTTCTGTCGTGATTATTCAATTCTACTATAGATTTCATACCACTTTGTACTAATGTAGTCTGTTACATTTAAGAATGGTCATTTGGATTAATGCAGTGTACCGCAAACTGTGTGCCCCAGAGCATTCCAAGTGTGCCTCAAGATGCTGGCAAGGAGGAAAGGCGCTTAGCCCATTCTCACGGTGGCCAATCCAGGTCCCTAGTACCTGACCAAAACCCAAGGAGTAGCAACATTCCAGAACCCCAAAGAGTAACAAAATATTCTAGAACCCCAAAGAGTATCAAGATTCTGGAATCCCCCGGAGTTGCAACATTCCATGCTACCGATCCAGGGCAAGCAGTGGCTTCCCCCAAGTCTTTCTCAAGAACAAACTATGGACTCTTCCCAATGTGCACCACTTTGCATTTGTCACATTAAATTTCATCTGTCATGTGGATGCTGCCTGGTCTTTCAATTTCCTTTCTGCAATTTTTCACAGTCCATATGGGTTTAGCAACTTTAAATAATTTTGTGTCATCTGCAAATTTAATCACCATGTTTTTAATTGGGCAAGGTCACAAAATATATATTATTTCCCTGAGTAATTTATAAAGCTCTTCCTAGGGATCCAAAAGAGAAAAAAAAAAAAGCTATAACTTGAGCTGTAAAAACTCCTTCCTCGGGCTGAGTCTTGGAAGACAAATCAGAATAAACTACTACTACTATTTAGGGAAAAGGATTGGGACTTGAATACCGCCTTTTTGTAGTTTTACAACCACACTCAAAGCGGTTTCCATACAGGTACTTCAAGCATTTTCCCTTTCTGTCCCAGCCACAAGTCTCTAAATTTGTGACTTGCTTAGGAAATGAAGTTAGAATTACAATATCCCTAGTAGAGTTGGCCGAAAAAAACAACAGGCTTCAGGATTACGAAGGTGAATACATATTAACCCATATGACCAAGGAAGGTTTAACCCCATCCCCCCCCCTCGGTTAAAGACACAGAAACAGAGGCTATCTCATCATCAACACTTCCTCCTCAAACTTGCAGTCTAAATAAGATAATTTATTATATCCAGCTCCTTCTTCCCCTCTTCCGGATATTGGAGATATTGATGCACTGTTGGACTAGTAAAATGGTAACTGTGGCAATGAGCGTGAATAAGAGCTGAGGGAAATGCCTTCCTCCGGAGAGTCATTCACATCTTGACCTCCCCGTCACATTGTAGTTTCTTCCAAATTAATCAAGTTAATACATAAAATACATAACAGTCCATAAGACCAATTCTAATATCAGACTCAGAGGAGCAAAAGCCATTATTCTTCATCTTTCTCTTCCCCACATCAAAATTGAGAGTTAACCACCAAAGCTATTGTTCCAAATTAAATACTCACACTTTCACCGAGATGCCCCTTACTGGAAACAATTCATTTGGTTCCAAAGGGGGCTTCATAAGGGACAGTTGTGCCTTTTGGCCATGGAGACATTCTTAAAGGGCTCCCTGATGCCCCAATGAGACTAGGAAAGGTTCAAAGAAGAGCGACCAAGATGATAAAGGGGATGGAACACCTCTCGTATGAGGAAAGACTAAAAAGGTTAGGGCTCTTCAGCTTGGAAAAGAGACGACTGAGGAGGAGATATGATTGAAGTCTACAAAATCCTGAGTGGAGTAGAACGGGTCCAAGTGGATCGATTTTTCACTCCGTCAAAAATTACAAAGACTAGGGGACACTCAATGAAGTTAGAGGAAAAACTTTTAAAACCAATTGGACGAAAATAAATTTTACTCGAAGAATAGTTAAGCTCTGGAACACATTGCCAGAGGTTGTGGTAAGAGCGGATAGCGTAGCTGGTTTTAAGAAAGGTTTGGACAATTTCCTGGAGGAAAAGTCCATAGTCTGTTATTGAGAAAGACATGGGGGGAAGCCACTATTTGCTCTGGATTGATAGCAAACCTTTTTAAAATACTATTTGGTTTAGCACTTTGAAATATTCAAGTCCAACAAGAACACTTGAAAAAAAAAAAACCTACTGGTTTGCTTTCAATTGCTACTCCTTGGGTTTTGACCAGGTACTAGGGACCTGGATTGGCCACCGTGAGAATGGGCTACTGGGCTTGATGGAGCATTGGTCTGACCCAGTCAGGCCATTCTTATGTTACTGCAGTGGCCCTGGGAAGCACTTCCAAGTGCTCCAGTCAGGTAGGTGGCTCTCCCTTCTCTCCAGTAGTGCACTTACTGTGTCAAGTTATACTGAGACATCTTGCAATTAAATTTTATGTCTGTAGAAGATTTTTCTCAGATATATTGAGCTAACATAATAGTACCTAATTTTTGACATTGCATGAAGAGGCTTTTGTCCATCTTTGTGTAACATTTGCAGTACAATGATATGATAAAATAATACTCAGTTTCACCTACAAAGAATCCAGCTTTCTTCAGAATACTTACATAAAAGCAGTTGTAAGGAGTTTGGGAACCCTTTTGAGGTCTGATATTCCAAAAGCAGCCTTGAAATACGAATGAGTTGTTACGATTGGATGCCGGTATTGATTGTGATGCTTCTAACACAGAATCGGAATTGATCACCGAACAAAAGTCCTGGGGAATGTTGGAGGAGATGGCTTTAGGCGTGATTCAGTTTTTGCTCCGTTTTGGTTCAAGCAGAAAACTGAACTGATGCTAACAAAGGCGAAAAGCAATAGTCCAGTTTGTGGAGGCCACTTACAACGTCCAGATCGCAACTGTTTAATTTTGTCTAAAGCCCTAAGAAAATGTAAATGCCATCCAATGTCACGGTTCAGCTTATTTCTCACAGTTGATTTAAACATGGAACTTCTGCTTCTATTGCCAAAGTGTGGATCCAACTCTATTTATAATTTCTTCTAACTTATGATCCTTAAATGGCAAAGAAGAAGATCAGATCTTGCCCTAAAAAAGAACTTTTAGCTCTGTAGGTCATTTCACCGTTTGCTGTTTTGATGAACTATGCAGACTGGGCTGTTAGTCTTCAAATGAGCTCTGAATTAGCTTCCCAGCGACTAACACCTACAGTTCAACAACAAAGAGAAATTGATTTGCACAGCCTGAAAGCAAAGATTCGCTTTCAGACATGCAATTCTTAACTTATGTAGCAGGTATTTCAAATGCCATGACTACAGCTTAATCTTTAAATGGAATAGAAAATCAGTGTATAAACCCAAAGCACATAATTTTCGTAACTGCCACTGCAATGGCTACTCAGTGGGATGTATGTGAGCCATGATAAATAAAGTATTTTCTTTCAACCTAGGAAATATTGGTGGAGGTGAGAGTTAACATTTAACCAAATGAGAAACTGGATGCACTGGATGCCCTTATGCCTTTCACATACATCATGTAATCGTGCCCCCCGGGGAACTTTGCACAATCAAAAAATATTTTGATCTATTCTCTTTTAGACTACTGGTGCAGTCTTCAACATTATCAATTCTGTACTACTGTAACATCATTTATGTAGGGTCATCTAAAAAAAAAATTATTAATGGACTAAGATTAATCCAAAACACAGCAGTCTGTCTGATTTTTGGGCTGAAAAAGTTTGATCAAATCAGCCCATTTTATAAACAACTCCATTGGCTACCGTTTGAAGCCAGAGTGTTGTTTAAGTTCTGTTGTATCTGTTTTAAAATCCTATTTGGTTTAGCATCTATCTACCTTATTTCCCATTTTGAAATGTTCAAGTCCAACAAGAACACTCGGGGGAAAAAAAAAACCTACTGGTTTGCCTTCCCAGCACCAAAGGTCTTCCGCTATAAGAGATTTTTGGAAAAAAAACATTAATCTATCAAGCAGGAAAAATGAATATATGGTGGAATAATCCGTTACCACAAACCCAGTCGTACTATTCTTGTAGAAGGTTATTGAAAACACATTTATTTGATAAATTTGTCACTGGACAGCAAGTGTGAAATGTAAACTGATTGAAATGATTTGTAATTCGAATATTACTACTACGGTATACTATATGACATGTAATGATCAATGTTTTGTAACAATCCTCTTGATGTAAACTGCCCAGAACTAATATGGTGTGGCGGTATATAAAAAAATAGTTATTAGTGAAGTTATTATTATTAAAACATCCAAGTGCCGGTTTATGCCGTTCTTTATTATGTTTTTTAAATGGTTCATAGACAATTGCGCGCAAGACAATCGCACGTGGACAAAATCGCGCAGACAACTCAATGCAAGACAACTTAGCGTGAGACAAATGAGCGGAAGACAATTGAGCGTTAAGACAAGTGAGCGCAAAGACAACCGAGCGTAAGACATTTGAGCGCAAGACAATGGAGCGCAAATTATTTTCCCGAAATGTGCATGAGCGGGACAACTGAGCGCAAGACAACTCAGCGCCAGCAACTGAGCGCAAGACAACTCAGCGCCAGCAACTGAGCGCAAGACAACTCAGCGCAAGACAACTCAGCGCCAGCAACTGAGCGCAGGACAACTCAGCTCAAGACAACTCAGCGTCCGCGCTCGTTGTCAGCTACTGAAACAAAAAGATAAATTGGGAGTAGGGAGTAGTTCTTTTCATCCGAAAGGATCCTGTCCTTTCTATAACACTTCGATGTCCTCACTCCCATTTCTGCTCACTACACAGAGCTTTCTGTATCACCGAGATTTTACTGCTCTGTCACTTTGACATTAAGCTTCGAGAATCAAGAGAAGCGAAGCAATATTTCATTGAAAATAAAGTCTTCAGGCTGCCTCCTGTACACAAATGCCATTTAATGAGAAAAGGAAGGCAATAAAACCGTCTCCAATTTTGGGCTAATTTAGCATCCGTCCTGCTCATGTCTTGAATCGCGTGTAAGTGCTGATGAATGAACTGGTCTGATATTAAGATATCAGAAAAGATTTATCACTGCTGCGTCTTCCCTTTTTTTTTTTTTAATAACTAGAATTTCAGAATTCATACAGAGAAATGAAAATCTGGAGAGGGAGTTCATCCTTCAGATCTTATAATGATCATGTATTAAACATTCCTCTTCAAATATGTGAACAAGATAATGAAGAGTAAGCTTCCTAATGTCTACTTATTTGAATCAACTAGTAACAGGTTTCCAAGGCAACACATTTATTGCAAAACTATTTAAAGTGTGGCTCCCTGAAGTACAGCCAGGCATTGGGATAATCCTGTAAACCTATGGCGAGATCCTAGCAAGGACTGTAGCAGAACGGGACTTAGGGGTGATCATCAGTGAAGATATGAAGACTGCCAATCAAGTGGAACAGGCTTCATCTAAGGCTAGACAAATCATAGGGTGTATACGTAGGGGTTTCGTCAATCATAAGCCTGAAGTCATTATGCCATTGTATAGATCCATGGTGAGACCCCATCTGGAATACTGTGTACAATTCTGGAGGCCTCATTACCGCAAAGATGTGCTGAGACTGGAGTCGGTCCAGCGAATGGCCACCCGGATGGTCTCAGGACTCAAGGACCTCCCGTACGAGGAACGGCTGGATAAGTTGCGGCTATACTCTCTCGAGGAACGCAGAGAGAGGGGAGACATGATCGAGACGTTCAAATATCTCACGGGCCGTATCGAGGTGGAAGAAGATATCTTTTTTTTCAAAGGTCCCACGGCTACAAGAGGGCATCCATGGAAACTCAGGGGAGGGAAGCTGCACGGTGACACCAGAAAGTACTTTTTCACCGAGAGAGTGGTGGATCGCTGGAATGGTCTTCCACTTCAGGTGATTGAGGCCAGCAGCGTGCCCGATTTTAAGACAAAATGGGATCGTCATATGGGTTCTCTTCACAGAGAAAGGTAGGGGAGGGTCATTAAGGTGGGCAGACTAGATGGGATGTGGCCCTTATCTGCTGTCTATTTCTATGTTTCTATGTTTCTATGTTTCTATGAGGAGCAAGGACTTTTGTTTAAAATCACCATGGTCAGCTTGAACTTGTAGCTAATACTGGGAATTGCCATTATAAGGATCAATAGTCGTTACTTGTTATCAATGATATCACCTCAAAAAATGTTATTTCTTATTTGACGCTATAAGTTATAGGGGCCGTTTTTATGGCATACCATGGGATGTGCTCCGGCATTCTGTAGTAATTGCCAAATGATAGAAAACACCGTTATTTGAATGTTCAGACTAGAGAATGGCACAGGGACAAATTTGTCCCTGTAGGAACTCAATTTCCACATCCCATCCCCGTTAGTTTGATCACCTTCCCTGTCCCGTTCCTGTAAATTTTGCCTTAACCACACAAGCCTCGAAAAACTTATGATTTTAAAGCGTTTGAGGCTTGTGCAGATGAGGACGGAGCTTAGGCATTGGTGGAACGAGGCATTATGACATCACAATCTGAGCTCTAGAATGTTGCTGAAGACACCCATTATATTCTTATAGGTGTATGTAGCGTTTAGTGCGCGCTAAATCATTGGCATGTGCTAATATGGTTAGCACCTGTTGATGAATTCCATAATTGCTAACTCAAGACAAGCTGGAAAGCAGCTCGTAATTAACAATAAGACTACGGGTCTGACAGTACAGCCATTGTCACTCATAAAAGTCACCTCATATTGAGTTACAAAGTCTACTCAAGATACCATCTGTTCTATGACAGACCTGAAGAGCTCAAAGGGGCTCAGGGGATTCAATGTGATGACACACATGACAAGATACTTAGGGCAGAAGAAAGAGTCTTGAAGACACAAGTTGAATATGTCTGTGCCTGCAATATTTTATCTTAGCATCTGTTGTAATGGCTCTTGTCTCTTTCACAATCCTATTGAGAAGTCTGAAGTTCTTATGGTTCCCATGCGTTTGACATTATTTGTAATGACTTCTGTATTTGCTTTTTTTATGTCTTTGCTTGCTGCTTCTACGTTTATATATATGGTTTTAATCTGTCCAATTTTTAAAGTAATTTTTTTACAGTATTATCTTTTATTAAAGGAAAAGACATTTAAAGTTTCCATAGGATGATTATTTCTGATATTACACAGGAAAAGGATTAGAAAACAGTGATCTGAAAGACAGGCAGAGAAGCTAAAGATGAGCAAATTTGGCTTGCTGTACACCATCTTCGGTGAATTTCTTTAAAACTTGTCTTAAACTCAGACAGTCTTTTTCTCCACCCCCTCTACCGGGGACTGTTCCACACATCTACCATCCTTAAATTACTCCTGAGCTATCACCTCTTAACTTCATCCTATGCTCTCTCATTCCAGAGCTTCCTTTCAAATGAAAGAGACTCGACTCATGCACATTTATATTATGTAGGTATTTAAATGACCATCATATCTCTCTTCTCCTGTCTTTCCTCCAAAGTATACATCTTGAGACCTGTCCTCATACGCCTTATGATGAAGACCATTCACCATTTTAGTAGCCTTCCTCTGGAACGACTCCATCCTTTTTATATCTTTTTGAAGATGCACAATATTCTAAATGATGTCTCACCAGAGTCTTATACAGGGGCATCAATACCTCCTTTTTCCTACTAGGCTATATCTCTCCTTATGCACCCTAGTTTAGATAGATAGATTGATTCAAGAAGGCAGAGAGCTAAGGGATAAAGACATTTATGATTTTATAAATGGCATTACATCCTAAGATGTGCACACAAATAAATTAATTTGATTGTATTATTGATGCTTATAAAAGATGCTCAAATGGTCAGTACTAAAGGCTGGCTAGGACTATCGGTTGCAAGTTTCAAATGAACGCTAATTTAACTATTCTTCAGTAAATGGTATCTCATACTTTTTTCTGAATTCTTAAACACATTTGTGACAATGTTCAACCCACAGCAGCCAACAGTTTTTAAATAGCACATCAAATATATAAAAGTAGACAGGGAAATTAATTGTCCTTCAGGAGATGTAGCTAATATAGGCCACTGGCACTGCTAATGTATCCTTCAAAAGACAATTATGAGCCTTGGCCATTGTAACTATCAAACCCTACTCCCCAGACATAATTAAAAACCATCAAAAAATATTTCGACCCTCCATCTTTTAGACTACTGGTTCAGTCACTGATCCTATAGTGCAAAACACGTCCGTCCGACTAATATTCGGACTACAGGAAAGTGGCCACATTAGCCCCTACTATAAACTGCTGCACTGGTTGCCAATTGAGGCACGGACTTTATTCAAGTTTTTCTGTTTTTGCTATAAACTGGTGTGGGGGAATGGCCCCAATTTACCTATTACCTCACTTAGAACTTTACACCCCCACAAGGTCAACCAGAAATCGCAACCTCTTTGCCTACCCGAAGCTCATAGGTTGCAAATACAGAACCTTTCTGGATAGAACTATTAAGTTTCAAGCTGCCAGACAGCAAACCTGGCTAGGCAATCTCACCGACAAAGCCAGGCAGACTTATGGCGCCTTTCGGAAAGAAATCAAGACCACTCTATTCAATAGATTTATTTCCCAGCCAGGCAATGCCCCCCTCATACTAAAATCTTTCTCTTTATGTTGATACTACACTTCTTCACAAATGTATTCTGTTCCTCTCTTGACT
Source organism: Geotrypetes seraphini (assembly GCF_902459505.1). Lineage (NCBI taxonomy): Eukaryota > Metazoa > Chordata > Amphibia > Gymnophiona > Dermophiidae > Geotrypetes > Geotrypetes seraphini. The sequence continues at coordinate 3,124,669 of NC_047102.1, forward strand.
ATTCAATGTCTTCCTCACCACCTGTATTCTGTAATTCGCTGACCATCCAGCCCCTTTGATGTAAAATGCTTAAGATTATACTGTAACCTATTTGTAACCTGTAAACACTGATTACTCAGTGACTTCCTATCTGATCTCACCTTGTAATAGGCTGATTGTACAGCTCTCTTTCATTGTAAACCGCCTCGAAGTCGCAAGATTTTGGCACTATAGAAAAATAAAGTTATTATTATTATTATTATAAGTATGGTCACAGAGCCCCTTTCCTGTAACTATGCTTTTCCACCAAACACAACTGCAGGCCTCCACGATACCCTCCCAAACACAATCAAGGGCTTCTAAGTTCCCCTTCAGCATTCTCCAGCTGGGTCTGTAGACCTTTGGGAACCAACCCCAGGACCCTTATTCACACCGGAATAAGTTCCAAGAATGCTCTCTGGTGGGCTGGAGCTAGTTTCCTTCCTTCTGGTCATAACACGTTTGGTATACTGGACTTTCAGCCACACCACCTAACGTCAACTCTACCAGGAGACAGTTCAGTGGAGTTTATTGCAGGTGGATACAAAGACTTAATTACAAAGGGTATGAGACATAAGGGAGAAGAGGGTAGGGCAAGATTTTAAATTACATTGTATAAATAAAAAAAAATAAGGCGAGGAGAGAAAGGGAGGGTAAAACGAGAGGAAAAATTGAGGTATCGCTTCCTGGAAGCGTTTTTGTTGATGAACTTAATTGGAATTTTGATAAGCATCTTTAAAGAGAAATGTCTTAAGGAGTGTTTTGAATTTGCGTAGGGAATTTTCAGAACGAAGATTCGTTGGCATGGCATTCCAAAGGAAACCAACACTGCCTTCAATCCTTACCGTACTCCTCTGCCCATCAAACCAGTCAGCTGATTAACCGCTCCCCTTAACTGTATCCATGACAGCCTGTTTGTCTGTCTTGGCTGTTTAGATTGTAAGCTCTTTGGAGCAGGGACTGTTTTCTTCTTCTTTGTGACTCTGTGCAGTGCTGCGTGCGTCTGGTAGTGCTACAGAGCTAATTAATAGTAGCAGTAGTAGACACTGCAGAGTGAAGGATTGATATCGTGATAATATAACCATGTTCTACATATTATTCATGTTGCACATCTGGCATTAAAGCTCCCGCATATCAACAGCATTCAAACCATACCACATTATCGTGCCACCTTTACTGCTGGTTAGTAGCCCTGCCCTTCTTCTGTAGATTCACTTTTCATCATACACCACTTCTAGCCTCCCAGCATGCACTAGACGTTAGCAAAATTCAGACCCTCAAGGACTGTGAATGTTATATGAAATCATAAGCCACATTGTGCTAAGCCAGACATTGTCTCGTCCATTGGCCATATATCTCATGTCAATTACCCAATGTCTGAAGCAGGAAATGAAGTGACAGTAGACCTCGGTGATAACGAGAGAGCACAAATGAAGGCATCGCTTACAGACTCATTTGCTAATGTCTTCGCTAGAGAGAAAGGATGGAAGGAATCAGTCAATAGGAGTTATAGTGAGATAGAACTGCTACACCCTTCGCGATTACGCAAATGCCTCTAGATCCTCATGCCTAATTCCTTAATCAATTGACCACATTACCTTTAAAAACAGTAATTAATGAAACTGTCACGTCTACCAATACCAGCATTAGGCAACACGAGTGAGAGATCAGCTTAACCACAAATCACCCAAAGAAATGAAAAGGTCAATTTTTATTAATTAATTCATTTGCTCAATGCTCTGGAATTAAAGGTTTGCTTGCAAATGACTTCTTGTTGCAATTTTAGGCAAACTAGCCCAAAACGAAATGATAAGAGTAATTTTATGAACCATTTTTGCAAGTAAAGCACTGATTTATAAATATAATTTAAAAATGCCTAAATTATGTGTGAGCGAACTTTGCTGTTGCATGGGTAATCCATGCGTTAGGCATCTGTCCGGTGCTGTGGATGCAAAACATAGCTCCCCAATGCTCTGTGCTAATGGTATGCAAATGGTATGCAAATGGTATGCAAATGGTATGCAAATGGTATGCACTCTGTGAGACCAGGAGGAGGAATGTGCCTGCACACAAGAGTTTTGCGGTAAAAGCAGCCGTTGTGCACTACCCCAGGTAAACCCAAAAGTGAAGCATAAAATGGTGCCCTTCCTCTGCTCCTTAAAATATGAGCTTTTCAGTTTTTGATTTTTGCGATGTTCCGTACTAAACTGGTCATGGGTTGCCACCTAAAGGTAGGACTGACCTTTATGTTGTCCTAATTATGCAGGTAAGATGGTCGGTTAAGTGCTGTTGCCATATTTACAAAGGAAAACCCCGGACACATAACCCCACCCCATTCTGTTCAATCCAAAGTAATACAGGAAAAGAAAAAAAAAAAAAAAAATCAGATTAAAAATCTTATTGCGTTGCGGACCCCTGTGCCAGTATCCGTGCAGTCGATGCTGTTTGCCCATTTTTCATTCTTGTATATGTACAATTCTTCTGAAAAATTATTTCTTAGTAAATGTTTTATTTTGGGGAAGAAATGTATCTTGTGTTGCTGGCTGTCCACTGAACCACCTTCATTCTGGTATTGGAGGAATCGCCTCCATGAACTTATGGGTTGGGAGGCCCGTTTGGCTCGTTCTTCTCGACGCCGGAGCAGAGACTTTGTTCATATTTGGACTCCATATTTGAACATTTTGACTCCTGAGAGTCGTAGCCGGGTCTTGAATAGACTCCACCTCTGAAACTGTGCTTCTAGGTGTCACTGCTTTTCCCTGCTTACGAGTTTTTCTGTATCTGTGGGGGGATGGGGAGGGGTGGGTGGGGGGTAGGGGTTTCTTTGTCGGGGGGTGGGGGTATGGTGGGTCCGGGGAGGACATAAGAGTCCAGTCCTCCGCGGGTGTTTGATGAAAATGCATACCATGGTTATTGCTGTTGTATTCAATGTTGCTTAATAAAATAGATTTGAATAAAAACAAACAAACAAAAAAATCTTATTGCGTTGATGGATTTTTCTCACAGTGTAGTCAAGTGATTGCTCGTATACATTCTGAACTACGGTACTTGGAAAAGATTGTTTTATGCTTCTACTTTGGCTATGGCCTGCTTTCTACTTACTTTATAACTCAAATCTCTCCCCCGTGAGCTTTCCCAGACTATTAAAATCCTTCAAACTCTGGAAGAGGACAAACATGTCATTTCACCTTAACAAAACTAATCAATAAAGGTGACACTGAATAACAATATGAAATCCCAGCCGCAGAACCGTACACTTTACCCTAAATGCTCCCCACCTACTGGGCATGCAGAGCTTTCAGAACCCACTTAAAGCTCTTCTGACTTTGAGTTCTCACTTCTTTATTGGGGTAAAAATAGATTTAGATGAATCTGACAAAAGGTTCTTTGCCCAAGATTTAGCTCTAGTGGATTATTTAATAAAAAAAACACCTTCGAAAGCTCCCTATGGCAGTACAGGGTAGCGCAAAGGTCCCTTCCTAATCCATCTGAAATCACCTTTGTTTTATTACATTTATCGTGTAGCTAACCAATGAAAACAGATTGTTCCCTCAGGTTACAGCAATGCGAAGAGTGTCAGGGCAGAGGGAAATTACCAACACAGTCGAAAAACACCAAATAAAGTGCCGCGCGGTACATTTTAATGTGAAAAAGCACAAAGTGATGCACTCGGGGTGCAGAAGAGCAGTCTGTGTTTGGGGACGAGAGACTGACACCGCAGGCGTCGGGAGAGCAGTCTCGGGGCGATGGTGACGGGGGGAGCTCAAGGTGGCGAAACAGTGTGACAAGGCGATGGCTGCTGCCTGAAGAATGCTAGTTTACATAGGGAGAGAGGGGCAAGAAGCAAAAGAAAAGAGGTATTGATGCCCCTGTACAAGTCATTGGCTTCTCTTCAATGAAAAGACTTCAAGGCGATTCAGAGGGAAGTGACAAAAAACGGTACAGGATTTGTGCCTTAAAGCGTTTGAGAAGGGACTGGAGGACTTGAATGTGTATACACTATTATTATTATTATTATTATGTTCTTGTATACTGCCATACCCAATGAGTTCTAGGCGGTTCACATCAATTAATTAGGATCCGATCTGCACATGGATTTACAACATTTTGTCAGAGTTACAAGCAACGAGGAAGGAAATGTTGGAACATTTTAGCAGAAATGTATCAGAGTTACCGGCAGCGACAAGTTGGATTGGCCGGAAAGAAGGAGGGAAAGAGAAACACAGGAGGGGAGGGGGAGGGGGAGGACGGGAGTTGGATTATTGCAGGGGAGTGAGGGTTAAGGGTCCTGTATGTTTTGAGAAGTTTTCTAAAGTCGAGGTAGGTCGAGGCCTCGAGAATCATTTGGGCTAGCCAAGGGTTCAGCTTAGCAGCCTGGAAGGCGAAGGTTTTGTCGAGGAATCTTTTGAGCTGACATAATTTTATGGAGGGGGAGGCGAACAGCTGAATTCTGCAGGATTTCTTATTGGTGCGAATCATAGCGAAGTGAAAATCCCTCCTCGAAGGCCGCAATCCAGTCGGGTTTTCAGGATTTCCCCAATGAATATGCATGAGATCTATTTGCATGCACTGCTTTCATTTTCATTGGGGATATCCTGAAAACCCGATTGGATTGTGGACACCCCTGCACTAGAGGAAAGGAGAGAGAGAGGTGGTACGATGCAGACATTTACGTGCTTAAAAGTTATTTTTAAACAGAAAAACCTCTTCCAGAGAGCTAGGGAAGGTAGAACTAAGCGGTATTAATGGATACTGGTGGGAATAGGGTTACCAGATTTTCCCAAAGGATAATCTGGACCCATGTCCACACTCCCCAGGACCGCCCAGTTCTTCACCGTTCTGCCTGTGTCGCACCCCATTATGCCCCCAGCCCTGCCTCCAGACAGCATCCGTGCATGCACAGACATGACACAATGACATCACGTGAAGGCGCATGACATCACCGCGTTGAGTGCAGGGATACCCCTTCCCCCCGCGATTTTGATGGGAAGCTTTTCAAAACCCCGACAAAGTGCCGGGTTTTGAAAAGCCGTCCGGACCCAGACATGTCCGGAGAAATCTATTCTGGACATCTGGTAACACTGGCTGGGAGGTAGAGTTAAGAGTAATGTCAGTAAATACTTTTTCACAGAGAAGGTGGTGGACCCTCAAATAGCCCTTCAGGAGAGGCGGTAAAGTAAAAAAAACTGTGATTCAATTTAAAAAATGCATGGGATAGATACAGGGAAGGCCTAAATAGAAAGAGGAAGGAAATAAGCCATGGCGGTTGAGGTGTGGTCTTAGGTAAGAGTGTAGGAACTGAGGCCGAAGCCAGACAGACCTCAACGGTCTGCGTCCCTCAAAGGGCAAACAAAATCGTGAAAGACAATTCATCAAATCCAGCATGAGGGAGCTACGGCTGACACTGGGCAAATTTCTGTACTCTGTGTCGCACGAATGGCAAAAGACAGGTGATGGTCAGCAATTCTGGTATTGTAGGCCACTTGTCATGTACTGCAAGTGAGGGTGTTGTGCCGTTTTTTTTGGGGGGGAAGTGGAAGACCTCTTGACTGGTAAGCTGAATGCTGTCAGCAATACTTAGAATCTTGGTTATGACCCCATATCATCTCCTTCACGTTTAGCGTAGGGTTACCAGATTTTCCAGATTTTCCGTTCCGCTCCCAATCCTACCCTAGCTTTCCCTCCCCTCCCCCGCTGCCTGCTCTCATCAGGCAGGAGGACAAAGTGCCGGGTTTTGGAAAGCCATTCGGACCCCAGACATTTCCTCAAAAGAAGAACATGTCTGGGGAAATCCGGATGTCTAGTAACCCTAGTTTAGCAGCCTCTATGGTTGGCATGGTGGAGACTCGGCAACCAGCATTTAAGCATGGGTGATTAGGGCCTGAGCAGAGTGGCCGGCAGAAAATACAGTGCAGATAATTAGATCTCTTAATGATGCAGATACCATGGTACAGGCAACGCCATGCCAACTGTTAAGTTGCCGTTCTGTATGTGGTCACCTCCTTTTAGGTGTTCTGATGTCATACTGAGGATCTACAAAACCCCAGGATTCTACAAAACTGCATGCCCAAATTTCCAACTAGCTCACAAACTGGGCGTGCAAGTTATAGGACGTAGAACCAGTTGTGAACTTAACATAACTATTAAAACTAGATGCCAATCGGCCTTAAGTGCCAATAGCAGACCTTAAGTGCCAATTGCAGACCTTAAGTGCCAATAGCAGACCTTAAGTGGCGCTAATTTGTAGTCAGGCACATAAGAGCACTTAGGCGCTATTTGAGAAACTTTGCACCTGAATGCCAAAGCGGACCAGTACAAAGGGGGGAGAGCACGAGCACGCGGGCAGGTCAGGCGCATGTTGTGCAGATATGTGTGCCAGTTCTAGAACCGTATCACTGGCACGCACGGCTTCCAGCTTCAGCCTTTGACCCTTTCCACCAGCGCCAAAAGCTAGATGCATGCGTGTCGAGCTATGCTCTGTTCTGTGACAGCAATTTCACACGTAGTTATCGTTGTAGGTTTATCATTAAGGGCACCTATTTGGGGGGGGGGGGGTCCTTTCTTGAATTTACCCCTACCTGTGGCCTCTTCCACTTTAGATGCTGAACACATCAAGCTAATGCATTTTAGTAAATAAGCCCCGTAATAAAACTTATACTTTCAATCTTCCGATGAGGCCTGATGCAGCGGACATGTAATTTTATCCCGTGAAACGCAGGCCTCGTCGGAAGATTGAAAGTATAAGCAACGGCCCTGGTTTCAGAAAGAGCAAAAAGCTAAGTACTTTAAGTTTTGAGAAGCATTGAAGTACTTATAGCACATAAGCACTTTCTATAAAGCACTTTGAAGCACCAGTGCACTTTAAAAATACAGCAGAGTTGTTTCTGTCAGTTTCGAGTGTTGAAATGAAATGTAGTTCTTTAATGAAAAAATCCCCAACCATGAAAGATTATTGAATTATAAAGAATTTTTAGACTTCTATATTAGATTCATTTAATTCAATGGGTGAATTGATGAAGATTAGGTAATGAGATATATTAACTTAAGGAATAAACAATAAAATTAATCAATAATAAGTAATAAATTAATGGTTTTAGTTATGGTAGGGAGGATGGGTTCAAGCCGGTGATGTAATCAGGAGTAAGAGAAAAGAAGTTTTCTTTTCTCTTGGAAGAAATTCCAGGATGGGAAAATTACTCCGTAGTCTGAGGCTTGTTCCTGTTTGTTTAATGAACAATTAGAAAAAATTTTCTGCAGCTCATTTGGATTTCTATCAATGGTTTTTTATATGAATATTTCATCACATCATAGAACACGGACTCGGCCCTGTTTCTGACTAAGGAGAAAAACTTGCAGGTGAATTAGCAGGGTACATTAGCGATGTGAAAAAGTCAACAATATATGGCTCTTTGGGCTTTTTCTTGTTTATTTATATACCACTTATATCCTAAGTGGTTTTACATTCAGGTACTTTATCATGTTTCCCTATCTATCCCAGTGGGCTCGAATTCTATCTAGTGTACCTGGGGCAATGAGGGGATTAAGTGACTTGCCCAAGATCACAAAGAGCAGCGAGGGATTTGAACCCACAGCCTCAGGGTGTTAAGGTTGTAGCTCTAACCCCTGTGCCACACACTCCCTCATTGCCTATGTACCACTGCAATGTTGTTTGTTCATTTATGTCAATAGCTTTCCCCCCAAAATGTTCATGACAGTGTTTTATTGTATGCAATCAATTGTACACATATTAATTCCTAGGTGAACATGTGTTAAATCAATTTTGCATTTCCTACAAATTGTCAAAATTAATGAAGTGAATGCATGCATGTCCTACACTAAGGCATGCAAAGTTATATTAAATGTTCAAAGTTACAAAAGTTACCTCCACGGCATGTTTTAGGTATTGTTGTTCCCCCTTTGCCATTGTCCATTTGCCTGTGTATTGATGCCTTGCTTCACCACCCACTATTAAATAGACATTAGAAATTGTAACAGAGGCTTTGCCAAGTGACAATTCTTTAACAATGTTTCAAAGACGATCTGCTGATGCATCACGAGAGATGGGCTGCCTGGCTGATAAATTGCATTCATATATCACAAACCAAACTCCCTCTGTGATGATATATTAGTATGTTAAATCTTCCAAAGGAGGCAAATCAATCATATATTTGATCAGAACCTAGTTTATTTCAGGAGGCGGAGGGAAAAGATGCTAACTCGTAACAGGATAAAACTTCGACTTTGGTGGCATATCGTATCTATCTATATTGCTCATATTATCGAAGGATGAAGATAAACAAAGCTTCCAAAGAAACTGGACCACGTTAAATACGCAAAGGAAAATAAAATAGACCACCAGCAATTCTGAAAGAGCAAAACGCAATAGTTCTATTTGGCAAAACTTGCTGCAGGATTAACGCAATCGTTCAAAATATAATCATGGGAGTGTGTGACACAGCGGTTAGAGCTACAGCCTCAGCACCCTGAGGTTGTGGGTTCAAATCCCATGCTGCTCCTTGTGACCCTGGGCAAGTCACTTGTCCTTTAACTAAGGCGTGCTAACCGATTTAGAATATAATGGGTGCCTTAATCTTTAGCGCGTGCTAAATCGGTTAGCGCGCCTTAGTAAAGGGATCCCTTAATCCCCCCCATTGCCCCAGGTACATTAAGTAGAGTGTGAGCCCACTGGGACAGATAGGGAAAAATGCTTAAGTACCTGAATGTAAACCAATTAGAAATGAAAGCCCAAATTCTGTAACCAGCACCTATTTTGGAGGCGCCCAACTAGATAAGCGCCTATCCAAATTGAATAAGAAGCTCAATTAAGCTTTTTAATCAGCAATCATTGAAATTTAGGCGCCTATCAAGAAAGAGCGATTCTGTAACAAGGCGTCTCAAAAAATTTAGGCGGCCTTCAAAAAACTAGGCGCAATGCATGTTAGGCGTGGGCGTGGCTTTGTGTTAGGCGCCTTGTTACAGAATCACTGCTCTTAAGCGTGCTTAAGCGCTCGCATGGCCGCCTAACTTTTGGTTGTGCCTAGAGCTGGCCTCTTTATTGGGCGTCTCCAAAATAGGGGCCGCTCAGCGTGATTCATTAAACAGCAGCCAATTGTACTTGAATCGCGCTGAACGGGGCCTAATTCGTCACCTAACTTTTGGGTGCTTCTTATAGAATTTGCCCTTAAGTGGTATATAAATGCTAAAATAAATAAATAAAATAATCTCAATCAGTTCAACGAAAGTGGAAAACTGAACTCTCTTCTGTTGGGTAGGGTGGTATAGCCAGTTATATGAATACATCTTTTTCCACTGCAAAACTGCCGTAGATTTATCCATGGCTCTCTAAACCCAGGAATTTCTATTTCATTATTTTCACATGGTAATTGTTACAATGGAAATCTTGATTTGAAAATTTTTAAGACCTGTCGTCTAAGCAGAATTGTTTGTGTGTGAATTAAAATTTGATGTAGCACGCTTTGTCTAATTGCAAACAGCATTTAACAAAACTATTATAAAGCAATTAACGTATAAGTTAACTAACGTAAAAATCAATTCGTAACAATCAGCATACAGACACAATGACAACCGAGGAAGTACAAAGCCAAGAACATACAAAGAGAGAGAAAACACAGCGGAAGTCAGTGCCAGGTGCCAACTACTGCCAGGCACAGGCCATCAAAAACCATCATCTGGGAAATCCTGGGACCAAAATGCCACAAAAAAGAGAATACAGAGCAACTAGTCATCTTTAAACGTACAGAGGGCCATTTTCAATATTACGTCTAAGTACGACTTTGGACATTTCCTGCCAGACATTCAAATATTGGGAAGAAGACATGGCCACTTCCGAACCCAAAAGACATCTTTTTTTTCCAAAAGTGGCCCAGCAAGATGGTTTAACCAGTTTGATGTCCAATTTTTTTTGCTTTTTTTACAAAGCCGCGGTAGCGGTTTTAGTGCTGGCCTCGGCGGTAACAGCTCCGACGCTCATAGGAATTCTATGAGCGTTGGAGCTGTTACCACAGTGGATGGCACTAAATACGCTAGCTTGGCTTTGTAAAGGAGAGGGTAAAATGTCCAAAACAAGCTATTTGCATGTAGGAGGAGCCTGCATTTTTAATAGGCTGGACACACAGACATGCCAGCAGAGCATGTGACACCAGAGAGAGCGCCGATGCCAACGCGGGCAGCAACCTCGCACCGGAGAAGTGCAAAAAGGTATGGGGAAGGCTAGGGGTGCATGCACGCGGCAAGGAGAGGAGCGGGGGAGGGCGGAGAGGAGGAAGGGTACCATGCCTGGGTCAGACCGCCTTCTCCCGCACCCCTCTTACTACACCAATGCGCTTGGTTACACGCTTAGCATCATAGTTGGTGCCCATTTTTTAAAGGCAGACTATTTCCTAAATGCATCGTGTCTGAGCCTCTCCCCCCCAAGGGCTGTTGCTGCCAGCAGTTTACCCACGTTGCCCTGAGATTTGCACCCGGGTTCATTCCTGCATCATATGGGCTTATAGAGCCAAGCTGTGCCCTGCAAATGTATAACAAATGGATTATCAGGAATTTGGAACGAAGAGTCCCTTCCACTAATGTGCGTTGAGCACCGAGGGCCGGATTCTACAAACAGTGCTGAAATCAAGCACTAGATGTTGGCTAGAGTAGTGGCCTAGTGGTAGAGCTGTTGCCTTAGCGCCCTGAGGTTGTGGGGCCAATCCCAGCACTGCTCTTTATGACCCTGGGCGAGTCACTTCATCCTCCATTGCCCCAGGTGCAAAATAACTACCTGTAGGTATGTAAACTACTTTGAATACATAAGCACAGAAAGGCGCCATACAAGCCGCACCCCCATCCGTTTTCCCTTATGAAATCCCTTCTAGCCGCACCTAGGCGTACTTGGGTATCACTAGGCATCCTGGAGGTAGTTACGTCTAACTTGGAGCCTAGCGACACCTAACGAAGGGGTTCTATACATACCAGGGTTACCAGATTTCGCAAAGTAAAATCACAGATATGTGGCCCCGCCCCCAGCAATGCCCCATTCTGTCCCCCAGCCACGCCCCCCACACAAACCTCCTCTTAAGCTCATGGCTGTGTCTGGGAGGGCCTTCTCCATAGAGCAATTTTTTTTTTAATGGCAGATTTTCCTCTCTTTTTTTCATTCTGTCATACCGAAATTACAAAAATCCTTCACAAAATGTGAACTCTTCCCAGGTGCTGAAGCATCCTCTGGTGCAACCTGATCCAAGTGTCTGCAGACAGTTACCTTTCCGTGTCACGTGATATTAAAACCCATTCCCTAATTGTAGAATGCCTTCACAACCCCGCCTGCCTTGAGGATTTCTATTGTAATAGATTAAAATAAGACTTCTTTCAATTAACAGCTAATGAAATGTCCAAACTGCATTTAATATCAAGCAGAGTGAAGTGCAGTGATCCCTCATGAATAATGCATGGTATTAAAGAAGATTCACGGCCTTACATAAAACTGTATTTTACTAGTGCTATATTTTTTTTCATTGGAATCTAATGCAAATAAATATTTATAACGGGCTACAGCTTCTCCTTGGTCAGGACATATATTCTTTTTCAAGCCTGTTAAAGCACAATGCATATTTATGAAATCCATGTGACCACTCCAAATCTTCGATTTAATTGGATTTCAGGTCTAATTCTTCCGTAATCTACCTCTGAACCCACCATTCCATATATATCTCTTGTCTAAGTGCACACAATATGTCTCTGCTTTGGAGTCTGAAGCTTATAATTAATTTATCTGGTTTATCTTTTTTATAGAGGAAAAGCGGGCTGAATAAAGCACCACAGGGTTACAGCAGGGTGAAAAGACAGGACAGAACATCCTCTTTAGGTTTATAGAGAATGGAATATATAGAAATAAAAACCAACAGCAAAGGGAATCAGGTAACACCAAAAGGTATTAACATATTTCCTAGAGGGACGGTGGCGTTGTGAGTGTGAGAGGCCCCTCTCCCCACTCCTTCCCTTCCTTGTAAATTTACACTTCCCCCTCCCTATTTGCGGTTTCTACCTATCGCAATTTTTTTTTCCCGGGCCCCCCTCCCCTAGAAAATCGCTCGGAGGCAGCCCGCATCGACCAGAACCGGCCCCAGGACTTGGATCACGACGAGGAGGTGGAGGCGATCGGAGGAGGCGCAGTGTGGAAAAGTCCTAAGTTAGGACATGCTAAGCCCATTTTTTTTTAAAACCTCAGCTTAGTAAAAGGTCCCACGAGACTACGCTTGCCCATGTTTTCAGTGGCGTTATTGGGTTTTATTTTCTCTTTAATTTTACTGCTCTAACTGCTCTCTACATTTTGTTAATAGGTGGCTTGTGAAGATAAAGGAGGGTATATTTGTCTTAGCATCCCAGTCTCCCTGCTTTTCTTCAATAGATGATGGAGATCTTCTCACTGGGTTTCTCTACATAACATAACATTGCAAATGTATTTGTATACCACAATACCTCGCAGATCTATGCAGTTTACAACAAAGTTAAATTAAATGAACACAACAAAGCATAAACATAATATTACAAAAAAAAATTGAGAAATAAATAAATTTTCAAAGATTTCCTAAAATATACATAAGAAGAAGAGAGTCAAGACTCAAACAATTAAGCTCTTTGTCCCTGATTGCAGCTTGGTATGAGAACAGCCTCTGAAGATAACTTTTGTGTATGCAACCCTTACAGGCGGAAACACACAATGCAGAAATATGCACAGAACATCCTGGGGAGAATGTGGCTCAGTGGCTAAAGCTACAGCCTCAGCACCCGGAGGTGGAGGGTTCAAACCCATGCTGCTCCTTGTGACCTGGGCAAGTCACTTAATTGCCCCATAGATTGTGAGCCCACTGGGACAGACAGGGAAAAATGCATAAATTCATGTGGACTGTTCTGAGCTCCCTTGGGAGAACGGAATAAATAAATAAATAAACAATTCTTGTTGCAAATCTGAACTCAAGCTGACTAACATTGAAACACAGCAGGAATTTCCCTGACAAACTATTCTGAAACCTGAAGCAGTGGAGGGTGAAATCACAGGCCACGTCAGTGGGAAAAGCAGGGTTTGAACCCTGGCTTCTCTGGTTCTAGGGCTGTCACTCATCATTAGTTTTTCTCTTGCACTTTTTCTTCACCAAACATCAAACTATTTCTGCTATAATTCCACTTGGCTTGTCTTCGTGGTAAAGCTAAGAGATTCAGGAAGTGTGTAGGGGGGGGGAAGGGGGGAGGAATTTGCCAACTGATGCAGATACTGCAATGATTTTGAAAACTAATGGTAGGAAATAGACAATAGATACGAATAGAATAATGTGAAAATGATTCCAATGGAATTATACAGTAGGTGAAGAAATTGTAACTAATTTCATGCTTGAGATTTCTGGATTGGCCTGTTATTATTTCTTGGCATCCAGATGTCAATTTATACACTTCAACAAAAGGAGATTTGACAGTATCGAAACAAGAGATGGACTTGCTGTTTTACTCATTTAAAACATTTTTGTTATAGGAAGCATTTTGCTTCATTTAAATAGGCTGAAACAAACAAACCAAAAAAGATTTCACTACAGGTTCAACACATCCTGTAAATCACAGATCCAGCATTGATCTAAAGCAGTGGTCTCCAACTCCAACCCTTTGCAGGGCCACATTTTGGATGTGTAGGTACTTGGAGGGCCTCAGAAAAAAATAATTAATATCCTATTAAAGAAATGACAATTTTGCATGAGGTAAAACTCTTTATAGTTTATAAATCTTTCCTTTTGGCTAAGTCTTAATAATAATATTGTCATTTATAGCTAAAGAGACATATGATCAAGAAATTGTTTTATTTTACTTTTGTGATTATGATAAACATACCAAAATGGTACCTGGTGGGCCGCATGTGGCTCCTTGACCACAAGTTTAAGACCACTGTTCTAGAAGGTTTAGAACTGATAAGCAGACAGAGAAGGAATGGGAGAAATGCTCTCAATTCAAGCATTTTGACATTTCTAAAAAGCAAAATTGAAAGGGATATGGTTTTGTTTGCTGCTCAATAAATTAGCACTTGAGAAGAAATGAAAAATTTAATGTAAGGCAGGCCTTTCCCGCATCTCAGACTCTGGACGGTGCAGTGAGTGGCTTCTCTTTGGAATGTGCTGATCGTTACAGAATGTGCACTAGTTGTCACCTGGTGAAGTCACCAATGTGTGAAGCCTACAAGTAGTCTACCCAGCCATGCTGATAGGAGCCTCCTTTCAGCATATGCAGCTGCTAGAGAAGTGCATGAACATCCAGCAATGAAGCTGCTAACTTCTAGATTTAAAACAAACCGAAGAAAATATTTCTTCACACAACGTATAATTAAACTCTTGAATTCATTGCCAGAGAAGGTGGTGAAATCAGGTAGCTTAGCAGGGTTTAAAAAATGTTTGGATAATTTCCTAAAAGAGAAGTCCATAGACCACTATTGAGATGTCTTGGGGAAAATCCACTGCTTATTCCTAAAATAAGCAGCATAAAATCTGTTTTGCTACTTGGGATCTAGCTAGGGATTTGGGACCTGGGTTGGCCACTGTTGGAAACAGGATAAGGACTTGATGGACCTTCCGTTTATCCCAATACATCAATTCTTATGTGGGCCAAGTATCGGACAATCAAGCCATTGTGGCATCACTGATGAGGCTGGCTCATAGGCCTTGGTAGAATGAGGCATTATGACATCACAGTCTCAGGAATGTTGCCACTCTTTGGGTTTCTGCCAGGTACTTGGGACCTGAGTTGGCCATTGTTGGAAACAGGATAAGGACTTGATGGACCTTCCGTTTATCCCAATACATCAATTCTTATGTGGGCCAAGTATCGGACAATCAAGCCATTGTGACATCACTGATGAGGCTGGCTGATAGGCCTTGGTAGAATGAGACATTATGACATCATAGTCTCCGCTCTTGAATGTTGCCACTCTTTGGCTTTCTGCCAGGTACTTGGGACCTGAGTTGGCCACTGTTGGAAACAGGATACAATGTTTGATAGACCTTCAGTCTATTTCAGTATGGCAATTCTTATGTTCTAACCAACACATAATAATAATAATAATAATAATTTTATTCTTATATACCGCCATGCCCATCGAGTTCTAGGCGGTTCACAACAATTACATTAGGATCCGCATTGACCTGCCGATTTACAAACAATGTATTGGATTTACAACATCTTCAGCCGAACAAGACTGAAGAAGCGGAAGTGGGAAGGAGAGAAGGAGGAAAGCGGTCAATAGAGGGGGGGGGCAGGGCTGGGCGGGCCGATTTACCACAATTTATTGGATTTATAACAACTTTAGCCGAACTTGGCTGATGAAAAAAGGAGGGGAGCAGGAAGACATACTCTTCACTTTAACCATATTCAACTCTGTGGACGTATATATGTGTTAAGCTACATCTTAGTGGAAGGAATCCAGCACAGTGGATAAATAAAGTGCATATAACATTATGCAATTTCATTTCGTTTAAACCAAAGCAGACACTAAGGAGATACGAGATGTGATCCCATGAAGAACCATGACTGAAGCACATACAATCGGTTTCCTCATTCTGGTAAAAGGCTTCAGGCGTGCAAATCCACGTTGATTCTAACTAAAATAAAAGCACATTTTTTGATAAAAAACCAGTATAGATTTGTTTTCCACTGATGCTCTATTTTGCTGTCTTGTAGGCGCCCTGGAGCATTTCTGTTGCTAGTTCCAATGAGAGAACTTCTCCAACAGGTGCAAAGTTATTTACAGTGTAAAACTTTCTAAATCGGGAAAATCAGATGCTAAGATCCCTTTACGTTTTTAGTTCTATTTAACAATCTAGTGATTCATACTCTCAACGGTGCACTGCGGCTGCAAACACCATAAATTTCCGGAATCTCAATACAAAGCCAAAAAGATGCTCAAATTTATCATGCAAGCCTTTTCTACTAATTAAATGCATTTTTAGATGGGGTAAACTGGAAAATTATGTGCTCATTTTGCAGTTGTTCATGATCACGCTTGAATGCAATTTATACATTTGCCTAAGGACAGATGTTGATTTTTTTTTTTCCTGTTCAATGGATTATATGCAAATTGTTCTTCATGGCTAAAACTATATACTCATTTTCCCTTTGAAAATCTGTACAAAGTCTATAGATGCCCAGACCAGGAAGCCAGGTTCAAATCCCATTGGTGTTCCTCATGCCCTTGGTCAAGTCACTTCATGCTCCTCTGCCTCATGATTGCAAGCCCTCCAGGGACGGAAAAGCATCTACCTTACCTGAATGTAACTTAGCTTAAGCTGTTCCTGAAAGACCTGAATGAAATCTAAATAACCAATATGTTTCTGAACAGTTGTGGTGGTGAGGGTTAGCAAATACAAGTTGAGAACAATGGCATGGACACATTAGAGCAAATTCTATAGAGGGTGCCTACAACTATGTAAACAAAGACGCAACTAGCAGGGTAGAAATACTTCACAGAATAGCAATTGGTCGCTCTTCAATGAAGGCTCTTGACAAAGTATTCAAAGGCAAGGAAATAACACTCCAAACAAAAGGTCAGACTTGTCCAGGCACTCATTTTCTCAGTGGTCAGTTATGGATGCGAAAACTGGACACTATGGAAACAAGACAGAAAGAAGATTGACCCATTTGCACTTTGGTGCTGGAGAAGGATTTTATGTGTGCTGTGGACCACCAGAAGAACTAACAAATTGATTCTGGAAGAGATCAAACCAACTATGTCACTCAAAGCCCAAATGATGAAGTTACAACTCTCCTATCAGAAGATAGATCATTGAAGGACATCTTGTTTGGGAAGATTGAAGGAACCAGGCAAAGAGGGCGACCTGCAGCCAGATGGCTGGACACGTTGAAAACAACTATAGGGATGATGCTGGAAGACCTTACCGGGCTATCACAAAACCAATTTCTTTTTAGAGCTGTAATTCATCAAGTTACTAGGACTCAAATATGAGTCGATGGCACCTAACATAAAATTACAAGCGTATCTTCAATTGGCTTCAATTATGAGGTTTAACAATCTGGGCCAGGCTTCTTTCTTTCTGAACATTGTTTTATCAGCTTTGCTGTCTCTTAACAAGAGCCTTTTAAAAAATGGTTGAATTGCAAAAAGACTGCTGTTAACCACTCTCCAAGAGTGGTCTCTTAAGAAGACACTTAGATTATTTCACAGACTCAAGAATCACATCCACTTGTTTTAGAGGACTAAAATGTAAAAAAAAATGTGGAAAACAACCCCCCACCCCCAAAAAGCTGAAATTAGCATGCCTAAATTTGCTATTCATGTTTCAAACAATGAAAGACAAACAAGGATGTTTGGGGGGGGGGGGGGTTTGTGACATTCACTCTTTTTGGGGGTGTAAATCAGGATTGCTTTTATTGTTTGTGAAAGGGTTATTCGTTCTCCATACCTGTTCTATCTGGTTTAAGCTGTAACTTACAATGAACTGGCTTAGTAAGGCTGTTCCAGTCCAGACTCTGAGGGTTGCAAAGCCTCGGGCCGGTTTGGTTTTAGAGGCAACAGACATATGCAAATTAAGCTGATTCTTTGATTAAGGGTATGTAAATGTCTCATTTATATTCACTGTGGATACTCAGAGAACCAGATGCAGCCCTTGGGGATTCAAACTAAAGATCCCTATTGAAAAGTAAATTCTAACTTAGCTTGTATTTGATGATTAACGGAGATGAAAGATATCAAAGCAACCCAACGGAATGTGGCAACAATCCAGATCCCAGACCAGAGCTCTGTAGGGATTGATCCAGTACAATACTTACATATATTACGCAATCTCTTTATTACAGAAAGAATGACCTAAACTGGATTAAGACATAAGCAAACTAGGCCCGTTCCTTGAGCTCATAAGTTTGAACAGGCCCTGTCAGATGGACTCAGGACTCAGGAGACTAGGATTGCCAGCTGCCTGGATTTTCTCAGGATAGCACAAATTTGATGTCTCAAAGCCAGATTACTGGATGCAGAGTTTAGCCCTCCACAGTTCTACAATCCCTCACCCTTTGCAGTACAGAGACTGTGGTAGGATCCAGCCTAGGGTTACCAGCTGTCAGGATTTCCCTGGATATGACTTCCTTCTAGAGGACATGTCTGGGCTTCTGGACAGCTTTTCAAAACCCAGCACTTTGACTGGGTTTTGAAAAGCTTCAAGCTAGGAGCAACATTGGGATGGCATCTGCACATGCGGGGATGCAAAGCAATGACATCACGGGCATGCATGTGACAAGTGAACAGGTTGAGGGGGTGGGGCTGGGGGCAGAACAGAGTGTGACTTGGGCAGGGCTGGGCGGTCCTGGGGGCTGCGCCATGGGTCCGGATTTTAGTTCCGGAAAATCTGGTAACTCTAAGCCAGCCAATGGAAAGGCTACTCGGCCATAGGAAGGCCTACAAGGGGTTGGGGGGGGAAGCTGAGCTCTGCACAGGGCCTCGGACAGAATTAGTGGAACGCGTGTTGCGTGGGGGCGAATGGGGTTGTTGAGAATGGGTAGAAATGTGAGAGGAATAGAGTGAAACATGAGGCTGTTGTAGGCTGAGAAAAAGAATTGGAAGCAAATACACTGTATGTCTGCCTAGGGTCTAATAGAATGTTGATCCAGACCTGGGAATGGCACAAACACACTGTAGGGAACAGCTGATTTTTGGTTTTTTTTAGCAGGGCATTTGGAGTGTTTCTTTTCAAGAGCGCGCACACACTCACTCACTCACAAACTAGTTTTACAGTCTTGCCTTACTCTAACCTCAGCCTTCTGAACCCATCTGAATTTAGAGAGGTCGTAAAGGGGGAAATTCTATAAGTGGCACCTAAGTCAACAAAAATTAGTTTCAAAATTAGAGTTCATGATGTCATCAATGAGCTTTAACAAGCTCATAATGACAAAAAAATAAAGGTTAATTGGGAGGTAGGCGCCTACCATGAAGGCGTGGTTAGGGGCGAATCAGGGGTGGTTTTTTTAAAGATAAAACAAGTAGAGAAAAAAAGCCAACTATTCCCATACCAAGACCAAGATTTAAACCATTCTTTCCAGTTGTCTAATGGTAATTTCCATGACATCGGATCAATTTGCTGTTGATGTCAAAGGCCATATTTCAGATGAAATGCTATACTGTAGACTCTTTATTCATATGCACATAAGCATTGCCTCTATCGGGTCAGACCAGGGGTCCATCGTGTCCAGCAGTCCACACCCGCGGCGGCCTCCCAGGTCCATGACCTGTCATTGGACCTTACCTAAGTCTTTCATCCCCTATTCATTTAATACCTGTACCTATACCCTTCAATCCCCTTATCCTTCAGGAAGTCATCCAATTAAGAAATTTTATTAGGCATTTGATTTGAAATCTAATTTCAATCTCACTTGCAAGAAGTGAAATAGTTCCTGCAACACAACTGCTTTTCACGTTCATTGCTTCCAGATACGTAGACGATGAACTTTCCTGGGGCCTCTGTTGTTAAAACGGCATATCTGGCCATGAAGCTTTTAGGTAGGATAACACAGGCTGACATCCAAAGGTTGATTCTCTTGTCTCTTCTCTGCAACCTCTTCTAGACATATCCATTATACCTTGGCAATTGCTGTAGACCAACTACAATCAAATTAAATCTGACATTTGCACATGATAGCAACTTGTTCAGTGTTCTTGCTGGAACCAAGTCCAGATTATTTTACCTGTATCATAGGCACAGGGACTTTCATCTCTAGCAAAGACAGTTTCTACATACAGTATATGGTGATGAATGGCAACATGGCCTTATTTTAATGAATACTATTTTATTAGGTTTTCCAAAGAATTATAGAAAACAAAACAAAAACACTGAATAACACAATGAGTGGAGAGTCGTGAGAAATTCGATTCACCAGATGAGGAACATGGTGCGATCATTCCTTGAATTATTGTATATACTGGTTACTCTATCTTAAAAGGCTGTAGAGGACGACAAAAATCACAAAGTGGATGAAATGGCTCCCTTAAAAAGAAAGGCTAAAGAGATTGGGGTTCTTTAGCTCGGAGAGGACTGAGAAGGTTGGTATCTGGTATATATTCTTTGGAGTGTGGACAGGAAGAACAGGATTGATTGACTGGACCAATTGGTCTTTTCTGTCATCATCTTTTGGGCTGCAAATATATCCTCATGGCTTAAACTGCCTACAGAACATTTTCTTTCTTCTTCCTCGCTCACGTTTTCCTCAAGAACAGGGCACATCTACTTGAAGTCAGCTTTCATTTTGTGGAAAATTCTTGGAGTTGGCTGTTGACTTTATCACATCTATATTCACATCCGTTTGAGACAAAATTTTCATCCTCCTTCCATATCGTTCTTCAGTTTGAGGGCAGAGTCAAGGTATTGATTCTACAGAGTCTTGTGATCTGTATCTTCCAGTGCAGCGTCTTCTTCCCAACTGGTGGAGATCTTTCATGTCTTGTAAATGTTTTTCAACCTTGCCACCTCCTCTGCCAGTTCTTCCACTTCTCTCATGAGAAATTCAAGCTGCAGAAACCTCACACATGGAACCAGGCCCTCTCTTTGGATCAGAAGCTATAACTGAGACAACAGCTTTGGTGACACAGTGTTTCCCATCCGTACTTCAATTGTAGAGGTTTTGTTACTTGTTGAAGGAAGGCAGAAAAACCCCTATCAAAGCTCCTACATTTTCCTCAGTTGTTCAGTAGCAACTTGTAACATGTTGCATTACCCTTTGTCATGAATTATGGCAGCTCTAACATCCACTGTTGACTCATGTGATATACTTACATACTTTTAGCAACCATGGATCCACTGTGCTTACCCCATACCTTCTCCTCATCTCACATACGTACACTTTAATTTTTCAAGTTTTCGGTATGCTTTATGTATCCCTTTTCTCCCCGGTTCTAGCATGGCTACACAAAATATTCATTTTCCCATGCACAAGAAAGAAAACGGAATCTAAGACATTCAGTCAGCCTCTTCCTGCTCTATTAGAACACTCCAGGCTTACTAAATTCACTTGCCCTCTAAGGCAACCTTTCTGTGCACATAGCTGCGACAGGCTTATCAGGCAAATTCTCTGCTTGCCATCACAGGATCTGCATGGGGGTGGAGGTTATCAGTTACAATTGTTTTCAGTGTCTTGGTCAAACGGAGTTTTATCAGCTTTCTGCAATAGCTTGATACCACAGGCTTTGGGCACTTGCTATGTGAAGATAATAGAGCATGAAACACTTATCCATTGTAGCAATCAATGTGTTTGGCTCTGTGCTTCTTACATTTTCTCTGCATTCACCATCTATATTCACATTAAGGGGCTCATTTTCAAAAGAGAAAAGCATCCCAAGATGGCATAAAGTGGCATTTGGACATCCAAATTGCCATTTTCAAAGCACATTTTTAGATGGTTTCCTACGCTGTTTGTCTTAAGTGCATCTACATCTCAAGGGGACACGTGTGGGGGGGGGGGTGTTTGGGTAGGATTAGGATGGACTTATGATTGTACGTTCTTAATGAAATATTGCAGAAAACATTCAGGGCAAAACTTGGACATTTGAGGCAGGATGTGTTTCAATAATGAATAAGTGCCAAAAAGGTGGTCAAACTGACTAATGACCACTGGAAGCATGAAGGCATGGCACCCCTTACTCACCCAGTGGATTACTGACCCCTCCCACCCCCCAAAATTTCTGGCTAAAAATAAAAATTACACTGATAGACCAAAAAAGGTCTTGTGATATATAATCTGAAAATTCAGCCTTAATACAAACTGAATATATACTCAAACTAACCAATGTTTTGGCCAAAAAGGAACGCAGACGCAGAACTGACGACTTCTTTAGCAAATGAATGTAGTGGGTCACATCTGTCTTCAATCACCAAGTAACATCTAAATCAGGCCTTTGAAACCCAAGTGCTAAGGAAGATCAAATTTGAACTTGTTTGTCCATCTCTTGGTCACATTTCAAACAGAATAAGGCTCTCTGAACACAGCCCTGATGAAAAAATAACTCGTTAGATGAGAAAATGTGGTACAGAGGAGCAGAGATAGATACTGATGAATCAAGGACTATACAATTCATTATCAGGCCACTATTTTCTTTAAATCAAGCTATATAATTTTGTACACAGTGACTGAATACTTCTTTCAGTTTCATCAGAAGGAAAGAAGCAATCACTGGGTAAATGAGTATCTGTGCTTTGAGCCTGGCTCTGGGGATTGAAAGCACAGATTTACTTGATCAAGTGTTCAACGATGGAGAAACCTCACCGCCCTCTTGACAAGCACCGTTCCTCCAGAAATTCCTTCCTCTAAGTATTCCACCATTGCTAGCATCTTTCTTTACCCTCCTATTCTCTCCCAGTGAAACTGATGTCCAGCTCTTTAGCTTTGAAATATTTAACTTTCTTCCCAGTTTTCTTTCTTTGAGTAAAAACTTAAGAACATAAGCATCGCCTCTACTGAGTCAACGCTTGGTTTGCGAGTCATGATTTGCGAAAATGTTTTCCTCGTCTTGCAAAACGCTCACAAACCCCGTTACTCGCAAACCAAGGTTTGACTGTATATATAAAAAAAAGGTTTACATCAAGCAAAGTGAAGTCTCAGGATCTGAAAATACATTTTTTTGCAGTAATCAGTCGGCGATTTGTGTTATTTAATACCAGCTTTAGATGATAAAGCAAATATGTCACTTGATTCATGGCTGCTTTCCTGAACATGGCGCTGCAGTTTTCTGTGTCAAGAATGTATATCTATTTTTTTTTTCAGACCTTCCCTTCCTGTTTATTATTCAGAACTTAAAGTAGCTGAACAGAAATAACACATCCCACTTGCACTGAGTTATCACAACTGCTGAGGGTGGAAAGCTGTATCTTTATGCAATACAAGATAAATAACTGCACTGCTTACGAGCTCTGTACATTGCCCTCGCATGGCTCTATGGATGCAATCAGTATGACAAATGAAACCATGATAGAGTGAATTTTAACCTATTCAGGTCTTATCTTCTGCTGATAGCAGCCTTCCAACTATATAATGGATTCATCAGTTACTTCATTCTTACAAGACAGAGGCTTAATTTTGCCTTCTATATAGAGATGGCAAAATTCCTTCTCAAAACGTAAACTCGTTTATATCATTTTCATGATCAGCCAGCGATATCCCCCTGTATTAAGTGAAAATGAATGACTGTTAGTCCAGGACACAATAAGGAAGAGGGACCTGCAAATTATACATGAAGGTTTGCGAATGCTAAATCCTGAGATGGGTATCTAGGGGAAAGCATAGAAATTTGTTTTGCTTCATTTACTTGAAAAAAAAAAAAAATACTGAAAATTAAACAAAAAAAATGGGTTATATCCCACTACTCCCTTATTCCTTCCCCCCCCCTCAACTTAAGATGCAAAACTTCCTGGTTCCTGTTTTCCAGCTACAAAAAAACCAAACAAACAAAATTTTCCTTTGTCAAGTATGTGTTAGTCATTAATGCGGTTTAGTAGAAGGCCCCAAATCTGCACTTTTGAAATGTATGTCTCTAATGCCAGTATGTGTCCAAGACACTGAAGAACATGTAGCTTTCTCAGAGGACAAGTAGAATGTAGGGATGTGTTCTTGGGAAAACTTGTTCAACCCATTTTTAAATACAACTATGCTACCGCCTTGTCCAAAGAATCGGGCAACAAATTCCAGAACTTAATTGGACACAGACGAACAAAATCACTTTGAACAAGTCCCTAATTCACGTCGTTGCCACTTAAATCTGGAAGCTGAAGGTCACATTTCTAGAGATTTCTGTGATACGGGTGGCCTTATGTCAACAAAGAATAGATCCCAATTAAAGTGATGGCAGAAAATAGTATTGGGTTAGAGACGTCAAATTAAGAAATCTCATTAAGACATGTAAATCTACCCAAGAATCCAAGCATCGCATAATTTATCAACTATTTCCTGAATTTAGCAAAATAAAGAAATAAAACCAAGAGGAAGACTTTATGCTAAGCTAATTCTGGTTTTCGTTATGTGAAGGGATTGCATATTTTTTTTAAACTGTGAGGCTGATAAAGTTTAATTGCAAATTGATTAACACGGAGCTTTACTAATTAAATCAGTTGAGGGAGATTTAGACTGACACAGTGCGAGGTGCACAAATTAAGACACTGTCCCACCGCATTAAATACAGTGCATTTATCATGGATAAACTAACTGCCTATTCATTTGATATGACAACCAGCATAGCACGAAAATGAATCATTACGGCATGCAGCACAGACACAGCTGTTTTTGAACTAATTAGAGCTTTAACAAGTTTCTAAACAATTAAAATGGTTTAAGCAATGGTGTTCCCAACTTAGAAGCAGAAAAGAATAAAATCCAAAGGGAAAGCTGTTAGAATTTAGAAAACGGCTACTGCCAGACATGCTAGAGGGCTAGAGGGCTTGCAATTAATCTGCTAAGTACAAGGAGATGCTGAAGATTCTGGGCCCAACCAACCAGCTTCCTTAATTCTGAGCGTTATTTTGCCACTGGAGCTGAAAAGAGTGTGAGCTTATTTCATTTGCAGAAATAAAATTCTCTATTTTGACATTGTTTCAGATCATTGATTGAACCATATCCATGTAATTCTCTTCTTGGTTGGGCTGAGATCTTTTTAGCACCCCCCCCCCCATCGTGGTGTGAACAGTTTTAGTGTCTGGTAACCAGAGCTGGCATTGTGATGTCATAATGCCTCATTCCACCAATAAGAGCCAACCTCATCAGTGATGTCACAAGGGCTTAATTGTCCTATACTTGGCTCGCTTTTATTGCATATGAGGGGATGCTAAAAGGGCCTCAGCCCAACCAACCAGCTTCCTAAATTCTGAACGTTATTTTGCCACTGGAGCTGAAAAGACTGTTCTCTTATTTCTTAAGTGCCAATTTACAGAAATAAAATTCTATGTTTTGACATTGTTTCAGACCTTATCCCATCATTTTCTTCTTGGCTGGGCTAAGAACATTTCGGCACCTCCTGGTAGTGTGAAGAGTTTCAGTATCTGGTAACCAGAGCTGAGATTGTGAAGTCATAATGCTTGATTCCACCAATAAGAGCCAACCTCATGGGTGATGTCACAATGGCTTGATTGTCCTATACTTTTATTACATAGGAGGGGATGCTGAAAGCTCAGGCCAACCAAACAACTTCTTAAATTCTGAGCATTATTTTGCCACTGGAGCTGAAAAGAGTGTTTCCTTATTTCTTAAGTGTCAATTTCCAGAAATAAAATGTTGATGTTTTGACATTGTTTCAGATCATTGATTGAACCATTTCCATGTCATTCTCTTCGTGGTTAAACTAAGAACTTCTCAGCACTCCCTCGTACTTAGTAGCTTCATTGCATGCCCCAGAGAAAATATTTTGTTACTCAACCTGTATGTAAATTCTGGCATATATATAACTAATGCCCAAGTGATTTTTTGCTGATATGCCTGTTGTATTGAAAGTACATCAAGCTTTCATCAGTTTATTTAAGGGTATATTTCTATATCAATGTTTTCATTCACAAATACCTCAATATACAATCTTAAGGTGTCTTCTCTAAGACCTCGGTGGTGTTGTTGCATGTAATAAAGGTTTCAGCACATGCAGACTATACACACCAGAATTGTCACTGGTCTCCGATTCAATAAAGTGCTCAATAATGCTATTTCATTTATAAATAGTTCTATCTTTTAAAGTTCTTAATTTATATGCAAAAACGCGGCTAAGGGGTACATTTTCCAACATAGGACTATGTTTCAAGGAATTCCCCCTTTTAGCTCACCAGTGCAATGTTTCCCCTGTTACCAGATTTAAACAGCTGGTACTGTTTAACACAAGAGTTGCCCTGGAAGGAAATGTATTTGGGGTATCTACCACCCTTCCGCTGCAGATGTATTTTCTCATATTCATTCTGATTTGGCCCTGGGGCCTTCCTCTCCAGCTAAGATAATTCTATCCTTTAAACTTTTCTCTTGCTGCTCCCCCATCTCTACCCCCCCCCCCCACACACACACACCCCTTCCCCGGTGTCATTAATTGCATTTGCAGGGAGGAGGGATAACTGATCAGCCCTGTTTTAGCCTAGCAGTACAACAGGTGCCATTTTGAATAAAAGCGTTTGCAAGGTTGGAGTGACTATGGGTTGCTCTGTCCTTATGAAAAGTCCTCAGTTAGGGTAGCAGGATTTCAAGAAGGATATGAAAAAGCCTGTGAAACTTAAGTGTAAGTTGTAGGTTTTTCAGTACCATGGTCTTTTCATTTTCAAAATAAACTCTAAAGAAAGAGGATATTTTGTGGAAGTTTCCAGGTTTCCTTGAAATGTAAGCTCATGCCTAGCTCCCAGGGGCGGTGATGTTATTTGCCGAAGTGCCTTAGTCATTCCTCATAAACATTCTCCTGATTATAACAATATCAGCACGATTTCAGGTCATGATTTCACTTGCTGTTACTTTTCTAAGGGGATTTAAATGGCTCATCTTATGTTGGCTAATCTGTCTCTAGATTACAATTGAAAGAATATGCCATATGCCTACTGGCAACAGTGACTTTGTAGGCAAGGAGTCGAATCATACTTTTGATGCCTTCTCCTCAGTTTTTGAGTTAATTTTGCTGTTTGCTTTCAGAACTGCTGCACAACATTTAATTAAACTTGGTCCCACGGTTTAAGCAACCCGCAAAGTAGAAATGGAACAAACGTCTGCCGTGGCGCATCTTACTTTAATATCATGTCCTGTAGATATAATGAGCTATGCCTTTTATTTCATCATTCCTTTTTAATTGCCTCTCAACACTGCCTGAGTTTCTATGTACAATAAGACACTTTAATTCTTCACAGCAGAAGTTTGGAGGTACTTTGGAATCAAGCCTTAAAAAAACCAAATAAGGCTTACTTAGGAAAGCTTTATGGAAACCATTTCCAGCTCCTGTGAGCACAAAAGAATCATTAGCTTTGAAAGAGAAAAACCGTGTCCTTCCCCTCCCAAGGGACGGGGCTTGAGGAGTCTACATACGTGGATATCTGGAGGGCCCTGAGTTGCTCAAAAGGGTTCCCATAATCATAATTTTAAACCTTACCCTAACACTAGATACCAAGTGAATCTTTAAGAGTAGAGGGGTGGGGTGGGGTCATGGTATAAAATTCTTCAAAGGGTCATGCGTATGATGGGGTACTCAGGCAGAACTGTGCTTAATCTTTTGCCTTTATAATTAAAATGGAGACATATGGATTGCTTTGATGCATCTGAGAAGTTTTAAATAATTCTGTTTTCACTAGTTTAAAATCATTTTGTTGCTGCTTATACTGCCTGGCTAGTAATTGTCAATAGTCATACAAAAGTTAAAATGGCAGCTCTGATCAAAAGATCTCTGCACCCAAAAAGACAAAAATACGGGGAGAAAAAAAAGAGACCTTGGAGAAACCCTTCGCTCCTTATTTTCAGGACATATATTTATTTATTTAGATTTCTATCCCATCCTCCTGTGAGTTCAGAATAGGTTACAAAAGAACGTTCACAGTAGATAAGACATGACATTGGCTATGATGTACTCATATTGAAGAATCGAGAATATTGTAATTTTGGGGTGGAGTTCCCTGAACCAGAAAGTTGAAAGGAAATAGTTATCTGGTCAGCAGCCATCCTTGACTGCATAAAAACCTTTGAACATTGCTGCTCCTCATTTTCAATCTAGAAGCTGTAGACTACTTACTTCCTACGTATATAAAGATCCACCAGCTTTCACTGGTGACACCCCAGTTCATTGTGGAATGATATCAGGGCCCAGATCATTGAAATACAGCTGGCAGTCTTTTAATTTATAAACCAGACCAGAAGCAACTTTGTACTTCTTAGTTCTTGAGAATTCTCGAAAACACAAATATCACTTTGGCGTTTCAGAATGTCATTACCGTAGAGTGTAATTCCGATCACTGCAGTGCTGGCATTTTATTCTCTAGGTTTGTTTACGTATATTTTGTCATTCTGCCAGACAAAATATACATTACAGCAGGGAAAGGTTAATTTTCTTTCACCATTTTCCAGGAAAACACTGTAATGTTCTTTCAGGATTTGAAAAATAACCAGGTAGAGTACGCCGTTTGCAATGGTTTCTGTGCAGGCAACATTATTTACAAACCCGCTGCCATTAACTAGCACTCAAAGCCATCGAAAGGAAATTATGAACTGTCAAAACAACTAGGATGTTCTCATTTAAAATCACTAGAGTGGAACCAATGTAGAGCCGATCTGCATTTCCAACGCTACATCTTTTCATTTTGTGCTCTCCTACCTCGTGGCTGCCATGCCGGACGGTGGGATGTGCGATGCGGTTCTCAGCCTCCTCAACGCCACTTAGCTACTACAAGTTGCAAGATAAAGCAGCTGCATGTCAAAAGGCCACCCTCCCCCCAAATAAAATAAATGACTAGGGGTGTGTTTGCTGAAATGTTTTTCCTTTGTATATACAACAGCAGGAAAACGTGGAAAATGTTAAAAGATTACTAAAAAGGCATCTCTTTTGTAAGATGAATAATGGGACCTGAATTTTAGGTTGTATGATCGAGCGCTAGTCGCTTATTTGCCTCTTATTGTTTCTGATGGCTTTGTTGTGTATGTATTGTTATGGTTATAATGATGTATTTGTTGCATTAGTAAACTGCAGAGCCCTGAAGAAATGATTTTGCAATCATGAAACGTAGGCCTTCGTCGGCTGTTTGGAGAGGAAGTTTTCACTAGTGCCTGCTCCACATTATCAAGCCTGTCTGCCATGAAGCAACAGATAAGTGTGGCTTGCACTTTGTTAGATTAAGATTTAATCACCTTACCGTTATAGTTGGCACAGTGGGGTTGCCTACGATAGAATAGTGAAGGTTAACCAATGAGGAATTTGGGTTCTCCTTCCTAGCTCGGGAACAATGACGGCCCGGTAGCTTCTGAGGCAAATTCAACTATATGCTCTAGGTATAAAAGAGTTAAGCTCCAGCGTTTGAACTGGAGGATATAAGTGTTGTGTTTGTGGATTTGTTGTGACCCACTTTGTCCAAAGCGGGATACAAATTAATAAACTATGTTCCATGTCAAATATGGGATTTTTTTTTCAATTTTAAAGTTTAGGGTCAATATTAAGTGTGTCTATTGATAAATATGAGGCAATTTTATAAGTGGGTTCTAGCATTTATTTACCTTAATAATAAAACTATGTACAACGATTTTTGTTCCTGAGCGGTAAGTGTAATTTCTTAAGCCCCCTTGGGCGGGCTTAAGCGTGGGCACACTTCTCCGTAGATGGGAGAAAGATGCCTGAAATATAAGCCTGCAAAATACTAAGGCCATTTTTACCACAGCCATGGAAAAGGGGCTCCCCCCCCCACCCCATTAAATGGGCACCGACTACTGAACATGGCAATGTAGATATGCTTACTGGTTAATTCAGAATCGTCCACTTTTATCTCCTGACACACCCCTCCAAAAATAATAACAAAAATACCTACCCTGCGTTTAGTCCACGCACATGTCAACACTTTAGCGTAGCCTGCGATAGGCTATTTTTTGCTGCATTAAGTACTTATTAGCTTTTAATGCAGCTTTTAAAAAAAAAGCCTCATAATGGATTCAATTAACTGGCAATTAGGAGTCGAACCACTGAAGGCACGCAAGTACTCAGGTAACTTAAAATATTCCAAGTTCCGGTCCATTCCAGGCTTACTTTTGTCTCACATTTCCATCGTGTTCAAAGCAGCTAACAACAATATGTTGAAAAATACAAAAGCACTTGTTTGGATATAAAAATGAACATTCATGTCCGATTCACTGGAACTCTTTGCATGAGAAAGGATGCGCAGCGGAGTTCAAGAGCTCACGGAACGCTGTTGCCGTGGCCGCCTGGAACGTAGAGCACTCTATGCAGGTTAACAGCTCATCTTGCTTTTTAGCCTCTGTCTGACAGGAACAGATAGGAGGTTGCTTTTCATGCGTCCCTGGAGTCAGTACAAAGAGCGGAAGGAAAGAGTGGAAGACGAACTTCAAAACTGTAGGGAAAGAACAGGTAGGAATTCGGGAGGAGGGGGTGTTATCAAGCTCACCCGTGCCCTCTAACTCTGTTTCACCCTTCTCATGTCCTAACTCTGAGTGGGTTCTTCTGTGCAAGTGGGGGTCTGTTATTAATAGTCCTATGGATTGAAGGCAGCAGAAAGTGTACGCAACCATGGCAGGAAAGGCATTCATTTGCAACAATATGGGACATAAAATCCCTCCTCAGATCTCTGCTGCATCCTCTTCTTGAATACACTGGGGCAAGCTCGTTCCATAAGAGGAATGACTTTAATGAAGGGGTGGAGAGAAAGGGAGAGGTGGGATACACACTGCGGCAGAGACCCTCCCGCTGACCCAAGGACCACAAGGTCCACATGAAGATTCCTAGAAGAAAAAGGGATTGGGGGGTATAGATAGGTATAGACCATTGCTCAGACAATGGGCCTGATGGGCCGCCGCGGGAGCGGACCGCTGAGCAGGATGGACCTATGGTCTGCCTCAGCGGAGGCAACTTCTTATGTTCTTATGTTCTTAAGCCTTATAGCTCCGACTTCCTCATGACTAAGGGCTGGATTATCAAAACTTACCGTGCCTTTGATGATGGTTGCAAAACCGTTTCCTGCCTGTTTAGCGTGCCAGTGTTTTACCGTCCGATTATCAGAATGGTTCACTGTGGTCTTTTCCAAGCTTCCTAGTAGCCTCTGACTCTTGTCATGCAAATATAGTACAACGAGGTCATTACTTAATGTGTGTGTGTGTGTTTTTGGTTTTTTAAAATCATGAGCCACTCCCAGAAACACACGTCTGAGATGTCCTCTTTACAGCAACAGAGTCGGATGACGATAGCCACCTCGGGCGACCCTTGACACAGCTCGTTTTGGGCGAAACAGGTCGGGTCTGACTCCCAGATGTTGGCTGAGTATTAAGTTGAGCTAAGTACCAAAGCTAAGTACAAAGCACTTTATATTTATATTTATATATTTAACGGTGGTTATTTATTCCTGATTAAAACAACAAAAACATTTTTGATACAGACGATGCATGAATATAACTACAAAGATAGTAAAGTGGATGGCCAATGATGAGGCACCACGTAATGCTTCCCGCAGTTCTAAGTTAACATAACGGTGGAGTGGTGGGGCTGAGGCTTCCAAGAAGAGCTAAGTGATTGAGTTATCTGGATTATTCTTGTTTTGAGTACATATGGACTATAGACCAGATACAGAAATTACATATCTTTAAATATATTGCCAGAGATATATACTCTTTACAGTAGCAGCACCCCCGTACCAGCCGGTAATTTTTGTTCATTAAAAGCTGGCGCTCTGCTTGGAGAACAACCCAGCATTGGTAGAGAATTGCATAGAGTGCCCGTTTACATATTAATGAGCCTGTTTTACTACCATTTTAATAGTAATGACCTCATTGTACTATATTTGCTTGACAGTCAGAGACTACTAGGAAACTGCGGCAGTGCTGGCGACAATGCTTTCTCCCTGTCCCCCCCCCCTGTCCCCGTGCAGCATCTTTCCTTCCCTCTCGCTCATCCCCTTGTGCAGCATTTTTCTGTCCCTCCCTCCCATCCCCCTGTGCAGCGCAGTCCCACCCACCCTCCCACCGCAAGACTGACATACCTCTGCTCCAAACAGCAGCAGCACTCTGCTTTCCAAGGCTTTCTCTGCCGGGGCCTTCCCTCTGCCACATCATTGATATAATCGATGACGTGGCAAGGGGAGGGCCACGGGGTGCCCTGTTTGGAGTGTTGACGCAGTTTGGAACGGAGGTATGTCGGTCTCGCAGTGGGAGGGACAGCAGGGTTCTGCTGCACAGGGGGATGGGAGGATGCACAAGGGGATGGGTGAGAGGGGAGGAAAGATGAGGCGCATGGGGGGGAGGAAGAAAGGAAAGAAGAATTGGGGTGGAGGAGAGGAAGGGAGAGATGATCATTGTACATGAAAAAATAAGGCATCCCCCGAAAATAAGTCCTAGTGTGTTTTTTTTGCCCCAAATTAATATAAGACACTGTCTTATTTTGAGGGAAACACGGTAGTATGATTGTGAGTTAATCCTCAAAATGTTCTAGGTCAAAAGTTCCATCAGATGATGTCTCGATGTCGTCCTCTCAGTTATTCCGCAGCCAGGATTAACAGCATTGCACATTTCACTTTTGAATGACCTCTCTTTCCATTCTAAATTCAGACAGTGTTTTCATCCATTTTTCAGATCTGTTATTTTGGGTAACTTCAAACAAAATCTATCACAGCATCCTAGATTAGAAGCATCGTAAATATGCCAGTGAACACTGGAAATAGTGTTATGAATAAAATAGACTAAATGCAAATGCTTTTCCAAGGGAGCTTTCCTTGATCAGATGTTAACTTTTAATAAAATGTTCGATTCTCTTTGGTTCATAAGGAAATGACTGGAAAAGAGACCTTGGCTACCAGCCAGTTTCTGTGACAGCTGCAATTCCCAGATAAGCTGAGGTGGCCAAAGGCACTCACTCTTTTCTTCAATCCCACACCTAAGAACATAAGAACATAAGAAATGCCTCCGCTGGGTCAGACCTGAGGTCCATCGCGCCCAGCAGTCCGCTCACGCGGCGGCCCATCAGGTCCAGGACCTGTGCAGTAATCCTCTATCTATACCCCTCTATCCCCTTTTCCAGCAGGAAATTGTCCAATCCTTTCTTAAATCCCAGTACCGTACTCTGCCCTATTACGCTCTCTGGAAGCGCATTCCAGGTGTCCACCACACGTTGGGTAAAGAAGAACTTCCTAGCATTCGTTTTGAATCTGTCCCCTTTCAACTTTTCCGAATGCCCTCTTGTTTTTTTTTATGTTCTGAAAGTTTGAAGGTCATGGGATGGTCTGTAGAAATGGTTGGCTCCAATTGGCAGTAGAAAGTCACTTCCTACTTTCTAAATATTTAAGTGGGCAGTCTTGACAAACTTGAAAATTTAGGCAGGCCTCTGAAAATTGATCTAGCCACGATTCAGTACAAAATACGGTATTATTATTCTGATTTTTGTACGAGGGGGGCCGCTGAAAAGTTCTCAGCCCAACCAACAAAGTGGGGGCAGTCTCCGTCGAGGGCTTTGCACTTCGTCCAGTGATTTTCCACTTTTTTCATTCTGTATTTTTCTGACGAAATCCACTTTTAGGACAAAAGTTGAAAATTGCAGGACCAAGGGGCTCCTTTTACAAAGGTGCCCTAGCGTTTTTAGCGCATGTTAGTAGTGCGCGCTACCCGAAAAACTACCGCCTGCTCAGGAGGAGGCGGTAGCGGCTAGCACGCACTATTCCGCGCGTTAAGGCCCTAACGCACCTTTGTAAAAGGAGCCCTAAGTGTCTAGCCCTCGACGGAGGCTGCCCCGACTTTTGTTGGTTGGGCTGAGAACTTTTCAGGGGCCCCTCGTATATCAATTATTTCAATGAAAATCTCCCTCTGTTTAAAGGTGGGAACAGAGCACGGCAGAAACCAGGTGACGTTACAGAACTTCTACATGTGCACATTAAAGAGTAAAGGATTTTTTAAGAGCACCCTGAGGGACTATGAATCTTGCTTTTATTATCATGATTGGCTAAGGGTCGCAAGTGGATGCCTGATGCTTCCAGGTTCCCACAGACACAGATTAGGGATGCCGCCTGCCCTCCCTCACTCCCTACCCCCAATTTAAAAAAGAGATGATTGAAATAAGACTGAACGCGCTGATAGCTGGCACAGATGCATCTTTGTTTAAAATATGGCCCAGAGCGGCAGAGCGCTCCCAGGGCTGTTACGATGAGAATATGAGATGAATTGAGCTTGGCATTCAGACAGCAAGAAGCTCGCAATTAAAACTGCTTTCCTTTTTTCTTTCAGGCCTTTCCAGCATTCTTTTCTTGAGCAATCATGGCTACTGACTAATATAGCAGATAGTAGTAATCAGAGGACAGAAACACTCTCTCTGTGGAAGTGTACGATTGGCCCCGAAGAAAGGCTTAGACCAGGGGTGTCCAACCTGCGGCCCAGTGAAGTATTTTGTGTGGCCCCGGTCGAGGCCGATGCAGTCTTTTCCTCTGTTGCCCCTATTTGTTTACCGTCTTGCCGGCTCCCTCCTCTGTCTTGCTGCAGCGTTTGCACGTTTGTGCGGCCCAAGAAACATTTTTTTTCGGCCAATGCGGCCCAGGGAAGCCAAAAGGTTGGACAGCCCTGGCTTAGACCATCATATTGAGGGTGTGTCTGTGTGATCATGCGTGTCATATTGAGTGTGCGTGTATGATCGTGTGTGTGTGCGTGTGATCATATTGAGTGTGTGTGAGTGTGTGTGCCAATTTTGGGGGTATGTCAGGTCATCGTTTCTTTTCTAGGCTCACGTATTTCATGAAGACACACAATTGACTGTTATCCTCTGATAACCACTGAGTTTTCCACCCACATCTCCATTTCCCTATTTATGAATAGGTGAAACTATAATTTGTCCACCTTTTTCTCATTTTTCCTGTCCTCTGGCTGAGTATCTTCATTTTAACATCAGTTGTAGTTGCATTGTGTCTCTTTATCATTATTCATGCCATCTACTGTGATGCACTCATTAATAAATAAACAATTCTGTTATAGTATTGATTTTTTTGTCAACTGCTGAATTTCATATCCCTGCTCTTGTCAATGTCGCAACCCGTCAGATTTTTGCAATGCTGCGTCAGCAACAGACGTCTGAAGCTGAGATTTCTGCTGATGAGTTCATAGTCATTTGACTCCCAGTACCTCCACCTCTGTCCCTTGCTCACCCTTGTGAATATGGACAGCAAACCTGGTTTAAGTTGGATTTTATTTACTTTTGTTTTTTCTTTAAGGCTATCATCTTTATTTATTCATTTACTCACAACTGATCTTTTGACTTGCAGCCAACCACAGCAGTTTGCAATTAGATCGGCGGACAACGACCTTTTTAATGTAAAGGGCTGCAGTGTGGTTACGAGAAAGCTCCGAAGGCCACCAAAACATTTCAAGCTTACAAATACTACTAAGTTTGTAAATCGTCTTGTCCTGCTTGTTCAGGCTGGGTATTACACCTTAACAATTAATACTATTACTGATTGTACAACACTTAAAAGTAGTTTTTAAAATAGGTGTCTCGTTTGTGGAATTTGCTACTGTTAACAATCCAAAATCAAAGATATAAGTTTCCAGATTTATTTCAGTCTTGATATCCCGCCTATCATGGAATGCCTAAGCAGCTTACAATTAAAAAAAATAAAATTAGGAAGTGTTAAAGCAAAATTTAACAGTGAGGGGAAAAGGGAATGAACTACAATTTTGAATAGTAAAGGGGCCAAATTCTATAAACGGCATCCCGATTGTAGGTGGCAACAGTGGAATGAATAAATCGGCACTCATTATTACATAAATGCTGATATAATATGTAGTATTGAGCTTACATTAGAACTAAGAATCCTCGCTAATACTACATATTATATCAGCATTTGTTATGTAGAAATGATTGTCGATTTATTCATTCCATTTTAAATGGTTCTGAAAGTACATAACATTAATCAAGAGGAGGGTTTTTGGTGGTTCATTTTCACCGTATATACCTTTGGTTTGGGGTCTTTTTTTTCTTTTGAAATGTAACTATAGTCAGGGAACCTGAATAACTTCAA
Source organism: Geotrypetes seraphini (assembly GCF_902459505.1). NCBI lineage: Eukaryota > Metazoa > Chordata > Amphibia > Gymnophiona > Dermophiidae > Geotrypetes > Geotrypetes seraphini. Next base: position 3,160,401 of record NC_047102.1, read on the forward strand.
GGAGTGAGAGCTTTTTCCATTAATATTATGAAAAACTCCTATCCTCAAATGGTTGTCTAATTCCTCAGAACATCATTGCATGCAGGAGATTCTGAATAGCATTTTCAGATAGGAGGCCGCCCGTGGAGATTAAAGAGTGTTTTTGTATTTCTTCTCCAAATTACTTTTCCCATGCATTTTATTTTTCCTGTCTCCACTTTCTCTACCTGTCACTCTGGTAACCGAAGAACCTCGAGAGGAAGGGAGAGATTTCTTTCCCGACTTCAATGAATTTATTCTGGTGCTTGGTTGGGGATTTTCTAATCCCTGAATCATTTGTGACTCTTTTCTTCCAACACGTTCTTTTGCTACTTGGGTAGAACATGTCATGTTTAGCTTTGAATCTTCTTGTACAACTTGGCCTTGGTGAGGAGGTGAAGCCTGTTGATTTTCCCCAGTCCATTCACCAGTCACTTTCTTTCCACTAAGCATTACTCCTTTATAGATTCATTTTGGGGGAATCCATTTGGACATTTTGCTAGTAAATCTCCTTGCTGTCATTCTCCATTTCTTACTTCTGACAAGCTCATTTCACACTTCAGAGAATCTGAGTTTGTATATGAGTTACTTCTAATCGGACGAATGCTTTTGTCATTAGACACTTCCATTCTTGCTCTATATTTAATAAAGGAATTTTGGCTCACTAAAAGCATATTGTATCATATCATTCAAGCATGTGTGCACATCTGAATCAGAGTCTTCAAACATGTTATGAGCAGTAACATTAAAATTATTTTCTTGTGATGGATTAGAGATATCTCGCATATAGGGAGACAGGACAGAATTCAGTTGTTCATCTGTATGTGTTACGTTGAAATTCAAATGGATCTCAAGTGGCTGTTAGTAACTAACAATAGGTCTATACTAAAGAAGGTAAAAATATTTTCTGTATAACAGACAGGCCAGTTTTCAGTAAAATTAGCTGGGAATTGTGCAAAGTGTTTAATCTAGATCAGTGGTTTTTAAACCTTTTCGCCAGTCAGGTTTTCAAGATATCTCCAATGAATTTTATTCTATTTTCCAGATCTCGTAAATATTAATCGCGGAAATCCTGAAAACTAGGCTGGGTGGTGGACCTCAAGGACTGGATTTCAGGAATTTGACGTAGGCATTCCTGGGACATGGTTATAGGCTGGGTGGTGGACCTCAAGGACTGGATTTCAGGAATTTGACGTAGGCATTCCTGGGACATGGTTATAGGCTGGGTGGTGGACCTCAAGGACTGGATTTCAGGAATTTGACGTAGGCATTCCTGGGACATGGTTTGGGTGGAGATGGAGTGCAGTTGAGGTGTACATGCAGACATTTACACCTTCTTCAGGGAGGAGTGAGTCTGTGCACCACTTGGGGTCAAGTGTTGTAGCTTTTTTATAGAGATGCTTCGGTACCTTGGTAGCCTTTACAAAACAGTCACAAGATGGGCTCCCTCTGGAAAATTGTAAACCCCCTGTAATGAAATTACCCCCAAATAGACAGTTCCTGCTCTTTTGACCTTCTAGTCTAATCAAAATGGTTGGACAGGATGCAAGCCATACAAAACTTTAGCTATGACAGCAAGGCTATAGTCTAGAAATTGTAAATTGCTGGTTTCAGAGGGATACTTTGAGAACTAGATATCATGAACTAAGTTCAGCTGTAAGGAATGAGCTTTGTAGGAGTCAGCAAAAGGAACAGTGAATGGGTTAGTTTGAAGGGTAACAGGTGGAGGTTAATTAAAGACAGACCAATTTACTTAATTGGAGAGTCAATAAGAAATTAAATCTTTATTCCAAAACCAATCTTTATACATAAATTTAAAAGCTGACAACGAGCTAGCAGGAAAGATTTTGCACTGCAGGATGTGCTGTGTAAACTAAAGACAAAGGAAATTCTCAAGGTTGGCACTGAAATGTCGATGCCAACCTTGTATCTACTTGTACCAAGGGAATGGCCAAAACCCAACGAGTAGCAACATTCCATGCTACAAATCCAGGGCAAGGAGTGGCTTGCCCCATATCTCTCTCAATAAGTACTAGACTTCTTAGTACTTATTGAGAAGTCTCATTTGGAGGTATTGTGGGTGAGGGGAGATAGGCACATTTACACCATGTAGGTATTGAAACAACTCTATCATGAGTCGAGTCTCTTTCATTTGAAAGGAAGCTCTGGAATGAGAGGGCATAGGATGAAGTTAAGAAGTGATAGGCTCAAGAGTAATCTAAGGAAATACTTTTTTACAAAAAGGGTGGTAGATGCATGGAACAGTCTCCCGGTAGAGGTGGCAGAGACAAAGACTTTGTCTGAATTCAAGAAAGTGTGGGATAGGCACGTGGGATCTCAGAGAGAGGAAGAGATATTGATTACTGTGGATGAGCAGACTGGTTGGGCCATTTGGCCTTTGTCTGCCATCATGTTTCTATATTTCTATATCCATAAAGCTCTATGACCTCACAATGCAACTTAAGAGTCATGGAGGGGCATAAAAAAAAGGTCTAAGTCCCTTTTTCGCCTAAGGTGCTAGGTGCCCAAAGTAGACAGCAGGGAAATGTCCATTCTCAAAAAACAATATCCAAAATGTGTTTGGTTTTTTGTTTTTTTTTCCAAGAATGGCCTAAGCTGTTTATAAGATACATCTAATAAAACCCGTTATGATTATTGGCGGTTGGACAAGCTGTCTTTTTGATCATCCAAGTGCCAATTTTAGACATATTTTCGTTTCGATGATGAGCCCCTGAGCTTATAACAATAATGCTCTGTGACTTCGCAATGCAAGTGCAAAGAGCCTTAGTCTATAGGGAGAGGAGGAGATAGTGGATGGTGTGGAGGGGCAGACGGGAGAGGCCATTTGGCCTTTATCCGCTGTCATGTTTCTCTGTTTATCAAACAGTTTAGCTGGAGCAGCATCAGAGCTCGTGGTTCATGAGCTAGAAAGAAAGACGAGCTTGCATTATGTTGCTCTTCCGAAGCTTAGTAAAAGTCAGCTTTGCATTTTAAATATGCAAATCTTTGCACCGAGCCAAAACTCGGGGCTCTGAGCTCCAGCATCACTTCCACTTCCCCTCCCACTACATACCCAACTCCACTGGTGCGTTGACTTGGCACAATCCAAATGGAAAAGAGATCTAAGGCCATATGTTAGATGCCAGAGCCAAATGCAAAGTTTACCCCCTTGCTTCTATTAACTTTTCTTCTCTCAGGATGAAGCCACAAATATTGTGGAAGCGGCAAGGACCATCAAGAGAATGCACCTAGATGATTTGTGTGATTTTATTAACTTACTAAATTGGCATGGCAAGGAGTATTCTCCCATATGAGCTATTTTGTCTTTCCCCGTGGGGCTTATAATGAGTAGCCAAAGCCGTAGATACACCAAAGGATGACAGCTGCCTTTGTTTTGCCAGTGGTATTAAAGTAATGTATGTCTCACAAATTGTTTTGTAAATAGTCAGCAGTCCGTAAGCTACGTGAATGTGATTAGGTTGGAGGTTCAGATTGAGTTAGGTTTTAGGAAAATATCCTGGGAGGAAATTAGCAGCCACACACACATCAGGATTTTTAGGACGAATTTTCAGCAGTGGCAATAACCGTAATAATTTAGACACCAGTGCCAACATTTAAATTATTAGGTGCAGTCGATCTGCTATGTTGTACTGAGTATGTGTCTAATGTAGGCAGTGACATTTCTATAAATTTAGTTTAGGGCTGATTAGCTAAACTTGTACAGCACTATTCAGATGAGTCCTGGATGCCTTCCGGGCACTTTTCCCTCTAAGACAGGGGTCTCAGAGTCCCTCCTTGAGGGCCGCAATCCAGTCGGGTTTTCAAGATTTCCCCAATGAATATGCATGAGATCTATGTGCATGCACTGCTTTCAATGCATATTCATTGGGGAAATCCTGAAAATCCGACTGGATTGCGGCCCTCAAGGAGGGACTTTGAGATCCCTGCTCTAAGATAAACAGGAGACTTCCACCTTCAGTCCTGCCAGTGGGAGGTGCTGTCTCACTATCACATTTTCAATAATGAGTTCTGCAGGGCTCCAGGGAACCTGCCTCTATCTGCAATATTGACGCACCACCACGTACTGGCAGAAATGAAGCTGGAGGACTCCCGCACTGTACCTGAATATACACCACTTCAATAGCCTTTAGGCTTACAGGTGTCTTTATATATTTGGGTGTCGTAGGTATGTTTTCTGCTTCCCTGTTCCTGGAGGTTTCACAATATAATTTAAAAAATTTAAAAAAAAAGAAAAAGAGCTGAAACAGGATTTAAACACAGGAAGGAAGTAGTGTTCTTTTTTTTTTTTTTTAAGTTCAATAATTTTTATTGAATTTTTAAAACAGAACAATACAGACTTTCTGGAGAAGAGTGTGGGACAACATCAAATCTTTGATCCAGTCAACTTTATCCTTATCATATCACACTATTATTCTAGGCGGATTAGATGATAACACATCTCTCACCAAAGAACTTGACTATCTCTTAAACATCCTTGTCCTCACAGCCAGTAAACACATCCTCTCCAACTGGTAGTGTTCTTTTTAAGCTGCACTAAACATCCAGTATCTGAAGAAAATTTTTGCTCATGCCAACTTGGTCCCTTTTGGTTTTCTGTGCACGATGTAGAACCTAGGCCAGCATGCCTCACAAGTTGTACTTATTGATGTTCTTTCAGTCAAAATAGAAGGTAGGAAACCCCCCTCCCCCCCACCCCCCACACACTTCTATATAGGCTAGCTATTAGGGTGTACGGTGCCATACAGTGAGAGATTGGAGAAACTGGGCCTCTTCTCCCTCGAACAGAGGAGATTGAGAGGGGACATGATCGAAACATTCAAAATACTGAAGTGAATAGACATGGTAGATAAAATCAGGTTGTTCACCCTCTCCAAGATAGAGAGAACGAGAGGGCACTCTCTAAAGTTGAAAGGGGATAGATTCCGTACGAACACAAGGAAGTTCTTCTTCACCCAGAGAGTGGTGGAAATCTGGAACGCTCTTCCGGAGTCTGTTATAGGGGAAAACACCCTCCAGGGATTCAAGACAAAGTTAGACAAGTTCCTGCTAAACTTATGTTCTAAAATGTTTATCTGCAATGCCTTAGGCCCATAAAATTGCATAAATTTGCTTTGAACCGGGAGATGCAGGGAAGAAAATTTAAAGCTGTAGGGACAAGGATGAAAAATGCGTGTATGTTGAGGGATCAGGGATGAAAAATGTGTTTCACTGCGGGGACAGGGATGAATCTGCTCCCGCATCCCTCTCTAATAGCAACCTCTTGCTGCTGGAAGTGATATTTTAGCAGATTGACCATAGATATTTCTACAATAGAAGTGACAAATAAAGTGGTGTCGGCCTATTCATGGAAAAAAAATTTCAGTTCTAATACAATTGTGCTTTCTTGTTTATTTTATCTGTTTATTTTATTTTTACTTTTAATTGGTCAATTTTTAGAATGAAAGTACCGGACGACTTGGACCTTGAAAATTAGTTTGAAATCTAAAGTCAAAGAGTTCCTCTAGTTTGCAGTAATGTAAAGAGCATGACGTAAGATAGAAGTAACTGCAATAGAAAAGCAAATATTTCCGCCGTTCGAGTCAGGCTGGTTGGGAGGAGGGTGGCGCTTCTGAGGAGTCACCTTCCACCAGAGCCCGACCAGGAATCAATTCTGGTGGCAGAGAGGGGAGAGAAAACAGCTGGTTGGGGCTGAACATGGAGGATCAGATGCTGGAGTTGGACCTGACTGTCTTCCAAGTTACTGTTTGCCTGTCATACTTTCCCGGCATTGAAGGGTCTCTTTGTCTCCACTGGACTAAGATCTGACTACAATTTATTTTATTATCTATTATTATTTTTTATATTAATTCTAATTCTTAATCTTTTTAATTTATAATTAACTAGTATTTTTATTTTTAACGTAATCTTTGTTTTCATCCTCATTGAATGCTTGTTACGATATACGTATCTATGTCTATCTCTATCTTTCCTATCTTTAATGGAATTCCTTTCTTTAATCAATTGTTGTATTGTAAACTGCTTAGGTCAATGACATGCTGGAGCAGTATATAAAATCTTAATAAACATAAACAAACAAGTAGACTTAGATGAACCAATAAAGAGGAGGCAATTCAAGTAAACAAATACATTTAAATATCGTTGAGCGATTATAACTGAAGAAGGAAAGTTAGAGAAATCAATATATGAGATTTGTTAATGCAAATCATAGTATGAATAAAGGACAGATGGTTCCCTACTCCAACACAAATCTATACTATGAGTTTCCAAAGCCAACACTATTAGCAGCACCAAGCTGAACTCTGCCATCAATTCACGAATGAGAAGTGACAGCAGCAGAAATGAGATGCCTAGGCATGGCAGAGAGACAGAACCAGAAATAAAGCAATTCAAGCTTACAATGTGTTAGACCAGACCACATTCTGTTCGTTGCCCTCTTTATAAGAATAAGTGGTCCTAAAAATGGAAAAATTGATTGGAAGCTAGAAGACGACCACATAAAAAAATGAATATATCCAGAACAAATTACATGATATAATTTTGATGTCAATTCCAAAAGATCCTAATAAGGTGCTAGAAAACACAATTTTAGCCTGGGAGCTTCAATTCTTTTTCTAACAAAGTTGTTGGAAGGACTGATGACAATGAAATATCTAAATATCTAGATGGACATGAAATATTACATAGGTCCCAATCAATCTCCAGGAAGACCTCCAGTACTGAAACTGCTTTAGTAGCATTGATATCAGAAAGAGGATATTTTATGAGTGTTAACAAAAGGATACTGATCATTCATAGAAACACAGAAACATGATGGCAGATAAAGGCAAAATGGCCCATCCAGTCTGCCCATCTGCAGCATCCACTATCTCCTGCTCTCCCTGAGAGATCCCACGTGCCTGTCCGACACTTTCTTGAATTCAGGCAATCTTTGTCTCCACCACCTCTAATGGGAGACTATGCCATACATCTTCCATCCTTTCTGTAACAAAATATTTCCTAAATTACTCCTGAGCCTATCACCTCTTAACTTCATCCTATGCCCTCTCATTCCAGAGCTTCCTTTCAAATGAAAGACTTGACTCATGATAGAGATGTTTAAATATCTACATGGTGTAAATGTGCATATCTCCATTCTCCCACGTTTCTTCCAAAGTATAAATATTGAGATCTTTAAGTCTGTCCCCATATGCCTTTCAACTCATAAGTAACAACATTCTAGAGCTCAGATTGTGATGTCATAATGCCTCATTCCACCAATGCCTAAGCTCCGTCCTCATCTGCACAAGCCTCAAATGCTTTCAAATCCTAAGTAGCAACATTCTAGAGCTCAGATTGTGATGTCATAATGCCTCATTCCACCAATGCCTAAGCTCCGTCCTCATATGCACAAGCCTCAAACGCTTTGAAATCATAAGTGTTCGAGGCTTGTGTGGTTAAGGCAGAGCTTACAGGAATGGGGCAGGGACCGGGAAAAATTTGTCCTCGTGTCATTCTCTAATTTCAACATACTACAGAATCAACATCAGGAGCTTATGATTTCTAGTGCTCATCCTTGACAGCCAATGGATAGAAAAGGATTTGGGGAAGGGAAGGTGCATACAGGAGACTGCAGAGATGAATTCCACTCAAAATAAATTACTGCAAATTGTCCACAGTGCTGTAAGTGGGAAAAAAAATTCAGTTTCTGCATATTAGCTCCTTGGAATAATAAATGTTCTACAGATTATAGTCAAGTATTACATTGAAGTACAATTCTGGAGAATTACTGTAACTATTCATAACTATACATCTTAAGGTTATTATACCATGAATAAAAGAGATCTGTTTTCATTTGAAACGAAGCAGGTATATTATTCAATTTCACTTGGTTTTCAATACAGCAGCTATATCCTGTGGCCGACCCTGGCCTAAGGGCCCGTCAGCACCCTTTGGAAGTACCAAACATGGAAGGGCAGAAACAACCCTACCTATTTTGGCTTCTGAATTCCAGAGGTGGCATGGAATGTATTCATTGGTGAAATGAGGAAAGGCACAACGGAGGTGACAAAAACGATAAAGGGGATGGTTCAACTTCATTATGAGTAGTAGCTAAAGATGTTAGGGGTCTTCAGCTCAGAGATATGAAAGTGGTCAATAAAAGACTCAATGGAGTGGAATGGGTAGATGCAAATCGCTCGTTTACTGTTTCCAAAACCACTAGGACTAGGGGCTTGCATTGAAGCTACTAAGGTGTAAATTTAAAACAAACTGCAGAAAATGTTTATTTATTCAACATGTAATTCAACTCTGGAATTCATGGCCAGAGAATGTAGTAAGAGCAGTTAGCTTAGTAGGGTTTAAAAAAATATTTGGATAATTTCCTAAACAAGACCTGGATATCAGCTATTTACGTAGCTGGCCCAAAATTGTGGAATGCACTGAAGGGACCATTAAGACTATGTTCTAATTTTGGATCATTCAAAAAACTACTGAAAACTCATTTGTTTGTAAAAGCCTTCTATGAAGAAGGAATTACTGCTTTGATGTACTTCAGTATGTCCAAATATAGGAACTCTTATGTTCTTAGCATTTCACGGGGCTTTCTTACATGCTGGTCAGGATTTTATAAGAACTAGTTTTCATGTGTAAACTAGTGTTTCATGTGTGTAACTATACCACTGGCCTTTTGTAAAGGAATGAGAAGACTCCATCTTAAGCATGGCCTGGATCCCAACTGAGTAGATAGCAACCTGCTAAAGTAGTTGATTGCACCATGTCCAGATTCTTCAGTCACTAACTTGCCACCATTGTATCTGAACTGTTACTGAGGAAAAACTCAAGAACTACCATTAAAAAAAACCAAGTTCATAATGTCTCGGCATTTCCCCTTCACTTATTACCTTCCCCCGGGCTTCATCAACATGGAAATAAACTGAACTGGAAAAGGGCTGGCTGAAAGGAAAGAAGGAGAATAATGTTTCTGACTGAGTGTGGTGTGGAACAGTTAGAGCTGAGAGGCCTGTCAAAGTATTAGTCTCAGGTTTAGAGCTTCTAGTTTTAATACAGACATATTGGTTGAAAGAAAAACAGAGCAGTAAATACTGCTTAAAAGAAGCTGAAAATTACCTTTTTCATTGTAGATAAATGCTCTGAGGGAAATGGCCTGTGTGTGGAAAGAGAAAATAAGATAAAAACAAAGGTTTTGCATGAAAGGCTCTAGGAATGAGTTTGGCTTTGCCATGCTTGGATCGTGCTGAAAATGCATTTATGAGGATATGTCCCGAGGGAGAAGTATATATGACAAGACATTAAGCTGATGCTGGCATATAGGTTATGGTACTGAGACCTAATGAAATGCTGGATAAATAGATACAGGAAATGCAGTTTTGGGAAGATAAATCATTTTAAAAGAGGCCATTTTGTGTTATAGTTGCCAACCACATTTTGAAGTTCTCACATCTGAAAAGCACATATACCCCCTCCCCCCCCGTCCTGATCTGTACATTGAGCTTAAAAATTGCATTTCTTTCCTATATGTTTATAGGTGTCTTAGAGCCTGTTACGTGCTCTAGTTTTTAGCTGTTTTCATTCATTTTCTTATTTATTTTCAAAGACATTTGCTTCATTATGGATTCCTTTTATTAAGCTGCATTAAGAACATAAGAACATAAGAAGTTGCCTCCACTGGGTCAGACTGGGGGGGGGGACATGCAAAGGCATGGAAAGGCCACTTTTTACTGCAGTTTTAGTAGAAGAATCTCTGCGCTAAGTTTCTTCTGATACATTATTTTCAAAACTGTAAATATGTTCTATCAGAAATTATTCTAAGTGCCTGATTTGGATGCACTGACCCCATAAAGCAACTCTGATCAACTTCAGTGATGCACCTGCTAATTATTCTCCATATGCCAGCTTAATACCAACTTCAACCTTTTTCAGATTGAAATTATTCAGCTCTAGGGATGATACAGGAAACCTAAATTAAAATAAAATCACTCAGGGTCTTTGATCAAACAGATGGAAATCTCTTATCGTAACAATTTTTTTTTTTTCTATTCCGCGCTTTTACCTATATAGTTCAAGGACAAAAATAAAACTGACCAATTTGTCCAGGAATTACCGATTTAAAACATAAAACTTACATAGCATAATTAAGCCCAATTTAAATCAATCATGATGGAAACAGAAAAGATTTTAACAGTTTTCTGAATTGAACATAATGTCCACAGATGCGTAATCTCAAAGGAAGTTGGTTCCAAAAACTAACCAGTTGATACTAAATTGACAAGAAAATTGTCTAATAGACTTTACATTATTAGCCATAGGAAATTTCAATTTAAAAGAATTTCTCATTTGATATTTAGAAAGAAGGTTATTCAATAAGGACACTAGATATGTCAGATAAATCAGGAATATTACTTGTTAAGATTGTACAAACTGTAACTCCCAATTTGAACTTTATTCTAGCTTGCAAAAGAAGCCAATGAAGTCTACTGTAATAAGATAGTAAATATTTAAATTTCCATAAACCAAATATTAATCTTACTGCCAAATTTTGAACCAACTAATCATTTAATAAGAGATTAGAGCAGATAACCAATACTAGGTTGCAGTAATTGATTCTAGACAAAATCAAGGACTGCATTAAAATCCAAAAATATTTGATCTCAAAACATTTCCTTACAGTTCTCAGTTTTCTCATGATCAGATAACTATCTATTGTACATGGTAACACATGGACAAGTTATCTAATTCTATTCCTAGTATTCGTATGAATGTAATTCAAGAGAAAAAATATTTCCATCTATAAAAATTGTAGGTGTGTATCTTGGGTCTTTCTGGGAACCAAGTCACAGAAACTTTGTTTTATTTTTTTTCAGTTCAAGTTGTTGCATGGATTGAATATTTATTATGGAAATATTGAAAATCAAACCTGTTAACAGCACTTTAAGGCCAGCACTTTAAGATCATTTCTGTTCTATTCTTTAATAAAGAATATTAAACAATCAAATCTGAACTTGAGCCAAACATTTACAAGAGGTTTTGGGACAATCTGAAAGAAATTTTAGAAATGCAAAATATTCAATTCGGATTTTCAAGCGATCTAAAGAATACTCTTCAATCACTCTGAGCATTAAAATAAATGTGAGGTAGAATCAGTCCTACGAATGTATCACTTTTGCTAAGTTCATCAAGTTGTTGGAACAACATCTTTTGAAGTTCACACATCTCCAGAGAGGAAAGGATTGTCCACAATTTCTTTTTTATGTTGCTCTCTATAGCTTTGAAATTGTTGAGTTTCCAAGTTGCCGAGATCACACAGAATGCAAAGTCTTGCCATCATAGTGGTCTTTAGTACTGATGTCAGTTGAACTACAGTGCTTTTCCATACCTAGTACAAACATCATTTATTCTGACAGCAAAAAAAGCATTTTAGTCTGACAAGTGAAGGCAACAGTGCATGTAAAACCCCACAGGCCAGCCTGTGAAGTGCAAGTCGATGCCTTGGGGTGATGGGTATTCAGATAGTTTTGACAAGGTTCCATTTGACATGGATCACCAGACATGTCACCATGTGAAAAATCCTCTTGGACTGAGTTCTGTTTCTACCATCTGACAATGAACATTGCTTTGTGAGTAATGGACTCTAGTCTTCCATCATATATTTGCTTAACTGTGCTATTTCACCTTTTTTTGTGCATATACTGTAACTGTTCCAGTCCTTCTGGAATGGGAGACTCTGAAGTTTTATGATAGAGAAAAGGACGCAGCCCAGTGGTGAGAGCAAAGAGGCTGAGAAAGAATCACAGAAGTCAAGGTTCAGTTCCTGCTTCTGCCACTGCTCCTCCTTTTGACCTCTGGCATGCTACGTTTTCTCCCACCCTTTCAGGTGCCCAGTTAATATGCTTTCTGTAATGGAGAAATACCCCTGAATATATGTCACCCCAAGGCAATGCTATCAGCATTATTAAAGTGAAAAGAAGACGTTTATGTCAACATAAGAATAGGCTTCCTGGGTCAGATCAATGGTTCATGAAGCCCAGTAGCCCATCCTCATAGTGGCCAATCCAGGTCACTAGTACCTGGTCAAAACCCAACCAGTAGCAACATTCCATTCAGAATCCTAAAGAAAAGCAAGATTCCGGAACCCCAAAGAGTAGCAACATTCCATGCAGAATCTCCAAAGAGTACCAACATTCCATGCTAGTGATCCAGGGCAAGCAGTGGCTTCCCCCATGTCTTTCTCAATAATAGACGATATTATAAGTTGATCTTTGCAAAACGCATGTCTCCCCACTCCTTTCCGAACTTCACTGGCTCCCAGTGATTTCCAGAATCCATTTCAAATGCTCCTGCCTGGCTTTTAAGATCATTCATTGCATCCTTCCTCCCTTAATCCCAATATCTTATAACTCCTCGAGTCCTGACTCTACCAGACCCGCCCAAAGGTATAAACTATCCTTCCCCTCTCTGCACGGTATTCGCTATGCAGGCAAACTGGGAAAATCCCTTCTCTTCAGAATCACAGGTCTTTGGAACGACCTTACTATCCCGCTGCAGAGCATGGGCTCCCTCCAATTATTCCGCAAGCAACTGAAAACCTGGCTTTTCATTAAAATGTAATTCTATCCCCCCTTATAAACCTTTTTTTTTTCCTTCTCTTCCTATATTTTAAGTTCTTGTAAACCGTGCCGAGCTCCACATCCGTGGAGATGATGCGGTATATAAACTTAAGGTTTAGTTTAGTTTAGACGATGGACTTTTCCTCAATGAAATTGTCCAAACCTTTCTTAAAACCAGCTACACTATACGTTATCTGTCAAGTGCTCAGGAGGGAACCTGAGGCTCCTGAGAGGCTTGAGCTGGGTCCTGGCCTAGTCCCTAGAATAAAAGAAAAAGGAATTTGGAACTTTTACCTGCTGTCTGCCATTCCATAAAGCGAAGGTGGTTCCTGCATTGACCTTATGACTCAGTGATAACTATGGTGCTGGGTCTTTTATGTGTGTGTGCAAGTTTACAACAGACCCTATCGACGCTCTGTTAACTTTAGACACAAAGGATAAATTACAACCTTACTATTTTCAAGGCCTCGTTCCTTCTAGAAAATAAGTGACTCGTGCTGAGAAACAGAGAGAGAGAGAGCGAGCGAGCGAGAGCAAGTTTATTATTATTAATTATTTCACCTACCGCCTATTGATGAAGGTTATGCAAGCGGTTTTATTTTCAGGTACTCAAGCACTTTTCTCTTTCTGTCCTGGCGGGCTCACAATCCATAGCGTACGTGGGGGCACACTATAGAAATCTTTAAGATCAGAGCTATTTTCTGTTCCCGTGGAAGCTGTCATTTTCTCTTTTATCTCCGTTGATGCACCGCACATATTATGTCTATGACCTGAACTGATAGAGTGAAAATGTTTGAAAGATTCAGAGATTTATCTGAGTCCTTCTACAATGCCGCTCCTAGCGCTGTATTTTTCATTTCAATCAAATGCCAAATGTGTTTTTTTCCTACCAAGTATTCCTCTGTTTAAAGGTTTTGGTATGTGCCTACTTTGGAGCAGTAATTTTAAGGCACCTACACACTACAAAGTCCAAAGAGCTATTCGCAGACAACAAAATGCATTTTGGATGAAAGGGTTGGCATAGACTTTTCTAATGTTACATATTTTCCCGTATTATATTTCTCTGCGAGTTCAAACATTTGCTGAACTGAACACATTAATAACACATGACAGATGCTGTATGACAAAAAACAGTCTTTTGAAACAACTTTCTTTAAAGATTAATCAATCATATCGTATTGCTCAGCAACCCAAATCCAAGGTCTGCTTGCATTGCAAAATACAACCAAAACAAATGACTCACAAATCGTCATGCAAACAAAACAAAACAACACAAAGGGCCTCAATGAACAGGGACCCAAAATGAGCCATGTTTTGGCGGGGTCAACCAACATTCCTTGATAATAAAGCAAAGCAGGAAAAATGATGTATTTAACCAAGCAATACTCGCACTTTTGAGGTGTTCAGTGTTTAAGAAAAAGTATTGGCATCTCAGGTCAAAAGGGCAGGAAAACCAGATTCAACTGCTAAACTTGAAAAGAAAGAGTTTTGCGGTTGAATCTGGTTTTAATCTGCTAGGTCCTGGAGCATGTGTTGTCAAAGTGTTACTCTGGCATTTCCTCCACAAAGTGTTGGTGTATTCTGTTTGAGACAATGGTTCTCACCAATGTATCAGACTCCTGAGGCAGGCCTTGTGGTCGAAACACGAATTATGTTGAGTCAACTTTTATGCGTTAATAAACTCATTTGTCTGAACACCACAGACTTCACTGTTTTTCATCTTCTCTGCTGCTGTTTTGGAAGGTGTAGCATGCCATTTTGTCACATTATAACTGTGCACTTTTCAACTTATTGGTTTTAATATTTTAAATGGACATGTCAGAGGACTGCAAATTCAAAAATACAACGGAAATCTGCAAGTCTTGTCAGGTTGTAGCTGTGGGACAATACCTCTGCTTGCTATGAGAGGTGGTTTGCTAGTGACAGAAGGTAGACGATAATATTATTAAAGATAAGCAATCTGAATCTAGAAACATTCCACCATTCTAATTGAATGCTCATTTGATAAAAATTGATTCATTAGAGAATGCTCTTCCTCTAAACTAGGGGTGTCCAACCTAGGCCCTCGTCAGGTTGGGTTTGCAGGATTTCTCCAATGAATATGCATGAGATCTATTTGCATACAATGGAAGCCGTGCATACAAATAGATTTCATGCAAATTCATTGGAGAAATCCTGAAAACCCGCCAGGACTGCGACCCTCGAGGACCGAGGCTGGACTCTAAGCCATTATTAAATGAATGTCTTTCTAGTCTAGCAGGAAAAAGAGTTGTCCATCAGATGAATTAGGAGGACATTAACTCCCAGATTCTATATCGGTCACTCAAATGTGGGTGCAGATCCTAGATGCGCTTATAAACTGGTCAGGTGCTAACAACCAATTACTGGAGTTAGTTGGCACTTAATTGGTAGTAATTAGAAGCTACACTCACATCTGCCCTATTCTATAATATATGCACCTAAATGTCAAAGCACCCAACTTAGGTTTATGTTTATTAATATAGACCGCACTTCACTAGAACATCAATGCAGTTTACAAAAATATATAAAAGAAAAGAAATGCCATTCTAAAAAATAAAAGTTAATAGATTAAAAACCAATAAAATCAGAAAAATGGTCAAATAGTTGCCTCAGAGTAGACGCCCCCATAAATTAGGCAATTGATGGAATAGCTAAACCAAAGAGATAGGTCTTCAAATGAGACAAAAATGTTGGCTAAGCAAGTTCACAACCTATCTCAATTGGGAGAGAATTCCAGAGAATAGGAACTGAAATAAAGAAGGCAGACTTGTGAACCTAACCGAAGGTAAGGACAATTGATGAGTAGATAGAGAACACAACTTACTTGTTGGCTTGGAAGGGGCAAGGGAAGGTCGGGGATATTCCCAGAATTTAAGCACAATGTGCTTAAATGTTTGCACCCAGAGAGCATCAGTTGGGTGTAAGGATTTATGCCAGGTTTCAGCAGGCATAAGTCGTCTTGCCAGAACTGAGCACAGCAATTCATGCCAAGTGCTAGTCTACTGTATAAAGGTTGTTTAGTGCACAGTGATCTTTACAGAATTGGTGCTTAGCGAGGTTCTTAATGGTGCTTAACTCTGGGTGCTTTGCTGAATCTGGCCCTAAGAAAGCAAATCAAATAACTGGGCATCACAGTTTGAGTTCCCACTGTACATGGAATTGCTGTTAGAGCAGTGGCTCTCAAACTCTGTGTCATGGCACAGTGGTGTGTCCTGAAGAGATTCTGACTGTGCCACAAGAGATTCCAGAATTTTACTTTATTTTTAAAAATTCCCTTCTTAAGTATACACTAGAATAGATGACGTGTGCATCGTGTACACAAGAATCTGTCGATGTTATGAGCATCTGTGTGCAACCACCCAGGCAAGCATCAGTCTTTGACATGATGGTCCTTAAAAAAAAAAAGAAAAGAGAATGACTATAAAACGGTAGATGATGAAATGTGTGTTTGCTTGTCAACTATCGAGCCGCATTTTGAGTTAGTTTGTGCTCAAAAACAAGCACACCCATCGCATTGATTAGGAATTATATTCTTTCTACTTTAGTTTCACCATTGTTACAATTATCTATACATAGCTTAAAGAACTTTAAAATAAATAAATCTCAAATTAAAGTTTTTGTTGATTTTGCAATTTTATAATTTCAGTTATAATGTGCCGTGATAAACATTTGCTCCGTTTAGTGTGGGGAAGCTAAAAAAAAAAAAAGGTTTGAGAGACACCTTGTTAGACAATACTAAATAAGTTGGCACCAAAGCAATGACACTGAGACACCATCATTTATGGATGGCGTCAATGTTAGCACTTAAATGCAACACCTATGTGCAATGCCCCCACCTCTGCTTCCCCATACAATCTCTTGTGAATGCTTCCTAATTATCTACTGCTAAGCCACATAACTATAGAATAGCAGTTTGTCACACATGCCACTTAAGTGCATAAGTGCTAGGATTCAACAAATTTAAGTGCACAATAGGCTCTTAAATATAGACAACCTGTTATAGAATGGGGGAGGGGGGTAAATACACAACTTTTTTTCCCCAAAAATTGCCCACACAGGGTGCACAGACACAGCACTATGCATTACTTTTATTAAGTTGCACTAAACCAATTTAGCACGCACTAAAGATTAGCACATGCTAAATGCTAAGGCACCTATAGAATATAATGGATGCTTTAGCATTTAGTGCATGTTAATCTTTTCTGCCTGCTAAATCAGTTAGGACCCCATAGTTTTAGGATATCGCATATGCCAAGGGCTCTTCCCGTCCCTGAAGGGTCTGTGAAGAAACAACATGCTTGTGGATAAATTAAAGATTTTTGTATCCTTGGCATAAAATATTGTCTGGATAGATGCTTAGAAAAATACAGAATGGGAGAAACTTAAGAGGCTAAAATCTGTTCTGGTATTCTTAAACAATCCTAAGGAGGGATCTTAGATAATCTGCTAAAATGAGATGAAATGAAACCGGCATAATGGCTATGATTTCAGCTCCTGGAGGGCAATGAACAAGGTGATGCGTAATAATGCCATCCAAATTCTAACATGCTCATTGATTTTCAAGGTAATAGAAAACCAAAAGCCAAACCAGGTGCTCCATTTGTTAAATTCCCATCTCTTCTTGCAAAGTATATTCATAAAGATGGTTGCTTGTGATTTTCCAGTAGTTTTACTCAGACAAATGCCTCGATATATATTAAAAAAAAAAATCCCCCAAATGGGGTCACATGCTAAAACACCATCTATTTAAAGCACAAGCCTTAGAGACTTCGCCTCACATAAATGTGTTTGATCCAAAACCTATTTCGTAGAATTCAAGGTGGATGATAGAACAAACCTCTATTATATGGATCCAGGGGACAGCTGATGAGCTGTCCAAAGGCTCACATTGTGCCAATTATCACAAGTATTATACCAGTCTAGGGTAGCCAAAAGCTTTTAACATAAGCAATTACAGGCACCCCACGACTGGCACCAGCAGCATCAATGAGAGAGGATCACAGCTTACCACAGTAATTTAGGGCAAAAATGCTGTACCAAATTGCATTGCAACTAATATATTTGAGTAAAAAACAAAATCTCTTTTGTTATGATAACTTATACTAGAAACGTTATTATTCACTCATTTCTGTTAATGAATTATATGATATGTTGTATTTTAATGACAGTTTTCATCATAGTGAAAACAGTATTTACTCAAAACTCGTTCCCTTGCATCAAAAGGTATGCTTGATAGAAACCATTTTTTAAATTGTTTTGAGGATCCAGAACATACAGTGGGACATTTCTGCAGTTGAAAGTATTTTAAGATCTTCTTATAGCTAAGATAAAAGCATATCTCCATTACCAAGAAATCAAACTCTGCCAGTTCTGCTTTTACCTGACAAATGGGGAGATGTGGAAAATTAAACCTGTGTCCGTGCTTTATGTGAGATAAGCCCGCCTGAACTTGGAGCTAGATGCTCACAGGACATCTGCCAAACGGATGTGTAGGGGCAATAAATGTTTGGTTTATTTGGCTTTTCTTCTTTGATTTTCAATTAAGAACATACGCATTACCATACTGGGATAGGCCAGAGGTCCATCAAGTCCAGTATCATGCTTCCAACAGTAACAGGTCCAAGTACCTGGCAAGATCCCAAAAGAATAAGACAGATTTTGTGCAGCTTACTCTGGAAATAAGTATTGGATTTTTCCAAGCCCATCTTAATAGTGGCTTATGGACTTTTCTTTTAGCAAATGGTCCAAACCTTTCTTAAACCCTGCTAAACTAGTAGCTTTATGTGTGTGCTACAAGTTCTTTATGCATTCAATTTGTACACACATTTCGGGAGAGTGCGGCACAGTGGTTAAAACTACAGCCTCAGCACCCTGAGGTTCTGGGTTCAAACCCACACTGCTCCTTGTCACTCTGGGCAAGTCACTTAATCCCCCCATTGCCCACCAGGACAGATAGAGAAAAATGCTTGAACACCTGAATAAATTCATGTAAACCATTCCTAGCTCCCCTGGGAGAACAGGATAGAAAATAAATAACATTAATTCATAGCTTAATTTGCATACTACTGCGTTTTGCATAGGAAAACCTAAGGCACAAAACCAAACCAAAAGTGTGACGGTGAATACACATCCTGACAAGAAATGTTTGCTACTCACCAGACAAAGTGTGCATAGGCCAGAGGAGGTAAAGTGAGGCCCACAACTCTATAAGATTCATTATTTTGCTTTTCTCTCTTAATATGCCTTTCATGTTTCTACCACCAGGTGAGGGATCCAGAGGGAAACAGCTACCAGTTTTCACAGGCATCCTTCACTCCCCCAAAGAGCAATGATTAGAGGCCACAAAGGGCTGGAATGGTGCAGGCAGGGCGAAGGTGAGTCTCAGATACAGAAGATGTTGGGGTCCTTTTTACTAAGGTGCGCTAATCTTTAGCGCACTCTAAATCAGTTAGCACGCCTTAGTAAAAGGACCCCGTTGTGATGTGCAGGAGTGAGGCTATGCACCGCTTCAGGGCACCTGGGCGGACACAAGCTCAGGCCAGGGATTCTCCTGCATTCCAGCTCTCAGGGGAGCAACTCTGGTTTCAAAAAAACTAAGATGTGCAAATGAACCTACTTCACAGTCCAAATGTACACAAGTATTCTCTAAGTTTAATCTTAAAAATGAGGCTTGCTTGGGACGTTGAGATACCTGCTTGGAAGATGCTGTGACTACCAGTGGTGTCCCTGGCTGGGCGGGAACCCGGGGCGGAGCGTCTCCTCCTCTGGCCAAAGCACCCCCCTTTGTGCAGCTGTCAGTTTTGCCAGTCCCCCACCCTGGATCAGGAAGCTGATGTCAGAGAGAGCAAGGTGGGGGGGCCAGTGTAGCTGATGGCCACACATGGACCACAGATCCCTGACTACTCCAGCACACCTGAGCGTCCTGCACCCGGGGGTGGACTGCTCCCGCCCTTGGTACGCCACTGGTGAATGCCCACCTTCCCTCTAATTCTAGAACTGGTGCACATGGTTGTGTGCAATTGTACATATAATTATAGAACAGTGCCACTTACAAACATAATTTAAATACTTAATTGTCGATATTTATCAATGTTTGTCTTAACTAGCACTAATGTATGGTTTCATGTAGAAATGAGTTATGACCATATTTATAATGTTTGCATATTAATTTCCCAGTACAAAACTGCACAGGGGATGATCATTTCAGCAGAGCATGATGAGCAGACTGAAAATCCACCTTTTTGATGTAGCCTTCCATCCATAACCCTACTCCCCTCTGCCCTTCAACCCAGCCAGCAGATTAACCGTTCCCCTTAACTGTATCCATGGCATCCTGTTTGTCTGTCTTGACTGTTTAGATTGTAAGCTCTTTGGAGCAGGGGCTGTCTTCTTTGTGACTTTATATGGCACTACATACGTCTGTTAGCGCTATAGAACTAATTCATAGTAGTAGTGTGAAGAGTTTCAGTCTTTGGGAAGCAGAGCCGAGATTGTGATGTCATAATGCCTCATTCCACCAATAAGAGCCTACCTCCTCAGTGATGTCACGATGGCTCGATTGTCCTGTACTCCCCTCTGCCCTCCAACCCAGCCAGAGGATTAACCCTTCCCCTTAACTGTATCCATGACATCCTGTTTGTCTGTTTAAATTGTAAGCTTTTTCGAGCAGAGACTATCTCCTTCATGACTTTGTACAGTGCTGTGTACATATGGTGGCACTCTAGAAACCATTAATAGTAGCAGTAGTAGTAGTAATTTATAGCATACTATCAGTGTTTAGATGCACATAGACATGGCGTAATGGTCGATCTAAATGCCGGCAGTTAAATGCTTACTTACATCTAATAATTTATAATGGCAATTACCGTATCCACTTAATCATAACATCCTGTCCAAGAGACACCAGAGGGGATAAGTGAGAGTTCTGTCACAACAAGAAGGCTGTGATCATGACAAGATATTGTGAAAGACTGACGAGGGCATGAGGGCATAATGGTCTAGAGCAGTGTTTTTCAACCTTTTTACACCTATGGACCGGCAGAAATAAAATAATTATTCTGTGGACCAGCATCAGTCCGTGGACCAGCGGTTGAAGAACACTGGGCTAAGTCGTGGGCCAGACCCCGCCCATCTCTACCCAATCTCCACCCCAGACCCCGCCCCCATAATAGTACTAATTGCACCTTGCACGTCCCGTGCCTCATCTGGAAGCCTTCCCTCTGACGTTGCTTCCGGTTCAGGCGCAGGACACGCTTAGGAGCCACTGCCCGTGGCTTTGTGCACTGAATCAGTTAGGAAGAGGGAGCTGGCTCGAAGATAACGCCGCATTGATCGCACCGTGGACTAGCGGTTGAATAACACTGTTTTGGGCCTGATGCACGTGCTGGCCCTGTGGACCGGCAGGAAATTTCCGTGGACCGGCACTGGTCCATGGACCGATGGTTGAAGAACACTGGTCCAGAGTTCTGGTCCCCCTCCCCCCACCCTTATAGTAAGTGTTCACCCATCGATAGTATTGCTCTGAAAATAAGTGCTACCCCCTATACTTCACACGCAGGCTTTCCCCGGAGTTACGCTGCATATGTCGCATAACTCATCGCAACCAAACAGTCCTCTGAAGAAGCTTCATGACCCATTCCAGGAGTTGGCTTGCGCCAACTCAAAGTCTATTTTAAGCCGTCATTTTTTTTTTCACTGAGATAAATTACTGACTCTTTGCAAAGGCAATTTAAAGCTGCTGTGGTGGAACAGTGGTTTAGAAAGCACGTGACCGCGTTTCTGCTGTTAAATTAGTGGCTATCGGTTCTCGTCCTTTCATGGACCTGTTATTTGTATGTGTTCAAAGCGTTTTCTCAGTTACATCATTCTGCTTTCTGATGCATGTAGACGCTTCCCTCATAGTAGGAGATGGTTTAAAAGGACATTGTGGCTCGGGGCTTCCTGGCATTGCCCCAAACAAGCATTGTGGAGAGCTGTAGGGTAACAAAGCAAGTGCTCTGTATGGTAAAAGAGCCCGGTGCTAGGGAAAGCTTTTTAGTATAATGAATGGATAGAGCGAGCAAGCACTAATCGCTGAATGACAATACAGGAATAGGAAGTGGGTTTGGCAGCATTATCTATCCAGAAATAGCAGAGGAGCTAAATAATTAACTCTTTCTGAACTATACTGTAATGATGGAAGGATGAACCATGCGCTTGTGCTGCCTCATGAGGCTCGAGTTGAAAGCCGGAACCTCCCACTGACTCGTTAACCATTTATAGTCCCAAGCTTCATGCGCCGCCTCTTCTCCGGAAGCTCTCCCAGATCAGGCATCGAAACTCATTTATATATTTCTTATTTTTTCTTCCATGGAAAGAAGCATGTTGGAATACAATTCAGATGAAAGTCACTACAGGAAGGCAGATTACGTCGATGGCTTCAGTTTCAAGAATACTCATCAGTCGAGGTTACAGACAACAATGCATGCGGTGCATCAACAGAGAGAAAAGAGAAAATGACAGCTTCCACGGGGGACAAAAAAAATAGCTCTGTTCTTGATGACTTCTGCAGAGCGTGTTCAAAGGCAAGCAGCAAAGTCTTACTGATCAAGGTGAAACTGCTGAATAAGAGCAGCCCGGAGTTCTTGAACTACAAACCACCCTTTCTCTAACACATTAATCCTTTACTTCAAGACTTCCTTCCTTTTAAGGCAAATGACCGGCATAGGGACACAGTTGAGAGAAGCATGCCTTTCCATACAGTACAGTAGAGCTTTTGGAAGATAGGCACTCTCTCTCCCTGTGCGTTCAAAAAGCATAGCCAGAAAAGACTCAAAAAGATTCAGAACACAGCATTGTAAAACACTGTCCGATGAGTACAAATGTGCAATTAAAATTGTGTAGTCAAGAAACTTGAACTGTATATATTACATTACATTACATTAGAGATTTCTATTCCGCCATTACCTTACGGTTCAAGACGGGTTACAAAAGAGATTTAAAAAAACGGAGGGTTACAATGGAAGAACATTTGCCCTTTGGCGGGAAGAGGGAGGGGGGAAGTACGGTAAGTTTGAAGATAAGGCTGTTTCAGGAATTTCTTGAAGATTGTAGTTTTTATTTCTTTTCTGTACGTCTTGTAGTCTGGCGTCATTATCAGTAGACTGGAGATTTGGTTATCTAGTTTAGCTGCTTGAGTGGCCAGGAGGCCATCGTATAATTTTTTCTGTTTTACTTCTTTGATCGAGGGGTGTGTGAATGGGGTGTGTGTTTTTCTATGTCTGATTGAGGTGGAAACATTGAATGGAAACATTGGAAGATGACATTGAGGAATAAATGACCTCTGTTCCCATTTGTTATAAGAAACGTGTTAGCTGGTAAAACATCATGAAAATACAAAGCAACCTGTATTTGTAAAAATAACAAAGTGGAAAACCTTTTGTCAGCTGATGTGTTGGGTAAAGCAGTTTTGCCAGCTCGATAAACAGAAGTGCCTCTTTGTTTCAACCAGTTCTAGAAACAAACTCATTTAAGATCATATTCACCTATATAATGTTCCAAATTCAAAAAAACTGCTGAACCGCTCAAACTTATTTGTCAATTCCTGGTCAATGTCAACCAGAAAACTAGAATCGCTTCAACTACTCCTTCTATCTCCCAAAGGGGTTAAATACAAATGCATATTTGACTCGCTCTTCACTTACCTTGGCGCCAAGATCTGGAACAACCTCTCAACTGGCATTAGGATGGAAACATACTATGACAGAATCCGAAAATACAAATGTTAAAACTCTTCTTTGAAAGCTTTCACACCGTAGACAATTAACTTGAAATGCTTGATGTCACTAAATCCCATGCTCATCTCAAATGTTATACCAGTGCAGTCATAGAACCTCCACTCTCCTGCCCCCATTACTCCATTCATAACTCAGCCCTCCTCAAATTGCTTTAATGTATTATATACATTGTGCAATTCCTTACATTCTAAGTCACCTTGAACCTGTTTAAGCATAGCATGACTCAAAAATACTAGATTAGATTAGAATACCTAGTATAATAGACCAGCCTTCTTCTGAGATGACTTGAAACTTCCTTGCAAATCATCTTTCTAACTTCTCCATGACACCACACTGTTACTATTTCTCATTTTCAAAACTTGGACCATGTCCAGCAAGTTCATTATGGGTTAGATTCAATAAAAGACGCCCAAATTTGGGTGCCAGGAATAGCATGTAACGTCAATTCCTGCAACTAAGATTTGGCTCCAGGAGTTATGCCTGCTGAGTTCAGGTGTAAATCCTGGTGTGCAAGATGGACATGTAGCCTTCCCCCTCTATTCTGTAACTTCTGGGAATGCTGAGGACCCATTCACACCCCTCCCATAGCCATGCACCCTTTGGAGTTGCGTGTGTAAGAACTTAGGTGTGGTTATATAGAATCACATATAGACAGTTGGCCGTGCAACTCCAAATTAATGCAAACTAATGCCAGCAATTGTTAGCAGCCAATGACTGAGTATTAATGGCTCATTAACTAATTTAGTTCTGCACGCAAGTCAGGATCACCCAAATTTGGGTGACCTTTATTGAATCCCTGAGTATAGCACAGGTGTATCTTTCAGCTAAATATTACATTTCACTGTTTGAAGAACTCCTGCAGGTCCAAGCATCCATCCTTCTGTGTCACAACAAAGGGTCATATCAATAAAGCTTGTTTTACAAGAATAAAGACTTTGAGACAGAGACGCTTCCCATAAATCTAGTTCTACCAGGGTGGGTCACGGAAAAGTAGCCCGCCTCTAATACCGGTGCCAGAAAGATGTGTTCTCCCTGGAACAGCGAATAGCGATTGTGGAAGGTGCATAGATGTGAACGGGGACCATTTTCACCATCTCTTGTAACTTGTGGAGAAGTGAATAAAAACAATCCACTTGCTCGTTCATCTTGTCATAGTATTGCCAGAGGTGGGCTACTCTACTTTTTGTGTTTCTGTTTATGGTTTTTGTGGAGATTTTAGATTTCTCTAGTATGAAAGGAAACACATACCTCACATTGACACAACAATTTATTCTGCCCTACACTCCTGTGCCATCACAATAAATTACACTAAGTGGATGGTATTGTGCGTATAGGGGGCCTTCAGGTAACATTAAATTGCATTAAAGTGAGGCAACTGGAGATCTGCTATGATATTGCATCACTTCTGGAATCCCGGCGAACTGTAAAGAAAGACTGGCATGATATACAACAAAATTAGAACATTAAGTCCAAGGACTAATTCATCTCTACTATGCCTAATTCTTATCTGCCGGAATACATGATATTAGTACTGAGATTGACATTTCTGATCTTGTACATCTCACACGAGAGCTCCAGAGAGTCAACAACAGAAACCACCTGTCATTGGTTGTTCGATAATAGTTTTACAATGACTATATACTCAGAATCTATAGGTAGGGTGCAACCTCACTCTTCATACTGGAAAGCAAGAAGATCGAGACTTTGCTCTTTTCCAGTCAAGATTAAAGCCTGTCTTGTGATCTTGTACTGGTGTTGCCCATTGCTCTATTCTTCTCACATTGTATCTGTTTTCTGGGGGGGGGGGGGGAAAGTGGTAGATTCATCATCAAAGACCCAAAACATGAGATGCTTCGGCTGTTTCCTCTCAGAGTAGCTCAGAACCACCTAGGTTTTCCCTGACCTCCGATTGAGATTTGCATTCCATTATAGAAACCGACCTGAACAGGGTGATTGAAAGGCTTGCTCATGAAGACCAAAGCCTAAGATAACTGGGAATCATTAATTTTAAGCAGTCAAAAACGTTTACACTTGGCTGATACTCAAACTTTCTTTTTTTTCAATAGTCTATCCAGTCTCTAAAGCTTGACACACTCACTCAAAAGTGACTGATGGGAGCTCCATCGATACTACTAACGACTTACTGTCAACACTACTGTGGAATATTGAAAATAAGCCATAAGCAGTGGCTGAGCAAAGAATTGCAGACGCTAGGACCTGATTTATTTTCTCTACCACTTGTTAACATATCTCCTAGTTTCATCAATGTAGTCGATGCATGCAGTGGATAAGATGCAAATCTAAACTAAACTAAAACTTAAGTTTATAGACCGGGTCATCTCCATGGAAAATGGAGCTCGACTCAGTTAACAATCACGAACTAATAATAACAACAATAATGTTAAAGATTAAATAAACCAAGAAGAAGAAAATAAACCAAAGAATATTGAAAGTTAAGAGGAGCAAGATGTCAGATATTCAGAAAATAATAATGTTTTCAATATTCTACGGAATATTTGCAAAGAATACAAGTCTCTCATTACAAGGGTCATATCAATAACCAAGTCAAATTCCTGTGCTAAGTTATTGCGGTATAGCTTAAAATTATTAATATCAGTGGAAATATGTTCCATCAGCAGGATCATCCATACTCGTGCTACTTCCTTGCCTTGGTTGCCTTTTCATGTAATTGTCAATGGCGTCTAGCCAACTTTTTACTGAATAACAGGGTGGATAATGACTCAGCAACTGCCATTAAAACATAAGAACATAAGCATTGCCTCTACCGGGTCAGACCAGGGGTCCATCGTGCCCGGCAGTCCGCTCCCGCGGACTGTGCGCAGTAACCATGATAGTCTAAAACAGTGGTCTCAAACTTGTGGCCCACCAGGTACTATTTTGAGGCCCTCGGAATGTTTATCATAATCACAAAAGTAAAATAAAACAGTTTCTTGATCATATGTCTCTTTAGCTATAAGTGACAATATTATTATTAAGGCTTAGCCAAAAGGAAAGATTTTTAAACTATAAAGAGTTTTACCTCATGCAAAGTTGTCATTTAAGACATTAACTATTTTTTTCTGAGGCCCTCCGAGTACCTACAAATTCAAAATGTGGCCCCGCAAAGGGTTTGAGTTTGAAACCATTGGTGCAAAAGTATCCTCAGGAAAAAAAATTAAATAATGATATGACTTAAGGTGCCCCTTAAAGCTTTACGCTCAAATTTGCCAGAATGATTCATGGGCGTGATAAAGTTGTGGGACCAGCTGAACACACGGAAAGCTTAGCCAAAAAAAAAAAAAAAAAAAGACAAACATAAGGTCATTCCTTTTTATTGGATTAAATTAATATGATGGTGATTAGCAACAAAAAGGAGTCAATCTTTCCTCAGTAAGATTAAAAGCTTTCTGACAGAGGAGGAGTAAACAGAAGGGCATACTTTTTTTTTTTAATTATTATTGATATGAAAACAGAGGTATCAAGGACAAAACGGTCTTTTGCCTGAGACTTCAGGGGAAGAAACTGGTACAGGCAACATTAATGGCCATCTGCAAATGACTGGGGGGGGGGAGTGTCAGGAAGACTGCTTTGCCATGTCACTGCTAGACAAGCTTCCAACATTGTGAGTCTAAAGTTGCAGAATAGAGCCAGGATGGGGGGAATCAGCCAGCGGCACTCTTCAGTCTGTGGTATCGCCTGTGTGCCAACACACAACTTCCACAGCAGACAATATTTCTCGTGCTGCATTTCAGCAACTTGGACAAAATTTGCTGTCCAGCAATGTTAAGGTCTGTTGCAAACAATAGCAGCTCAGGAGTCCCTAAACGTTGCTTTTGCACATGCAGATCCGGGAGCTGAAAACCTATAATTATAAGTCATGAGGACAAATCTTTCCACATAAATATGTAGTAGATAACGGTGCATTTGTTAAATGTGCTAAACAGAACAGCCTCAGAAACCAGGAGCGTTTATCAAACACACAGCTGCTACTCTCGATCTGGAAATTGTTTTTGCCCACATGCAATAGCTTTAATCCAGCCTAAAGCCAGCAATTTTGATGGCAAAGGGGGAAAAACAGGAGAAAGACTCTGCAAAAAAAAAGAGCGATCGGTTCACGCCTCTCTCAAGTTCCCAGCACAAAAGAAAACTCGACCGGCATCTGGAAGCCACAAAGCATCGACCAGCCAAACTGCGGGGCAAATGCAAAAGCCCCTTACCTGCTGCTGAGAATCAGCGCCGGGAAGAGAGGCAGCAAGAAGTAGGCAGGGACGAACGGCATGCTGCAAGCTCCCCAGTCCTCGAGCAGGAATGAAAGGAGCTCCGGAGGCTTCGAGCTTCTGGAGTGATGTCAGACGGAGGGGCTGGTGCTGAGGCTGCCGCCAGCCTCTTGATTATTCAGCGCAGCCATTCCACTGATGTCCTTGGGGATTTGTTATTACCAGCAGTTTAAATGCGAACCTGGAGAGGGAGGGCACGCCACTTCAACTTTAAGGTTCGACGGGAGTTTGCTTGTAATGGGGATTATTTATTGCGCTTCAGCCCGCAGGGGAATAAAAAAAAAAAAAGTGACAAATTGCAAGTAATTAAGGCGTCCTTTCTGAAGACGAAGCGGTTGGTGCGGGATTCGGAGCAGAGAAATTCAATCGTGTTGATGAGCTGAAGAGGGTTTCTTGACACTCATTTTCCTGATTATTCTCATTAAAGCTAATAATGAAGGCTATCATATGGCGTCGTGATTAGTTCACCAGTCCTGCTAGAGCAAAATTGATTTTCATGGAAGGTTGTTGCATATAACTTGCTGTGCAGAAGTGATTTGCTCCTGTAGGAGTTTTAATTTGTGACTGCTGTGTCTTTCTCGTTGTAATATATAAATTAAACCAGGGGTGTCAAAGTCCCTCCTCGAGGACCGCAATCCAGTAGGGTTTTCAGGATTTCCCCAATGAATATGCTTTGAAAGCAGTGCATGCAAATAGATCTCATGCATATTCATTGGAGAAATCCTGAAAACCCGACTGGATTGCAGCCCTCGAGGAGGGACTTTGACACCCCTGAATTAAATCTAAGTGAAGAAAGAGCCTAAGGGAAAAAACATGCAGGGCTACACACTTCTGAGGGCTGGATGGAATCGGCTGCCCGGTTTAACTCTCCAGTTTTGAAATTGTAAAGCCTGTACTGCGCAGAAATTATGGGCTAATTGAATTCACTTTACAGGCTAATAATCTGCATATTGAAATGCAGAATACTAGGAAAAACTGATTTACTCTAGTTTAGACAGAAATATTACCTCCAGATTTAATTTCCAATTCTCTTTCATGGGAGGCCAATTCAATCATCAATGACTTGAGATCTAAATGTCAGGGATTCCTACAGGCAGGATTTCCAATCAGAGGCCCCACAGACCCAGCACTCCCTGACCCAAGATTTTCAAGTATTGGGTCTTGATATAATGACCTTTGCCCTGGGATGGCCTGAGTCCCCTAAACATCTCCCCTCCCCCAGTTTCTCAACTTCACCCACCAACTCAGTTAATCCCTACCTACACACCCCTACCATCTCACCAACCTAACTCCTTATTATTTAACTCTCGAGACTACGACGGGAACTCCCATAGCCATTTCCTAATGGCAATCTGCACGGGGCAGGAGCATAGGAAGATCGCTCCTGCCCCGAAAGCCCTCTAGACCACCAGGTAAGGCCGGGAAGGCGGCAGGGAGGTGGTGGTGGGTCAGAGCCGGATATTCGCGGTTTTTCACCATTCGCGGTCCGGCTCCGCGAATAACGAGGGAGAAGTGTATATAGCAATTTAATTACAGGTTAAGAATGGAGAAAAGAGGGTAGAAGGAAGGTGGAATTTAAGGGGGCGAAGGGATAGATTGTAGTTGTAATTTTAGTTGAAGAGGAGGATTTTTACCGCTTTCTAGAAGGTCATCAATGAGTTCTGTAATCTGATTTGTGGGGTGAGTTGGTTCCAGAGTTGGGGGGATGAAATGGCTGTAGGAGCCTTTGCAGGCGGTTTCTGGCAGGAGATATCAAGCCAGTGGGACCTTTAATTCTATGCCACCACCAAGAAAAAGGGGTAATATTTTAAAATAATTTTTTGCATGATGCCTGAACTGGGTACCAGTGAAGTGCTTGATTGCAATATAAGGGGCTGCTGGAAAGTTATCAGCCCCTCCGAGAAGAGAATGATGTGGAGTCATGAAACTTACAAGTTATTCCACACTTTTCTTGACACTTTTCTTTTCATTGAAGCAAATGCATCTAGTAAATGGGTACAATTATATGGAAACCAAGCCATTGTGACATCACTGATGAGGTTGGCTCTTAGGCATTGGTGGAATGAGCCATTGTGACATCACCGATGAGGTTGGCTCTAAGGCAGTGTTTTTCAACCTTTTTATATCTATGGACCGGCAAAAATAAAAGAATTATTCTGTGGACCGGCATCGGTCCATGGATCGGCGGTTGAAGAACAGTGGGCTAAGTCGTGGGCCAGACCCCGCCCATCTACCCAATGTCCACACCAGACCCCGCCCCCATAATAGTACTAATTGAACCTTGCACGTCCCGTGCCTCATCTGGAAGCCTTCCCTCTGACGTTGCAACGTCAGAGAGAAGGCTTCCGGTTCAGGCGCAGGATATCCGTAGGAGCCACTGCCCGTGGCTTTGTGAACTGAATCAGTTAGGAAGAGGGAGCTGGCTCGAAGATAACGCCGCATCGATCGCACCGTGGACCGGCGGTTGAAGAACACTGTTTTGGGCATGATGCATGTGCTGGCCTTGTGGACCGGCAGGAAATTTCTGTGGACCGGCACTGGTCCATGGACCGGTGGTTGAAGAACACTGCTCTAAGGCATTGGTGGAATGAGGCATTATGACATCACAATGCGAGGGGCCATGTAATAGCTTGTAAATTTCATGGCTCCACATCATTCTCCTCTTGGTTAGGCTAAGAATTTTTCAGTGGCCCGTCATAACCCAACAACAAAAACCCTCCTTCTGGAGCTCATTTGCATTCTAACAGTTTAATTTTGCAAAACCAGCTAGTAACTCATGAACAATTCTGTTGATTAGTACTTGAAACCTTTTTGTCCTATAAATTCGATAAAGTGCAACCTCGTTTTAGAAGGATGGAAGGTTTGAAAATGGAGGAACGCTAGTCATTTGCATGCTTAAGTTTCCAGCGAGTAAATGGGCATTTTGAGTAGACTCACCCCTTTATACCTTCAGCATGTCAGAGGTGTCTGCACTTACTGTACATGTAGTGTGAAGGAAAAAAAAAATAAGCTTATTGGGAAGCAGTGGTGCTGAAGCCTCTAAACTGTCGTAAATTTTGCACAATTGATCTGTGCAATGGAACGAGGCTCCTGTATTATGCTCACTTGTTTCTCAATAGTCCATTTTGTTTCATGGTTCAGTGTCTGATTACAGCAGATGCTTTTCATAAACAGAATGCTCATTACTATGTTCCTAACAGGCCTCATATTAAAGTCATTACTTCCTATATTGGGCTTTCAAGAGCGAGGGTTAACCATTTCCTGTTTATGCACAGCTGGGTTAAGTCGTTTTTCCTTAACACTTCCTCCTCCCTCCCCTCACCCTTCCACACAGAAAGGAAAAGAGAATCCCTTTCTGCCACTTTAGTTAATATAACACTGTCCTTCAAGGGAAACCGTGTCCCAGTATTCAGTCCCTCAAGAGGGCACTAGAGGCAATGTGCATAATTGAAATGTCAGCTTGACTAGAATATACTGAAGTATAATTCTGCAAAAAAGCAGGGAATGTGAAGCAGCAGAGTGTGCATTCACCCGCAGATGCCCCTTGGGGGGCAGGACTGAACCCCTGTGCAAGAGAAACCATATGGCTGGAACCCAAAGAGTTTGCAATCATGGATGCAGCTGAGTAAGGGGTTTGTGCAGGGAAAGAATGGTAGCATGGAATCTTACTACTCTATGGGATTCAAGAATCTTACTGCTGTGAGAAATCTTGCTCCTCTTTAGAATTCAGGAATCTTGTTACTTTTTGGAATTCTGTATGGAATCCTGTTGCTCTGGGACTCAGGAACCTTGTTACCTTTTGAGGTTTTGTATGGAATCTTGATATTTTTGGGGATTCTGGAATCTTACTGCTCTTTGGGATTCAGGAACCTTGTTACCTTTTGGGATTCTATGTGGAATCTTGATATTTTTGGAGATTCTGGAATCTTGCTGCTCTTTGGGATTCAGGAACCTTGTTACTTTGGGGGATGCTGTACGGAATCTTCATACTTGGTGGGGTTCTGGAATCTTACTACTCTTTGAGATGTCATCAGCTACGTGTGACCTGGGTTGGCCACTGTTAGAACAGGATACTAGGCTAGATGGCCATTCTTAGGAAAATTTCACAATTTTTACCATTTTCTTCCATTTCTGCCATTTTCCGTCTGTCGCAGTCAGTGTGTGACTGCATCCTTTGTGCACATAGCAGTTATTAACTGTAAGAGGAATCAAATGCAAAATGTATCTGTTCTTGTCTATCGTATCCATATCACATGCATTAATCATCCATTCACTGCAGACCAGGGCCACTGTCTCCTGTTTGGCCACTGGCAAGATACACTGCCAGTGGCCCCAAGCAGTTGCCACACGAACTCTAGCATTTGCTGTCATCACCATAAGTTTGTTAAAACTCCCAAGTTGGTCTTTCTTGCTGTTGATCCCACGAGCTTAGAGGCAGGAAGAGTTCCGTGATTTTGTGCTTGATTTGAGTGAGAAATGATGTAAAATAATGTTTTTGTTTCCCAGGTTGGTTTTAGATACTACAACTAATACTTATCACTTCTATAGCGATGAAAGGCATATGCAGCGCTGTACATTTTGACATTTATAAAGAGTCCCTGCTCGGAAGAGCTTACAATCTAACTTGTACAGACAGACATGGCATATAGAGTTGGGGATGCAGAACCCAAGGTGAGAGGAGTTAGAAGTTGAAAGCAAAGAGGTGGGCTTTTAACTGGGCCTTGAACACTGCAGAGACGGAGCCCGCCGTAGGGATTCGGGCAGCTTGTTACAAGCATACGGCGCAGCAAGGCAGAAGGGACGGAGTCTGGAGTTGGCAGAAGAAGAGAAGGGCACAGATAGCTCAGCGGAGCTCACGGGGGGGGGGGGGGGGGGGAGGATCACCAGGGGAGATAAGTGAAGAGACACAGTGAGGGCCAGCTGAGTGAGGTCAATAACAGGAGTCTGAATTGTATTCGGAAATGGATGGGAAGCCAATGAAGTGAGTTTAGGAGAGGAGTAACGTGAATAGTACTTGATTAGTGCGTGATTATTACTGGAATATAAGTCGTGCAGCTGAATTCTGCATGTATTGGAGGGGATCAAGATGGCTAAGTGGAAGGCCTGAGAGTAGAGAGTGAGGTGATGAGGGGTGGATAAGGGATTTGGTAGTGTGCTCAGAGAGGAATGGCCAGATTTTGGTAATATTATAGAGGAGGAAACGGCAGGTTTTAGCGATATGTTGTATCTGGCCAATAAAGGAGAGAGAGGAGTCAAAGATGACCCCGAGATTATGAGCAGACAAAACAGGCAGGATGAGAGTGAATGAGGGAAGCGGAGACAGAGACCGAGGGATGTGAAGAGGTGGGTTTAGTAAATGAAACATCTCCTAATCTGAACTTAATATTCTACTGATTAATTCACCTTTCTCTACTTCTGGAAAATTGTATTTTTGGCAGTATAAATACACCTCAGAGAACATTAGTTACAGACAGTGTGTTGGAAGCATCTTTGAACAATGTAGCAGCATCCGAAACAATAGAGGGAACATTAATTTACAGAAAACAAATAGGGTCTTAGAAATCCACCAGTGTGTGGAAACACAGGACAATCTGACTGAAACAGGAATCATAATCCTTCCGCTGATTATTGAGCTATAATGCATCTCATTTATTTGAAAAGCACGGTGATTTTTTAATTAAAAAATGATGACTATTGCTAAAAGCACAAAAGATCACCCTACACACAACTAACTGCAAGGAAAGACTCCTTAAAGGATTGCACCAGCGATTATTCACTTCATGAAATATATAAAAAGCCTAAGTGAAGACCCAGCATTTAGGGATCCAAAGTGCATTAAACCCAGAGGAAGATGCCAATTTGAGCGTCTGAGTCAGCATGGCGGCTTACAGGCAGAGAACGAAAAGGGATCCAGCCTTTTGTACATCAGGCATTAAAAGCATGCCTTTGTATCCTCTAATGCGTCTGTCCTAAAGCCACCATTTTAATGCAAAGCTTAACTACATCTCTGGAAGTTTCATTTTCAAAGGCAGTGTCCATGCAGATGTGCTAATTAAGGCCAGTTCTCTTTGCAAGAGAATGAGCTCATTTAGTTTAGCAAATTGTTGCTTTGTGTTAGTCGTTTGCATTACGCTTTTATATGGAAAAGATAAAATTCTGTAATTGGGAACCAGTGGTTAGGCATCACACGGGCGCTTGAATGGCACCAGAGTCACCACTTATGTGTGTGCTTGCCCTTAATAGTGTCTGGCTCAGTGTCTAGAGTAACAGCCTCAGCGCCCTGAGGTCGTGGGTTTAAATCTCATGCAGCTCCTCACAGGTACATTATGGGTGGGTTATGAGCCCACCAGGGCAGACAGGGAAAAATGTTTGAGTACCTGAACGTAAAGCACATGGAGGGGCATAATCAAAACATTTGTCTAAGTTCAATTTGGACGTATGGCCCTAGATGCCCAAAGTCGGCAGTGGGAAAATGCACATTTTCTAAAAATACGTCTAATATATATATATATATATTGAAAATCGTCTAGCTGGATGTCCAGGCCATTGGGTCACCCAGACCGCCAGGACGTCAATCTTTATACCACATTTTCGACCAAAATTTTGTCCAAGTCCTGGACGCCCAGAACAAGACCCTTTGGACGTGGAAAGGTCCAATCTTGTAATGGACTGGCCACTCAGACATGGCAACAGAGCAGTAGGGCACCTTACAGGGCACTGCTGTGAACTTCACATAAACATCTCATCAGAACTCCCTTATGGTGAGCCCCCCCCCCCCCCACCCCAAACATACTATCCCACCTGCCTACAACCTCAATAGCCCTTAGGCTGCAGGTGGCACCTATATGACAGCAGAGTAGGGTTTTGGGGGGCTCTCATTTTCCACCATAAATGTAGTGGTTAGAGTGGCTTAGGGGCCTGGGTCCTTCTATCTATGGTTCACCAGCACCCCCCCCCCCCCCCAAAGTCAGGCTACTTAAAACACCTGTGTGCAGCTCTGCTAGGCTTTTCTATACCAGGTGCTGATATTCTGGAGACAGGTATATATTTTTTTATTCTGATTTTGTGGGGGTCAGTGAACACTGGGGGAGTGTGTGGGGGTCTTTACTTTGTCTCTGCAGTAGTTATCTGGTCACTTTGGCTACCTTTTTGACACGTTTTCACATCTCTCTCACAATGTCTAAGTTTCGTCCAGGATTTCGAGTAAAACATTTGATTATCCCTGACACGATCCCTCAGCCCATGGACTCTGTGAGTGGGACCAGGGTTACGTGTTTCTATTGGAAGCTTAAGAAGAAAAATGCATCAATGCCTGGCAAATAAGGGAATGAGTGTTTCCTGCTGGATATTCCTTGTGCTGAACAAGGAACCTTTGAGATGATAACATAGTCTCTTCTCACTAGAGAATGACACGGTGACAAAATTCATCACCGTCCCCGTCCCTGTGGATAACCGCGGGAAATTATCCCATGTAATTTTCTAGTGTCTGTTTCAACCTTAGTCCTTCTACACCAGCATTCTTCAAAGCAAAGCTTGAGGGTCAGTGGTTGTGGCCATTCATACTCTGATTCTTATGGGAGCCAAGGATAATGAAGCCATTGTGACATCACTGATGTGATTGGCTCTTAGGCACTGGTGGAATGAGGCATTATGACATCACAATATCTGCTCTGGATACCAGAGACTGTCATTCCGTAGTGTCTGTTTCAACCTCAGTCCTTCTACACCAGCATTCTTCAAAGCAAAGCTTGTGGGTCAGTGGTTGTGCCCAATTATACTCTGATTCTTCCCTCTCTCCTTAAAGAATGACATGAAGATGGTTTCCCGCGCTTATCTGCGGGGACGGGGACGGTAATGAATTTTGTCACCGTGTCATTCTCTACTTCTCACCCTATTATTCAGAGAAAAGTTCTCTGATGCAGTGAAAAGGTTCATGAAGTAAAAGGAGTGAGGGAAAAGATTTTAACCATCCCGTCAACTCCCCCCCCCCACCTCCACACACACACATATGCATTGTTAAGGTGCTGCGGAAATATTCCCGCATCAGCTCTGGCATTCAGGAGAGTCCTTAGAATTTTACAACTTTGTGGACTCAGCTTGGCCCAGAGATGCTGCCATTAGGAAAGCTTAAATAGCAAATTAAAAGTGAATTGATGAAGTCGTAAAAATGCATGTTCAGAGCTAGGTGTAAGGGCATCTTGGATAATTGCAGTAAATCTATCAGTTATTATGCAAACTAAGAGAACTACAATTAAGGCAAAAGATAGCGTAGTCAGAATCTGGGTGGTCAGACGTAGTTACTTAATCAATGGCTATTTTTCATGCCTCACTATTCTGTTAAGTGTAGGAATTGTGCAAAAACATCAGACTTCTGCTATACGCTCTTGTCAGTTGTTCACGCCTCATTCTTTAGCTGGTCACCTAAATGAAAGAGCCATTTGTAGACCTAAATTTATAGAATGCTATGATTTATAGGGCCCCGATTTGCTCGTGAGGGAGGGAGTGGCATAGAGGGGCATTTTCAAAATGACGTCCAAATATAAGTTGGGATGTTTTGTAGAACACATGCAAAAATCCAGTGGCGAACATGGCAATTTTTGAAAGAGAAAAACATCCCTTTTTGTTTGAAAAATGGCCATTTCTCGGATGTGCTCATCCTCACTTGAAATAAAAAAAAAAAAAAAAAAAACCCACAACCACTTCCAAAAGAAAAACACACATAACAAGCCATTGGGAGATGAGGAGCAGTGGCATAGTAAGGAGGGGCGCGGTCAGCCCCAGGCACCATGTTGGCGGGGGCACTGGCATCCTTCCTCCTACGCCCCTTGCCACACGCTCGCCCCATTTCCTTCCCTTCCCACTTTTTTGCTTGGGGAGAGCAAAAGCGCCGCTCAGACCCCACCCAAGCTCCTCCCCTGACCCCCATCCCCATAATAAATGATAGTATTAATTGTAATACCATTTTTTCCATTCATTTTTCATATGTCCACACACTATAATCTTAACAACACATAGGGCTCCTTTTACGAAGCTGCGTTAGGGCATTAACGCGTGGAATAGCGCGCGCTACATTGCCACGTGTGCTAGACGCTAACGCCAGCATTGATCTGGCGTTAGTTCATGCCGTGTAGTGCGCTAAAAACGCTAGCGCACCTTAGTAAAAGGAGTCCATAATGATTAACCACAAAATTATTGCCTATCGCTTTATATTTGTATATGTTCAAAATTTTCAATAAAGATGATTGAAAAAAAAAAAAAAAAAGTACACAAAGCGCAGTGTATGCTTCTCAACATTCATTCCTACCAGAACACCTGGCCTCGGTCACACATGCAGAACACAGATAATAACCCCTATGCAAACACAGGACCACCAATATAAACAAATGAAACCCTAAGATGCCAGACTCCATGAGAAAGAGAAAGAAATTAATTTCTCCCTGAACAGTGCAAAATATAGACAGCAGATATAAATTTTCAAAACTGACACACTTCAGTCAGTAAATTGAAACTAAATTCATCTTCCCTACCTTTGTTGTCTGGTGATCTAATCATCTTTTCCCAGTCTCTGGTTGCCCTTCCTTCTGTCCTTCTTATCCATTTGCGGGGCAGGCCAACGGCAGAAAGCTCGTCTCGTGGACGCTACGCTGCGCCACGGCTGCCGGAACATTTGAAATAACAGCAACCCAGGTGGGAGCAGGTGTGGGGGATTCCGGAGCTAAAGAGGTCCCACAAGGAGGGGGGGGGGAGGAAGGAAGGAAGGAAGAAAGAAAGGACATACCCTGCACACTGAAGATTTAAAATTATAACTGCCAGAAGAGGAGGTAAGTTGGGGGAGCCGGACCATCACCAATTTTGGGGGAGGCCGCGGCTCCTGTGCCCCTCCCCTCCCATTCCGACGCCTGTCAGAAGCCTGACAAGATAGGACTCCTCCAACATACTGTGTAAATAAGTTCCCAAGCTTCCATGCACAATTATCCTTTTAAATTATAACTCTGTTACTACCACTAATTTATTTTTATAGTTTAACGGCTGCAGGAAGAATTTTGCGGCTTCTTTCCTCACTAAAATGAATTTGATTACAACTTAGAAGCTTGTAATGTTTACCTTCCGATCAGAGCACTGTCTTCCAAGGAGCAACATCATTTGTTGCATTTATCCCATAGTTAACATTTGCTCTTTTTTTTTTCAGATTCTTCCTTTTTTTTGTTTTTGTTTGATTGTATAAAGGGCCTAGAAGCTTCTATTTGTAGCACAGAGTCACCTGGCTAAAGTCAGAATCTTGCACACACCCACCCTCTCAGTACAACCCCCCCCCCACCAAAAAAAAAATGAATACTACTTTTTCCTTCCTTCCTTCCATTTAGCCCTAAGGCCATCACATTTTAATGTAAATGAACCAAATACCCGGGCGCTTTCTCGCTGGTGTTACTTCTGCCTCCTCCCTCCAGATCTTCTGCTCTGTTACAGAGGCCAAAAAAATCATCTATTCATTCCTTCAGTGAATCAACACTTCTCAGGCCACAGTTCTTTCCTGAAGCTGTTCCAAGCAAAATTTGAAACCAGTCAATAGATGTTGCTTTGAGCAATTGATGTGGAGTTAGAAAAGCTTCCTTAACAGTACTCCCGGCTCATCCACCCCCAGGGAGCAGAAGCCAAGTCAAGGAACTGACTGGATCTCTTGCATGGCAATGGGAAATGCTGCTACAGCCGAATTATAGGGCTGGCCCCGAGGCTTGCTT
The DNA here is from genome assembly GCF_902459505.1 of Geotrypetes seraphini. Lineage (NCBI taxonomy): Eukaryota > Metazoa > Chordata > Amphibia > Gymnophiona > Dermophiidae > Geotrypetes > Geotrypetes seraphini. The sequence goes on from NC_047102.1 coordinate 3,198,854, forward strand.
TAATCTATAAATAATGTGCTTCTACATCTCTCTCCACTATATGTCTGTTTCCATCCATCCATTCTGTATTTGGCACATTTTTTAATCATTTGTGATTTTTTTTTTTAATCATTTATATTTATTTAACAAGGCTAGAATTGTCATCATTCAATAAGAACTAGTATGCAAGGTTTGGACAGATGAATAGAGACCTGGGGAAACCAAGCAGCAATACTGGCTTTGTTCACATATGCAAAAATTACATAGTCACAGCTGGAATTTGTATATGTATTGTACGCTTGTTATAATAATGCTGATATCTCTTGCTTAAAATAATTCAGGATAGCACATAGGAAATGATCAAATATTCATTTTAGACTTAGAAATAAGTCACTTCTTTATATAATGGCATTGAATTTTAAGCTGCTGAAATGCATGAGCTTATTTGCCAAACCAATCAGCATAATCTTGGTTCCCTTTTTGAAAACAAAAGGGTCATTACTGACTAACCACTTATGTGGTCAGTATCAGATGCTACCTCTATAAGTGGGTTTTTTAATAATTTCCCACTCACACAGGCCAACTAGACCAATATAAGTTGCTAAAGAGTCAAAATTGATCTATCCAAAATGAGACTTGATAAGGGGGGTCTAACTATCAAGCAGCGGTAGAGAGTTTTACCATGGGTCACTCGAAAATGCTCCTATGAACTGATCTTGGTTTACAAGTAGTGATCAGATCGGGATGGTGCAGATAGAAAACGGAAAGGGGCTCTTTTCTTGAAACAGCCTCCAGGCGAAACATGTCGAAATGACAGGCCCCTTCCCGATAGGAACGAACAAACAAATAACAAATAAAAGATAAGTTTTAGCTTTTTATTACAGCTATATAATGAAATTGATATAAAAAAAGAGCACTGAGCACTTTTGAAGAGTTGATTAAGTAAACTTCACGGGCCTAATAAGGAGGTCAATGCCATACTAATATTTTTAGCTTGGCACTTCTGAAGGTCTTAGAAAAATAAACAAAAAAAGAAAGAATGTAAATATGATACTGGTTTTTATTTGAAGAGATGAGTTAATTTCAGTATCTTACTATTGACTGCATAGGAAATGAAAGAGCATATGAGCATTTATCTCACCGACCCACGGTAGTTTCAAGTTCATTAAAAAAATTTTATACCGCCTAATCAGGCTTCTAGGCGGTGCACATCGATAAAAAATTAATTATTTAAGGCATGTTAAAAAATAAAATAAAAAGAAGAGCGACCATGATAGTAAAGGGGACGGAACTCCTCTCGTAAGAGGAAAGACTAAAAAGGTTGGGGCTCTTCAGCTTGGAAAAAAGACGGCTGAGGGGAGATAGGATTGAAGTCTACAAAATCCTGAGTGGAGTAGAACGGGTACAAGTGGATCCATTTTTCACTCCGTCAAAAATTACAAAGATTAGGTGATACTTGACGAAGTTACAGGGAAATACTTTTAAAACCAATAGGAGGAAATATTTATTCACTCAGAGAATAGTTAAGCTCTGGAACGCATTGCCAGTGGATGTGGTAAGAGTGGTTTTAAGAAAGGTTTGGACAAGTTCCTGGAGGAAAAGTCCATAGTCTGAATTGAGAAAGACATGGGGGAAGCCTCTACTGGCCCTGGATCGGTAGCATGGAATGTTGCTACTCTTTGGGTTTTGGCCAGCTACTAGTGACCTGGATTGGCCACCGTGAGAAGGGGCTACTGGGCTTGATGGACCATTGGTGTGACCCAGTAAGGCTATTCTTATGTTCTTATGAATTAGTAAATATAAACATCACGGGGAAAATTAGTACGACAAACAAGTGGTAAAACTCTCTACCGCTGCTTGTTAAAAGCCTATATAAATACCGCCCTTCCCCCCCCTTTTACAAAACTGTAGTGCAGTTTTTAGCGCTGGCTGTAACGACAACAGCTACGACGCTCGCAGGAATTCTATGAGTGTTGAAGCTGTTACTACCGCGGCCGGCGCTAAAAACCGCGCTACAGTTTTGCAAAAAGGGTAGGTGGGTAAAATAGGCACGTACTGGAAATATCTATATCTACCTGTTGCAAAACGACAGTGCGTACTTGTGAGACCTCAAGGCATCTGAGAGCGAGCAGAAATAATATGACGATATATTAATATAAACCAGAAATTATAGACCGACTGAAATGTCAACTCATGATTTTTTTATTGATTACCAGCGCATAAGACGCAACCCATATTTTAAGCGTATTTTGAGGGGGGAAAAATGCATCCTATACGCCGGCAAATACGGTAAATGCCCTTACTCTTCTGATACTTTATTTGCCCCTGATGGGCTACTTTCCACATTGCACACATTAAAATAACATGCAATACAGGGTAAAGCATACACCACAAGCTCAAGGTTGACATCAGAGAGGGAAGACTGGTTGACGTAAGGTCATCAATTGCCCGTAGTATTATCAGAGCTACTTTACTTAGGACATCATTGACAATAAATCACCAAAACAAAAAAGAAACATTACCCTTTATTACATTTCAGCTAGGAGAAACCAGTCTCAGTTAAATTAAGAGATAACTCTGAGTCTTCAGCCCGCAAGATCAAGAAAAGTCCATCACCCTGAGACCAGGAAGGTGACACTGCAACAGCAACTAGAGAGAGGTTTTATTTTGGAACTTGTAAGACTAAGGCAACTAGCTTTAAAAGAGACCCTAGAGCCAACATATTCTAATGGCTGCTCGCGTTGGCTTTTGCGGACTCTCTGACGTCACTTCCTAGGCGTGGGTCTCAGAAGTGACGTCAGAGAGAGCGCCGAAGCTGACATGAGCAGCAAGCTCGGGGCTGCTTGCGCCAAAGTTTTAAAAGCTTTAGGGGGAAGGGGAGCAGAGAGCAGGAGGGGACAACTGCCTCCCCGCCCTCGTACCCCCTCTTACTATGCCACTGAAGTAACCCATCAAGAATACATTAAGGGGGAAATTCATCAAGGGGCATTAACAGATTTAGCACAAGCTAAATGCTAAAACACCTATTATGTTCCTATGGGTGTCTTAGTATTTAGCACATTCTAAATCGGTTAGCATCCCTTGATGAATTCCCCCTAAATCGACATAATAGCAATGACATTTCCATGTTGATTCCCCCCCCAAAAAAAAAAAAAAAAAACCTGACAGGAGAAAAACTTCAAACTTTTACTTTTTAAAAATAAATACACCTTCCTAAGCAACGGTACGCGGGTTCACTCTCTGAGATTGGTTTCCTGGTTCCTTTGCAAGGATCAGTGGTGTGTGGTCAGGGCCTTCAGGGAATTCACCCTAGCCCCTAAAGGCCCTGAGGGCACTGCTATGAATTTGATTGGTTGAGCAGGCAACAGGCAGAAGCTGCTCAGCCAATCAAATTCAGATCAGTACTGTTAGGGCCTTCAGGGGGTTCGGAGAATCCCCAGATCAAGAAACCTTCTGTTTTGATGCAGTTTGACTGGTTGAGCAGGCTGCCTATGCAACAAATGAAATTGTACCAAGCAAAAAGTAAACAAACAACCAAAAAAATCAGGGCTACAGAGCCGTAGATTCACTGAATCCAATGAAAGTCCTCACCACACGCCACTGGCCAGGAGAAGTAGAGAGATGGGTGCCACACACAGGTGTGAGTAAAGATGGATTTCCACACAGCAGGATTAGCTGCTAATCCTCAGCAAATCTCTGAAGACATGGCAAATCCGTGAGATAAGGATCGTTTAGACACGGTCTCTCATTTCTATTCACTGATGTCAAGAACAACAAAACAACAAAAACGCTGGAAAATTCTCAAAAGGTGCTATGTGAAAGGTTTCCTACCGATGAGGAAATGCTTAGGATATGAAAAAAAAATGAATTTAGAAGCCTTAGAAATAGGAGCAGATTTGTAAAAGGGGAAAGGGATTGTGACTTATATACCACCTTTTTGTAATTAAGCAACCATATACTTCAAGCATTTTCCCTCTCTTTCCAGGGGCACAGGGAGCAGGGCAGGGCTTGAACCCACAGCGAAAACATTTCAAAGGGGGTGTGTTATGTACTGTGGTCAAAGTGTATATACATTGCACATTTTTACATGCCTACAGATACCCTTTAGCCCAAACTACTTGCACCTCCTGAGTCATGCATAACTACTGGCTAACTTCTCTTTTGGAGGAATAATGGTTAACAAGGTGAAGGCCAAAGCATTTTCTTTTGTTTTTCAGGTATCTTCTATGGCATTTTCCTTTTCTTTTTTTCATTTCAGGAATAATAGCTTCTATAGTGCCCACTGTTATACATTAATGCTCCCTATTGCTCAAACAGTGCACTCTAGTACACAAAAGTGCATATTCACAACAGAGAAGAAAGAAAACTCAAACCGGAATGGCTTTCTTAATGTCATTTCGGATTTTGAAAAATCAGTAAATTGGAGCAGCCTAAGAATTAGTGCAGTAACCTAAGACCCAGGGGACTCGGGTTCAATTCCTCCTACGGCTCATTTTGACTTAACCCTTCATTGCCCCAGGTACAAGATAAGTACCTGTACTGTATATATTGTACTGTAAAACACTTTAATTGCCACTGCAGAAAGGTGGTATGTCAAGCCCCACCCCCTTTCCCATGTTGCTTGAAATGAAATCACCTCCCTAATTGGTTATTACCATCCAATCATTGCTCGTTAGCCAATTAAGAGGCATGTGCATCTGGTGCCATAAATAGAATCCAGAGGATATTGATCTTTGTCTAAAATTCATTTACTGTAGATCAGTGGTTCTCAACCCTGTCCTGGGGGACCCCCCAGCCAGTCGGGTTTTCAAGATATCCCTAATGAATATGCATGAGAGAGATTTGCATACCTGTCACTTCCATTATATGCAAATCTCTCTCATGCATATTCATTAGGGGTATCTTGAAAAAGAAGAGTGACATCACTGGGGGAGGGTAAATTGGTTAGTAGCACTACATATATAAATAAGACATGATTTTCAGCTTGTATTCACACGTGGCAGATTCTTTAAACCTGAAGCTGTCCTCTAGGACTCTAAGCTACTCCTAGGCCTTCCGTTTAGCCATCTCGCACCCCTCCAGTCTTTCCAGAATTGGCTGCACGACTCATATTCCAGGAGAGCTGCTTTACTCACGTTACCCCTCTCCTAAAGTCACTTAATTGGCTTCCCATTCATTTCCAAATACAATTCAAATTCCTCTTAATGACCTACAAATGCACTCACTCAGCTGCTCCTCACTATCTCTCTTCACTTATCTCCCCCTATGATCCACCCCTCCTCCCCCGGGTGAGCTCCACTCAGCTAGTAAGTCCCTCCTATCCGTGCCCTTTTCTTCAGCTGCCAACTCCAGACTCCTTCCCTTCTGCCTTGCTGCGCCGAATGCTTGGAACAAGCTGCCCAAATCTCTAAGGCGGGCTCCGTCTCTGGCAGTGTTCAAGGCCCAGTTAAAAGCCCACCTCTTCGAGAGTGCTTTCGACTCCTAACTCGTCTCACCTTGGGTTCTGCATCAGTAACCCTATATGTCATGTCTGTCTGTCCAAGTTCTGAACAGGGACCATCTATAAATGTGAAAGCGTACAGCTCTGTGTACGCCTTTCAACGCTATATAAGTGCTAAGTAGTAGCAGGGGAGGAGGTTTTGAATGCCAGTGAGCTAAAGCATGATTATTGTCGTTAATTGGAACCAGTTGGAGATGTTCCTGCACAGGACATCTGGATATGTGTTATTCTATAACGCTTGACGCCCAAAAGGGAGTGCAGCCCCAGGAGAAGCAAAGGCATGTCAGGTGTGTGTTGTTACTGAATAATGGCTCAGCCTGCCCATCTCGGGCACCAGCATTTCCTCCAGGTTTCAGCAGGCCTAAGTCTGCAGTCAAACGTTAGGGCACGGGAACCAGCACTCGGGGCCAGACTCGACAAAAGCCGACAAAAGTTGGACGACAGTAGCTGCCCTACCGCCGCCTAACTTAGTTGGTTTAATTCGGTTTAAATGGTGCGATAATTGGTCACGCCATTAAAACCCAATTAAACTCATAGTGATGCTATAGCCCGTAAGTGGACTTGGTTAAGGACGGTGCTGGACTTTGGCTTCACTATACAGTGCAGGTTGCGATTCAGGAAGGACCCTGGGTGTTGGAAATGTAGGCCTGTAAAGCCATGACCCCTAAGGTCCTTGGGAGCTGTGATTCTGGAAAGTTGCATCTGTCAGCGATGGACACACGGCAGACACCCGTTTTGTAGGTGAATCAACAGTACTTAGAGCCAATCTTTTTCCTTCTTTTTATACCCAATGTTAGGACAGGGATGAAAAATCGTATTTCCTTGTAGCAAATTCTTTTTTGTTTGCTTTATTGTCTTTCAAAATTGTCCAGGCTGGGTGGAAATTGCAAAGATACAAATCACAGATCTATTACATGCAATTTAAAATAAACCACCACCTCAAGTCATCTTGGTGGAGTGGAAAAGTAATGGTTAGAGCCGCAGACTGAGAACCAGAGAAGCTATGCTCAGATCCCATCAGAGCTCTCTGACCTTGGGCAAGACACTTAACCCGCCAGGGCTTCAGGTAAAACCTAGACTGTAAGCCCTCTGAGAGGAAAATATCTACTGTACCCTTGTACTTCCGAGAAAGATGCCAGCTAAATCCAAACACAACCAGAAGTTAAAATCAATTACTTTGTCAGAAGTCTTTTAAACAACATTGCACAACTCAAAGCATTTCTAAAAAGACCTCAGATTTTCCAAGACTTGTATAGTCTTTCATTTCTAATAGTGAAGTTGGCGCAGAATAGTGTACGAATCAATCTTTTTCCATGCACATTTTTGAATGCCATTTATAGAATCCAGCTCTATTTGTAGAGCCTTTTGTAAAATACTTGCATATGCAAATGAGCAGCCTACATATCTATTTTCCCTGAGTTATCTTTACAAATTTATCCTCCGCACAGCATGAATTTGAGTGAATCAAATCCACTTTTATTTATTTTTTGACTTTTTGATCAATTCCAGGTCCACTCTCCGCAGTGGCAAAATAAATATTTTCCAAAAGCTGCAGAGGTCTGTGACAAAAGACTATTTTCATTATTGTTCTATGCAGGATAGAAAAAGGTGTCACAAAATCATTAGCATTCGTAATCCTGATAGAGCAGAAGCGCTTGTTTGTACAACAGGGTCTTTCTCCGGAGGGCTGCCTACTGCTAGCTCTCTTTCAACAGCTGAAAGGTATTCCGAAGCTCCTTCCCATAAAACACAGGTCACAAATTCTTCTGAGGTGCCATGTGCGCCACCCAGCAAATTCCAAGTGGCCACTGTGCTGATTTTATGGGCAGCCTTTAAAAAGCGGTATGGGACATTAATTAAAATAGCTCTTTATAGATACCTGCAGCTTCGTTTTCTCTGCCCACAAGAGAAGGACTGAGATGCTTGGATTCAGAAAAGAATAATTCCATTTGGAGGGTTTGTTATAACATTGGTACCCGCAATTCCTTTCGCCCTTACTTCATTCACCCCAAAAATGCCCTTCTGTCCAGCAAAACATTGGCCGCAGCTTTATTTTAACGACATAATAATATTACAACACAATTCTTATTTCTTCCACAGCTAGATGGTACCTCTTTGACCCATATAGTCTTCAACGCTTCCCATCCATATGCACGACCTGTGAAAGAAATATAGAAACATAGAACATGACGGCAGAAAAGGGCCACGGCCCATCCAGTCTGCCCACCCTAATGGCCCACCCCCTAACTACCTCCATGAAGAGATCCCACATGCCAAATAGAAACACAGAACATGACGGCAGAAAAGGGCCACGGCCCATCCAGTCTGCCCACCCTAATGGCCCACCCCCTAACTACCTCCACGAAGAGATCCCACATGCCAAATAGAAACACAGAACATGACGGCAGAAAAGGGCCACGGCCCATCCAGTCTGCCCACCCTAATGGCCCACCCCCTAACTACCTCCACGAAGAGATCCCACATGCCAAATAGAAACACAGAACATGACGGCAGAAAAGGGCCACGGCCCATCCAGTCTGCCCACCCTAATGGCCCACCCCCTAACTACCTCCATGAAGAGATCCCACATGCCAATCCCAATCTTTTCTTAAAATCTGGCACGCTGTTGGCCTCAATTACCTGTTGTGGAAGATTATTCCAGCAATCAACCACCCTTTCGGTGAAGAAATATTTTCTGGTGTCGTCATGCTTCAACTCATGGCAGTATCACACATGTGCCCTGACTTAAAACACACTGAGCCCGAATCTTACTTGTGCACTTCCCTGTTCCCTTCCAATCAGGGCAAAGGTAGGGGAGGGACATTAGGGTGGGCAGACTGGATGGGCCGTGGGCCCTTATCTGCCGTCTATTTCTATGTTTCTATGTTTAATCCTCTCTTCCCTGCTGCAACTGCTCCCTACCCTTTCCTCCCCTTTTACCTCCACCCTCATAGGGAGGGCCGGTCTTCTACTGCCCACCCCACCCAAACAAAATTATCTTTGCATCCAGAACCTTTCCGCTTTTCTTTTCCCGGTTTCTCTGCCCCTTTTCTCCCTTTACCAGTCCTCTTGTGCCCTTCCTCTACCACACAAATCCACCAATCCGCTTCCTCCCCGTTGCTGCCTTACTTCTATTAATTTCTTTCCCTAGCAAATATAGTTTATTCATTCTACTCCTTCCCACAAATATCCTGATCCCATTTTCATCCCATCACTTACCCAACTATCTTCTCCCCTCCTTGTCTCACAGAATGTTCCCCCAATGTCTTCCCACTAAAATGGAAGGCTTCCATATTTTAAGGTCCACATTGCCCTTTAAAGTTTATATATATTTTTTTTCCTTACTTCATTACAGATAAGAAGGTATTGGGTTATTGGATTTTTTTATGGGTTCCATTAAAGATTTAGCCTTATTTTAACTGTTCTTCAAGAATCCATTAAACTAAGCTACTTTGCTTTCATAATAAGAGTGAGAAAGGAAAGAAAAAAACCTTGTACTTTACACTTCAGAATAAAACCAATATTGATCCAACTGAAAAGCTGTTGTCAATATTCATTGCTATAGATTATTACTTCCCTTAGAATATTTGCTTTGTAGACATTCTGTCTAGGTATTTTGTAGACTGATAGAACATTTACAGGAGGTTTAAAGAGGCATGGATACTTCGTTTGAAGTGTTCAGGACAATAAGCATTACCTGAGGCTCTCAGATCTAATCTCTGTGCCCTGAAGCATCCTGACTAAGAAAGAGAATATGCAAAGTAAGGAGGAGAGTTTTTATATTTAACTAAACTTGAGAGGAAAAGGAAGGACTTGATTTAATGTGAGTTTCCACTTAGAGCCACTGCAAATTGAGGCTGATCCTGCGCAAGAACAAATATGAAAGGGCAAGCCCACTCCTCAAAGAATTGCCCTGGCTACCAATCAAGAGCAGGGTTCAGTTCAAAACCGCATGCATAGTCCACAAAGCCATATATGGAGAAAGCTCAGCAGGACTAACTTCCGCCATTCAGGTCAAGGACGTGAGGACAATCCAACGCTGGAAACTGCAACGTTCCTCCCCTCGCTCGGGCCAGAGGAAAGCTCTTTTCGAGACCACCTTTCAGTTCCAGGGCCCCAAGATCCGGAACAGTCTCCCGAGCAGCTTACACCAACTTCCTACTTCCAGCTCAGGAAGGCGCTGAAAACACATCTATTCTCATTACTGCACTGACCTTTCTTTATACATTCATTTCACACCCCTGCATCGTTTCTAATATTCTGTAAGCCGTAATGATTCCTAACTGATACTTGCAATATCGTTAAATCATGTTTTTATAAACTTCGATTGATTCGCTCTCTTGCAAAATTCTTACAACCAGAATCCATCAACATTCTCATTCATTCCCTAATCATGACTAAATTGGATTACTGTAATTCTCTTCTTATAAATGTAACTCAAAAAGAAAAAAGAAGGCTGCAACTTATACAAAATACCGCCGTGAAACTAATTTACAAAGCTAAAAAATATGACCACGTTACCCCGCTGTTGATTAAATCCCATTGGCTTCCTATAAGCCATCGTATCACCTTCAAATTACTGTTTTTGGTGTTCAAAGCTTTAAATTTTAATGAACCCCAATTTATTAACAGATGGCTTATCCCATATAGTACAACACGCTCACTTCATTCATCTTCATCTAATCTTCTTACAGTGCCTTCTATTAAAATGATAGGAACTAGAAGACAAGACATGTTCTCAGTTATGGCCCCTCATTCTTGGAATCTTTTACCACAATACATTAGAGAACTAAAAGACCTAACACTGTTTAAAAAAATGCTAAAAACCTTTCTCTTTAAAGATGCGTATGGATCTTAGGACAAATAAAAATTGATAATCTTTTAACCATTACCGAGTTTTCTATTTTTTTATTTTTTTTTTAAAACAGCCATTATTACCCACCTTTTCTTTTTCCCTTTTATGTTTTTTCTTCTCTTCTATCAAAAATTGTAACTACTCCCCCACTTAACCACACATGTCTTGTATGTTTTACCCACACATTATTTTAAAATTAGGTTTACAATCAGTTTGTAAAGTGTGTTATATTTTAACTAACAACAAATTTGTTTTTATGTCACCATTAATATTGTACTTGTTTCATTTATTAATACATGTTATTTCATTGTACATCGCCTAGCAATTTATATAGGCGATTCATCAAGAATAAATAAACTTGAACTTGAACTTGAACTTGCAGGATACAAGAATCAATATGGTAAGGCTAGTCTCAGTTAGGGCGCTGGTCTTTGACCTAAGGGCCGCCGCGTGAGGGGACTGCCGGGCACAATGGACCACTGGTCTGACCCAGCAGCGCCAATTCTTATGTTCTTATGTGTGTGAGAAAAGAGCTTCAGGCCAAATGCAGTCCACATCGTCACTCTAGGCAAAGACCTTTTCAGGAAGGAAATAGTTCTTCTCAGTCCCTCAGTACGTCAACTCTTATGTTCTCAGCTTTTAATGCAAGACATCTATTGAAAAATGCAGGGATTTCTCCAGTAGGTACAACATTAAAACTGCACCTACCACTTGTTAAACAGCAGCAACTGCAAATTGTACTACAATTAAGAGCCCCTTAATCTCTCATGAAACAAGTCTGGTCTGCCAGCCCAGTATATATTAGGAAAATAAGTCACTTATTAGGAAAATAAGTCAATATATATTAGGAAAATAAGTCACTTATTAGGAAAATAAATCACTTATTAGGAAAATAAGTCACTTATTAGGAAAATAAATCACTTATTAGGAAAATAAGTCACTTATTAGGAAAATAAGTCAATATATATATTAGGAAAATAAGTCACTTATTAGGAAAATAAGTCACTTATTAGGAAAATAAGTCACTTATTAGGAAAATAAGTCAATATATATATTAGGAAAATAAGTCACTTATTAGGAAAATAAGTCACTTATTAGGAAAATAAATCACTTATTAGGAAAATAAGTCACTTATTAGGAAAATAAGTCAATATATATATTAGGAAAATAAGTCACTTATTAGGAAAATAAGTCACTTATTAGGAAAATAAGTCACTTATTAGGAAAATAAGTCAATATATATATTAGGAAAATAAGTCACTTATTAGGAAAATAAGTCACTTATTAGGAAAAAAGTCACTTATTAGGAAAATAAGTCACTTATTAGGAAAATAAGTCACTTATTAGGAAAATAAGTCAATATATATTAGGAAAATAAGTCACTTATTAGGAAAATAAGTCACTTATTAGGAAAATAAGTCACTTATTAGGAAAATAAGTCAATATATATTAGGAAAATAAGTCACTTATTAGGAAAATAAGTCACTTATTAGGAAAATAAGTCACTTATTAGGAAAATAAGTCAATATATATATTAGGAAAATAAGTCACTTATTAGGAAAATAAGTCACTTATTAGGAAAATAAGTCACTTATTAGGAAAATAAGTCACTTATTAGGAAAATAAATCACTTATTAGGAAAATAAGTCACTTATTAGGAAAATAAGTCAATATATATATTAGGAAAATAAGTCACTTATTAGGAAAATAAGTCACTTATTAGGAAAATAAGTCAATATATATATTAGGAAAATAAGTCACTTATTAGGAAAATAAGTCACTTATTAGGAAAAAAGTCACTTATTAGGAAAATAAGTCACTTATTAGGAAAATAAGTCAATATATATTAGGAAAATAAGTCACTTATTAGGAAAATAAGTCACTTATTAGGAAAATAAGTCAATATATATATTAGGAAAATAAGTCACTTATTAGGAAAATAAGTCACTTATTAGGAAAATAAGTCACTTATTAGGAAAATAAGTCAATATATATATTAGGAAAATAAGTCACTTATTAGGAAAATAAGTCACTTATTAGGAAAAAAGTCACTTATTAGGAAAATAAGTCACTTATTAGGAAAATAAGTCACTTATTAGGAAAATAAGTCAATATATATTAGGAAAATAAGTCACTTATTAGGAAAATAAGTCAATATATATTAGGAAAATAAGTCACTTATTAGGAAAATAAGTCACTTATTAGGAAAAAAGTCACTTATTAGGAAAATAAGTCACTTATTAGGAAAATAAGTCAATATATATTAGGAAAATAAGTCACTTATTAGGAAAATAAGTGTGCTAAACACTGAAAGTGGAAGCGGACAGCTCAGAGGAAACCAGTGATGTCTCCCTAGCTGTAACTGGGTCTGCCAGGGCCTCGCCTGCATTCCTGTCAGACTGATAACACAATATCTGCAGATTTTCAATCGCAGCTAAGCACAGTAAGACCACAAGAAATCACACTTTCTAGATCAATTTCAAAACTGCTAATACACCCATTTTTTTTCTTTAAAAGACACTATAAATTCTCCTAGGGAAACATGATGTTAGAAGAGCCATCATTCATTTTTGCAGAGCCAGGAAGACCTGCCCAGGGCCCATGTGCAATATTCCCCCCCCCCCCCCCCCCCCCCCCCCCGAAGAAGCCAAATAATCCAAAGCACAGTCTGCTGTCTCTCAGGATTAAATGCGGTGGGGGACCTACCTGCTGCTTCATTTGATGCATGCCATGACTGCCGCTGGCCTCTGAACTAATTAACCTCTCGAATATTTTACCTGTAACCCCTACAGGAAGATAACCAAGGAAAGAGAAAAGATTCCCACTTAGCAGCTTGCAGGGGATTCCTTCTGCCTTTGTTGCTGTGGTCAGAGTTCTATAAAGGTAAAGTAATTTGAAAGTATATCACCAGGAAACTACAGTCACACAATAAAAAGGAGACCATGCCCTTGAATAATTGCATCTTTTCTGCACCACCCCCCCCCCTACCACACACACTTCACATTTCTCCACGGCACCAGGAAGAGAACAGGTTTTCCTGCTATAGCACCAGCTTGGCTGCTTTTTCCTTCACTTGTCATTAAAGAGGAAAAGCAGATTGCAGTTGCAGGCCTCCTCCTGCTGGTAATTGCTGGTGATGTGTGAAGGAGAAAGAACACAATTTTCTTAGGTAGTTTGGTTCTGCGGTAAGTGAGACTGGCAGAAACTTAATTTGACTATTGAACTGTGCAACTATATCACTAGGGCCTGAAGGCAAGAGATTTGAGCAACACCATGTTCTTCTTTTCAGACGGCTTGTGAAGGAAAGCCTTGTGGGCTCCTGAGGCTCATTTGTGGTTCAGTGCACAATGTCATAAGATGCCGTTTCTCCAGGGCAAATGTAGGTATTGGACCTCTTTGAATAAGACATTTTCCTGGTAAGGATATTTAGAGTCAAGGAAATGTTTACATTAGGTTCATCAAATATTTTAAATTTCTTTTTTTATGCTTCATGTGTTTCCTCTTTCACTAGCTGCTGTTATCAGAAGCCAAGGTTATTTTTTTCTTCTTGGCGAGAGAGGATGGGTTGTTGCAATTATGTCTGGTTACTGCACCAAGGAGAAATGTGTATAATTTTTCTGTACAGAACGGAAAAAATGAAAAGCCTGCAGGACAGCGAGCAAAAGGAGAAAGCAGGTTAGCTCCAGAGAGAAATCGCAAAGTTGCTCAGGGAGAGGACAGATCAGCTTTTTACGCCGATGACCCGGCGTCACTGATCCCTACTGCTGTAGGGATCATGTTGAAACGCACGCTGCCTGTCAACCCAGCTAGCGCCAGGAAACGAAAGAGCAGGTATACTGTGATGGCAAAAAAAATCTCTAATTAAAAGAGGCAAACATATGGTCAGAGAGAATGTTATTGCAAATGATCCAAGAAGCGCCCGGCAGTGAGAGCAGAGCACGAGACGCAGCAAAACAAACTTTAAAGCGTCGGGAAGCAAAAAGCAGGAAGCTGCTTTCCAGTTCAGGCAAATAACTCCTACATAGCATGGAAAGAATATGAGAAAATGCCAGAGGCCCATTGTGCACCTGTGCGCTCTGCCTTTCCTTGTTAGAAAAACCTGACTGATCTCTCTGACCATCTGGTTCCTTCTGGCTAGTTGGCTGTAAAATCCAAACGACTGTCTCTTACGGCAAATTATCTGCAGAACCTTGTGTGCTGAAAATGTCAGGCTCTCTGTTCAGTCATTTGGCAAATGGGCTCTAAGGAAGGCAGACTGCATGGGAAATTCAAACTCTTCCTTGGAAAATAAAGCTGAGAGCATTTAAACGATCTGGCTTTGTGATACAAAAATAGTGAAATGCTGATAAAATAGGACGGCTTCTGGTGTACTGAAGGTCCTCATAAATGAACTCGTGCACGGGTGGAAGGAACACTGCCTGTCAATGCTCCATATTTCAAATACATCAAAATAGCTTGTTTCAGTGAAGAATGAGAGGTTTATTTAACAGAGAAAGCTTTGTTATGTTACCAATGTTACATTATGGTGATAAACTCTACTGCGATCGAAAGTGGTCATAGTGATAAAGTTTGACAAATAAATTAGAAATTATAATAAAAATAAAAGCATCCAGCATAAAAAAGGGGGACTGGAGCACATGATTAGTAAAGATTTATAAATATTTTTTGCATATATTTATGTTAAAATTATTATTTTTTAACTTATGATAGTATCCTCTGCCCCATTGGATTGTCTTTTCAAAAACTTTGGTTTTTTGACACAGCGGCATTTGAGGCCTTTTTCCTCATTACATAATTTGGTATCATTCACTTAACTGTGTTTAATTTGGGGGGGGGTTCAATAAATAGATGACATTTTGGATGGTTTATTTATGCAAGTCATATTTACATATTCAAATAAAACATGACTTTGCATCTTATATGCTCTGGTTGATACCTACAAGTATAAGTATCAGATTTTCTAAACCTCTAGGTACTATGTTGGCTAATTACCCATTACGGTTGACGATTGCCTTCCTACTGTGGAGACTTGGAACTTATCCAATGCCTTCTTGAATTCTATCCCTACCAGTGTGAATATCTTAGGCAGGTTTTCCTGAGTGCAGATGTATGAGATCAATCATTCTTCGTCTTTCATGTTCTCAGAGGTAACTCCCTTTACTCTGTGTCTGACCGGTTTGCTGTTGCTCTGCGAGCAGAAGAGACGCAAACATTGAAAACACATTACCAGCCACACAAAAACCTGAAGAGAATGTTCAGGGCTCATTTACCTGCAGCTGCTCCAATATGCCCTAAATACAGCTTTTTGTACTTGTGGACCAGAGCAACTATTCCGGAATAGAGATGACTGTATACCAGGGTAATACGAGTCTCAGTTCTTCCGCCAGATGCTTTGGGTCAAGGAATTGCTGCCCTACCAAAGTTTCCGAGGGTAGCAAGCCTTCTACGAAACTTCAAAATAGTAAAGGCTGGACATTTTAAACTCAGGCAAATATTCAGTTTGCCAAACAGAGCCAAAGTCCCGGATTCTCCAACCTTGTAGGTGGCTGCCTTAAAAGCAGCCGCTGATCACGTATCAATCACCGGTGCCGGTTAGAGAATTGTGCCTCCAGAAAAGGTGAAGCACTGCACATGTAGACCAGGGTTTTCAGAGCCTACATTTCCGATGCCTACCTTTGCGCTTTCCGGCATTAGCCACGCTCTCAGTGGCATTAGGCGCCATAAAGCACCTACACATGTGTGATTCTGGTGCCAAATTTTTAGGCACCGGTAGACATCTTGAAAATCAATGAAAACTGGTGTTCAAATGGTATTTTTCACTGAGTTTAGGTGCCCTACCGGTGCCAAAAAATGTCGCTGTTTCGAGAATCTAGGCCAAAGAGTTTAGGTTTCATTTGCTCAACCTGTCCATCTATAAACTCTTCAACAGAGTCTGAATATTATCTTATCGAGCCACAGTAGAGCGTTCCAATTCCTACGAGCACTGGAGCATATACCTCGCTGGCCTGCACTAAAACGCTCTACCACAGCTTGATAGAAAGGGGGGGGGGTCCTTAATGGTTTAAATTCTAAAAAATTAGTATCTTCAATCCTTATGGCTCTGGACTCCAAAGACTTGAAACCATCGAGTACCTTTTCAACCTGGATGTCTTCCATTTTCATTAATCCCTTAATATGTAAATACACTAGCCAATGAGAGGTGATTTTGATATAGGCTTCTAAAAGTTAAACGGCAAAAACAAGGAACTGAATTGTGAGCCAGATCTGTTTTGACATAAGCCAAACTTTTGGACCACAAAAATTCCCCAAGGAGAAAAACCCCTTTGGACCAACCACTTATACCACGTCTCTGGCTGGCATAAATGATAAGACCTAAATGCGGCAGTTGGATGTATAAATGCAAGCGAGCCACAAAGTGAGCGCAAGGTTAGTCAGAGCACCCCTGACACCATCTTAACACCCCTTTTGCAATTGTGCACGTGCATCGGACCATGTATTACCGGTATTGCTGGAAACAGAAGATATTGCCAAATCAAAGCTGGCATCATTGTTCTGAGAATAAGTAGAGTGGGTGATTTTTAATGTAATATTGTTCTTCGATTTTTATAATAATGAGGTGCTTTTTATACATTTGCATACTTTAAACATAAGAACATAAGAACAGCTTTACTGGGTCAGACCAATGGTCCATCAAGCCCAGTAGCCCGTTCTCACGGTGGCCAATCCAGGTCACTAGTACCTGGCCAAAATCCAAGGAGTAGCAACATTCCATTAAGAATCCTAAAGAATAGCAAGATTATGGAATCCCAAAGAGTAACAAAATTCTAGAATCCCAAAGAGTAGCAACATTCCATGCTACCGATCCAGGGCAAGCAGTGGCATTGGAACCTAACTTACATTAAAGCATGCAACGTGGCAAAACAGGTTTATAACTCCCTCTCTGAAATAGAACTTATCTGTTTAAATTTTGGACCACGTGTTCAGCAGTTTGACTTGAACAAATAGCACAGATTCAGACCTGCAGAACCTAAGCAGATAAGTCATGCATTCATTTTTTATGCAGAGGCTACCCCAGTGGATATCTACCTTAGTATTTCTTCTGTATGCAGGCTAAGATCTTCCACTAGTGTTTTGTCTACCTTATACCTGACTCAAAATGTGTAGCTGAGCTTGGCTGAAATTTTAAGTGAGCACGAAAATTAGCTACAGACTAACCATCCTGCTCTCTGAGCCTTCCAGTACAGGCAATGAAGGCCGTTTCCATTATATACATATTTATCACAATTAACTTTTCATGGAGAGAAGAGTACACACGGTGAGCAGCTATTTTAATTATGAGCCTAATTATTTCTGAACAGGTCTCAGCTGCAATGTTCTTTTCAGCAGTCTGGAAGTTTTTGTGATGGGTTTGCCAGAAGGAAGGAAAGGTCTTTCTTGTTTGTATTGGTTGAGTACCTGATTGTAAAACCGCTTAGATAACCTTGATAGGCGGTATATAAAATTCTAATAAACTTGAAACTTGAATTGGGCTAGAAAAGTCAGCTGACAGAAGTCTGGCTTCCTGTGCATATGAAAGGACTGCAATGGTAAAGAGAATCAGAAGGAATGTTGGACCAAGGTAAGATCGAAGTTCAAACCAGGACTCAGAAAGTGGACATTTTCAAGTCAGAAGAAGCTGGTCTACTGTAGATATGAGTAGGTTGGCAAATATTGCCTTCCCTTGTATGCTTTTGATTGCTCAGAAGATTAGGGGAGTGTGTGGCACAGTGGTTAGAGCTACAGCCTCAGCACTCTGAGATTGTGGGTTCAACTCCTATGCTGGTCCTTGTGACCCTGGGCAAGTCACTCATTACCCCAGGTACATTAGCTTCAAATTCACCTGCAGACAATTTCTCATTTTGTCCCCTGTCCTTCGTATCTTCTACATATTTAAGTCTGAAGTATTAGGCACCCCAGGCACACCCAATTCCACCCAGCCCTGCCCCGTTCCACCCAAGTTATGCTCCAGCCTCGCCCCCCCCCTCCCCAGTCCCCCTCAACCCGTTCTCATGTTTGGAGCCATGTTAGGAGGGCATCTGCGCATGCATATGTGTGATGTGATGACATTACACAGATGCACGTGATGTCATTGCATTGCATCCGCGCACGTGCAGATGCCCTCCTTACGTGGCCCCGAGCTGGAAGCTTTTCAAAATCCAGAAAAAGTGTCAGATTTTGAAAAGCCGTCCGGATGCCTGGACATGTCCTCTAAAAAGAGGACATGTCCAGGTAAATCCGAACATCTGGTAACCCTATGAAGTACCAACTTGTGGGTCTTCTGGTGCTCAGCCTGCACTGTTTTGGTTGTTTTCCTCTGCCTATAAGATATTATTAAAATTTGGATTTGGGGAAATCCACTGCTTATTCCTAGGATAAGCAGCATAAAATCTGTTTTACTACTTGGGATCTAGCTGGGGACCTGGGTTGGCCACAGTTGGAAAAAGGATACTGGGCTTCGGTTTATCCCAGTGCGTCAATTCTTGTTTTCATGTGAGCCAAGTCTAGGACAATCAAACTATTGTGACATCACTGATGAGGTTGGCTCTTAGGCATTGGTGGAATGAGGCATTATGACATCACAATCTTAGCTCTGGAATGTTGCTACTCTTTGGGGATTCCATCAGATACTTGGGACCTTGTTTGGCCACTGTTGGAAATAGAATACCGGGCTTGATGGACCTTCGGTGTGTTCTAGTAGGGCAGTTCTTATGTACGGCCTTCAAAACTGAAAGTGAACACCGTATATAAGACACCCAGATTTGAACCAGAGATTTATTGATCTGTATTCAAAAGCCCTGCCACTGAGCTCTACCCCTGCATACAAAAAATCCTAGGCTATAAATCAAATGAGAATTGATGTTCCCCAAAACTAGGACGTAACAACTCTATGCTCTATTGGATTCTGACGGCTGTCAATCATATTTATGGCTTTAGGTGTCAGTATTTGTGTTATGCTTTCCCTTCAGAGCAGATATGACACGGCTGAATGGAAACAAGTCTCTAGGAAACATTTATTTTCTTCTGACTTTCACATATGGATACCAGTTAGGTAAGGCCTCGGAATAGATAAAAGGTAACGGTAGTCTCCCGTGTGCAAGTACTTAGTCGTGAACAACTTATGGGGGTACCATTTGTATGATGGTCTCATAGCAGTTTATTAGTAGAGTGGTTTGTCTTTGCATCCTTTAGTCATGAGAGCATAAGAATATAAAAATAGCCTTACTGGGTTAGACCAATGGTCCATCAAGCCCAGTAGCTCGTTCTCAAGGTGGCTAATCCAGGTCACTAGTACCGGGCCAAATCCCAAATAGTAGCAACATTCCAGAATCCCAGAGTAACAAAAGATTCTAGAACTCCAAAGAGTATCAAGATTCCGTACAGAATCTCAAAGAATAGCCAGATTCCGGAACCCCAAATAGTAGCAACATTCCAGAATCCCAAAAGAGTAACATGTTTCCATATAGAATCCCATAGAGTAGCAACATTCCATGTTACCGATCCAGGGCAAGCAGTGGCTTCCCCCATGTCTGTCTCGATAACAAGACTATGGATTTTCCCTCTAGGAACTTGTCCAAACCTTTTTTAAAACTAACCACATTAACCGCTCTTACCACATCCTCTGGCAACACATTCCAGAGCTTAACTATTCTCTGAGTGAAAAAATATTTCCTCCTATTGGTTTTAAATGTTTTCCCCTGTAACTTCATCGAGTCTTTGTCATTTTTGACGGAGTGAAAAATCGATCCACTCGTACCCATTCTATTCCAATCAGGTGCTCATTTACTGACCCAAAGTGGCTGGCTGGCTGACTGAGTTGACCGCCTCATGGAAATCCAAGATTTGGACTCAGGCTACCTACTGATTGTATGAGGTTCCTATGCTTCTGAAAATCCACATATAATTTGAAATGTCTACGTTAGATATTTTACAAAATAACCACACAGAGTGAAGGAACACACTTCAACCTACCAATTAAATAAAGCAACTAGTTGCATATTTTATTCTTTTCCTTTCCTGCTGAGGGTGTGACATATATTTATAACAATATAGAAAAACAGCCTTTTTTTTAAGAGCACTCTGTTTTTTTCCTACAAGAAAGTGGGTTTTTAGTTGTGCTATTTTTTTTCTGGCAACACCAGCCAGTGATAGTTTTCTGTGCTCCTGAAAAGCACAGTTCATTTGGGCAGTTGTCCTGCTCTCTATGCTTCTTGAGTCTTTGAGGCTGTTTTTCTATATTGTTATAAATACAGTTCAGTTATTTGCGATTTTTTTCTGGGAAAAGAAACGTTGCATCCCTGACCTTCCCCATACCTTATCTGGTGATCTAGCGGCGACGCAAGGCAGGATCGATCTTCCTATGCTCCTGCTCCGTGCAGAGCCGTCATCAAAATGGCTGCCATCAGTTCTCGTTGTAGTCTCGAAAATAAACTTCAAAGTGTTTTGTAAACGTCCTGAAAGACAGGGGTTGATCTCAAAGTTTTGATGAAAATATGGATCAAAATGAGCATTTTCCGTTATGATTTCCCACTATGTTTACGGATCTGAAAAAGTAGGGGTTAAAATTGTTAGTTTCCCTAATTTGCTTAAGCTGTGTTTGGTGTTCCAGATTTCATATTCAACCCTTTTCTAATCTAGCATGCGTCAAAACATCTAAGCACTTTGCAAAATTCAATATATTCTCACATACCCTAGTGTTAGGGGAATGTGCAGAAAATATTTCTCTGTATATAAACTTCTCTAGTAAATGTGATACTCATAACAGCTAGCAGACTGTCAGAACATAATGCCAGAATTCTCCATTTATCCAAAGATCAGCTAGTACATGGTCATATAGCGAGTAAGGTTGTGAAGGGCGCTCCATTGTCTCCAATCTTATTTAACATTTACATGAGTACACTGAAATATTATGACTTGAATATCCGAGAAACCTTACTAACATATGCAGATGATTTTTTCATATTACTTGAGGATGACTTAGAACTTGATAATCTGATACCCAATATTAACCATTGCAAGGCCAGACTTCGGTCCTGGGCAATGAAGGTCCAGATGAAATTAAATGCTGCCAAGATTAAGTATGGCTTGGCCCAAAGTTAGACTCTCTCCTTCTGTGGTCCTAGACTCAGGAGAATCTTTGAAAATTGAGTATTCTTCACTAATATTGGGTATTGTCATTGATTCAACTCTTACTTTTAAGGCTCAACTAAATGTACAGTACTTGTTAAAATATGTTTATTTAGCCTCCTTATTCTGAGAAGAGTGAGAGCACGCTTTCATCAGCAACTATTTTGTCAAGGTTGGATTATTGTAATTCAATTTATTTGGGTCTTTCAAAGCTTATTTTCGGTAAGATTAAATTTGATCACGTAACCTCTCTGCTCAAGGAATTACATTAGCTTCCAGTGTATCTCAGAATTCAATTTAAATGCATTTGTATTGCATTTAAGATTTTATTTGGCATTTTTACTACTCTGATTCCTTTAGACTGGAATGCGCATCAATCCCATCTTGCCAGAAGCTCTCAAAAATTAAAACTTAGGGGCAAAAACAGATCTTTCAGGGGACTCAGTCAATCTTTTGCTTTTAGATTAATAGAACTCTGGAATGCTTTACTGCTTGCATTAAGGAGTTTAGGTCCATTTGCTCTATTCCGGAAATCCCTGAAAACGTTCCTGTTTGCTAAACACTTTGGAAACTAACCATTCTAGTTTATTTCCTTTGTTATGTTTTATGCATTATGGGTTTTTTTCATTATTGTTAACCGTGTCACGCTCCTTTTGATTGATGACCCGGTCTATAAAATTAAGGTTTAGTTTAGTTAGTTTAGAAGAGGGTCAGGTGTGTATTTTGTTTTTCAGGTAGGGAATTTCCATGTCCTTTTTAAATTTTTGCTTTATTCTGTTTTAGAAGACACTATTGTCAAACTATCAATGTGATACAGTCAACTCCCAGGGATAAAATAGACTCTGAAACCCTTTACTAGATCTTGAATCCAATAGTAAGATGTGTGGCTTGTGGCTGTTTTCTACAGAAAGAATACGAGCAAATTTAAATGCATGGCATTTTACATTGGTGATCAAAAAAATCTTCTAAAATCCAATTTAAATGTTCAGTTTTACAGAGTGCTCAATAAATGTACACGTTTCAGTTTATATTATGCAAAATTATTAATATGGCTATAAACCTTTATATGCTAAAAATCCAATTTATGCCAGACCAAAAGTTATGGGAAATGCTGTTATAAGCATTAAATGGAGATCACGGCTCCTGCGATGTACTTTACTTTCTCATTTGCAACAAAAACATAAGGTTTATTTATTTGCAGCAACCTGTCTATTAATTCTGTATACAAAGCTCTGTTTAACAACCTTCAATTAAAATTTGTAAAGTTCTGCTGCCTGGCAGGATATTTAGAGCTTCCATTACTACAGCAATCTGCTCTGGTTGGAAGCCCGTTTGCTGTCAGCCAGTTACTGTACCATGTGACAGCGGTGTCTGGGAAAAGGATTTCAGCCTATCAGTATTCTAATGGTTTTTAATGATGTATCTTGGTATTGATTGTTCCAAGTGTTGTTGTATAAGACGTGATGAACTTCTATCCAACAGTTTGTCAAAGATAGTAGATTTGTAGAAATTCCCCAGTGCTGGTGCTTCAGGGCATAAATGTGACTTCAGAGATCACTTCTATCTTTACGTGCTAGACGACGACTGGTTAAGGTCTGAATATTGACTTAACTGTTTATGTGCTAGCCGGCTCAAAAGAAAAGGGATATTCAGTGCTGAAGCCCAGACAGGTCCAGCATTGAACATCTGGAAATAATGTTGGTGGAGATCAGCAAAATGTTCACCTCTGCCTGCTCAATATTGATCCAGACATTTCTAATCTACAAATTGCCATTGTTTGAAGCAGAGTACATAGAAACGTGATGGCAGATAAAGGCCAAATGGCCCATCCGCAGCATCCACTATCTCCTCCTCTCCCTATTGGTTAAGGCTCTTAACATTTGCATCTCCTCTTCCTATTGGCTAAGGCTCTTTACACTTGCATTGTGATGTCATAGAACTTTATGGTTATTGAAACTTAGAAGCATGATGGCAGATAAAGGCCAAATGGCCCATCCGCAGCATCCACTATCTCCTCCTCTCCCTATTGGTTAAGGCTCTTAACATTTGCATCTCCTCTTCCTATTGGCTAAGGCTCTTTACACTTGCATTGTGATGTCATAGAACTTTATGGTTATTGAAACTTAGAAGCATGATGGCAGATAAAGGCCAAATGGCCCATCCGCAGCATCCACTATCTCCTCCTCTTCCTATAGGATAAGGCTCTTTACCCCTGCATTGTGAGATCATAGCACTCTATGGTTATAGAAACATGATCAACACACTCAGTAAAATTGGGAGTAAAATATTGTACAATTAAATTCTCAAAAAAGTTCTACAGACTTCATTAAAGAGAGAATTTATTATTTTATCATATCAAAAAATAACGAACTTTTAGGTATGAGAGTGCAGGACTCTACCAGCTCAGGCCTGAATACATCATCACACTCCTCCCTCTCTACCAGTAAACTGTAATTAGTTGAAAACATTCAATAAAGGATAGAAGAGTCCTTATCTCTGCTGGAACAGTTGTTATGGCCTGGGCTCACGATGCTTCAAGTCCAAAAGTGCTTAGTGCTCCCCATTCACATAAAAAACGCCACAAATCATAATCAAAAATCAAAAATTAATCCACAGTCATAGTTAATTATATTCAGTTCATCATGCCAAACTTCAAAAAATTCATCGACACAATATTCGTTCTCCGGTAACTTCTTGACACAATACGTGTTTTTCCTTCAACTTTTTCAAGAGAAAGATTTATCAGCACTATAGGAAAAGTAGCATCATATCAGCATAACTTCAAATTCACCCAAAAAAATAATAAAAGACTCACATCTTCTCAACAATTAAAAACTTCATATTGGATAAACGTCATACTCAGGACTCCATGGCGGCATAACCGCTAACAAACGCGTTCAGCTCAGCATGAATACCCGTGTTGCTTTAGTCAAATGACGTTGCTAATGATGACGTATTTTAAACCAATTGGGCAGTCTGATATTAGCAATCCGTAAGGCCACTCCACTGCTTTGTTTAACCCCCTTCGGGGGATACAGTGTCCCAAGTAAAAATGAACCTTTGCTCACAGTTAATTAACTGCTGCAAAATTGTGTGAAATTGCTTTAATACCACAAATTTTAAATCAGCTTCCCGGTGATGTTTTGCAAGCCAATGTTCTACAAGCGGGGCTTCTTCTTTTTTATTCCTTATACAGCTAAGATGTTCTGCTACTCTTAGCTTAACCGCCTGGCAAGATTGCCCAATATATGTCATACCACACGGACATATAATATCATACACTACCTGCATTGAATTACAATCAGATTGGTCATATAATTTGTATTGTTGGTTAATGTGCGGTATCCGCACACATGTAGTTACCAAAGCATGTTAGCAATAGACACTTCTTCCACATGGGTAATGTCCTCAATCTTTATTAGTATAAAGACCTAAAGGTTTTGTCTTTTTTGTCAGTTCCCCCCCCATTTTGTCCACGTTTATAAGCAAAGCGAGGGGAATCAGTAAATTCAGGGTGTTATCTCAGAATGTCCCAATGTTTTTGTATAACAGTACGTAACTGCAGAGTCTTGGCTGAATAAGGAAGAACACAAGTCAACGCTGGGCCTCTTCTCCCTTGAAAAGAGGAGACTGCGAGGGGACATGATCAAAACATTCAAAATACTGAAGGGAATAGACTTAGTAGAGAAAGACAGACTGTTCACCCTCTCCAAGTTAGGGAGAACGAGAGGACACTCTAAAGTTGAAAGAGGATAGATTCTGTACAAACGTAAGGAAATTCTTCTTCACCCAGAGAGTGTTAGAAAACTGGAACACTCTTCCGGTGGCTGTTATAGGGGAAAACACCCTCCAGGGATTCAAGACAATGTTGGACAAGTTCATGCTAAACTGGTGAGATGGACTCATTTGGAGCACTGGTCTTGACCTTGGGGCCACTGCGTGAGCGGATGGACCATTGGTCTGACCCAGCAGCAGCAATTCTTATGTTCTTATGTTCTCTTTGTTTCTCCTGTTGGGGCTTACAATCTAACCACTCTCGATGTACATTGGTGCCACGCTTATACGCTGTCTTTCTCAAAACGTCCAAACTCAGAGTTAGATGTCCTATTGAAAATGCCCCTCCACGTGTGTCCCTGCTGCACCCAGGCATTTTGATCTGCACCAACTCTATGGCTGGCATAAATGCAAGAAGTGCCCACGTGTGAGGCACATCAATACTGGGTTAAGCTGGTATTCTGTAAGAGAACTGGGACACCCTCGGGGCATCTAAATGAAGGTATCCTATTGCAAAATCCCCTCTAAGAACTTTGCAGCAAACGGTCCAAGTCCCGTTCTGTGTTTCGTCACCAATGTTTAAATCATGCAAAATTCCAGCCTACTTAGGATATAGGTCTAATTTAGCTCTTTTCTTATGGTGTTCTATTACAGTTAGCATTCTTCTTACCTCTAGTTCCTCCTTTCTTTTTTTCTTTTGAAAATGTAATTCTGTGTAGTCATAGGAATATCCTTTAAATTTAGCTAATTAAGATAATCCCCAGGCAAGTAGTCCAACGAGTAACTTAAAATAATTGTTCATTAATCAAACAGTCACTTAACGTTATGCCGGTATTTCCACAATGAGTTCACCCGGGACCAAAGACTAAATCAGCGGCAAGCCTGAGGGCTCCTCCATATAGCTCTGAAGTCTGTGAAGTGAGTTGTATTCCTTACATCTGCATACATTACGCATTTTTGCATAATGAAGGAAAGCTATTGTCTGTGCGTGGGTCCAACAGAAGCACAGAGCAGATCCTAGGAAAATTTCCAGTCACTAAATGGAATCTAGGGATTGACAAGGAACTCCATCGTTTTACAAGGATCTTCCTATGGAGTATCCTCAGATTCTATCAGAAATTGGAAACAATTTTGTGCTCAGTACTTATGGGGTAACTCAGAAAAGTGGGAGCCAATATTAAGGTGACAAATATGCTAATGGGAAAATTAGTGCATGGTCATTAATAGGAAAAATAGGAAATGGCCATTTTACTTCAGCGTTAAAAGTGTTCTTACCACATGGAAATGGCCCATGTAAGGGTACGCTAAGGCCACTTTTTACCACTATTTGATAAAAGGACCCCCAAAGTTTTATAAATGCCCTTATGCTGAACTGAAATGAAATATCTAAGAATCTCTTTATAAATTGTACTAAGCATTTATAAGAAATATATATGTTAAGCCTACTTTAGACAAGTATAAAAGTTGCTTTTTCCTGATCATGACAGGAATAGGTGTTCAACTGATCACACATAATTGGAAGAACCATGACAGGATTAATTACACTTTTTGGTGGGTAAATGTGTGGACCACATATAAGTATGAAAGAATGATGGCGGAACATTTGGGAACTAGTAACTTACGTCCTTTAATGATGCATGGAGTCCACTGACTACTTTTGTTGCATTACAGTAAGGGTCATATTTCTTCCCTTTTCATTAGATTTCTTTACACATCCAAGGAGGGTGGGGAGGGGGGAGGAAATGTACGTTGAGGAGTTAAATTATTAAATTATAATACTGAAATCACATCATATGTATTATTGTATTATTAATTAAGATGAGGATGGGAGTAAATGATTGTTTAATGTAATAATTGTATAGTTAGTGCGTTTTATGCAGTATTTATGATTGATTAATAAATTGATGCAGTAGAAGTACAGAGTCCGTTCGTACCTGGACATGAAAATGTGTTTTGCTGGATAACGGAGCTATGGACTAATATTTCTGCTACCACTTGACACGGAAAGGAGACGTCAAATGTGAATGAAAGTAAACTAAAGTGAATGAAAGCGTGGTGACAGGAAATCTAGGACAAGGGCATTGCTTTTTATTGACTTACCTACTGGTACTTTTACTTCAGTTTCCGTCATCCCATTATTGCATCAAACACAATGATGGTACTTTTCACGTCAGTGTTAGGGTTGAAGACACACCAGTGGGAGGAGAGGGCAGAAAAAGACAAGCCGACTCTTCCAGCATGCTGCCAAGGCTTCTTTCCAGCAGTCAGTCATAGAGAGGGATTATGAGATCTTTCTCCTTATCCACGATAGTCTTTGGCCCCTTCCCTGTACTCTACCACCTTGGGTAGATGAGCACACAAACTTCCCAGTTGCTCCCTTCCAGTTTCCATATTTTTCCATGGGGAATCACAAAAGCTTTCTAATAATCCACACTAGCATGGCTATTGTCCAAACATTTGACCTCTTGTGGTTCCTGTGGCCTTTTTAGATGGTATCTTTCCATCATCGACTCACTGTATTGGCCAAGCAAGTCTTTGGAGAATTATAGCTTTATTTACATAATTGCACATTTTCACTCTTCAATTATTGTGTCAAATTTTTATACATACATTTTTATACATTGAGCTGGAGTTAGTTATAGCCATGTAGCGCGGGGTTAGGACGCGCTAATCTGCTGGGTGCACTAAAAATGCTAGCACACCTTAGTAAAAGGAGCCCTAAGTTACATAGAAAGGCAGAGCTGCTTTTTTGTGTCTGTCCTAAAATATCCAACATTTTCCTACCCGGCATTGCCATATACAACTCTTAAAAATAGACTGAGTTGCAATAAAACACATTTACATCGGTCTGTCGGCAGCACTTTGCACATTTTCTGCTTTCTTATAGCGAGACGACAGTGTGATGTAAAGATCAGATCTGCGTTTCTCTCTGTGTCTCTTCTTCCCAATCTTTCCTGAGATAATTAGCCCAGACCAGGGCTGAAGAGCAAAGCGTGATCTATTAGCAGCATTGAAAAAAAATAATTGTTCATTAATCATAACACGATCCTCTTAACAACATCCCAAAAAAGATGCTGGCAATGAACGCGGAGGGCTCAGCGGTGCATGTAACAGCCTGCCAATCATCAATCGGCATCTCCATTTTCTGGTTTGGCTCAATTAAACAAGCCAAGTCGTTATCACACCCAGCCTTGACAAGCGTCTGTCACGTGAGCATCTCAAGCCAGGCTATTCTATTTTTCCTAAAATTAACATCTATGGCATTCCGTCCCTTCTGCCTACTGTTGTTGATGTACAAATTTCACAACCGCACGCACTGCTTCCAAACCACTAATTGGGTGTGTAGAAAAATGCAGTGACGTAGTAAGGGAGGGCAGGGGCAATCCGCCCCAAGCACCATGTTGGTGGGGGCACCGGCACCCCTCTTCCTCTCTGCCACGCCCTTCCCCCTTTACCTTTAGCTGTTCACCGCCATTGCAACAATTTCAATGTGCTTCTCTCGCTGATATTCGGGAGCTGATGCGGGTCGCGAGGAGCACCTTGAAGTTCTTGTTGCTCGCAGCGAACAACTAGAAGTACAGGAAAGGGAAGGGGGAGGGCACGCGTGCAGCAGGAGGGATCGGGGAAGGAGTTGGGGGGGAGGCAAGGGCGGGGGAGGGGTGCCTCTCACCCTCGCTACACCACTGGGAAAATGCCTTTATTTGGGAAATGTGATATGGATTAATTCAGTGGTTTAAGTTTTGTTTATTTGGATCTGGCTTAGTTGGGCCTTTTATCCTGTAATTCGTCTTAAACCTGGAAAAGAGCGATTAAGAAATCCTGATTAGATTAGTTCAAAGTGAGTTACACTTAGGTAGCTGACTAGGTATTTCCCTGTCTCTAAACTAAACTAAACTAAACCTTAAGTTTATATACCGCATCCTCTCCATAATTATAGAGCTCGGCACAGTTTACAAGAGTTTAATAAAGCAAGGAGTAGCATAGAGGGGTTGGATGTAGAGTCCAGGGGGGAAGAGAACATTATAATTTTGTGAAGAGCCTAGTTTTCAGGTCCCTAATTTGGAACTTGAAGCAATGGAGGGTTAAAGGGAGGGTTGTTCAGGATGTCACCCAAAGTTAAGCTCTGGGATGATCCGTGAACGAGTCGTTATAGAATATTAGCTTAGTGCATACTTTGGGCCTGATTCTGTATAGGGCGCCAATATTGGGCGATTGTGTGTCAGTGACGCATTGGTGTCCTATTCAGAATTGTGTCCACACTCCCGGACAGACACCTTAAAGGTAGGCCAACAATTAAGCATGCCTAAGGCCTCTTCCGAGTGAAACCACGCCCATGCCCGGCCTTGGGCAAGCTTAAGCATGGGTGCACATCTCCACAGACATGCTACAGAGGCATACAATGCTACAGAGGCATACAATGTAGGTGTCCTGCCTCGGACACTTTTTTAAAAAAAACTTGGGACCCAATTGTCTGCCAGATGGCTGTAGGATGCCTACCGCTGCCTGCAGTTGGGATGCGTGTTTCGAGAATCACACCCTTTGCACCTAACTTGGGGCATAAGCATTATGCCTGCCATAGGGACCCAACTAAAGGCAACTAGGCACGCACATGCAGGAATACTATAAGACCACACCTACATTTTGGGAATGCCCTGACCCACCCATTTTGGACTTGCACACCACAGGGTCCTTTTAATCAACTGTGGTAAACCTACTATGGGACACAATCGGGCTTCCTGTGGTAATTTTGGGATCTGCTTACCCAAGGTGTGCTCTAAAATATATTGTATTTTCACCTGCAATCGATAATATCTATCTAAATCAGTTTGAAATGTGTTTTTTATTCCCCTTGATCACCTTTTGCTTTCTTCATTGTGCTTTGGAAACACTTTATAGGTGATGAATTTATTTTGTGGATTCGATCTGTGACACAACTTTAAAAAAATTTTTAGGTGGTTAAGGGTGGAAGTTATCAATGTGGGTGGCAAGTTCTAGTTTAACCCAGAGACTCATTACATAAAATTAGGCCCTGTGCAAAAAAATAATACCACTTGAGTTAAAATAAGCCCTCCTAAATGGTTGTGATTCTAATTTAGTCCTAGAGTACCACAGTTTCGTTTTTTAATTCTTGGATTTGGAAGATGGATCTTCATTTTGAATAGTCTATGCACCGTAAATCGCTGGCCAATATATTAGTGTCAGAAACGTAGTGATTTGTAAACCTGTCCACTGTGAAATGAACTGAGATCAGCAACTTATTTCACTTAAGTCACCCTACAGCTTCCAAGCAATAAACATAGAACCTACAGGATTGGTGCCAGCAGCTCATTGATGGTTTGGAAACACCCAAGAGGCTGCGTAATTGGGTCAAATCATCATGAGTTTTTCAGCTTTTTAGATTATCTCAAAGCTTGGGGGAATGTGGAGAAAAAGGTATGATGGTACATATGGAAAGTGGTATGCATATCACTTTATAACAATCAAATAAGATTTAGCCCTAGCAGTGTGGAGAGGAATAACAACTGAACGGGCCAACTTGCCTTTTCCTGCCACCCTCTATTAGGCTTCTGTATAATAATGGTTTTTAGCTTCTGCTTCTGAGAGCCATCAGTGCTTCAGAAGAAGACAAAAGCCTGTATTTCTCAAGACAAAGCAGAAGCCAGAAGTACTTGGCTTGCTTAATAGATTCTGTGCACATTTACAGTGAACAAAATCGCTCCAGGCTGACTTGCTTGTCTCTCCAAACTCAAATAAACAATGGTTAATTTAAAGGAACATGGAAGAGGAGGAGGAGCAGAAGCAAAGCGATGGAACTCGGACATTTAAACCGGTTCCTAATTCTTAGAAAACCAGGGATATCAAAATAGCAACTCAAAGAAAGAAAATCCAGGCGTAGCATGTGATTGTGGGGTAAGGAAAAAAACACTGCTGAAACGTAAACAGAATATGTGGTATATGCTGTAAAGTCCAAGAGCTGGAAAAATCTAAGCATTGAATCACTGAATAGAAAGGAGTTTCTATTTATAACAAACTTTCTTATTTTTCCCTTCCACACACGCAAACACACCACTTTTACAAAGTTGCTCTAGCCCTTTAAATCCCTATAGCTACCGTAGTGGCCCGCACTAAGGGGCTTCATAAAACAGGCCCTTAATGACATTAATATAGGTCCCCTTTTATTAAGCTGTGTTAAGGTTTTTTGGGGGTTTTTTTTATCACTGGCCGCTACTGTAAAAGCTCCAATGTTCATAGAATCCCTAATGCAGCTTGATAAAAGGGAGTCATCATTTATAACTGACACAATTCATTTCTCAGTTTCTGGGATTGTTCAAAATTATATGAGGAAATGGTGAGAAATAGGAAGATAAGAGAAACAGTGAAACCTTGTAAGACCTGCTGTTAAAATATTGCAACCGTTAACCAACCTAAGTTATGCTAGAATACCAGAGCACGAAAAATCGCCTGGTTAAGCTTGATGGACCTTTGGTCTGTCCCAGTATGGCAACGCTTATGTCAATGGGGCTTATTTACTAACTTAAAGGGGAGGGGGTAATGGATTTGATACACCACCTTTCTGTGGTACAACCAGTGATTTATCTCAGTTTTGCATAAGTTAGTCCAGGTAGGTCAAAGGGCATCTCATCCAAATCTGGACATTCACAAATTTGTAGAATATTTTACAAAAGGTTCAGTGAACATGGAATCTTTTATAAAATACCCCTGTGGCCAACATATGCAGCAGGAGCAGCCATCATACAGAGATATATGGTAAAACTAACATGGCTCTGTGTGGAAAAACCAGTACTTACGCATTTAAGGTACAATTTTGCAATTAAATATCACCATTTACATGCACAAATGCTGGCTTTTACAAAACTGGACATCCAGGCAGATCCAGTTAAGACAAGACACTACGCAGCTCTAATCTTTGCATTTCATAGGTGATTTTAAATGCCACAGCGGCAAGCACCCTTGCCTTTGCATCACTCCCAGGTCGAAATGAGTAATTAACTGATCTGTATGCCCTGGAGCAGGCACAAATGCCAACAACTAGACTTTATGAAGTAGATATGTATTTCCTTTGCTAAACAGGAAATGCATTCCTACATTTCAAGCTTGTCCAAATCATCCCCGAGACGTACCATTTGAAAACTGAATGTTTTTGCATAAAATAGGACCAGTGGTAAAAAAACAAACAAACCTCATGTGTAATGAATACTGGTGTGTGGTAATGTGACAGTACCATTGCTAAACCTAGCCTGTAGAATGTTATTGGCTGAGAAGGACCATTGGATGTGTGCCCAATGCACTTACTCTCTGGTGCCCCCTCACTTCTACACAGCTAAAGGTCTTCTGTGCTTATTCTATTTTTCTTGAATGTTTTTGCTGTTAAAAGCAATGTCAGAGCCTGGATATTGTGCAGATATGGATCCGCCGATGCCAATTAGTATTAATATGCTAAACGTTATCACCATTCTTGCTCTACCTTTTCCAGTTTACTTTTAAGCTGTCTATATTGAAAGCTTTCCGAGAAATGTTTGCTTTAGACCAGAGCATTTGTATGTATTTTTTTATCCTTGGCTAGAAATATGGCTTTAACCTCTTCATGATTTCTGTTATGGCACATGGTGTTTCAGATAGATATTAGCTTTACAAATCAGTTTGTTTTTAAAAATCTGTGTATAGGATTACTTTAATGGTATGTTTTTATATTTAAGAGATTTTTACACATCTACTATATATGTTGATAATATATGGATTTAAAAAAAAGAAATTGATGTATTACATTTTAATTTATAAACTCCTGAAAAAACATTATTTATGTATCAACACTGACCGTCTTGAGCTGAGCTGTAGTCCGTCCTATGTGATTCTCCAATTAAGTGTGTGTGTTCCTAAGGAAGGACTATCTTTTCATCCTCACTTTTTTTTCTGCTTGAACATTTTTAAAAGCCATTTAAGAACTTTCTAGTGCTGGTGTGAAAAGTTCTTACACCTTGGTAACATTGATTGCTGCAGTTCTTTTCCCCATCCTCTCTCTAATCACCATCCTCTGGTGAACCCTCGTGACTAAGTACTGTTGATGAAAACTGCGACAAAGCAAATAATTTCATAGCTGTAAAGTCAACTCACATTTCTATAAATGTTCAGCGCAAAGCTGAGTGACTAAACAGTATGATAATTTTGCACATATGGGACAAATACTTGGTTTACATAAAAATTTGCGGGCTGCTATGCAAAGCAAATTATGCATTTCCCCAAAGCTGATGACACAGAATTTGCTTATCTGTACCACTTTAGGGCAGGACTGAGATGGCCTTAAATTATCCTTGGAGTCGATCTAAAGGCATTTGACGCTTAGGCCAGGATTTCTCAGCCCAGTCCATGGAGAACCATCAAATCAGTCTGGTTTTCAAAATATCCACAATGAATATGGATGAGATAAATTTGCATGCACGGAGAGATTCTCACACTCCTCTAGACCAGTGGTTCCCAACCCTGTCCTGGAGGAACACCAGGCCAATTGGGTTTTCAGGCTAGCCCTAATGAATATGCATGAAGCAAATTTGCATGCCTATCACTTCCATCATATGCAAATCTCTCTCATGCATATTCATTAGGGCTAGCCTGAAAATCCAATTGGCCTGGTGTTCCTCCAGGACAGGGTTGGGAATCACTGCTCTAGACGAAGGAAAAGCTCTAGGTATGGACTCTTTTGTCTCTTACCACCCACCCACCTCTCCCACCTTTCCGGGTCTCCGGATCTATACCTGTTCTGAGACTCTTCCTCTGTTCATTTCTTGAGTTCACCTTGTATTCCCTTACTTCTATTGTATCCGACTCCGACTTTACTTTATTAAAATGACTGTATTGAGCAAGCACAAACAGAAAGATTAATTATTTCATGTTTAGGTTTACCATTTCTTTCTCTCGTGCACATGTTACTGCCCTACTTTGACCATCCTTTGCATTTAATGCCCTCCTCGATGACTTTCCTTACATTTTAATTGTTTATACATGAGTATATGATCATTTTAATGTTTAGTATAAATAAGAGATGAGATTTCTATAATGCAACAGTAATAGCAGTTTTAAATTTAGCAAGCTAATTTTCATACACTAGTATATCAAGGATGCCTACTGAAGAATACAGACTTCTAAATATGAATATGAAAGAGACATTGTGAATGTTGAATCAGTGAACAGTTTGATATAATTGTGTACGAAGGAAAAATATTCTGGATCTTTTTGCAAGAGAGGCTTGAAGTTCTAGACTTTCTCCCAGTGAAATAAAATGAGAAATAAGTCTTAGGGACCCTTTTACAAAGCTGCAGCATAAAATGTCCACTTGCTCTGATCCACAGTGACTTACATTTTGTGATTTGGCTAAACTAACTCCATACTTACACCCTGGACTCCTGATGCAGGCTCACTCGCCGAAACACGGCCTGTTTTGAGTCCGTTTGTTTAGCCTATATTGGTTGCCAATCAAGTGTGGTTTGTTTGAAGACCGGGTCCTCTCTGCTTCTTCTTTTGGACTTCATTGTCTTATTGACCCCTGATGTAGGCTCATTGAACTGAAACACGGCCCCTATCAGTTCGAACAACATATTCATACTTTCTCAACAATAAAGTTTGCCCAGAAGATACCACCCCTGGTTGGTTTTCCTTTTGTCCACTTTTGGACTTTGATGACTGGCAAGTAGCTCCATTCATCTCAGTGACATCCTACTGAATAACCATAATCACCAGGAACGTTCATATGGATGGCTGCAAATTTTGGCTATTGCACTCATAGCAATGCATGACAAGTCAAAATAGCAAACATTGATGGACTGGACCGTTTTAGTCACATTGCAACCTTGAAAAGTTACCTTTCACTGAATTTACAAATGTAGAGAGAACATTTCTTTTTTTAAAGAATTCTATTTGGTGCGTTTTTACAATCCTAAAAAAAGATTCTCCTTTAACTGTTGACATTTTATGCATTTAAGTAGGGCCAACACAGAAATTACATTTTTGGAACTACTTATAGCTATCAAAATAGATGAACACTCAGCAAGCATGGTTATAATCTGTACTTCTGACTCAGACATAATAGAGTCACTTTTCACTATTTCTGACTACAGAATTAAGGCAGGAGATTTGACAATTATTGTGTATTCTCCTTATGTCAGAGGCACTTGAATGCTTTTAAAAGATGAATATCTTCATGGGATTGTCTCAGGATGATGTGCACTTATTGTAGCTAAGCATATTTATTTAAAAGATTTCTTACCCACTTATACCTAAACGAATTATAACAATACAATCATAATAATAAGATATATATGCAAGTAACAAACAATGATATCTTTCTCCATACAATATAGCTTGGAAAAGAGACGGCTGAGGGGAGATATGATTGAAGTCTACAAAATCCTGAATGGAGTAGAACGGGTACGAGTGGACCAATTTTTCACTCCGTCAAAAATTACAAAGACTAGGGGACACTCGATGAAGTTACAGGGAAATACTTTTAAAACCATTCAAAAAATAGTTAAGCTGTGGAACGCGTTGCCAGAGGATGTGGTAAGAGCTGACTAGCTGAGATGCTGACCACGATTTAACCAAGCAGGGATTGCTTTGGATATCTGGTTCTGATTAAATTAAATCCAGAATAATTTTTCTAGATCATTTCAGTACAATCAGTCGTGATCCAATAAATGAACAATTCATCACTACCACGCTGGCATATCCAAAATCTATGCGGGTAACAGTGATACACAAGACCCAACAAATCATGATAAAATGACAATATGCAGCCGTGAACCTTTATCTTAAAGAAGTTAAGGTCAGATAATTACTAAACTACAAACTGCCCAGATTTGAAAAGGCCAGTTTGAAAAATATAAGCTTTCAAACTTTTCAGAAATGCCCAAATATCAGAAATTGAATTCCATAGTAGAGGTCCGGCTACCTGGAACATTTAAGATGGATTTACAGCTTTAGTGCTAGATCGAACTGGGAGAACAACCAAAAGGTCTCTAACCTGTGATCATAGTGGGCAGCAAAGCAAGTATGCCTGCAATAAAGAGGCAATCACTTTAAGCAGTAAGTCACGTACAGATTTAAATACCAACGTTAGTATTTTGAATTGTATTCTCCATGTAGCAGGGAGCCAATGAAGTTCAGCTAGTACGGGTGTGACATGAGAATAGCGGGGTAATCTGGCTATTATCCTAGCAGAGGAGTTCTGAGCCACATAGAAGAGCGTTACAGTAATCTAATTGCAAGACATAGCTTTGCATGACTGTTCTGAAGTTCGCAGTTGACAACTGGTCTCGTATTACCCTTCTAGTTACTCACCAGCTCTAATCTCCATTACCGACTTACCATGGTTGCTCTGTCTCCTGTTTCCGTAGCTGAAAAAGCTCTTTTTCTAATTGTATGTCTTCATACTTGTTAGTTTTTTGGTCAATCACTGATATGCTCCGTCTTCTATTCTGTAACTTTATGACCCTATTTTTCAGGCTTTTCTTTTTTTCTTCTTTTCTCAGTGTCAGCAGGCAAGACTCGCTGGCTTTCATTGATCAATCAGTTTCTTTGCATTCTGAGGCTACAGAAAACCCTTTGAGAAGCTGGCCTGCTTACCATTACAATCATGCCTTTGCAAATAATAAATAGCTGTAAATGGTACTAAAGTAAGGCAGTATATATTTGGTTTTACCCAGGGACTCTATTCTATATTTTATGAACATACATTATGCATATTGTGTTCATGCCCCAAACCTGACATATTTCTTGCTATTAATTTGCTGATTCATGGTGATTGTCTCTTAAGTGTAGAAAGTGATCTTTTCCACACCGTGAACAAACCAGTTTGGAGAATTATTTAGCAATGTGACTCTAGCCTGGGATTTAATTCTTTTTCTTGTGGCATCTGCAAAAGCGGTTTTTAGAGCAGTCCGGAGTACTGAATGCTGAGAGCACTCAGTGCGCTGGCCTGCGCTAAAGAAAACGTTATTGTGGTTTTGTAAAACAGGTGGGGGGGGGGGTTATGTTACAGCAGATAAAGACCTGAATGGTGCATCCAGTCCAGTCTGCCCATTAGTTATTCTCATTAGAAAGACATGATTAAGTTAACTTGTCTCTTCTTTGGTATTTCTAGTCCATTAGCTGTAAAGTCCACCTGGTATTGTCCTGGGTTCCAAATGCTGAAGTTGCCATCTAATCAAGCCATTGTGACATCACTGTTGAGGTTGGCTCTTAGGCATTGGTGGAATGAGACATTATGACATCACAATCTAAGCTCTGGAATGTTGCTAATCTTTGGATTTCTGCCAGGTAACATAGTAATTTGGTAAATGACAGCAGACCTGTACGGCCCATTAGTTATACTCATTAAAAGTACATGATTAAGTTAACTTGTCTCTTCTTTGATATTTCTGGGCCACAGACTAAAGTCCACCTGGTATTGTCCTACGTTCCAACTGCTAAGTTCACTCCAGCCTATCCAACCATCCCGTTGGTTGCAGGATATCTACCGTAAAGTCTGGCCAGTAACATCCTCATGTTCCAAATTAGTGGAGCTCCCATTGATGCCCTCCCCAGCCCATCCTACACCGAATCACCACAAACCGTACAAGTCTGTCCAATACCAGCCTTAGTTCTTTAATTCTTTAATGTGTTTTTCTTGTTTTGCCTCAAAGTCTTTCTGTGATAGAACAGATGTCTTAATGTCATTAGGTATTTGCTGTGTTAGCATACAGTAAAACTGTTCATTAGTTCTGGTATTAGCAAATGAAAGTGCCCAGTGGGGCTGAGTAAAACAAATTGATGGCATTCTTTATTGGTCACTGGTCCTCACCATAAAATCTATGGCTGTTCTGCACAGTTCACTGCAATTTTGACATGCATCCTCTGGGGAGACATTGAGGCAACATGGCTGAGGTGAAGGAAAACACTCTGAGGCTGATTTGACTGTGGACTTCCATATGGTATCCATCTGGTGTGTGACCATTGGGAGCATTGATGGTGTCAGGAAGAAATGTTGTGCACTGCATGACCTCAGAACCGAATCAGCTGCATTTGATCAGTATTGTGAGATGACAAAAACACAGAGAAGCACAGAAACATGACAGCAGATAAAGGCCAAATGGCCCATCCACAATCTCCTCCTCTTCCTATAGGCTAAGGCTCTTTCCATCTTCATTGTGAGGTCATAGAGCTTTATGGTTATAGAAACATAAAGCCAAGTAGCCCATCTGCAGCATCCACTATTTCCTCCTCTTCCTATAGGCTAAGGCTCTTAACATTTGCATTCCCTCTTGCTATAGGCTAAGGCTCTTTCCACCTTCATTGTGAGGTCATAGAGCTTTATGGTTATAGAAACATAGAAACATGATGGCAGATAAAGGCCAAATGGCCCATCCACAGCATTCACTATCTCCTCCTCTCCCTATTGGCTAAGGCTCTTAACATTTGCATCTCCTCTTCCTATAGGCTAAGGCTCTTAACTCCTGCATTGTGATGTCATAGAACTTTAGTAACATAGAAACATGACGGCAGATAAAGGCCAAATGGCCCATCCACAGCATCCTCTATCTCCTCCTCTCCATAATGCTATAATTGGTTGTGTTCTAGTGAATTTGTTGTCTATTGAGCTCTTCCTCATAGCCTCTTCCTTTCCTTTGAAGCATGGAGCATTTGTAATATACAAAATAAAGAGAAGTGCCAATCTAATTCAGTGAGTTCAGCGGTGTTTGGCCACTTGAGGAGTCTCTGCTTTTCAGTAACAAAACAGAGGAAGTTACAGTGAAAGTCTATGGTAAAGACTGCTCAGTAAAACCTGTTGCCAGCAACAC
Organism: Geotrypetes seraphini; assembly: GCF_902459505.1. NCBI lineage: Eukaryota > Metazoa > Chordata > Amphibia > Gymnophiona > Dermophiidae > Geotrypetes > Geotrypetes seraphini. The sequence continues at coordinate 3,237,972 of NC_047102.1, forward strand.
ACATAGAAATAGAGAACACTGTGTGTGGGGAGGGGGGGGGGGGGAAGGGTTGAGTGTAGGTGGAAAATTAAGGAGTTTGGTTTAAGCCATATTCCGTTTTAGACGGTGGTAAAACATCCAAGTGGCAATGACGGAGAGGCAGGCTGAGATTCAGGCCTGAATTCCTGTAGAGATATTTATTTATCATTTTAGTATTTAGATACCACTTATAGCCCATATGGTTTACATTCAGGTACTCATCTGTTCCGGTGGGATCACACTCTGTCTAACGCAGGGGTGTCAAAGTCCCTCTCGAGGGCCGCAATCCAGTCGGGTTTTCAGGATTTCCCCAATGAATATGCACGAGATCTATTTGTATGCACTGTTTTCATTGTATGTTAAAAGATCTCATGCATATTCATTGGGGAAATCCTGAAACCCGACTGGATTGCGGCCCTTGAAGAGGGACTTTGACACCCCTGATCTAACATATTTGGGGCAGTGGGGGATTAAGTGGTGTGGAGAGGTAGATCTGGGAGTCATTAGTGCTGAGGGAGCAAAGACCAGGTGTCCCAGATGCCATCTTGGTGAGAATGCACTCAGCCCCACCCCCCACACTCCTTCCCTGTCCCCTTCCCCCACCACTGTCGTGTGTGCGCACTGCTTCCCTATCCCATACCTCTGTAACGTTCCTGGGGCGAACAGCAACCCCCAAGCTGATGTCATGCCAGTGTTGGCTCTTCCTCTGATGCCACTTCCTGGACCCGCACTACTGCCTAGCAGATAAACATATTGGTAAAAAATCTATGTATATACATTACATTACATTAGTGATTTCAATTCCGCCAATACCTTGCAGTTCAAGGCGGATTACAAAAGAAGTTATCTGGCCATTTCCAGAGGAATTGACTAGAGAGTGATTTGCTACAGAGTATTGGGCTGAGTCTTGCGTGTTAGTTTGTCTTCAAGGATGTCTTGACTAGGATGTTTTTTTTTTCTTTTCTAAACAATTTGTAGTCTGTAGTTGTTATCAGTAAATTGGAGATTTGGTCGTCTAGTTTTGCTGCTTGAGTGGCTAGAAGGCCGTCGTACAGTTTTTTTCATTTGACGTCTCTGATTGGGGGATGAGTGAACGGTTTGTGGGTTCTCCTGTGTCTGGTTGAGGTAGTTTGGATTAGGCGGTTGTTGAGGTAGACTATGGTTTTAAATAGTAGGCAGTAGAATTTGAATTGTACTCTTGCTTGTATTGGTAGTGTGAATCTAGGTACACTGCCGTGATGTGGTTGTGTTTCCTCAGTGAATAGATAAGTCTTAGCACCGTGTTTTGAACAGTTTGTAGTTGTTTTATCATGCTTGTGGGGCAGGGGAGATAGAGTATGTTGCAGTAGTCTAGAAGACCTAGGACTAGGGACTGGACCAGGAGCTGGAATTGTGTTCTGTCAAAGAATTTTCGAAACTGTCTTAAGTTTTTCATGACCCCCAAATGATTTTTGTATTGTTTTGTTGATTTGTGGTTGCATGGTACAGCATCTGTCAATTGTCATCCCTAGAAGTTTTAGAGTGGGTTATTCAGCTGAGATAAAGGAAAAACAGCTCATTTCTCCATTCAGCTCAAGCATGGGATGCCCAATGAGACTGCTTTGCTAAGTGTACATCTGGGTTTTTGGCAGGCTGTGACGAACCTTCTGATCTCTGTAACTCTGAGGCGTCACTAGATTATTCAGTGCAGTTGTGCTCATATTTCTAGTCTGCTGTGTGCAGGATTCCTTGAACGCTGGGTACAGCACAGACTCAATAAATATTACAGATTCCCATAGATTAATGCACTACTGTGCTTTAAGTATACTTAGTGCAATGCAAGCTCTCATTTACACACAGCAATTAACAGTAAATCATCTATAATTATTCAGCCTTTCTTTTTAAAAAAACTGATCATGCAAATTTCTATGAATAATCTATAAGTAAGAATTATGTCTAAGTAGAATGATCTAATTTAGGTGTAACAGATAAGTTATTCAAGTGTAAAAACAAATATAGCTTTAGTTTGCATAATTTCTATGAAAAAATGTCATAAAAGCCTTGATGCAAGACATTAATAATTAAAAGTTAAGGTGCATTACCTTTAATGCAGCAGTGCAAAATATTCCATAACTGCAGTACAGCTACAAAAAAGGCACTGATTTACAAATCTAATCATTTTACAACCTTACAATTCCATATTTTAAAACATCTGCTCCTTAAACTGGCTTGTAATAGAGATGCTGCAGAGGCATCCCTGGGATGAGGGAGGAGCCTCAGCCATCCTGCAACTCTGGGGATGAGGGAGGAGTCTCGGTTATCCTGCAACCCAGGGGATGAGGGAGGAGCCTCAGCCATCCTGCAACCCAGGGGATGAAAGAGGAGTCTCAGCCATCCTGCAATCCTGAGGATGAGGAAGGAGCCTCAGCTATCCTTCAATCCTAAGGATGAGGGAAGAGTCTCAGCCATCCTGCAACCCTGGGGATGAGGGAGGAGCCTCAACTATCCTTCAATCCTAAGGATGAGGGAGGAGTCTCAGCCATCCTGCAACCCTGGGGATGAGGGAGGAGCCTCAACTATCCTGCAATCCTGAGGATGAGGAAAGAGCCTCAGCCATCCTGCAACCCAGGGGATGAAAGAGGAGTCTCAGCCATCCTGCAACCCTGGGGATGAGGGAGGAGCCTCAACTATCCTGCAATCCTGAGGATGAGGGAGGAGTCTCGGCCATCCTGAACCTGAAGTTTGTTCTATATAATACAATTAAAGTTTAAATAACAGCAGTTTCTTGTTTAACTCATTAAAAACTTAAATGTTTGATTATATAGCAACAACCCAATAAAATTTAAAGGATCACAATATAGTATACTCTGGAATTTAGCATCAAAATTAATCTTGCATGTTTCTAGTTGTGTCTTAGTATAGTATACAAGGCATACAAAGCCCCTTGCAGCCTTCTCCAAGTCATGCCTGTGTAAGAAAGACAACAGGCCCTCTTACAAACTGTACATACACACCCTTTTGAGAACACCCTTTTGAGTTATATTCTGTATAACTCTGCAACACATTAAAACCTTAAGTATTTGCTTATTCATCACAGCCTAATAATCTAAAAAGATCACAATATATTCTAACGCTTAAAAACAACTAAATAAATGTATATTTTCTATAAGATTTCTAATCACTCATTCTGGGTTTCTGATTCAAGCATTCTGGGATCCCAGGTATCAGAGAGGGAAAAGTGCCTGTATGGAAACCGCTTTGAGTGTGGTTGTATAATTACAAAAGGGCAGTATACAAGTCCTAATCCCTTTCCCTTTATGTCCCTACTGTGTTATGTAAGGAAAATAAGCAAAACTTGTAGTCCTAAGATCTAACTGAGTATATTATTAAACTTGAAAAAAATGTCAGAGAAACAAAGGCAGGAAAGCAGAGCTAAAGACAGAAAAGTCTATGGGTTTCAGATCTCTACTTTAATTCAACTTTCCATTACCTGAATTCTTATTAAAGGTGCAGCAAGAGTTCATATTACATTAGTGATTTCTATTCCGCCATTACCTTGTGGTTCAAGACGGATTACAAAAGGAGTTATCTGGGCATTTCCAGAGGAATTGAAGATACATAAGAACATAAGCAATGCCTCCACTGGGTCAGATCCGAGGTCCATCGTGCCCAGCAGTCCGCTCACGCGGCGGCCCAACAGGTCCAGGACCTGTGCAGTAATCCTCTATCTATCCCCCCTCTATCCCCTTTTCCAACAGGAAATTGTCCAATCCTTTCTTGAACCCCAGGACCGTACTCTGCCCTATTACGCCCTCTGGAAGCGCATTGGCTAAGGCTCTTAACATTTGCATCTCCTCTTCCCATTGGCTAAGGCTCTTTGCACCTGCATTGTGATGTCATAGAGCTTTAGAAACATGATGGCAGATAAAGGCCAAATGGTCCATCCGCAGCATCCACTATCTCCTCCTCTCCCATAAGAACATAAGCAATGCCTCCGCTGGGTCAGACCTGAGGTCCATCATGCCCAGCAGTCCGTTCACGCGGCGGCCCAACAGGTCCAGAACCTGTGCAGTAATCCTCTATCTATCCCCCCTCTATCCCCTTTTCCAACAGGAAATTGTCCAATCCTTTCTTGAGCGAGATGCTTCATAGAATTGGGATGAGTCTTGTGGTGTTAGTTTGTCTTCAAGGATTTCTTGAATAGCAGGGTTTTTATTTCTTTTCTGAACGATTTGTAATCTGGGGTCGTTATCAGTAGATTGGAGAGTTGGTCGTCTAGTTTTGCTGCTTGTGTGGCTAGAAGGCCATCGTATAGTTTTTGCCGTTTGACGTCTCTGATTTTATATTGTTTCTTTTCCTATTCCTCATTTTTTATAGTTTTCCTGTTCATCTGCTTTCTACATATATATATAAAAAGTTCATATGTCTTTATGTTTGCACATATTCACAAATTGCTTCCTACACGCCCCAGGCTGTGAAAGGTCTGCCATACGTTTTCATTTACGCCATAGCACCACCATCCTCACATAGAGGAGAGAGACATGTTGGAGATAGATCATCTGCCTCTCTCTAGCTATAGAGTGTAGGATGTTCATGCTCATTCTTGCACTTACGCTCGCCTTGTCAGTCAAGGATGGCTACGTCATTGCGTAGTCCTTCAAGATCTGAAGATCTGCCCTGTGGGAAGAGGAGTGTTGCTGATGCTGTGGAAACTGAAGAACTTACAGGGTCCTGGGATCAGTTGCATTATGGAGACTACAGGAGCTGAGGAAGAAGGGGAAGGAAAAGAAGGAGAAATTGAGAGTACCAGGAGGGAAGAGAAAGCAGAGAGAGTATGCATGTCTGGGAAGAAAGGAAAGAATAGAAAGTGAGTAAGGTAGAAAAAGAATGAGCGAGAGAGAAAAAAAGAGACTGGGGGGAGGGTTCTAGGGAGTGCAGTAAAACAAAATATTAGGGGTAGATGAGGGGAAGTAAAAGAGAGTGGGGAAACTGCTAGAAAGGGAGAGGGAAAGGATAGAGGGCATGTGTGAATGCCAGGGTGGAAGAGAAAGCCCAGAGAGGGGATGTTAGTAGGGGGAAGGTGAGAGAGAGTGGACAAGACAGGGTAGGAGCATAGGGCTGGTAGAGGAGATAAGGTGTCAGAGAGGGGTAGAGAGAGCAAGAGGGGAGGATGAGATAGAGGAGAGAAAAGCAGAGGGGCAACATGAGAATACACTGCACAACAAAGTTTTTGCTTCCTGAACACTGCTGGGTGTTTCTTATAGAATTTTGGGTGCTGATCATGAATATTACATCAAAAATTACCCATCACGTACCATTTCAGAGAAATCTTCAATTTTGTCGTGATTTTTTCTTATATTTGGATGCAAACAATTTTTTCTCCCATAAGTGTCTTATCAACCAGGTATAACTGGAATATCTGTGGAGACCTCAAAGTCGTTGCTCTGTTACTAGGACTGCAGCTTGGCTATACAAAGTACTGCTGTTTCATCTGCGAATGGGACAGCCGAGACAGAGAGTCGCACTATTCTAGAAAGAACTGGCCACTCCGTAAAAAGTTAGTTCCAGGACAGAAAAATGTAGCACATGAATCGCTTGTTGACCCGACAAAGATATTTTTGCCTCCTCTTCACATTAAACTGGGACTCATGAAGAATTTTGTGAAAGCAATGAACAAGGAAGGGGAAGGTTTTCGTTATTTAAGACAGATGTTCCCAAGAATAACTGATGCCAAGATCAAAGAGGGTATTTTTGTTGGCCCCCAGATCAGACATGTTATGAGTGACAAGCGATTTGAAGATCTGTTAGTTGGGCCGGAAAAAATTGGCTGGAAAGCCTTGAAAGACGTTGTTGACAATTTTCTGGGCAATTACAGAGCCCCAAACTACATTCAGCTGGTAGACAAACTTCTCAAAGCATACAAGAGAATGAAGTGCAATATGTCACTCAAGATTCATTTCCTCCATTCACACTTGGACTTCTTCCCCGCAAATCTCGGTGCTGTGAGTGACGAGCACGGTGAAAGGTTTCATCAAGACATAGCTACGATGGAGAAACGATACCAGGGCAATTGGAATCCGTCAATGCTTGCCGACTATTGTTGGATGCTACAACGTGATGCACCAGACACTGAATATAAAAGAAACTCGGGAGCAAAACACTTTTAATTCTGTTTCATTTAGTCGCTTGTGCGAAACGTAAACTTGACTATATATTTTATTGTCAGTAAACATAAAAATGTCTATTTCTCATAGTTCTTACGTGATGCAGTAAAACCAAAACCATATTTGAGCATACCAAGTTGGTACCTGTCATAATCACCAAAAACTTTTCAGGAATCAAGACTTAACCAAAAAATTGTTGTGCAGTGATATTGGAATAAATGGAAGGACAGAAAGAGTGCTGGGGATGGAGGGGAAGGGAGGAGAGAGGAGGTCAGAGAGAGGGGTAAGAGGGATAACAAGAAAATGCCAAGCCGGGGGGGGAGGTGTCTGAGAGATAGAGAGAACTGGGGGGTGCCCGGGTATGTTAGGAGGTGGTGAATGCTGGGACCATGGCAAATGTATTCTAGGTATCCTTGATGTTTTATGTATTTATTCTATTCATTGCCTCAAAGAATCTTTAATTAAGGAGGCAGAGTATAAAGACTCAAATAAATAGTAAGCAAAAATGTAACATGTATACTAGAAGAAAGCAGGTACATTTCAAAAGGACATTTCTGTATATATTACCCCTAACCTTTACCCTGTCAACTTCTACAGCTAAAAATACCCAATGCCTGCACCAAAAGAGGAGACCATGAAAACAGTGGGGTGACAATTGTGTTTACCAGCTTAAAAATATCTGATTATTGTTCCCAACAATAACAGATTTCAACAAAATACAGAGGTACATCTCTTTTTGCTCTCTTACGATAAAGCAAGAATGCAACAACACTACAATTGCAATATCAACTCTTCCTATCTTGGTACCTTCCTCCCCCCCTCCTCCCCTCACCATCCTAAAACCACCAGGAAAAGTCCTTTTCAAACACAGCCCCATATCTTAAAGTGTGGGTAGGTTGGATAGTATTTTGTTCTAAAAAGCCAAATTTTCCAAAGAAAGATCCATTCAAGTGTTATATTTTGCGTATTTAGCTGCACTTCATAACTTTTGTTGAAAATGACTTTCAAAGACTTTGCCAGTGAACATTAAACTAACGTCCTTAGGTGCTGGCAAAAAAAAAAAAAATCACTTTCCCAGGGTCATGTTCCATATCAATGATTGCTTACTCCTGCCAGGATATTTATCTGCTGGAGCTTGAATATCAGCAATATATTTTGTTTTCAGTCTACATCAGACAGTTGTCTAATACATATTATAGTCTTTGTTTCACCAATATTATGCCAGACACAATTATTATGCCTTGATTTATGTATTGTGTGTCTCTACAAGGTCACATGACTCACACGTGCCTTTCATTTGTCATGTTCCCTTAGAAATTATTTTAATTTCTTCTTTTAAAACATTGTAAGTTGAAAGAGAAATTAGAGACTGACATTCCTAACCTTTGCCCATCACATTCATTCCCATTATCACTTCTAGTTCCAGAACATTCTTAAGGACTTTGAATAGTGACAGAGTTCCGGGATATTGATAAATGGCATGCCCAACAACGGTGTCCTACAGGGGTGATTTCTCATCCATGAGCTCATAATTCTACTTGTACCCAGATATGATTTCAAATTGATTGAATAGTTGTCTTATCTAAAGAAGGTCTTTATTGTCACTTCTGTGACCTCCATCACTATAGTTTTATGGTCACCTGCATGAATGTTTATAGAATCATGAACACAAGAAATAAACCATAAATCGAATGAATTTAAAACAAAATAAAATTCAACCCAAAATGGCAGGTTGAACTCTTCCCATCTTTCTCCAAAGCAACCCTCCAATAATCCAAAAAAGGATTTAAAAAAGGATTGGACAATTTCCTGAAGGAAAAGCCCATAGTCTGGGGGAAACCACGTCCACGCATGCTTCAGGCCCTCAAGACTTGGCCGGAGCTCATTGGGAAGAAGAGAGGAGGCTTTGTGGGGATGAGGCTGGAGGTAGAACTGAGTGGAGCTGGGACAGAACGAGGCGGGGCCAGAGGCAGAATAGGGCAGGGCCATGTGTCTGGGGTTTTACGGGCCAAAATCTAGTAACCCTACCCCCTTTCCCACTGAGTCCATTGAATTTCGTTAAGATAAGTTTATTACAGGCCACAGCATGGTTACAAACAATCGCAACAACACAGCAATTATCACCAATATGTAACTTATTCCCTACTTAGTTATCACAATATTTGGCTCTAATAATACTACCTGTCTATCGTCCTAATACCTATAGTGGCTAATAGAGGAACAACCGCCACATGACGCCCACCTGCTGCACTAGTACGCCATTCGGAACAATCCTGTCAGTCTGACTGGAAAGCGCAGAGAAAGGTAAGGCGAAGAAATGGGCACTCATGCAGGCCGGCGTACCAGGCAGCGGGGAAGAGCGTCAACTCCTCCCAGCACACCAGTGAAAATGGCCACGCCAGGTAAGGATCCCATTTAAAGGTCTGCCACTCACCTCGCTTCCTTTCCGTCCTCATTGGTTCCTTCCTCTGTTCCTCTCCCCCCCCTCTCCCGACCCGGGAGGCCCCCATCTTTTGTGGCAGGGCCTTACTAATCGCTCCGTCCCACTTCTTTTTGACAATTGTCAATATTAATAATTGCACCCCCTAAATGCCGGTGTTTCCATGTGATAACTGTGAACAGGGCTTCTAAAGTAACCCTCTTTTGTGCATGGATATCAACATGGTCCCATTTTATACAGCGAGACCTAGTTACTAATAACTGAGATTAACAGTAAAAAAAAAAAAAATCTTAACTCGTGCATTAATAACTTCACCTCTTAATTGAAAAAACTAATTCCACTCTCTTCAGTAGTGATCGCATTTCTTCTGAATCACTCTCCTAATCACGTCAGTAGTCTATTGAATCAAATGCAAATGAAGCAAGATGTATTAGTAATATTTGGAAGTCTTTAGATGTTCATGTTCGTCAATGAAGCTACACCATTGAAAGGAAAGATCCAACAACAGGCGGAGCGAAGCATTTTAAAAAGTTAGAACAATCAGATGAAGGATTTTGCATTTCTAGACCCTGAAAAAATAATGAGGCCATTAAGTGAAACATGTTGAAAGATCTGTATACATAATATAATGTAGTATTTTCTCTTCTGGTTCATAGACAAGTTTTGTAGTCACTTTCAAACCTGATAGTGAAACTACCACATTTTTTTGTTCCAGAGGCAACAAACTAAAAATTTCTGCACACTGCAACAAATAGCTCCAGTTCAGAAGTCCAGATGATTTTGAGGGATAAATCCCATCTCTAATTAAACCTCCCCCCCCCCCCTTTTTATTTTTACAAAAGCGTGGAAGAGGTTTTTAGCACCGGCCAGGGTTTTTACAAGCCTACATTTTCGGCACCCAGAATCCTTCCTGAATCGCGGTCAGTGGCGCAAAGTGATGCTGAAATTCGGTACCACCCTTAACCACGCCCACTTCTAGGCTTCGGCGTCACTATGCACCGCTAGCCACCAGGGACCTAAGTACCTGTCCCAGAGGTCACGTAGTGGTGGCCATTTTGTTTTTATGAGATTTTAATTGGCACAACCAATTATCACACCATTTAAACCCAATTAAATTGGGCGGCGTTAGGGCGGCTGCCACCGCCTAACTTTTGGAAGCTGTTGGAGAATCCAGTCCTGAGGGCTCACTCAGAAATGACCACATAGGAAAGACTTGAAACAGACCAAACTGTTTGGCCTAATCCAGTATGGCTATACTTATGTTCTTATGGTTTCCATCTGTTAAAGCCTCTAAAATATATCAAAAGCTTTTCAGCTGGCAAACTGCAATATTTCTTCTTTCCCCTAAAGGAAAAATATCCCTGTGATGTAGAACCATCTTAATTAAATCATTAATTTTAGTAGAATTGAAATTAGACTTTCTATGGTGTGTAGCCATATGGAACAAGCTTCCAGATGGGTTATGTCAGATTACTGATCTATTTACTTTTAGGAAACAGTTGAACAGATACTTAATTCATGGAGGCTAGGTATATTTAGGTTTGGGGCATGATTGCAGATCCTTTTTTTTTTTTTAAAGGAGGATGGGAATTATAGGTGTTAAGAGCTCAGGAAATTATTCATGGTATATTTTAAGGGTTCTTAGGGTTGGGTGAGGGTTGTCTTGTTTTTATGGTTTTTTTCTATTATTTTGTAACCCATCCTGACACTTAAGTAAGGACAGGATATCAATCGAGGGGGGGGGGGGGAGGTTCAATATTCACCAACAGCACCCGGAATTTTGCTGATTGTCAGCAGCGTTAAGACCAGAAATTCAATGCCAAATCGGGTCCAGGCTCCTGAGTTGTCCACCACGCCCCTTCCCTTATTTAAAAGAAGACTGAAACCCCCCCTTTTTGACATAACCTTCAATCCATAACCCTTTTCCCCACTGCCCACCACCCTAGCCAGCATATTAGCCACCCCCCTAACTGTATCCCCCTCCCCTTAGTCTGTTAGATTGGAAGCTCTTTCGAGCAGGGACTGTCTCCTTTGTGACTCTGTACAGCGCTGCGTAATCTCCGCTCATCGGCCAAGACCCTCTTACCTGTACCCTTCTCTTCCACTGCCAACTCCAGACTCTGTCCCTTCTTTCTTGCGGCGCCGTATGCCTGGAACAGGTTACCTGAATCAATATGTCGTGCTCCATCCCTGGCAGTATTCAAATCCAAGCTAAAGGCCCACTTTTTTAAAACTGCTTTCAACTCTTAACTCCCACTCACTGTTGTCAGATACCTAGACCCACTATATAATTTCCTCTACCATAATCTCCCCAACCCTGAAATGTTCTGTCTAAATTAGATTGTAAGCTCTTTGGAGCAGGGACTGTCTTCTTTGTGACTCTGTACAGCCCTGCGTGCGTCTGGTAGCGCTATAGAAATAATTCATAGTAGTAGTGTGAAGAGTTTCAGTCTTTGGGAAGCAGAGCTGAGATTGTGATGTCATAATGCCTCATTCCACCAATAAGAGCAACCTCATCAGTGATGTCACAATGGCTCGATTGTCCTGTACTCCCCTCTGCCCTCCAACCCAGCCAGCAGATTAACCCTTCCCCTTAACTGTATCCATGACATCCTGTTTAGATTGTAAGCTCTTTGGAGCAGGGACTGTCTTCTTTGTGACTCTGTACAGCGTAACGTATGTCTGGTAGCGCTATAGAAATAATTCATAGTAGTAGTGTGAAGAGTTTCAGTCTTTGGGAAGCAGAGCTGAGATTGTGATGTCATAATGCCTCATTCCACCAATAAGAGCCAACCTCATCAGTGATGTCACAATGGCTTGATTGTCGATACAAAGAAAACAGAGCTATGAGGCTGTGCGAGGGAGCAGGCCAGGAGCAGAAGCAACAGGAGAAGAGGGGCTAGATCGGGGGTGTAGAGTGGCTATTCTCTGTCCCGCTCCAGGCTCTCCTGTTCGCCTTCTCTTTCCTGCTTGAAAGGGAGAGGTTAGAGCAGGACACCCCTGCTGTTTTGGAATCTGTAAAGAAGTGCAAGAACCGTGTTCCACACCATTTCCTCTGAAAATTTCGATAAGCAGTTTAGAACATCTGTAACCAAGAAAAAACACACAAGGATATGTTTAATCTACTGCAACTAAGATAGAAGAGAATTTAGTGTTTGACATGGAAAATATGTAACTGAGCTTAACCAATAACTTACAAATGTATTCTTAGACATTCATTTCCTGAGAGATGTTATCTCCCTGATCATAAGAAACAATCATATTTAATAAACACGTAGCTTGCTAAGTTATGAGCCCCAGGGCAGGAATTCTTAAGGAAATGGTAGAATTGATTTACGCTGATGGCTACTGCATACTATATATGGACCCAGAGCAGTAAAATCTGGGGGAAATTTTTCACTTAACAAATAAACAAGACAATGCAAATATTTTATAGTTCAATAAATTTTATTAAAAATGTACAGGAATAAACATTCCCTAACAAAGAATGTTAAGGTAACAGAATTACATAATAAGGTTTATGATCCCTAAAAATCATAGCAAATTTTAAAAGTTAATCCGGCTATTCACTTTCCCTTTTACAAAACTGCGCTAGCATTTTTAACGCTGGCCATGGCGGTAACAGCTTCGATGCGCATAGATCCCACATTTTACAAAACCGCCACCACGCCGATATATCCACCGGCAGGAGTGATACCTAGTCCCTCCTGCCTGAACACCCCACCCCTGAGATATCCTCCGGCATCCTGACTCCGCCTAAGCCCAACCGGATCCCATCAGTACCTTCTTTAGTTGGCCGGCCAGAGGGATGCTTACTCGCTCCAGCTAGCAGGCCCTCCTCCACTGAATGGCGGGCCTTCCCCTTCTGAAGTACCGGGGAGGGGCCTAAGGCTCTGATTGGCCCAGGCACCTAAGGCCCTTCCCTTAGGCACCTAGGCCAACCTGAATCTTAGGCCTCTCAGTGCATTCTGGGATGTACTGGGAGTGGCCTAAGTCTCTGATTGGCCAGTTCCCTTAGGCCTTAGGCACCTAGGCCAACCTGAATCTTAGGCCTCTCAGTGCATTCTGGGATGTACTGGGAGTGGCCTAGGACTCTGAGTGGCCACTCCCATGGGCGCAATCAGTTCAGCGGCCACATCTATTTGAAATGTCGGCTGGCATACATTTCAGGTACCTATCATGGCCATAGGGAGACACCTAAGCTCCCCTAAGGCCACTTTTGGTGCAACCACATCCACGCCTAGCCTTGGGCAAACCTAGACAGCCCTGCGTGCCTCCCTAGGCTCGTGAAGATGCCTACAATGAAGATGTTTTCTTTAAAAAACGTGCGTCACGATTGGTTGGTTAGACAGCAGTAGGATACCTACTGCCACCTACAATCGGGACGTCGTTTATAGAATTTGCCCCAAAGGGTTTGGGGATTTTCTTCCAGAAATAACAACATAACATAACATTTTATTTCTATCTAGCAATACCTTGCAGTTCAATGTGGATTAAAAACAATGAAAGGAACTGTTCATTTACAGCAAATTACAAGTATAAGTCACACAATTAAGGAATCGACAATCATACATGAATATTTAATTGCTATACATCTAAAATTTTCTTAAACAAGTAGTTTTAAAGCAGTTTTCTAAACTGGAGATAAGATGTAGAATTTAATTTAAAAAAAGCATGAATTTCTGATTTCCAGATTGCTGTCTAGTAAGAAAGCAATCTACCCTGAAATTCCTTAAACACGCATCCTCTGGCCAGGGGAAAGACAAAGAATGCCAGGTTTTGTGAAGAGCAAACAGAATTGTTGACTACAAAGTGATCCAGTAAATAACCAGGCAGCAAACCGTGAAGTGTCTTTTAACAAAAACAACCTAACTTAAACATAATACGAGCCTCCCACAGGCAACCGATGCAATTTACGAAAGTAGGGTGTAATATGATCTGATCTTTTAAAATTGAAAATCAGATGAACCGCTGTGTTTTGCAACATGCAGAGCCTTCAAAGGTGCTTCTGGGTACCAATGTGAATGAAAGCAGCCTGAAAAAGTGAGATTTTTCCTGGATTTGAATACTGCTAGAGACAGAGCCTGGCGTAATGACTCTAGCACTCTGTTCCGGGCATACAATGCAGCAAGATAGAAGAGACGGAGTCTGGAATTAGCTGTGGAGGAGGAGGGTACAGATAGGAGGGACTTACTGGAATATAAGTCATGTGACAGAATTTTGAACGAATTGGAGGGGAGAGAGACGGTTGAGCGCAAGACCTGAGAGAAGGAAGTTGCAGTAGTCTTAAGCGAGAAGTGATGAGAAGGTGGATAAGGGTTTTGGTAGTGTGCTTAGAAAGGAGAGGCCATATTTTGGTCATATTATAGAGGAAGAAGCAATAGGCTTTCGTAATTTGTTGGATATGAGTGGATAAGGAGAGAGGAGTCAAAGATGATCCTGAGATTGTGCCATTTGTTACCGCAGCTTAGTAATAAGACTCCCTAAGTCGGTGTATCGCAAACTGTGTGCTGTGATACACTATTGTGCCTTGGCAAATTCCAGATGTGCCGTAATATGCCGGTGAGAAGAAGAGGTGCCGGCACCAGCTGACTGACTACAAGAGGCGCGCCCTGTGGTCAGTCAGCCTCTCCTCTTTGCCAGCGCCACTGCTTCTTCTCATCACCTCTCTATCTGCAGCACCCCCTACCGGTGATAATAGGAGGCACAGGGCTGAAGGACATTTGCGCATGCACGGACATCAAAGCGATGATGTCACATGTGTCTGTGCATTTCTGGGTGCCTTCCAATGACAAACCTGAGCTGCAGCTTACAAGGTTTGCAACACATCGCTCTACGTGCTAGACACCATCTGATTGGGCTGTCAAATGGCAACTGTTTTTGCAGGTTCAGTAAATGAGTTAGTAATCTATGGCATTATTTTCTTCTTGTATCTTAAAAAGGCACCTCTTGTATAGATATTCAAATGTAGACTGCTATTGTTCCCCTCTGAATCTCACTAAGGGACAACCTTTCGTAGAAAGGATGGGGTCTGGAGGAAAGTTAATGAATCGAGCCATAGTTGGAAAATGAGCGCAAACCGATCGGTACACAATCGGTTTGCTTACTGAATCTAGTCCATAGTAGGTTCCTGAGAAAATTAAAGTGTCATGGGATAGGTGGAAAAGTTCAGTTGTGGATTAGAAATTGGTTATCGGATAGAAAACAGAGGGTAGGGTTAAATGGTCATTTTTCTCAATGGAGGAGAGTAAACAGTGGAGTGCCACAGGGGTCTGTACTGGGACCAATTCTATTTAACTTATTTATAAATGATCTGGAAATTGGAACGACGAATGAGGTGATTAAATTTGCAGATGACACTAAACTGTTCAAAGCTGTTAAAACGCAGGCGGATTGTAAAAAAACTGCAGTGCTTACCTCTCCTTTTCTTTAAAAAAAATGGATTTTTTCCCTTCTTCCCTCTTGTATCTAGTTATCTGATTTTATGTTACTTGAAACTTGTCTTTTAGTTTCTTTCCATTTAATTTTATTGTAAACCGGTTAGACTTTTGATGAGCGGTATATCAAGACTTAAATAAACCTGAAACTTTGACGCTTTCTTATCCAGGCAAGAATATCACTGCTTCTACAAGGGGGTTTACTGTTTTCTATATGAGAGGCAGAAAGGGTCAGAGAGAGGAACTGTATCATTCTGATGTAAGTCAGAACTGGAACAGAGAGATATGTCTGACATTTTCCCACTCTCATACATACAGTTGCTCAGGGTACACACGTCCTCATTTTGACATTTAAAGGTGATTTATTCTTGAACTGTTACTAGCGGTATTCTGTTATCAAACTGTACACACGATAACCTTTCACTGCAGCCCAGCTATCTGGTTTACTCTTGTTTTCTACGGAGAATCAAGCAATCAAAACTCATTTAATTCCTCACTTCTAAATCATATCTGTAGAAAAATGACTTTTTCCACACTCACCGATGTAAATTATAATTTGAAATGAGGTTTGACAACACGAGTCTTAGAAACATGATGGCAGATAAAGGCCAAATGACCCATCCAGTCTGCCCATCCGCAGTAACCATTATCTCTTTCTCTATCTGAGAGATCCCACATGCCTATCCCAGGCCCTTTTGAATTCAGACACAGTCGCTGTCTCCACCACCTCTTCTGGGAGACTGTAAAATAGAAATTGCTTCCCAAATAGAGTTTAAATCGATAACTGAGGGCTTTTCCAAAGGAGCCATTGTATAATTAAATTTTAGTCCCTTAAGTTTCACAGTACCTGCTTGTACAGTTGTCAATGGTAGTTCTTGCATTTCCTCTGCGCTTTCCAAGGTTCCCTGCGGTGATAGTTGTATCAGTGAGGCAGCTGAAACTCTCCGGACTGCCTGTTCTTCTTCCTCCTCCTCCTCTTCGAAGCTCTCTGAGGCAGCTGCTAGACTCCCCTCGCTCCCCGTGTCCTGCAACATCAGTCGGGGGGAGTAGTTGCGCTGACGTAGTACGCTCTTCCGGCGAAAGGCTGGTTACCTCAAAAGAGGTGCTGGGGCTCTCTGATATGCCCCCACCTCGCGCCGAGGATTTTCCGTCCGGCTCAGGTTTGGGACCGCACTCGACAAATGCATCCATTGGGCCAGGCAATTGCTGTACACCAGGTTCTGAAGGGAAAACCCGGGTCTTAGATTTCCATTTCACCATTGATAATGGTAAGTGGCATGAGCGCGTTCAGCCGAACGGCTTCAGGCTGCCATCTTGTTTAGACTCCTCCTCGATAAAACCTATTTTTAGTGTTTGCACCAAGGCAGCTATCTAATTCAAATGGTTAACTTAAAAATCACTTATAGAATCTAGTTATATTTATCAACAAACTGAAAATCAGAGCTTAGAGGCTGAAAGATGAAAACTGGCATCGCCCTTATATGAGGATGATTTTTAGATTCTTAGTGTATTGCATATGTTTTGAGTGTACTTCTGTTATGAATATGTTTTAAAATTTTTCCGTTTTATCTGTTACGTTATTATTGTTTCTTGGTCTTAATTTGATTTTTCAAATGGAAGGTTATGTAGATATTCACTTGTTACCCACCCAGAACTGTTGATGGTGCAAACTACAAATATTTTAAAATACATAAATAAAATGGTAGGTTTGACTTGTAGTGGTAGTACTATGAGGCTACCCCGTTTTAAATCAAGTGCTGGCAGGGGCAGAAACAACTGGCGATTTTCCTTCCCTGTAACTCCTAGACCACCATGAATTCATAGAGATATCACCTAGACCAGCAGGGATTCACATAGAGTGGTGGTCTTTGGGTGGGTCTGGGAGGAGGCCACAGGGCAAGGAAATGTTTGGGGGATCTTTTTAACTTCTCCGGCATGAGCAGCACGCTTACGTCGGTGTTGGCTCACCCTTTGACGTCACTTCCTAGGTTCGGGTCCTGGAAGTGACATCAGAGAGAAGTAAAAAAGGCAAGGGGGGTGTGCACGTGGCGGGGAGGGGAGCAGGGAGAAGGAGAGGTGCCATGCCTTTAGGAAGACCGCGCCCTGGATGGACTGTCTCCCCGCCCCCTCTTTACTATGCCACTGGCGCCAGGCAGCCTTTGCCCAGATGTTTTAAACAGTCATCTGTGTGGTTTGCAGTTACAAGAGAACTAGAGAAGGTGGGAAGGAGACGGCCATCAGTATTGCTAAAAGACAACAACACACTAAGACCCAGATTTGTGTCAATCACGCATAGGCTCCGTTAAGAGAATCGCGGCTTACATCTAACCTAGACACCTTTAATGTAGCCCAGGGTTTTGCGGCCTACATTACCAGTGCCTAAGTTTGACAAGAATTTCATCTACAGAAGCGCCAAGAGGCACCTAAGCTCATTTCCAGCGTAAACCATACCTCTGTAGATGCAATTATGGCGTCTTTTCTGTAGGCACCTACGAACGCCTCCAATTTTTTAATTAAATTTTAATTGACTTTAAGCGGTGCAGTTAATTACTGCACCAATGAACACCAATTAAAACAAGTTAGGCGATGGCACGGCGCCTAACGCTGCCTAACTTACAGCGCTGTTTACAGGTCAAAGTGTTGAGGAAAACCATTCCTTTTCTGCTGTTTCTCCAAATCCTGGACTTTATGACGGGCCGTGCTGTTATCTCACATCAGCCTTCGCTGTTTACTTTTAGGATAATATGGATGTCGGTGTAATATTAAACACAACCTCAAAAGCCTTTCAAACGAAAGAAAATTGCCTCAAATTACTACTGTTATACAATAGCAAGGAATAAACGCTCTCCGCAGCATCCAGCACGCAGGCTTCCCTTTCTTCAGCTTTGTTTGAGGTCTTAGAAATGTAAGCAGAAAGCAATATTGTGTACTAGGTAGACGACAATATGCAAATGTTCCCATGATTTCCCAGCTGAATATTCTAATCAAACTTTACCTAGGCAAGAACAATGGTTGGTTTGTTTTTTTTAAAATGGGCTGAAGAAAATAAAAGGAAAAGATAAGTTATCTGAAAAGGTAATTATCACATGTTGATCTAATTAATAGGTCTTCATTTCCAGTGATAGATTATGATGCCGCTGAAATGTTCTCAACTCAACCAAGAAGAGAATGATGTGAAGCCTTGAAACTTACAAGTGAGGCAAATGCATCTAGCGACTGCTTGCTCCTCTGTTTTCATAATGTCCTTTATTTATTTATTCTTTTTTCTTATCTTTAAGAATTTTAAGGATTTCATACATCGTTATATTCTATACGGTTCTCTATTGGCGAAGCATAGGACATACGTTCCTACCATTCCTTCATTTATTTTGATTTGTTTCTTTCTTGTTTTTTTCACAACACATAACTTTTATTTAATTTCACATCCGTACACCTCTATAATTTTAGTATCACCAGTACTTACACAAGATATCACCAAACTCTTCTGGCGCACAATTCTCACATATCTTTTTGTTGCTCACCAATCGTTCACTTTTCACGGGTGGTGCACTCTTCAGCCATTAAATTTTATACCTTTTCTACCTCGTTTTCCAAAAGGACCCCAGAAGAAGGAGTGTTTCTCCGAAACACGGACTGGGTTAGGTCCATTCTCCATTCTTTTGATTTTAATATTTTATTGACTTTTAATAAAAGTTCCTGTACCTTGCACATTCCCCTCTGCAGTTTATTTTTGTTTTTGGCGCAACCCCTTCACTGCAGACTTGTTGGATTTTTCTTTGTTTTTGCAATTTGCAAACTTCCCACAGAAAGCTCCTATTATTCAGTTTCCCCTCGCTTACAGTGTGATCGCTCATTGGTACAGCTGACTCTCGCATCAGCTCCTACCGTGGGACTGTTGGTCACAGCTCTGCACTGTGAATAACACGTAGCAGATTTGAGGAAAGTCATTTCTCATGAAAAAAAAAAAAAAAAAAAAAGGATATGCTGGATTGCTTTTTCTGTTCTCCAGTTCAATAAATATAAAAAATGTATGACTCAAGCATTTTGCATCACTTTTGAAATTTAGGGTAAATTGATTAACTCGTAAACCATTTCATTGAAGTCTGGAATGAATAGGAAATGTTCTGATATCTCCTCTCCGAGTACTGAATAAGCAACTTTGTGTTAGATTAACACGTCCGTCAGCAAATATTGTTATCAGCCAAAATCGAGCTTATTCCAACATTTCTCTGGGATTCTTGGCACTAGATCCACACTTATGCTTTATGCCTTAAGCTTTTAATTCAACAAGCCCTAAGATTTTTATTGAACATGATTGACCTGGAGGCCACATTACAGTAAAGATGTGCGCAGAATTGAATCGGTTCAACGGACGGCCACCAGGATGATCTCGGGGCTCAAGGGTCTCTCGCACGAAGAGAGACTGAACAAATTGCAGCTCTACACTCTTGAGGAACGTAGGGAGAGGGGAGACATGATCGAAACATTTAAGTACCTCACGGGACGTGTCGAAGTGGAAGATGATATTTTCTTTCTCAAGGGACCCTCGGCCACAAGAGGGCACCCGCTCAAACTCAGGGGCGGAAAATTTCATGGCGACACCAGAAAGTATTTCTTCACAGAGAGAGTGGTTGATCATTGGAACAAGCTTCCAGTGCAGGTGATCGAGGCAGACAGCGTGCCAGACTTTAAGAATAAATGGGATACCCATGTGGGATCCCTACGAGGGTCAAGATAAGGAAATTGGGTCATTAGGGCATAGACAGGGGGTGGGTAAGCAGAGTGGGCAGACTTGATGGGCTGTAGCCCTTTTCTGCCGTCATCTTCTATGTTCCTATGTTTCTATGACCTTTAAATAGACTCATGTGTGAGTTGAGGAAATTGGTGATATATTTCAGAGGTATCTATCCGCCATAGAAACAGAGAGGTTCCTGGATAAGGAGGTGAACGACTGCAGCTATTAGTTTTTCTACGGATAGAATAGATTCTTTTGATCTTATTATGTGGTCAAGCCTCAGCCATTAATCTTTGCATTCTGAAAGGGTTGAACTATACTCATCTTGGTTTAATTTGCATTTAAATAGTGTTTTACAGACCTAAGCTTTGTGGTTTTGTTTTTGAGCAGTAGCTTGTGAAAGGCAACGTGGAGAAGCTAGAGAAATGCTTGCCGCTGAAAAACTTTGTCAGACTTTCGAGAGGGCTTGGCGAAGGCCTAGTGGAGGAGTAGGCCTAGAGGTAATAGCAATAGCCCGAGAATCAGTGATGCGCCTTGCGATCTAGGACAAATCATTTACTCCCCCTCCCCCTTTTACAAAACTGTGCTAGTGTTTTTTTAGCTCCGATAACAGCTCCGACACGCATAGAATTCTAAAAATGCTAGTGCGGTTTTGCAAAAGGGGGGTTCTATGAGCGTTGGAGCTGTTACCGCCACAGCCAGCGCTAAAAACGCTAGCGCAGTTTTGTAGGGGTGGGGTTTTAATCCTTTACTGCTTCAAGTACAAACCTAGATTATAAACCTTCTGGGGACAAGAATAATCTAGGTTATCTGAATCTGACTCACTCTGACCTGCTGAGAAAAGCATGAGCAAAATCCTTTTCCTTCCACTAAAATGAACCAAAAACATGCAGTCCACAAAGTAACCTCTTCTCCAATGGGCAAAAAAAGAATGAGATCAAAGCGTCCCTGCCCCATTCCTGCAAGCTCCGTCCTCATCTGCACAAGCCTCAAACACTTGAAAATCATGAGTGTTCGAGGCTTGTACGGTTAAGGCAGAGCTTACAGGAATGAGGACAGGTTGTGGAAATTGAGTTCCTGCAGGGATGGAGAAAAATTTGTCCCCATGTCATTCTCTAATCAACCCCTTAGTTAATCAAATTCATACAAAACTTGGCAGAGTAATTATTGAGGTTTGAGATTCCAATAATAAGGCTTTGTTAGAAAATGGCAAAAGTTAATATACATCCAGTTCTCTACTATTACTCACTCTCTCTGTCACACAACTTAGCCAGAATTTAACAGTGCCTCAGTCCCCAAATACTGCAGGATTTGCAAATATTGAGGCTGGAGAACTAAACTGTGAGGTAACTTTACAGATTTGATCTTCCTGTAGAAAACAGCCTTATGTGCACAAAATGACTACGTCTCATTTTTCTCTTTTAATGAGCTGCTGAACTGCAAAAAGCCTGCGTGACAGTTCATTAATGAGTAAGGGAGGGCAAAAATGTCTTTACAAGTCTGGCGTCCCATCTATGCAATGATGGTAATATATTTTTACTGGAATAGCACAAAACCAATGGCATAGTAAGGTGGAGGAAGGGTCCACCCTGGGTGCTGTCAGTGTGTGGGCACTGGTACCCCTCCTCCTCTCTGTCTCCGCCTCTTCCCACGACATACTCTCTTCCCTTTCCCATTACCTCAAGTTCACCACCACAAGCAACAATGTCAACGTGTTCCTCGTGACCACGTCGGCTCCCGCTGATGTGACTTCCAGGTGCCACGCATAGGAGAGCCGGCGTGGTCATGAGGAGCACATTGAAGTTGTTGGTCGCGCAGAGGTACAGGGGAAGGAAGTCGGGGAAGGAGCGGGAGGGCGGGGGAGGGGCCTGAGTCCCCCCATCTCTGTGGTTGACTACACCAGCCAACAGGCTACTCCAGAGACCCGCTTGCTTCTGTACTAGAGTTGGCCATAACATCTGAAGCTGTCATACAGGCAGATATGTAGTTTCCTTCACATCTTTGTGGGGGTGAGAGGGAGTCAGTGACCACTGGGGGAGTGGTCATCACCCTAGCCAGCAGATTATCCATGCCCCTTAACTGTAGCTCCATCCTAGCATCCTGTTTGTGTTGTCTGTTTAGATTGTAAGCTCTCTTGAGCAGGGACCTTCTTCTTTGTGATTCTTTACAGCTCTGCGTGCGTCTGGCAGCGCTATAGAAATAATTCATAGTAGTAGTATGTATGTGGAGGGTCATACTTATATTTCTCCAGTGGTCTTCTGGTCAGTCTGGGCACATTTTTTTTGGCACTTATTCATTATTAAAACAGGTCTAGCCCCAGACATCTAAACTGTGCCCTGGACATATTCTTAAATGCCACCCTCTAACACACCACTTGAGATTTTGATGAACTGCATCTAAAAAATAGGTTTCAAAAATAGAGAATTGGAAGGGTTTGCAGAGAGAAACATCCATCCGCTCCTTTATACCACTTTGTGGACATCTTAGTGATCCCCTAAACCAACTAGGTTTTCAGGATTACCACAATAAAGACCCAGTGCGTGCAGAGCTATCGCACGTGTATTCATAGTGGCAAAGTGAGCCTCCAGGAAAGGTTTGGGAAACACTGGGCTATTGGATCTCCAATATGCCCCTGTACCACCCAATCCATAGTTCAGATAGGTTAAAAATCCCAGTTACTTGTTCCTCCACTGGTAAATCCCCTATTCAACAAAAAATTAGGCTAGTTCTGAGATCCCTCTTGGCACCCTTTACCTCTGACCCCCAATATCTCCAGAGGGTCAAATGCAGAAGGGAGCAGGAACAATTCTTACTTTCTATTGTTCTGGTACCACATCACTATCTTGAAGAAGAAAAAAATGCTTATTTTCCACCACAAACCGAAAAACAGCTCAATGCAGATTAAAGTCAAGAAGACCAGCTCTATCTGGTGAAATCGCATACACAAACACTTCTTAAACAAATAAGTTTTAAGTCATTTTCTAAATCTCAGATAACAAACCTCAGACCCCTAAGGGTATGTTGGAATAGAAGCTAAAGTCCTAGAGTTTTTACCCATCTCTTTCAAGGTCAGTCATGAAAAATGACTTTCCCAGAATTCCATTTGCAGTACATTCTTCAGATGCAAGAAGTCTTGAGAGAGCTGTGTCAAGGAACATATTGCAAACTGATTGACAATAAACACATATCATCGAAGCCTGAAACAAATAAAAAGTACTCTGTTTTCTTCCTGAGTACCGAATGAGCAACTTAATCTTAGAATAAAATTGATTTCAGCAAAAGTCTAGCTTATTTCAAGACTTTATAGGATTCTTGGTACTGGTTTTATGAATGGTAGTTTTATAACTGTGAAAGTTGATGGGGGGGGATATGTTGCTTCTGTTTCACAGGGCCGTTTTTCTTATTGTTTGTGACTCTGTGCAGCGCTGCATGCATTTGGTAGTATAGAAATAATTAACAGTAGTAGTGGTAGGTGCTCAGCTCTGACGCAGGTGGAAATAATTCAGCTAAGACTGCATGGATATGAATGCATGTTATAAAATAGGAGACCCAGTGATTGAAAAGATGCCAAAAGTGGGATCTGTGTGACCTCACCTGGAGTATTGTGTTCAGTTCTGGTCACCTTAACTCAAAAAAAAAGATGTAGCAGAACTAGAAAAGGTTCAAAAAAGAGTGACCGAGATGGTAAAGGAGATGGAACTCCTCTCATATGAGGAAAGACTAAAAAGGTTAGGGCTCCTCAGCTTGGAAAAGAGACGGCTGAGGGGAGATATGGTTGAAGACTACAAAATCTTGAGTGGTGGGGAAAGAGTGCAAGTGGATCGATTTTTCACTCCACCAAAAATCACAAAGACTAGGGGGACACTCGAAGTTATAGGGAAATATTTTTAAAACCAATAGGAGGAAATATTTTTTACACAGAGAATAGTTAAGCTCTTGAACACATTGCCAGAGGTTGTGGTAAGGGCAGATTGTATAGCTGGTTTTAAGAAAGGTTTGGACAATTTCCTGGAGGAAAAGTCCATAGTCTGTTATTGAGAGACATAGGGGAAGACACTGCTTGTCTTGGATTGGTAGCATAGGGTTTTAGCCATGTACTAGTGATCTGGATTGGTCACCGTAATTCAAAAATGTTTCCTTAAACTCAAGATGATAAGGTCCCTTGCATCAATTCTAGAAGCAAAATATCTTAATATCCTCATTCATTCAATCCTTGGTCATCTCCACCCTAGACTACTGTAATTCTCTTTACAATGGAATCCCCCCAAAGAGACTAGGAAATTACAAATTATTCAAAATATTGTCGTAAAAATTAGCTTCGACGCAAAGAAATTTGAAAAAGGCCCACTGGTTGTTCATCCATCAAAGGGTTCTGAAAGAACTAAGACAAGAAATAGCGGGCACAATCCAGCATGTTTGCAACCTATCCTTGAAAACTGGAGAGGTACCAGAGGACTGGAAATTGGCGAATGTCACACCTATCTTCAAGAAGGGATCGAGGGGAGACCCCGGAAACTACAGGCCGGTGAGCCTGACTTCAATTATAGGGAAGATGGTGGAAGCTATGATCAAGGATGGTATTTGCGAGCATATCGAGAGATATGGCCTACTGAGAACAAGCCAGCATGGATTCTGTAAGGGAAGGTCATGCTTAACGAACCTTCTGTACTTCTTTGAGGGAATAAGCAGTCGGGTGGACAATGGGGAACCTATAGACATCATTTACCTTGATTTTCAAAAGGCTTTCGACAAGGTGCCACATGAAAGGCTGCTTAGGAAACTGTGGAACCACGGGGTGGGAGGGGATGTGCACAGATGGATCGAGCACTGGTTGTCGGGTAGATTGCAGAGGGTCGGAGTAAAGGGACAATACTCTGACTGGCGGGGAGTCACGAGCGGTGTGCCACAGGGATCGGTGCTGGGGCCGTTACTCTTCAACATATTTATCAATGACCTGGAAAAAGAGGCAAAGTGCGAGGTTATAAAATTTGCAGACGATACCAAACTGTGCGGCAGAGTTAGGTCTAGGGAGGAGTGTGAGGACCTGCAAAGGGACCTGGACAAGCTGGAAGACTGGGCAAACAAATGGCAAATGCGCTTTAACGTGGAAAAATGCAAGGTCATGCATATAGGTAAAAAGAACCCGTTGTTCAAATACAAATTGGGGGGGGCATTATTGGGAGACAGCAGTCTTGAGAGAGACTTGGGTGTGCTGGTAGATGCATCACTGAAGCCATCTGCACAGTGCGCAGCAGCCTCGAAAAAAGCCAACAGGATGCTGGGCATCATAAAGAGGGGCATAACAACCAGGACGCGGGAAGTCATCATGCCATTGTATAGAGCTATGGTGCGTCCACATCTGGAATACTGCGTTCAATATTGGTCGCCGTACCTCAAGAAGGACATGGCAGTGCTTGAGAGAGTCCAAAGGAGAGCAACGAAACTGGTAAGAGGGCTGGAACACTGCCCATACGCCGAGAGGTTGGATAGGCTGGGGCTATTCTCTCTGGAAAAAAGGAGGCTCAGGGGAGATATGATAGAGACCTTCAAGATCATGAGGGGCATAGAGAGGGTGGATAGGGACAGATTCTTCAGACTGAAGGGGACAACAAGTACGAGGGGGCATTCGGAGAAACTGAAGGGAGATAGGTTCAAAACAAATGCAAGGAAGTTTTTTTTCACCCAAAGGGTCGTGGACACTTGGAATGCGCTACCGGAGGAAGTGATCAGGCAGAGTACGGTACAGGGATTCAAACAGGGATTGGACGGATTCCTGAGGGATAAAGGGATCGTGGGATACTGAGAGAGGTGCTGGGATGTAACACAGGTATAGAAAGCTAACCAGGTAATAAGTATAGAAACCCAACCAGGTAGTGCATGTGCAAAACTGGAGGGTTAGGACTTCGATGGGAAGATAAAACTCAATGGGAAACCAAGGTGGCAAGGGGGCCCCTTCTGGTGTCTCAGACAGGCCGTGACCTGTTCGGGCCGCCGCGGGAGCGGACTGCTGGGCAAGATGGACCTGTGGTCTGACCCAGCGGAGGCACTGCTTATGTTCTTATGTTATGTTCTTATCTCCCACAGAATCACATTTAAAATTCTCTTTCTTGCATTCAACGTTCAGGCCAATCGCTCTCCTTCATTTATCGACAGACTTCTGATCCCGTCCGAAACCTTGCGTACTTTATGATCATCTCAGCAACATCTTCTTCCAGTTCCATCTGTTTGTCAGTTATTTTAGAACACAACTCGCAAAACTATTTAGTGTTAAGACTGGAAACTAACTCATTTTAAAACTAACCTTAAAACCTTTCTCTTTAAGGATGCTTTTGAGATTTAGTTAAATGGATTACTTAAGTCTTTCCTCCCCCCCCCCCCGTACCTCTGTGACGTTCCTGGCGTGAGTGACAATCCTCAACTTGCCGTTGCCTCAGCGTCAGCTCTTCCTCTGATGTCACTTCCTGGACCCACGTCTAGGAAGTGACATCAGAGGAAGAGCCAACGTTGGCATGACAGCAGCATTGGGGGCTGCTGCTCGTGCCAGAAACATTACAAAGGTATGGGGGAAGGGAAGAAGCGCATGAGGGAGCGGGGAAGGAGCATGTGGGGGTGGGGGGAAGGGGCACCACCACCCCAGGTGTCTCTCACCCTCACCACGTCACTGCATGCTAAGACCACTTTTTAGCACAGATTAGTAGAAGGAGCTCTTAATGGCATTGTCCGTGAAATGAAACAGTGGAAATTTGGGGGATCCCCTCCCTAATCCCTGCCACCCCTTCTTTCTCTTGCTTTCTGTTCCCCTCCTGGCCTGTCTTATATCCTTCATTCTCAGCAGCTTCATTGTACTGAGTAGAGTCACCCCAATGCACACGTTGTGCTACTGGCTAGCTTTGCATTATCAGACGGGCACTTCATTAAATATATTTTTGAAGCCAGGCATTTTGTGCAAATCCCCAGAGCCTGTAAAACTAAATATGTAATTTGGTTCACATATAAATAGTACACAGATTATTGTGTTGTCCTTAACCAGAAAAGCGTAGCCATAAAATGATTTAACTTTTTAATCATACTTTTCCCTATAGCGTTTATATGTCATTGAGGTGCCAGTGATAAAAGAAATCCTGTAAATGTTTCATTAAAATGGTCATAAATAGCTTCCAGCACAGAGGCAGCCTGGTGCTTTTAGTTAAAAATAAACACACCAAACCATGCACTCCCCTCTTCGATCTCTCGTTATGCAAATACGCTATTATGCCAACCAAACATTCTACAATTAATGTATTGAATTTTGCAAGCGTGTCTAGATTGATTTGGTCCCACTGTCAGAATACATTGAGAAAAAAAATGTAATCTCCAGTATGGGGTGGTTTTGATTTATGGAAACAAATTAAATACGCTGAGCTCTAAGATACTGGCTGGAAGATGTTCATGCAATGATGTCCCGCAAAATGTCAGATATTCTGCTAAGACAGTATCGCCACTCACGTGCTATCACAAATGACAGGGGCAACTTGCAAAATTTAAGTCACGGGAATGCATCACAGGAATGTATTCATTATAAACTTGTCACTGGTGAGAATATATGTGCACTCCCCAATTATATTAAAAACAAAGCACAGTCGGTTGTCAGAAAATTCTTGCATGAAATAGTTTAATACAGTGTAAGATCTGGGGTTTTCTTTTCATAACCTTTGCCTGATGGAAAGTACCTGAATAAGGGGCAAAGGTTTTGGAGACATGACACAACATGAATATTTTTCATCCCCTCTCTAATTTTACGCAGGATAGAATATTGAGACGTGTCAGTTCATCCAAAGTCAGAAATAACCTTCGTATTAAAATAAATGCACGCCTTCAAACATCAGCTGGGGAAGAAAAGCAGCCGTACGTAGTTGGTTAATGCTACGCAGCAGTGGCAGCTCTTGGCGAAAAATTGGAAGCCACCTGCAGCTAAGAAAGATATTCCCATCCTCCATCCTAGCTCAAGTGAAGGTGCAGCCCCACAACAAGAAGTTCACCGAGTGTCCATATTATTCAAATACTTGTAATCATGACAGGTTCTTTGGGGTTTGAATTGCTGGAGAACGCGAGCAGCGCCTAATTGATGGCTTCCATTAGAACCGAGTTTCCTCATAAATATTTCATTCGTAAACATTCCAAATTAATTCAGCCTGGTAGATAAGGTCCAAAGGAGTAGCAAACATGAAATGCTTGCCACTCATCTATACCACCAATAAGTGTTGCAACAGTGTTTTGGGCAGATTGCAATGCTTTCAGATGCACATTATAACCCGGATTCTCTAACTGGCGCTGATTTTTTAAGATGATGATATGTTTAAATGACGTTTTTAACAGAGTTTTAAGGCACCTACCAGTGCCTAAAAAATTGACACTAGAACCACGCCTCCGTAGGTGCTTTAGTCCGCCTAATACCACTGTGGGCGTGGCTAACGCTGGAAGTTGTGTTAGTCAGCCTAAAGCGCCTACATAGGCGTGATTCATGACAGCGAGAGGCACCAGAAAGGTAGGCCTGGAAAACCCTGGCCTATATGTCCGGCGCCTGTCTTTCCCAGAGGCGTGATTCTCTATTTGGTGCTGTCACGTGATTGGTGGCCGCCAATATCGGCACCATATTGAGAATCCAGGCCTTTCTGCTTAGGCTGGGGCAGTCCATGGGGCAGAGAGAAGGTGGAACCAGAATTTATGTGGTTAGTCATCATATTCAGATCAGTAACAGGATTTCAAAATGGATCATAAGAAGTTGCCTCCACTGGGTCAGACCAGAGGTCCATCGCGCCCAGCAGTCCGCTCCCGCGGCGGCCCATCAGGTCCATGACCTGTAAGGTGATCCTTGTCTAAATCATTTAATCCCCCTTGTCCTTCTATCTAAACCCTATCATAACCTATCTGATAGGGCTCAGAGAACATGCGGTGGCCAGTACTTGCATATACTGCCGGATTCTCTAAACGGCATGTGATGGCACCATTTAGAGAATCACACCTCTGGCAAAGATGGGCACCAGAAATGTAGCAGAGCTGTGTGGTTATTCTCTAAGGATGTAAAGATATTCTCTAAAATGGGGTGGTAAGCCTCAGAATGTGGAGTCATATAATTCGGGTTCTGTCGTGAAAATCTTTTCACTTGCTCCTGCTCACGTCACCGACTTCCATCCCCCTCCGTACACTCACTACTTTTCTTGTTTTGAATCTCTTTATTAAATACATTTTTTTCAAAAAAAATTTCTCTAAAAAAAAGGCAGATTCTTCAGTTTTGTGTTTCTGCCTCTACCTGGCTAAATATCACAATCCACTGATTTTCATTCACAATCCTGGTTCACCAAATAGATTATTTCAATAAGGCATTATGTCAAGCCTAATTAACCATATTGCATACAGTTATTACTCCCAAATCTTCCACGTTCATATACTCTATATTCTACAAAAGCACTTGATTTTCATGCCAGACAATGAAGTAGATCACGAGAGGAAGCTGGAGTCAGCTGAAACCTATTTCTTTATGTGGTCTTTTCTCCGAGTTTGAGAACTGATCAGCTTATATGGAACAACAAACTAGTCTTTAAGGCCTGAATTCTCGAACCATCACCGATTTTCTAGGTGCCAGTAGGCACCCATACCGCCATTAAAAATGACGTTTGGACGGCATACTAGTGCCTATAAAATCGGCATCAGAATTACACCTACATAGGCGCCAAAATGGGCATGGCCTACACCGGACGTGGCATTAGGCAGCCTTAAGCACCTAGGTAGGCATGATTCACATGAAGGTAGGCGCCGGAAACGTAGGCCCAGAAAACCCTGGCCGACTTTTCCGGCACCTATCTTGCGTTTGCCTGATTGACCCGTGATCAGCGGCCACTTTTAAGGTGACCACCAATATCGGCGCCAGTTCGAGACTCCAGGCCTAAGTTTAGAACCCGCTTCCCACACACTATTTTCTGTTAAAGGCAGTTCCTTTTAAGCAGGGAGACCCAGCAGAATTCTACATTTATCTGGCCTCAGTTAAAGCTCTCTGAATTCCATACTGCCACAAAGACTCTGTCTATGTAAGATTTATGTGAATCGTTTATTTTAAAAAACATAATTTTAATAACTCATAGAAAATTATTTATAGGTCCAAGCTAAACCTTTTACATGACAACCTGTAGGGTTGAATCATGTTCTAAATGTTTTAAAGAGGTATTTATACTGCAGCTAAAAGGAGCAAGGGGATAGAAAAATTAGTTTCTTACACGGTCGGATGTTTCTCAAGGGAACAGTGAGAAACTCTTTAAACAAATCTGTTTATTACAATTATAAATATGCATTGCAGAGTCCGACTAGGGTGCCGCAGAAAAATTGTCGAAAATAACTTGTGAGGCAGTAAAGAGAGAGACAGAAAGCGAGGGCAGTTAAAGACCAGATGGCCAGCCCAATTTGCCAATCTATCATCAAAACTAATCGCCACTATCCTTTACGCTCCCTTAGAGGTCTTTGTGCTTGCCCCATGCTTTCCTGAATTCAGATCAGCCGTGATGTCAGCCACCTCTTCTGAGAGAGCGTTCACACAAGAATGGGCAGCCTGACCGTTTTTTTGTGCCATGTTATTTCAGGGGATTTTTGTGTTGTTAGGTTTTCTACGGCCATTTTGTCCATTTCTGAAAATACCATGCAGTGTTTGGAAATGATGAAGTCGAAGCACAGTTTCTGGGATTAAAGCTGCTGCACAACCAGTGGTGTAGTAATGGGGGAGTGGAGGGGGGGGGGGGACGAATGTGCCATCTTACTCAGGGTGCTGGCACCCTTTCCCACTCTGTGCTCCCCTCGCTCCCCCTTCCTTTCTGTCTCTACATCCTCTCACCTGCCTCTTCTTCGAATACCTATAATGTTTTTGTAACTTTACTGTGAATGTCAACTGGAACCCGTTCTGAGCTCCCGGGAGAACGGGATAGAAATCTAAATAAATAAATGATATGCGGGATATAAATGATTTAAACAAATATAGAAATTTGTCTTCCAAAATAAGCAAAATTTGGGTTTATAAATGCAGATTTTTTTTTCTCTTCAGCTAAACAGGAGTGTCAAACTTTGCCACTAATTCCTTTCACTTTTGAATGGATGGGCCAGCATAGTATAATGCTGATCTCGAGTCACCTGTGGCTCTTTGATTCATTAATCGAACACAGGCTGCAGTGGGGGAGAGATTGGGTGATTTAAATATCTGAAAGCAGAACTCGGCTCCTGCTGGAGAATATTCTCTTCAATAAATCACCCTAAACTCTGTGAAGCGTAGCCTGTGATAATTTATTTGCTCAAATCCCTGAATTAAAACAGAATCTGCAGTGTGGTTCTTTCAAATGGGTAAAAGCCTGCAACTGAGCAACTTGCCAGAATGGCCTTCAGGAAGCTTAGCTTGCAGTATAGAAGATACACTCAACTTGTATCTCTTCATAATCAGTAATTAATCATTCAAAACCAATGGAATAAAAATATATGACGTGTAAAATAACAGACTAATTTACTGTTCAGCTTGTATGTACCTTTCAAGTAGGTTAACTTAATTTACTGTGAGAGGGAATTACTCTTTGAAAGGAGGATGATTTATTTTTCCACTGAAATTCATAAAAACCAGAGTTAGCAAAAAACTGTAACCATAATACATCCAACGTATAATCACCTGACAAAATCATTTTCTGCCTTGTATGGGAAAATGAGATGAGATGTCCAGTCTTAGCTCAAGATAGGCAGAGCTTCTAGAGAAATAGGATTATAATCTCAAATTGAAGCATATTTGATTAACCTTCTTTAAGAGGGTGGTGAGAACACGTGATGAAGCAGAAACTAAAGTAATATGCAAGAAGGGGAAACATATCCAGTGAATGAACTGGAATTAAGTCAGTGTTTTCTAATTTTAAACCAAATAGCTAGAGAGAATATACTCACTTTTTCAACATGTGTAGGATGATACGTGTATATGTCCCTATGGAAACTGAAATGAGGCTTTCATCCTATGCTTTGAATATGTGGACAAGGTCATATTTAATTGGCATTAAGCTCAGGCCTTCTCATTAGTAAATCAAGGAGACTCACAGTCAGGCCCAGCAAACAATCCCCTAGTCTTATTATCACATTTACCAACTTGTGTTAACATGTGCTGATATGCTTTAGTGCATATTACTTCATGTTATTTGCATAACATCATAATATATGATGGCAGACAGAAACCAAAATGGACCATTTAGTCTGCCCAGAAACATTGAGAGTTGTAACAGTCTTCTGGAGGCCACTTCCTCCTATACCTTTGTTAAGGGTTGTAAATTAGCTACCTCTTCTAGCCTTTGACCTGACCCTGCTAATCTATGGTCAGAAACCTGTATGAGTTAAAAACATGGAAACATGATGGCAGATAAAGGCCAAATGGCCCAACCGCAGCATCCACTATCTCTTCCTCTCTTTAAGAGATCCCACATGGCCGTCCCACACTTTCTTGAATTCAGATACAGTCTTCATCTCCACCATCAAGATGATAAAGGGGTTGGAACTCCTATTGTATGAGGAAAGACTAAAAAAGGTTAGGGCTCTTCAGCTTAGAAAAGAGAGGGCTGAGGGGTGATATGATTGAATTCTACAGAATCCTGAGTGAAGTAGAATGGGTACAAGTGGATCGCACCATCAAAAATTACAAAGACTAGGGGACACTCGATGAAGTTATAGGAAAATACTTTTAAAACCAATAAGAAGAAATATTTTTTTTCACTTGGAGAATAATTAAGCTCTGGAACGCATTGCCAGAGGTTGTGGTAAGAGTGGATAGTGTAGCTATTTTTAAGAAAGGTTTGGACAATTTCCTGGAGGAAAAGTCCATAATCTGTTATTGAGAAAGACATAGGGGAAGCTACTGCTTGCCCTGGATCGGTAGCATGGAATGTTGTTACTCTTTGGGATTCCGGAATCTTGCTGTTCTTTAGGATTCTGAATGGAATGTTGTTACTCCGTGGGTTTTGACAAGGTACTAGGGACTTGGACTGGCCACTGTGAGAACAGTCTACTGAGCTTGATAGACCATTGGTCTGACCCAGTAAGACTATTCTTATGTTCTTATTGTTATGTATTTCAAACCTATCACCTCTTAACTTCATCCTATACTCTCTCCTTCTGGAGTTTTCTTTCATTTGGAAAAGACTCATCTCCAGTATATTTAAACGTCTCTATCATATCCCCTCTCTCCTGTCTTTCTTACAGAGTGTTAGAATGAAATAATTCTTCCTATGTTATATAGTATATTATGAGATCACTGGAGATACATTTATAAATAACAAAATGATGGATTAGATATTAATATAAATTTTAATTTTAAATTTTGTGATGGGTCCTCAGTTTACACAGCTCGACTATCAGGCCAGCTGTAACATCGAGCTGAGGGTTGTGTTAACCCAAACGGTTTCTTCAAGCATGAAACATCCCTGGACCCAATTTAATAGTGAATAAAGTGCAAAATCACACAACCAAAATTAAATCACCATTCATCTCTCTAATATACCACTGTGCAACTGTATTATTGCTACAAAAATCCAAAAATCAATTTGACATTCAAAAGTCTTCTTCTAGTATCCAAAGTTAATGAGTGAAACAGTTCATAAAGTCAAGAAAACAGGTACTTATCCTTGCAACGCGAGGGCATCAAGTGAGACACACTCAGTCCGTCGTTCTTGCTGCAATATTGCAGCTCCGTTTCGGAGGATCACTCTTTTCTCTGGAGCAGTAGCACTGAACTGGTGGGAGTGAAGAGGAGAGCAAACTCAGCCAAAAGGCAGTAGAAACTCAAATGAAAAATGGTGCTGCAAGTTCAATTTATTGATGTACTCTACGATCATATTGAAATGTGGCCCTCTTTTGCCATGTTTATGTTGTGTGATTGTTTTATTGAAGAAGTAAGGGGTGATCGTGAATTCCCGCATTGTAGTCCTCAATGGTTACAGTGATGTTTCTCAAAGTGCATACTAATTTTCTGTACCTGAATATAACTCAACTAGAGCTACCGATGGAAAAGAACGGACGAAATCCAAATAAATAATGGCATGTGAGCTATTAAAAGGCTGGTCCCATAACATAACCACTATTATCATAGTTTTTAAACTTTTCTTGACACATATTAATCCAATAAAACATTAATCAGCTAATGATAACATTTTAGTCACAGAAGGGCTCAGCTACATTTATAATTAATGCATTTATATTTAAATGACTCAAACTTGTTAGCATTGCAATTAGAGTGAATTAAGACGCTAGAATTATCTATCAACAGATTTTTGCAGTGAAATAATTTGACAAAGAGAAAGTCTGACTTTCCCCAGCGGTGCTACAATTTGATCTTTACCAATTGACATGAAATAATCACATCATAAACTTCAGGAAATTCTAATTAACATTTGTATAAAAAAACAAAAGTTTAAGGTAATATTGAATCTAGAAGGCAGGAGAATGGTTTTACGCATCAACTTGTGCTTGAGTTCCTCTATAGTTTGTCAATTAATTATAGAAATTCACAAAAGGTAATAAATGGCCTTAGCACACCCTAATGAGGGTCGTTCCCACGCAGTAAGACCATTTTTACCATGGCCATAAAAATCTCTGATTTTTGTGTTTATTTCATTAATGGCTTTGGGCTAATTTTGCCATTACTGTATGGTCTTTTTTTATTTTAATTTTTTTAAATTATCGTGGGAGATCTTACACCAGTATGTAATAGGGAAGCAAAAGCTCTCCTGTTATCCATACGCTAACCAGTTAGTCTGTTGTAATGTAGATGCGCCAATGGTTAGCACTTCCTGTCCCTGAAATGCTCCCTCAAAAGAAAACAAAAAAATATTTAGCATGCTGTTAGAACGTGAAGATGCAAAAAATAGCACACATTTCGTGTTAGGTGAGCATCAACACCTAACACATCTTAATAAAAATGCCCTTTAATTTTCCATTGCCTCCGGTCCAGACTTGGGGCAGGATTAATAAAAGAGTGTTAACCTATTAATGGAAACTATGGCCCTCTTTTTCTAAGCCATGGCACAGGTTTCTACCGCAGCCTGGGACGCTAAATGCCTCGATACTGCTCCAACGCTCATAAAGTCAGCTGGCTGTAAATTTATGTTTTAATGTTCTTGAACAACATAACTTAACGAATGCTGAACGATGAAGAACACATGTTACTGTTCCGTAGGAGACAGTGCTGTTCTGTATTGAAATGACAAAGAGAACCAAAAGAGGAAAAACTTCAGATGCAATGTACCTTGATGAAGGTTCTTTATTTATTTCAGGAAAATGATAAATGCAATCTGTAGAGACCTCATACATTGTTCAACTCCTCATCCACAAATTGAAATCTCTTGTCTCAAAGACAGCTCAATTTTGCTCATAAAATACAAGGAAAAGGAACCAACACGGTCCGTGTTTCGATAACAATACCTTCCTTAGGGGGTCCCTGAACAAGGATGTGTTGGACAAATATAAAAATGCAACCGCCTGTGTTGTGGTGAATGTCGTCTCACCTTAAATTCAGAAACAAAGTATTGAAATGATATCACCTCCCTTTGAAGAGCTCTCAAGAGCGTTACCATTTAGCTTGGATGAAACGCATCTACGACTCAAGTCAAACAGCCTCTGAAATAAATTTGCACCATTGAGAAGTGCCATTTCTTGTGGATTTACAAACCCTGCAGAAATATTCTTCACCCCAAACCTTTAAATTCTGCTTTTCCCCGTGCTCCCACCAAAATAAGCTCCACCCACCTGAGCATGTTCATTCGATTGTATTGACTTGGACAGTTGACCTTTAATGAACACAAATTAGAATCAAACTATTAAAAGTAGAAGTGATTATGAAATAATTAAAGTATCCATTCAATGACTGGATAATCAAGTCAGGTGTAAGAGAACAGTGAAACAATTCTTTAAATGTTGCAGTAAGTCACTTTTAATACATCCAGTCATTTATCAATTATTTTACTTGGAAGAAAAAGGGCAATTGCAAACTCTTGTCTACCAAAACAGCACAGTGGAAATGATGAACTGGAATAACTAATTAATCACCTAGTGAAATGAGTGGATAATCTTATGGTACTTTCAACCCCACCCCATCCCATGCCTAAGCCATCTTTTCTTCCACCACCCTTTCCAGACAATAATGTAATAACGTTAAAATAAGTGGGGCTTATTTTTGGGGGAGGGCTTATATTATGAGCATCTTGAAAAGTCATGCTAGGGCTTATTTTCTGGTTAGGTCTTATTTGGGGGGGGAAATAGTATTAACATTTAAGGTCTTTGTCTATAAACTACCGGTATTTAAATATTTTGAAAGAGAATGAAGAGTCAACCAAACCACTAAGAGGAACACACATCAGGAAAAAGGCATGACAATGAGCCAGGCAGAACCAGCTTGGTAGTCAATGTTGCTAAATAATAGCGCACTCAATACAGCCAGTATAGGGTCTTCATCATCCAGGTGGTTCAAAGCCTATTATATCCTACATCCAACTGAAGAGGAAGCTTAGAGGGGGTGAGTCAACAGGCTTTGAACATGCACAGATGCTCAAGGCCCACTGGTGACTGCATTGAGTCTTTAGAGATGTTGACTGCTGTGTCAGTTTTGCCCTCCAAATTACGATGCCCTAACGGGGGTAGGGAAAGGAAGGGAAGGGAAGATTCTGGAAATCTTAGAGGATAGGTAATGGAAGGGGAGATGTTGGATATCTTGAAAGGCAGAGAAGGGGACAGCTTGGACAATTGGGGGGGATAGAGAAGGAGCGATGCTACACACTTGAGAAGGGTAAGGAAGGAGAGAGACTAGACACCTGCAAAGAGGATGGTGAAGGGGAAATGTGTATATGATGAGGAGCCTGGGGAAGGGGGAGGAATAGGTACATGGCTGAAGGTTTGCCTCGGACAACAGTGAATTATTAAAAGATTTTCCTATGAAAAATATGACTTTCTGTTGGTCACATTAGGTATGGGGGCAATTCTATAACTTGGCACCAACAGCTAAGCATGCTGATACCACATACTGACTACCAGCTCTATAATGGCATTTGCGTACCAAAATTGCATTGTAGAATACTAGCATAAACCTGACCTGATGCACCTACATGTAGATGTGACCCTTCACACCAGGTGGGATCTAAGTGTGAAACTTCAAGCATTCTGTAAGTCGTGCACATATGTTGGACACATGCCCACGCCCTTCCCATGCTCATATACTTACCCCTCCCAATTTGCGGTTTTAACACTCGCAATTTCAATTATTCGCGATTTCCTAAAACCGGAATCACCCCCGCCTCCCGGGACCTTACCTGGTGG
This sequence comes from Geotrypetes seraphini, assembly GCF_902459505.1. Lineage (NCBI taxonomy): Eukaryota > Metazoa > Chordata > Amphibia > Gymnophiona > Dermophiidae > Geotrypetes > Geotrypetes seraphini. Next base: position 3,275,088 of record NC_047102.1, read on the forward strand.
TCTAGCGGTCTTTTAGGACAGGAGTGATCTTCCTATGCTCCTGCCCCGAGCAGATCACTCATCCAAAATGGCTGCCGTGAGGTCCCATCGCAGCCATTTTGAATGAGTGATTTTCTATAAACAGAGCACCATTTATAGAATAACACTCCATGTGGATTTTTTTTTAGCCTTTTACTGAATTTAGCCCATAGTCATTAAGCAAAAATATTCCACAAAAGCAGGCTATTGACAAAATTTGCAAGACTCTCCTTTATAAAAAGGAATATTTAGGAATTTCAACCAAGTTCAGAAATAGAATTACTGAAAATTATTTTTTCTTTGATGCTACTTACTGCAAACAGATAAAGGTTAGAGCAATGGGAGCTTCCATAGCCCCAGACATCATCAATTCATATGTCACCAGCTTCGAAGATAAATTGCTCAAGAGCATTCCCTTTAGTCATAATGTGAAGTTATGAAAACATTATATGACATTCTTATTATTTGGAAGGGAGAGGAAGAAAAACTAAAAGAATTTCATGAATGGCTTAATGAAAAAGATAAGAATTTACCATTTGAAATGAATTATGACAAGAGAATAGTATATCTAAATGTGGGGAGAGTGTGGCGCAGCGGTTAAAGCTACAGCCTCAGCACCCTGAGGTTGTGGGTTCAAATCCACACTGCTCCTTGTGACCCTGGGCAAGTCACTTAATCCCCACCATTGACCCAGGTACATTACATAGAGTATGAGCCCACTGGGACAGATGGAAAAATGATTGAGTACCTGAATAAATTCATGTAAACCATTCTGAGCTCCCCTGGGAGAACGGTATAGAAAATGGAATAAATAAATAGTGCGAAGACTTTCAATCTCTGGAAACCAGAGCTGAGAAGGTGACGTCATAATGCCTCATTCCACCAATAAGAGCCAACCTCATCAGTGACGTCACAATGGCTTGATTCTCCTAGACTTGGCTCACTTTTACTACATTTTGATTCCTAGATTGGCGCAGTGGTTAAAGCTACAGCCTCAGCACCCTGAGGTTGTGGGTTCAAATCCACGCTGCTCCTTGTGACCCTGGGCAAGTCACTTAATCCCCACCATTGACCCAGGTACATTACATAGAGTATGAGCCCACTGGGACAGATGGAAAAATGCTTGAGTACCTGAATAAATTCATGTAAACCGTTCTGAGGAGAACGGTATAGAAAATTAAATAAATAAATTTTCTAACAAAAGAGGAGAAAGAGTTTTTACACATTCATCTATCAAAAGCTGACAGACAGGAGCAAATTGTTAAGTTTTTAAAATAGATCTCTTTAAAAAATACCATCCTGTCAGCCAATTAGTTAAGGTTTAGAGGAAATTAATTAGCAATCAAATGTAATGACTAAAATTCCTCCAGAAGGGACGTCTAATTCAGTGCTTGGAAAGGGGTTTGAGGGGCAAGAACGTCAGATAAAGTCTCTTCAAATGTAATTTAAAAAAAGAGTTCACGGAAGAAACACTAGAGAAACCGAATATTGATCGTTTTTCTGGGGAAATATTTACACTTGCTTACATGGGGGGAAATTTTTGAAAGACCTTTTTTTTTTAGTCTCATTGGCTTTATCTTAAAATAATAGTAGAAAACAATTTGAAACCAATTGGTTATTTTAGGCAGGGAGCAGTTGCTATACTATGCAGACTAATTCCCCAGCTTTTATTGATCGAATATTGATTCCCTATGAGCCACCAAGATCTTTACGATCCATAACCCAATCCAATCTAAATATCCCTTCCTTAAAAATAATTGGTACACGTCGAACCTCTATTTTCTCAGTAACAGCTCCTACGATTTGGAATGCTCTTCCGCTTTATCTAAAAACAGAAAATAATTTAAAAACGTTTAAAAGTAGCTTAAAATGTTTCCTTTTTAAAGATGCTTTTAATTGAAGTTGTTATTTCATTATTTTTATCTTTTTTTTCCTCTTCTTCACCTTTTTTCTCTTTTCTCGCCTTCTTTTCTCTCCATCAAATCCTGCCCTTTTGTTTTTTCCCCTTAATGTTTCTCTCATTTACTATAATTATTGTATTTCCTACCTTTTCCCTTCATGTATCGTTTGTTAGTGCGTCCTTATATAACCTAGTACGTGTGGTAGTTCATCTAATAATTTTGTATTTTCATTTTTTTTAAAGTTTGTTTTAATGATTTCTGTTTGTTGCAATGTTATTTTATCTAGTGCTTTGTACAACGCTTTGCAGAATCGATAAAGCGTTTAATCAAGAAACTAATTAAACAATAAACAATAAACAATATACAGACATCTGAGGGTGAGCCGACGGGGTCACGAGGAGCACGTTGACGCTCTTGTTGCTCACAGCGGCAGTGAACAACTAGAGGTTTGGGGGAAGGGAAGGGGGCACGTTCATGGCAGGGAGAATCGGGGGAAGGGGAGCAGAGATGAGGGCCGGGAGGGGCACCACCACCCGGGGTGCCTTTTACCCTCACTACGCCACTGAGGGCTCCTTTTACTAAGCTGCATTAGAGCATTAACGCACTGAATAGCGTGCGCTACTATGCCCCCCGCGCTAGATGCTAACGCCAGCATTGATCTGGCGTTAGTTCCAGTCACGTAGCACAGGGTTAGCGCATGGTAATCTGCTGCGTGTGCTAAAAACGCTAGCGCACCCTAGTAAAAGGAGCCCTGAATGTAGCATTGTGTCCATCAAGATTACCGTATGTGGAGAAAGCAATGCTGCCCACATGTTAAAAACATAAAATGTATTATTTAATGCTGGGGTGGGTCGGGGGGGGGTAGAGATTGGGTGTGTTTTGCACTAATCAGTTTGCATTGTTATGCATTAATTAGCATGTGGTTAGCACATGGGCTCATGGGCTAATGAGAAATTTAGCACTTGACCATTAAAATCGGCCATTTATGGCCTTAGGGTTAACAAATTTAACTCCCAAGTCATGTCCCATGCTGCCTCAGCATAACCCCAGTTCCACCTTCCTTAACCTGTTGGGACTACGTCAGGAGGGCGCGGTTGCAAAGCGATGATGCCACATGCACGTGTGTGATGTCACCACACTGCATTCGCACGTGCAGAAGCCCTCCCGACGCGGATAAAGTGCCGTAGTGCATGGGAACGAGCTACATAATGACTTTTTACTGTAGTTTGCTAAAAAGGCCCCTAAGTATGGTGACTCCCATGGTTGACTCGTTTAAGCAGCATCTTCCCGTCTATAGGCTTGATGAGAAGAATTTGGGTTCTGGGACTTGAGCCCAGGCTTTAAGCATGACAGGATGCAGTGCTGCCCATAAGGCCAGCTTGAAGTATAATGCTCTGTTCAAGTGATTGATCGACAAGTATTGGCGCTGTCAGTATGTGTGACAAAGTGAATGATATGTTAGAAGTCCCAGGAGAAAACTGGGCGACCGCACAGCTGGGTCTATCTGGAAGGCTGCAATAAGTGGATTAACCAGCAGCTGGGTATCTTTGGCAAGCTGCAAGCATGCTAACACGTGGGGGGTTGGTAGACCAAGAAATTTCAAATGTTCGCTTTATTTATTTTCCCCTGTTGCATGTGGGGGAGGGGGGTTCTTTCGCTCTTCAGGCAATATTATCAACAGTGTGCTTTATTGCTCAAAACGAGAATCCTATCACAAAGTTATTCAATAGTGTGTCTATTGATAGATAGTTTTGTTGAGCAACTGTAAACACCATTGATGACACAGGGATATAACTAAATTATAACTAAATTACATTACATTACATTACATCTTCTGGTTAAAATCAACAAGAACTGACATGTCATTTCCAACAAATGTTTATCCCTAATAATGTTTAAATACCCTAGGGCAGTGGCTCTTGAACGTGTCCTAGGGGACCCCCAGCCAGTCAAGTTTTCAAGATATCCCTATCAGCACCTATCAATAGTTCTAATATTATATATAAATATCATAAAACTGAAAAAGCTAATATAATAATATAATACATCATTTATTAATGTAGAAAAGATTCAAAAATTGATTATGTAACTTATCATATTACAAACATACATTAATCAAACAGACCGAGCCCTCCAGTTCATTCAACTCAATTAAAATAGATCTGCTTTATTCGTATATTCGCTCTCTCAGATAAAATGATGAAGAAACTTAGCTTCCTTGTACCTTGTTCCAAGTCCCAGTTTATGGTAGGTCTATGCCAGCATTGAGCCTCAAGGATCCCATATTTAATGGCTGCCCTCACCCTGGTCCGGTCTCTATGACAATGCAATCACTGTGCCAAGAAAGATCCCTCTATTCTCAGATTAAAGCTAAACTGAACACCATCTCCTAATGCAGAGCTTTATATAGTTGCAGGCATAAAATCCAGGAAAAATACATACAAGACCAACTGGACCAGAAGACTTCGAAGTGTGACCCCTATTGTGTTGCAAAGTTTGGCCCCTATTGTGTTCATCAATGTCAAAATCAAATGCATAAAAATGCACCTTGATGTTTACAAGTGGAGATATTATTTTAATTTTAATATTGTAGATTTCTATTGCTTAGTCTCATTTTAAAGTCCTAGTCATTTTTTTTTCCAGAAAATAATAAAATGAACTGTGAAATTACTACCAAAGAAGTTTTAAGAGCCTTAACGTTTGAAGCTGAGAGAAACAAAAGACACATTTTCCATTCTGATGTTGTACAATGAACATGTCCCAAGCAGTTCTGCAATGAAGCAGAAAATGGAAGTTACAAAGGCATGCAATTGTGCTATCAAATTCTAATTGTTTCCATAGAGACTTAAGGCAGTAACAAATACACTCAGAAATACCATGGCTCTACGTTGGAAATTATCTCCTAAATGAAATTTTATTTGCTTTCTGGTATACTTTAATTCTAGGTGTCGGTGCAATTAACACGGTTTCCTTGAAGAGATTGCTTGAAGAGATGCGATCTATTTTCATAATCACTGCTCTGAAATGCTTCCCAACACAATACAGTTTTAAATCAGATGAAAATAGACAATCTGATTTGCCTTAGTGAAACAGAATTTTATCATTTTGTTTCTATTTTCTAAGAAAGGAAAATATGTGCTTTGTCCTACCAACCAACAGTTATTGTTTCCTAGTGTAAGATTTTTTGGCCACCAATTTTCAAAGTTGGTGGCCGAAATATAAACAACTTGCACTATGCAGATGATACAACGCTCATCACCAGCAGCAAAGAAAACGTGCTGTATCTACTAAGAAAAGTCAAACTTGAAAGTTCTAACATGGGATTAGACCTGAACATAAACAAGACGAAGATCATGAACATGGAAAATGATAAAGATTTTGAGCTTGAAGGCGATAGAATAGAAGTTGTAAAAATATTTCAATCTCCTGGGCTCTTTTGTAAACAAAGAAGCAACTAGCAAGGAGGAAATACTCCGCAGAGTAGCACTTGGTCGCTTTTCAATGAAGGCTCTCAACAAAGTATTCAAAGGCAAGGAAATAACACTCCAAATGAAGATCCGACTCGTCCACGCACTCATTTTCTCAGTGGTCAGTTACAGTTGCAAAAGCTGGACGCTACGGAAACAAGACAGAAAGAAGATTGACTCATTTGAGCTTTGGTGCTGGAGAAGGATTTACGTAGGCGTGCCATGGACCGCCAGAAGAACTAGCAAATCAATTCTGGAAGAGATCAAACTGGCTATGTCACTCGAAGCCCAAATGATGAAGTTACGACTGTCTTATTCTGGTCACACCGTCAGAAGAGAGAGATCACTGGAGAAGGACATCGTGTTTGGGAAGATTGAAAGAACTAGGTGAAGGGGGTGACCTGCAATCAGATGGCTGGACACATTGAAAACAACCATGGGGTTGACGCTGGAGGACCTTTCCGGACTAGCACAAAACCAATTTCTTTTTAGATCCGTAATTCATCAAGTCGCTATGACTCAAGCACGAGTCGATGGCAGCTTAATAACAACAAGTATAAGATTTTAGATTTTAAAAAAAACCTTTTGTGAAAAGACCAAATAGTTATACAAGGAATGTACCGAAAGTATTGCAAAAGTGGGCATAGCCTTCTTATTAACTGACATAGGTTGTTCATATTGCACATTTTGGTAGAGTAACTCTTCCTCAATACAAAGGTACTACTCAACTTAATCTCCATCACAAGCGATGCATTTGCGCGATCGTTGAACCCAACCCTCGAATCCTCTTTGACAAAATCTGGGTGTGTACTCTCATACCCACTTTTTTACACCTACTTTCACCTCGTCTGTGTCATGCTCTTGTCAATGGTGTCATTTCTGTAAACATTCCTTACCTTCTGTGGATGTCGGACAGCCTGCACCCTCCCTTTGTCAAGAACTCAATGACGGCAAATTGCTTTTGCTTGGAACCCATTATTCACCTGCAATGAAGAAACAGATTCTGAAACACCTATATAGAGGACGAGTTACTCTACCAACATGTGCGATTTGAAAACACATCACTCCCAGCCTTTAAATCAAATTTGAAAACATTCCTGTTCAAAGATGCTTTTGATTTATGATTGTCCTTGCAAGGACGCTGCTATTACTTTCTACCGGCACTACTAGTATCCCTTTTCCCTCATTTTTTCCCTCCCCTTCTTTACTTTTTAAAATTGTAGTTCTTCTCTTTTTTCCCTTTGTTCCAGTTTAGTTCGTGATTTTGTATTTATTTATAAGCATATGTTTTATTTTATAATTTTTCTTTGTTTCCCCTTCTGTTTTTAATAAGTAAGCCGCCTTAAAGTCTGATTTGGCGGGATATTAAATTTTTAATAAACTTGAAACGTGACCTGTCATTCGCATTACTTTCAGTAAGCTACAGCATACGCTAGTTTAAGTTTAAAGATATCCAGGAAACCATTTAACTGTCCTCAAAAACAGAAACACAAAAGATGAGAAAGGTGTTCCTTTGTATTGGCACGTCTTTCCATAATCTATGAAGGCAGCAAGAAGTAAGCCCATGTGACTGTTACTGAGCTTGATATAAACTCAATAGGCATTTGAAAAGTGTGAGCACAAATTCGGTTTGTTGACGTTGCCATCAACTGTTTTGACATGGTGTGGCCTGAACGCGCCCTGCTTACCAACCTAATAAGAAACCAGCGCCCAGGGCATTTGATAGCGCTGAAAAGAATCCTCATTTTATACTGCCGTTTTTCTTAGCAGGAATTTCCTTTCAACCTGAAGGTGACTGCATCGCATAACTTAATTCAATGGCAAAAATATGCTACGGGAAAGAGTTGACTTTCTCCAAGACAGGTTGGTTCGTCTTAGTTAGGAAGTGAAATCAATGAGAATTGAAAGTGGTCCAAAGAACCTCAATGTAATCGTGCCTGGATACTCCTGCATCCAAATGAAACAACTAAGAATCAAACCTATCCTATAAACCTGAACGGCTGCACCAGTTAACACAATTAAGAGCAGCAGTATGTTAGTAAAGCTGCTGTGGAGATAAATAGTTTCTATTAGCTTTCTCATTAGCTTTCACTAGGATTATTTCTTTAGCTATGAGCCATTTATCTCAGTTTCTGCTTTTCCTATTTACTACTGCATTAAGTTCTGGATTTTTTTTTTTCTGGAATCTTCTTCCCTCAGTGCTCATTTCCCAGGAGCCTCTCTGTTTCATTAAGTGCCACAAGCTTGTCTGTAGAAAAAAAAAAAAAGACAAATTCAAAGCAGCTAAGCAGCAGTTTTGCTGATTTTAAAACAATTTTGTACGTCAAGGGATTGTGCGGATGTGGTAGACATTCTGTAAAAAGCTTTGTAGCAGCAGTCCATTTCACTGTTCATACAGGGAAAAATAATTGATTTGCGAAGTAATCAAGCTTAACAAAGCTCTTGACAGCACCCCCTGTGCTACTAGAAGAGTTTAAATGATGGAGTGTCCCAGCCAGATACTAGAAGAGAAATGAGGAGGGGAGGGGGTGGGGTGGGGAGGAGAATGAATTTGGAATGCAGTATGATTGTCAGTAGAACTCTGAAAGGATCATTAATGGCATCATCACCTCTGAGACCAAATAGTTTTCGGTGGCAATCCTATAGTGTTGTGTCAAAATAGACACCCCCACAATGAGGGGGTAACAAATACATAGTACCAGTTTATTGTTTATTGTTTATTCAGATTTTTTATTAAACGCTTTATCGATACTACAAAGCGTTGTACAAGGTTTAAAATAACATTTAAACAAATTTAACAATTAAGACATATCTTTATATAAAAAATTACTAGACTGACGGCAATTACATACAGGGTAATTACGGACCTGAAGGCCCCTAGACACAAAAAGGAAGGGGGGGAGAAATACAATTGATGCAGTTATATAATGGTGTTGAGGTAAGCCAAATCATAGAATACTACCACAAAGCGTCCATGGCGTGCTGATATCTACTGGGTCAACTGCCCACCCCGGTACACCGGAAAATGCGTGCATGACAAACGTGCGTCATCAAATGTGTGCTGACAAACGCACGTGACATATGCATGCAGAGTGGTGTAGAACGAGTACAAAGGGATCAAATTTTTTACTGCATCAAGAGTTACAAAGACTAGGGGGGCACTCGATGAAGTTACAGAGTAATACTTTTAAAACCAATAGGAGGAAATATTTTTTCTCTCTCAGAGGATAGTTAAGTTCTGGAACGTGTTGCCAGAGGATGTGGTAAGAGTGGTTAGTGTGGTTGGTTTTAAGAAAAGGTTTGGACAAGTTCCTGGAGGAAAAGTCCATAAACTGCTGTTGAGACAGACATGGGAGAAGCCACTGCTTGCCCTGGAATTCTGCTACTATTTGGATCTTTGCCAGGTACTTGTGACTTGGATCGGCCTCTGTGAAGATAGGCTGATGAATGAATGGACCATTGGTCTGACCCAGTAAGGCTATTCTTATGTTCTTATGTGCCCACCACCTCCGCTGAGAGGCTGTTCCATGAATTCATCACAATTTCCATAAAGAAGTAGTTGTTAGCACCATCTAGATATGGGAGAAACACAATCAACATTCCAGTACCAGGCTAGAATAGCTTCCGTTTCTACTACAGTACATAAAGCTTAAAACAAAATAAATTAAAAATTATCCACCTGGAAAATCCATTAGCAGTTCTTTATGAATGGATCCTCCAAGGATTCTCCGAGTGGCACAATTTAATGTTTCAGTTTCCCTCTTTCTCCGTTGTATTTCGGTGTGCAAATGTGAAATGTAAACAAAGACACACAACACAACAGGGGCTATAGGTTGAGTACAAAAAAATAAAGCCCTCGGCAACGTTAGGCCTAAAAAATATTTATCTTATAAATGAAAGGAAAGGGATTGAGGCTTGTATTTACAACCACACTCAAAGCTGTCTCCATACAGGTACTTCAAGCATCAGTGGAGGATTAAGTGACTTGCCCAGGGTCGCAAGGAGCAGCATGGGGTTTGAACCCACAACCTTAGGGTGTTGAGGCTGTAGCTCTAACCACTAGGTCACATTCTCCATAAACAGGAGTAAAATGGTGCGGTAGCTGTTAGTCCATTTTTAAAGCTAATGCTCATATGAGGTGAGTGACTGTGGAATCCTGTGAAATGCGTTGGTTCACTTTGCAGATCCCAGCCATGCTTTAAGTTGCAAACTGTCCCAAAGCATTTCACACATGGGAAAAACATTCAGCCTAAGGGGACCCTGCACGAGCTCATCTTCAAATATAGTATATATCATTCAATGCAAAAAAAAATGAGGGGTGCTATGTTGGCGAGACAAGCCAGATGCTTAAGACAAAAATCACTTTACTCCGACGGAATATTAATTGTCAGCTAGGTACAAAACCAAAACATTGCGTCGATGATTTTATAGTGAGAATATTAAAAGGAAATGTTAAGACAATCCAGGAACGTAGGACCTTTGTTATCAAAATGATGAAATACTTTGAACACCCACTAGACGGGACTTAAAGATCTGGATTTTTTTATTGCTTCAGCGAGACTACAAAGGGCTTAATTATATGAACGTTTTTTAGCTGGACTTCCTTGTACCTTACAGCGTGCCTTTTCACATGCAACTATCAGTTAATGTGTCCCCTGAAGAAGGCAGTCCATACCACCGAAACTTGGAGCCTTGTTGGGACCACAAGATTATCACACTGGAGTCGTAGGATTGTCATACCTAGATAAATAAAGCTTGTTTTGGTTTTGATTGGACATCTGTCTTGCCTTCTCTCAGTTTCAGTTTGCTTCATTCGGTAAGATAGTCTTCCTTTTGTTCTTTGGTTTTTGATTCCATTATAAACCATAAAATTATACTTCTTTGTCACCCTCCTATCACCCATCCATCTCTCCCTGTTTTTCACCCACCCAGCTCTCCCTACTTCTCATCTTACCTACCCCTTCTGTCTTCACTTACACATTCTGATTTTTGTCATTCCACCTTGTTTAAAGGCGACTATAAATTTAAAAAAACTTTAAACTATAAAACTATTTGCTCATTTCTGATCTGAAGAAGAATGAAAACCTTTGAAAATGAATCAAAAAATGTATTAAGTTAGTCCAATAAAAAAAAATATCTTGTTTTGTTTTATTTCTATATATTATCTTATAAACATGAACTCGTGTTGCTTGGAAATCTGGAAATGAATGTACACAGTCAATTTGCAGTTTGTTTTTAGTCTTGCTTCCTAAGGAGTTACTGGCTTAATAAGGTTGTGTTTGTGTTTGTCAGTGAGATTTGGCTTGTAATTTTCTTGTGTTCTCTGTACTGCCAACTCCTAGAATCTGTTCTTTTCATTTCCTGTAAATAGGCCTATTCAGATTAGATGAATTGAAATCTCAGGTAGGTCTGTGCACACTGTAATTTCATCAAGGTTTTTTAAAAAAACATTCTATTCTGTTCCATTCTATTCTGGCTTTTACAGCTCACTTTCTCTCCAAGGTGGATAACGGTGAAAGAGCCAGAGAACTCCGCGGGATGTTACGATGACATTTTGGAGGGAATTCAGTAAATGGTGCCAAAACGTAAGGAGCAAGAAAATTCAGCACCACGGCCTGGGTTCTATAAACGGCACTGTTGTTGGCGTCCGCTTCAAAAGCGTCCGCTGATCGTGCATCAGTCACACAATGGCGCTGTGTATAGAATCGTACCGTTGGCAGAGGTAGGCCAGGGTTTTCAAGGCCTACAATTCTGGCGCCAATTCCAGACACGCCTGGGTTTTTTTGGCACCAGTAGGTGCCTTGAAATTCATTTTAAAAGGTCTTTTAAACAGCGTTTTTTGTGCTTAACTTAGGCGCTGGTAGGCGCTTGTGTGTAAAGGGCCCTTTTTACAAAGCTGTGGTAGCAAGTCCCGGCATGCCAAATGTGACGCAGTCCATAGGAATTGAATGGGCTGCATTGGATTGGATTTATTAATTTGATTAATTGCTGTTGGCAATAGTATTAAGTGGTGTACAATGACATATATGAGGGTGAATCAAAAAATAAAGGCAATTGTCAAATTATGCGATAAATGGAACAGAGGTAGCGAATCGCCTCATTCACCTCAAGCCCCAACCAATCTGGTTTGAGAGCCTACTATATAAAGACAAACTGCAGACCTCATATGATGGCTGAAACGTCGGTTTCTACCTGACAAGACACAGCGAGGCCCAGAAACCTGCGAAACCCTGAGAGAACTTCCTCTATTCTTCTCCTAATCACGTCTTTTTATTTCTAGGGATACTATCTGGCCATTCAGTGAGTTAAATATTCCAATATTACCTATATATGTTTGAAAAAGAAACAGACAGGTTAAACATTTTTAATAATAGACTAATACAAAGATTGTAGAACTTGAAAATCTTGTTTGGTCTTATTTATACAAAATAAAGTTTATTTTGTTCATCATGGAGGCATGATTCATTGTAAGCATGTAAACTATTTGTAATAATCTGTATCTCATTTTAGTCTATTTTTACAGCCCTGAGAGGGTTTGGCTTTTATGAATAAATCATATTTTTTTTTTATCAATAAATGTAGATAAATGTGACCAAACACATTATAGATCACACTGGAATTATAGCTAGAGTCCTCGGCATTAGAAGAAAGCGTCACCATTTCAAGTAAACAAACGTTTATATTAACAGAGTCCCCTGCGCTTACACATTTACTTACGAGCAAAACATATAAGACAGATTGCAATTTTGTAAAAAGACAACGACAGTCATATTTAATTGTAAGATGTACCATATTCCCAAAGTGGAAGACTTTCAGCATTCTGGCTAAAGACCCCCCCCCCCAACAAAATCAAACACTGACTTCGCTGTTTAATTAGAGCTCCTGGGAAATAAGTGAGGAGGCAAAGGCTTAGATGGGCAAAACCTGTAGCAAGGTGGTAATATTAGAAATATCAATAAACAGTTGGCGCTTCCAAACACATCCTTCATTGCGCAGTCTATGTACAGTAAAACGCAAGCTTCAAAATGAGCAGAATTGACGTATTGGGGATTTCAAGGCTGCAAAATTCTTCAGCTGTGCAAATCACTCATGACTGTGGTTAGAACAGCTGAATGAGAACCAAGAAAAGTAATTTTTACCTACACACTGCAAACTCTTATTATTTATTTATATATTTAATTTGGTTTTTATCCCTTCGTCCCCAAAGAGCTCAGGACGGGTTACAGGTTAACATACATAATATACAGTTAACAGGTTACAATTTGCCATCGTTACGGTACAAGTTTTTGGGGGGGTTTTCTGGTACAAGATTTTGTCCTATCAAGACACCTACTAAGGATCTAATACCAATATCTGTAATATACAGTTCACAGGTCAAATTTGTCACAGTTACAATACAAAATTTTACAATACAAGTTTTTATTCTAACATGACACAAACGGAGGCTATTGTATCAATACACTTTTCTTTGTAATCTATTGGTTGTGGGGGTTAGGTGAACAGGTGTGTTTTTATTGCTTTCCTAAAGTTGAGGAGTCCTTCAAGTGAACTTATCTACAAAGGAATTCTGTCTTGGAGGCGTTTAGTTGTAATTTGTTGAAGGACATCCAGTTTTTTTTATTTCCGAGAGGCAATTCGGGAGTTTCACGATCCGGGTGTCATGAGTTTCTCCTAGCAGTAGGTACAGTTGGATGCCATCTGCGAAGGAGTGAATCTACTATATGTTTGGTATCTGCGAGCTATGTCTAGGACAGGTCTAATGTAGAGATTGAATAATGGGGGGACAGCAGACTCCCCTGTGAAACGCCTTACTCTAGAGCAGTGTTCTTCAACCTTTTTACACCTATGGACCGGCGGAAATAAAATAATTATTTCGTGGACCGGCAAACTACTAAGACTGAAATTTTTTTTTTTAAACCATCGCCGCCCCGTCCCCGCGAGCCCGGTCCCACAAACCATCTGATCCCATCCGCACAAGCCTCAAATAGTTATGATTTTATATTGTACATATTTTATTAAAGTATAAAAAGAAACAATATTCTATACAATTGTCATTTTATAAATACAAATAATACAGAGCAAGGATCAACAAACCCCCTGTCTCCCCTCCCCTTCACATATATCCCCTCTACTATCAAGAAAACTGAATAAGCCAAATTTCTCTAATCTTTCGCTGTATGGCAGCTCCTCCAACACCTTAACCATCTTAGTCGCTCTTCTCTGGACCCTTTCGAGTAGTAGTACCGTGTCCTCCTTCATGTACGGTGACCAGTGCTGGACGCAGTACTCCAGGTGAGGGCGTACAGCGTCATGATAACCTTCTCTGTCTCTTCAGTCCAGCATCTGCCCCTTCCATTCACTGTCTGTCTTTCCCTGCCATCTCTCCTCCTGCCCCCCCCCCCCCAATTTGGTCTGGCATCCATCATCTTCCTTCTGTTCCCCTCATGGTCTGGCATTTCTGTCCTTCCCTCCCCCCTGTGGTTTTTAGCATCTCTCTCTTCTCATTTCCTCCACTCAGATCTGATATTGTTCTCTGTTCTCTCTTCCCTTTTCTTCTCTGGTCTTCCTTCTCTATTTTCTGCCTCCATCTAAATTAAATTCTTTTTTACTATTTAGTCCCGTTTCTCTCTTTTCACTGTGTCTACCCACAGCTTGTCACCCCTTTCCCTCACCCCTCCATTATCTTACTATTTTCTTCCCCCTTTATTTATCTCCTCCTTCCATCCAGTATGTGTTCTTTCCCCACTTCCAATTCAACATCTGCTCTCCCCTCTCAACTGACATCCATCTGCCTTCTGCTCTCTCTCCCTTCTTCTCACTTCCATCATCTGTCTCCTTCTCTCTCTCTCATCTCCTCCATTCCATCATCTGCCCCTTCTCTCTCTTCCCCCCCAACTTCCATCATCTGCCCCCCTTCCCCTCACCTTTGCGGGTCACTTTCTTTCCCCTGAGGGTGGTTCATGTCAGAGGGGAAGCTTTGGCCGAGCATAACTGCTTGCAAGGAACAGTGGAACTTACTTGATGTCATGCTGGGGCCCGTTGCCGTTTGAAGAAAAAAAAAAAAAGGGACCTCCAAAGGTGAGAGGAAGGGAAACCTCCAGGACAGCTGCTCTTTGCCCTCCTTCAGCAGCCCAAGAGTCTTTAGGCAAGCGGCAGCTCTGTGTGCTTTTAACTTCGGCACAGAGCTGCCTCTAAGCAGTAGTTTAGCGTGGTTTCATGAGGCAGCCTCGGGGCCTTTGCTAGGCCGGCCCACATCGCATCATCGAAGCGGGCCGGCCTAGCAAAGGCCCCGAGGCTGCCTCATGAAACCGCGCTAAACTACTGCTTAGAGGCAGCTCTGTACCGAAGTTAAAAGCATACAGAGCTGCCGCTGCTGGTCGGGAGGTGCGAAGACAAGGCAGGAAGCATACGCTGCAGGAGTCCCGGCGAAGGCAGAAGTCCCGGCACAGCGACGGCAACAGGAAGTTGCAAGTCAGCTGACGTCGGCACTTTTCGTTGCGGCGGGGACCCGAGTCCTTTGCGGACCGGCAAGATTTTTTTGCGGACCGGCACCGGTCCGCGGACCGGCGGTTGAAGAACTGTGCTCTAGAGTACTGCGCTATCTTCCTGTTGAGGCTAGAGTGGTCTTCAAGGTAAGATGTTTGTGCTGTAAGGTTTTTCATGGTCTGGCTCCTAGCTATTTGATAGAACATTTTAACTTTCCTAATTTAAGACACTCCATATGTATTTCAACACTATTCTAATTCCCTTCTGTTGAAGCTCTCGGTATAAAAGATATCATAATAGATTGTTATCATATCAATCAACTATTTGGGATTCGGATTTTCATCGGCTTCTCATTACTTCTACATCCTAGATGAACTTTAGAAAATGAAAAACTTACTTATTCAAAAAGTTTTTATAAAATTTGTTATATGTGAACTTTTTTTTAGTTTTATTTATTTATTAAATTTTCAAATTACAAACAAGCAAACATTATTACTTGAATACAGCTTTAGAAAATGAAATTTACTAATTGTGAAATCAAATAAAAAAACAATAAGAAAATCTCCACTCATTATGTAGTCCACAAAAGGATCCTTTTACTAAGCCGCACCAACCGTTTTAGCGTATGCTAAAATGGCTGCCTTGCCTTAGTAAAAGGACCCCAAAGTAAAAGATCCATGAATAAGAAAAAAAAAAAAAAAAAGGAAAAATAGATAATCTAAAACAATGGTTCCCAATTCTGTCCTGGAGGACCACCAGCAAGTCGGGTTTTCGGGATAACTCTAATGAATATGCATGGGAGCAGATTTGCATGCCTGTCACCTCCATTATATGCAGATCTCTCTCATGCATATTCATTAGGGCTATCCCAAAAACCAGACTGGCTGGTAGTCCTCCAGGACAGGGCTGGGAACCACTGATCTAAAGGACAGCCTTAGAGAACATTATCCGACAGCTGGTTCATTACACTGTGGGCGATCTTATTTGACCGATAGCCACTGCTCCTCCCTCTTTAGCCACAATCAATTCTAATAGTTGTTTCGGTTCAAAGAAAAGATAATGTTTCCCCTGTAAAGAAATATAACATTTCGCAGGAAATTTCAAAACAAAAGGTGCCCCCCCCCCAAGGCTTGAACCCTTGACCTATATAACAGGAAATCTTTTCTTCTCTTTTGTGTCACTTGAGATAAATCAGGAGAGCACTCGGATTACTGAACCGAAAATTTATCATTCATATGCCTAAAAGAAGTCCGAAGTATTAAGGCGCCTAATGATTAACAAGCTCAAGCTTTTCAGTCAGCGATAATCGAGACTTAGGCGCCTATCAAGAAAGAGCGATTCTGCAATAAGGCGCCTCTACAAATTTAGGCCGCCTTCAAGGGAACAGGCGCTATGCACGTTAGGCGTGGCTAGGCGCTAGGCGCCTTGTTGCAGAATCGCTGCTCTTAAGCGTGCCTATGCGCTCGCATGGCCGCCTAACTTTTAGTTGTGCCTAAAGCTGGCCTATTTATTGGGCGCCTCCAAAATAGGTGCCGCTCGGCGTGATTCGTTGAACAGCAGCCGATTTTACTTGAATCGCGCTGAACGGGGCCTAATTCGGCACCTAAGTTTTGGGTGCTTCTTATAGAATTTGCGCTTTAATCTCTATCGAACTCTACGGCAAATGTCAATGTGAGAGTAGATTTTTCAGTCCTAGGCAAACTTTTGTTAACATTTTTGCAGCTTGCTTTTGATGTTTCAGCTACTCTTCTATTTGGATCTGAAAGGGATTGCGGTGAATAAATACTTTGCTATGCTATGCGAGAAGCTACTTAACGGCACGTCGTGTTGCTTTGGCCTAGCCATGCGGCGAAGCCTCCGACGCAGAACCTCCTTCTGTAGAGCAGCTGCAAAATTAATATGTGCAATGTGACTGGGTTTAACTAAATAAGCGAGCGGGACGGTGTTCAGCCTGCCTAATGTCTTTCCATATCAGATGTCACTAATGGAATTCAAGAGGTTTAATTCTTTCATGCTTAAAAGCTTTATTTATAATGGGTTCTCTGGGTATTAATGCCATAAATTTAAATTACAGTCATTAAGAAAGTTTGTTTTAATGTCTCTCGAGTTCTGTTATTTTCTTTTAACGCAACAAAGACGGATTTTGGTTCCTCCACAGCCACCGCGTAATCCAAATTTTCAGATGCCTAATTTCTACTTCATGGCTGTTTCTTTGATAACAGCTATATAAAATATGTTTATGGTACTACAAGGAAAGATTGTCAACTGAGAAAGAGAGCGACTCTAGAATTGATCACGTTATTAACGAGGGCTGCCATTAAGGTGAGTTATTTTAGGCCAGGTCCCATTTTATGCAATGAGACGCTAGTTACTAATCGCTGTAGTTAGCAGTAAAATGACATGTCTTCATTTAGAAAACAAACTTATACAGAAAGGCCCTGATTCTCCAAAAGTGCGTCCCGATTTTAGGCAGCTGTAGGCGTCCTACAGCTGTCTAATCAGCCAATCGGGATGCACGTTTTTTTAAAAAAATGCTCCCCAGGCAGGCCTGAAGGCGCCTCCGGGAGCCTAGGGAGACCCGCAAGATGCCTAAGCTCGCCTAAGGGCCTTAGGCGAACCTAGGTGGTCCTACGCGTCTCCCTAGTAGAGGAAGAAACCTTAAAATGTAGGCCAGCAAAATGCTGGTCTACATTGTAAGTAGACGCAGCTGCTATACTTATCGCGGCAAGGGATCTCTCTGCCGCTATAAGTATAGCGGGCCGCGGCCTGTCCGATCGGATGCCCCCCCCCTCCGACACTACCGACTGCCCCCCTGACACTACCGATCGCTGGCAGGAGGGTGTCCAATCCCTCCTGCCTGAAGACGCACCCCCCCCCCCCCCCGGCGCTAACACACGATCTCACACACCCAAGGTACTCTTATTTTCAGACCGATTACTCATCAATTTCACACATTTCAAGGAAGGGACTCTTATTTTCGGACCGATTACTCGTCAATTTCATACATTTCAAGGAAGGGACTCTTATTTTCGGACTGATTACTCATCAATTTCACACGTTTCAAGGAAGGGACTCTTATTTTCGGACTGATTACTTGTCAATGTCACACGTTTCAAGGAAGGGACTCTTATTTTCAGACCGATTATTCGTCAATTTCACACGTTTCAAGGAAGGGACTCTTATTTTCGGACCAATTGCTCATCAATTTCACATATTTCAAGGAAGGGACTCTTATTTTCGGACCGATTACTCGTCAATTTCACACGTTTCAAGGAAGGGACTCTTATTTTCGGACCAATTGCTCATCAATTTCACACGTTTCAAGGAAGGGACTCTTATTTTCGGACCGATTACTTGTCAATTTCACACGTTTCAGGGAAGGGACTATCAAACAACTCTTATTGTTGGACCGTAGATCTCGAGAGGGATGATACATATGCAATAAAGATCTTAACTATGTTGGATGCTTATCATTCAGTAGCTTGTTAGTAATTGTTAGAGTTTTGCCATCCCAGCGTGCACTGTTTCAGGATAGTAAAACTACAAAAAAGGTGGTCTACAAATCCCAATCCCTTTCCCTGATGTCATAATGCCTCTTTCCACCAATAAGAGCCAGCCACATCAGTGATGTCACAATGGTCTCATTGTTCTATATTTGGCTCACTTCTGATATTGCATTGGAGGAGAGTGTGGTGCAGTGGTTAGAGCTACAGTCTGAACACCCTGAGGTTCCGAGTTCAAATCCCACACTGCTCCTTGTGACCTTGGGCAAGTCACTTAATCTTCCACTGCCCCAAGTACATTACATAGATTGTGAGCCCACCAGGACAGATAGGGAAAAATGCTTGAGTACCTGAATATAAACTTAGACTATAAGTGGTATATAAGCGCTAGGATAATACTTCAGTTGTATTAGCCTTCAAGATCCTATATGGCGTCCTTCCTCCCCGTTTTGGAATTCCTCAAACCCACACTTCACTAGACCCTCCCAAAAACTGAAACTATCCTTCCCCTCTATAAAAGGTATATCCCGCGCAGGAAAACTTGGAACATCCCTCCCCTTTAGAACCACAGAACTCTGGAACAACCTCTCATCCCCGCTCAGAAATTCAAGCTCCTTCCAATCCTTCCGCAAACACTTGAAAACTTGGCTCTTCTCAAAAATCTAATCACCTCCCGTTCTCTAGCACCCGGTCCCTCTCTATCTTCTTAGTCCCTCTCCTATATCCCTTCATTGTAGTTCCTTTCCTCTTAACTTCTGTAAACCGTGCCGAGCTCTGCGCTTGCAGAGATGGCGCGGTATACAAACCTAAGGTTTAGTTTAGTTTAGTTTATTAATCCGTATGTTGGAAACACTGTGAATATTTTTGGTGTGCTTCTTGAACAGAAGGGAAGGTTGATTTGTCTAATCGATCTATTCCTCCCTTTCCATCAGAGATGGTAAACATGGCTGCTTTGTTTTGCCATCCATTACACCAGCGTCGTCTTTGGGTTCATACATACCAGTATCACAAACAGCCGTCTAATGGTACTTAATATTTCATGCTCTTTCAGCTCTGTATTTCTTTTATTCCATGGCCCACGGCTGTATTATAGGCATACCACCTGTTTTTCTGTTAGGCAGATTCTTCAAATCAGTAGTTTTACTGCTGTTGGGATGTCAACAGAACAGCACTGGAAAAAGACAGCTTTAGTCATATAAATCCTACTGTTTCTTTTTTTTCTTGTGTTGGAATAGATTTCAAGTAAATTTGGAAAGCACAATTTTCAAGGGAGTTAAACTTTCACCCCAGAATGACTCAGGGCTCCTTTTACTAAGCGGCGATAGCGGTTTTTTCGCGCGCTAGACACTAACGCCAGCGTTTAGCGCAGGCGGCAATTCAGCGCCTGCTAAAAACGCGATTGCAGCTTAGTAAAAGGAGCCCTCAGTGTCCAATCACGGAGAAAGGCAGGCATCAAAGTTGTACGGCTGTGTATATTTATTTATTGGGATATATGGGTTCCCTTGAATATTGCTGGCCCTGAAGGGGTCAACTAGTCCCAGCTGTTGTGATCATTCAATTCCCTACTGAAATGTAAATTTTGGAAAGACCTCAGTGCCAGGAAAACACAAACATCAGTCTCAATAAATCAGCTTTTCTCGTCAAGTTTAAGCATTTCCAATTCTAGGTGAGGAGTTCCAACTATTTTTTTAAAATTTTACTTCTAATTCAACTTATATAAAATAATAATAATAATAATAATTTATTCTTATATACCGCCATACCCTTCGAGTTCTAGGCGGTTCACAACAATTACATTAGGATCCACATTGACATGCCGATTTACAACAATTTATTAGATTAACAACACATTTAGCCGAACTTGGCTGATGCAGAAGGGAGAGGGTAGAAGAGAGGGAAGAAAGCGTTTAGGAAGGGGGGGAGGGCCGCACGTGAGGCCCGGTAATGCCGGAAGGGGGGCGGTTACGGTCTTGTTTGTTGAATAGGTAAGTTTTGAGTGTTTTTCTGAAGCCGAGGTAAGTGGGGGCCTCAAGTATCATTTGGGCGAGCCATGGGTTCATCTTGGCTGCTAGGAAGGCAAAGGTTTTGTCTAGGAATCTTTTGAGATGACAAAGCTTTAGCGAGGGGTAGGCGAACAGTTGAATTCTGCGGGATTTTTTGTTGGTGCAGTAAAGGTTAAAGAGGGGGTTGATGTATCTTGGCGAGAGGCCATTTACCGATTTGTAGCAGAAGCATGCGAATTTGAAGAGCACTCTGGATTCGAAAGGCAGCCAGTGAAGTTGGTGATAGAAAGGGGTGATATGTTCCCATTTCTTTAGGCCATAGATGAGACGAAAGGCGGTGTTTTGGATCAGTTTTAGTCTCCTGGCTGTTTTCTTTGTGGAGTTCAGGCTTCCAATTTTTATGGCACTGGAGACTATAAGCTGCTTCCATTGAGTGAGCTAATCTTTACAAAACAGGTGCCATCGTAACTTAGAAGCTGGTCTACACAGCAGGTATTAGTCAATAGTATCAATAAGAAAGGACACTATAACCTCCTAATAGTCACCACGAGAAGAGAAGAAAGCTGAAGGCCATTTGGACAAAAATACTAAAAAAAAAAAAAAAAGGGAAATCTCCCATTTCCTGATTCTTTCCTTCAGAATCAGATATTTTTGATTGCAGACGAAAAGCTCAAGATCCTCTTCTCTTAACTCAGCACCGTCAGAGGTTAATTGTGTTATTTAGACAGAAGTACAGCATCCCTGTGAGGTGCAAAATGTAAGAGTTTAACAATTGTCGAAATCGGAGCATCAGCTTAACAGTGGCATTTCCAGTTGGCCTTTTGCGTCCACCGTGGGGACAATCAATGGCACGCGAGGTCTTCGGTCTTGCAGTGAGAACGCTGAATTCGAACAGTAAAGAGAGTGCTTAAGGTTATAATGTGACGGCAGGGCAAGTTGCCTCCGTGAATGATGACGTCACGTCCTTTGGTCGACACTGACAAAGAACTCAAACCAAGAAGGGCCTGATTCTCCTACCAAGAAGAAAACAAAATGCTGTAGCCAGGTTACAGTCTCCATTTTAGCTGTTCCTGGCCTCATTCTGGGCTACAATACTTCAATCTTATACTTGTAAGGGTTATAGCAACACTTAAAATATATATATAGTAATTTTCCTGGTGAAGAATTTTCCAGTAGTTTATATATTTTTTTCTCATTCAAATGATTCCAATTCATCTTAATTCTTTTCTTGTTCTTCCTATCCAGACACATAGGAAGATATTTACGCCTTTATTCTATAGCCAACGCCCAAATTTAGGCATCGTTAGGTACCCTGCCAATGGTCAGAAACGGCAGGGTTGAAGCACCTACCGACGCCTAAGTTAAAGGCAGCTAAAATGGCCGCTGGAATCGCGGCTAGGTTGGCGCTTTAGATCGCCTAACGCCAAAGCAAGCATGGCCCTCTTAGTTGGAATGCTATTAGATCTTGCCATTCAAGGTTTACAACAATCTATAAATTATCATTTCCATCTTCAAAAGGACTTAAAATGTGCTGGGAAGCTCAGTAAATCTATGGCATTTAAATTGGTGGAAATTTGGAATAACATCTATCCTTTCTATATGGCCTATTAGTATGTTATCTCCTTTTTAATGAACTGTAAACCGAATCGAGCTCCTTAGGGAAATGATCCGGTATATAAATAGAAGATAAAATTAGATTAGAGTATAGCGGCTAGCCAGCCGTGAATCACACCAAGATAAGCGGCTGAAATGTAGGCCCAGATAACCCTGGCCTACATTTTAGCCGCCTATCTTTTTCTAGACCACAGCAGCCGATCGAGGCAGGAGAATTCCCCCTTCCCCCATCAGCAGAGCGGCAGGGATTCCACAAATACGTGATTCTTGGGCGCCAGTAACTATACTTTGGAGGAAAGGCAGGAGAGGGGAGATATGATAGAGACGTTTAAATACCTATGTAATGTAAATGCGCATGAGTTGAGTCTCCTTCATTTGAAAGGAAGCTCTGGAATGAGAGGGCATAGGATGAAGTTAAAAGGTGATAGACTCAGAAGTAATCTAAGGAAATACTTTTTTACGGAAAGGGTGGTAGATGCCTGGAACAGTCTCCCAAAGAGGTGGTGGAGAAAGAGGCTGTGTCTGAATTCAAGAGGGCCTGGGATAGGCACGTGGGATCTCTCGGAGAGAAAATAGATAATGGTTTCTGGGGATGGACAGACTGGATGGGCCAATTGGCCTTTATCTGCCGTCATGTTTCTATATTTCTATAAAACACTGACCGCCATTGATTTAATTGACCTATTCTTTCCTAGTATTTCTTTCTATAAAGCAAATTCCAGATAAGTTGACTGTCTTCTATAAAATGCCTCTAATATCAAAAGGAGAAAATATATGAGGAATTATGTCTCCCCCAGCAGCTTCCTGATAGACGTAGAAATAAAACAAAACAAAAAGAATCAAAGTGATCCTTGGCATTCTTTCATTGATTAGTCTTGTCAAAGGAAATTGAGTCATATAGCTTGCTATTTCGTTTTGAATAGGTTTGCATTGTTCTTTGTACTAAATAACTGTAGTGATGTTTTGCAAAACACCAGAGACTCAGGCTATTTGGAGCATTGACTCTGGTTTATGTTTCCCCTAATTGCCCTGTTAAAATATGTACAAAAGAGCTGGTACATTTAGTTATTCCTACACACATATGGTTTAGAATTGAATAAAAAGAAGCAGAAAGCATGCCTTCATCTCTTTATTGCTTGGCACCGATTTATGAGTTGAGAGAAGTTCTGGAAAATGAGTTCAGAATCTGAGTCAGTCCCTTTATTGCTGTCTCACCCCTGGTATCCTCATGGATTCATTGGCGTCTTCCCAATGCATGAGACTCGTGAGTGCTTTTGCTGTATCGAATGTATTCAGCTGTCACAGGACGCTTGTAAGAGATTTACTCAAGCCTTCCTGTTTTGCTTTCTTTCGCTTTTATGCGCTTCTTTTGTTTCTGTCCTGTGGGCTAATTAACTGGATACCAATTCAGTTGATCCTACTATCTTGTGTGTGAAGCGAATATGGATAATAGAAATTGGAAAGGTCGCTTGTGCATGTAACTTAATGATGAGTTGCTAATTGGTGTTAATGAGTAATAATAGGGTACAATTAGCCTTAATTGCTGCTAATTGACAACACTTAGCAGTTATGACCATAACTGTCCTTAGTTGATATTCTATAGGTTGCACACGCAAATTCCAGTGCGTTCAGCTTCACAAGGATGTGTACCAGGAGGAACATGGACTGGTCAAGGGCTGTGGCGTAGCAAGGGTGAGAAGCACCCAGGGTGGTGGTGCCCTCCCCCCCCCACACACCTCCACACACTCCTTCCCCACCCCGTACCTCTGTAATGTTCCTGGCACAAGCAGCAACCCCCAAGCTGCTGTCATGCCAGCATGGGCTCTTCCTCGATCATCACGTCCTACATCATGACAACAGAGGGAGAGCCAATGGGGGTCGCGAGAAGCACATTGAAGTTCTTGCACCTCGCAGCAGTGAGCAACTAGAGTTGCAGGGGAAGGAAAGGGAGGGCACCCGGGTAGGAGCAGGTAGCAGGGGAGTTGTGCCACTCCTCCCCCGAACGCCTCTTACCCTCAGCACGCCACTGATAAATGCAGGCTTATTCTGCCCACAGCTGCCGTTTTGGGGCACATCATCCAGGCACCTAATTTTGTAAGAGTTACTCCTCACCCCCCAAATCCAGTTCCTGGTTCCATGAGATTAATGTATATATTACAGTCAAAAAAATGAAGAATCCCTTCTCATACATAGTCATCCGATATCGTCAAAGATATAGCAGATCGCCACCTGGGAAGATTATTTTCTTCCAAATTTTGCTTCGAAACAGTACAGCTCATGCACAATTCACGTCCCGGAGATAAGCGGAGACAGGAAAAGATCAGCCTTGAGAATTATTGTCTTTAGTGTCTGACAGGATTCCTGCCAGTGAGATGCCGAATCGTTACAAACATGCATGAGTCAAAGAAATTGGATCTTTGAAAGAGAAGCTGGAAATCTCCAGCTCATGGACAGTGTCATAAAATACGGGAATGGCTTTAGACTACATTTTTATTGAGATGGCTGCAGAGCACAGCCCAGACGCATCCTAGAGAGACTAAAGACAAGGGAGCTCTTGTTTCTGGGAATGTCGTTATGAAATACTGTAGGCATAATTCCAGCGGTGCAAAGCTACAAATCTTCGCCCGTTTCGTGAAAACTGCAAAAATGGAGACTGGATAAAAAGAATCAGTTTTGCCAGTCCATGAATATTTTGGGGACAGAGATGAGTTCACAGCTAATGCATTGAGCACAACGGTTGCAGTTGTCATCATGGATGGTATTTAAAGGGCTTTTGATAATCAGATCTGGTCATTGTAATGAAAGAGTTATGAAGACAGGAACTACACGACGGAAGAACCCTCTCAGTCTGTCTTCGTGGATATCGTATGTTACTGTTTCTATTGCTCTCTCTCTCTCTCTTCCCTTTTGCCAGTATGAGCAAGAAGTGGAAACACCAAGACCCAGATTCTATAATTGGCACCTAAAAAAAACATAGGTGCCTATATCCAGTTGTATGCCTATACGCTTGGGGAAAGTGTGACGCAATGGTTAAAGCTACGGCCTCAGCACCATGGGGTTGTGGGTTCAAACCCACGTTGCTTCTTGTGACCCTGGACAAGTCACTTAATCCCCCCCATTGCCCCAGGTACATTAGATAGATTGTGAGCCCACCGGGACAGCCAGGGAAAAATGCACAAGTACCTGAATAAATTCATGCAAACCATTCTGATTTTCCTGTTTTTTCTAAAATACTAAAATAGCTCCCATGGCTTGTGTGCAGGGAGACACGTTTTACGAGTCCCGTTTGAAAGCCTACGATCGGATTGGCTACACCCTGAGGCAGCAGAAATGTGAAATAGAGAATGACACGGTGACAAAATTCATCACCGTTCCCGTCCCCGCGGATAACCGCGGGAAATAATCCCATGTCATTTTCTAGTGTCTATTTCAACCTCGGTCCTTCTACACCAGCGTTCTTCAAAGCAAAGCTTGAGGGTCAGTGGTTGTGGCCATTCATACTCTGATTCTTATGTGAGCCAAGGATAATGAAGCCATTGTGACATCACTGATGTGATTGGCTCTTAGGCACTGGTGGAATGAGGCATTATGACATCACAATATCTGCTCTGGAATGTTGCTGCTCAATCTCAGCATTCTTCAAAGCAAAGCTTGCGGGTCAGTGGTTGTGGCCATTCATACTCTGATTCTTCCCTCTCTCCTTAAAGAACAATATGAAGATGGTTTCCCGCGGTTATCCGCGGGGACGGGAACGGTGATGAATTTTGTCACCGTGTCATTCTCTAATGTGAAACACTGGCCATCGTTGGCATACCGATCGTCGTTTGAGATAAGTCTGAGTTTGTTTCACTTTGGCCACGCTGAAGTTCCATTGCGCCGCACAGAGCTTTTCATCTTCCCAGGGGAGGGTTTTTTTTTTAATGCCTATGAGATTTTTTTGCCTGAACACCATGTCAATTTTGTGGCGGTGGAACATCTTTTTCCTCCCGTTTGGGTTTATCAGCTTTGGTCCTTTATATTGCATTGTCCATGTGAAAGTCTTATTCAATCTGATATTTGATTTTCACTATATCTGTGCTATCTATACATATTATAACACAAGTCCTGCCAGTGCTCAGCATCAGGAAAAGCATTTTCATGGGCAGAGGTGCTCCGAGTACATGTTCTCCTGGACTGAACTCAACTCATGCAACAACAAATCTGTCCAGGTCACGGGGTCCACTCAGAAATATGGAAAACGTACTCCAGCCAGCACAGGTTTACAAAACTAAGAAAGCAGCGACATGTCTGTGACCTTTATGTTGGGTACAATAGCGAAACTCGTGATGTCTTAGCAGCTGTGAAGTTTTTCGGATCAAACACTAACACACTAGAATAACACTGGCTTTGTGGAGCTGAAAATACTTAGATAATAAATCTTAGTCGAGAATAACAAACCTGTTTACCTTTCTGCTTATATTACTGGTTTTCTCTAATTGAGGCTTAACAGGGCTGCTAGAACACTGCTGTGGCTTCGTGCCAGGCACACTTAGGCGGAATAAGAAATGTTGTTGTTTTGTCGTAGATAGAGTTAATTTAAGACACAGAAGAGACAGCTCCATACCTAGGAAGGGTACATTTATTTAGAAGTCAGATGCAAAGGTACCTGAGTAAATACCAGTGGCAGCCAGTAGATTCAAAACTGATGACCGTCGTTTCAAGTAAAATTATGGGTGTTGCCCTGGAATTAAGAGGTGAAAACTCTACTTTTCTATGCACATAGTTATAATTACAGTGCAAAATTTCATCTAGGCCAACTCCAGATCAGTATTTTTCCCACGTAATTATTACTAAGCCATTTAAACATGTTTCCAGGCAGCAGCACATGAAGCCTGTTTCCGCCAGGATGGAAAGTACAAATTATCACTTGCAGATCGATGCAGAACATTGTACTAAAGGCGGAGAGAAAACACGGGACAAGTTTATAAACGGCTGAATATTGGAAAGTCTGCCAAATCTGATCATTTCCTAGAGAATTGAGCTGTGTGTCAGTCAAGAGGACACCACTTCTAGCATGCAGGCAGTATCCAACGATGTCGTTATGACCAGAGAATTAGCCATTAGGAGAGATCATCTCACAGGAGTTATTAGGGCTCTTAACACTCACGGTTGAGCAGATGGTGTAGTGAAGGTGAGAAAACATGCTGGAAGGACTCACCAACTCCCTCTGTGGACAAGCGACACTTCTCGGATAACTGGAAGGCAGTTACAGCTTCAGGAAACCGCTTTCTTACTTCAAGGGCGAACGGAGACCAAAGAAATGTGGGTATTTTTGTAGCTGAATATGAGAATTGTGATGTGACCGTTTTTTACATTTATGCTGCCTAAGTCGGCAGGGTATACAAAAATGGACACAGGCCGTGTGTCAGTCACGCATAGGCGCCACACACAGAATCACGGCTAGCGACGCCGATGAAAAACAAACAAACTTAGGAACCTGCAGTGTTGGCCACAGTTTCACTGGTCTATATTGGAGGCATCTAAGTTCTTTAGTGAATCGTCCCCAAGTTCCGCTCTACCCCCCTAACCACGCCCACATAGGCGAAGGGCCGCCATTTGGTCTCCTGCTGTAAATGCATGACTCCTTTTTTTTTAATGAGTTCTTAATCAGTTTTAAATGACATGGTCAACTACTGTGCTGACTAAAGCCAATTAAAACAATTAAGTTAGGCAACGATAGATCACCTAGGGTCATCTAACCTATGGCGCTGTTTATAGAATATGGCCTTTAGGGGGGAAGTCATCAATGTGGGCTACCATTAAGATGTGTTATTTTACTGTTAACCTCAGTTATTAGGCCCTTTTACTAAGCTGTGGCAACAAATGACCAAAAAGCACACTCTAACTCTGTACGCAATGGTCCTTTCTTCCAAGGACCTCCCCCCAAAATTTGATTTTCTATTTTTTTCATTAATGACCACGCACTGATGTTTATAACCCAACCACAGCACCCGATAATATGCTGCCGACGCCTCTAGCTCACCATAGAATCTGACTTCATTACTAACCCCGTCCCCTTTTATAAAACCGCAATAGCGGATTTTAGCACAGGCCGGCATGCTGAATGCTCTGCATTACTCCTGATATTCATAGAGTTCCTATGAGCGTCGGGAGCAGTTTTGTAAAAGGGGTTGGGGGGGGGTAAGTGCATGCAGGCTAGAGAAACTGGGGCTCTTCTCCCTGGAGAAGAGGAGACTCAGAGGAGACATGATAGAGACATATAAGATCATGAAGGGCATTGAGAATGTGGAGAGGGACAGATTCTTCAGCCTATGGGGAAGTACAAGGACAAGAGGGCACTTGGAGAAACTAAAAGGGGACAGGTTTAGAACCAATGCTAGGAAGTACTTCTTCACTCAAGAGGGTGGTGGATACCTGGAATGCGCTTCCGGAGGGTGTGATAGGAAAGAGAACTTTACAGGGTTTCAAAGAGAAATTGGATAAATTCTTGAAAGAAAAAGTTATTGAAGGATATAGATAGTTAACATATAGGATAAAGAAAGGGTACAGTTAGAAAGATATACTGTAATAAGGAAGGATAAAAGGGATTGAAGGATATAGAGGATCACTTACAGGTCATGGACCTGATGGGCCGCTACGGGAGCAGACTGATGGGCGCGATGGACCTCTGGTCTGACCCAGCGGAGGCAAATTCTTATGTTCTTATAAACAACCTGAAATTGTTCCAGTTTTTTTGTATTATACACTCAGAGACCTAGAGACAAAACTGCCTTTTGTGTGTCTCGAAAGTAGGCGCAAGGTGTAATCATCACGCATGACTTTCCTCTTGATTTTGCATCGCAATGCAAGTAGAAAAACCCAACTTAATGTGTTGTAGGTGAAGAAAGAGAGGAGAGTGTGCTACAGACTCAGCACCCTGGGGTTGTGGGTTCAAATCCCACGCTGCTCCTTGTGACCCTGGCCAAGTCACTTAATCCCCCCATTGCCTCAGGTACATTAGAAAGATTGTGAGCCCACCAGGACAGACAGGGAAAAAATATTTGAGTACCTGAATAAATTCATGTAAAACAGGAAGGGGTAAAACGTGGACCTCACGGACCTCGCGGATCTAAACCCGCACGTCCTTAAAAATCTGAGGTCCGTGCCGCTTGTAGTTAGTTTCTGGCTCTGACAGACCTCGGTGACAATTTAGCGCTGACAGATTCGTCTCAACATAGGGAGAGAAAAGTATTAGGATCCGTCAGCGCTAAATTGTCACCGAGGTCTGTCAGAGCCAGAAACTAACTACAAGCGGCACGGACCTCAGATTTTTAAGGACGTGCGGGTTTAGATCCGCAAGGTCCGTCAGGTCCGCGTTTTACCCCTTCCCAAGTAAAACTGTTCTGAGCTCCCCTGGGGATAACAGCTCTTGCTGAGGATTTGTGCCAGGCTGTTTCAAGCAATCCCACAGATATTTGGAGCAGGATACAAGCCTATAACATCCTCTCTTTGGGAATCTTAGGAATATAATATGAATGCATCATTCTTGGAGACAGAAATCGGACAAAATAAAGATCGTGTCACAAAGCTGGTGGGACCATGAAATACTGCTGCAGTTTTGGGAGGGTTTTATTCATTAAAAATGTGTTCTGGCAAAATGATTTTTCTTTAATGTGATTTTTCACTGCGTCCTGATTAAATATAACCCCTGTCGTTATCATCAGCCATGGCGAGTGACAGAAGGCCAGCGTGTGAGATTGTATTGGAGTGGGCCCTGCTATTTCCTGCCAAACACAAGCCGACATTTTATTGATTTGCTCCTGTGGTCTAACTTGGTCATTGCTACAGCGCTAGAAAATCAGACGCACGCTCTGAAATTGTCTCTGAATGAGTTCTATGCTGCACTCGCTAATATTTTAATCTTTCAAGCTCACACATCAATGAACTTCTCCCCGGGTGTGATGGAGCAGAGAGTCTCTCTCGCAGCTTAAATCTGTTTTATTAACACAGAGCTCTTCCACTGCTAACATCATTACTGCTCTCAGGTACCTTCAATAGCATGTCTGCTTTATTTTAGAAATAATGAACAGCAAATGGGCACCGGTGAGATCTTTTTACAGGGTTAAAAACGTTGGGTTTGGGGTTTTGTGTTTTTTTTAAGAAGCATTCGGACAAGATTTGATCCC
The DNA here is from genome assembly GCF_902459505.1 of Geotrypetes seraphini. Lineage (NCBI taxonomy): Eukaryota > Metazoa > Chordata > Amphibia > Gymnophiona > Dermophiidae > Geotrypetes > Geotrypetes seraphini. The sequence goes on from NC_047102.1 coordinate 3,305,245, forward strand.
ATCTGAACTTGCTCATGTCTTCTAAATGATTTGGGGATCTTCAGTCAGCAGTCCTGTGATCTTAATATGATATTATTGTTTTATCTGTATGTTTGCTGTTTATGTGGGTTAGGTCTATTCTATATTTAAGAACATAAGCAGTGCCTCCGCCGGGTCAGACCATAGGTCCATCCTGCCCGGCAGTCCGCTCCCGCGGCGGCCCAAACAGGTCACGACCTGTCTGAATCACCAGAAGGGGCCCCCTTGCCACCTTGGTTTCTCATTGAAGTCCTATCTTCCCATCGAAGTCCTAACCCTCCGGTCTTGCACATGCACGACCTGTTGGGTTTCTATACTTATTACCTGGTTAGCTTTCTGTACTTGTGTTTATTTATTTATTTATGTTTTTTTATTTGATTGTGTTTTGTAAACCGCTTGGACCAGTAAAATGAATGCGCGGTATAACAAGATTAATAAACCATAAACTATAATCCTCCCAAACGATCTAAAAAAACCCCAAAATGTCCAAATTAAAGTGGTTCTCGTCTCCAAAGTGCATAAATCAATTCCTTGCATTTTCATTGGGTACAGCGGTGCTCTACAACCCTTTTCATGTCAAAGGTCGCTGAGTGAATACGAGAAAGCTCTGAGGGCCACCAAAAGATTTCAGGCCTACATGTGAAGTCAGAGGAAGAGCTGACACTGGTGCCAAGAAGGTTACAGGGGTAACCCACGGGGAAAGGAAGCGGCACCTGCACAGCAGGAGGGGGCAGGGAAGGAGCATGTGGAGAAAAGAGGGCGGGGGAGGGGTGCCACCGCCCAGGCGCCTCTTGCCCTCTCTACGCCACTGGAGTGTGACCTAGTGGTTACAGGTAGTACCTCAGCACCCTGAGGTTGTGAGTTCAAGCCCAGCCTGCTCCCTGTGACCCTGGGCATCTCACTTAACCCTTCGTTGCCCTGCTGGGACAGAGGGGGAAAAACGCTTAGGAGTATCTGACTACTATTCAATGTATTGTGAATCTCTTCGTGAGAAGGCAGTTAATAAATCCAAACCAATATTTATTAGCATGATGAATAATGTTACTTTATTAACATAGACTCAAATTTCCCATCTGTAAACCTAATGAGCTAAAAATAAAAAAAAAGGTTAACAAGAACTACATTAATTGCAAAGCTGGCTAAAATGCTAATAAAGGCAGAATGATAGATACAGTAGAAGGCCTGATGCATGAAACACAAATGTGAAATAGGAAAAGAGACTGCAATTTATCTGGGACAAAGTGTAGAGCTGGGGTAAGGTGGAGGACGGTATTCTTTGTAGTCTACTGCAGTGTTCTTCAACCACCGGTCCACGGACCGGTGCTGGTCCACAGAAATTTCCTGCCGGTCCACAGGGCCAGCACGTACATCAGGCCCAAAACAGTGTTCTTCAACCGCCGGTCCACCGTGCGATCGATGTGGCGTTATCTTCGAGCCAGCTTCCTCTTCCTCACCAATGCAGTGCACAAAGCCACGTGCGGTGGCTCCTATGCCTGTCCTGTGCCTGAACTGGAAGCCTTCTCTATGACGTTGCAACGTCAGAGGGAAGGCTTCCAGATGAGGCACGGGACGTGCAAGGAGCCGCTGCCCACAGCTTTGTGCACTGCATCAGTGAGGAAGAGGGAGCCAGCCTGAAGATAGTGCAGTGGTTCCCAACCCTGTCCTGGAGGACCACCAGGCCAATCAGGTTTTCAGGACAGCCCTAATGAATATGCATGGAGCAGATTTGCATGCCTCTCACTTCCATTATATGCAAATCTCTCTCATGCATATTCATTAGGGCTAGCCTGAAAACCCGATTGGCCTGGTGGTCCTCCAGGACAAGGTTGGGAACCAGTGATTTAGTTTTGCGCTTAATGACCCCTTATCTTTTGATATTATTATTCAGGGCTCCCTAGCTCTTTCCACACCTCTCTCTATGTATCATGACCGTCTTCTAACCCTTTTGTTATTTCTCGCTCTTCAAATAATATTACAAAACTGGAAAGACTTTACGAAACTTGACTTCAACCAGTGGTGGAATTCTGTTTGTCTCCATAATAAATACGAACGACATATGGCAAATCGTTGTAATTCTTCGTTATCTTATACTAAAAGTTGGTCGATAATAATGGAATTTTGTGATATGGACCTTTGACTGTATATTTACCTGATCTCTTTTTGTCTTATTCATATTAATTTTTAATATGTTTACTATGAACACTCACTCTGTTGCTGTATTTTCAGATATGATAGCTCTCCGTTTGATTTAGCATGATTATTGTCACTACATTTTATTCCTGACATTGTACTCACTTGCCAATTATTATCCTTTAATGTGTCTTCTCCCTTTTATATCCACGTTATTACTGATAACTGATGTATTAACATATACTTGCTGTTTCGTATCTTTGTTTATTACCACCCTCTCTGTAAAAAAGTATTTCCTTAGAGTCTATCGCCTCTTAACTTCATCCTAAGCCCTCTCATTCCAGAGCTTCCTTTCAATTGAAAGAGACTTGAGACAATTGCATATATGCACTTAGGTATTTAAACGTCTCTATCATATCTGCCCTCTCCCACCCTTCCACAGATAGAAACATAGAAAGAAAGATGACGGCAGATAAGGGCTACAGCCCATCAAGTCTGCCCACACCATTGACCCACCCTTATAATTCTACTGGCCCCCTTAACTCTACTGACCTGCTCTATTAAGTCAATATCCTAGCGACCCTATTCATTGGTATGACCCTCGCAGATGCGTAATATGGGCTAGCCACAAAGCACCCACAATCAATCTCGCAGCAGTTCATCCAAACTTGCAATGCTTTGCTTTTTGTTTTCACCGTCCCCAAGTGAGATTGAATTCAGTCCACCCCGGGCACGGTCTTCCTTGGGGCACTGGCACCACTCCTGCTCTCTGTGAAAAATCAATCCACTTGTACCCGTTCTATTCCACTCAGGATTTTGTAGACTTCAATCCTATCTCCCCTCAGCCGTCTCTTTTCCAAGCTGAAGAGCCCTAACCGTTTTAGTGTTTCCTCATACGAGAGGAGTTCCATCCCTTTTATCATCTTGCTCGCTCTTCTTTGAACCACTATATCTTTCTTGAGATAAGGAGACCAGAATTGAACGCAATACTCCAGATGAGGTTGCACCATGGCGAGATACAGAGGGTAGACCTGTACAAACTACCAGCTGCTCTCTTGAAGCTATGTGGCTGCTAGTCAATATTCAGCACAGACATCTACATAGCTAAGCAATTCCCCCCTCCCCCTTTTACAAAACCGCGATAGCAGAGAGCATTCACCATGCCAGCCTGCGCTAAAATCGTGGTTTTGTAAAAGGGGGGGAAAGTTAGCACAACCTTATATTCAGTGCACCCCTTTTGACTGTGCTCTGCAACTTCATTAGAAATAACCACTATACTGTATATTGATTACGTGTTGACATGCCATGATCCCATCTTTTGTGATCAATGACTTAACCAGAGAAAGAAACAACTTGAGAACCAGGGAGCATAATTCTTGCTCTTAGGGGACTCCACATAAATGCATCTGACCTAAAGGAATCCTTGCATTCACCACCACTACTCTCTGGCCTCCAGGAAAGACTGAAGACCAGCCTGGCTATTGTTCACAACCATACAAGAAAATCTATTAATTAACATTTCTTCTGCCAGGCTTGAGATCTGTTTTCGGTTAATAAATTGCCATCTTCACCCACCTCGTCATGATCCTAAAGCAAACTAGGTTGAAATTCCACACATTGGTGCTAGATTATGCATTTAAGATTCTGGAGGCCACAGAAGAGGCGGCTGTAAATTCTAAAATTAAATAGCTGTACTGCAGTGAAAAATTGCATTACTGGTACCTTTTTTTTTTTTTTTCCTTAAGCTGGAACTTATTGCTCCTTCAGGTAACAAAGATTTTCAGTTCCACTGAAACATATTAAACACTGACAGCCCTTGTCATGAAAAATCATGAAATTATTGTTGCTAGCACGCTGCTGTGCAGGGTATAAGCTCTCGAAACGTTATCAGCAAAATATGGGCCTGAAAAACACGCAAGGACAGTTCTCTAACTTGGCACACACCTACCGCTCATCAGAGGTGCAAAATTGTCAGGTACAGGCACAAGTGCAGCAGACAGTTTTCTATAAGGTTGTGCCTAAGTGCTAAACCCCCAAATTCCATTAAAATTGCACTTAGTTATATCTTATCTTGTAAACAGCTTAGATACTGTATATTTATTTATGGTATATGAAATAAAATTAAAATGTGAAAAGTGAAATGTCTAAATCAGAAGTTCCTAAACCTGTTTGGGGAGGGTGGGGGGATCATCAGCCAGCCAGAGTTTCCAAATATCCACGATGAATATGCATGAGATCAATTTGCATGCAGTGGAAACAATGATGCAAATTTTGCTCATGCATATTCATTGAGGATATCCTGAACTTACTGGGGGGATGTTATAATGTCCTTGTATCGCTGTATGGTATGGCCGCACCTCGAATACTGTGTGCAGTTCTGGTCACCGTATCTCAAAAAAAGATATAGCGGAATTAGGAAAGGTACAGAGAAGGGTGACAAAAATGATAAAAGGAATGGAACGGCTTCCCTATAAGGAAAGGCTAAAGCAGCTAGAGCTCTTCAGCTTGAAGAAGAGACGGCTCTTGGGTGATATGATAGAGGTCTATAAAATACTGAGTGGAGTGGAAAGGGTAGATGTGAATCACTTGTTCACTCTTTCCAAAAATACTAGGACTAGGGACATGCGATGAAGCTACTAAGTAGTAGATTTAAAACAAGCCGGAGAAATTATTTCTTCACACAATGTGTAATAAAACTCTAGAATTCATTGCCGGAGCATGTGGTGAAATCAGTTAGTTTAGCGGGGTTTAAAAAAGGCTTGGATAATTTCCTAAAAGAGAAGTCCATAGACCATTATTGAGATGACTTGGGGAAATCCACTGGTTATTTCTAGGATAAGCAGCATAAAATCTGTTTTACTACTTGGGATCTACACACAAAGTATGCGTCAGCGTAGAACATCCTGGAGTAGACAAACCGACCAGCCAGTCTTTAGCCTCTAGGATGAATCCCATAAAAAACCTGTTAATAGCAAATGTTACTGTGCTTTTACTGTATGACCTCCTATGGATCCACAGAGAACGTTCATGGAGCTGCACTTGGTCGAACGCAGACCTTTCACAGAACACGTGGCCCTGGTTAACATTCTCAAGTATTTACAGATACCAGTTTTTCTTCGGTATTAATTCACTGAGCTTTCCTAGCACCATATTCGTTGTTTTAATGTGTTCTAAAGGTCCGTTTATAGCATCTCCCCTTCTTAATGCTGTAATTCTGCTCATTCTTGGGGATGGTACTGTTTTGCCATTCCTGTCTTGATTCCTGACATAGTTCATCTTTCTAGAACCTGTGAAACATGAAAATTGTTGTGCCGATGCATCCCTGTGGTAAGAGCATGCGTGCCTGGCATTTTGACGACAGCATGATTTCTTCATGGATGGAAACATTCAAAGGAAAGAACTGTCTGCGAATTGGGCTTACCCGCTGTTCCTAAGTGGTACAATAATAATAAAAAAAGAAAACCGTATGCCAAGTGCAGAAAATGGCACTCCTACATTCAACTGTGCCATTCCTATTTGGCTGGATAGCAAGAGCTCACAAAAGTGGACTGTCTAGCACACAAAGCCGATAGAAATGGAACAAAAGACTTGCCGGGAACGGGAAGTGTCCTGATGACCTCTTGCAACAAACTCAAGCAACATAGAGTGGCATCGCTGTGGCTGCGTCCTCAACTGAGGGGTTTACTGTATAATCCACGGCCTGCCTTTACTTCAGCAGGGAAAGAGTTTTGTGATGCATGTCTGCTAAGCACAGAGGAGCAGTGATAATTGTAGGGGAAGAAATATCATTCAAACACCGGAAAAATTGAGGAGGAAGACAATCCAAATTGCAGTCTTCATAAATGCATGTTCCTTTCTTTTCATTGTAGGTGGTACAAGTCAAGGTTTGCTGAAGTGGAGCCACCTTAATAATAATAATAATAATAACTTTATTCTTCTATACCGCCATAGTCGAGAGACTTCTAGGCGGTTCACATCTGAAGAAGGCTGGACAATCAGCGAATTACAGGAGGCAAGAAGTGAGGGTTACATAAGAAATAGATAGAGGATAACAAATTACATCGTGAAAGATAGAGAATATAGCCTTGAGAGTGGAGAGGCTTCTGTTTAGGAGATGAATTTGTCAAACAGAGCAGTTTTAATTGATTTTCGGAATGTGCCGTAGGTCAGACTGGCTCTATTTATGTAGTTATTCAACCAGGATTGCTGTCTGCTGATTGTATGTTAGCCTGTTTGGCTATCCATTCTTACCATTGCCAGAGGTTGTGGTGAGAGCAGATAGCATAGCCGGTTTTAGGAAAGATTTGGGCAATTTCCTGGAGGAAAAGTCCATATCTGTTATTGAGATAGACATGGGGGAAGCCACTGCTTGCCCTGGATCAGAAGCGTGGAATGTTGCTACTCTGGGGATTCTGCATGGAATGTTGCTACTATTTGTGGTTCCGGAATCTTGCTAATCTTTGAGATTCTGGAATGTTGCTACTCTTTAGGTTTTGGCCAGGTACTAGGGACCTGTTTTGGCCACCATGAGAACGGGCTACTGGGCTTGACCCAGTAAGGCTATGTTCTTATGATTACCTTTTTGGCACATAGATGCTTCCAAAAGAGTCTAACCTAAAGCATCAAAGTTCTGTCCAGGACGTCTTGCAAAAGATATGATTATCGCCACAAGATGTCCAAGTCTAGCACTCCCAAATCCTGCCCATAACATGTCTCTTAACACCCCACCCCCCCCATGAACTCTGGATGCACAGTAGGGAAAATGTCTTGCTAGACCTCCAGGAAAATGGTTTCAAAAATTGGCACTTGGACTTCCCTGCGATTAGGATGTCTTCGTTTTTTGATTATGCCTTTAATAGTGTACACACAGTTAAGAACATAAGCAATGCCTCCACTGGGTCAGACCCGAGGTCCATCGTGCCCAGCAGTCCGCTCACGCGGCGACCCAACAGGTCCAGGACCTGTGCAGTAATCCTCTATCTATACCCCTCTATCCCTTTTTCCAGCAGGAAATTGTCCAATCCTTTCTTGAACCCCAGTACAGTACTCTGTCTTATTACGCCCTCTGGAAGCGTATTCCAGGTGTCCACCACACGCTGGGTAAAGAAAAACTTCCTTGGATTCATTTTGAATATGTGTACACACTGCTTTCAATGCATATTCATTGGGGAAATCTTGAAAACCCAACTGGATTGCGGCCCTCAAGGAGGGACTTTGGGATCCCTGCCATAGATTGTCATCCCTTTACAAAGCCAGCTTGTTCTGAACAGATAAGCTGGGGTAATAGTTCTGAGAGTCTATTTGATAATATGTGGGACAAAAGCTTTAGATCTACATTCAATAATGATATAGGTCTCTAGGACTCGTATCTTTCTTTTTAAATTGTAAAGTAGCTAGATTTGTTCGGGGATTTTTTAAGACAGAGAGCAAGACTAGCGTAGTTGAGGTTAAAGCTTAAGGCTAAGTATGAATCTTTTTTCGATGTCTCAGTAAACATATGTGCATAAGCTTGACTGGCGAATGTAATAGATTCACTCAGTGAATGATATGTTTTAAAACTCTGCCATAAATCTTTCTCTGACACGGACTCTTCCAGAGGACTTTAAATAGCAATCATGTGATGCGCTCTCAAAACAGTTCCACCCAATGAAAAGCCTATAGACCTGTCAAATCGTTATTTATTACAAGTCGCTAATTTAAATAAATGAATTAGAATAGATTATTAATAATGCAGGAGACACTGAGCACAGTGAGATTTATTAGGCTGTGGTGGATTTCTACCCAGATGCTCGGTGCATTAACACACACGTTTTAAAATGCGAGAGCTCGGCAAAGTTTAAAAGCTCAAGTGATACAATTTTGTACAATCATGTTACAGAAAAGCAGGTTTGGGGGAAAAAATGAACCCTGACCGTGCATGAAGTGTTATCATAGGTCCACAGAAGGCAACTGACGGCTCTGCGCTAGCAGACTTAGTGCACGCTACAATGCCCCGTGTGCTAAACGCTAACGCCTCCATAGAGCTTGCGTTAGTATTTTTATTTTAGTACATGGTTAGTGTATGCTAAAAACGCTAGCACACCTTAGGAAAAGGAGCCCCATAATCACAGGGTTACAGTAAATCATAAGAAAACAAGAAAAGCCATACAGGGTCAGACCAGTGGTCCATCAAGCCCAGTATCCCATCTTCATGGTGGCCAATGCAGGTCACAAGTACCTGGCAAGAATCCCAAAGAGCAGCAACAATCCATGCAGTCTCAATAGCAGACTGTGGACTTTTCCTCCAGGAACTTGTCCAAACCTTTCTTTAAAACCAGCTACATTAACCGCTCTAACCACATCCTCTGGCAATCTGTTCCAGAGCTTAACTATTGGTTTAAAAACCATCTCCTAGGGTTACCATATGGAAGTAAAACTCAGATGCCTCAATCCGTCCTCCTTTTTCTGGAGCCATAAGAACATAAGAATTGGCGTGGCTGGGTCAGACCAGTGGTCCATCGTGCCCAGCAGTCCGCTCATGCGGCGGCCCTCTGGTAACCCTACTTGTAGCATCAGACACAGAAAGTCATCATTCACTGAGTTAACACTAAAGTAATTCATAGATTTCAGTATAGCCTTTTGTGGCCACTGTCACAAATTAATAAATCTGCATGTTAGAGAGAATTTTTATTATGCTAGAATCAAATAACATTTTTTTTTGTATTTGACAAAACGTGTGTACACATTCACAATATTCTTCTTCCAATATTATGTTGTTGTTGTTTTTTAAATTTATTATAATATATACGATGCCATCATTTTAAGTGCCCCACAAGAACCAGCTGATCTATAACAGACTCCTCAGACTCCACCGAGGCCATGTTCAGCTGTATTATAGCAAGGATTTCCCGTCATCTGTAGCCGACTGCACCAAGGCGGCAGCTGCAGGATTCCTTTAAGAATTTTTAATAAAGAAGTTAATTTTCTTTGAAACCCCTGCCGGACTTTTAATGTTATTTTTAAAGCAGATGAAAAGAAGCAGCAGCTAGTTTTCAGCTACTGAGGTGAGCCGCTGTGGACCTGGTTGTCATGATTGAATTTCTGTTTGCATTTCCATCTGTCAGCGTGATTACTCCCACAGCCTCCATCACTTGGCTCCAAGTTTTTTTTCATTTCTTTGTTCACAGAAATATGTCTCAACTTTTGTTTAGTTTTACCTTAGTGTAATTCCCCTGGGATAAACTTCATTAGGACATCCCATTCCAAATCTGTTTTATCAAATTGTTTCCCAATGCATACAAATAGAAGTACCTTTATTAATTGGGTTCTTCTGATGCTAAACATTTTTTTATTCATAGCACAATAAAATTAATAGCCTTGCTATTATGCAGTGATCCTAGAATGTGCAATTTTCAAAGCTTTTTATGCAGGTAAAAATTGTTTTACTGATATTAAAGTCTTCCCTCAATTTGGCTAAAAACTTGTGTATTATTCCACAATGTGTTTACTTTTATCTGGGCTGAGAAGAAGCATTCCTGGGGACATCTTTAAGTCAGAGGAGGAAGTACATGAAGAGATAGCATTTTTGTGCACATGTAATTTTCCATTCATTGTGTCAAAGAAGCTGATAAGCAAAAACGTTTATGTGGTGAGAGGCGATGCTAAACACCCAGTGGTGTGCATTAAGGGCTTTCAGGGGATTCAGTGAATCCCCAGTCTCTACTGCCCTGCTTTTTTGTTTTGTTTCTTTACTTTTTACTTAATGCATAAAAAACATAGGACCATGACGACGGATAAAGGCCAAATGGCCCATCTGCAGCATCCACTATCTTCTCCTCTCCCTATTGGCTAAGGCTCTTAACATTTGCATCTCCTCTTCCTATAGGCTAAGGTATTATGAGGTCATAGAGCTTTATGGTTATAGAAACATGGTGGCAGATAAAGGCCAAATGGCCCATCCGCAGCATCCACTATCTCCTCCTCTCCCTATTGGCTAAGGCTCTTAACATTTGCATCTCCTCTTCCTATAGGCTAAGGCTCTTAACTCTTGCATTGTGAGGTCATAGAGCTTTATGGTTATAGAAACATAGAAACATGATGGCAGATAAAGGCCAAATGGCCCATCCAGAGCATCCATTATCTCCTCCTCTCCCTATTGGCTAAGGCTCTTAACATTTGCATCTCCTCTTCCTATAGGCTAAGACTCTGTGCACCTGCATTGTGAGGTCATCGATCTGCCCATCCGAGGTAACCATTATCTCTTCCTCTCTCTCTAAGAGATCCCACATGCCTATCCCAGGCCCTCTTGAATTCAGACACAGTCTCTGTCTCCACCACCTCTTCTGGGAGACTGTTCCATGCATCTACCACCCTTTCCGTAAAAAAGTATTTCCTCAGATTACTCCGAAACCTATCACCTCTTAACTTCATTCTATGCCCTCTCATTCTGGAGCTTCCTTTCAAATGAAAGAGACTCAACTCATGCGCATTTACATTACGTAGGTATTTAATTTACTCTATCAGATCTCTCCACTCCCGCCTTTCCTCCAAAGTATACAAATTGATTTGTTGGGTAGGCAGCCTGCTCAACCAGTCAAACTGCATCAAACATAAAGTAAGCCAAAAAAAAAAAGGCAGGGCTCTTCTGCTGAGGATTCTCTGAACCCCCTGAAAGCCCTGAATTTGATTGGCTGAGCAGCATCTGCCTGTTGCCTGCTCGACCAATCATATTCAAAGCAGTACCCTCAGGGCCTTTAGGGGGTGGTGAGAATCCTCTGAAGGCCCTGACCGCACGCCACTGTAAACACCAAAGAAGAGAACAAAATTCTCATGGGGCAGGATACAGGAAAAGGTAAAGTGAGGAAGATCGAGAACCAAGGAGTCCAATAGATGTAAAAATCCCACTTCAATTTATACTTCAAAAGGGTCAGCCCAACCCGCTGTCTTGCATAAGAAAAGACCATGGCAAGATGACTCGACACAACCATGTTTTTGCTGTGATGCCTATGTCAGGAGTCAATGATATTAAAATGACAATAAAATAAGAATAGAAGATCAAATATAGACTAAGCACCGCCAGTTAAGTGCTTGTTAACTCTGGCAGTTCAATGTTAGCACTTCATTGGCTAATTTATGTGCAGATCTGGGATCCATGTCGAAATCTGGGTGACCTATACAAAATCCAAGGGATTTACTTTGAGAATCAGAGCAGTTCAGTCAATGTCAATTTAAGCAATAAGCTCTTGATGGGATGTATTTACTGACGTGTGCTAGTAATTGGGCTTAGCAGGTGCTAGCACAGGTCTTTCCTTTGCACTAAGGACATTTCTAGCACACGCATGACATGAGGCATGCTCAAATATGATTTGCTTTTGAGTTCTCATGAGTTTGTGAGGTTATTTCGTCCATTCGCTCTGATTTTTTTCAGCTGGGAAGAACAATATCTTCTATGACAGATTAGCAGATGGGAGCACCGTTCCTATATTTGGAAGCAATTTACACAAAATCCCCACTGGCTTGGCTTTACTATGACAGAGAATTAAAATCACATTCTAAGCTTGCCCATAACAATCATGATCATAGAAAAATAAACCCCAGCAAAAAGAAGAAACAAGTATCCATTCCAATTGCAGTATTGCTACTGGGGGGAGGGGGGGACCCTCTTGTTCATCTACCCATTCATCTTGGTCTACAATTTTGTTTTCATTTTATATTAAAATTTAGATATAACAATGCAAAAACATTTCAGTGCAATCACAAGCTACAAGACTCTGGTAGACCTGATTCCCATACACTAATAGGGAGCAGTAGAAAGGTGGAGGAATGGCTTTGTGGTTATAGTTTATAGCAGTGTATCTCAAACTGTGTGCCTCCTGAGATTTCAGGTGTGCCGAGGTACACTGGGAAGGAGGATAGGCACCGATGCCAGTTGACTGCCTACAGGGCGTGCCTCTCGTGGCCCTCTTCCCCTCTGCATCCCCCACTGGTGTCTCAAGGCCCGCCTGGAGGGTCTTCACACACACCTGGACATTGGCATGATGATGTCACGCATGTGTGTGATGTCATCATGGCAATATCCGCGCACTTCCAGGTGCCTTGAGCCACGGCCACTACTTTAAGTGTGCCGTGGCCTGAGAAAGTTTGCGGGACACTGGTTTATAGGCTTATATATCGCTTTATACAAAGCGGGTTCCAAAACGTAAATACATAATATTATCACATCACATACAATTAACAAATCTGACAAACAAAACATTTCAGCGACCAGCGCCTACAAATATATTTAAGCTTCAATTCCCATATTTCATCTTACAAAACAAATACTTTTTCAGCAATTTCTTAAAATTGCATAAATTTCCCTCATTCCATGCCTGCGGGCCTCCACACAAAAACATACCTGCCCTCCACACCTGCAAAGGCGGAACAAACAAATTACTGCGATCCACAGAACAGAGATTTGGAAAGGGAACATATGGCAGAATACTGTCCACCAGATACCTTGGTGCTAGCCCATGTACACACAAGTATACCATAACCAGCAACTTCTAACGTATCCGGTAATCTAATTTCAGCCAGTATAATTTCATATAGTATTCTGACACATGTGCTTAGAGCAGCTGCCTCCGCACCCTGAGGTTGTGAGTTCAACTCCCACTGCAGCTCCTTGTGACTCTGGGCAAGACACCTAACCCCTCAGGAAAAGCAGTACATCAAATCTCATCCCCCTTTACCCTTCTGTAAGTGGATGCCTAAAAGGGAGATATCTTTCTCTAGTGCCTAGATTCCATTGTAGCTATTTTATTTGCTATAGCGCAATTACTAACAGGAATTGTCAAATCAAAGCAGTTTGCAATAATAAAAACAGGGATAAAAACTAATTTATTTATTTAGTCAAATTTCTAGCCCGTCCTCCCAGAAGAACCCAGAATGGGTTACAAGTTTGCATTCACAGTAGAAGGTTTAGCAACAAGGTTACAACTTCATATACCACTATTAAAGTACTTCTGATACTCTAACCATTTTCTTCCATGGACAAAGAATAGAGGAAAGGCTTTCCTGAATTAAATCCTCCCCTTATCCCCGTCCTAACCCCTCCCCTTATCCCCCTCCCCTTTAATTCCCTTCCCCCCAAAAGTCTGTTCCTATTCTGCTATTTCTTCAACTCCAAAGACTCAACCATGTAAACAACTCCTTAAAATTGCAAACCTCCTGGAAATGTAACCAACTCCCTGAATTTAATTCCCCTGGAAATGTAAACCAAAGCTCCTACATTGTATTTTTCATGGAAATGTCCAGTTAGTCTCTTTTGTAATCCGCCTAGAACTGCAAGGTACGGGCGGAATAGAAGTCATTAATGTAATGTAATGTAATGATAATTAATTTCACTGGATTTCTGTTTTGTTTTTTTTAATGTCTTTTTCCTGCTTTACACTAACTGCCTCTTTTTCACTCATTTTTATGTTCCATAAACTTGAAAAGCACAATTAATCTGTCTGTCCCTCATTCAGAGGAGCTGTCCAGACTGTGGTGCTGAACAGGAAAGCCTACACTAATAAAACCCTGGGGAGTGGCAGAGAACCAATAATCAAAGACAGAGATCTGATTAAGTTCTGGGATTAAAATAATAAAAATGAGTGGAATAATTTTTGAGAGGTGTTAATTGGAGAGAGAGATTTCAGGGGTAGTGAATGTTTGTTAATTTGAAATACAGCATTGCAAAAAAAAAAAAAAAAATTATTTGATCAAATGGGTGGAAGTTGATCTATCAACAGTGAATCTATGGGTAGTGGGAATTAGGGGAATAGAGTGCCTAGATGTTTGTTATGCAAGGAAGAAAGTGCCAACAAATTAGGTTGAGATTTGGAAAGGTTTTTCGATGTGTTGCCAAATGAACAACAGCCACGATTGAAAGGAAGTTCTCACCAAACTGGGAACCTAAAAGAGGTGGGAAAGGGGTTAATGGAGGGTCTGAGGGAAGGGGAGAATAAGGAGATACTGAATAGGTATTTTTAAAAAATCCAATGTGCATTAAAGGAAGCTTTATACAAATTGGCAACAATAAAGATGTTTTGCAGAAAGAAGTTCCCCAAGGACAAATAGACTTTAGAGCCGTGGCTAGAAATGGAATAATTTGTTATGTTGCTCATTGAAATGACATATATTTATTAAAACAAAACAGAAGATAAGAAAGTTATTTTAGAAATATTATGTACACACATAAATGGCTTCCATATGTAAATGTCAAAAGTGAATCTAAGCACATCCATATGGTTAGATGTCTTTTGCAGAATCACCTTTTAGGCATTGCATAGACGTCCTTATAATGTCTATAACATTAGAACAGAAATTTTATGCTATTTTTTTAACTTTAAAATTGTATGCAGTAAAATGCTGGCATCACTATTAAATTTTATTTATTTTATAATTATTTATCTACCACTTACATTATATTTCTCTTCTGCTCCAGTTGCCTAGAGTCAGTGGGCGATTTGGAACCAACAACTTCAGGGTACTAAGACTGTACTCTAACCACTGCCTCTATATACAAAGTCTAAGACCAATATCCCTCAAATGTTGGTGAATATAGAAGAGTTCTCTGATATAAAACCCACAATTCTTTTGTATACTATTACCTATGTATGTATATTGTGAAGATTTATGTTTTATTATAGGCTGAAAGGCCTCAAGTGTTCATAGCTGACTGGGTTTGGAAAATAATCTTACCCAGACAACCAAATGTGAACTATCACTGGTCTCTAATTGCCTATCTTATGTACCCTCTTTTTATATATATTTCTTTGTTTTTATATTGTTTTTACTAATATTTATACTGATAGTTCCCCCTCCAAACAGTACTACTGATTTCAACTTATATTATTTAATCAAAACCAACTTGTTGTATAAAGCATATCATACTTAGCTTATATAGTCCCGCAGTAACGGTGGTGCTGACAGTTTCTTGCAATAGCAAGCTGTAAGAAATGGCTCAACCGATATTCACAGATCACAGCTGAGTCATTGGTACTTTCAATTCGCTTTTGGTGATCTTGCACTCAACGGAGCATCTCCGTTTCACTCTAGTGAGAGCTTCATCAGGAGATTGTTTATGAGATAGATCTTTATTACTCTTCCCTTGTTACTATCACTAATTAAAAAAGAGGGGAAAAAAATCTAATTAACCCTCTATTACAGAACGTTCACCTAGGAAAAGCTATATGGAAAGATTAACAATTCACTCGGAAGCCCTCCCGCTAAACTTTTCTCTCAAAGCTCTAATGACATTCTACTTAGCATATCTTTTAATTTTAATTTTCGATTACATACTTTATCGAATATAAAATATAAACTTATACTATGAATTCGACCAATGTTCCCTTTTTATACGACTACCCTTTTTTTGAAAACACGCTAGTGCTATTAACTAACCTATCACTGCGATTAACGTGGCTAAAGTGCCCGTGCTTATAATCAATATAATTGGTGCTACTTACTGGCAACATATTTTCTTAGACTTTTGGGAATGAAGTTTAGTATGCTATATAGATTTCATGTGCTTTGCTTGAATAATTCATTATTAAACATCTTTTGACCTTAATATCAAACTGAAGTCCTCTATACCCCCCAAAATTGAAGCCCTGTTTACCTATATGCACACACCTTCAGAACGCCTAAGTGACGCCTAAGTCACGTCTACCTAGCACCCAACTCATGCTCAAAAGGATACCTGCTTTTGCAATGCCTACATTTTAGGTAATAGTATACAAAAGATCTATTTGCATGCACTGCTTTCACTGTATGCTAATACAGTGATTCCCAACCCTGTCCTGGAGGAACACCAGGCCAATCGGGTTTTCAGGCTAGCCCTAATGAATATGCATGAGAGAGATTTGCATATGATGGAAGTGATAGGCATGCAAATTTGCTTCATGCATATTCATTAGGGCTAGCCTGAAAACCCAATTGGCCTGGTGTTCCTCCAGGACAGGGTTGGGAACCACTGTGCTAATAGATCTCATGCATATTCATTGGAGAAATCCTGAAAACCCAACTGGATTGCGGCCCTCGAGGAGGGACTTTGACACCCTTGCTGTAAGCTCTGCCTTAACCTCACAAGTCTCGAACACTTATGATTTTAAAGTGTTTGAGGCTTGTGCAGATGAGGACGGAGCTTAGGCATTGGTGGAATGAGGCATTATGACATCACAATCTGAGCTCTAGAATGTTGCTTCTTATGATTTTAAAGCGTTTGAGGCTTCTGCAGATGAGGACGGAGCTTGCAGGAATGGGGCAGAGACAGGAAAAAAACTTGCGAAGACGGGACTCTGAACTCAATTCAAGGTCTAAAATATTGTAATACTGCATATAGCTATAAAATATATACAGCTTGATAAATATTCTTTGTAAATTTCAGATCATAAAAGTCAGGTGAACCAATGGGTATTTGCTGCAATCCCTTCCCCCAACCAAAAAAAAAAAAAATCTGTAAATGTGTTTCATCTTCATTTTAAAAGATTTTCTCATATAGTCCACAACCCTTATCTTCAAAAAACAGGCTTCTTTCAGAAAATAGCTAGGATACCAATCTTTTGAAAACAGGAAACACATAAACATGTCTCTTCCACACCTCTTCAGCACAAACACATCCCTAACTGATCTGTTCTTATTTTTTTTTTTTTGCTCTTGAGAGACTCACAACACTTTTATACAGAATTGCACAACAGAATCCCTTTCCTTCACCCTCATGCTTTGAATAATTTCAAACCTAGCCATAGATGATCAGTTTTTAAACTCCTCTTGGAAAAAGCCTGTGGTTTAGTTACAAATACTGTATAAATGTAAAATACTCTGATTTATTAACATGCTAATGTGAAATGAAATTAGATACATAATTAGGGTGATGATGAGCAGTAATTGGCTTTTAGTATATTCACCTAACCACCTTGTCAAGGTATTAAAGCAGTGCCGGTAATAAGCAGATACCACATGCGTGGAAAAGCTACGTATCTTAATTACAGTATGTCATTTTAGAAATTTTTTTCAGCCTTATACATAGTTCAAGTAAAACAGCAGAGATTAGATAGGGCTGGATAATTTATTTCCCATCAGTTTCTAAATTACTACCGTGTTTCTCCCCAAATAAGCCCTAGCAAGATTTTTTAAGATGCTCCTAATTTAAGCCCTACCCCCAAAACTAAGCCCTAGTTAAGATCGACCCTGCAGGTCCCCCTGAATGTCTTTGACACTCCCCGACTCCATCCTTAGTTGTTTTTTTTTAATTCAGGCCTCCACTGTTTCTGGGCTCCCATCCTCCTGTGCAGCAGAACCCCACCGACCCTCCCATACGTCTGAGGCACCCAAAAACAGCCGTTGACCAAGGAAGTTGCTATCCGCTAATTTTCAGAGGCCCTTAACCAGTTATCACTAGGGCTCGATTCTATAAACAGTATCTAACTGTTGGTGCCATTGAGTAGAATTGACAATCATCCACTGGAAGCTCCGTACTATTAAATCATACTTTGAAATTTCTGCATTCAGATTTATAGTTCAATCATTAGTGCTGAGTCTTCTGGACTATTGTAATATTGCTTATTTAATGACGACTAAGCAAAATATTACCAGATTACAATTGATCCAGAACACTGCGGTAAGACTGATTTATGGTCTAAAGAAATATGATCATGTAATTTCTTTCTATTGGACGTACGCATTATCTTTAAACTGGGTTGAATATGTTACAAAGTCATCTATGGCCAGTACCATACTCTGCCCTATTACGCTCTCTGGAAGCGCATTCCAGGTGTCCACCACACGTTGGGTAAAGAAGAACTTCCTAGCATTCGTTTTGAATCTGTCCCCTTTCAACTTTTCCGAATGCCCTCTTGTTCTTTTATTATTCGAAAGTTTGAAGAATATGTCCCTCTCTACTCTCTCTATGCCCTTCATGATCTTGTAAGTCTCTATCATATCCCCTCTAAGTCTCCTCTTCTCCAGGGAAAAGAGACCCAGTTTCTCCAATCTCTCTCTATCTATCTCTCTCTGTCTCCCTTTCTCTCTCTCTCTCTCTTTCTCTCTCTCTCTCTCTCTCTCTATTTCTTTCTGTCTCCCTTTCTCTCTTTCTTTCTGTCCCTCTCTACTCTCTCTATGCCCTTCATGATCTTGTAAGTCTCTATCATATCCCCTCTAAGTCTCCTCTTCTCCAGGGAAAAGAGACCCAGTTTCTCCAATCTCTCAGCGTATGAAAGATTTTCCATCCCTTTTATCAGATGTGTCGCTCTCCTCTGAACCCTCTCGAGTAATGTCATATCCTGTTAACGGATGCAAAGGCAAGAAATACCATGATCATCTGCTTTCACTTCAAGCAGCTTTTCATGACAAAAACTTTTGTTCACAGTTACTTACCTCTCACTCTTATGAACACTTTAGGAAACAATTGAAGTCTTATCTTTTCCCCAAGTACTTGTCTGAGTAGTTATCTTTGGCCCTTTTTTGTAGATTATGTAATTTTTGTAAACCACATTGAACTTACGGTTATGCAGTATAGAAATACGATGTTATGTTATGACCACACACATCTTGTATTTCAACCACAAAAGCACAACTAAAGAAGGTAATTTTCCAAGACATTTCTGCAGATAAACATAATATATGCAATACACAGGCAAAGCTATGCAAATATAGGCTGTAGGTGGGGTTAGGAAGGGGTTGCATTTAGAAATACACCTTTGAAAACTCAAAAATATGCTTGTTTTTTTCTTAACCCAGAAAATCTGTGCATTCCAAAAGCAGATCTAAGTTTCAAGTTTTTTAATCATATTTGATATATCCACCAGCATGCATTGTCTGAAATCCTCCAAATTTGCACCAAGAAAGTGATGTGTGCAGGGTTATAAAATTGATGCCATGCTGATCTGTAAACATTCCAGCTGCATGCATGGGGATATGCCACTGAACGGACCAGATGTGGCTTTCAGATATGGTGCAGCTCACAGCATCACTATTCTCTTATGTCGCAGTGATAACCTATTCCAAAGCATCCCAAAAAAAGAACACCAGAGCCCTAGAACCTTCTGCCCTACATGCCAGGATCTCCCCCCGTGTCAATCAGCCTGTTTGGAAATATATCTTATGTGGTCTTTTTACTGTATCCCAGTGATCGTCATTCAAATGTCTCTTTAGATCCTTCATTAATTATGCTTGGATTAAATACCACCACTGGAGGTGAAAAACAGCTTTGAAAGGGTAATGGGGATTTTATTATAATTAGGCTTAAAACTATTATGGATGAATGGATTTTAATTTGCGAAAAACTGAAATGGATTGCTCAACTTGCTGTATAAATTCTGCCCAGCATGGAGAGTGGAAAGGTTCTGCCAGTCTGAGTCTACAAATGTTCCATAATGAAAAAGCTAATTTCTAATTCACTCATTTTTTCTCTATGATCTTGTGTTAAAATTTCCATAATGAAAATCGTGATGGGGGTAATTCTATACCTGGGTACCACAATCTAGATGCCACTTTCCACATGATTTATCATTATATGATAATAGGTGCGAGGTCATACATTTAGGCTGCAAAAACCTAAGGGAACGGTACAGTTTAGCGGGTGAAGAATCTATGTGCATGACGGAAGAGTGGGACTTGGGTGTGATTGTATGTGAAGATCTTAAGGTGACCAAACAGGTTGAAAAGGTGACGGCGAAAGCTAGAAGGAAGCTAGGTTGCATAGGGAGAGGTATGGCCAGTAGGAAAAGGGAGGTATTGATGCCCCTGTAGAAGACTCTAGTGAGACATCATTTAGAATATTGTGCACCTTCAAAAAGATATAAAAAGCATGGAGTCTTTGTCATAAGGCATATGAGGACAGACTTAAAGGTCTCAATCTGTATACTTTGGAGGAGAGGCGGGAGAAGGGAGATATGATAGAGCCATTTAAATACCTACATGGCATAAATCGAGACTCATTTGAAAGGAAGCTCTGGAATGAGAGGGCAAAGGATGAAGTTAAGAGGTGAGTATTCTAAGGAATTATTTTTTTTTTTTAACAGAAAGGCTGGTAGATGTGTGGAATAGTCTCCCAGTAGAGGTGGTGGAGACAAAGACTGTGTGGGACAGGCATAGGGGATCTCTTAAGGAGAGATGGAGATAGTGGATTCTGCGGATGGGCAGACTGGATGGGCCATTTGGCCTTTATCTGCCATCATGTTTCTGTGTTTCTGCAAACAGGCTCTTATGTGGACAAGGTAAGAAAGTGTCTTTCCCCAGGTTGGTTTGTTTTTATACACTGTCTATGGGGGTCTTTTACTAACATGTGTTTAGCACTTAGGGGGCCCTTTACTGAGCTACGGTTAGGCCTTAGTGTGCAGGAAAGAGACATTTAAGGGGTGCTATGTTTACCCTAGCTGTGAATAAACCCTTCTTTCTATGTATTTCATTTAAGGCAGTAAAAAGAGAATGGGGAGAAAAATTCCCTCAAATATATATTAAGGGTGATTTACGATATATGAATATGTGAAAACCAAAGTGTCCAATACTCTTAATTCCTACAATTTCTACGGTGTATCAAAAGGAATTAAACATGGAAAGGAATTAAATATTGAATACAAAAAGTATTTTTAAGTGTGCTTCTGTAAAAAGTGTGCCTTTGGCCTTTTTTGGGCAGTTGTTCAAATGTAATTGAAAATGTCTCTGAACAGATTGAAGATTTTTGGTCAAACCTTTGCATCGGGTTCCCTGAAGCAGGTGTCAAAACATGATCCATCTCAGAACCCTGATTTTGTCAAGCTAAGTAAAAAAGAGCTCTTTCATTCTTTCCACATTATTCATGTTTTGGAGATTTTGCTATGATTGTAAGAAAACCTTGCGTGCAATGATTATCCCTTGAGCCTAAGCCTAAGACTAGTAACACTTTTTCTGTCTCTGGGTCTCTGAGCGTACTTAAAAATGTTCTTTGTATTCAATGTTTAATTCCTTTTGATATACCTTAGAAATTGTAGGAATTAAGGAAGTTGAACACATCTAACATTAACTAACAGAATTCCTTGGCACCACCTCATAAGGGCCTCCACTTAACTTACAGAAACCAGTTAGCATGCAGTAATGTTGATAGAAAGTCCACTCTGTGCCCCTGATACGTCCCCTCAAAAAATGCAAAATAATAATTAGAACATCACAGATTAATGCTTTTTTTTACTGCATTATATGTGCACATTAGCACCTAAAACTGGTTTGTGAAGGGCCTCTTAATATGCAAATTATTTCTAATTAACTGCCACTGCGCAAGCATACGAACTCTCTCAGTGCAAGAACAGAACAGCCTTACTGGGTCAGACCAACGGTTCATCAAGCCCAGTGGCCAATCCAGGTCACTAGTACCTGGCCAAAACCCAAAGAGTAGCAGTGGCTTCCCCCATGTCTTTCTCAATAACAGACTATGGACTTTTCCTCCAGGAACTTGTCCAATCTTTCTTAAAACCAGCTACGCTATCTGCTCTTACCACGTCCTCTGGCAACGCGTTCCAGAGCTTAACTATTCTCTGAGTGGAAAAATATTTCCTCCTGTTGGTTTTAAAAGTATTTCCCTATAACTTCATTGAGTGTCCCTTAGTCTTTGTAATTTTTGACGGAGTGAAAAATTGATCCACTTGTACCTGTTCTACTCCTCTCAGGATTTTGTAGACTTCATTCCTATTTCTCCTTCAGTCGTCTCTTTTCCAAGCTGAAGAGCCCTAACCTTTCCTCATGTCTTTCCTCATACAAGAGGAGTTCCATCCCCTTTATTATCTTGGTCGCTCTTCTTTGAACCTTTTCTAGTGCCGCTATATCTTACTTGAGATAAGGAAACCAGAATTGAACGCAATATTCCAGATGAGGTTGCACCATGGAGCGATACAGAAGCATTATAACATTTATATATATATATATGTGTTGTTTTTTATGCAAAAAAAAAGATTTATAAATTTAACCCCTTAATGGTTAATCCAGTCCTGTAATTCTGCATGTAAAGAAAAATGTACTTAGTAAAAATCCCAGCTTTTTTGTAAGCTAGACTTTAAGATCTTTTAGCTGCAGAGAACACAGCTCAAAAACAGCTTTATGACACAAACAAAGATAAAGCTTCAGTGACCTGATTTAGTATGTGATTCCATTACAATGCTTTCTACAAGTCACTACCATTCAAGCACCATCTGAAACCTGTGAGCTTCGGATGATCAAGGCATATCTTTATGTTCCAACGACTTTATTGATGAAAATAGTGAAACAATCATAAACTGATTAAACATATCAAAGTCGAGTAAGAGACAATGGAACATCATCATCAGCAGAGAGAAACCGTCTTCATCAGTTTTTATATACATAATATGCAAAAATCACCTATCCTACTATTCCTCACTAACAGAAGCAAAAGCAAAGCACACCAGGGCCCTGGACTCTCATGAGCCCTGGACTAGTCCATCCATCATCCCTCCCCCCCCACACACACACACACTCTGACAGGAAAACTGTTATATCAGATGCATAATATGCAACAGAACCCTCCCCACAAAAAAACCACAAACAAACAAAGAACACCCCACCCCCCTCCCCACCCAAATAGCGCAGTCTCAGAGCCATTTCAAATGGACCACCATCCACCAGAACTATCCCCCCCCCCCAGGTACTCTCCACCCAGTCAACTATGAACAGCCCAAATTAAGACAATCACATTAGTATTGCACTACGACATTTGGGATGCAAGGACTGCAAATAGGGTTTCCAGGTGCTCGTGAACAAAAGCTTCCACTTCCGTGACCCCTTGGCATCCCCCTCCTCCCAGGTAGCCAACTGATGCAACTGGTTCCGCCAAGGCATTTCTTTAAAAAAAATACAATAGTAAATGAAAGAATTAGTGATCTGCAAATGCGAACATAAACGAAGCATGAGCAGAGTCTGAATCGGGGTCAATGACATGTTTCCAGAGCTCCACAAGAGAAGAACACGAAAACTATGAGGCTCTTCCAGTGGGAGATGGCATGCTTTATTAGGATGTTTGGTTTGTTTTGTTTTTAGTACCCCTCCTGAAGAAGCCAACCGGTGAAACCCGGGTTGGGGGGGTCGGTGAATCTGTTTGCATGTTGTTGTAACTTTAAGGAGGTGTCCGGAGCAGCTGTTGATTGTTTCCCACCATAAATCAAGATAAGTTATTACAGTTTTTTTTTACATAGATTTGGTTTATTGTATGCTCTGTACTGGTTTTGGTGGGTGAGACTGTGAACATTATGATGGTCTCTCTGCACAGCTACTCCGTGATCTTTGTTCACTGGGATAAAGTTGTGGGTCTGAATGTTCACTTTGTATAAGTCATATTTATGAATTGAACATATTTTGAGACTTATAAAATATTTTTAGGTGATCAATGATAGTGCATATATTACATATCACCTTTGATAATTTGATTACCCTCGTTTTTTTGAGATGCTTTATTCAAAACATGAGGACTTCCAAAGGTAACATGGCTTTGTTAAATTACGAATGTATATATCCAGTTTATATGATGAATTATTCTAAGATAATCTCTATGAACTACTGTACACCTGTCTCTTATAAAGTATTAATGAGAAAGTGAAAGTCTAAATTCATATGCAGATAGACCGAACAGAATTGATAAACTGATGAGTCAGAAGAAGCTTCTGTTAGAGTTCCAAATTGCTCAACATGTTGGAAAAAATGTATTTTTGAATAGAGTTTTAACCAAAAGCAAAATACATTATAAGAAGGTGAAATGTTCACAGTTCCACATAGTGAAGGAGGTTTGATTTATGGTCTTAAAATAGGCATCTGCAAGCTAGAAATTGAACCCAGATTCCATACATGATCTTGGGATGCATCTTGGAATCAAATGCACAAGTCCACTTTCACAGTACGAAACATGAAGGCCCCTTTTGACAAAAGTGCAGTTAATATGAGACAACATGCTCATTCTAACAGTTGATGCAGGAGCTTGACACTTAGGGGGAGAGATTGAGCTGGGTTAAAATATTGCAGCATAATTTATGGTGGGCTCCTAAGCTAGGGTATGTAGGGAGAGATATGACCAGTAGCAGAAAGCAGGTATTGATGCCCTTGTATAAGACTTTGGTGAGACCTCACTTAGAATATTGTGTACAATTCTGGAGGCTGCACCTTCAAAAAGATATTAAAAGGATGGAGTCGGTCCAGAGGAAGGCTGCTAGAATGGTGTGTGGTCTTCGTGATAAGGCGTATGGGGACAGATTTAAAGATCTCAATCTGTATACTTTGGAGGAAAGGTGGGAGCGGAGAGATATGATAGAGACCTAAAAATACCTATGTGGCATAAATGCGCATGAGTCGAGTCTCTTTCAATTGAAAGGAAGCTCTGGAATGAGAGGGCATAGGATGAAGTTAAAAGACTCAGGAGTAATCTAAGGAAATACTTTTTTAAAGAAAGGGTGGTAGATCGTGAAACAGTCTCCTGGTAATAATAACTTTAATAACTTTATTCTTGTATACCGCAATACCATGGAAGTTCAATGGTAGAGCTGGTGGAGACAGAGACTGTGTTTGGATTCAAGAAAGCGTGGGATAGGCACATGGAATCTTTTAGAGAGAGGAAGAGATAATGGTTACTGCAGATGGGCAGATTGGATGGGCCATTTGGTCTTTATCTGCCATCATGTTTCTATGTTTGTATAACCATAAAGCTCTATGACCTCACAATGCAGGTGTAAAGAGCCTTAGCCTATAGGAAGAGGAGATGCAATAGGGAGAGGAGGAGATAGTGGATCCTGCGGATAGGCCATTTAGCCTTTATCTGCCATCATGTTTCTATGTTTCTCTAACTTGCATAACTCTGAACTGCAACAATTAATAATGCAACTTGCGATGAACCTCTTAAGTTGTGTTATTCTTCTTCCAGGAAGCATGAAGCCGCTAACATGCAACCCAGCGCTCCCATGACATCTTAAAGAAGACAGTATGGATGGAAATGGTGCATGTATAGATCCCTTCTCCTTCCCCAAGTGGACACCACTATCTACCCCAAAACATACCCTAAATCCCTTGAAGATATCTCATCTCTCCCCAAATATGCACTGCCTCCTTGAGATGTAAATCTATCTCATGCATATTTATTGTGGATATCCTGAAACCCTGACCTGCCTGTGGCTCTCGAGGACTGAAATTGCCTACCCCTGGGTCTAGATGTTCAAATGGCTGTACGTGTCTATTGATGCTTTCTTGGTCTCAAGGGGGTTCTGTATACTAGTAGTTGAGTTGTATTTGTTACTCAAATGTGTATTATTTTGTCATTTTCAGGGTTATGAATGCATTAGATGTATTCCCACTTGGGTAATAGATAAATATCTGAATCATTTCTAAGCTTCTGGGTGAAGGTTAAATTCTCTAGTGCTACCAGCCAAATCTTTATTTGTGTTATATGCTATAATAATAATACCATACCATACTGATTCTTGTATCCCACAAATGTCAACTAGGAATCATTGCGGCTTACATAATATTAGAATTGATACAGAGGTATAGACCACATACATATAACGATGTGAATAACAACCTGAACATATCACAACTCTTGCTATTGCCTACAGTAGGAGACTTTTACTAGAAAAAAAAGCACAATATTCCAGCTCTTGGTGGAAGAAGCAAAGACCACCAAGGAGACATGCAGAGCAATGCAGTCAGCGACAGTTTTTTTTTTACAAAATCATATGGAAGCAGCTCTTTACCCCAAGCCATTATTGTCTCTGGGAGTCCATCACAATCGATTCTCAAATCCCAGCTACTTTTGTACATTTCAAAGGAAAATGTAAAACATTTTTCTTTAAAGATGCCTTAACCTCTAAACTACGTCTTTGATAGCCACTTGCAAGCAGGATCCCTCCCTTCCGTTCAATCCCTAAATGGCTTCCTATCCTATCTGAATTGTATTTCCTAACCTCCATAACTATCGTTACCGTACGTTAGTTTGTTGTATTGTCTGTCACCCACATTTACAATTTTAAATGTGTACACCGCTCAGTAACTTGATGAGCGGTACATCAAATTTTAATATAACTTGAAACCTCTAAGAACATTTCCTTTTGCAGATGCAGTGAGATTGTGTGAGGTTGCGGAGCGCTTAGAGATGAACATTTTTCAAGTCCTCACACAACTTCCTAAATAAAAATAATACGAAAGAGAATAGCCAGGTACCAGTGTGAGGCAGGGGAGAAGAAAGGCTGGGAAGAGCAAAACTCATCTGGCGTAAAATTACGACATTATACAGAACAACAAAGTGGAGAAAGCAAGTGAGATCAGTGGCTTTGGGGATTGCGCAAACTACATGGAATAAGTAGAACCTGAAATTAATTGCAGTTCAATGGACCGAAAAGTAAAGGGAAACCTTTTTTTCCCATTAAGGTTAATCAGGTTCCGGCATAGTCTGCTATCAAACTCTATACAGGCATCACTAACTGAAGTAATAAGCCTCCATTTGATGTATTTTGGGTGACTAGAAACATTGGTAAACGCAGAGATGCATGAACAATGTAATTAAGGTACAACAAGGTTTCCATTTTGTATACGTGTGTAATATTTAAATTCAGATAGGTCTGTCCGCTAATAATGCTATTGCGTTTACTGAAAAAATGCAGAAGTGGCCAGACACGGAATCATAAGTCCTTCAAAGCGATAAATGGAGAGTTTGATCTCTAAAATTACTATCCTATGGCTTATAGGGCAGTACGCTGGCAGTGCGGGTTTAGAGTCTAGGGGGGTCCGGATTTTATTGTTGTAAAATCTGGTAACCCTATATCATATTTTTGAACGCCACATGGTTCTTGATTTTTGAGACATAGGAGATCTTGGACCCCTGAGGAAGGAGTGTGTTTCGAAACAAGGACCATGTCGGGTCCTGTTTTCTTACCAATGTGAAGCATCCTTTGGAAAACGTTTCATTGACTTTAATAAAGTTCCTGTATCCTGTACATCATCTCTGCAGTTCTTTTTTTGGCTTCATTGTTCGACATTTACTGCAGATCCGTTGGATTCTCTGTTTTGTCTTTTAGATTTAACACAACCACATGGTATTAGCAAAATATAGGGAAGTAAAAAGCGCTTCTAAACAGTAAAATTGATTATGAGAGAGGGAGAGGGACTCGAAATAAGCTAAACGGTATGCTCACAGTACAATTTAAACATGAGACTTCTTCATTCATCAAACACGGCACATAGCCCAAAAAGTGACGCAGATGCTAAATAGTACAGAAGGTGCCATTGGTATCAGGCCAAGGGCGGCCATGTTTGAAAAGATGCCTGGCAGCAGTAAAATCCTAATTTATTTTGTGCTAGGCTGATTGTAGAATAGGAAGATGAGGACTTCATACCTGTCACACTCCAAAAAGAAAACAACAGTAAACAAAAGGCATTGCCAGTGACTTTCCAATTCTTTTATCGCCATTGTCACATTGGGCTTCATTTTCCCTGCTAACTGCACAGTCGCACTAAATAGAAATTTGGAAATGAGTGCCAGAAGTATCTCAATTTCCTAACAATGTCAAAGTACCGGTAAATGGACTTATCAAAATGGGCACAAAGTGTCCATTTGCCGAAAACATCCAAATTCTGATTTCTGAAAGGCAGAATTTGGATGTTTTTCACTGCAGTTCTTCCAGATAGCAAGTTGGAGACATGTTTTGGGTGGGACTATGGGGGTCCCAAAATTAGGACACCTTTCAGCAATGATGGAATGGGAAAAAATATCCAAGGCAAGAAAAAAAAAAAGGATGCTCTTATCTAGACCTGTTTCAAACGCATCTAGGGTACATACATGTGCTTTGATTGAGCAACAGATCACTGGAGGGATGAAGGCATGACCCTTCCTTCATCTCCCAACAGTTACTGACCCCCTCACACACCCTTAAGAAGTGAAAGTGACAGTGGAAACCAGGCTCTATGACAGCTTCAGGTATTATGGCCATTCTTAATACAACAGCAAGTAAGTATAGGAAGTAGAGAATGACACGGGGACAAATTTTTCCCTGTCCTCGGAAGAACTCAATTTCGCCGTCCCATCTCTGAGAGTTTTCTCACTAAATCCTGTCCTTGTCCCATTCCTGCAAGCTCTCCTTGAACTGCACAAGCCTCGAACATTTACTTCGGGCTCAGGTACACCCAAGATTGCTGTCTTGGCTACACCACTGCAATAAGGAACTGGCAACCAAAGATCAACAGGCTTCTCTAACAGAAAGTATTTCCATTATGATAATCCCTTGTGGTTTATTTTCTCCTGCCTTTTAACCTTAACGTTGATGTTTTCTTTCCCTTTTAAGTTGCCTTCCTTTCAGCAGCTCCAAATCCTTGATTTTTTTGCCTCACCCTACCCGCTAAAGACTATTTACCTCCAATGCAGAACGATTAACAGCAGCTCTCTCGGGCAGAACAATACAGTGCGAGCGTCTGATCATTTGTCACAGTCAAATCTCTGGGTAGTGAGCAGACGCTGTGACATACGGATGCATCTTCCAGTTCCACACAAAGAGTGGGATGTCTAAGATGAATAGCAGAAGTTACCTCAATGGTATTCTACTCATTGTATCATCCCATGTAATTAACTCAACATTAATGACTGATCTAATAAGGCATAATTTTCCCATTACTGTGCCAGGCATCACAGATGTGTGCATCACAGGCAAGGCAATTATATTTTATTTAAGTCTGGCAAAAAAAATAAGAAACTACCCGAAAATCTATAGTGTTAACTATTTAAAGGTTTTAAGCAATCAAATCACCAGTCTAAAATTAGGTTTTCATCTTTATTTTTGGAAGGATTTCAACTTCTTCCCTGACTGTTAAACATCTGCTTCTATACCACATGGTGTTCAGAGGGGAAACTAGAGCCATTCAAGTGTAGGTGAGGTTTTATGAAAAGAATCATGACTTGTCCGTGCTATACATCGACACGTGTAATTAGAAAGCGAAACTCATTTTGGATGAGCAGATAAAATATTATTTTGCAAGCTATGAAAGGAATACATTGTTATTTGGCTTCTAGATTTTACCCTTAATTCCTTCATCTTATGCCTAGTAATGCACACAGCGTTTTCTCATCTTATTGGACAGATCCATGATATTAAAATTTCCAAGACAAAGGATATAAAGTACTGCACCATCTGAAAAGAACGACCTATATCTGTCATGGTTGGTTTCACTGGATTCTAAAGGGCCTTGGGTAGATGCAAGATGATAGCGTGACTGTTGCAGTGTCATGAAGTTTATAATCCATCTCCATTATAACAAGTCATAACGCATCTCCACGGAGAAAGAATTTGTATCTGTCACTATAACGAAGGTAACAATCTTCGTCAAGATTCATGGTTCTTTAGGGTTCTATTATGGAATCCCTGCGCTGCTACTGAAATTTACTTTTACTAGAATTAATACCTACATTTTAAGATAACCTTGGTGAGGGCCCATTTTCAACTACCTATGGGCTCCTTTTACAAAGTCGCAGTAGAGGTTTCTAGAGCAAACCGGCGAGGTAAATGCTCTGACGCTGAAAGGAATTCTATGAGTGTCAAAGCCTTGACCATGCCAGCCTGCGGTTGAAACCTCTACCGCACCTTTGTAAAAGCCAGCATATATTAGTGAGCCGCCGGTGGTTATAGTTCCAGATTTTCAATTCCAGGCTTGTCCCGACATAAGCATTGAATATATAGAATATTGAATGCTAGCTGCTAAAATTTATGTGGTTAAAGTGCAATAGTCGACCTTTAAGCACATAAGATGAACTGCTTAAAGATAGGGCTGTTTGTTTTTTTAATGTGGCCTAGCTTAAGCGTGAATCTTATGTGGATAAAGGCTGAATATAAGCATTTAAGCACGTAAGAACCATCTTTGCCATTGGAACACCCACAAATTAACCAGTTTTGGCTCAGGCATTAATTGTGAATATTCCGTTGCACTAACAGTCTGATTCTGGAACCCATAAAGAGGCACCTGCTGTATGTCAATCACGGACAGGTACCGTTTTCAGAATGGCGTTAAGCAGGGACTCTAGATGCCGGAAATGTAGGCCAGGATTTAAAAGGCCTACATTTCCAGCACCTCGGGTTCTGTCAAAATCATGGCCAGGGGTGCATAGTGACGCCGATGTCTGTCTCAACAGCAGACTATGAATTTTTCCTCCAGGAACTTTTCTAAACCTTTTTTTTTTAAACCTGCTAAATTAACCGTCCCTGCCCCCTCCTGCCGTGCCATCGGCTCTTCCTCTGATGTCACTTCCTAGGTGCAGGTCCAG
The DNA here is from genome assembly GCF_902459505.1 of Geotrypetes seraphini. NCBI lineage: Eukaryota > Metazoa > Chordata > Amphibia > Gymnophiona > Dermophiidae > Geotrypetes > Geotrypetes seraphini. The sequence continues at coordinate 3,335,660 of NC_047102.1, forward strand.
GAAGTGGCTTCAAAGGAAGATCTGATGCTGGCATGAGCAGCAGATTGGGGTTGCTGCTCGCACCTCGAACATCAAAGAGGTACAAGGGAAGGAGCATGCGCGCGGTGGGGGGGAGGATGGGTGCTGGCACCCCCACCAAGACGCTGCCTGGGGTGGACGCCCCCGCCCCCCTTTACTATGCCACTGCTCCCCCCTGTGAAAGGACTGTAACATGGAAACATGAGATTCAAGTTTCAAGTTTTATTAGGATTTTATATACCGCCTATCAAGGTTATCTAAGTGGTTCTACAATCAGGTACTCCAGCATTTTCCCTATCTGTCCCAGTGGGCTCACAATCTATCTAATGTGCCTGGGGTTATGGAGGATTAAGTGACTTGCCCAGGGTCAGAAGGAGCAAGTCTCCTGATGTGGCCAGAGTATAGTCAAGAGCCAGAGTGACCTGAGGTGACAAGCTGATCGGAAGTAACCGCACTACCTAGAAGGACCAGAAGGATCTGAATTGTCTGTCCAACAAGGTAGCAACTTGTTTTTTTTTTTTTTGTTCACTTTTATTTTCATCTACTGTTATTATACTTTCACAAGTGTATACAGATACAAGACTTTAAGAAAAGCCCATAAGTCATAGCTCTAAGTCTTCCCTAGTTCTCTCTCTTTTTCACACTAACAGTGCAATCTAGTGATTAAAGTATAAACCTCACAAACGAAATTTTTCTGCCGATGCCATGTTTCTCCACCGGCATCTGCTGATATATTCTAAACCTCTGTACGTTGTTTTTTTTAAAAATAAATTTGGGCCGGCCTAACAACACAGTACTCGCAGGACTATGTAAGATTAATAACAGCTCTCCGAGGGTGCTTCTCAAAACAGCTACATCATTTGCTCAAGGGCACACGATGTCTGTTGGGAGGTGAATCAAACCTGACTGTCCAGAGTGTTACAGCTCTATTCCCAGTATAAAGTGGAATCCCAACTTCAGGCAGTGCCAAAGCACAGCTTACGAGTACTGTACACTCGTCGTCAGCTAATGTGGGCAACCTCATGAAAGCGTCTAGCGTATGAAAAATAAAACTTTGCAGTAGGTCCATAAACCACTTGCCAGGTATGAACAGGATCTTGCTTTAGATCTGAATTCAATCTTAAGTAGAAAGATGAGTGGAAGAAGAGACGAGTTTAGGGTTTCCTTCCTTCTCTTCCTCCCTCCCTGTGCCTTATGGCTTAGTGCACTCAAGCCTGGCCAGTCCTCATCAATCAGGGAACAAAAACTATATCCCCTGCACTATGGCGCATACCACCAAACCCTGAGTCATGGGAACCTCTTTGTACTCCATCATTTCATTAAAACATTGCAAGTTTCATTGATGGATGTTCTTTCTTTCTCTGTTGTAGCTGCAGCCAAAATCCCATCCTGAGATAAAATTTCAGAAAAGTGTGATCAGGACAAATTAAGGTAACATAACATAGTAAATGACGGCAGATACAGACCTGTATAGTCCATTCAGTCTGCCCAAAAGTCGCACTCATTCTCAAGCCAACAAAACAGAAATTATTAATTTTGCTTGCTAAGTTTCAATAGAAGATGCCTCCCCTTCCTCCCGAGATAGGTAAGATCTGCACACAGTCGATCTGAATGTGGTATAAAATACTTATAATTGCTCTTGATCCTTTTTGCCACATATGCGATGGAGACCATAGAAGTCTGTCCAGCATCGGCTATACCGCCGCCACACTGCCTCATGGCTGGAGATGCCATAACAGCTAACTCCAGCCACCTCCCTCTGATCCATCTTGCATACGGGACACAGACCATGGAAGTCCGTCTGGTATCATCTTCCTTCCCCACTGCTGAGCTTCTATTTAAGTACCACTCCTGCGCATCATAAATGAAGATATAGTTTTTGAGCTGTCGAATTTTGTGTCGAAACTATCCTCTTTCTATTTAGGGATCCTTTATGTTTATCCCATGCATTTTTTAATTTCATCACTGTTTTTGCCTCCACTACCTCCAAAGGGAGGGCATTCTAGGCATCCACCATCCTCTCTGTGAAGAAGCATTTCCTGACATTACTCCTGAGTCTACCACCCCACAACCTCATATTATGTCCTCTAGATTTATTACTTCTCCATCTCTGAAATAGATTTGTTTGTAGATTAATACCCTTCAAGTATTTAAACATCTGTATCATATCTCCTTTATCCCTTCGTTCCTCCAGGGTATACATATCCAGGTATTCAAGCTTCTTCTCATACATCTCTTGGCACAATCCCAATATCATTTTTGCCTCCTTCCTCTGGACTGCTTCAAGTCTTCTTATATCCTTAGCAAGGTATGTCCTCCAGAACTGAATGAAGAATTCCATGTGGGGCCTCATCAATGACTTGTACAGGGGCATCAACACTTCTTTTTTTTTTTTTTTTTTTTGCTGGTGATTCCTCTCTATGCAGCCCAGCATCCTTCCAGCTATGGCCACCATTTTGTCACATTGTTTCACAGTCTTGAGTTCCTCAGACACTATCACACTATGTCCCTCTCCCTGTCCATGCATATCAGCTTCTCACCCCCAAGCAAATACAACTTTGGATTTTTACTCTCCAAGTGCATCACTCTGCACTTCTTCACATTAAATTTTATCTGCCAGACATTAGACTATTCTTCCAACATTTGCAGATCTCTTCTCATGCTTTCTATTCGTTCTGGTATGTCTACTCTGTTGCAAATCTTTGTGTCATCTGCAAAAAGACACCCTTTTCCTTCTAATCCTTCAGAAATATCACTCAGAAATATATTGAACAGAACGGGCCCCACTACCGATCCCTGAGACACACCACTACTCACCTTTCTTATCTCTATGCAAATTCCATTCACCACCACTTTCTGTCATCTGTCTATCAACCAATTTCTAATCCGGGTCACCACTTTGGGCCCTAACTTCAGCCCATTAAGTTTATTGATAGCCTCCTATGAGGAACCATGTTAAAGGTTTTGCTTAAACCCAGGCAGACTACATCTAGCGCATATCCTCTATCCAATTCTCTGGTCACCCAGTCAAAGAAATTGATCAGATTCATTTGGCACAATTTCCCCTTGGTAAAACCATGTTGTCTCAGATCTTGTAACCCATTGGATTCCAAGTAGTTCACTGTTCTTTCCTTCTGCTTCCATTATCTTTCCAACCACTGAAGTGAGGCATCGGCCTGTAGTTTCCGACTTATTCTCTGTTCCCACTTTTGTGAAGAGGGACCGTATTTGCTCTTCTTCAATCCCACAGAACCTCTCACATCTCCAAGGATTTATGAAACAAATCCGCACGAGGTCCCGCAAGAACTTCCTTGAGTTCCCTCAATACTCTAGGATAGATCTCATCAGATCCCATGGCTTTGTCCACTTTTAGTTTTCCCAGTTGTTCATAAACACTTTCTTCCGTGAACAGAGTGATATCTATTCCATTCCCATATATACCTCGATGAACCAACAGAGGCCCTTGTCCAACTTTTCTTCTGTGAACACAGAACAGAAGTATTTGTTTATCACATTTACTTTTTCCTCATGACTTTCCACATAGTTCTTAGCATCTTTTAATCTCACAATTCCATTTCTAGTCTTCCTCCAAGTTGTCTCCTCTTTTTACTTCTCTAGCCATTTTTTCTTCAGCCTGCACTTTTGGCAACCGTATTTCTCTCTTCACTTCTTTGAGTTTTATCTGGTATTCTTTTCTGTGTTTCTCTTCTTGTGTTCTTTTGTATTTCTTGAATGCCACCTCTTTTGCCTTTATTTTTTTTTCTGCGACCTCTTTAGAGAACCATAACAGTTTCCTTTTTCTCTTGTTTTTATTAACTTTCTTTACGCAGAGTTCAGTTGCCATTTTAATAGCTCCTTTCAGCTTGCATCAGAGTCGTCCCACTTCCCATCAGTTCTTTCTTCAGGAACACTCTCATTTTACTGCAAGAGAGTAAGAGCCATCAGAGACTTTGTCCTTTCTGCAGTGTTCTGGCATTTATAGGTTAAGACTATCATTCACAGGGAAATGATGAATCTACAGGAAACCGAAGACTCATGCCTACGACATCCATTTGTTAGTCCAGCTCTGCAACGAAAGAAGAATTGGTGTGCTTAATTTCTTGAAAGGTCAGGATGCATGTCGGACACTGTTGTCATTTTGTTTAATCAATAAAATAGATTTCTCTGAACAAGCTATATACTCAACAAGTGTTAGGGTCAAAGAGCCAAACCAAAAGCCTCCTCCCTGACACAAATTGCTCTGCCTTTTCACTTTCAGCCTGGCTTTGTAAACAATTGTCCTTCTGTTCTTTAATTTAGAAAAATCATCTGTCCTCTTTTATCCCACCACCACATTTTCCTAATGCTACATGGTACCAACTTTGGAAAGGTAAGTGGTGCTACAGCCAAGTCATGCATCCCCCCCTTTCAGTTCTTCCAGGAAACCTTGTTATTTACATAATGATGACAGTATATATAAATCACTGCCACATTCCTTCCCATTCTAAAGAACGTGGACTTTGAGGGATCCTTGTGAGTTGGTCAAATGTCATTTTGAATTCTTCTCTCTGGTATCGAGAGAGCAATGAAGATTGCTTCATGAGATTTCAGTGTGGGTCCTTTATCTGGTCCATTTTTATGAACTCTGAAGCTGGACTGGCATTTTAGAGCATCTTGTTAGCTGCCTAGGTAGGTAGGATCTCATAGGTGCGACACAGGCAATTGGAGGAGTAGCCAGCCATGACAGATAGCAGGTCAACGCAACTTACCTGCTCTCATAACTCTCTATAGCATGGCTGCATTTACCATGACCTCAAGAGGAGGCGGTAAATACAGCCAAGCCAACAGCAGTTCAGTGGCATGGCTGCCGTCAAACCAAGGTCTGTAGTGGCGCTCTTACCTACAGTGCCTCTCTGACACAACAGAAAGATCCCAAGCCCCTCCTTCTCACCCCCGCCAACACAACAGAGAGGATTTGATCCCACATACAGATTCTGATCTCCTCCCTCCCACGCACACCCAACATCACAAAGATGTCCCTATACCCTCTCTCCCACCCTCTGACACAACAGAGAGGTTCTGATCATCTCCCACTGAACCCACGCAATTTGCAGAACTTACACGTCTAGATTTGTAAAATGGGGCAGCTGCACGTGGAAGCCCCAAGCCCTGTACATCTCAGTTCTGATCAGCACATTCTACTGGGCTCAATATCTGAAGAATTCATAGTTTGATTTTAAAACACAAATACTATGCAACATTTTCACTCACACAATAAACACTAATTACTACCCTCTTTTTACTGCTCGAAAAGCAAGTTAATGCTTTTCTCAAGTTCTCACCTTCAGAAAGCTTTAGAAATTCTGTATTTCTCTCTTTAAGTTGCCAGAAGGAACTGGAGTCTTCAGGGGAAAATCCTTGTTAAAGTGTCCAGGCCAAAGGATTTTTTTTCCATGAGTATAAAAAGGAAGGGGGGAAGAGAGCAAGACCTTCATTCATGATTTAAGATGTGCTTGAAAAACCCCATTCAACTAACTGGCTGATTTGACCTTTCCTACAGCAGAATTTTTTTGTATGCAGACCAGATGTACTGGGCAAAATACATGAGAAGGATTTTAAGTGAACAGAATATCTGTCTATCTATGCCTATATATAAATACACACAGTATTTATATATAGACATAGATAGACAGATACTGTATATCTATCTATCTATCTATCTATAAGAACATAAGAATATAAGAAGTACCATCCCCGGAACAGACCCTAGGCCCATCAAATCCGGCGATCTGCACACGCGGAGGCCCCGCCAGGTGTACCCTGGCATAGTTTTAGTCCCCATATCACTTTATGCCACTCATAAGGAGATGTACATCTAACTTATCCTTAAATCCTACACAGTATATATATGAGAGAGATGCATGCATAAATGTACTGAAATATTTGTTATATATATTTGATTTCTGAGCATTGAATGCAGTGATGTCCTTCAGTCATTTCCGATGCAATCAGACTCAGCCATTTGCAATGCAAGCAAAATGCTTTTAATTCTCCAAAATATACAGCTTTTGTATTACAGTTCTTTGTAATGCAACATTTTACAGTGAGGGAAAGGGGGTACTGTGATCTGAAAAATGCTTCCAATCTCAAACAAAACCTAACTTCTGTAAAATCAATACAATATTAGCTGCAAGGCTAGCACAAATCTATGAAAAACTGAAGACAAAACATGTGAGGGATCGGCGGAAGGCAGAGGCAATAAGGCAACCGCACAAGGTCATTTTTCACAGTCAAAGGTGAAATCCCAAGTCAGAGAATTAATCTTTCTATAATAAGCATTAATGGCCTTCCATTTTGAAAAATAGGCTATGGAAATGCTACTGAGGCATTCACTCATGAATAACCTAAAAATAAAAATTATCAAAGCATTTTAACCTGTTTTTAATTACAGACATCTAACCATAGATTTAAGGCACTTAGATCCCGGAGATTTTCCCCAGGACAAAAGCTAAATATAAAATAGAAACAAGACAGCAAATAAAGGACAAATGGCCCATCCAGTCTGCCCTTCCGCAGAATCCACTATCTCCTTCTGTCCCTATTGGCTAAGACTCTTAACATTTGCATCTCCTCTTCCTATAGGCTAAGGCTCTTTACACTTACATTGTGAGGTCATAGAGCTTTATGGTTATAGAAACATAGAAACATGATGGCAGATAAAGGCCAAATGGCCCATCCAGTCTGCCCTTCCACAGAATCCACTATCTCCTTCTGTCCCTATTGGCTAAGACTCTTAACATTTGCATCTCCTCTTCCTATAGGCTAAGGCTCTTTACACTTACATTGTGAGGTCATAGAGCTTTATGGTTATAGAAACATAGAAACATGATGGCAGATAAAGGCCAAATGGCCCATCCAGTCTGCCCTTCCGCAGAATCCACTATCTCCTTCTGTCCCTATTGGCTAAGACTCTTAATATTTGCATCTCCTCTTCCTATAGGCTAAGGCTCTTTACACTTACATTGTGAGGTCATAGAGCTTTATGGTTATAGAAACGTGATGACAGATAAAGGCCAAATGGCCCATCCATTCTGCCCATCCACAGCATTTACTATCTCCTCTATCCAGATAAAACATAGAAGCCAGAATTGAGATGTCCAGATTGGACGTGTCGAATGCTGGTAGCATTTTAGAAAACTATAACACACATTGAGCCTTATCCACAATAATGCAGGAATGCATGTGTCTGAACTGGTTGCACGCAGCAGAAGTAACCACTTTACAATTGTCAACATGTAAAAACATCGAAGACAATTAGAACCAACCCTTTCACTGATCCAAGCAACTTGAAGACCTGCCTCTATCATCTGCGACATTCAACGCTTTGTATTTAGGTGACTGGGAACTGCTTGCATACAGTAGGTTTACTGCATATTAGAGCTCTGCTCTCGACTTGCCCTTCACTTCGGACTCTTTGAGATTGAAGATTTAATCCATTATACCAACCACTTGTTTACGACTGGCCTTAGGAGCCTTGAAAAAGGCTTGTCAGCTGAAACACGGCCCATGTCGGGTCACGGTAGTCTTTTATATGTTTGATGTGGATGGACAGACTAGATGGGCCATTTGTCCTTTACCTGCCATCATGTTTCTGTGTTTCTCCACAGCTTGTTTCCTTTTTGGATTGCTCCTTCTTCTGTGGAACATTGGGTCTTCTTGTTTTGTGCCTTTTTAAAATAATTACACATTTCAGAGCGTTTTTAGGGGAAAATCCCCCTTCCACCCTGTACTGTACGTTTTCCTCATGGAGTAAAGAAGCGACACCAGGGCCAGAATTAGGCAGTCCCCGGCAAGCACCCCAGAGCAATTCATTTTGAAACCCCTGCGTGCTTTTTGGTCTCTGCACTTTGTGTCTATACGGTACATGGGTGGAAAAAATCCCCATGGCATAGACTGATTTTCAAAGGGAAACGCCATGAAGATTGTTTATTGGATAATCAACCCCCTTGCCTGAGAGCATGAGGTAGCCGCAGGCTTGCAAGCTCCCCACAAGGTTTGAAAATTGCCTTCCCCGTGGTTAATGCATTTCCTCGGTACTCTACCAAAAGGTACCAAGATTGTTTATGAAGCATTTAGCTACTGTAGTAGGTTTAAAGACATTTAAAGACAAAAATCTATTAATCTCATGGAGAGGAAAAGGATTAAAAATAAAAACCAAGCAGCTGTGTGATGACTTGATAGAGCTTTTGTAATGTATCTGCATCAATGCAAAACATGGTCAGATCAATGGTTCTATAGCACAGTAGATATGAATATTTTTGCTAATTGGAAATGAGGATTATAAACAAGTTAAAACAAATTATACAAACATTTTGTAGCAACATTTGTAAATATAATGTAATCCACCCTTCCTCTATACACTGAAATGAATGGTTGCAGAATTCTGGCGTTGTGTCTGGTGTGATTTATAACTTCTACGAAGGGGTACTGAAAAGTTCTCAGCCCAACCAAGAAGAGAATGACGTGGAAGTGGTTCAATCAGTGATCTCACACAATGTCAAAACACAGAATTTTGTTTCTGCAAATTGACACTTAACAAAATAAGATAACGCTCTTTTCAGCTACAGAATTTAGGAAGTGGGTTGGTTGGGCTGAGAACCTTGTATGCACATTCTGCCAAATTCTGAAACCGATGTGATATCGGTGGCTGCCTTACAAGCAGCCGTCGATTGCGTGTCAATCATGCAACGGCAACGGTTTCAGAATCACACCAGGTTTTGCTGGACCTACATTTCTGGCGCGTTTCTTTGAATCGCACCTACTGCATGTAGGTGCTTTTGGCTGCCATGTCAACTTGGCATTGGGCAGCCAAAAGCACCTAAGGTGCAAATCCAGTGCCTTTTATTTACGCACTGGTAGGCGCTTCAACTTCGCCATTTTTTGCTGTTTCTAGCGGCGTTCTCCAATTAACTTAGGCATCAGTTTTAGAATTTCATTCATTCTGCTCTAGAATCTCACTTTTATTGCTCACCCTTTCCAAATTTGAGCTCAGGGCATGCTACTTTCAGGGGCCTAAGTTATTTCCCTGTCTAGGTTGCAATCTAACTCGTTTTGAGGCGACTCGCTCAAAGACACAAGGACGATCAGTGCCATTTGAACCCTGACCTTACCATTATCCCCTGTGCTTGAATTACAGGAGTCTTGATGGGTCAATGGCATCAGTGAGAATAATATAAGAACATAAGAATAGGCTTACTGGGTCAGACCAATGGTCCATCAAGCCAGTAGCATGGCCAAAACTAGTACCTGGCCAAAACCCAATGAGTAGCAACATTCCATAATCTCAAAGATTAGCAAGATTCCAGGACCCCAAATAGTAGCAACATTCCGGAATCCCCAGAATTCCATGCTACCGATCTAGGACAAGCAGTCACTTCCCCCATGCCTTTCTCAAATAAGAACATAAGAATAGGCTTACTGGGTCAGACCAATGGTCCATCAAGCCCAGTAATCTGCTCTCACGGTGGCCAATCCAGGTCACCACTACCTGGCCAATACCTAAGCAGTAGCAATATTGCATGCTACCGATCCAGGGCAAGCAGTGGCTTCCCTCATGTCTTTCTCAAATAAGAACATATGACTAGCCCTAGAACAATGGTCCATCAAGCCCAGTAGCCAGGCCCATATTCAATTATCCCACAACCAAATCCAATTATTTTCAGTGGCTCTACAAATGCATTCCCGATCTTGATGAAGCCCTTTTTCAAGTTCACAGTCCAGGAAAGAGCAGACCTACCAGCTGGAGCTGTCCTGGTGCTATGGAGCTAATTCATTACATGAAGCACAGGTCAGGTTTCCAGAGCAAGAAGGGACAGGCTGCTTTGCTATCTGACCGTTTAGGCAACTGAACAGCAATCTCTTCCGTCTGAACTCTTTTTATGATCCCCCAAATCCTCTCTTCATTCATCTTCTGCTGGCCTCCTCTTCCTTAGAAATGCGGTGCTTTTAAAAACCTTAGGCTCAGGATTTGGTTGGAAACAAGTCATTATTGTTTTCTTTTGCAGCTTAAGAATGAACAGAAAGCAAGAATTGGATCACTTTGGGAGGCTTTATTGCTTGACACCGATAAAACACAAAATATATCAGGCAGAGGTGGATAGGCTTCAGCTTAGCTGCAGTAAATATGTCTTTTAAGAGCTTTATTTACAGTAGGAATGTGTACAGAGATGCTGCATGGCTCACAGGGAGAACATGCAGCAGTAGTTTAAAATAAATGCACCTCCAGAAAAATAAAGTTTTGTTTACTAGAGAATCATATTCAGTGGACCAGAGAGATTGCATTCCTCCATCTGAAATACAAAGATAAAGTTCTACTTCCATTAAGTATAGGGAAGCATGGCTGAAGAGCTAATAATCTGAGTAATTAGCTGATTCAAGGCACTTAGAATAAGCCATTTTATCAGACATTCAGCTACCATCAGGCTCCAGTTTTTCCAGAGCAAGCTAATCCAGTCCAGGCTCTTATCCAACCAACTAGTTTTGGTCAATATGGTTCCACTGATGTCTGATAATTACCATGAAGGATAGTTTGCGATCGCTTGCACTCCTCCAAGGCCCCAACCCTCACACATCCACCATATGCATTGTTGGACTGCTGAAAACCTCCACAGCAAATTGTATTTAGAGGTGAACCATGTCAACAGACAACCTGCAACTTTAAGGAATAACGAGGGCCATACTCTTCTGTCAGAACACTTCAATCCAGCAACCATCACCTACTAGTAATACCATTAGTCCACAAATTATTCTACGATACCACTCGAAAAGCTTTCTTCTCAGTTACCGCAAATGTTTTGGTGGCTTATTGTGTATACAAAGATGCACCATGACCAGTAATTTATAAAGGATTCGATGTTCTAATTTTAACCAATACAAAGATCTATAGCATTCTGTCCCATGATCACTCTTTCTTAATCGAAACAGAGTTCGAACAATCACATCCTGGGCTACCTGCAGCGCACTCAGAAGCACCAAATTGCAGTAGTCTAAGAATGATAATACTACACTCTGCAAGACAGTCTTAAACATAGAGGCAGGCAAATAAGGCCGCAATCTGTTCAACAGACACAATTTTACAAATACCTTTTTTACCACTGCACATACATGCCCCCTGAATGTCAGACAAGGTGGAGGATCTGACACCTAGATATAAGTTAAACAGGGAAGGAGATAATGGTGAGCCTTGAGGTACACCACAGAATAGATTCCGAGTCTGGGACTTCTTGTTACTTTTCCTTATTTCATATATTCTATTGTCTAAAAATTCTGTGAAGCATTTTAGTTCTGTTCTGTGCATGCATTAACTAGTTCATTTAATTTTAGTAGCAATAGAGAATGTAGCCGAAATGTCAAACTGAAGGAGAATAGCTTGCTTGCCCTTACTGAGGTAGGACTTTACTTTCGATATTAATTCCAGCAGTAACGATTCTGTGCTGTGCATAGCCCTGAAGCCGTGTTGTGAGCTGTGAAATCCATCTGTTTGGTTTCAGAAAATCTAATAGTTGTGCATTAACGCAGAATTCTAATAATTTAGCAGGTCAAGGTATTCCTGCGAATGGCCTAAAGTTTTCGACTTTAGTTAGATCCGACCCCGGGGCCTTGGGTATAGGGGTCGAGGCTTGAGCTGATATTGACTTTGGGTATGAGTCTTTTTCTAAGCACGTATTAACAAAATCTGTCAGCCATATCAGGAAGCCCGGAGGGGCGGGCACCAGCATATATTTGCTGGACAGATATCAAGGATCAGAAAAATGATTCTTTCATCAATGAGTACAATGAGTGATATATAATATATTAGGTGACTACACTAAAACCAAGTGCCCCCCGCCCCCAAACAAAAAAAAAAAACCAACTGGTTATAATTATGGTGATAATGATGATAAGGTCCTCAGTATTCACAACTCATTTTCAGAAAATTCTCTTCCAGAGTTGTTAGAGTTATACCCACACGGGTAATTCAGTATGAAAACATCCTTAGACCTTATAAGTGTGTTTCATAACCCAAAGAATATGTGAAAAATCAACATTATAAAATCTCTTAATGTGTACTCTTTGGGTTTTTGTGGGTTGGACAGATAGCAAGGCGGCAAGATTTTTTTTTTATTTTGAGAATCTCCTCAGCCAACCGGATACCTCTTCTGGAGTAACGACAGAGAATTCTTTCCAACATCTATCACCCAGAATTCCTTTTTCCTTATCGTCTTTCTGGTGTCTATTTCAAAACTGTCGTCCAAGGTGTGTGTAAAGGACTCTCTTATTATCCTAATCTTATCCTGAAAGTATCGTGCCAAACTGTCCTGATCAGGCTGTTGCAAGGCGGAATCAGTGGTTATTTCTCGAATGTGTGGTGCAGTGGTTAAAGCTATAGCCTTGGAACCCTGAAGTTGTGGGTTCAAACCCACCCTGCTCCTTGTGACCCTGGGCAAGTCACTTAATCCCCCCATTGCCCCAGGTACATTAGATAGATTGTGAGCCCATCTATAAAGGTATATAAAATTGAATAAATAAATATTAAGGAATTAAAAATCCTGAAGAGACATTTAGAAGAGTTGTTTGATCAATAAATCAGGTCGTCATAGTATAATTTTTTAGCTTCAATTGCAGCCAATTTATATTGTTTTATTTCTCTTCTCCATCTGACATAAAGTTCTTGTTTCTGGTGTTTCCTAAACCTCTATCACCTGACTTCCCCACTTCCCGAGCAGAAACAAACCTATGCGTACTGCCTACAAATCAAACACATTTTCTACAGGACATCCCTAATAGGGAAATTCAACCCATCAGATGCAGTCACCATCGTGTGTTAGCATGTGCTGTTAGTAACTAGGTCATAAAAACATAAGAATAGCCTTACTGGGTCAGTCCAATGGTCCATCAAGCCCAATAGCCCGTTCTCACGGTGGCCAATCCAGGTCACTAGTAACTGGCCAAAACCCAAGGAGTAGCAACATTCCATTAAGGATCCTAAAGAATAGCAAGATTATGGAATCCCAAAGAGTAACAAAATTCTAGAATCCCAAAGAGTAGCAACATTCCATTAAGAATCCTAAAGAATAGCAAGATTATGGAATCCCAAAGAGTAACAAAATTCTAGAATCCCAAAGAGTAGCAACATTCCATTAAGAATCCTAAAGAATAGCAAGATTATGGAATCCCAAAGAGTAACAAAATTCTAGAATCCCAAAGAGTAGCAACATTCCATTAAGAATCCTAAAGAATAGCAAGATTATGGAATCCCAAAGAGTAACAAAATTCTAGAATCCCAAAGAGTAGCAACATTCCATTAAGAATCCCAAAGAGTAACAAGATTCTGGAATCCCAAAGAGTAACAAAATTCTAGAATCCCAAAGAGTAGCAACATTCCATTAAGAATCCTAAAGAATAGCAAGATTCTGGAATCCCAAAGAGTAGCAACATTCCATGCTACCGATCCAGGGCAAGCAGTAGATATTGCATAAAATAACGCACACTTCCTTGAAAGCACACATCTATAGAGTTTAACTTTAGCAGGTGAGTTTTGCTACTTTGGGGCCTTTTTGGATATGACTATTAGGTATGGACTGCCAGCTTCAGTATGTACTCAGTTTATAACACAGGATAAAATGTCTCTGAATGTAGGATCACCTTGAATAAGAAGCTCATTTGTGTTTTGAGAAGTCCAAAATCAAATATGTTTACAATGCCCGAGCGTCCAGCTAAAGAAATGAAGGAAAATTCAGCAAGCCGTAGATGCAGCCGTCTTCCCTTCCCCTCGCCTGTTCAAAAGGCCGCGTTTTGCATCCTTGCACTGGGCAGTTACTGCTAAAATCTTAATCTAATCAAATTGGTGATTTTCTCCTCTAACATTAACATTCCATTTGTCTAGTATAATTCAAAATGCTTATCATAGTATGTTGAGCATTTCAATGGCGTATTAGAACAAAATGCAAATTTCTTGCTGATAGTTATTTCATTGTAAAGTACAGATGCCAGTTTTGCATATAATTTGCCTGCTAATCTGATTTTAATAAAAGAGGTAATTCAAGTACTAGTGATTCTCAGCAGGCCACACGTCTATTGAAACATTCTTTATCGGATTCATAATAGTTGAAGAACCTTAGCCTAGTTCTGCCTCATGTGGTCTGATCATACGTAAGCCACTACACACAGTTGCCAAACCTATGCGGGGGGGGGGGGCCCTCCTCCCAAGCCAGTCAGGATTTCAGGATACTCACAATGAATATTCATGAGAGAGATTTGCATGCACCTCTTCCACCGCATGCACATCTTGCTCATGAATATGCATTGTGGATATCCTGAAAACCTGACCGGGCTACACAGTGTCATGAAGGACATAGGTATCTTATTTCAAGAAGCCAGGTGATATGATTTCAAAATCATAATGAGGCTTTTAGCACCGACCACGGCAGTAACAGTTCCAACGCTCATAGAATTCCTGTGAGCATCGGAGCTCTTACTACTGTGGCCAGCGCTAACAACCGTGCTACGGTTTTGTAAAAGGAGGGTAAATGCAATGGTTGTAGTAAGGGTGAGCAGCCTCCGGGGTAGTGGCACCCCTCATGTGCCTTTTTAACTTCTCTGGCGAGAGCAGCATGCCCACGTTGGTGTCAGCTTGCCCTTTGAAACATAGAAACATAGAAATTGACGGCAGAAAAGGGCCACAGCCCATCGAGTCTGCCCATACCAATGACCCACTCCCCGACTTTACTCCCCTATAGATCCCACGTGAATATCCCATTTTCTCTTAAAATCTGACACGTTGTTGGCGTTGACGTTGTTGGCGTTGACGTCACTTCCTAGGCGCGGGTCCCAGAAGTGACAAGTCGCACTCATCGCCACTGGGTAAATAAATTCATTATAACTGCCACCATGCAGAGTTAAGACAACCTGTCTCTGCTTGCTCCAGTTTAATCCATTGGTTCCCAAACCTGTCCTGGGGGGAGGGGGGCCCCACAGCCAGTCAGGCTTTCAGGATATCCACAATGAATATTCGTGAGATAAAGGTGCATGCAAATCTCATTTATGAATATTCATTGTGGACTTCCTCAAAATCTGAATGGCTGGGAAGCCCCCAAGGACAGGTTTGGGAACCAATGGGTTAATCTTTGCCCCATGTCAGATCCACACATTCTTTGGCATTCATTTGGTTAGCTATTACATTCCTGCACATACATATTCATCACATTAATCTCCCTGCCTCAGAATCAGAAATGATGCCCTGTCTTCCTCTTTCATAAGGAAAATCTTCCACTAGAAAGAAATAAAATCCAATCAGCATGTCTTTTCAAACTACCTCACTGTCTGTCTGAAATACATTTATCAGCTGGGCATCTTTCCATCCTCAAGATATGAATATATCACCAAACATATGAGTCAATAGTCTAAATATTTAAGACGAGAAGAGCTTTCTCTGTCTCTGCTAGCAACAAATGGCATATTTATAGCTGTAGCCAATAGTTAATTCTCAGTGCATCGGTAACTAGGCAGATTTGCACTCCCGCTCA
This sequence comes from Geotrypetes seraphini, assembly GCF_902459505.1. Taxonomy (NCBI): domain Eukaryota; kingdom Metazoa; phylum Chordata; class Amphibia; order Gymnophiona; family Dermophiidae; genus Geotrypetes; species Geotrypetes seraphini. Next base: position 3,351,220 of record NC_047102.1, read on the forward strand.
ACACACCTCACATCCCATCACACAACCTACTCCCTTCAACCCCTTTATATCTCACACACCTACCATCACTCTTCACACACACCACTCCGTCCTTCACCCAGCACAAACACAACCTCTACACCCTAAGAGATTGAGAGGGGACATGATCGAAACATTCAAGGTGCTGAAGGGAATAGACTTAGTAGATAAGGACAGGTTGTTCACCCTCTCCAAGGTAGGAAGAACGAGAGGGCACTCTCTAAAGTTGAAAGGGAATAGATTCCGTACGAACATAAGGAAGTTCTTCTTCACCCAGAGAGTGGTGGAAAACTGGAACGCTCTTCCGGAGTCTGTCATAGGGGAAAACACCCTCCAGGGATTCAAGACAAAGTTAGACAAGTTCCTGCTGAAACGGAACGTACGCAGGTAGGGCTAGTCTGAGTTAGTGTGATGGTCTTTGACCAGAGGGCCGCTGCGTGAGCGGACTTCTGGGCACGATGGACCACTGGTCTGACCCAGCAGCGGCAATTCTTATGTTATTTTCTAAGCAACTCCCCATCCATTGCATATCATATATACCGCCTTTCTACTGCACACATGCTCACTAATTCCCCCACCCCAACCCACTTACCCGAGAGCAAAAACATTTATAATGCATTAAGAAACAGTTCTATAAATGGGCACCTCCATCTAGGTGCCCCTCAGTAGGGGACAATTCCACGGCTGTGGTAAAAATGGCCTGAGCACATGGGAAAACCACGCACAAGGAGTTCTCATCCAAAACCAAAATCTTGGGTGTAACAATAGATAACACCCTAAACTTTCATTCTCATATTTCTAAATTGGTTTCTTCTTCTTTCTACGCTCTCCACCAAATTCGATTCATTTGCTCATTTCTTCAACAAAGTTCACTTCGTATTCTTATACATTCTCTCGTCTTGAGCAAACTTGACTATTGTAATTCCATTCTCGTTGGACTTCTGAAATATCAAATACATCATTTACGATTGGTCCGGAACTCTGCTGTAAGATTACTTCATCACTGTTCTAAGTTTGATCACGTTACACCACTTCTAAAATCAGAACACATCCTCCCGGTTTTATATCGCATTCCTTTTAAATGTAATATTTTGTCTCATTAGATTCTATCAAGTGGTCTTCCTTCCTTTCATATAGTTTCCTGGTTCCAGACTCGCCACAAAGAACTCTACAATCTTCACAACAGTTATTAGTTGTTCCCTTATTCCGACAACTCTTCCTCGATTTTCATAGGAATTCTTCCTTTTCTGTCATGACTCCCGCTCTCTGGAATTCTCTGCCTTTTTATCTCCGTTCAGAAAAATCATTCGCAAATTTCAAGACACAATTAAAGGCATCCTACTTCTCCTTGGCTTTCCGTTCTTAATTTTTCTAGGTAACGTTTCTCTAAAGTTCCATTTTCGGATTATTCCGACAACTCTTCCTCGATTTTCATAGGAATTCTTCCTTTTCTGTCATGACTCCCGCTCTCTGGAATTCTCTGCCTTTTTATCTCCGTTCAGAAAAATCATTTGCAAATTTCAAGACACAATTAAAGGCATCCTACTTCTCCTTGGCTTTCCGTTCTTAATTTTTCTAGGTAACGTTTCTCTAAAGTTCCATTTTCGGCTTTATCTCAACTAATGTGAGCAGAACAAACTTTAGTCTTCTCCCCTACCATATTGTTCATTCCTTCCCTTTCCCCAACTTACCGACTCCCTCCTTTCCTCCTATTTCTTTGTTGGTTTGACTCTTTGACTGCATTTGATGTTTTCTTTATTTTTTGCTCCCTACCCTATTTAATTTTTACACTTATTTATTTTAAACTTTTATTGTAAACCGCTTAGATTTACCTTTGCGGTATATTAAATAAATTGAACTGGGAACATGAACTTGCACGAAGGCCACCTTTGCTGCAGCTCAACAAAAAGATCTCTAAATTTGATCATGATTTTCAAAAAAACTAACAAGGCGAATATTACATCTCAATTTGGGGCCCTTTTACTAAGGCGCCCTAGTAAAAGGGCCCCTAAAAGAGAAGTCCATAGGCCATTCTTGAGATGGTTTGGAGAAATGCATTGCTTATTCCTAGGAATCTGCTTTTCTCCTTGGGATCTTGCCAGGGACTTGCGACCTGAGTCAACCTTAGTTGGCCACTGTGCAGCATGCTGGGCTTGATGGACCTGTTCACGGCTGTCTTATTTTGTTGACATGCAGCTTGTGAAATCAGTCATTTTTGGACATATTAGGGCTTAAAGTGATGATGTGTCTTCTGTGCTGTTTGTTATTTTTAAGCACTATAAGAAGAATGTGATTTACTCTAATGGGAGCTTTTCTTTATTCCGTTACCTGACGGAAACCTGATTTCAGGCTCCCGCTGAATAGATTATATAATGCACATCAGAAAATATATGACATATTTCATCAGTCATTTTAGTAGCCACCTGTTCCTCAGCATCTGGAGTCAAGCAAAAGGTTTTGCCTTGGTAAAGAGCCTGGAATATTGCTACTCCTTGGGTTTTGGCTAGGTACTAGTGACCTGGATTGGCCAACCTGAGAATGGGCTACTGGGCTTGATGGACCATTGGTCTGACCCATATTCATATGTTCTTATGTTCTATGACATGCATTCAAAAAATGGATCCCAACCTCCCTCAAGTTTTCAAGTCATCCACAGCGAATATGCATCAGACAGACCTTCATGGAATACAGTCAGGCAAACTTCTCTCATCTGTACAAAGTATATTAAAACCTAAAAAGCTAATTGAACAGTGTCATATATTATTTATTCATATAAATTCACAATTAAATCGTCGGACATTTTAATTGCACGTTGTGCGAAGAAATATTTTCTCCAGTATTCTCATTATTTTATAGACCTCTATCATATCACCCCAGTTAAGGGCTTTTGCAGCCGTTTCTGCCTGTTAAGCTGCATTTTGCCCAATGTTTTAGAATTTTTTCTCTCAGGAAATGTGGCATGGAAAGCGTTTGGCAGATAGCATGTTGCATTTACCATGTGCTACTTGACTAACGCAGTGTTAAGGGCCACTTACTGCTTTCTAACTAGGAGGTGCTAAGCCCTGATCCGATAAACATAGGGGTCCTTTTACAAAGGCGCGGTAGCGGTTTACCGTGCATTAAACTGCCTGCTGCGCTAGTTCCTAACGCCTCCATTGATGAGGCATTAGGATTTTAGGCTGTTGCGGGGGTTAGCGCGTGATGAAATGTCCTTGATAAAAGGAGCCCATAGGCACTGAGGAAGGTGGTGCCTAGCGGCTGTCAATCTTCAATTATGCACCGTTTATAGAATCACGCCTAGCGGTGCCTAAAGTGGACTTAGGTGACCCTTATTTATGCCAGTTTTGGCACCTACATGCAAAACATGTCCAAGTTCTTCCCACATTCCTCCCCCTAACCATGACCACTTTCTAGTAGGCGCTTTGGTCATGGCCTATCACCCTATTCATTTTAGTTTTTGCCAAGTATGAGCTACCAATTGCTTATTATTGACGCCAATTAGGCTTATTACATGAAGTTAGGCACCTAGATTGGCTAGTGCAGGGGTAGGGAACTCCGGTCCTCGAGAGCCGTATTCCAGTCGGGTTTTCAGGATTTCCCCAATGAATATGCATTGAAAGCAGTGCATGGAAATAGACCTCATGCATGTTCATTGGGGAAATCCTGAAAACCCGTCTGGAATACGGCTCTTGAGGACCGGAGTTCCCTACCCCTGGGCTAGTGGGACGTGAGAGAGGCAGATGATCTGCGATGATTGAGATGTAGAACAAAGAACAGAACAAACCAGTATATGAAACCAAAAGAAATATAATGTCACATGTGCCCGACGTGGCCACGTTTCGCCGGGCTGCATCAGAGGCAAAATGTCCTGCTGCAATACTTCAACCACTTCCTGAAGGAGTATTGTAGCAGGACATTTTGCCTGTGGCACAGCCCTCGGGCTTAACATGGTCACATTAGCAGTAGCATAGAGAGGGTGAGAGGCGTCCGGGGCGGTGGCTCCCTTCTCCCCCCTCTTGTATTTGCCCCCCTTCCCCGGTCTCGCCTGCTACGCGCAGTTGTTGCTCACAGCGGTCAACAATGTGCTCATCGCGACCCCCATCAGCTCTCCCTATGACTATTTGGCTTTCTGTCAGGTACTTGTGACCTGGATTAGCCACAGTTGGAAAGAGGAAACTGGGCTAGATGGACCCAACAGGGCTGTTCTTATGTTCTTAACTGTCCCCCTTTCCTTCCCAAAAGATAAAATTAATACACAAAATCTTTTACAAGGAGAATCACTTCAGAACAAACTCCTGCATCCATCACTCACAGTCTAGTAGTTTACACAGAAACCACTAACTGGAGCGGGAAACAAATCCAGTGTTTCAAGTAGACAAAACCCCTTTTGTGAAATCCTGTGTTTTGTGCTCTCTGGGCTCCTCTCAGCCTTTTATTGCAGAGCCAAAAGAGACCAATTTATATCTTAAGGTTGCTTTAATTTTCTTCTTGTGGCTGTAGCAGAGAAATGAATAGGAGTGAGGGGCTTATTCTCTGATCCAGCAGGGATATGGCATTAGAAAGAAAAGACAGTGGAGCTAACAAAGTGGAAAAAGAAATAATTTGCTAGGGTGAGCTGTAGGCTCCATGTGTGGACTGAAATGTGTTGTTTATTATACAGAAAAGAGCCAAAAAGGCAGGCTTGTGTAATGAGAGACTAACACCCTGCCAGACAGCGACCCCTTGTGGCAAATGAACTTAAAACACTAAGCAAAATAAAATCCCAATGCAGTGATAATTAGAGAATGACATGGGGACTCAGTCTCCCTGCTCCGTCCCCGTGAGTTTTGTTGCTGTCCCTGCCCCATTCCTGTAAACTCTGCCTTAAACACACAAGCCTCGAACACTTAGGATTTTAAAGTGTTTGAGGCTTGTGCAGATGAGGATGGAGCTTGCAGGAATGGGGCAGAGGCAGGGACAGGAAAAGAACTCGCGGGGACAGGATGGGAAAATGAGTTCCCGCAGGGATGGAGAAAAATTTGTCCCTGTGCCATTCTTTAGTCATAATCTCTCAAACAGTAGTGTGCCCCGAATAGATTCCCGAATTTTACTTTATTTTAAAAAATTTCCTTCATACGTATATGCTAGAATAGATGACATGTATGTTACATGCGCAACAGTCTGTCAATGTTATGAGTGTCTGTGTGCATAAGGATACAACCGCCCAGTCAGCCATCATTCCTTGACGTGATTGGTCCTTGAAAAATAATGACAAGTAATTTTATTTTTATTTTTTATGCAATATTTTTCCTAACATGAGCAACAAAGCAATCAAGACTTTGTTACTGTTTGGATCTTCTTATCTTTGCAAACTTGGATTTTCAGCTCGGACAGAAATTAAATTGAAACTGAGAAAGACTGCAGATGGTGGATGATGAAAAGTGTATTTGTTTGTCAGCTATCGAGCCGTGTTTTGCATTAATTTGCCCTCAAAAACATGCACATCCATTGCATTGATTAGCAATTCTATTCTATCTACTTTAGTTTCATTGTTGTTACAAGATTAGTCTTCGATTTATATACCGGGTCATCTCCCAAAGGAGCTCGACTCAGTTCACATATAATTAAGACTAGCATACATAAGAAGAAGTGCATGAGAGAAGTAAGAGCTGTATTATCATTTCGTTGATACTATAGTTAAGATGTTTGAATATTGTGTGAACAGCAGTTTTCAGGGCTTGTTGTAGCTGGCCTATCAGTCTAATAGAGTCAGGAAGTCCATTCCAAATCTCTACCAGCTTGAAGACAAGAGATTGACTAATCTTCCCAGCAGATAGAATTCCCTTAAAGGAGGAGAAAGATAGCTTATATCTCTGTGTATTCCTCGGATGATAAGATCTAACGGTATTCCAATATAAGGGAACTAAAGGGTCAAATATTCCATAGAGAAGCCTAAAGATTATGCATGCAAATTTAAATTGGATCCTAAAGCGGACTGGGAGCCAGTGAAGCTTTCTCAACAGAGGAGAAACATGGTTGTACTTTTGTTTCCAGAAAATAAGCTTAACTGCCGTATTTTGTATTAACTGGAGTCATTTTAGACTGCCCTGCTTAATGCCTAGATAAACTGAATTACAGTAGTCTAACTGGGCAAGCACACTACCAACACTGAAAAATGTTCTTGATGAAATAATGATCTAACTTTCCTCAACATACGCAGACTGAAAAAACACTTTTTTGTCAAAGTGAGCCAAGTATGGGACAATGAAGCGATTGTGACATCACTGTATGAGGTTGGCTCTTATTGGTGGAATGAGGCATTATGACATCACAATCTCAGCTCTGGTTAACAGAGACTGAAACTCTTCTCACAAAGGGGGGAAAGTTATCAACGTGGGATACAGTTAAGATAGGTTATTTTAACACTAACTCTGCAATGAAGTTATCAGGCAACAAGCAGAATGGTCCTACATGATCTTTCACTGGAGATTTTCTAATGGGAGTCCATAGATGAAATTTAAATTATTGTGTAAAATAAAAAATATATCAGTATTTAGAAAGTAAGCATTACAGAAGTACTGTATCGTATGGATGGTATAAGTATTGTCAGCACCAGGTCTGGTTAAATTATACTGCATTTATGCCACTACTTGACTGGAATGATCAAAGCACACAAGAAAAGGGAAGGAAGAAGGGATTTGGGGATTTAGCTCATACCTTTTCCACTTGTGGCTCAACAAGCTTACTGCTTTCAGATTGAGAATACGATTTACTTCAAAAAAAACCCTACAGCAAAGCTTTGTGATGCTAAAAACCCTGGTTCCATTCTCCCCCTTCAAAACTTTCTCTCGGTACTTTCTATGCGCGGACGTGGTGCAGACACTTCAACACAGCAACCGCCGATTCCACTTTTAAGTTTCCTTCCACAGGGACGTGATATTAGTCTAGAAAACAGCATCCTTTATCAGGATAATTTTTATTAATAAAACTTGCAAAGCATGCTGTTTTAGAGAGGCATATGATGGGAAAGCAAGCCCAAGGAAAATCAGATCTTTTAATTGGAATTATAATTAGAATAAATTAGGAAGACCATCTTTAATCAAAATAAGGAGCTGATGGGCTCATAACCAGGATGTAGCATCATATACAGTGAAGACAGAACACAAGAACAAGATTCAGGAACTTTCTATTTAACATAAAAGCAGAAAGGGCACGCTCCACGCACTGGAAACTGAGACCTAATTTACTCCTCCTGTTCAGCCTCTTCAAGAGAGAGTTAGCGCCTTGGGAATGCCTTGAGTGAGACAATGTTATTAATCATGTTCCTATCAGAATTCTTGACGCTCGGTATCAAATGTGGAGAATTTACATCTGCAGATGAAGTGTCCTGAAGGAAACAGAATGTCCTGTGGAGAATGCAATTTTAATACGATGTAATACCAAAAAAAAAAGGCGCTCCTGTCCTCATTTCCTTCAGCTATGGATACTGGTCAAAGGGTGGAAGTTTGACTTTAGAAACAGCATAATTAAAGGACCCTTTTCCTAATGAGCACTGAAATCTGGGCTTAACATGTTCTAACGCAGGATTCTCATACTCCCTGAGCCCATATTTAATGCGGCACTTGCTTTGGACCTTTTTTTTTTTTTGCAGGTTGTACACTACTGTTCCCATTATCCGCTGAGAGATAATGCAGGAAAACGTACCACCTCCTATTTAGGAAGCCCTAAAATGATGAACAAAAATGGATGCTAGAAAAGATCAGCGCTAAGTGTGATTCAATAAAGGATATGCACTCTCTATACAATTGAGCTTAGCATTGATTTCCACATAAAATCCATTGTACTCTTTGGGATTTTGCCAGGTACTTGGGACCTGGGTTGGCCATCGTTAGAAACAGGATACTGGACTTGAATCACCTTTGGTCTGTCCCAGTATGGCAATGCTTATGTTCTTGTGTGAGCCAAGTATAGGCCAATTGAGCCATTGTGACATCACTGCTGAGGTTGGCTCTTAGGCATTGGTGGAATGAGGCATTATGACGTCACAATCTCAGCTCTGGAATGTTGCTACTCTTTGGGTTTCTGCCAGGTACTGGGGACCTGGATTGGTCACTGATGGAGACAGGATACTGGGCTTGACGGACCTTCGGTCTGTCCCAGTATGGCCACGCTTAGGTTCTTAGGTTCACTTTGACTTTGGGAGCTAGACTTACGCCTCATGACACCTGTTGGATACAGAGACCCAGCATTATGTAACAACGTGCACAATTTTTGGGAACCGTTCCATGGTCATGTCCTCTTGGACTTGTGAATGATGGGATTTGGGATGCGCACAGCCAGATGTGGACACAAATCTAAATTGGTTGTTAGTGGCCAGTTATGGCTGGCTAATGGCTTGTTAGCCAATTAAGTTGCACACACGTCTCAAGATCGTGCAGAAATCAGGAAAAAACACAAAGACATGAAGGGTAATTTTAGATGTGTGATGAGTGTGTTTGTGCTTTTCTCTGTGCAGATACTAGCAAAATGTGTGTGAATAGTTCTGCTTGGAAAATTACCCCAGAGAATTGCACCTGTTTTGATCATGCAGAAATTTGCTCACATGTCTGTGCGTGGACTAGTTTTACATTCATTTTTCTTGGGGTAATTCTTTACAACAGCTGCTAAAATTTATATGCCAGTTACACGTGAGAATGAATAAAATAATAGCACATATGTGCATACATACTAGATTGCATCTAAGCAGAGCCATTGCAACATGGTAGGCAGGGTAAGCTTGGCAGGAAGGTTCCAACGTTTGGAACACCCCCAAACGTTGCCTCAAGCCTAACACCGTCTTAGAAGTTGTGCCAGCCCTGCCCCATCAGGGACTGGGCCGATCTCCATTCTTGTGCTGCCTTTGTCTTAGCATTTGTCTCTGCTTGCAATATCTGCCCCTACCGCATTTGTGCTCTGCCTCCAGGCCCAGCCTGCCAGTTTCGGCATCACCATAACACTGACATCAAGAGAGAACTAGTCCCATTGCATCTCATATGCACGTCCCATTGTCAAGGGGCAGGACTAGCTGAAACCACATGGATGCAAAGTTCTTTCATGTGGGCTTTCACTTTCGATTCAGTAGAAGAGAAGGGAAGGGAACAGAAGGAGAAGATCCTGTCATGGATGGAAGAGTGAAGGGAAACGCTGGAGCCACGGAGCAAGGAAACAGTGAGAGATGCTGGACTGAGGAGGCACGGGTCAGAATACATAGTGGGAGGCATATGGATTACAACTGCAGTCATTGTTTATATACCGCAAATACCTTTGCAAAGTTCATTGTAGTTTACAAATAAACAGAGTGGAAAGGAAGGGAAGAGAGAGATGCACATTAACAGATTTGAGGAAACAGAAAAATGGAAGCAAGCCGAAATGAAAGATCAATGCCAAAGATGGGGAGGAAGTTAAGAAGAAAGGAGGAGAGAAAAGAAACAAATGGACAGGAGACCCTGGATACCGAGTTAAAAACACAGACAGGGAAGCAGAAGTGGAGACAGGAAACAAGATGATTAGAAAAATAAAATCACCAGCTAACAAAGGTAGGAAAATTATTTTATTTCCAGTTAAGTGACTGAACTATGTCAGATCTGAGAATTTACATGTGCTGTCTTTATACAAGTTGCACTTGACAGGTAGCAATGCATTTCTTTCTACTTCTCAAATCTCTGATCCAAAATGGAAGAGATGTAACATAAAACCAGTTACCCTTGACCTTTCCTTACACTGGATGTGGCCACCTTGGTCTTTGAACATCCAAATTCTGCAATGGGCAGCAATTTTATATTTGGGTTTGCTCCTGTAGGAACTCTCCTGTGTTTTGCCCTATCAAGCATCAAAACACCAATGACAGGTTTCTGGTGTTGCTAAAAAAACAAACCCCCTTTTTACAAAGGTGCACTAAGCTTTTTAGCACACACTAAACGCTAATGCATGCGTTATCCTATGGACGTGTTAGCGGTCAGTGCACACGCTAAATCCGTGCTAAAACGCTTAGCGTGCCTTTGTAAAAGAGGGCCAAAGACTGCAAACAACACTTGCAAACAAATGCAACAGTTTTCTTGTTTTCATTCATGTTTGTTTGCCCAATCAATTATTTTCTTTTTTTTTTTTTTTTTCTAAAAATAAAACAAATAATTAAAGCAATTCTAGAATATCGGGATCCAGAATCTTCAAGAAATTTGTCTGAACTGATTGTTGAAAGCACAACCTGCTATTCTGTTAGGATAGGGAGATGCGATTGGTGAAAGTTCACATTTAGGACCCTGTGCGATTGACTTCAATGACCAAAATAAAAGCAACAAAATTCTATAAATGCTTTATATATATTGTTCTTTTATTTTGGACATTGAATTCAACCTCACAGTGTCCTAAACGTGACCTTTATAAACTATATAAAAAGCAATATCACTCACTTTTCTAACAGAACCTCAGCGATGACACCCAAACTGGCTCAAGTTTACGTCACCATTAAGGTTTTAAGCATCAAATTGTCACTGGCTCAAAATTGATATTTCTCTTCATAAATTTTATTTCATCAAGCTCTATATTCATATATACTTTTCTTATAAAAATAATTTGCACTTAACTTCAACTTAGCGAATCATATTCGGGCAAGAGAATTCTTCAACCAATGTGACTCATGCTTTGCTGAAACACTATGGGGTCCTTTTATCAAGCTGCAGTAGGGGTTTAACAAGCGTAATATCGCCGCTAACGCCTGCACTGAGCAGGCGTTAGTTTTTTAGCCAGCCGCGGGGGTTAGCGCGTGATGAAATGTCCGACGTGCTAACCCTGCTAGCGTGGCTTGATAAAAGGAGCCCTATATCAAGGTATATCCCCTATTAAGACCACCATCATCCTTCACCTCATCTTCTATTAGATTTAACCATAGTTAAATTGTGAGTCTGCTTAGACAGATAAGAAAAATACTTAAAAGTACCTGAGTACTATTTAATGTATTGTAAACTGGTTTGGGTGGATCTCTTCATGAAATCGTGGTTAAGAAATCTAAATAAATAAATATTATACCATGACTATTTTTATGCCACATGAAAAGAGCACCACCTGCTGGAATTCTTAATTAAATGAAAAACAAGTGTGGAGCTCTATTCCCTAAGAGATCCATTTGCTAGGTTCATACTGATCACAAAATTTCAATGTGTCATATAGAAATATGATGGCAGATAAAGGCCAAATGGCCCATCCAGTCGGCCCATCTGCAGTAACCATTATCTCTTCCTCTAAGAGATCCCACGTGACTATCCCACACTTTCTTGAATTCAGACAGTCGTTTCCACCACCTCTTCTGGGAGACTATTCCATGCATCTACCACCCTTTCTGTAAAAAAGTATTTCCTTAGTGTACTTCTGAGCCCATCACCTCTTAACTTCATCCTATGCCCTCTCATTCTAGAAATTCCTTTCAAATGAAAGAGATTTGACTCATACGCATTTATTCCATGTAGGTATTTAAACATCTCTCCCTCCTTTCCTCCAAAGTATACATCTTGAGACCTTTAAGTCTGTCCTCATACGCCTTATGATGAAGACCATTCACCATTTTAGTAGCCTTCCTCTGGACCGACTCCATCCTTTTTAGATCTTTTTGAAGGTGCGGCCTCCAGAATTGTATACAATATTCTAAATGAGGTCTCACCAGAGTCTTATACAGGGGCATCAATGCCTCCTTTTTCCTACTGGCCATACCTCTCCCTATGCAACCTAGCTTCCTTCTAGCTTTCGCCGTCACCTTTTCAACCTGTTTGGCCACCTTAAGATCATCACATGCAATCACTACCCAAGTCCTGCTCTTCTGTCGTGCACATAAGTTCTTCACCCCCTAAACTATACAGTTCCCTCTGGTTTTTGCAGCCCAAATGCATTTCTTAGCATTACATTTTAGCTGCCAAATTTCAGCCCATTCTGCAAGCTTCTTCATGTTATTCACACCATCCGGTGTGTCTACTCTATTGCAGATTTGGGTATCATCCCCAACCTCTATGTCATGTCTAGCCAAGTCAGATTATAAGCTCTTCTTAGCAGGGACCGTCTATAAATGTCAAAATGTACAGCGCTATATAAGGGATGAGTAGTGGTTAAAGCAGCATCTTTCCTATATTCAGGCATTTTCTCTGTTGCATCCAAGTTTCGTGTACAAACACTTTTTTTGCAATTTCGTTTAAATGTGCCACATCTTAGCTTCAAGGATTGCTGCGAAGGAGAGGCGCATGCGTAGAAAAGCAGACCGCCCAGAAGCTAACGTAGCCTAGAATCGTGACGCACGCGCGCACAAGAGGCAGGCGCCCGCCAATCGGGGGACACTCGGCGGGCGTGAAGACCAATCGGAGCGTTTCCCGTAATCCAGACAGTTAGGAGAGGCGGGGTTGGCAGGAGCGGAGGAGGAATCAGGCGGCAGCGTTGGGGCAGGGGGGCGGGGCAACGGGTAGAATTGTTTGGTCAATAAAGCTAGTTGAGGCGGGGGGCGGGGCCAGGCTTCCGGAAGAGACCCGGGCTGGGCGCTGACCGTCCGTTGCCCCCGGCCATGGGGCTGTGTCTGCCCTGCCTGGGGGGCGCAGCCGACGACGTGGTGGAGACGCCGGATCCGGTGAGTAGAGGCCGGATCATCAGCCCCCGCCCGCGCAGGCTTGCGCGTATTTTCAAAACGCTGGGCTGCGGGTGGTGCAGTGAGTCAACGGGCTGGGCAGATGGCAGAAGCCGGCTCTGGGAAGACCCCAAAGCGGGCGAAGCCCCAGCGTGGACGAGACAGGAACCCCCCCCCCTCAATGGAGCCCCAGGGTGGGCCCCGTGGGTGGACCCCAGGGTGGGCCCCGTGTGGTGGCTCTTCCTGCAGTCGGCCCCTGGGGGCAAAGCAGTCACTGCCTCCGAAAAGGGACAGCCGTCATTCCCACCCACTCCTAAATCTTCCCCCTTGATGTCCTCCAGAGCTTCCCTTCCTAAGGGCAGCTCCCCGTGGCCTGTCCTCTGCTCCGGATGAAGTCTATTGACTGTTTGAATACCTGCCCTCTGGCCTGACTCTGTCCACTTTATGGGTTTTTTTCTGGGTCTGGTTTCCAGAATTGTACACAGTATGTAAGACTAGCCTTACCGGGTCAGACCAGTGGTCACCCCCCCCCCCCCCCAGCATCCTATATCCACGGTGGCCAGTCCAGGTCTCAAGTACCTGGCCAAAACCCAAAGAGTAGCAGCAGTCCTTGCTACCAATCCAAGGCAAGCAGTGGATCTCCCCCCCTCCCCCCTATGTCTGTCTCGCTAACAGTCTATGGACTTTTCCTCCAGGAACTTGTCGAAACCTGATTTTAAGGCCAAATGGGATCAGCACATGGGATCTATTCACAGGGCAAAGGTAGGGGAGGGACATTAGGGTGGGCAGACTAGATGGGCCGTGGCCCTTATTTGCCGTCTATTTCTATGTTTCTATGTTTAATATTAAAAAAACTGCAGTTGTTACAAAATACGGCTATTAGACTATTATGTGATACTCATAAATACGGGCATGCTTCTTCTCTTAACAGCATCGTTATTGGCTTACTGTGGAACAACGGATTATTTTCAAACTACTGACACTTCCATTTAAAGCAAATAAGATAGTACCGATTATCTCTTACCATCCCATATTCGCCCCCTCGTCTTTTGCATTCCAATCTGTCCTTCCTAATTCTAAATTCACCAGACACATTCCTTCTTTTTTTGCAGCACTGTTCTTTTGAAATTCTCTTCCGTTACAGTCACATTCGTGCTAATTACCTGTCTATTTACCCAAATATTCAACCCCTCGTAGGACGGATGCTGCTCCTTTCCCACTGTCTTCTATTTGTTCTAGACTGGTTGGATCTTGGTTGAATGATAGATTCTATCCTTTCAAGACATTGTACGGTATTGTAGTTCTTTTCCTGTTTTTAATGTTCATTTCAGGATTGTAAACCACCGAGATCTGCCAGTGGCATTACAGCAATATTTAATAAACTATAAATCTCTTCTAAAAGCTCAACTCTATGGAATTCACTTTTCTGTAGCTTTATGTATGGAACCTTTTATATTAAAAGTTTAAGGGGCTCTTAAGATGCGTTTATTTCTATTAGTGTTTGATATTTGATTTTTGTACCTGTTTTGTTGGACTCCATCAAACCTTACAAAGACACTTGAAGTTACAGGGAAATACTTTTAAAACCAATAGAAGGAATATTTTTTTTTTCACTCGGGGAGAATAGTTAAACTCTGGAACGCATTGCCAGAGGTTGTGGTAAGAGCGGATAGCGTAGCTAGTTTTAAGAAGGGTTTGAACAATTTCCTGGAGAAAAAGTCCATAGTCTGTTCTTGAGAGAGACATGGGGGGAAGCCACTGCTTGCCCTGGATCGGTAGCATGGAATATTGCTACTCTTTGGGTTTTGGCCAGGTACTAGGGACCTGGATTGGCCACCTTGAGAACGGGCTACTGGGCTTAATGGACCTTTGGTCTGAACCAGTAAGGCTATTATGTTCTTACGCTAGGGTAGAGTGAAATGCTGTTGGTCTGGACAATTCTTCCTATATCTTTCTTTCCTTTAATACTGGAGTTCTTGTCTGACCTAGGAAATTTTATTGTACGGTCCCTTTGATGGTTTTTCCTAAGCAGGTAATCAAAAGGAACCTTGCTCTTGCAGTCATGACCACAACCCTGCCAAGGCACATTTGATGACACATTGATTTACCTCCATAGGTTGAGACCCCCCAAATGTGGCATACTTGACCCACAATTGGGGAACCACTGGTCTACTCATTCCTCCATCCTAACTTCCGTTTACAACGGATCGCGTTCCAAGACAGGGGTCAGCTTAACCGCAACCAGCTTTTATGTTGGCATAAGAAACTTTAAAACATAGCAAATCCTTCTGAATACTTTCACTTCTGGATTTATGACATCACTTCCCATTTTCTGTAGGAGATGAAAAGACGACAGCTTGCAGCAGCAGCGGAAAAGAGGCAGCAAGAGGTAAATGACCTACCTACCGTGCACAGGCTGTAAGAATGTTCTGTGCGGTGCTTTATAGTCAAGCGTTTTCTGCGTCCGTCTTCTATTATGCAAACTAGAAAATAAGCCTTGAATAAAAACAATTTCAGCGAACAAAAACAACCCTCTTTAAGACGAAGCTAATGAATGCGCTGTTAACTATTGGTAATAGAACAAAACCAAAGGTAGACGAGGGGAAGCCTTTTTATTGAAAGAATCTATTTCTGACATGCATTCAAAGGCTGAACCTTTTTCCTCAGGTCAAAAATGAGCAAATTATGAAGATACCAAAATGTTTAAATGAAATAAGCATTCTAATGCCATGATGATGTGGGGTGGGGGGGAGAGATAGGAAGCAATGATCGTGTAGTATAGTTTTATGGTTTATAATGTGATCAGAAACCCAGATCTCTCTTAAGATGATAAAATATTTTGACAAGTCCTGTCTTATTAATGATTTAAGAGGAAGGAATGGCCTGGTGGTTAGGGCTATAGCGTTGACACCCTGAGGTGGTGGGTTCCAGCCCCATACTGCTCCTTGTTCACAGCATTGCCTCTGCCAGCCATCTGCTGCCACTGCTGCATCTGTGGGAGGCTGTAGGTATGTCAGGTGTCGTGGTGGGAGATTGATCAGCGGGAGAGAGGCCAGACTCGTGCGAGCATGATGAGGGATGGGAACAAGTGCAGAATTCTGCACTGCGCAGTTGCACAGAATTCCACCAGGAGTAAAACCTATGAAAATATATGGGAACAGCCCATGGCGTTAAAGAACCAGTAAGCATCTTGTGCTTGTCTTTGAAGGCGTCCTCCCGCGGCATTAAAAACCCACAGTCAGTGGAGCAGAAGAAAAAGAAGCAGGAAGAGACCGAGAAGTGGTCGTCTACTGAAGGCCCTGTGGGCGGCAGAGGAGGCCTTCGGGTAAGTTGAACAATTGCCAAGTAAGTCAGTCAGGCATGGTCAGATCTGTTGGGTCTATTTAAACCTTTCAGTTGCATTTACCCTGGGGTGGTCCCATTTTGTGTTTGTGGGAGGGGAAGGCTGAAATTAACCAGAGCCAACACCTTGTAGATAAACTGAGAACCATCTAACTAGGGATGATGGTCCTACTGTACCTTCTGTAAATCATTTCACGTACTATGATCCCCCTGGTTGCAGTATAGTGGTGCATTACGGCAGTGCTGCTTTCACAATAAAACTTGTTCACACTGTGTTTTTCAACAATACAGATGTCAATGTGACTGACTCACAATGAGAAATTTAGGGACTTATAAAAACATCCAAGTGCTAGTGGGGCTATCTCCAAAAAGGATCAGACAAGTACCTGCCAGCAGCCTTGGCACAGTGACTGTAAGAAGGGGAGCCAGTTTATACCGCTGAGAGCTCTCTGCTGCTTGGCGACCCCCGTCTTCTTCAGTGAGATCTAAACAGCTGTAGGGAACGTCCCTTCCGGCTGTAGCAGAAGACACACTTACTATTAGGGAGCCTCCCAGTCCACAGGAGCCTTGCATGAAGGAACAAGGATATGTGCATTATTCCAGAAATGCTTTTAAAAAAAGGGAAGTGGTCCTAACCATTATACAGATTCATAAATTTAGCAAGGGGCAGTATTTCCATCAAAAGTCACTTACTGTCCATCACCTGGAATTTTCTCTGTCGCATCATTTTTTCCATTGGCTCTGTCCTCCAAAAAATAAAGACTTTACTGAACGATGCATTCAAAATGGGGCATGGAAAGGAAGAAATGAAATGCATTAGTGTATTTACAAACCGAGACCATGCGGGCATCAAAATCTTCTAAAAGGAGAAGTGCATGTACCATGTGGTGGTTAACCACCTCTGCAAGAAGGGCATTAATAAAAGTACCACAGTCCACACGTTGTGTTGCTTTGGGAAGGAAGGAGAAATCTTAAAGCGGAGGAGGCTCTAAAGTGGTAGGGCTGCCAGATTTTTCCAAAGGAAAATCTGGACTCCATACCTCCCACTGCCCCACCCCCTTAACCTGTTCATGCGTTGGGACGGCATCCACGCATGCGATGCAGTGACATCAGCGTATTCGCAGATGCCGTCTCGATGTCAGAAGCTTTTTAAAACCCAGACCAGGTGCCGGGGAAATCCAGACATCTGGTAACCCTAGGGAAGGGACAGTGAGAAGATAGCAAAGACTACACACAACAGCTGGGAGGTGATTTTCTGTCCTGGGTTTGCCATGTTTCTATTACACTGTCTCTTTCTGTTCCTAGTGGCAGGTTGGATAAAGAGAGACACGGAGGAAGAAACGTTGGAAAAGAAAGAACCAGGGCCTGTGGCTGCTGTGACTCTAACCTTGCAGCTATGCGGAAGTTCTTCACGTGGCTTTTGCTTTGTGTACCCAGAGCTCCAGTTTTTGTCTACAGTTAGCAAGCCCAGGGCTTAAGACAAACACCAGGATGGCCTGGGCTGTCCTCAAATACTTCTACCTAACAAACCAAAGCTTGTGAAATTAACAATGAAAAAAATTAATGCTTTTTCTGGTATAAGTACAAGTTAAGAAATGTCAAAAATGGAGGAGGAAATAATTATGGTGTGGGTGTTCCTAAAATTCACAAAAGTACTTTTTAAGGGAAGAAGTTGTGTAAGGTCAGAATGTGTGGAAATCATCCAGTCACCCAGGATGTTGCCGGTTAAAGAGAATCCACATTATTAAATTTGGCGGCTGAGGGCAGGAGAGTAAGGTTTTGTAAAAATGTGTGAACCAGACAACGATCCGGCCAAGGTCTGTCCCTCTGTTCTTTCTTTGGCAATGGAGGAAAAAAGTTTAGCAACTCAGGTCCAATGTTTACACAGTGTGAAATCTTTGTGCATCTTGGCTTTGTGGGCGCCCGGGCTAGTTTTGCAAAGCTGTAGCAAGCGGACCAGTACGAGAGCAGCAGAAAGGAAAAAAAAAATAATTTAAAAGTAGATGGAGCCATCCTGTCTTTGCCTCTGAAAGGGACGGGCCCTTTCCTGTAGTTTCTGCTGGCTTGCGTCGATGGTGATCTTTGCATTTGGAGAGGAGAGTGTGGCACAGTGGTGTTAAGAGCTACAGCCTCAGCACGCGGAGGTTGTGGGTTCAAACTCTGCACCGTTTCCCTGTGTCCCTGGCCAAGTCACTTAATCCACTGGTACATGAGCTAGATTGTGAGCCCACCAGGATAGAGAGGAGAAATGCTTGAAGTATGTGAATGTAAATCGCTGTAAAATGACAAAAAGGTGGTATCCAAGTCCCATTCCCACCCCTGGCCTCAGGTTTGCAGGTTTTATTTAAAGAGAGTGTAGCTGATTCACTGCCATTTATGGTCTGCTTAAATCTTTATAAAAATACTTGTTTTCTAGTTTGGAGAAGGCCTGTTGCCTTGAGTAATCTTAGGGACACTTACATAAAGGATGGGATGTAGTGTAGTGTCTGCAGGTGTTGATTTGTAACTTTGAATATTGGGATAGGTAAATATTGTGTAATGTCTGTTTCCAGTTGCTGTAACATAACACTAAGCTAAAATGTACCAGTGTTCTACCAGAAGAGGGCAGTGTTGCATTTCTTCTTTTTTTTTGCCTGTTCTAGTGATCATTAAATAAGTTTGATAACATCCTCAGATGTTGTTGATCTTGCAAGAGAGCAAGTGCCAGAACTGCATTTTCACACACAACTACACTACAGAAATTTCTGTACAATGACATTGAATTGCTGCTTTCCTTAAAGTGCTGTGTCTAAGAATATAAAAATAGCCCTACTGGGACGGATCAAAGGTCCATCGGGCCTAAGATCCTGTTTCCAGCAGTAGCCAAAGCAGGTTCCAAGTATCTAGCTAGATCCCAAGTAGTAAAACTGATTTTATGTTGCTTAGCTTAGGAATAAGCAGTGAATTTCCCAAACCGTCTCAATAATGGCCTATGGACTTTTAGGAAACCATTTATAACTTTTCTAAAGCCCGCTAACCTAACTGATTTCACCACATTGTATGAAGAAATGTTTTTCTCCAGTCTGTTTTAAATCTACTAGTTAGTAGCTTCCTTGCAAGCTCCCTAGGCCTAGTAGTTTTGGAAAGAGTTATCCTTTCCACTCATCATTTTATAGACCTCTATCATATCACCCCTGAGCTGTCTCTTCTCCAAGCTGAAGAGCCCTAGCCACTTTAGCCTTTCCTCATAGGGAAGTTGTCCCATCCTTTTAATCATTTTTGTCACCCTACTCTGTACCTTTTCTAATTCCGCTACGTCTTTTTTCAGATACGGTGAGCAGAACTGCACGCAATATTCAAGGTGCGGCCGTACCATAGAGCGATACAAGGGCATTATAAGGATGCAGTTTTTGCATGTTTGGACCTACAAGCTCACCCAGGTTGGCAGAGACTTCATGCCCCAACACAATTGACCCTAAGGAGAGGTGTTGAGCTAGTGAAGGGATGGTGGTATCAGCCCATGCCATGGATGCAGACCCTAACTTGATTTCTTAAATTATATTTCCCGCCACTGCCATCCCTCCTATTAGAATAGAGGGTTCTTGTACACAAACAACTGTGTGCTCAGCAACTTGAGAAACCATTAAGTTCAGTCCCCTCTTGATCACGAATGGATTATGTATCCTTATAAAATACTTCCCAGACAAAAGCTATACAAATATTTCCAACCCAGTTTGACACTTGCACAAAGTAGCTGGGTAGGCATGTGCTATATGCTTTTTATAAAACTTCAGTACCGCACACCACCATGCATGAAAAATGCCAGTACTGTGGCACGTGGCAGCCAGCAGTGAGTTTAGAAGAGCTCGCTGGCCGCGGAGGAAGCAGCAGAGTCTTTCTAAATGACCTTATCAACATAGAGGAAGCCCCTGATGTACTTAAAATCCTCTTTACTTGCTGACTTCCCTAATCTCACCGTTAAGATGTGCAGTTGCTTGAGAGTGAAATAATCCGAGTTAAAAGGGGGTTAATGAGTGGTTTACAGCTGCTCAATTGTAAATGAACATCTATCCCCCACTGCCTAAGACCTGATCTGTCTTTTGCAAGGAGTGTGGTTCTAAAAGCGGGGAACTGTTTGAGCCTGCCATGCAGCTCTTCCCAACACAACGCAGGGCCAGGACTTTCCAGTAATTGGAGAGTGCCGTAGGAAACTAGCTCTGGTCCCTGGGAAAACCCCCATCAATGCCCCCGCCATGGTTGGCTGATTTCCTCCCACTGGCATCTGCCAAAGACATCGGGATGAGTAAGCCAGATTGCTAATACTAGGCCTTGTTTTACAAAGGGCAGTTCTAGAGACTAGGACCTATACTGGCGCCTAACTTAAGTCAAAGCTGCTGTTTAAAATAAATTAAATGCAACTTATAGCAAAAAAACGGAGATGCCTGATGCTACTGTAGGCGTGGCTTTCACCAGAAATGGCGTTAAGCGTTGTAAGGCGCCTCTGTAGGTGGAAATTTAGGCTTTGAAAACCCTGGCCTACATTTCCCAAAGGCACGGCATTTATCATGTGATTTGATACGCAAGCGGCAGCCGATGGTACTGTTTATAGAACCCGGGCCTCGATGCCTGTAAATGTAGAGCATATTAGCACATGAGCACAGAAATGTACACTTGCTCTGGGTTTTGAAAAGCTTCCAACCTGGGTCTGTGTCGGGAGGACATCACATGCATGCATGTCATTGCATTGCATTGCATTGCATTGCATGCATATATGCCCTCCTGACGCAGTCCCAAGGACGAAAATGGGTTGAGGCTGGGGGTGGGGCTAAGGTAACCCTACCCAGGCGGTTATGTGCACAGGAGTCGGGCCAGAAGAACACAATGAGGTAAAAAGGGCAAACAGAAATTCCCCCCTTCCCCAGAAGTAGCCAGCTGCTTAAAGAAATTCTTTGCTAGCTCCCACAACACTTTGATTAACCAGAGATAGGGATACCATATTTAAAAAAAGGAAAACCCTGGACACACAACCCCATCCCCAGAAAGCTGCCTCTCCAATCACGTCTGGAGCAGGAGCGAATGCGTGTGATGTCATCCACGCATGCTCAGAGGCCCTCCAGAGCTTGGGGGCTTTCAAAAACCCAAACGCCGGGTTTTGGAAAGTCTGTCCGGGATCCTGGACAATCCTCTAAAGAGAGGACATCTGGTAACCCTAACCAGAGAGAGACAAACTTCTCGGCTGCACCTTCCCCACAATTACAGCCTGTAGGCTCTGTGTGTTTTCAAATAAAGGTCTAGTCACAGTTCTTCACATAAATCAACAATGTACTGTGACATTTTAGAGGTAGGTTTTATTAAATAAGGGGAAGCATGAGAGAAACTTGACAATTGTTCTGGTGGCATGTGACAGCCTAATACAGTTTGTCCAAAACTCACAGCATAAGGAAGGAAAAAATTAGTCTCCAAGCAAAATAAGTCACCTGCAAAGAATGTCATGAGAGCCACAGGTTGACACGGAGCGATTAAACAGAACATATCTAAAGTACATACCTGTTCTGTTCCCTGAAAATGTGAATGATGCTCTCGGCTACAAAAGAATTCTACAAACACAGATCACAATCAAATGTAAACTTTATTTGCATTAAAGAAGGATTTAGACATAAGAAAATAATTACTAAAATATTTATCAAAAGAAAACATTAACCGACTACCATGTGATGTGGGAGGGAGGTACATTGGGCTTCCACATCGGTGTGACCACGTCCAGGACCGACTTGTCCCAGAGGCAGGGGATCAGGATGGGAGCAGACTTGAGAACCTGAAAACATGTACCTCTGCATGTGTTCTCCACCTACACAAGACAGTCTAGGATTCACTAATCCCTTCTTTTTTTCTTAGATTTAAGAAATGCAGTTTTGAAAAGGTTACACAGAACGATCAGCTAGTGCTACTGTGCCATGTTCCTTCTTACGTTGAAGCAGTCTAGCACAAAAGACAAGGGAGATCTTTTCAACCAATGACCAGTCTTTAGTCAACGCAGTGATCCCAACAAGGATCCCTCTTTCGGCGTGTAAGGAACGCCTACCCCAGGGGACACTTTTGCAGAGAAATGCTGAAAGATAAAAAATTCTTAGCGCAGTTGGATCGCGGTGTTCACAGCAAGTGCAAAGTGTCCCCTGAGGAAGGTGTACTTTACACGCCAAAACAGGGATCCTTGTTGGGACCACTGTGTTGACTAAAGACTGATCATTGGTTGAAAAGACTTCCCTTGCCTTTTTTGCTAGACTGTTTATACTTTAGGCAAGGTGTTCCCTCTGTCTGCCTGTCTACTTTTTTACTTTTAAAGCATGAGACTGGCAAAGTTTCTGAGAGCTGATGGACTTCAAGAAATACAAGACAGGCTTGAGCTCTCAGACTGCAGCCAACAGAGCTTCAAAACATACCTGTCGGCCCTAGCATTGCTACCAATTAGCATTTTGGTTGCCCTAACCAACGTCAGCAAAGGCCTATGGGAAATTATATCAATCTGACTTTGGGATAAGTACTCATGCACAGAATTCACATACAGAAAGCATCCAGGCAGACTTTCAAACAGCCCTAATTAAATCATGCTTAAAAGGTAACAAACGAACTTGCAGCTAAGAGGTGCTAAGAAGATGTTTTAATGTCTGATGCTTAGGATGGACAGCTTAGGATATACAATGGATCCAGGTGCACAGTTATTGTCAGAGGCATACTGGAAATTACATTTGACTCCAGTCTATTCTTCTCCAGTCTAGCACACCTCACTTCCCTTCCTGGTCAGTGAAACTAACTATTGTTTCAGACAATTTACTAAGGATGGGGATGCTTAACTTCAATAGATTCTATATTTAGAATAATTCCAAGCTATAAAAGCCCCCTCTCAACAACACCCCTCGCTCTTGCTCTCTATCTTTGAAACTTTGCTCTCTCTTTAATTGTAATGCTTATGAAGATTGCTTTTCTTAGAGCTACCGAGGCACACTGGCAGAAACGATAACCTTATTGTATACTAATCTTGTACATGTGCTTTCTTGCACATTTAGGCATAAGTGCAAAGCCCCTTTATACAGTATACTATATATGTTCCCCCCCAAACTGATCTTATTACGATAATAATTACATTTATTTAAGAAAGTTATACTGACTAATAAGTACATTTGAGTTTTGCACCCACCTCTGGCACTTTACCAAACAATGGTCAACTATCTTGCTAAGAGGTTGCACAAAATAAATAGCAGGTTTTTTTAAACCATGTTTCTCTAATTTTTTTAAACTGAATGTTCAGAATGTTGTAAAGCTCTTTTGCAACCTTATGACTACAATCTGCATGAGACTGCCTGCTCGGTTCACTTTATCTCCCTCTTACAGTTGTAGTGAGCAGAGACGACCAAGTAGTTGTCGGCGTTTATGTCCTTGAGGGTGGGAGACTTGATCTGGATGGGAGATGTTTTACTGTCCACCCGTGAGATCTGTAGCATTCTGCAGGGATCGTGTTTCAACAAATAGCCAGCAAAGGTCTCCCAACCGCCTCCTACTCGCACCATGACATGCTTGTTGTGCAGCATCTGGAAGAGAAAGAGCAGGGGCGGGTCAGCTCCACTTCTAGAACCTGCCCAATTGGGCCACTTTTCATGAGAACCATGAATATTCATTGGGAACGGCTTTAAAATCAATCAATTATACATAAAATAGTAAACGATAGCACGTAAAACCCAAGATGACCCTTCCAGGTGGCTTTTGCGGATGATCTGTATCTCACTAATCCCCTGAGGAAGGCATTCGCTGAAACTGGGATCCTAGTTGGGACCATTTTAGAAGAGTTGTCTTCATTGTTGCACTGTTTTATGGACAAATAAACAGATTTTATTTGATTGGGTTGAGGCATCTCACTTGCCTCTTTTTGTGTGTTTTCCTTGCTTGTTCTCAAGGCAAGTTTTTGCTTTTCTTCACCTACCACTTTTTCATAAGAACCACAAATGAATTTGGTTCTTTGAGGACAAGAAATGCACTCCATGAATATTCATTGGGAACTGCTTTAAAATCAATCGATTATACATAAAATAGTAAATAATAGCACGTAAAACCCAAGATGACCCTTCCAGTTGGCTCAACTGAGATTCATCCACTTTGGGTAAAAGCACATAGTTTCATAACAACCTACCACAAACCTCCATATCTGTTCCAAGCATGCCTAAAATTGGCCACAGTGATGCCCTCTACCACCTCTGCTGGTATAACATAACAAAAATTTATTTCAATACCACAATACCGTTAAGTTTTGTAAACCACACATAAGCAGTGAATATGATACATTAATCTTGTAAAAAAATACATTTTCAGTTGTCTCCTAAAATGCTGAAAAGAACAAGAAGTTGCTATTAGAGAATTCAAATCTTTATCCCATAATGCAGCCTGATCCGATAAAAGACGTTGATGGTATTGTTTATATTGTAACATAGTAGATGACGGCAGATAAAGACCCGAATGGTCCATCCAGTCTGCCCAACCTGATTCAATTTAAATTTTTATTTTTTATTTTTCTTCATAGCTATTTCTGGGCAAGAATCCAAAGCTTTACCCGGTACTATGCTTGGGTTCCAACTGCCGAAATCTCTGTTAAGACTTACTCCAGCCCATCTACACCCTCCCAGCCATTGAAGCCCTCCCCTGCCCATCCTCCACCAAACGGCCATACCCAGACCGTGCAAGTCTGCCCAGTAACTGACCTAGTTCAATATTTAATATTATTTTCTGATTCTAAATCTTCTGTGTTCATCCCACGCTACTTTGAACTCAGTCACAGTTTTACTCTCCACCACCTCTCTCGGGAGCGCATTCCAGGCATCCACCACCCTCTCCGTAAAGTAGAATTTCCTAACATTGCCCCTGAATCTACCACCCCTCAACCTCAAATTATGTCCTCTGGTTTTACCATTTTCCTTTCTCTGGAAAAGATTTTGTTCTACGTTAATACCCTTTAAGTATTTGAACGTCTGAATCATATCTCCCCTGTCTCTCCTTTCCTCTAGGGTATACATATTCAGGGCTTCCAGTCTCTCCTCATACGTCTTCTGGCGCAAGCCTCCTATCATTTTCGTCACCCTCCTCTGGACCGCCTCAAGTCTTCTTACGTCTTTCGCCAGATACGGTCTCCAAAACTGAACACAATACTCCAAGTGGGGCCTCACCAATGACCTGTACAGGGGCATCAACACCTTCTTCCTTCTACTGACTACGCCTCTCTTTATACAGCCCAGAATCCTTCTGGCAACAGCCACTGCCTTGTCACACTGTTTTTTCGCCTTTAGATCTTCGGACACTATCACCCCAAGGTCCCTCTCCCCGTCTGTGCATATCAGCTTCTCTCCTCCCAGCATATACGGTTCCTTCCTATTATTAATCCCCAAATGCATTACTCTGCATTTCTTTGCATTTAATTTTAGTTGCCAGGCATTAGACCATTCCTCTAACTTTTGCAGATCCTTTTTCATATTCTCCACTCCCTCTTCGGTGTCTACTCTGTTACAAATCTTGGTATCATCTGCAAAAAGGCACACTTTTCCTTCTAACCCTTCAGCAATGTCACTTACATACATATTGAACAGGATTGGCCCCAGCACCGAACCCTGAGGGACTCCACTAGTCATCTTTCCTTCCTTCGAGCGACTTCCATTAACCACCACCCTCTGGCGTCTGTCCGACAGCCAGTTTCTGACCCAGTTCACCACTTTGGGTCCTAACTTCAGCCCTTCAAGTTTGTTCAACAGCCTCCTATGAGGAACTGTATCAAAGGCTTTGCTGAAATCCAAGTAAATTACATCTAGCATATGTCCTCGATCCAGCTCTCTGGTCACCCAATCAAAAAATTCAATCAGGTTCGTTTGGCACGATTTACCTTTTGTAAAGCCATGTTGCCTCGGATCCTGTAACCCATTAGATTCAAGGAAATACACTATCCTTTCTTTCAGCAACACTATTGGCATTAACTGAAGGAAAGGTAAATACAGTATGCATGCGTCGAGAGCGCTTTGAATTTACAAATGTGAACGAATTCATGAGATAGTTGGGTGCAAGGCCGAACAAAACCTTAAATGCAGCCAAATTTAAAATTCACCCGCACCTCAACTGGCAACTAATTCAATTCATGAAAGAAAGGGGCGACATGATCAAACTTTTGCAGATTAAAGATCAGTCGATCGTCAGCATTCTGGACTATGCGCCATCTGCGTAGAGTTTTTTTTGATAACCAGCAAATATATTGCAATATTCCAACTGGCTCAAAACCAGTGACTGAACCAATAATCTGAAAGACAAAAAGTCTAAATATGCTCCAATAGTTCGCAATTTCCACAAAGTATAGAAATCCTTCTGTACTAAAGCATTCACCTGATCTTTCATGGTTAAATTCTGATCCAAAATCACTCCCAATATTTTGATGGTGGGGTGAATAGGATAATTCTGATGTGGAGTTGCAAAAAAAAAAAAAAATAATAATAATTAGGTCATTCCAGACCTTGGCCATCTTCAACTTTGCTTCTTTTACAACCAGTATTAAATACGTGAAAAGGAGTCCAAGTGTTTCTTGCCAGTTTCTGTAACAATCTGCATAAGAATCTAAGAATTGCTGCTGCTGGGTCAGACCAGTGGTCCATCGTGCCCTGCAGTCTGCTCCCGCGGTGGCCCTCAGGTCAAAGACCAGTGCCCTAACAGACTAGCCTTACCTGCATACGTTCTGGTTCAGCAGGAACTTGTCTAACTTTGTCTTGAATCCTTGGAGGGTGTTTTCCCCTATAACAGCCTCCGGAAGAGCGTTCCAGTTTTCCACCACTCTCTGGGTGAAGAAGAACTTCCTTACGTTTGTACGGAATCTATCCCCTTTCAACTTTAGAGAGTGCCCTCTCGTTCTCCCTACCTTGGAGAGGGTGAACAACCTGTCTTTCTCTACTAAGTCTATTACCTTCAGTACCTTAAATGTTTCGATCATGTCCCCTCTCAGTCTCCTCTTTTCAAGGGAGAAGAGGCCCAGTTTCTCTAATCTCTCACTGTACGGCGACTCCTCCAGCCCCTTAACCAATTTAGTTGCTCTAGTGAAGTTTCAAGTTTATTATATTATTTGATTAAACGCTTTTCAGGATACAAAGCGTTTTACAAAGAAATAAAATTGGATTTCTAAAATCACAAATACATTGTAATTAAAATTAACTACTTTAAAATTAAAAAAAAAAAAAAACTGGGGTAAACAATCCACATGAAACAATAGGAAAGGGGGAAGAAAGAAAAAATACAATTTAAAATAAATAAATAAATAAACAGACGTCCTCCTCAAAATCACATCAGGAAGAGGCATCCGCACATGCAACGCGGTGACATCATGCACACCCGTGTGTGATGTCATTGCGTCACATGGGTGGAGCTGGTCGGGTCTGGGGGCATGGCAATAGGTCAAATCTGGTAACCCTAGTGAAGCTACTGCAAAGAGCAGTTTCTAGGGTTCAAACGCATAATGAAACCAGCAAATGAAAAGCCTGGGCCAATGGCTCATCCGTCAGGGCTCTGGTTATCAGAGTTCTCCAAGATTCATGGAAGGAGACGAAATCCAGCAGCCAGAAATGCTATAAAGTTATTTAGCAACAATACGACATTTTAGTCTCGGCAATGAACAATTGTCTATCTGAAATACAGTTTTGTAAAAGATCCTGGATTAAGTGGATAAAAAGGAGACAACAGGAAATAGCTGAAAGCAAATGATACCCACTAGAGGGAAGCAGCTCACGATGCACAAGAAACTAGGCCTACTGTAAAAAAAATTTAGCAAGACTGAAGAATCTAGCAAAAAAGAAAAGTAAAGTGGCCTTGATAGTGAAACGACAATATCAAAGCTGGAGATGAGGGAGTGGGAGGGAAAAATAAGCGCCTATAGCTTTCTCCTTTGAAAATTACCCATATGTGCCAACGGGCTGCAGACTCTGAGCAGACCTTTGCTAAAAATCCAATGAAGGCATCTTTTTCTACTAAACCCCCTTTAGATGTCTCCTGAAAATACCTCCCCTTAAAGCAACAAAAGTGCACTAGGAAACCCCAAACTGAGTAAAAGGGATTTTCAAACAACCAATTCATCTGGGAAGGATGGTTTTTTAGGGCCAATTTCCGCTGTATTGGAATGCCGTCATGCAAAACTTGAATATTTTGCACAACATCCACCAACCAGTACAAGGGATCTAAACTGTGCAAATCCAAAATCTGCAACTCCTTTTTTGTGAGATCCCTCTTCCCTTGAGGATCCATGAAAAGTTTGTGCACTTGAGACCTAACAGCTCTTACTGGCTCCCAATACAAGCAAGAATGCTATTCAAATTCTACTGTCTACTATTTAAAACCATTAATGGAGACAGCCCCGCCTACTTGAACAACCACCTAATCCAAACTACCACTTCCAGACAGGAGAACCCAGACACCATTCACGCACCCTCCAATCAGAGACGTCAAATGAAAAATACTAGACTAGACTACTAACACTCCAATTTACTGATCACGACCCCAGGCTACAAAACTTCCAGAAAAGAAATAAAAACCATGCTATTCAAGAAATCCTTAAAGACAAACTAACACCGCAAGAATCATCTCAATCCCCTGTAGCAACCCACTCCACTCTGTAATACCTCTGGAAATGTCCAGATAACTTCTTATGTAATCTGCCTTGAACTGCAAGGTAATAGCGGAGTAGAAATCACTAATGTAATGTACTGAATAAGGACGCCATTAAATTGTTTCCTCTGTCCCATACTTAGGTTATATGAATGGCATTTTGCAGAACGTAAAGTGGATAAATTGAATTCTAATTTCCTCAGAAACATTACAGGAGAAAGCATTTTCTAAAATATGGCCTTTGATGTTCTCTGGATTAGTTCTATGCATTTTGGTATATGACCAGCACGAGCTGGAACATAGACATCGGAATGGGGGGAGGGCATGGCCTCCCCCACAATTCTCGGTTGCTTTTTTTTTTTTTGGCACTCCCGCCCACTCTTCCAGTGGTGTTGCTTAAATCTTCGGGCAGCAGCCATGCAGCATCATACAGCAGACCTGCTCTGGAACCCTTCATTCTACTTCCGGGGGCAAGTCTCGTGGACGCTGCGTAGCGGCTACTGAAGATTTAACTAAAGCGCTGGAAAAAGGTGGGTGGGGGACTCGGGAGCTGTTTAGAGGTCATATGCCAGGGCAGAGCTCCTGCCCCCCTCCCCTCCCCAAACAAGCTGGGATACAGCTCTATCGGTTATTAGTATCATTTTGAAAGAGGTTTTCCATTTGGTGACATTCTATGAGCTCTCTCTTTTGTAAGACTGAGCTTGTTGCTATGATTGCTTTCCAAGTTCCCCTGTGAATACTGGAGAACAAAAGGTGCTTCTGGGTTGTTTTTTCATTTTAGAATCCAGATGAATTGCGAGTCGTGTACTATAGATTTTAAAAAACCTTATTAGCAAGGATTCTGCATTCTTTTCTACAGGACCAGTGTATCATACAAATAAATCTTATGCTCAGCAAATTATCAGTTGTGGTCTTATGTGGATTTAAATAAAATTAACTAGACATTGCTAGGAGGTGTAATTATAATTTTTAAAACATAGCATGCCAAGATTGGCTTGAAACAAAGGTATTCCTGAAAAAGATAAAACACCCTCTGAAATATCGCGTAATCTGTGAGATCTAACCTCTTTTCCAAGGTCAGAACTGACTGGCACGTAAAGGTTTAAGGAAACATTTTGGGGTCCTTTTACCTAGGTGCACTAACTCTTTATTATTTCTACATCAGAACTCATAGTCAATTGCATTTGTAAATGTCTTAATCTAGACTGCACAATACAACTTTGAAAAAAATGGCAAGTGTCTTTACGCTTTACCTATATAGCACAGAATAAATAAATAGGAGAGAGATCTAACTGAATCCTCAAAATGATACACAGCTTTTCTATTAGTCTTGACTAGGCACAGTCTTCATGGTGATCTGGAAAGTGCTGCCTGCAGTCAATATAACACAGTGGAAGTAAGAATCAGTTTGTTTTTTTCAGCTCCAAGCTATAGGTTCTACACATGCAACCCAATCTCTCCAGACCTTTCGTGGTTTAATAAAAGAGATATTAACTCAACTTTGTCAGAGAATGGTGAAAACTACTCTTCTGAGGGTGACTGAAGGCATTATATCCTGGAGGTCATACAGTCTATGACCTGGGGTAGTATAATCTCATCAGTCACACTGTCATTTCTTCAGTCAATAATTGTCTGCTTTAACACCTCCCCACTTCCCACCCCCGGGGTGAGTTAATATTGGTGGAAGACTGATAACTTGCCAAAGTGGTGACATTTTGGTCTTGCGGCTTTGCAACAAAATCAACAACTTTCCTATGTGAGGTCCTTCCATCAACCTTTGATCTTGTGATTGGAATTATACAAAAATTTCAGACAGTTGCCCTACAGCCTTCATAAAAGCAAAGAGCAGCTTTCCAGAAAGAGATGATTTGAAATATTAGCACAGCTCACGACCACTTCTGCAATACAGAGGTCCATGTACCAAAGCACAAGTTCTGAATGACCTTAAAGCCTTTTGTGAACCATGGACTAAAGTGAGGGCTTCATGTTAACCGACACATCTGCATGAAAATGGCCATGAATGCACTGTCAACATCTGGAGGTGGGGAATGTGTGGAGCAGCCTCAGCACCCTGAGGTTGTGGGTTCAAACCCACGCTGCTCCTTGTGACCCTGGGCAAGTCACTTAATCCCCTCATTGCCCCAGGTACATTAGAAAGATTGTGAGCCCACCAGCACAGACAGGGAAACTGCTTGAGTACCTGAATAAATTCATGTAAACCGTTTTGAGCTCCCTTAGGAAAACGGTATAGAAAATTGAATAAATTTAAAAAAAAGTGCATTCGTGGCCATTTTCATGCAGATGGGTCGGTTAACCTGAAGTGGATGGGTTAGTTAAAACTAAGTCTGTTACATTTATAGGCCAATTTATAACATTAAATTTTATGTAAAGATTAATAAGAAACATATCTTCAACGTTCTAAATGATTTTCTGGAAAAAAACATAAGTTCTTCATCCTAATTAAACTGGATTTCATCCAAATCATTCAACAGAGACTTCACTTTTTGCACTTACCACTACAGTATTGAATTACATTGATCATCTCAAATTAGTATTATTGATCTCATTAGATCTTACAACAGCATTTGATACCATCAATCATGACATTCTACTATGTCGTTTAAGTGATATATATTGGCATTACCGATATAACTCGGCAATGGTTTAAATCCTACTTAAGCGATCGATATGACAGATTAAAACCGCAAGATCAGTACACTGAACCTTTTACTTTACCTTGTGGTATATCTCAAGGGTCAATTCTTGCCCCTATTCGATTTAATATCTTTATGTCACCTTTACTTACACTTGCCATATTCTTACCATATCCGTACGATATTCAACTTCTTCATCCAACTGATACTACAAATTCACAAGAGCTACAAGAAATAAACCAAAAACCTTATTCACCGGATCTGGCTCTTAGTCACCGTGTAACTTCTGGCTCTTCCCCAAAGTCAAAATGACCGTGAAAGGTAACCGTTTTAAATCGATTCAGGACATCGAGACAGCCATGACAGCGCAAGTAAAGACACAATAGCGGACTTCCAGAACTGCTTCAGAAAGTGGCAAGAAAGATGTGATAGGTGTGTCTGAAGCGAGGGGGATTAGTAGTAATGCGTCTTTTATTGTAATACATTTCTTTTTTAAATAACACCTCAAATGTGTCTAAAATGGCCGACATACGTATGTACCAGAACATACATGATTATGCTGCATGTTGACCCTATCGATATTTTAGTTGTTTATGAAATGTTTCCATCTATTCCTCGATGTACGGTAGAAGAGGCTCGATTCTGATTTGTAATCCCTTCTAAACTGCTCTAAATTTGTTTTCAGTTAGTACTTTCAGTTGCATGAAATTAAGGCATCTTAGCTTGCAAGAAAGCAGTAAAGTCCTGACTCTATAAAGTCCACCTAAAACTAGGCACAGATATTAGCACCGATTCTAAAAAAAACTTAAGTCGCCAATTATAGAATCACACTCTCAGTGTCCTAATATTTAGGCATCCACAATTTATGCCAGGGTTTTCTAAGCCTAAAGTTAGGCGCTGATTTCAGAGCCTTAAGGCACCTGATTCACAAAGAGGCGCCTAACTCGAAAACACACCCATGATCCGACCCTAACCATGCCAACTTTTAGTGTAGGCGCTTTGGGCTAGCTGCCTACTTTTTATAGAATCTACTTTTTCAAGTTAGGCACCTAACTTTCAATTAAGACCAAGTAAAGCTTATTCTAAGTTGTTAGTGCCAACATCAGCACCAATTAAGCCTATTTATCAATTAAGTTAGGGGGTCTTTATAGAATCAGAGCCATAGGCCTTTCAGCAAATCCAACCCTCAAACTGTGGGGATAGGGAGATGGCTGCTCAGCTGTGCTCAAATGTAGCGTGCCTTTAACTACCAATAAGAAAAGCCTGAACTAAATCTAAACAAGCAAACAAATCTCCTTAACCCTTTATTTGACATTGTTGCTCAGAAGCAACATGCGTCCTCTATGGCTCTTATGGGAGATCTGCATCTCCAAATGCCTGTGACTTGGCACTGTTGCTCTTGTTCAACATCAAGTTACGTAAAGCAGCCATTTCACCATCTGCCCATTAAAGGGTTAATTGCAGCTTATCTTGGGATGATCACAAACTGTGAAACGGAGTGCACAAGATCAGTCCATTTTCCCCACGGTCTAACTCTTGAGTAAGCAACCCACTTAACGAATGCAATCAGCAATAGACATTTAGATTTGGATATCTTGTTCAAAGTTAGCACAAAAGACTCACTGAAAGGCAAGTAAGGCTATGGGAAATTGATGGCAAACACAGTGAGATTGTCCATTTCACAGACCACAGGCATCGCTTGGAGCTTTGTGGGTGTGTGTACCAGCATTTCGAAGTGTAAGTAATGGATTTTTGCAGGGGCTGCCATTTGCTGATGCTTGTGGTAGGTTAAAATACCCGAGAGGGAAGGACATTTTCTTCCTCAATCAATCTTCCAAACCCTGCATCCAATTGAACAGTTAGCCGACAGCTAAGCCTGCTTCACAACAGGGTAATGTTTTGGTCTATCTGTGTTGCAAAATAAAGAATTTATACAGTATATATTTATTTATTTATACTTGAATATAAACCCATCCTACCCAAAGCAAGTTAACATTTTTCCCCTAAAAAGGGGGGAAAACTTAACTTGAACATAAGCCGAAGGTTTATATTCAAATATTCCTCCCTTATGGCGACTGATATCTCTTCCCTGTCTTTCCTCCTTCCACTGTGATCGGCCTCCCATGGTGAATGACACTTCTCTCCTTCCTTCCTCTCTCCCCATGGTTATTGGCATGCCTCTCCCCTCCCCCCCAATGTGACTGGCATTTCTCCTTACTGATACGCCTAGATACAGACGCCAACACAGAAGCAACTGCGAGCAAGGCCAGTTCAGGGTTTTAAGCATCTGCACATGCTTGAGGCCTGGTGACTCCCAGCTGGCAAGCCTCGTAGACATTTAAACTGGTTCCAGAGTATAAAAAATGCTAGGGGGTTCCTTTTTTTTGCCTCACCTTGTAAATCATCATAAGACCCCAGCATAACACAGCTATCTTCTAATTTTTTTTTTTGAGAGTACCCTCCCCCCAAAAAAAAAAAGATTGCAAAAGTTGAGAATAACATGATACAACCCAAGATTATAGGGACCAGAATAAGGCCAGCAAGGGAACAACATAGGTGGCTGTCAGAAGGGACAAAATCAGCCAATGGATAATTTTGTCTTCCAAAGCTGTCATGCTAATTTATTCCAAATAAGTCTACCTGATGTTCTCAAATGCACAAATAATAGGGAAACCAAAAATCTTGGTACTCTCTATCTATGTGAGTGATTGAAGAGAGTCAAAGCAAAATGATATAAAATCACTCCTCTAGTCCTCTTGTTCAAGTTGATAATTTTAGAAGAAAAATATGCTTAGAGACACGGAGGCAAACCAAGAATGTCGCCTCACCACCCAGTCGTTGCATATAATTGAATAGTCAAAAGATATTTTTCTTCGCTGCAGAAAGCAGTCTAAATTATTTCTATGCTACTAAAAGTTCAAAAGCAAAGAACGTATCTCAATCACGGGTTCCGACATGGCGTCAGGGAAACGAGTTACGCTTTAACACGCCTTAAAGGGTTGTTGTCTCTGAAAACATAAATTGCAAAAGCGTTGTGAATGCATAACTCGGTTCCCTGACACAGGATCGAAACGGGCCACGTCGGAACCTATGGTTTTATATCATTTTATGTAAATAATATCAATACCACGTGCTCCGAGGCAAAGTGTCTAAAAAAATTAAGTTGTTCATCTCAGCAACATTTTATGCAGAGAGTGGTGGTAAATGGTGCCCCTTCAAAAACGTCGGAGGTGATCAGTGGAGTACCTCAGGGCTCGGTCTTGGGCCCGATCCTCTTCAACATATTTGTGGGAGATCTGACTCAGGGGCTTCAGGGTAAAATCACATTATTCGCCGATGACGCCAAACTATGCAACATAGTAAGCGAGAACACTTTACCAGACAGTATGACGCAGGACCTACTTCTATTGGAACATTGGTCCTCGACTTGGCAGCTAAACTTCAATGCTAGAAAATGTAAGGTCATGCACCTCGGCAGCAGGAATCCATGCAAAACTTACACACTAAATGGTGAAACCTTAGTTAGGACCAAGGCAGAACGTGATTTGGGGGTGATCATTAGCGAAGACATGAAGACTGCCAATCAAGTGGAGAAGGCTTCATCAAAGGCAAGACAAATGATGGGTTGCATCCGAAGAAGTTTTATCAGCCGGAAGCCCGAAGTTATAATGCCATTGTACAGATCCATGGTGAGGCCTCATCTGGAGTATTGTGTACAATTCTGGAGGCCACATTACCAAAAGGATGTGCTGAGAGTTGAGTCAGTTCAAAGAATGGCCACCAAAATGGTCTCGGGACTCAAAGACCTCCCGTATGAAGAAAGGCTGAATAAATTGCAGCTATATTCACTTGAAGAACGTAGAGAGAGAGGAGACATGATAGAGACGTTTAAATATATCACCAGCCGTATTGAGGTGGAAGATGATATCTTCTTTTTTAAAGGCCCCTCTGCCACAAGAGGCCATCCGCTGAAAATCAGGGGTGGGAAATTTCATGACGACACCAGGAAGTTCTTCTTCACCGAAAGGGTGGTCGATCGTTGGAATGAACTTCCACCTCAGGTGATTCAGGCCAGCAGCGTGAAGGATTTTAAAAGGAAATGGGATACACATGTGGGATCTCTAGGGGGGTAAATTCAAGGGGGTAGGGTTGTTGGGGTGGGCAGACTTGATGGGCTGTGGCCCTTTTCTGCCGTCATCTTCTATGTTTCTATGTCTATGTTTCTAAGGTACCGAGCTATTCTTTTTTGTTTTGTTTTTTTTAAATCCAGCATTCATCGAACTGTGAGGCTCTGGTGCATCAGACAGCCTTAACGTAGAAACAATGAAAGGTCTGAACTTGCTAACGAGGCAGGAAGAATAAAGATGTTCTGCTCATTAAGATCTTGTCCTAATTGCAGAATGGGCTGTTATTCAACAGGCGGAACAAAATGTTTCAGGCTAATTTTTCACATTCTGGAGATCAATACTGTATTTGTACACCGGTCCTTATCCACTCATATTCCTAATTGTAAACCTTCCGATTCTAAATGGTAAGTCTCACATACAAGGGGACAAATTTGTCCCTGTCCCTGTCGGATGTATCGTCCTGCCCCCGTGAGTTCGATTCTTGTCGCTGCCCCATCACTGCAAGCTTTGTCTTCATCAGCACAAGCCTCAAACGCTTATGATTTTAAAGCGTTCAAGGCTTGCGCAGATCAGGGCGGAGCTTACAGGGATGGGATATGGATGGAACTCACGAGGTCGGAGATAGATACAGATCCCACGGGGACAAGGACTAATTTGTCCCTGTGTCATTCTCTAGCTGCATTTTTTTATATCATTTGGGACAGCCTCTAATTGAACAGTATTTAAAGAAAAAAAAAAAGAAACTTCAATAATAATTAAAAAAAAAAAAAAAGCTCTAGCCCTAAAGGAAAGCTATTCCTCGCCGCCAAGTAAGAACACAATGAAAGATTCATAAGCCTGGAGGGGAAACTGAATCAGAAAGAGCCTTCACAGTCCACTGTGCCAACGGGAGACCCAATGCTCTGATTTCTGAGTTATGACATAATCATTTTGCTGAAGCCATTTTTCACCAATCATGGCACTCACTGAGTTAGATAGACAGAATCTGAATGCCATTACGGCACTAAGACATTTATAAGTGTCAGGGTCAGAGTTAAAATATGAAAGAATTCTTTACCCCAGGGAACGCACTTTCGGTTGGAGAAAAAATGCAATATTAAGAGCAGAAGGAAGGGCTAGACCAAGTATAGCAGATTTAAAACGAGAAGGTGTTTGTAAGCACAAAACAGTAGAATCTCGGTTTTGTTCACCGACCTCGTCAAGGTTAAATCTTCTTATTTTGGTCGTAAAGAAACAAACACTTACAGATCTTCACTTTTCATTAGGAAGCTCTCAGATTCTCAAGAGCAGGATTGCACAGCTTAAAAATGTGACGTCTCCCCCCCATCCATGACCCAAGTTCCAGATTCCACTACCCCCTCATTCTGGAAACGGCACCCAAAGATCGGTGCATAATAGGAAGAGTTTGCCTGCATAAATGACTGTATTCTAATAGACTTATATCTACAATTGGCCTTAACAAGTGCTAATTGTTGACATTGTAATGTAGTCCTATGCCACACTTTGATTATAATTTGAAGATTTTTCCTGCGGTAATCGTCTGTTGCTCGTGCTCGACTTAGTCTTGCTGTACACTGCCTCGAGTGAATTCCTTCAAAAAGGCGGTAAAATAAGTAAACCGGCACTAATTAGGAATTACTCACGTAACTGTCCTATGCCCCTATTCTATAAAGTGTGCAGAATTTTTCTAGCTCACAACTCCAAGGGGGCAGGAGCAGGTTGTACCCCCCCACTTAGGCCCTGTTTTATAGACTATGTTCCTAAATGCCAGTTGTTAGATGTGAGTATTTAAGCCGGCTTTTGACTGGCACATAAGCCCACACCTACAACGGAGCGTGAAAATGCGGTCTTAAGCTAGAAAGTTCCATGCAGAACTCGACCCGAGTGCCCGGTTTCCCAGTATCCAAACTTAGGAGCCCTTTGCTAGACCCCCTAGGAGTACATGCTGCACAGTCAGGGTATTTCAGGGGACAATACCCGCAGGAACTCAATTTCCCCGTCCTGTCCCCGCGAGTCTTGTCGCTGTCCCATTCCTGTAAGCTCTTCCTTAACCACACAAGCCTCAGACACTTAATTTTAAAGCGTTTGACGCTTGTGCACTGCAGGACAGAGCTTGAAGGAATGAGGCGGGGACAGGGAAAATAACTCGCCGGGACGGGAAAATGAGTTCCCGCGGGGACAGGGAAAAAATTGTCACTGCATCATTCTTTAATACACACCAGTGTTTCCATGACCCAATCTAGGGCTTTGATATAACCACTACTACTACTTCTTATCATTTCTCCAGCTCTGCTAGACATACACAGCGCTGTGGATTGAAACAATCCCTGCTCAGTAGAGCTTACAACCTAATTGAACAAAACAGGACAAGTAGGGGGTTAGGGAGTTTCTCAGAAATACAATGAGTGGGGGGTTCAGGCTTCAGGATATACCTAGTGAATATGAAAGAGATTAATTTGCATACATTAGAAATCCATTGTATGGAAATCGCTCTTATCCTGCAAGCCAGACTGCAAGTTTAAGGCTCCAGGACCAAATTTGGAAATGTTGATATTTACTATGAATAAATACCAATTGTTCTCAAAAATACCCTGAAATCCATCCTGAAAGCAATTACCTCTGATTCGTAGCTATAAAAGAAGCATCATCACTCAGAGCCCTAGACAGAGGGAGGTAGACCATCACTGCACCAAATGCGACACTAATGACTGCATTCACAACTCATAACTGCAGCTAGAGTTATCAAACCCTAAATATTCTTCCCGCCATGCCCTATACCTCCTATACAAATGCAAAATATAAATTGTTGGGCTTCCAGCTGAAGATCTCTTCTTCTAGGAAGGAAGGGGGGATTTCTTCAGAGATGCTTGGAGGTTGCATAGAAGAAAAACTGTACACTGGCACTGTTTTGAATTTTAAAATAAAAGAAATAAAGTAGAAATAAAGAAGCTAATAAGAAAAAGGGTAAATAAATTGAGGTGGGGCCAGTGCACTTGTGTGCCTAGGGACCCTTGAAGAATTAATCCTGCCTTGATGTTTACCATCATGGAACACGTCTCTGCTAATAGTTATATGACCATTGTCAGCTTAGGAGCCATTAGTTATAAAATAATTTCCAGCTCCCATCAAAGGAAGTTAGATGACTCATGCAGAAACTTAATTACAAAACTCTTGCCCAAGATCCAGCTGAGCAATACATTATAAAGAGTTTTATGTTATGCTCAGCAAAAATATATATATATATATATATCTCGAGGCTATTAAATTTTGAAAATAGAGTCATTAATAGAGAGACTCAAGTTAGGTAGAGAAGATGATCAGGAACTGTGAACTCCACTTGATGGGATGTTACCCAGATAACTTCAAAATAAATAAAACCTTGGGATTTTTTTTTTAACCCGTTAAGGAAGCAAAATCAACATATGAGCAAGGGACCTGCCAATGGGAGTGTGTGGTGCAGTGGCACCCTGAGGTATTCCTCTCCTCCCCCTCCCCTAATGTAGGGTTACAAGATTTTACTATTGTAAAATCTGGGCACATGGCCCTGCCCCCCAGTTCCACCCAACCCTGCTTCATTACACCCAAGTCACGCCCCGTTACACCCCAGTCTCCCTCCCCTTCAACCCGTTCTCGTGCTCGGAGCCACGTCAGGGGCCAGCTGTGCATGCACACAGGGATGACATCACCACATTGCATCCGTGCATGCACAGATGCCCTCCGAACGCGGATCCAAGCTGGAAGCTTTTCAAAATCCGTCCGGATGCCCGTGCATGTCCTCTAAATTAAAGAGGACATGTCTGGGTAAATCCTACCCAAATGCCTACTATTTCATTATTTAACATCAAAAATTCCAGGGACTGAGCATCTCTGTGACCTTTGACACCTATATAAAAAGGGAGTCCAATAGTCATCAGAAGTGCAATTATACAAGGAACCTCAAGGTGGCAGGTTTTATCAAGGCCAGAACTATTCACAAAGGAAGTGTGAACTTTAAATAAGTTGTAGATATAAAAATAATAATTTCAAGTCATTTCTGTAGGATTTAGTCCAGAAATGTAATGCTCAACATTTAAACCAGTATAGAATACAAAATGTAAAAATTAAGCTATGAAGTTAAATTTAGTAGTGGCCATTTTTAAAGGGCTTTTCTGGTCTTCAACCGTGCACTGTTTTTCCATCATTAGGGAAGCCCTAATTAGCAGTTGCTCTTCAGTCTGTACAACAGACACAGAGGAAGTAAGAAGATCCCACTGATCAAGACACACCCGAGACAACACGGTAAATAAATTATCTAATTCTGCCAAGATTTTCTACACAACCATGTCAAAAAGAAAAATGGCTGAAATGCCACCCCAGGCATAAGTACAGATGAGAGACGTAGATCTGTATTCATTAAACATACACTCTGTTCATTAAAGAGGTGTTTTAAAAACATTAGTCCACACAAAATCAATTTAACTCAGGTTAACTGTCAAATTAACATGGGTAGAATCAATTTGTATGCATTAAAAAGTTCTAATGTACATTTGGCTATGTATTGGTAAAATCCACCCAAATATTCACAGCAGTGGTAACCAGGTGTGGCAAAAAAATATATATATATGATCTTCCCTTCCATAAAAATAAACCCAGCCTGCCTTAAACAACAATTCACGCTGCTGTTCTGGTAAAAAAAAAAAAAAAAATCTTACTTATGGTGGGAGGGTTACCATGCTACCTCCTTTCCACCCCACCCCCAATGGAGCTGGGCAGCATCAAAAGCACTTATGGACGTCCAATCTCATTGCCACAGAACTAAGTCACACAGGGGAAGAGAGGAAGAGGATCAAAGGTAGCAGAACAACACTTCCAGAAGTATAGTGTCTGCCATGCTGAGCTACTATGAAACTCGAATTTTGATCCTGCAAATTCTTCTTAGTGCCTGACAGCCTCCACCAGCAAATGGTGCATGGTTCTATGGTGGCATCACTGTTGGCTCAGGCTGCTGGGGGAGCCTTTTACAAAGAGCAGAAGAAAGGAAAGAGCTTGGATCAGCGGGAAGCCCCATTCTGCCGAAGATCTAAGCAGAGAAGACGGCTCAAGTGGCTGAAGTCCATCCCACTAGCAGGCTGACAATAGAGCTATCCCAGGTAGAAAGTGAGAGACATGGAACAGAGCGCTTGCTCAAATAGAAACATGATGGCAGATAAAGGCCAAATGGCCCGTCAAGTCTGCCCATCCACAGTAACCATTATCTCTTTCTCTCTCTGAGAGATCCCACGTGCCTATCCCAGGCCCTCTTGAATTCAGACACAGTCTCTGTCTCCACCACCTCTACCGGGAGACTGCCACAGTGGGAATGGATGCCTGGCAGGGGTCATTCACAGGACAACACTGCAGAGTAACAAATATTAAAATACAAAAAAATTAAAAAATGAAACCTTTCCCCAGCATAACCCTACTATTGGTGAAAAAGAGAGCGCCCCAATACAGCTGAGCAGTGTGAAGCCTGTGTGCGTTCCCCCTCCCCTGAGGGATGGTTATTTTGAAAAGAGAAATGACAGATTGAGCTGGCAGGAAATTTTAATTAAAACCTGTAAGAGAAGCCAGAGTGCATCTGAACCACAGCTGTGATCCTACTGTGACCTGCTGAAATAGCAAACTCTTGTCATTGGGAAAAAAAAAAAAAAAAAAAACCCCACACAACCTCGAGAACAATCCCAATATCCTTGGATTCAATGTATTCTCTCACCAAACCATATCCAGCTTTCAAGGTCTTCAAAGTACACTCAACTTAGTCTTCCTGCTACTTGGGCAGTAGAGCTCCCCTTGGTTGCTAAGAGATCCAGGCTCCTTTGTCAAATTCACCCTTTCAAATGCTTATTTCATGCTCTCGGCATCTTTATCTTCGGGATAAATTACCAGTGAGGTACCTAATTGTAAACATGCATGTGTCCTTTTAAGCCCATGCAGAGAAATATACAAAACAGGCTTGTAAACATTGGTTTGTTATGCTGAAAGTACACGCATCACTTTGTGTTTCAAAACGACAAGAGCCTAAACTTTCACGGTTAGCCGAGTACCTACTATGAGGGTGATTTTTTTTTTTGAGGCGATATGTGCTCATACCCCTTCCAAGTACCTCATCAGACTGTTTTTGAAAGTAACTGAAATATGTGCATATGGACCAACATCTGAAAATGATCTTAGCACTATAAGAATAGCCTTAATGGATGAGACCAATGGTCCATAGCCCAATATCCTGTCTTCAAGGAGACCACTCCAAGTTACGAGTACCTGGCAAAAACCCAAGCAGTAGCAGTATTCCAGAACCCCAAATACTAGTAACATTCTAGAACCTCAAAGAGTAGCAACATTCCATGCCACTGATTCAAGGCAAACAGTGGCATCCTCCATGTCTATCTCAACAGCAGTTTATGGACATAAAAAAATGAAGGCAGATGAAGACCTTATGGCCTCTCCTCACCCTCTACTATCCCTTCATCTTCCT
Source organism: Geotrypetes seraphini (assembly GCF_902459505.1). Lineage (NCBI taxonomy): Eukaryota > Metazoa > Chordata > Amphibia > Gymnophiona > Dermophiidae > Geotrypetes > Geotrypetes seraphini. The sequence goes on from NC_047102.1 coordinate 3,393,112, forward strand.
TACAGATCCAATGTACTTGTTTTTCTTGAATTTAAATACAGTTTTTGTCTCCACGTGTTCACCACCCTATCCGTGAAAAAGTATTTCCTGAGGTTACTTCTAAATCTATCCCCTTTCACCGTCATCCTTTGCTCCCTCATTCCAGACCTTCATGCACATTATTCCACATAAGTATTTAAACGTCTCCATCATATCTCCCCTCTCCCGCTTTCCTCCTAAGTATACCCTATTAAGATCTTTAATTTTGTCCTCATATGTTTTATGTTGAAGACCACCAACCTCTGGACCAACTCTTCTGTTCATATGTTCTTGATGGAGCTGTCTCCCAAAAATGGTTGGTTAAGGCGTCAAAACATTTTGTACATGGACAGAAACCATTTGAGGGTAATTCTACAAAAAAGTGCACTTGTATATAGGCGCCTAGAAGGCATTTGATAGATGAATAGTCTATAAAGGAAAGTAGCTGCTTATTTGGCCCTTATAGAATGTTAGTGTGATCAGACATATGCACACGCACATATAGGCATGCAGGCATGACAAGATATGATAAGCGTGCTGTGGATGTCTAGATGCAACTTATTGGACTCAGTCTGGGAGCACCAGTGCCTCTGCTTGCAAGAACAAGTGTTCTATTTTTGACCTTTTTCACTTATACGTACTTCAATGCAGTGGTGCAGCGAGGGTGAAAGGCGCCCCTCCCCTGCCTTGTGTCCATACCCCCCCACTCCTCCTACCCACTAGCTGTTGACCTCCATGAGTAACAACGTCAACATGCTCCTCGTGAATCTGGTAGCTTTCCCTCCGACGTCACTTCCTATATGCGGCACCTGGAAGCAATGTTTGCGGGATAGCCAACACAGTCGCGAGGAACACATTGAAGTTGTTGCTCGTGGCAGTGAAAGCGAGAGGTATGGGGTAAGGGAAGGGGCGTGCCTGTGGCGAGGGGAGGCTTTGGAAGAGGGGAGGGGGAGGGGTGCTGGCACCCCCACCAACATGGCACCCTCCCCTCCCTTACTACGCCACTGCTTCAATGTATCAACCCAAGAGTGATCCATTAGGTAGTATCTTGTATCAGATCGTACCTAATGCAAGGCCTCGAGCAGAGGATAATCTCACAAAACATTACTATGAAAGAAATTACATGAAGCTCTGATAATTAAGCCTCCTTTGCATACAAAAAAACAAATAATCCCAATCAGAATAAAAACAGAAAAATTATCTTTCAAAATTACACCATCACTACTCCCTCCTACACACACACACTTTTTAAAACTTATGCCCATCTAAAGGTAAGCAACTTCCAATAAAACATACATAAAACTGACCAAAGAAAATATTCAAAGCAACTATATCTCAAGATAAAAATAGCCTACTGTGTAGAACTCACACCCTATCTTTCTCTAACCAATTTTTTTTTTCTTCCAAATATGACACAGGCAAGCATTAAATCAAATTATTTATACCACCTTTGCTGAAATATTCTCTAAATGAAAATAAATTACACTGTCAATACAACCTCCACTAGGGATTATTCCAGCAGATCATGTTTAAAATATTAATTATTGTGATTACCATTTGAAATTCTAATGAAGCCATAGCTCTCAGAAAGGACACGTACTTCATTATTTAAAAAACTCTAAATCTGTGGAACCTTTCACCTTGAAACAGCCCAGTACCAGTGGCAACAAAGATCCCGACTGGTTGTGTTCCTGGTCTGGATGTCAAACTGACAGACATCTATTACAAAATAGGGAATTGTTATTTAATTTGTCCTCAAATACTATTGGAAGCTTCCGAACCTCATGAGATAAAGTTGCATGAGGCTTCACCGATCACTAAGGGCTCCTTTTACCAAGCCGCATTAGGGCTATAACACGCGGAATAGCGCACGCTACATTGCCCCAAGCGGTAGACCTTTGGCGTTAGTTCTAGAAGCGTAGCACTACAAACGCTAGCGAACCTTAGTAAAAGGAGCCCTAAATTCATCCAAAATGGCCGCCTCATTAGAAATATAATGTAGAAAAACCGAGTGACGGGGCATAGACTGTTTTGAATTCAAGGATTTATCAAAATATCAACACCACAGACAAAAAAAAAGCTATGTATCCCATACCACTCGGCTAAATAGACTCGCGATTTATAATTTTTATTGATTTTATATAATAACTTATACAAACGGCCTCTTTTACAAAGCGGCAACAGCCCCGAAGCCCTTTAAATCTCTATGGGCTTCAGGGCCGCTAGCACGGCTTTGTAAAAGAGGCCGAAAGTGCAAGAAAATATCATAATAAAATCAAACAACAGCACTTTCATACTACATCAAATTCTTAAAACAACCCAAAGTTCCTCCCACCCAACCCCCCTCACCCCTCCTGGATGTGTATAAAGAATATGAATAATACAATAAATAATCTGAATAAGATAAAAGCTGGACCACGCACCGTTTTAGTAGCCTTCCTCTGGACCGACTCCATCCTTTTTATATCTTTTTGAAGGTGCGGCCTCCAGAATTGCACACAGTATTCTAAATGAGGTCTCACCAGAGTCTTATATAGGGGCATCAACACCTCCTTTTTCCTACTGGCCATACCTGTCCCTATGCAACCTAGTAACCTTCTAACTTTCGCCGTCACCTTTCCAACCTGTTTGGCCACCTTAAGATCATCACATACAATCCCACCCAAGTCCCGCTCTTCTGTCGTGCACATGAGCCCAACAAATGACACCTATTTTTCTATATGAAGTAACGCAGTAGCCATAACTGATGACAGAGTCTAAGGCAAATCTCCCGTCCCTAGGCATATGCCTAAATTACTTAAGGTAAGAGATATGGAGGAGTATTAACATATGCATCCCCAACTCTTGAAATACCAAATCAGATGGTGGCATTATCATAATAAACTCAATTTCTAGCTATCCTGAAGCTCAAACGCCAAATCTGACCTTTTATCCTGAGCACTGCTGCCCCCCACTATTTACAATTGCCCCTCATCTTCCTCTAAAAAGGTTCTTCAGTTGTCTGCTAGATGTTGTGCTGGCATTTCTCCGAGTAATAAACAAAAGGGAGGGGTGGTGAAGGCTCGAACACCCCATGCGTCACTGTCATGTTTCAACAGAAAACCACCTGACTGGAATTTAATCAATTACGTGTTTTGCATGGGCTGTTTTTGCAATCTAAACATACAACATGAATATCTATAGACTGGTATGTTTTGGGGGATTTTTAAACCAGCCGATAGCAGTTATATGAAAGCATTTCTTGCAGAGGGAAACGCCGAATGGTAACTTAGCCTCGACCATGAGGAAGTATCAGTGAATCATGATTGTGTCAGAGGCATCTATTAATTTATTTAAGCTAAGTGTTTAAAAGTTTACTTACATTTGTTTATATAAACAAATTTAAGTAAATTCACGGGGGAGTACCGTATATGTATACACACACACACACACATAGTACTCCCCTGTGAATTTGCGATTCGGAGTTTGCGGCTTCAGTCATTCGCGGGGGCGAGGGGGGGAGTTTCTTAATCCTCCTGCTGCTTTCACCATCAATTATTATTAGTGCGGCCACTGCGAGGGAGATTGGGGAGGGGGGAGAGAGAGAAGAGATCGCTGGCAGTTGCAGCGGTAGAGTGCGTGCACGCTATGGAGCCTTCCAGCCAACGGAGAAGCCAAAAACGAAGCAGGGAGGTGGGCCCTAAAAGAAATCGGGCATTTTTGGACCACGTCCATTTTTCACAGATTTGCACAATTTGCGGGGGCTCCTGGAAAGTAACCCCACAGATTTCAGGGGGTGTATTGTACATATATACATTGAAAGATAAAGAATTATTTTAAAAAACATTTTAAAAAAAAGTATATAAATGATCCATTGTCCCCATTATAGTGGTCTAAGAAGGGGAATAAGATTGTTTGATTATGTAAGATTGAACTTTAATACCTTGATTTGTTTTTCTTCCCTGTGTTTAATGGAGCAAGATGTATTCTTGTAAATTTTGATTTATAATTAGAAATAAATAATAAAATAAATAAATAAATGATCCATTGAAGATGCATGCGTGAAGACCCTGCTGAGGATCATATGAAGATATATGAATAGTAATTAGAGGGGAGAATTTAGTATTGTTTAGTTTTTTTAAAAAAACATGATCTAAGTGTAAGGAAGGCCAGGTACATGATCAATTGAAATATTTAAAAAATGGAGGCACATAAGCCTAGATTCTATAAAACAGCACCGTTGCTGTTAATTACGCGATGGCCGTGTACAGAATTGCGCCTCTGGCAAAAGGGAAGCACCAGAAAATGTAGGCCAGGGTTTTCAAGGTCTACATTTCTGGCACCTATCTTTGGTTTGAATCTCACCTCCGGAGATGCTTGCTGGTGCCTAACGCCACTTCCGGCATTAATAGGGTTACCGGATTTTCTGAAACTAAAATCCGGACCCATGGCCCCGCCCAAGACACACCCCATTCTGCCCCCCTCAACCTGTTCACTCGTTGGGGAGGCATCTGCGAATGCGCTGGTGGGAAGCAGATGCTGTCCCGACGTCGTTCCTAGCTGGAAGCGGTTTTGAAAAACCGTCCGGACATGTCCGGGAAAATCTGGTAACCCTAGGCATTAGCCACACCTATTGAGGCTTTAGCTGCCAGTAGGCCCCTTGAAATTAAATGGCATTTCCCTCTTAACTTAGGCTCCGGAAGGTTAAGTCGCCATTTCTAGAATATGGCCATAGAGTCCAAATGGCCCATCCAGTCTGCCTCTCCATGCCATCTACTTTGCCCTCCTGTCCCCTAGAGATCCAATGTGTTTGTCCCAAGCTTTCCTGAATTCAAATATAGTTTTTGTCTCCACGTATTTCCTGAGATCTCTTCCCTCTCCCCATTATCCTATCCATTATCCAGATTCTCTAAGACTGGTAGATCAATGATTTCAATTTCAAAAAAGTTTAAAAACCTGGTTGTTTTCACAATAGTTAATTTGATTCTAGCCGTCGTAAAGTAATTCTAAGCAATTCAACATACTTTTTTCTAACTTTTTCCATCCATCTAATCTAGCCAATTTCTGTTTTTATCCCACAGTTTTTACTTGTTATATTTCATTCTTTTAACGAACTGTAAACCGAGTTGAGCTCCTTAGGGAGTAGATTCGGTACATAAAATGAAGATTAGATCAGATCGGGATCATTTTTGGCCAGGCTCTTTTACCCAGCTAAACGGCTTTGAAAATTGCACTCCCAAAAGTTTAAGAACATTTGAACTAATTTGCTTAGCTGCCCCGCCGCTGATGAGGTCGTTGAGAAAAGTCGATACTTATCCCCGCTGTAGGTATTTTACTCTTGGGATCTTGCCGGGTACTTTGGCCATTGTTGGCAACAAGACATCGCCCTAACCCAGTGGGGCAATTCTTCCGTTATGACTATAGCGGCTTACAAAGAAAAATCAGGACCTTAAAATACATCTCAGCTTCCTTCACCAATAGATCTCAATAAAATAATAATCAGGATCTTGCCATCCAGAATATAAAGAAAAAAAAATGCATTCCAAATTTAAAACAGCCCACTTTGCCTTTGAACACAACATGAAAGCAGATAAATTACACAGAGCGAGGGAGCATTGTTTCACTTCTCTCCGTGACACCTTCATTTGGTGCCTATCTGCTCCTGCTCCCCCCCCCACCCCAATTTCTCCCATGCATCTGTCACTGTTTTTGTGAATAAATATTTCCTTGTTCTGCACCTCAGTAAAACATTATTTCCGCAACCTAATACACATAAGAAAAAAAACAGCAGCCTCACAGCTGAACTCCTGAAATAGGCTCTTTTTTGGGGGTGGGGGTGGGGGGAGCAGATCTTTCCTAGGAGATGGATGCGGTAATAACCTCGAGCCAAAATTGTGGTTGCCTTTTTCAGGTACATCAATAATGCAAAGACTCCGCTTCATTATACGCCAGCGTTTCATTCCAGTCAGACTGTTCCAGGCTCGTTTGAATCTGTGCAGCTATATCTTCTTTGTAAGATATTAAGAGGCAAGCAAATTCTTTTAATTAATTCATTTTATAGATTTTTTCTCTTACTACACCTTAAATCAAACCAAACAATCTCAGCACGGTGCATTTGACATGCCCTTAATCTATAATAAATAAGCAGAGACTGAATTATGTTATTGGTTAAGTAACTTTCAAAGTTCAGGGTGAAATTCTAGGTATGAAAATGTAAAAAAAAAAAACAAAGTCACAAATTCTATCAAAGGAAGAACTTTACACAGTTAACTAATTTACAGCCCTAACTTCTTCAGATTTATTGAAAACAAAGTAAACAGCCACACAAAAAGTCTAAATCTTGCAGTAGCCTGCCAAAAACATTGTGTGGCACAGTGGTTAAAGCTACACAACACCCTGAGGTTGTGGGTTCAAATCCCACACTGCTCCTTGTGACCCTGGGCAAGTCACTTAATCCCCCCATTGTCTCAGGTACATTAGACAGATTATGAGCCCACCAGGACAAACAAGGAAAAAGGCTCGAGTACCAGAATACATTCATGTAAACTGTCCCCTGAGAGAACGGTATAGAATATCGAATGAATAAATAAATAAGAATGACTTTTTTTTCTAGTGCTGGAAAACAACTTTGGAATTCCATTTCTGGAGCGTTGAGCATATGTAAGAATCATACGCCATTTAAGAAACTTTTTAAAACACAATTATTCGTAGATCAGTTTTTGTAACTTTAATGGGATTTAATTGTTCCAGGTTTGGGTGGTCTTCAATTTTTAGGGAAGATTAAGGTTAAGGAGGAATGACTTGAATCTCTAATAGCACTTTAGAATGCTTTATGGACGATTCATTTTTATCACTCTTGTATTATTTGCTATTATATTGTTTGTTTTTACAATTGGGTATGTTTAATATGTATGTACACCGCTTAGATGAGGGATCTCAAAGTCCCTCCTTGAGGGCCGCAATCCAGTCGGGTTTTCAGGATTTCTCCAATGAATATGCATTGAAAGCAGTGCATGCACATAGATCTCATGAATATTCATTGGGGAAATCCTGAAAACCCGACTGGATTGCGGCCCTCAAGGAGGGACTTTGAGATCCCTGGCTTAGACCTAAGCGATTTATAAATTTTAAAAATAAAATAAATAAATTTTATCTGTACGATTCCTAAGTGCTCAGAAAGGCTTCCTGGAACCTGACTTGGGCGTGATTTACTGAATTATAATAATAATAATAATAATAATTTTATTCTTGTATACCGCCATACCCGTAAAGTTCTAGGCGGTTTACATCCATTAAATTAAGGTCCGTGAAAGCACACGGATTTACAAAATTTTGATAAAGATACAGGCAATGAAGGTGGGGGGGGGGAACTTTTTTGAAGGGATTATACAGCTTTATGAGTCAGACTTGCCTTGATAACTGCGACGCCTCCAACTTTACTTCCAGTAAACCCATCTGTAATATCATATAAGCCAATGGTACAGGACCAACACCATCTAAATACTGGGTATATTCCAGGCATCTCGCACTTGAACGGAACTGACTCCTTTTGTTCACTGATGCTGCCATCCCCTATAAGCACCTGTCTTTGCATAGTACAATTAAGATCTCTAGGGACACTTGTTTTGCTAATAAAATTAGGCTCTTCTCCTTTCCCCTATCCTTTCTCCCCTCCCCTCTATACCCCAGCTACCCTTTTCATCCTTCGAGTCGTCTAGAGCCTGTTTTGTGCAATGCACAAATATTAGATTAGTTTAACCTGCACCAGTGGAGCATATTCTGTAGTTGGCCAGCTGACTACAGGTTCCCTCATAGCTCAGGAGAACATCAGTTTATTGTCTAATTTCTAAGCAAACTGCTTAAGAGTAGAGCGTGCATACGTCACGTTACGATTATCTGTTATTGAAATGACCGCGTCCTGAAGCAGTAAACAGCATATGAAACATGCATCTCGGCAGTGGCGCTATTGAATAATTCAGCACAAGTTACATCGTTGGCTGATTTTGGACATTAAAGATAAGTTGTCTAATTTAAAATGTAAATATAGAACATTTAGAGTATATGATATAGAGATGGTCAGGAGCCGATGAGGATGCATTGCAGTATCTAAGTTCCATAACCTTTCGTGTTTACAAATGTTGGAGTACCACTTCTGAAGGCTCGCTGATTCAAAACTCTCATTGAATGAATGGCAAAATTACTCACTTAGAAGATTTATTGAACTTTATTAGTCTGGTTATTTCGGAGATTAGTAATTATCATTAACAGTGGCATGATCATGCCATGATACGTTACACAGCAGCAAACATAACATAGAAACATAGAAACATGATGGCAGATAAAGGCCAATTGGCCCATCCAGTCTGCCCATCCGCAGTAACCATTATCTCTTCCTCTCTCTAAGCCTATCCCAGGCCCTTTTGAATTCATACACAGTCTCTGTCTCCACCACCTCTACCGGGAGACTGTTCCACGCATCTACCACCCTTTCTGTAAAAAAGCATTTCCTTAGATTACTCCAGAGCCTATCACCTCTTAACTTCATCCTATGCCCTCTCATTGCAGAACACTTAAATCCAAAAATCCTTATCATAGTAAAGAGAACCACTGATCAAGAAACTCCTAAATCCTATCCAGTGCTTCGTTTCACCAAAATAGCAGCCAGCATTACCCTTTCACCCTTCGACAAACCACCAAAGCAAGGAGACTGAAGAAATCGCGAGGCACACAAAACCAATATTGTTTATGGATCTGAAGAACCTGTAGAGTGGACAAGACCCCAATGATCTAAACAAACGTTACGATAATCCCTTCACAATACGTGCATGCACAGTTTGTACGGTAGAAGCGTTTCACTCCAGGTCCTCGTGTTACGACACTGGATACCACATGGATGGCATTGGTATTGTACCAGTGCTGTGTTTCTTGTTCTACACAAAGGATCAATATATTGTCTAGGAGCAGCACGGAAAGAAGCTACACTCATTGCTGATGCATCTATTCACAGTAAATCCCCAAAGAAATTTCCCAGCTCTGTTTCCATAGCAACGGGATTAGAAAGTCTTTGCTCACATTTAGATGTCGAGTTGCGTTCAGTGTTATAATACAATGGAAAGAGAAGGTGGTGAAAGTGCAGAACAGGTAGACTTGGAAAAGCTTACCCCTAAGACGTCGGTGACGTTTCTTTCAATTAATCAAGATAAAAGAAAAACCTTCAGGCTCTGTCAATATAAACCTGCCACTGTCCTGTATTTTTATGCATAGAAGAAGTTGTTCCTCATTGTACAAATTATATAAAGCATAGTAAGAGCAAAACACTTTGTACTGCCCAATGCGCGGCAGCGGCCAAAAAGCAAACAAGATGCTAGGAATTCTTTTAAAAAGACTAAGAATGTTATAATGCTTCTGTATCGCTTCATGGTGTGACCTCATCTGGAGTTTTGCATTCATTTCTGGTCTCCTTATCTCAAGAAACATATAGCGGCTCTAGAAAAGGTTCAAAGAAGAGCGACCAAGATAATAAGGAGATGGAACTCCTCTGGTATGAAGACAGACTAAAAAGGTTAGGGCTCTTCAGCTTGGAAAAGAGAAGGCTGAGGGGAGATATAATTGAAGTCTACAAAATCCTGAGTGGAGTAGAACGGGTACAAGTGGATCGATTTTCATTTTGTCAAAAATTACAAAGACTAGGGGACACTCAATGATGTTACAGGGAAATACCTTTAAAACCAATAGGAGGAAATATTTTTTCACTCAGAGAATAGTTAAACTCTGGAACGCGTTACCAGAGATTGTGGTAAGAGCAGATAGTGTAGCTGGTTTTAAGAAAGGTTTGGCCAATTTTCTGGAGGAAAAGACCATAGTCTGTAAGGACATGGGGGAAGCCACTGCTTGCCCTGGATCGGTAGCATGGAATGTTGCTACTCCTTGGGTTTTGGCCATGTATTAGGGACCTAGATTGGCCACCATGAGCATGGGCCACTGGGATTGTTGGATCATTGGTCTGACCCAGTAAGGCTATTTTTATGTTCTATAATATCATTGGAATTTTCTACATCTAATGGGTGTAAAAGTTGTATGTCATCCGCATAGGCATTTGCAGAAAATCCAATTGATTGACTGAGAGTCAGTAGTGGTGCCAGAAAGATATTAAAAAGGAGCGGAGACAAGATTGAACCTTGAGGGATTCCATAAGTATTATGAGGCAGATTCGCATATAATAGTGGGGGGGGGGGGGGGGGGGAGTGTGTCGCAGTGGTTAAAGTTACAGCCTTAGCACCATGGGGTTGTGGGTTCAAATCCCATGCTGCTCCTTGTGACCCTGGGCAAGTCACTTAATCCCCCCATTGCCTCAGGTACATTAGAAAGATTGTGAGCCCACCGGGACAGACAGGGAAAATGCTTGAAGTACCTGATTGTAAACCACTTCGATAACCTTGATAGGCAGTATATAAATACCAAATAAAATAAATAAATTGTTTACCCTAATAAAAAGGATTTTTTCTCCAACTCTGTATCTTCCTTGTGAAAGACGTTCCACGCAGAATTTACTGGGGCACTTGCAAGGAGGATCTTCAGAAATGTGCTGGACCTGAGAAGGGAGAGTTCATGGATCAGAAGAGGGAACTAGGGAGGGAGGGAGGGAAGGAAGGAGAGTCTTGCAAACAGGAACTTCTAACAACTGCTTAAAACTTACAGCAGATGCATTCAAACCCTGGCAGAGACAAAATTAATCTTTTGGTGGTGCATGAAATGAATACATTATAGACCAGACATCACAGCAGGAATTGAGGCGTACCGGTCAGTGTGTCTCAAGTTTAGGACAGAATTAGGACGGTCAGCTCATCCTCTAACATCACTTCCTAGGTGCGGGTCCAGGAAGTGACATCAGAGAAAGAGCCGACGCTGGCATGAGCCCCACGTTGAGGGTTGCTGCTCGCACCAGAAATGTTAAAGAGGTAGAGGGGAAGGGAAGGGGTGCGTTCGTGGTAGTGGGTAGGGCGGAAAGGAAGATGGCGCCTGGGGTGGACCGTGACCCCCCCCTTACTATGCCATTGTGTATAACCCATTCTAAAGTGGAGAAACGGGCAAAAGTGTGCCAGTTCTCTTTCCGATTGTAGAAACACATCCGGGCATTATCCCAGTGCTGTCACAATGACCCGTTTTCCCTTCCCAGTTTGGATTTGGGTCATGGACAAAACCCCAGCTGGAAGTTCAAAGGGGGAATCTCCCCAATCCCTCTAGTGCAGCGGTGTCAAATGTCAGACCTCGAGGGCTGCCATCCAGTTAGGTTTTCAGGATTTCCCCAATGAATATGCATGAAATCTATTAGCATACAATGAAAGCAGTGCATGCAAATAGATCTTCATGCGGGAAATCCTGCAAACCCGACTGGATTGTGGCCCTCGAGGACCAACATTTGACACCCCTGCTCTAGTGGAAGAAGCTGGATGGCAGCCGTCTCACAAATGCATCTCCCAACATTGGTCTTTCAAGGGAGCGATTCCCAAACGTACCTAGGATCACCCCAGCAAGTCAGGTTTTCAGGATATCTATAATGTATGTTCATGAGAGAGGTTTCTATCCAGTGGAGGCAGTGCATGCAAATATCTCATCAACATTCATTGCGGATATCCTGAAAACCCAACAGGGCAGGTTTGGGAACCACTGTTTCCACGTGGAAAAGCCAGCACTTACCTGATGCTGTATTTTTTGTCCACATGTAATTTTGTAAAACGGTGCTCCCACTGTACGTGTCGCCAAGTTCACATGCATTCCTGCACCTCCTGATTCATATTTTACAAAAAACTTCATTCAGCAGAACCTTCTGTAAAATACTGCCATGTCTTGACCCAGGCACCTGAATTCCGATCTCAAGCGCTCTATGCAAAATGGGTCTTTAGTATTTCCCTTGTGACAGATGGGCGGTTTCTCCACTAATACTATTTTGCATAGGCAGGAAGTGTGAAGATCGGCTATGCAAGCTAGACTATGAACATCTTAGATTTGATCCTGATAGTTTAGTAACTCTAAAACTGACATTTGATCTACCCATTACTGCACTAATAATAACAAAAGAACTTCCACTATGACCACCTATTAACTCTTTTACAAACCACCTCACAATCAACAACCCGCTAAATGTTTATAAGATCTACAACTTACCTCTCTTGCTAATCATTGTAACTCTGTTTTTTTTTTTTAAATTAACCTTTTGTAATCCGCCTTGAACCGCAAGGTAATGGCGGAATAGAAATCACTAATGTAATGTAATGTAATAGCTATGCACACAGGAGGCGTGTAGATGTTCAATGAAATGACATTTAGAAGATTACACTACAGGTTACGACATACAATAGTTTTCTGTATGAATTCTCTCGTCACACTACACCAGGCCAAGCATTTAAAGGTTATTTTGGATAAAGGAATATTTTTTCTGGAAACCTACTGATCTGTGGAGAATGCAGCGTCTGAAATTCGAAACTTACAGCATCATCCAGCTGCTTGCCTGTGCTCCTTTTCCCAGATGATTTTGTTGGGGACGGTGAAGGAGATGGAGGAGGGACTGCGAGCGTTTCTTCTATTTCCTTTTCCAACTTTATTAAACCGGAAGGTTCCACGCCATACCTTTTCAAAAAGGCACACATTAGACATCCTAGCAGTCCAAGGAAATGTCTGAATGCAGCTATAGAGAGAGTATCACACTTTTAGCCCTGTAAGGTGGGCATTCATACATAAATGTGAACCCTGCTGAAAGAAATGCAAACTCAGTCACTGGGGTACCAAGCTTATCATGCAATCGACATTTATCCACGCAAGCTGTTCCCCCCCCCCCCCCCCCCCGCCACACACACACAGTCTAGTCCAGGGGTGGGCAACTCTGGTCCTCGAGGGCCGGAATCCAGTCGGGTTTTCAGGATTTCCCCAATGAATCTGCATGAGATCTATTTGCATGCACTGCTTTCAATGCATATTCATTGGGGAAATCCTGAAAACCCGACTGGATTCCGGCCCTCGAGGAGGGACTTTGACACCCCTGCCCTAGATTAAAGTAACTTATCTGAATCCTTCTCCTCCTCTACCAGTTCCAGACTTCATTCCTTTCACCTCACTGCCCTAATGCCTGAGTCCGTGCATCATACCCCTTTCCCTAGTTCAAAAAAAGACTGAAAGCCTACCTTTTCGAGAATGCCTTCAATGTATAACCATCCCCAACTAACTGTAACCCCTACCAAGGTATCCTGTCTTGATCGATTAGATTGTGAGTAGCACAGCTTCATTTTCTTTGGGTCCCTCACTAATCACAGTGGTGGTTTGACAACAGAGATCAAGTGTTGATTAGCACTGGGGTGTGCAGCCTTGTTGAATATGGACCAAATATGAAAGTGCAAAGATGTCTCAATCACCGTCAAACAAAAACTGATCACTGCCATTGTGTTCCCAATCACGACGTATGGCTGCGAGACATGGACACTCACAAAAACAGATAGAAGAAAAAATCAACGCCTTCGAGCTGTGGTGCTGGAGAAGTCTTCTACGAATCCCATGGATAGCTAGGATCACCAACAAAGATGTTCTTGATCATATAAACCCAGAGTTGTCCCTGGAAGGCAAGATTACCAGACAGAAACTGACCTATTTTGAACCTGTGATGAGGGCGAATTCACTAGAAAAGGGCGAAATAGTCAGTGGTAAAAGGAAGAAGGGAAAACCAAAGGCTCGTTGGCCGGATACCATCAAGAATGACACAGGAATGAAGATCAAGCAATTGAAAGAAGACGTGGAAAACAAGAAAGCATGGCGAGGACTGGCCTACAGAGTATCCAAGGGTCAAACATGACAATGGATAGTAGTAGCAATAGTTCTTCAAACAGAGACCATCTCCTTTGCAACTATACAGCTCTGCGTACGTCTAGTAGCACTCGAAGTACTTGTACTACTGTAGTAGTAGGGAATATTTCTTTATTTGGATTTAGTTCATGCCTTTTTCCATTGTGGCTCAAGGTGAGTTACAGTATAGTATGTATTTTCCTGTACTTAGAGGACTTAGAACTTTGTGTCTTAGGCAAGGGAGAGTTACATGACTTGCTCAAGATCACAAGGAGCTGCGATGAGATTTGAACTGGGCTTCCCCGATTGTCAGCCTAGGCTTGGGCTCAAACTGCTGAGGAAAATGTCAAGGCGCAATGTGGGAGAGCATCACCGACATCCACTACCCTCTCTGAGGAGGCATAACAGATGACGACAAGGTGATGTGTGATAAATACAGAACATGGACATCAAGTATTGAGCATTACAATTCAAAATGACTTTTGTGCTGTCGAGAAGATGGGGGTAACCTGCAGAGCAGCAATTAATAACCCTGACCGCCCTACTGGCAGACTAAATGGCTTATTCGAGTTTTTCTCTACCGATATATGAGCTAGCCCCCATGAGGCACCGCTACAAGGACTGAACAGGACTTACGCATTTCTTCTCCTCAGCCATGACTGCATTAAATAAAAGATCCGAACTCAAAATTGATTGGCAGAGTTAGAGACAATTTACGTCTTGTAAAACACTGGAAAACGCTGCAGAGATTATTTAACACTGAAGTCGGGAGCACAATGCGCAGCGGCCTCCAAGAAGGCGAACAGAATGTTGGGAATTATTAAAAAAGGAATCACTACCAGAACCAAAGAAGTTATCCTGCCGCTATATCGGGCGATGGTACGCCCGCATCTGGAATACTGCGTTCAATACTGGTCGCCGTACCTTAAGAAGGATATAGCGACTCTCAAGAGGGTCCAGAGAAGAGCAACAAAAATGATAAGGGGCATGGAAGGCCTCTCATATGCTGAGAGGCTGGAGAAACTGGGGCTCTTTTCTCTGGAAAAACGGAGACTTAGAGGGGACATGATAGAAACTTACAAGATCATGAAGGGTATAGAGAGGGTGGAGAGGGGCAGATTCTTCAGACTGGCGGGGGAAACAAAAACAAGAGGGCACGCAAGAAAACTGAAGGGAGACAGATTCAGAACAAATGCTAGGAAGTTCTTCTTCAGCCAGCGGGTGGTGGATACCTGGAATGCGCTTCCGCGGGAGGTGGGAGAGCAGAGTACGATTTTGGGTTTCAATAAGGGGTTGGACATGTTCCTAAAGGAAAAGGGGATTGAGGGATATAGCTAGAGGGGTACTATAAAGGATAAAATGTCTTAAGTGAAAGAACACTACAGGTCATGGACCTGGGGGGCTGCTGCGAGTGCGGACTGCTGAGCACGATGGACCTATGGTCTGACTCGGCAGAGGCGATGCTTATGTTCTTATGGAGTTCAACGTACTTGACATGAGAAGTCCATGCGCAGTCTGACAACAAGCTGCTACAGTCTGCTTAAAAATAAACATTTGCCAGAACTGAGTAAACATGTGCAGGGAACCCATTTGCTTCCTGTCTGTCTGGAGCCGCTCACAGGCGGTAAAATCACCACGAACTCCGGCTGAGCACTGTGCCCCCCACCTGCATGCATTCAGCCTTATCCATCACCCCCCCCAACCCAAACGATCCCCAGGAATGCCGCTTTCATACTTCAGGAAGATCAGAAGCCAAACTATCAGATCTTTAGTCTTACTGTGGTTTTTTTTTTTTTTTTTTTATAATATACTAGAATTATTTCTTAAAGTTTTGCTACTTCCAAGACTTCATTGTATTCTAATTTGTCTGGCTTTACTCATAGAAAAAAATGAAGAATATACTGTGGATGAAAGTTAACCAGAACCATAACTCAGGCGAAAGGCAATGTTCCCTTTTATTTGCGGCCTTTATGCCTCAGTTGGGGAGTCGCATTTCTGGACCCTCTTCTTCCTAAAATATTAGCATCGGAGTCTATAGCATTTTAAACTCCTTTTCCCTGCAAAAGATTAAATTCAGAAGCAGATATCTACCCAAGTTGTTCCTTACTTTGGAGCATTGAAGGCAAAAGACATCTTGGTCCCGGCAAGTAATGTTAGGCTCCTATTTCGGAAGCGCCCAACTAGATGGGCGCTTATCTAAATTGATTAACAAGCTCAATTAAGCTTTGTAAGCAGCAATAATTGAAACTTTGGTGCCTATTGAGAAAGAGCGATTCTGCAATAAGGCGCCTCTACAAATTTAGGCGACCTTTAAAAAAAATAGGCGCTATGCACGTTAGGCGTGCGCGTGGCTACGTGTTAGGTGTGGGCGTGGCTATGTGTTAGGTGTGGGCGTGGCTATGTGTTAGGCATGGGCGTGGCTATGTGTTAGGCGTGGGCGTGGCTATGTGTTAGGCATGGGCGTGGCTATGTGTTAGGTGTGGGCGTGGCTATGTGTTAGGCATGGGCGTGGCTATGTGTTAGGCGTGGGCGTGGCTATGTGTTAGGCATGGGCGTGGCTATGTGTTAGGTGTGGGCGTGGCTATGTGTTAGGCATGGGCATAGCTACGTGTTAGGCGTGGGCGTGGCTATGTGTTAGGCATGGGCATGGCTATGTGTTAGGCATGGGCGTGGCTATGTGTTAGGTGTGGGCGTGGCTACGTCTTAGGCGTGGGCGTGGCTACATGTTAGGCGCCTTGTGGCAGAATCACTGCTCTTAAGTTTGCTTAAGCGCTCGCATGGGCATCTAACTTTTAGTTGTGCCTAGAGCTGGCCTATTCCTGGGCGCCTCCAAAATAGGTGCCGCTCAGTGTGATTTGTTAAACAGCACCCAATTGTACTGGAATCGTGCTGAACGGTGCCTAATTCAACGCCTCACTTTTGGACACTTCTTATAGAATTTGCCCTTTTTTAACCACATTAAAATTCGAGTTTTGTGCTTTGGTACTGTGTGCATTTTACTTTTTTTTAAAATGACACGCCGGCATTCTTCATGATCACGTTAGGTTCCAAAAGTCATCCCAGTACATAGAGGGCGCCCTACTGGGTATAACTAACGGGCAGACTGGATGGACCGTTCAGGTACTATGCTACTACGTAAACGCCCACTGGCGCCTACAGAAAAGGCACCAGAGTCACACCCCTGCAGGCGCCTACCACAGTCTAACGCCACTATGGGCGTGGCCAACACCAAAAGTGGCATTAGGCGCGATTCGCAGCAAAGATAGGCATTAGAAACGGAGGCCTGGAAAATCCTGGCCTACATTTTGGGTGCCTATTTTTCCCAGAGGCGCGATTCTCTGTACAGCGCCGTCGCATGATCGATATGCAATCAGCACCTGCTTTTTAGGCGGCCATTGCCAATAACAGCACCGTAAAGAGAATCTGGGCCAGAGACTTCTCGTACTCTCTGCTAAAACCTGTCTTTTCTTTTTATAGGGGTTTTTTCCCCAAGGGATTTTCTTCTGATCAGCCTTTACACTCAAGAAAAAACCTGCAGTGTCTACCTTACCTTTTCTTTATTTCATTTTTGTTCATTTTGTTCTCCCCTTCCTTTATGTGTCAGAATATTCGTCTGTTTTAAAGTTTAGTTTGTTGTTGCTGTTTTGTTTTTAACTTTGATGTTGTTTTAATATTTGATGTCTTTTTATTATTCTGCCTTAATTGTCAAATGTATTAAGAATGTTAGCCGCTTTGAAACGTTGAAATTTTAAAAACTTGAAACTTGATCGTAAAGTGACTTCAGCCAGGCAATCAAAGATTTACATGAGTTTCAAAAGGAAAACATCATTTCCTCTTGCGTTTATCATATAGATTTGCTTATGTGCACTTTTGTTTGCTCAAGGCTACAGAACTCGGCCTACTCATATCCATGCCCAGCCTTTGTTAAAGCAACTTACTCCACGTAGAGAATTTTTTTGCTGGAAGGAAAAGGGTGGGATGCAAAACCACTGTAAATTTGCAAGGAGAGGATATAGCCCCAGAATTTTTCCGTTACATTTTTTAAAAAAATTTCCTAATTTTCCTTTGGATTTCAAACAAGGCCATTTGAACGTTAATCTGAACCCATACCAGCAGTGGCCTAGCGAGAGGCGCCCCTCCTCCGCCTTCATCTCCACACCCCCCCGCACTTCTTCACCGCCACGAGCAACAAGAACTTCAATGTGCTCCTCGCCACCCCCATCGGCTCTCCCTCTGTCACTTCCTATGCACAGCACCCGGAAACGACATCAGCGGGAGAGACGACGCGGTTGTGAGCAGATTGAAGTGGTTGTTCACGGCGGTGAACAACTAGCGGTGTGGGGGAAGGGAATAGAAAGGGCGCACGCGTGTGGTGAGGGGAGGAGGGGCGCCAGCACCCCCACCAGCATGGCGCCCGGGGAGGGACAACCCCCTTACTATGCCACTGCACACCATCTAAGGCGGGACTGACAATAGTTAAAGACTCCCGTGCAAAAATTATTCTTAATTCTTTGACTCTTTTGTCCTACCTGGCAGCAATCCTTCCCAGCTCCAGCAAGCAGAGGCACACTTCCCTAGGCTGTTTATGAAGAACTGGAGAAAGAAGGAAAAACGGAGGAGACATTCACCAGAGAAGGCGTCTTGTACAAGACCCAACCACCAGCTAATACCCATTCACTACTAATTTTTCATTAAAACACAAGCGGCATTGCTTTATCATCAAACCTCAAATGCAGACAGAAATATGGTGGCCAAGCAAAGTAAGTGTTGACAATTGTAATGTGTTAATCTAGGGTTACCATATTGCTCCAGAAAAAGGAGGCTGGATGGAGACGTCCAGGTTTTATTTTTACTGAAAGCAATGGAAGTAAGGAGGACAGATAAGCCCAGATGCCTCTATCTGTCCTCCTTACCTCCATTGCTTTCAGTAAAAGTAAAACTTGGATGTCTCCATCCAGCCTCCTTTTTCTGGAGCCATAGGGTAACCCTAGGTTAATCACATTCCATTAGAAGTCCTCTTTAAAGGAGTATTGCCAATTAAAAGAAAAAAAATTGCGTGTAGAATATAGGTACCGATTCAACAAGGACATTTCACATTTTCAAAGGATTCTCACAGGTTAACAATGTGCAACATAACTCTACGCATATGAAAGCGCCAAACACTCAGAGGCAAGAGTTTGCCCTGTTTGAAAGGATTGTGTTTGTGAGGGGCCCACAGATATCTAAGAACCCCAGGGTTTGTGCAAGGAATTTGCTGTTTTAGTTATCATTTCAAAAGTTTCCCTTCCCCCCCCCATGCATGCTTTCTTTCCCTTCCTCTGAGCACTGTATCATCCCTCTTCTCCCCCTGCCCCTTCTGGGACAGCAGACCATCCCGGGCCCCTCAATCTCAGTACATGGCACAACAGAAACGGACTGCGATTCAACCCATGCCCATGTGGCCTGTTGAGTGTGCTTCCTGTTGGAATGGAAGCCATAAGAAGCAGCCGGGCATTTCTTGGGATTTCATTGAAGGCAGACCATTTCTAATGCTATGCTCAGACAGTAGCAGAACCATCCCATTGGAGATACACCCTGGGTGGAGGATGGGGGCGGTGCGATGCTTGGAGGAATCAAGGAGAAGCAGACAAGCAGCTATTACCCAAGGATGGATGGCCAAAAAGTAGAGGCGTCCAATGGAGGCATATTTTGCTATCTGGCTCTTCCCTTTTATAGATCCTCAGGCCATAGAATCTCTTCTTAGATTTGATCAATAAATTAAAAATTCTTCTATCGTCCTCAAAGCGATTGCTCACTCAAACACAAGAACGATGGCCCGATTGTTAAAACACATTTATCCTAGCAGACACAAGAGGACCCACAACGTTTCTTCAAATGTCTTATTCGGAGTGTGTGGCGCAGAGGTTAGAGCTACAGCCTCAGCACCCTGAGGTGGTGGGTTCAAATCCCATGCTGCTCCTTGTGACCCTGGGAAAGTCACTTAATCCTCCCTTTACCCCAGGTACTTTAGATAGCCTGCCAGGACAGATAGGGGAAAGTACCCGAGTACTTGAATGTAAATAATAAAAAATAAAATAACTCCAAAATAAAGTTGCTTTTTATCGCTATTTCAGAATAGGTGCGAAAACTGGATGGTCAATTCCAGGCAGTGCTAAATTATAAATATGGCAAATTAAGCCCTGTGTTAGTCTTCTTCAATTAATTGTGATTTTTTTTTCTCATGTTTTCTCATATTTTCAGTTTGTTTCAAAATGTGATAATGAAAATTTTTAGTGCAGGTCACAGCTAAGGCATACAACCTGACTCTATGCATAAGCCTTGTTACATGTGCTGGTGCACTTTAAAAATTTAGAGCATACAAAATCCATGCATTTCCCTTAGGGATCCCAGTAAATTAGAATAGTATGCACAGAAGTGTGGTTTATCAAACAGGATAAGATCATTTGAGAAGCTGTCATGATTCACTCAGAGATGACAAGAGCTACAAAACCAGACAAAATAACACAACAGATACTCTACATGCTGGCATGCGAGCACACGGGAAAGCAAACCGATTTCTTGAGGAGATTCTTTCTGGGTGAAACAGGCTTCAATTGATCTCTGGCTCCACATCCTATAACCATCCAACATTATAACAGTCAATTAAACCAACATGGATCATACATTGTGGACAATGACTTCAGTGGGAGCTCTATTAGATCTCTTCAAGGGTAGAGTACATAGGCACCAACATTTCAAAATAAACGGGAGTGTCAAACAATTCAAGACTATCCCTCCCTGAACATAATATATAGTCAAAGGATCTTGTTCAATAATGGAGGTGCCTCCTATAGAGAATGGCACGGATCTATCGCCATCCCCGCAAGCTGTCTCCTCATCTTCACAAGCCTCGAACACTTATGATTAAGATGAGGACAGAGCTTGAAGGGATGGCAGTGACGGGACAGGTATGGAGGTAGATCCTGTCTCATTCTCTAGACTGCTGTAGCACCCATCGGCTTCTCGGTCTACTTCCACAAATTAAGCAGAAACTGAATCATGTACACATTTGGATTTAACAAATCAGAATTTAAAAATCACTACCACTGGTCACTCCACCAGCCGACTTATCTTGCTTACATCCCCGTGAAAGAATGATTAGGAATGCCTAGCTGGTTTCATTATATATTTAAAATAAGAGGAGAGGTGCAATTAATTAATGTACATTATTTAATGACCTGCTCAATTTTTTTAAAAAATATATAAATAAGTACCATCAATGTGTCCTTTTACTAAGGAGCGGTAACATTTACTAATGCATCCGTTATAGTCTATGGATGTGTTAGCGTTTAGTTTGCGGTAATATTTAGCGCAGGCTAAAACGGCTAGCACGCCTTAGTAAAAGGATCCGTCAGTGTAGCTCTGACTAAAATATATCTGCAACTTTATATTACGTACCCCATTCCTTTGCAAAAATCTTCAGTTTAACCAGGAAACATACATCATAAAGTGTATATATAACCGGTATAGGACCTGTGTACCAGGCTGGAGGAGGGGGAACCTTTTCTCAGGCTGTCAACGTTATCCATTTTATCCGTTTATAGAGTTGATGAGAAGCTGGAGATTCATGAATATGAGCCAACAATGAGGACAGTCAGTGTCGAGGTAAGCTATCAATTGCAGCAGAGACGGGGTCTTCAACCTAGACCTTTTCGGGAGCTGAAGACAGGAGCCTCTTGATACCAAGACACAGGCTTCATTTATTACCCATACAAACAGATTTATCTTTCAGCCAAATAGTTCCTTCTGCTTATCTGAAGTTCATCTCTCAAATGAACAGTAGGGCTATTTTTTTTCCCATGAAAATACCGCATTGAAGCCATGAAGAAAAAAGGCACATTTTCTTTCATAAAAGGAACTGTACAAAGATTACAACGATGGTTAGAAGGGATCGTTTATCTAATCTTGCTTTGTTGTACAGTGGGTCAGGACTCTCCCCCACTTGCTGTAATAGGTCCTAGTGACGGGCCACGGGTTACTTCAAGTCACTATAACGATAACGAATGTGTTTTATATGTAGCGTTATATGCTAAACTGTCACTAATACCTGGCAAAAAAGCAAATAGTAGCAGGATTCCATGCCAAGCAGTAGCTTCTTCCATGTCTGTCTCAACAGCAGTTTATGGACTTTTCCTCCAGGAACTTGTCCAAACGTTTTTTTAAAAACCAGCTTCATTACCAGAGGCAACACCATTTTTCATTGGAATACTAGATGTGAGCAACATGAATGAGAGGGTCTCGAATGACGTGTGTGTGTGTGTTTCTAGGCCTTTCCTAGAGATATGATGTAAGTTCCTAAAATTATTTCTTCTTTTTTTATGTTTATATTTAGGATACATTAGGTTTGTAAACTGCTTTGGTCTTAAGTGGTATATCGAATTTGAATAAAGAAACATTTTACATGAATGCTCCTCACCAAAAAGTTCCCAAGGCAATGGGAGAGAAAATGTTTCATTCAAAAGTCACAAGTGTGCGAGTGGCAGAAGCAAGATGCCAACCTCAACCCCCAGTTCTTAGTCCATTGCTCTAACCACCAGGGCTTCTCCACTATTGCTAACACAGCACCTCCTGATCACTCACAACCTGGTACCTCCTCAACACCCATAATTAGGCCCTGGGAGGGGGAAAAACTTCAACGAAGATCTGAGAAATAAACCTTTTAACAAGCAGTTTTACTTGCATGCAAATGAGCGTTAGTGCCTCCGAGAAACTAAATATTCAAAGTAGTAGTCTATACATACCTAAACCTTCGGATTCAAATAGGCATGTGTCGCCCACCCCGACGTCTCTACACCAGGATAAGAAATTGGCAGTGTTATCCCTTGCAAAAAATGACCCCGAGGGGGCGTTGGCTCGGCACGGAATTTTCTTCCCTGGGAGGTTCTAAGAAAGAGAAACAAAGTAGCATATTAAATAACGGAAGATAAAGACCAACAGAGAAACTGAGCCATATTTGTCCAAGAGAAGCAGCAGGGTTTTTTTTTGAAAATAGCTGCGTTTTCCCATTTCATTACAGGGCAACAAAACACTTCTGAAAAATAAACTTTTTAAAATAAACAAAAAAAAAACAAACAAACCAAAACACCCAACAACCCACAAACATAAATCAGATAACCCTCTAGCTCAGTGGTTCCCCAAATAGTAGCAACATTCCATGCAACCGATCCAGGGCGAGCAGTGGTATCCCCCGTGTCTTTCTCAATAACAGACTATGGACTTTTCCTCCAGGAACTTGTCCAAACCTTTCTTAAAACATAACATAACTTTATTATTCTATAGCACCATAATCAGATGACTTCTAGGCAGTTCACACTGAAGAGAGCTGGACAACAAAAACCAGCTACACTATCCGCTCTTACCACATCCGCTGGCAATGCGTTCTAGAGCTTAACTATTCTCTGAGTGAAAAAATATTTCCTCCTATTGGTTTTAAAAGTATTTCCCTGCAATTTCATCGAGTGTCCCCTAGTCTTTGTAATTTTTGACCGAGTGAAAAATCGATCCACTTGTACCCGTTCTACTCCACTCAGGATTTTGTAGACTTCAATCATATCTCCCCTCAGCCTTCTCTTTTCCAAGCTGAAGCGCCCTAACCTTTTTAGTCTGTCTTCATACCAGAGGAGTTCCATCTCCTTATTATCTTGGTCGCTCTTCTTTGAACCTTTTCTAGAGCCGCTATATCTTTCTTGAGATAAGGAGACCAGAATTTAATGCAGTGCTCCAGGTGAGGTCACACCATGGAGTGATACAGAAGCATTTCAACATTCTTAGTCTTTTTAAAATAATTCCTAGCATCTTGTTTGCTTTTTGGCCACCACTGCACATTGAGCAGGTTTCATTGTACTGTCTATAATGATACTCAGATCCCTTTCTTGGGCGCTAACCCCCAAGGGGGACCCTAGCATCGGGTAACTGTGGTTTGGGTTATTCTTCCCAATATGTCATCTGCGCATTTAATCACTTCACTTGTTCCAATTTCCAGATCATTTATAAATAAGTTAAATACAGCCTCAGCACCCTTCCTTGTGACCCTGGTATATTAGATTGATTGTGAGCCCACCGGGACTGACAAGGAAAAATGCTTGTGTACCTGAATAAACTCATGTAAACCGTTCTAAGCTCTCCTGGGAGAACAGTATTGAAAATTTAATAAATAAAATTAAAATAGCACTGGTCCCAGTACAGATCCTTGTGGCACTCCACTGTTTACTCTACTCCACTGAGAAAAATAATCTGGAACACCTGTATGAAATGTCTAATAAGTAAGAGTAAGAATTTTAAAATTGTTTTCAATAATACATAGACTGGTAGTCAATGTAGTTGTTTTTAACAAAAGCGTAAACCTCCAGCTTTATTACAAAGACTGCTTTCTAGTCTGCACAGCAAAGCCCTTACATCCACAGAAATGCAGTTCTTAAATATATTATGGCCATCCAATAATGACTTTTTATAAGGTAGAGGCATATCTTAATCTTTAGTCATCTAAGGTAAGGAAAAATCGAAACATAAGAATCTATATAATCACAGCTTAGGAATTCTGAACCGAATCTGCTTGGATTGTGCAGCATGGCTATGAAATGTGATTTATGGAGTATCTGGTTCTGTTCTGAAGCAGACTAGTTTTAGAATATTTTACAGAAGCCAGACATTCTCTCTAGAGAGCTTTTAAAAAGGTCTTTGCTCAGGCTGTGCTTTTAATTAGTTAAAAACATCAATGCGCCCAATCCAAATGATTCACGCAGATTAGGAAGGTTTACCTGATCCGGAGCTGGCATTTTGGAACACTTTTGACACATGATCTCACCTTAGAGGTCAGTAATACAGCACAGAATGAAGTCTTTGTACTGCTCCAGGCTGACTCATGGGTTAAGAAGTGGTGCAAGAACTTTGCGGTGGAATTCAAGGGACAAGTTCGCCTCGCATCAAAAACTTGGAAGATTCATTTGCTACTAATGCTTCTAGGATGAATACATTCTAGTCAAAGAAAATGGACTTATTTCCAAAATGAGCAACTAGCAAAGCTCACTTAGTTCACTTAATCAGGTTTCACACACAAAAATTACAGCTGCGCACAGAAACAAATGGCCAAGATCTGTGGACATGTCTTTCCCTTCTTCCAGGCAGTGCCCCTTGGTATATGCAGATACTTGGCTTTGTAAGACATTTATGCAAACTAAAAATTTAAGGGCTCCGTTTACTAAGGTGCGCTAGCGTTTTATAGCGCGCGCTAAACCCGCACTACGCTTCTAGAACTAACGCCAGCTCAATGCTGGTGTTAAGGTCTAGCGCGCGCGGCAATTCGGCACACGCTATTCCGCACATTAAAGCCCTAACGCAGCTTTGTAAAAGGAGCCCTAAGTGCTGGTTTATGCATGTATCAAAAGCAAGTAGCTTTGTAATACCTTATGGCTCTCATTTTGCAAGCTTAACCAACAAATGGTCTCTAATAAGATGTCCATTAGCCTGGTTGCTTTGCTACTTCAGCTTGTCTGCGGTGTTATTTGCTCACAGGTTTAAAGACAATAGACTGTTTTCAGTCCCATTCTTTATATGTGAGTTTGCAAACCATTGGACCCCTGAGGAAGGCGTGTTTGCCGAAACACGGACCGTGTAGGATCCGATTGGATTTTTATCACAGTATTTTTTATCATTATACTTTTTAAATTGAATTTTCATGGTTTTATATGTTAGTGTTTAATAAATTATCTCCAGAACATCTGTATCCACAGTTTTTGTTTTTGTTTTCACTGTGGATTATTGGGTCTCCCCATTTTTCTTTGTTGGGCAGACTAGATGAGCCATTTGGACTTTATCTGCCATCATGTTACAATGTTTCTATAACCATAAAGCCCTATGACCTCACAATGCAGGTGTAAAGAGCCTTAGCCTATAGGAAGAGGAGATGCAAATGTTAAGAGCCTTAGCCAATAAGGAGAGAGATAATGGTTACTGCAGATGGGCATTTTTTTGCTACTTCAGCTTGTCTGCGATGTTCTTTGCTCACTTGTTTAAAGACAATAGACTGTTTTCAGTCCAATTCTTTATATGTGAGTTTGCAAACCATTGGACCCCTGAGGAAGGCGTGTTCGCTGAAACACGGACCGTGTAGGGTCCGGTTAGATTTTTATCACTGTATTTTTTATCATTATACTTTTTAAATTGAATTTTCATGGTTTTATATGTTAGTGTTTAATAAATTATCTCCAGAACATCTGTATCCACAGTTTTTGTTTTTGTTTTCACTGTGGATCATTGGGTCTCCCCATTTTTCTTTGTTGGGCAGACTAGATGAGCCATTTGGACTTTATCTGCCATCATGTTACAATGTTTCTATAACCATAAAGCCCTATGACCTCACAATGCAGGTGTAAAGAGCCTTAGCCTATAGGAAGAGGAGATGCAAATGTTAAGAGCCTTAGCCAATAAGGAGAGAGATAATGGTTACTGCAGATGGGCATTTTTTTGCTACTTCAGCTTGTCTGCGATGTTCTTTGCTCACTTGTTTAGTCCAATTCTTTATATGTGAGTTTGCAAACCATTGGACCCCTGAGGAAGGCATGTTCGCCGAAACACGGACCGTGTAGGGTCCGGTTGGATTTTTATCACTGTATTTTTTTTATCATTGTACTTTTTAAATTGAATTTTCATGGTTTTATATATCAGTGTGTAATAAATTATCTTCAGAACATCTGTATCCACAGTTTTTTGTTTTTGTTTTCACTGGGGATCATTGGGTCTCCCCATTTTTCTTTGCCATCCAGTATCTCCTCCTCTCCCTAAGAGATCCCTACATTTAACTTAGTTGCGGATCCCCCAAATTCTAACACAGTGCACATGTCATAAGTCAGTGATCCTGAACAACATTTAGCAAGATGCCCATGCAATAACTGTTAGCGCTTATTTGTGCATTCAATTTTAAGCACCATTAAAAACATTGCCCTGTACATGGGCTCACCACTGCCTTTGGTGTTTTCAACACCATTATTACCAACAAAATTCTTCATAAAAGCACAACAATTTTAAAGGGAAAATTATAAAATTGGGCAATTTTCTTTCAAGTAATTTCAGCTTCTTGAACATATTTGTCCTATAGCACATCATTCAGGAATAATTAGGTTTCCATATGGCAGGGCTGACTTCTGTTGACATAGTGTAGTGTATCACATGCTTTGAAACTGCAGTGCTCAGTCTCTGCTCTCAGATATCATGGAAACAGGTCCCCTCTCGTCTAAATGTGCATGCATATGGTTTCAGGCAGGATGTGAAAGTGCGAGTGAAATGCATGAGGTAACGCTAGAAACATTCCACCAGATTAACCCACTTTCACCAATGCTACAAATCACAACTTTTTTTTTTTTTTTTTTAAGTAGGGTTTTGTTTCTAAAATGAAAGCTTTGTAAAGTTAACGATGAATTAAAATGAGAAAATGAAATCAGTCTAAACATTGGTCTGCAAACATTTAAAGAAAGACCCCGATAATCAACAGATCCATCAAATTGTTTCTCAGACCTTTTAATTCTCTGTTTTGAAAGCAAAAAGAGTTCCATTACTTCACATTTAAAGCAGGAAGTATAGTGAGGGGGATCGTTTTAATTCAACTGGCAGAAAACCAAAATCATTGTAATAAACTCCCTCCCTCTACCATTTTCCTTTCATTATTCAATAGCAATTCAAAGTTGACATTTTTACGATTTTGGTTAATATCAATACCAGGTCTGCCTTACAAATCTAGAGTTATATGCTGAGGCAATGCTACGCTACAGTACCTGAATGTAACCTCCTCGGTCTACAACTCAAAAAGTTAAAAGGTGGATTCAAAATCCTTCCCTTAGGTTCATTTTTTTACCAGAACCACATTCAGGTTTCATATGGATGTACAGAAGGCACAAAAACAGAAAAAACTGAAGTACAGGCTCAACAAGAGAGGACATTAACCAGGACTAGAGATTTCAAGGAAGGTTTTGAGTTATTAAGTTAACCAATCTAGCACAGTGGTTACCTGGAAGGCATAGAGTAATTTAGGGACTAGATGTCAGGATACTAACATAGAAACATGATGACAGATAAAGGCCAAATGGTCCATCCAGAGCATCCATCTCCTCCTCTCCCTATTGGCTAAGGCTCTTAACATTTGCATCTCTTCTTCCTATAGGCTAAGGCTCTTTATACCCGCATTATGAGGTCATAGAGCTTTATGGTTATAGAAACATGTATGTTTATGTTACATGTAAGTAACGAGATGTTATTCCTTCTTTTTTACTAATACTGAGATGAATGGAATTATACTTACATGCCTATTTGATCTTCAGTTCTAGAGACTTCCCCTGATGCAGCGATAGCGAAACAGGGCCTGTCGGGAGTCTTAATGGATGAAGATTAATGTGACATTCCTATATTATCTAACCGGATTCTTGTCTCACCTGGAGAATTGTGACGTTAAGAGATAAGTTTTTTTCTTACTACTAGTCCTTTTGATTCTAATTAATAGTTGCTTTACTAGTAGTATGTAGTGGAGTTTTTCTGACCCGGGATGTTTTCTCCTATGCTGCTTTAAGTTGTGTACGGCAGACATAGAGACCTCTTGATGAGGAAACTGAGGTCTTTTCTCCAAATAACTACATTGTCTTATCTCTAGACTATACCTCTCCATAGTAGTGGGCATTTATGGGAATACTTTTTGGTGGTGTATCTTATAGAAACATAGAAACATGATGGCAGATAAAGGCCAAATGGCCCATCCGCAGCATCCACTATCTCCTCCTCTCCCTATTGGCTAAGGCTCTTAACATTTGCATCTCCTCTTCCTATAGGCTAAGGCTCTTAACTCCTGCATTGTGAGGTCATAGAGCTTTATGGTTATAGAAACATAGAAACATGATGGCAGATAAAGGCCAAATGGCCCATCCAGAGCATCCATTATCTCCTCCTCTCTCTATTGGCTAAGGCTCTTAACATTTGCATCTCCTCTTCCTATAGGCTAAGGCTCTTAACTCCTGCATTGTGAGGTCATAGAGCTTTAGAAACATGATGGCAGATAAAGGCCAAATGGCCCATCTAGTCTGCCCATCCGCAGTAACCATTATCTCTTTCTCTCTTGAAGAGCTCTCACGTACCTATCCCAGGCTTTCTTAAATGCAGACAGTCTTAAAAACCTTTTTATGAGATTGTATGAGTAATAAGGGATATGTGGATGGTTCAGTTTTACATGTTTTGATGTAATCCAATGAGATTAGCTATTGGTTTGATTGAGTGGCATCCCAAGTGTACATTAATGCCTTCTTGCACAGAGGAATAAGGTTTTCTCCATACCAAGTTTTATCTTTATTATGTATGATCTGCACCTTAATCTAATTTAGAAACATAGAAGATGAAGGCAGAAAAGGGCTCCAGCCCACCAAGTCTGCCCACTCTGCTTACCCACCCCCTGTCTATGCCCTAATGACCCAATTTCCTTATCTTGACCCTCGTAGGGATCCCACATGGGGATCCCATTTATTCTTAAAGTCTGGCACGCTGTCTGCCTCGATCACCTGCACTGGAAGCTTGTTCCAATGATCAACCACTCTCTCTGTGAAGAAATACTTTCTGGTGTCGCCATGAAATTTTCCGCCCTTGAGTTTGAGCGGGTGCCCTCTTGTGGCCGAGGGTCCCTTGAGAAAGAAAATATCATCTTCCACTTCGACACGTCCCGTGAGGTACTTAAATGTTTCGATCATGTCTCCCCTCTCCCTACGTTCTACTTCTGTAGAAAAGTCAAAACAGTCAGACCTGTTGAATCTATTCAATACCAGAATCAACCCAATACACTTGTGGCTGGATCTTACCTTGCTGAATCGGTTCTCACTATTACCGTCTCTAAATTTATCTTGCAGGGTCTCTGCTAGCTCACATAGGAGAGCACCATTATCCAACTTCTCCATAAACGTTTCTGCTGCGATTTCCTTACCTGCAAGGAAAGAAGGAAGACTTCCGGTTACATCAGCCATTGACCTGTAGCTTGCCTATCTTTTGGCGCCAATGCAGCTCTGGGCCAGCCAAAATATATCATAGAACTGGTGCCAAGTCCCACCCCCTTGGGAGGCCTAGCTGCATGGAAATCGATTGAGCGTGCATTAATCAGTAGGTTAGAACACATTAAATTGTTTTTTTGCATGCGCTACATTTCTTTAAAGTATACCAGTGAACGCACATCCGTAGTGCCGAGCTTCACCATCACTTGGCCGGACCTTTACCTATTAGGGTTAAACACTGTGGTTCATTCAAATCTGAACATAATCTGTTCCCGTTATGCTAGTTAAGGAAAATATCACACATACAGGCTGCAGCTCTTTAGATGTTGAAGATGGTCAGTAGCTGTTTGTATGGAGTGCACGATTATAGTGATGAGGAAGAGACATTAGAAAGCCAGTTCATAGAAATTCCATTTTCTTATGAGCGTAAACATAAAGCAGCATGAGTTACTACTTTGGGATACCATCCTTGCACTTTAGAAGAAATACTTTCAGAATAAGGAACATTGTTGATGACCGTTAACATATCTGTTTTCGTGGGACCCGTAGACAGTGTGAAAGCAGACAGCATTGTGAAACCAATTTAGAGTGAGCTGGACCAAAATTCACAACTTGTAAACCCTGCACTATACACTGGAGAATTTTTTTATATGGGTGGGGTTTATTGGATCACCGTAATTCAGTACTCTAAGGAGCTCATAACTGAAACTTAAATACGTCTACAAAATGGATGATCTAAAAAGAGAGGTCATAAGAACATAAGAAACGCCTTCGCCGGATCAGACCTAGGTCCATCTAGTCCGGCGATCCGCACACGCGGAGGCCCAGTTAGGTACTGAAAGTGATCAGATAACCACTGCAGAGACAAAGTAAAGACCCCACACACACTCCCCTCATGTTCACTGACCCCACTGCACCCCCACAAAGTTCAGAATAAAAATGTACATACCTGCCTCCGGAACATCAGCACCTGGCATAGGAAAGCCTAGTAGAGCTGCACAGAGGTGGCTTAAGTAGTCTGGGGGGTGGGCTAGTGAACCATAGAGAGGAGGACCCAGGCCCATAAGCCACTCTAACCACTACATGTGGGTGGAACATATGCATCCACCAACTCCCCCCCCCCAACCCTACTCTACTGCCATATAGGTGGCACCTGCAGCCATAAGGGCTATTGGGGTGGTAGATAGGTAGGTATAGTGGGTTTGGGGGGCTCACCATAACCTATAAGGGAGTTCTGGTGAGATGTTTATCTGGCACCCTTTTTGTGAAGTTCTCAACAGTGCCCTCTGAGGT
This sequence comes from Geotrypetes seraphini, assembly GCF_902459505.1. Classification (NCBI taxonomy): domain Eukaryota; kingdom Metazoa; phylum Chordata; class Amphibia; order Gymnophiona; family Dermophiidae; genus Geotrypetes; species Geotrypetes seraphini. The sequence goes on from NC_047102.1 coordinate 3,424,281, forward strand.
GCTCCACTGTTCTGTTGCCATGTCTGGGTGGCCAATCCATCACAATACTGGCCCCTCCCATGTCCAAAAGGTCTTGTTCTGGGTGTTTGGGACTTGAACAAATTTTTGGTTGAAAATGTGGTATAAAAATAGACATACTTTTCGAGACTGGACATTTTACCGGTGCCAACTTTGCGTGACTTAAGACGTTTCTTTTGATTATGGCCCTCCATGAGTCTGAAATAGTAGTGTCTGAAAGTGAAGCCATCGTATACCGCACATAGGGTTAATTCTATATATGCAAGCACCTCCTCCTAAGAACTGCACTGCTCTGCCATGAGAGCCTATTCTATAGGGGCATATGGACACCTGGATTCTATTATAGATAGAGGCTAACCAAATTTTGGTTTCAGCACCAAAACTGGCCCATAATTTGGATTTCAGCCAAAAATGCCAGTGCATTTTCAGCTAAAACCCAAACTCTCTCCCCCTCACAATCAATCATCCTCTTGCAGAAAACAGGGTCACTGGCAGCAGCTCTGCCCTCTTGAACCGCCCCCAGAGGCAGCTCTCCGATTTCAAGCCACCCATGGCAGCCCCTCTCCCCCAAGTCTGTTTCCCCCTGCTCACACCCAGCCTAGGAAACGTCTTCCAGGACTTCCAGCGGCAATCTCTCAAGACTGCCACGGGAGGTCCCGGCATCCATCTTGAGCACAGAACAGGCGCAGGCAAGAGTGTGTAACAGCAGAAACATAAATGCAGCTAGGGTACGAATAACTTAAAAGTATTCTGTTAGCAGAATGTGTAAGTGAAAGGCCCCTTGAATTTACAAATCTATATCTGAAAAAACACCCCACTAATAATCTTGTCAAAAATGACAGCGCCGAGTTTGCCAATCTGAACGAAAGAAAAAGCCTCAGGTTCTAGGTGAGCAACTATTTGCCCTGCCTACCTACCATCATTGGCATAAAAAACTTTTGTTCCAATTGCTAATGTCAAAGCTACCGATATTAATCTTTATAAAGTGTAAAAAAGTGTGCTACACTAGTCATTCAAAAAACCACTTCCACTTCCTACTAATACTATGAATTATTTCTATAGCGCTACCAGACACACGCAGTGCTGTACTGAGTCACAAAGAAGACAGTCCCTGCTCAAAAGAGCTTACAATCTAAACAGGATGTCATGGATACAGTTAAGGGGAACGATTAATCTGCTGGCTGGGTTGGAAGGCAGAGGGGAGTACGGGACAATCAAGCCATTGTGACATCACTGATGAGGTTGGCTCTTATTGGTGGAATGAGGCATTATGACATCACAATCTCAGCTGTGCTTCCCAGAAACTCTTCACACTACTACTATGAAATATTTCTATAGCGCTACCAGACACAAGCAGCGCTGTACAGAGTCACAAAAAAGACAGTCCCTGCTCCAAAGAGCTTACAATCTAAACAGGATGTCATGGATACACTTCCCTCAGCTAATGTGTGGTCTCTACTTTCAGTAGCTAATAGTTGAATTTGCACACATTAAGTCTACACTTACGTGCAAGTTTTCTGTGTATTCACAGTGCAAATGGTGCATAAGTGTGGGCAGCCAGTTACAGAATCACCTTTTTTAACTGTGGTGCAGTTAGGATTTGGGGTAATTAAAAAGATCTTTGGCTGTAGCTCTGCATAGTGAATGAAGTTGGAGTGCAGCGTGTGAGGGATTGATCGGCTGAGATTCCCAGATTAAGTTCTGCCTCATCATGCATACGTGCCGCAGTTGAGTTTCCCTTATTCACTGCAAGGTCAATTGAATGTGAGGCTGGAGAGTTTTTTTATGCCACCGACTTGATGTAGCAGTTGTGGGCTCTGCTGCTAAGTGTTTCTGAGGCTTTGCAGCGTATGATTGAGTCCCTCACTCCGTTAGCTTTTTTCAACAGTTTATTTATTTTGTTTTGGATATCTGTCTTTTGAATTTCCCTTTTTGGGTTATGTAATTAAAAAGATGCCACGTAATTCCTTTACCAGAGGTTGTATTAAGAGCGGTAATCGTAGCTGGTTTTAAGAAAGGTTCCTGGAGGAAAAGTCCATAGTCTGATACTGAGAAAGACATGGAGGAAGCCACTGCTTGTCCTGGATAGGTAGCTTGGAATGGTGCTCCTCTTTGGGGTTCCGGAATCTTGCTATTCTGCATGGAATCTTTTGTTACTCTTTGGGGTTCCGGAATCTTTTCTTACTCTTTGGGATTCTAGAATATTACTACTCCTTGGATTTTGGCCAGGTACTAGTGACCTGGATTGGCCACCGTGAGAACGGGCTACTGGGCTTGATGGACCATTGGTCTGACCCAGTAAGGCTATTCTTATATACCGCATCTTCCCTATAACAGTAGAGCTTGGCACGGTTTACAAGATACAATATGGAATTGGAATAGTATGGAGAGGAGCGGAATTTACAACTTTGAAAATAGCCAAGTTTTCAGATGTTTTCGAAATATATATATATATACACATACACTATATTCAAAAACCAGAATCCAAACTCTCTTTACACATCCTATAGAAACATTAAATATTTGAGAATAAAGCATCGACTTACCTAACAAGTTTGTTAGCCACATGGCTAAGTCTTCTTTCATCGGAAATAAGTTTGCTTCATGCCTGATGGCCAACCACTGGCTATACTGCTGCATATCAGAGAGACCAGGTCCACGTACCTTGGGACTCAAAGGTGAGCACATACTTAATCTCCCTGTAATAAATAGCACACAAGTGTTTACAGAGGGTCTAGAACTGGCCCATTTCTTAATTCAGTACAGCTTGCAAACCCGAGTATCACAAGGTAGAACCCAAAAGTATAACCAGGTCACACTTTCCAAATGAAATCTCTAATTTCCGAATAAAGAATGATATAAGCAGACACAGAAATACTGGTTTTACATCTAGAAACACTACAGATTCTCTCCTAAAAAAAAGAAGATGGGATTATTTTGTTCTTTTCACCTTAAGACAGAAAATCAGAAGCTAGATATGAAAAAGTATCTCCAGTCAAACATTTGATTTACTAAAATAATCTCATCATTCAATATAAGAATAGCAGTAAAGTTTTGTGAATCCTAAACTCAGGCCTAGAGTTTCTATTTCCATGGAATTGATCAGAATGCGATAGGCAACACCTCTGCATTATATATTATAGCGATTTCACCAAACAGGATCCTGGAGGGAGGGAATGCAAATGTCTTCTGAATATTCATTAAGGATATTCTGAAAATCTCAGCTGTAGTTTGACACCCCTGAATTAGGTTCTCCAGCGACCTCAGTTTCAATTGCTGAAGGCAGAGCCTATTTGTGACAAACCACTACAATTATTTATTATTTCTATAGCGCTACCAGATGCGTGCAGCGCTGTGCATTAAACACGCAAGAGACGGTCCCTGCTTGAAAGAGCTTACAATCTAAATTATGACAGACACACAGGACACATGGCTCAATATATGGTGCTGATGAAGAGAGGGTAGGGGGCTACAGAGGGAACGAGAAACAATTTGGAAGCGGTAGGATCTAAATGCAGTCTTCGAAAAAGTAGGCTTTGAGCCTGGATACCACCAGAGATGGAGCCTGGGGTATTGATTTAGGCAGATGTATGGTGCAGGAATGCAGAATGGGCAAAGTCGGGAGCTGGCAGTAGAGGAGAAGGGTACAGATGAGAGAGACTTACCCAAAGAACAGGGTATAGAGTGGGGTATAGGGAGAGATCCTGAGGAACTGCAGAGCGGGTACACTGGTAGGTCAGTAAGAGGAGTTTGAACTGAACGTGGAAGCGGAGAGGAGCCAAAGAAGCAACCCGAGGAAAGGGGTAACTTGAGCTAAACGTCTTTGGCGGAATACACAGTGCGCTCAGCAAAATTCTGAATAGATTGAAGGGGGGGGGGGTGGAGAGATAGGTTAGTGGGAGACCTGCAAGAAGCACATTGCAGTAATCCAGGCGAGAGGTATGCTCGGAAAGGAAAAACTGTAATTTAGCGAGGGAAGTGACAAGTTTTGGTGGTTTGTTGTATGTGCGAAGAGAAGGACAGAGATGAGTCCAAGGTGACCCCAAGGTTGCAAGCCGACGAGAGCGTTATCCACCGAACTAGAGAATATAGGGAGACGAGAGGCAGGTTGAGGAGGAAAGATAAGGAGTTCCGTCTTTAGATGGTGGCGAGACATCCATGTAGCGGTGTCCAGACAGAAAACTACATCACAGGGCTTGTGCTTCAGGGCATAAGAAGAATTGTCCGTGAATCTGTAAAAAGCTACACGAAATCAGAATGAAGGCTGTTGTGTGGAGTAGTTGAGAATATACAGTAGATGTTTGAAGGTGCTCGGCCCCTGAGGAAACTGCACAGTGAAACGTCGGGTAGAAGTTAAGCGTTCTTCTTGTACATTTTATTACACACAGTCGTCAATATCACAGCCTGAAATTGAAAATTAAGGTTAGTCACGAATATGCCTTAAAGACCAATGATGAATGCAACACCCCAGTAAGGGCACGAAAAAATGTTCCAGTGGTGCCTTGTGTGAAAATAATTAGTTATATTCTAAAAGTTTGTTTTCTTTCCATTTTTGCATATTTTTTTGAGCAAATTTACGTTTTCCTTTATTTCGTTTGGATGCTTTAAAATAAAGCATCTGGGGTGGGGGTGGGGGGGAATCACCTACACAAGGTAACAGGTACCGCTCTAAATAAACTCAAAGGAGATACCCTTTACAGAATGGCAAATACTACTCTAACAATGCAACAGAGGGGGGACCTTGTATGGAGCAGCAGATATGACCGTTTGCAAAGGCACAGACCCCACCCTCTTTTACGAACGCAAAGCACGGGTTTTAGCGCTGGCGGCAACTGCTCCAACGCTCATAGAATTCCTGCCAGCGTTAAAACCCGCGCTATGCGTTCGTAAAAAGAGGGGGAGAGAGCGTAACCTGCGCATAGCAGTACGTAAGACCGCCATCTTACTGGGCAGCTTAGATGGGCCAAGCTGCATCTTTGACGAAGTTGCTATATTTCTTGGGGCTCCCCCTCCCCAAAGATCTAAAGCAGTAAATAATAAACATAACATAAAAAATCAATTTCTAGACCCCAAAACCAAAAGGTTCTGTGCGGTTTACAAAGAATTAGTGCGCATGCATGATAGCTTTTAAAATTTGCAACCCCAGACAAGCAGAAAGACGTAGAGAGCGTGCGATCTTTGAGAGATTAGAGTTGAGGAATGTTTCAGTTCGATAGAACGGTGCCTGACCAACAATAGCAGCCCAACTTGAAAATAATGCGAACCTCTGTCGGTAACCAATGCGATTCTTGGTCGTAGGGGGCAACGTGTTCAAATTTCTTAAGGCCAAATCTAAGTCCGACCGCGGCGTTCTGGATGACTCGCAGTCTCAAAATATTTTTTATGTCCAGAAAGCAGATACCTTTTGCGTCTAGGAAAAGAGATGTCTGGAAGAAGGAAAGCAAAGCAAAGTATAATGCGTCTCATTGAACTCTGTGGCATTCACCTCAATGGTCTCTTCTCCAAAGCAGCGAGGTCTGCAATCCAGAATCTCAAGACCGTATCCTCCCAGTAAAGAATCCCTCTCAGGATAATGCAGGGTGGCTTACTGGCATGCACCCTGCTTCAACAAGCGCAAGGGGTAAAAGGGCACTCTTCCAAACCCATCCCGAGCACTCAAACACTGAACAGTAGGGGTTTTATCTCTCTTTACACTGGTGCATTTTTCCTTCTCTGCTGTTCAGCACAGAGAACTCTTTCTGTATTATATGCCAGCACCATAATTTAAACGGATTGCTGATATCTGTAAACGGATCTTTCCATTGCAAACCAGAGGGAACTGAGCAATTCTTTGCTCTTCAATTGATTTCTTGGGTTCTGGTGCTTAGAGGGGAGGAAGACCTAAGTACTGTTACAAAAATAAAGATTTATAAAGCTGCCTCTGAAGCTGAATAGGCATATTGAAAGCAGAGCTATTTCTGCACTGGCTTTGTTTACAGTGTCAAAAGGAGGGATGAGTATGACGCAGTGGTTAAAGCTACAGCCTCAGCACCTGGGGGTTGTGGGTTCAAACCCACACTGTTCTTGTGACCCTGGACAAGTCACTTAATCCCCCCATTGACTCAGGTAGATTGTGAGCCCACTAGGACAGACAGTGAGGACACTAGGACAGACAGACGCTTGAGCACTGAATAAATTCGTATAAACCGTTCTGAGCTCCCTTGGGAGAATGGTATAGAAAATTGGATAAATATATAGTGTGAAAATTTTCTGGCTCTGGTAAACAGAGCTGAGATTGTGATGTCATAATGCCTCATTCCACCAATAAGAGCCAGCCTCATCAATGATGCCACAATGGCTTGATTGTCCTAGACTTGGCTCTCTATTACTACATTTTGATTCCTAGAGTGGCGCAGTGGTTAAAGCTATAGCCTCAGCACCCTGAGTTCTTGGGTTCAAACCCACGCTGCTCCTTGTGACCCTGGGAAAGTCACTTAATTCCCCCCATTGTCCCAGGTACATTAGATAGATTGTGAGCCCACCAGGACAAGACAGGGAAAAATGCGTGAGTTCATGTAAAGCATTTTGAGCTCCCCTGGGGGAACGGTACAGAAAAATGAATAGATAAATAATTGTAAGGGCAGCCCACGGCAGTTCTGTGAGTTAGCCGAGAAGATGTTTTACGAAGAAATCTTTCAGAATATCAGTTTATCCACCCAGTAGAGTTACTTGAGGAAAACACCGCATTAAGGTGGTCACTTATTAGCAGAACGCGCCCGTGCCCATTTTGCCTTTGGCGAGCACGGCTTTACATCTGCAGTGGACACAAATCCTTTCACATGCATTAAGCTGATTTCTCAAGTCACCATCATCCTATAGGTGAAATGCAATGGCAGCAAACGACCTAAAGACACAACATGCTTGAGTGGAAGGACCTACTAGGAGATCTTGATAATTTGAGCGTAAATTACGGGTTGCTGTGTAAGGGATTACATGTTTGGCTATGAAGGGTGGAGTTTTGGATTTTCTACAATGTTAGGACTTCGATAGGAAGACATGACTTCAATGAGAAACCAAGGTGGCAAGGGATCCCCTTCTGGTGATTCAGACGGGTCGTGACCTGTTTGGGCCGCCGCGGGAGCGGACTGCTGGGCAGGATGGACCTATGGTCTGACCCGGCGGAGGCACTGCTTATGTTCTTATGTTCTTATGTTACAAAACGAGAAAGACCCTTGAGTATATGAGGCCAAACGTCAACATTTCTCAAAGACCATTTTCTAGGTTACTTGAGACATAGTCACACACATTTGAGACCTGTGGGTGTACGTAGCACAAGAAGTATGTCAAGTGCAGACGTCCCAAACACCAAAGCTGTCAGAGCTCCAGAACCAGGACTGCATGAAGATGCACATCAACGCAATAGACCAGTGGGGTCCACTGTCCGTCCTCGAAGGCTGCAATCCAGTCGGGTTGTCAAGATTTCCCCAATGAATTTGCATGAGATCTATTTGCATGCACTGCTTCCATTGTATGCAAATAGAGCTCATGCATATTCATTGGGGAAATCCTGAAAACCCGACCTGATGAGGGCTGAGGTTGGACAAGCTTGGAACTTTAATTTACCAATAAGTCTTATTGTACACAAGAACACAAGAGTAACCCTATTTAGCCCGGTATTCTGTTTCCACAGTGACCAATTCAGGTCCATGTACATGGCAAAAACCCAAAGAGTTCCATGCCACCAATCCAGGGCAAGCAGTGGCTTCCCTTATGTCTGTTGCAACAGCAAAGGAACATAAGAATAGCCATACTGGGTCAGATCAATGCTCCATCTAGCCCAGTCTCCTTTTTCCAACAGTGGCCAACCCAGGTTCCAAGTACCTGGCAGAAACCCAAAGAGTAGCAACATTCCAAAGCAGAGATTGTGATGTCATAATGCCTCATTCCACCATGCCTAAGAGCCAATCTCATCAGTGAGGTCACAATGGCTTCATTGTCCTAGACTTGGCTCACATTAGAACAAAAAACCTGCCATATTGGGTCAGACCGAATGTCCATCAAGCCAGTCTCCTGTTTTCAACAGTGGCCAACCGAGGTCCCAAGTACCTGGCAGTAACCCAAATAGTAGCAACATTCCAAAGCAGAGATTGTGATGTCATAATGCCTCATTCCACCAATGCCTAAGAGCCCATCTCATCAGTGATGTCACAATGCCTCATTCCACCAATGCCTAAGAGCCCATCTCATCAGTGATGTCACAATGGCTCAACTGTCCTATACTTGGCTCACATTAGAACATAAAACCTGCCATATTGGGTCAGACCGAATGTCCATCAAGCCAGTCTCCTGTTTTCAACAGTGGCCAACCCAGGTTCCAAGTACCTGGCAAAAACCCAAAGAGTAGCAACATTCCATGCTACCGATCCCCATGTCCATCTTCTGCTAAAGTCTGTGTATTTAATAAAGTGGGGGGTAGAGGAAGGGAGTCTGGAAGCACAAGAGAAGACAGAGGACTGCTTGGTTATTGGCAGCATGAGATTAAAGCCTGTCCTAAAATCCAAACCAGAATGCACAGAACAATGATAAACAGATAAATCCAGTAAGAAACCTGCATACAGAGAGAGAAAAACAACAACTAATTTTAGTCCACCCCCAGCTTCATTACAACTTTGGCACAAGTACAGAAGGACACAGACATTTCTGTCAGCCCACTGTCTCCTCTAAGTGGCAATGGTCAAATGAGTGAGGCAAGGGGGTGCCATTGGCCACTTGCCAGAGCTCAACTAAACCTCTGTATGGTCCTGGACTAAACATTACTATTCTAACCGACTAGCCTGCCCAGGTCCAGCCCAGAGAGGCCGAGATCATCATGGTCCAATTTCTCTTCCACACTGACAAAGAGGCAAATATATTCCTTGGAAAATAACTTTTCCTAATTCAAAAACCTAAAAGATTTGTGAAGACCACATGATCCAGCTTCTCTTCTGCTACTGATCTGAACAGTTGGCTGAAAGAGGCAGTGAATATGTCCATCGAATAGTAACGCGGGGGGAGGGGGATTATATTTACAGAACATAAAGCTATGAGTGGAGTAAATCAGTGTTTCTCAACTGGGTCCTGGAGTCCCCCCTCCCCACTTTGCCAGTCAGGTTTTCAGGGTATCCAACAATGAATATGCATGAAAGAAATTTGCATATAATGGAGGCAGTGTATGCAAATCAGATGTATGCACATCCATTGTGGATATTCTGAAAAGCTGACCCCAGGACCCAGTTGAGAAACCCTGGAAGTAAGCAATGCAGAGAAGCAATTCTGAAACGGTGCAAAGCCAATCACCAGGAACAGCAGATCCAAGATGCCAATTCCGAGGGAGCATGAAAAGGGGGTGCTGAAGCCTCCAAATTCAGTTACTGAGTTTTTGCCTTTCACGTTTTCGTTCGTTCAACCCAGCAACGAAACAAGTCGACAAGGCTCCTTTTAAGAGCCATTTGAACTAGCAACCTCTGCATCTCCTCACCAGACTTATTATCATTTATTTTGCAAGTGAACTGCTACAATTTGTAGGGCTTCCAAGAAAGATATCTTTGCAAATGGGCCACTAATCTGCCAGTGATTTCCTCCCCCCCCCCCCCAGCTTCACTTACTCTCTCCTCTCGCACCGCTTCTCCTCTGCACAGATCGCCAGCAGCTGCTCTGCTCGTCCTCATGCTTTTGACTGCTCCAACTCTCGCTCTTTTGGCCAACGAAGGGTTTCCTACTTTTCCAGCGGAAGTTAATGCAGTTCCTCTCCCCCTGCCTAAAACCAGATCCATTTACCCTTGAAAGGCTGAGAGATTGTATTACAGTCTGTGACCCTGCTGGGTTTTTTTTTTTTTTTTCATGCTCTTTTTCCATAAGAAAATCTTCTCTCTCTCTGTCTCTTTTTTTTCCTCCAAAACAGAGGCTGAAGAGAAATAGTTAACGTTTTCAAAACTAGCTTGTTTCTTCCCCCCCCCCCATGTTTCACTAAAGATTAGATTTTAACTGACGGCTCTGGCCAAAGACAGGGTGTTCCAATTCCCTTATTCTCTGTTCTTTAAAGGGTCTCCAAACCCTTTCAATAGGGAGAAAGAGATCCCAGAGACCTTGCAATTATGCCATTTCCTACTGGCAGTGGCGTAGCGAAGGTGAGAAGTGCCCCTCCCCCCATGCCATCCACTTCTTCCCTGTCTTCTCCTGCCACGCGTGCACACCCCTTCCCTTCACACCAGTGTTGGCTCTTCCTCTGACATAACTTCCTAGGCACGGGTCCAGGAAGTGACATCATAGGAAGATCCAACAGTGACACAACCAGCAGGTTGGGGGTTGCTTCTCACACCTGGAACATTAACGAGGTAAGGGGGAAGGGAAGGGGGCACACATATGATAGTCAGGGGCGGGGAGGGGCAGAAAGGAGTATGGGTGCCGGTGCTCCCACCAAGACAGCGCCCGGGGTGGACCGCCTCTCCGCCCCTCTTACTACACCACTGCCTACTGGCACTCTGGGGAAGATTTTTAAAACTAAAATGTGCCTTTAACGTGCTCGCTAGACCGGTTCCAGCTGGTTTAAAAGATCGTGGCCGAAATATCAACAACCTGCGCTTTGCAGATGATACAACGCTCATCACCAGCAGCAAAGAAGACGTGCTGTACCTACTGAGAAAAGTCAAAGCCGAAAGTCATAACATAAACTGAACATAAACAAGACGAAGATCATGAACAGGGGAAATGATGAAGATTTTGAGCTTGAAGGCGATAGAATAGAAGTTGTAAATCTCCTGGGCTCTTTCGTAAACAAAGAAGCAACTAGCAGGGAGGAAATACTCTGCAGAATAGCACTTGGTCGCTCTTCAATGAAGGCTCTCAACAAAGTATTCAAAGGCAAGGAGGTAACACTCCAAATGAAGATCAGACTCGTCTATGCACTCATTTTCTCAGTGGTCAGTTATGGGTGCGAAAGGTGGACACTATGGAAACAAGACAGAAAAATAATTGATTCATTTGAGCTTCGGTGCTGGAGAAGGATTTTAGGCGTGCTGTAGACTGCCAGAAGAACTAACAAATTGATGGTGGAAGAGGTCAAACTGGCTAAGTCACTTGAAGCCCAAATGATGAAGTTTCAACTGTCTTATTTTGGTCACACCGTCAGAAGAGAGAGATCACTGGAGAAGGACATCGTGTTTGGGAAGATCCAAAGAACCAGGCGAAGAGGGTGACCTGCAATCCGATGGCTGGACATGTTGAAATCAACCATGGGGTTGACGCTGGAGGACCTTTCCGGACTAGCACAAAGCCGATCTCTTTTTAGACCTGTAATTCATCAAGTTGCAAGAACTCGAACATGAGTCGATGGCACCTAACTAATTTTCTTTATATGTTTGTTTTTGAAGAAAGAAGGCTAACGGAATCCATAAGCAATCGGGAATTAGAAAACAAGGAGCATAAAATAATATTTACCGTAGGCATGTGTGTATATTTCTGCTCTCGTCTGTTTATGTTATGTTCTATATGTTTTTCTGATGCGTAAGACAAGTTTTACTTATTATTGGACATGAATCAGTTTGCGTATAAATATTGCTTATTCATATTATAAACAATAAAAATATTGAACTTAGAAGAAAACAAGGTATTCTCTTCCCTTATTCCTGTTTTCTCTTTCTTTCTCTGCACTGCTATATTTAGGGCTCCTTTTACTAAGGTGCTTTAGCGTTTTTAGCGCACACGGGAAATTACCGCGCTGCTCCGCTTCTAGAACTAACGCCAGCTCAATGCTGGCGTTAAGGTCTGACGCATGCGGCAATTCAGCACGCGCTATTCTGCGCATTAAAGCCCTAGCGCACCTTTCTAAAAGGAGCCCTTAGCCATGTTAAATGAATAGCAGGTTTTTTTCTTGGTCAATTATGTGCCCAGACAGAAAACATCAAATAAACGCCTTGGGTTTTTTGGGTTTGGTTTTTTTTTTTTTTTTTTTTAATACGAGTGAAAGCTGAAAAATTACAGACATTAAACGCAGCTACAATAGTCTGCAATTGCTCCAATAAATAGCTGAGACAGAGGATGTTGTAAACCCAGCCAGTATAACTCAAACCGTCCAGTGGAAGAAAATGTTCTTATGTGTCTTTCAGCCTCATAAATAGAATATAGTTTGTGTTTTGTTTTTAACTGTTGCAATGCTTAGGAAAAGAAGATGGATGTGTTTACAAGCGGCTTCACAGGCTCCAGGAATATTACACATCTCGTTCTCGGGCCCTCCTTCTAATCCATCTTAATTCTCGCAGCCTACACCCTATCTCTCTCTCTGATACTCATTCTGCCCCATGGAAAATCCATAATGGGACTGTCTAGACTTTGCTGCTTCCACAGCGTTGCATAAAAAATTAGAACAGGAAGGTAGAAGGTGCACATCGGTTTCACCACCCAACTTCTCATTGACTGGGGAGGGCTTCAACGGCTGGGAGGGTGTAGATGGGCTGGAGTGAGCTGTGACGAAGACTTCAGCAGTTGGAACCCAAGCACAGGACCGGGTAGAGCTTTGGATTCTTGCCCAGAAATAGCTAAAAAAAAAAAAAAAAAAATCATCAAATTGAATCAGGTTGGGCAGTGTGGATGTACCATTCGGGTCTTTATCTGCCGTCATCTACTATGTTATGTTACTATGTGACTGTACTGTGTCTGGGGGCATGGTGATGCTTTCAAGTTAGAAAGCAAAAACCTTTTAGTATCACTTTGGCGACTTTCTCTATTTCATTTTTATTTTCACTTTCACTTTCCTCCATTGATTTTTCAAGTGTCTTCACTCCATTTTTCACATTGGTACTCACATCATGATCATGACAACAATCATGTTTCGCCTACTGCTGTTTCAAGGCTCTTTAGCCCCACTGACAGCAGTAGGCGAAACATGATCGTGTCGGCAAGAGTTACTCCCCTCCCAATAATAACCATAAGATAAGTACACATAAATAACTTTATGAAGAACAGTTAAACATGAGTTATGAATATATGAGTGATTATAAGTATTTATGAGTGAACTTTGGACTAAGCTCATCTCTGATGCTCCAGTTAATCTCATTGAAAGTATATGGGATATTTGATTGAGTTCAATACTGAAAAGTAGATGTCATAAAAAATTTGCGCCAAGCTCTGTTCTTTAAAGTTAGCTTTGGGATAAGTGTTCTTTATAGAATAGTCAATAGAAACATGATGGCAAATAAAGGCCAAATGGACCATCCATTCTGCCCATCCGCAACATCCACTATCTCCTCCTCTCCCTATTGGCTAAGGCTCTTAACTCCTGCATTGTAAGGTCATAGAGCTATAGAAACATGATGGCAGATAAAGGCCAAATGGCCCATCCAGAGCATCCACTATCTCCTCCTCTCCCTATTGGCTAAGGCTCTTAACATTTGCATTTCCTCTTCCTATAGGTTAAGGCTTTTAACTCCTGAATTGTGAGGTCATAGAGCTTTATGGTTATAGAAACATAGAAACATGATGGCAGATAAAGGCTAAATGGCCCATCCAGTCTGCCCCTCTCTAGTTATATGCTGCTGATAATCTGGGTATGAGTTGGCGCTGCTAAACCAGGAAGCAGATTCTCCTACCTGATTATGTAGGGCTGAATATAGGACCCAGACAATGTAATTCATACTAATCCCTCCCATCGTTCAGCGATAAATTCAATGAACTTGGAAAAATTTTGAATGCCTGGTTAAACTTTTTTTTTTTATTTGAAATGCTGTGATAAATTAGAGACAAAGTCCTCTTCTGGATTTCTATCGTATCTAAAGCACACTGGGGTGCTTCTTCAGATTCTTTTCCCCCCATCTAATTTGGATTTTCCAAACTCGTTTCTGAATTCCAGTGGTTGTGGAAATATCCAGTGGATTTCCCCCTGGTAGATTTGTAGAATATCTGAAATTCTCTTAGACTTGGACTAAGCTGAAATTGCCGTTGAATTGTTCATATATATTTAATTCCTATTGATATTAAAATACACAAAATCATAATTTCAATAGGCTTTAACTTCCATGTAAACTCTTTATCTGCTCATCATGTTTTATTAATCACAGATTTGATGTAGAGAAAAATTGTGAGCTATACACAGACCATAAAACTTGATTTCTAGATTGAGCCTAGCGATACAAAATCGACAACACAATTATTGCTCTGATTAAAAACAAAGTGCAGCCAACCCCTCCTAAGAGGTGCGTTCAGAAGAAATTCATTCATGGATTTTTAGTATTAATTAATGTAAATGAGCAAGGTAGGAGCCATTGATTTCTCTTGGGAATTAATTGGGCATGATCAATCAGTAGAGCAGAAGTGTGGTGGCAAGGTCATTTATCAGATACTTAATGTCGCATCAGGCTAGGGTTGTCCTTTCAGCTGGGAAAGAAGGAGCACTCTGGGGGACTGAGGTTTAAATCATTATATTGTTGACAATTAATGTGTGTTCTCCTGTCTCTCAGCTCATTACTCTTAATCTTGGGGTATAGGTGACTAGGGTCTAAAGGGCTGTTAAAAATTCACTGTGCTTCACGTTACAATTATATTAAGAATTTCTTCTATAGAGGCTGAAAGTCTAGCTTTCAAAGGTTTCACTATGCAACAGTATCCTCAATGTATTTTAACATATGGAGAGGAAACTGGTGGCATATCTGTTTCAACTGTAGAACATATATAGAACATATAACTTGGTGACATAAGAGACTTTGGCAGCTAGGGAATTTCCTGAACAATCGGCATTTGCACGGAAGAGGTAAGCATAAATTATATACATTGCTTGCCAATAAAATTAATTTGGGATTCAACCCATTGGTAAACGAACATTTTATGTATTGGTTTGGTGATAGAGTATGACACTAATGTGCTGTGTTACTTCAGCTGATGCCTTGCATGTGTTATGAGTTTACCAGGTCCGAGAAAGAGGATTTGCACAGCAAGACATTTATTGCAAAAATACATTTGATGGAAGCTGGTTTGAAAAATGAGCCCCTTCTGACATTAATTTTGTAACACTTAAAGCACTGGTGAACGTAACCGCAGCTGGTGTGAATGGACATATGCTCCAAATGAAGTTGCATGAATGGACTATAGAGCGCTTTATATAAAGAAGAACCAAGCACCGGACAAAAAAAGTGGGCAGTGGCAAATAAGATGGACTCCATGTACTGAGCTGAGACATTTTCCTCACTTCAAGGAACCCATTTGTTCAACAACACAGCAAACCGCGGCCATGGTTCTTTCAAGAAGGGCCTTCGTACACCAGCAGACAAATCTCTGGAACTTTCTGCATATTCTGTGCAGCGCATGTTACGATCTTCGAACTTCAGTCGTAATAATACATAGAACCAGTAGCTAGACCACTAGAGACTGCTTTGCTTCTCCTAACTGCAGGAAGCCATGGAATGGATCAGAAGGCTTGACTCTGATCCAGTGAATCCAATTTCTTACAGCTAGTTCACTTCATTCACTTAGTTTGGCGTTTACATCAATCATATAATAATAATAATAACAGTTTATATACCGCAGTACCGTTAAGTTCTATGGGGTTTACAAAAGATTAGTGAAGTACAAGTTGAGATAACTTAAGGGAAGTGGGAACAATAGGGGGAAAGGGCAGGAAAACCGTTAAAGAGGGGAAAGAGAGGAGCGGGTCAACTGTCTAGGTATTTCAGGAATAGGTGAGTTTTGAGGCGTTTCCTGAATACCTCGTAAGTGGTGGGCAATAGGAGTTGTTCTAGGTCTTTACCCCATAGAGCTGCTTGATGTGAGAGAAGATAATAGTCAAGAGACACTGATATACCATGGTTACGAAATCTTACCAAGCTGTCTGTACAGTGCTGCCAACATAAAAGTCAGACCTCTGTAAATACTAAAAATAAATAAACAGTTAAAAGCTAAAACTAGACCAATGTTTTTGTTGATACGGCGTGGCCTTTTCTCCCTCCCGTTGTTTTGCCTTCCTGAATGCAAACGATGTAAACTGCTTAGAAGCTATTACCACTGGTGGTACATCAAACCCCTGTAAATAACGAAATGGCTGTTAGCTTAGATCTGACTGAATACAGTTTTCAGTTAGTCGCAGAGACTGTCTATTACATGTTACATGGATAGTGCTGCGTACATCTTTCAGCACTATAGAAATGATAAATAGCAGTGGTAGTAGTCACTGAGTGATATGAATTAGAGCAGTATTTTTCAACCTTTTTACACCTATGGACCGGCAGAAATAAAATAATTATTCTGTGGACCGGCATCGGTCCGTGGACCGGCGGTTGAAGAACACTGGGCTAAGTCGTGGGCCAGACCCCGCCCATCTCTACCCAATCTCCACCCCAGACCCCGCCCCCATAATAGTACTAATTGCACCTTGCACGTCCCGTGCCTCATCTGAAAGCCTTCCCTCTGACGTTGCGACGTCAGAGAGAAGTCTTCCGGTTCAGGCGCAGGATGCCCGTAGGAGCCACTGCCCGTGGCTTTGTGCACTGAATCAGTGAGGAAGAGGGAGCTGGCTCGAAGATACCGCCGCATCGATCGCACGGTGGACCGGCGGTTGAAGAACACTGTGTTGGGCCTGATGCACGTGCTGGCCCTGTGGACCGGCAGGAAATTTCTGTGGACCGGCACTGGTCCATGGACCGGCGGTTGAAGAACACTGAATTAGAGCACTGAAGCTGAAAGATAAGTTTACGATTGTTGAATATAGTTCCAACCAAAGTTAAGACATCAATAAATACAAAGTTTTATAGATCACTGGGTTGAATTTAATTTGCTGTAAGAAAAATTTGTTTTTCACTGTCTTGTTAATATTCCTAATGTGCCCTTGTGTGGAGCTGTCATCTAGAAACCAGGCTGGGAGCATAAAATATATTGTAAATGCCTTACAAGAGCAATTTACAGGCCAGACATAATACACTTTGCTAGTCACAAGACATATGGCTGCCTCTAGGGTTACTATGGTAACCAGAAGACAGGGAGCATGCGCCATGTTGTAACTTCATCAGAAAAACACTGGACCCTGATCACCACACCAGCAAATTGGTCCCTGTGGTACAAGGGGTTATTTCACTACACTCATTACTGCCTCTAGCTAGGATAGGATATTTGGACAGATTACGGCCTTGGCTATTTATATCTATTTTTATATTTGGGTCCTTCATTGAGAACATCCCAATGGAAAGACACTTGCTGTACAATCATAAACAATATATTTTCCAGGGTCTGTATTTCTTTGTGGTTCATAATCAGAAAGTACCCTCAGAGTGCTGGAGCATGTTGGATTTAAGGAGGAAAGAACAGAATTCATAGTATTATATTTATTTTTGGCTTATGTTTGCAATGGGGCAATGGGGAATTAGGTGACTTGCCCAGGGTCACAAAGAGCAGTGTGGGATTTGAACCCACAACCTTCGAGTATTGAGGCTGTAGATCTAACCCCTGCACCACACACTCCCACAGTGTGGTTCATGGCTTAGTGTTATCTGAAATAGATTACTGCAACGCACTCTATGTTGGTCTACTCTGATCTACTTTGCATGCTTTGCAACTTATTTGGAATTCAGTCTCTTGACTGACTACCATTTGCTGGTACTTACTGTGGACCACATTACGTCCCATTTCAAAGCATTGCACTGGCTGATTGATTTTGGCGCTGATCTTTCATGTGATAAGATGTGTTGGCCTGCCCTGTGCTAGCCTTTTAAACCCTTCAGACCTAGCCGCCCCTCCCTCTCCTCTCTCCCAATTGGTCTTCCGGTTCATCTTGTGGTCATTCAGCGTTTGCTTATTATGTACCCGGGGCTGCCTTAGGCAAAACACCACTGTATCAAATCAAAATCTGTAGCATATTAAGAACATAAGAACATAAGAACATAAGCAATGCCTCTGCTGGGTCAGACCTGAGGTCCATCATGCCCAGCAGTCCGCTCACGCGGCGGCCCAACAGGTCCAGGACCTGTGCAGTAATCCTCTATTTATACCCCTCTATCCCCTTTTCCAGCAGGAAATTGTCCAATCCTTTCTTAAACCCCTGTACTGTACTCTGCCCTATTACTCCCTCTGGAAGCGCATTCCAGGTGTCCACCACTCGTTGGGTAAAGAAGAACTTCCTAGCATTCGTTTTAAATCTGTCCCCTTTCAACTTTTCCAAGTGTCCTCTTGTTCTTTTATTTTTCGAAAGTTTGAAGAATCTGTCCTTCTCTACTCTCTCTATGCCCTTCATGATCTTATAAGTCTCTATCATATCCCCTCTAAGTCTCCTCTTCTCCAGGGAAAAGAGACCCAGTTTCTCCAATCTCTCAGCGTATGAGAGGTTTTCCATTCCTTTTATCAAGCGTGTCGCTCTCCTCTGAACCCTCTCGAGTAACGCCATATCCTTCCTAAGGTACGGAGACCAATATTGGACGCAGTATTCCAGATGCGGGCGCACCATCGCCCGATACAATGGCAGGATAACTTCTTTTGTCCTTGTTGTAATACCCTTCTTGATTATGCCTAGCATTCTATTTGCTTTCTTAGCGGCTGTTGCGCACTGTGCCGTCGGCTTCATTGTCATGTCCACCATTACCCCCAAGTCCCTTTCTTGGTTGCTCTCATTCAATAATATCCCTCCCATCGTATAGTTGTACCTCGGGTTTCTGTTTCCAACATGCAATACTTTACATTTCTCAACGTTGAACTTCATCTGCCATCTCGCCGCCCATTCCCCCAATTTGTTCAAGTCCCTTTGCAATTCTTCGCATTCCTCTTTAGTCCCAGCTCCACTAAATAGTTTTGTATCGTCCGCAAATTTTATTATCTCACACTTCGTGCCTGTTTCTAGATCATTTATGAATATATTAAATAGCAGCGGCCCGAGCACTGAGCCCTGCGGAACACCACTCGTGACCCCCATCCAGTCCGAGTAGTGGCCCTTCACCCCTACCCTCTGTTTCCTACCCGCCAACCAGTTTCTGATCCATCTATGTACGTCTCCGTCCACTCCATGGTTCTTCAGTTTCCGGAGTAGACGTTCGTGAGGCACCTTGTCAAAGGCTTTTTGGAAATCAAGGTATATGATGTCTATGGGGTCTCCTCTGTCCATCCGTTTGTTAATTCCTTCGAAGAAGTGCAATAAGTTCGTTAGGCACGATCTCCCCCTGCAGAAACCATGTTGGGTTGTTTTCAAAAGTTCGTTTCTTTCCAGATGTTCATCGATGTGTTCTTTAATCAGTGCTTCCGTCAGTTTCCCCGGAACCGAAGTCAAACTCACTGGTCTGTAGTTTCCCGGGTCACCTCTTGATCCCTTTTTAAAGATGGGCGTGACATTGGCTATCTTCCAATCCTCCGGGATCATGCCTGTTTTCAAGGATAGGTTGCAAATTTGCTGCAGTAGTTCCGCTATCTCCTCCTTTAATTCCTTCAGAACCCTGGGATGGATTCCGTCCGGACCCGGGGATTTGTCAGTTTTAAGTTTTTCTATCTGCCTGTGTACATCATCAAGGCTCACTTCCATGGATGTTAATTTTTCTGCTTGATTTCCATTGAATATTTGTTCAGGTTCCGGTATGTTGGTTGTGTCTTCGTTTGTAAATACAGACGAGAAGAACATGTTGAGTCTTTCTGCGACTTCTTTCTCCTCCTTCACCGCTCCCTTCCTGTCTCCTTTGTCCAGCGGTCCTACCTCCTCCCTAGCTGGCTGTTTCCCTTTAACATATCTGAAGAACGGTTTGAAATTTCGTGCCTCCCTGGCTAGCCTCTCTTCATACTCTCTTTTGGCTTTTCGAACCACACGGTGACATTCTTTTTGATACTTCCAGTGCTCCTTCTGGTTCCCTTCAGTTTTGTCCTTTTTCCATTCCCTGAATGAATTTTTCTTATTGCCTATCGCTTCCTTCACTATTTTAGTCATCCATACTGGGTCTTTTGTTCGACCCTTTTTGCACCCCTTTCTGAATCTGGGGATGTGCAGATTTTGTGCCTCGCTCACTGTGTCTTTGAAAAAAGACCAGGCATGTTCTACTGTTTGCCATTTTTTGGAAGTGTTCCTAAGTTTCTTCCTTACCATTTCCCTCATTGCTTCATAGTTTCCTTTCCTGAAGTTGAAAGATGTCGCTATGGTTCTCTTTCCATTCGGTATGCCTACTTCAACCTTGAACTTGATCATATTATGATCACTGTTTCCCAACGGTCCCACTACTTCCACTTCCTTTGCAGGTCCCCTTAGTCCATTTAGGATTAAATCCAGAGTGGCATTTCCTCTCGTCGGTTCTCTAACAAGCTGCTCCATGAAGCAATCTTGTATAGCCTCCAGGAATTCTGTCTCCCTAGCGCATCTTGAGCTTCCAAGACTCCAGTCTATCCCAGGATAGTTGAAGTCTCCCATAACAACTGTGTAACCACTTTTGCATTCTCGCTTCATCTCGGCATCCATTTCTTTATCGCTATCTCCGGTTTGCCCGGGTGGACGATAGTATAGGCCCATCTTTATTTCATGCCCTTTCCTACCCGGTATTTTAACCCATAGCGATTCCAGTTTGTTGATCATCTCCGCTGTGTCCATTCTTGTCGATTGTATGCTTTCTTTTACGTATAGGGCTATTCCTCCTCCTTTCTGACCTGACCTATCCCGGCGATAGAGCTTGTACCCCGGCAGTGCTGTATCCCATTTGTTTTCCTCATTCCACCACGTTTCAGAGATTCCAATGATGTCTATGTCCTCTGCATTGACCATGGCTTCTAGCTCCCCCATTTTGTTTCTTAAACTCCTTGCATTAGTATATATGCAGTTTAGATCCTGGCATTTTGTCGTCTTCATTTCTTTTCCCTGTGCTTCAGTCTTTGGTGTCTTCTCTTTTGCTACAATCTTTCTAACCTCCTCTTCTGGGTTAGTTGACTCCTGTAATTTGTCTCTTGTTTCTTCCCTGCCTTTTTTCCCCTTAGTATCTTCACGGGATACCTTCTTCCGAATCATCGACGCTAGGTCGACTGTCGGCTTTCCCCTTTCTCTTAGTTTAAAGCCTGTTCTATTCCTCTCTTGACGTTGTTTGCTAGAAGTCTTGTTCCCGCCACGCTCAGGTGCAGTCCATCTCTCCTGTAGAGCTTGCTCTTGCCCCAGAACGTTGTCCAGTTCCTCACGAAGTGGAACCCTTCTTCCTCACACCATCTCCTCATCCATGCATTTATTGATTGTAGTTCTTCCTGCCTTTTCACATCTGCCCTCGGTACCGGTAGGATCTCTGAGAATGCTATCTTCTGGGTCATCATCTTCAGTTTCCTTCCTAGAATCTTGAACTGTTCTATCAGCGTGCCTCTTCTGTAGTCTCTCCTGCTGACATCATTCGTCCCGATGTGGATCATTACTGCGGTCTCTTCCGTCTCCGCTCCTTCCAGGACCTTCCCAATTTTGTCCACGATGTCCTTGGTTCTCGCTCCTGGGAGGCAGGTCACCAGTCGATCCTCTCTTCCTCCTGCTATGTGGCTATCCACATGCCTCAATATCGAGTCTCCCACCAGGATCGCTGACTTTCCCTTCTTCAATTTTCCTATCGGTCTCAGGTCAATGTCCTCGGTGTGCTTAGCTCTCTCTTCTTCTGGGCATCGACTAGCCAATTCTTCCCCCTCGTGTGGTATTCTTCTGTGGGTGTCTTCTTTGAGGTCATCTGCTTCTTGCTCCCCCTTCCAAGTTGGTGTTGCATCATCTCTCATCTGGAGTTCGTTCTCTTCCACCCTCCTCCTGTATGCTTCCTCAATGAATTCCTCGAGTTCCCTGACTTCCTTCTCGATGTGTTTCTCACTCCTGAAGTCTTCAAATGCCCTGGTAGGGTCCTCCGTGGTGTAAAGTCCTTCTAGCTCCTGTATCTTGTCCTCAAGTCGCTTGACTTCTTTCTTCAAGCTTTTCAGCTCCTGACACCGACTGCATACGTATGACTGTCTCCCCGAGGGGAGGTAGTCATACATATGACAGTCCGCGCAGAATACTGGAAAGCTCATCTTCTGGTTACCTTCTGCTTCCATCGGGGTTACTACTTTAAGAAAACAGATAAGTTTACGTGTTCCTTCGGTGCCTGCTTCCTTCTGCACCTGCTTCTTGCTTTACTGCCTTCTGCCTTTGTATGGACTGCCTACGCTCTACCTTTCCTTACTTTTGTTTGTGTGATTGTTTGTGTGACTTTCCTAAGAATATCATTTTCCCCTATGACACATTTTATTTCTGTGCAGAAGGCTACTTCATTTGACAGGTGAAGTCATCTGCTATTTTTATATTCAAGAGCTCGAAAATAATAGACAGTTGCTATTCCTTAAAATTACTAGTAATTATGTATGCAGATGGCAAACTTTAATTGATATAAGTCCCCGTCCTTTGGCTTCAAATATGATGAAGTAATTAACTTCTTATAAACCATTAGCCTTTCAACCACAATGAAATGCATCTGAAGTCCTGGTAAATAGCACCTCGCGGTTGTGCCGAGCCATCGGGATGACTTGCCCTGGAGGTACCAACTAATAACGCTTGTCTCAACTGTCAGGAAGGTGCCGCAGAACCTAATGACCGTCTTCAAGAAATGCTGAGGCCGCTCTAAAACCCTCCTGGTATCCCTATGTTTCCTCATTGCTCCAGAGCCGTACAACCCACCAGATCCTAGTATAAAGGCTGCCCCAAAACTAGACGTGCAATTCTAGGCATGGATCTGCATGCAAACCCGTTGAGCAATAGATGCTAACGATCAATTAGCGCTCATTGGCAGTTACGCGTGGATTCTATAACCTGGTGCACCTAGCTTATCTCATGCACAACTGCGAAGAGGGAATGGCTGGGGGAGGAGCATTGGCAAGCAAGTGGCATTCACCGGATTTATGCACGTGGTTATAGAATACTTGGATTTTTAATGCTGAACAGTCGCTAGACACCAGCATTTCTATAGGCCTTTGTCTGTTGCAAGTGCTCAAAATTCTACTTCTTACATTCAGAAGAAAATTTGAACATTCTCCGGCCTTTACTGAGAGACTGATTGTTCCTTTCTCCACTCCACCGATCAAAATCTCTTATCCGTTCCATCGATGTGACCTATCATTTATTGCACCTCACGGAAATCCATCTTTTCCGTCACAGCACCATCCTTATGCAACTTGGACAGCGAAAGTCCACATCTAAGTTTAAATCAGAACTTAAAACATTTTTATGTAAAGATCATTAAAATACAGAAAATATCTTTTATTTCATCCCTCCTTTTTATTTATTTGTTCATTTTTATAGCCCTAGGATAGGTTACAATAAAATAAAATTAGGGAAGTTCTAAGTACCCATCTGTCCCGAAGGCTCACAATCCAGCTAAAGTACCTGAGAAAACAATTAATAAATTATTTATTCCCTTTTACCCTTCTCCTTGTTGTTTTTTTTTTTTTTTAAAGTATTTCTTCCCCTCCCTCTTTCCTTCCATGTCTCCCATATCTGGTTTTGCCTCTCTTGTAATTATGCCTATTTTTAACATTCAACCTTTCTTTGTACAATTTGCTTTGTTGTGCACTGCTTAGATTTTTTAGCTGGTTTTAAGAAAGGTTTGGACAAGTTCCTGGAGGAAAAGTCCATGGACTGTTATTGAGACAAACATGGGAGAAGCCACTGCTTGCCCTGGATCGGTAGCATGGAATGTTGCTACTCTTTGGGATTCCAGAATCTTGCTACTCCTTGGGATTCTGTATAGAAATTTGCTACTATTTGGGATTCCGGAATCTCGCTATTCTTTAGGATTCTTAATGGAATGTTGCTACTCCTTGGGCTTTGGCCAGGTACTAGTGACCTGGATTGGCCACCGTGAGAATGGGCTACTGGACCATTGGTCTGACCCAGGAAATCTATTCTTATGTTCTTAGATAGGCAAATTATCAAAATAAATAAACTTGAAACTTGTTTAGACACAAAATTGCACACTAAAGCTTCACAGAGCTGCCTTTATAGAATTCCTTCATATCCCAAATAATAATAATTGTGCTAAAAACTGCATGCAAAGTTTTGGTGATATACAAAATTGCATGCAGAATTTAATTGACTAAGAAGCTCTAATGGTTGTAGTTTATGGTTTATTAGTGTTTGATATGCCGCATTTTTCCAGTGTATGGATCAATGTGGTTTACATTCTTCTCTATTCAGCTACTCTTATTTTTCCTTATCTGGGCTCCCAATCTAGGCCAATTGAGGGTTAAGTGACTTGCCCAGGGTCACATGGAGAATTGATAAAAGGTATTTTAACAAGGAAATGGTGCTAATTAAAATCAATTATGAGTTCTGTGCCTAAATTTTACACGAGTGTAAAAAGGGGGTACACCTATGTTTGTAGGGGTGAACCTCTGGAACACACTGCCAGGGTAATGGCATTTATCTGCTGATCGTGTTAATTTTAAGAAGTTATTCAAAACGCAGTTATTTGCCAGCACATTTATGTAAAGATGCTGTAAGTCAGGGGTAGGGAACTCCGGTCCTCGAGAGCCGTATTCCAGTCGGGTGTTCAATGAATATGCATGAGATCTATTTGCAGGCACTGCTTTCAATGCATATTCATTGGGGAAATCTTGAAAACCCGACTGGAATATGGCTCTCGAGGACCGGAGTTCCCTACCCCTGCTGTAAGTGAACAGAAGTGGGAGGGTGTCAAGACAGCTGATGTTTTCTCTTTCCTGTAGAATGTATTTGTTTCTATTATTTTCTATGCTCTTTGGTAGGGGAGGATATCTTCTTCTTCAAGGAACCCACGTCAACACGAGGGCATCCGTGGAAAATCAGGGGAGGGACATTGCATGGCGACACCAGGAAGTACTTCTTCACCAAGAGGGTGGTAGATCGATGGAATAGTCTTCCGATACAGGTAATTGAGGCCAGCAGTGTGCCTGATTTTAAAGCTAAATGGGAACGAAAGGTGGGATCTCTTCACAAAGGGAGGTAGGGGAGGGTCATTGGTGTGGGCAGACTTGATGGGCCTTGGCCCTTATCTGCCGTCACTTTCTATGTTTCTATGTTTGGAAACCTCTTCGTTTATAGGCAGCGTATAAATTTTTTTTTTTTTTAATAAATTAGTTCCAAATAACAGCCCATCCCTAGAAATAGCACGCTCTTAGACTTGCAGCTACTCTAAAAAAGCTCTCATAGCCACTTTTAGATGCGAAATAGAAAACCTCTTTGAATCGAGAGACGAACAAGTCCTTAGCATAGATTAAAAGCGACCCCTTGTAGGTTCAAGAGACCCGACTCCTTTGCCAAGCATCCTCCATCTTTCTTAGGCAGGATAGAGAAGAACGAGTCAGGGTGAAATTCATTATCTGCCAAGTGAATGCGTGATACGTGAAATACAATCTGCTCCGAGCCGCTGTGGAAAAGCTTTGCTTGACCAATATCCTGTGATGTTCTGGGGCCGGTTTGCCTCATGTGTTGCTCCCCACCTTATTAAATTGAAATGGTTCAGCAGGTGGCCAGATGGGATCTCGCAGGGAATCGAATGAGCATACCATACTTTTCATGGCTCAGTTCCTGGTGTATCTTTAAATCAAGCTGCCCTGCTAAAACTACTCACTTCCCTGGAGTTTGGGAAAGAGCCAGAAACTTTTTTCTGCCTTGTTCTGCTGCTGCTGAAATAATTATGCTGGGAAAGAAAGTGGATTCTCAGTTCATCTTAACTAAATCGCTTTAGAAACCACATACATTTTTAAAAAAATCTTCAACCACCTCATCAGATCTTAAAATATTTCTGTTAACTTTTCTAATTTCTGTGCTTTGGGGGTCTTTTTACCAAATAGAGGGTCATTCCTGGGTGCTAGAAATCATTTTTATCGAGGGGGAGTAGAATGGTCAGTTTTCCTATTTTTATTTTTTGTATTAATGGCTACATGGTAATTCTCTCACTAACTCATGGCCATTAATACGTAAGCCCCCCAACTGCCCCACCTATTTTGTAAGTGGTAGGGACTCACGTGCTTAGCACACGGTAAAGCCCCTCGCTCGTACCAGTTAGCATGAAACATGCCTACTCTCTGCCTCAACACTAAGAAACTAATTTTTTTTTTTTTTTTTTTTAGCATATGGATAGCGAAACATAGAAACATGACGGCAGATAAAGGCCAAATGGCCCATCCAGTCTGCCCATCCACAGTAACCATTATCTCAAGTGCTTATCCCACGCCTTGAATTCAGACACAGTCTCTGTCTCCACCACCTCTTCCAGGAGACTGTTCCAGGCATCTACCACCCTTTCTGTAAAAAAGTATTTCCTTAGATTACTCCTGAGCATATTACCTCTTGATTTCATCCTATGCCCTCTCACTCCAGAGCTTCCTTTCAAATGAAAGACTCGACTCATGCACATTTATGCCACTTAGGTATTTAAACGTCTCTATCGTATCTCCCCTCTCCCGCCTTTCCTCCAAAGTACGCCTTATGATGAAGACCACAATACGCACATCTCCAAATTACCGTGGGATGCAGTAAGCACACCTTGGTATTTACCCCAGCATTGTCAAAGGGCCGCTTTGTGAGGTATGTTTAAACCATATATGATTTATGGTTTATTTAGTTATATCTCCTCTTTAACAAGGTGGGTTACAATACCACATTTACAATAAGCATTAGAAAACCGCCATAAGACACACACGTATAGGCTTCATCAATATATCATACAGTCTACCCAGTGAAAAGCTCAGCACCCATGCCAATGAAATCCCCATCTTGTGTTCATAGCTGCATGACGATACTGCCACATCTGGAAATGATTTTCTACAAATGACCCGCTTTTTTGCCAGCTCGGTTGCTGGTGCTTTGTAGGGCTGTTGACTACACCGCCATCTTATTTTCACATGATAGATCTTGCTGCCCTGACAGCTGCTTGGCCTGGTCTCAATTTCCTTAAGAGGTTTTGAAAACTGCAAACGAAGTTATTTGGCATTTGCAGAAGATTTCCACCAAATCTCCCTAGAACCTCAAGGGCTGTGTTTACATTGGATTTAACCAGCAAGAAAATTAAACCGTACAGTCTGGTTGCTCACAGACACAGACCATGCAGAAAGTGTAGGTGGGCCGTAGCTGGAGTAACGGCCCTCCTGGAGCTCATTCAGGTACCCCTGGAGACCTTTAAGCACCAGAGTACAACAGAAGAGTTTTCCAATGCTGGCCTTGCGATCTGTAGTAAGCATCAGCTCTTCAAAGAAACAAATCTGCCCTACAATTCACGCAAAAATTCATTTTAACTTTAAAAAAAGGTGCATTGTTTTTCAAGTGATCTGGGAGAGGGAGAGTGTGGCGCAGTGGTTAACGTTACAGTCTCAGCACCCTGGGGTTGTGGGTTCAAGCCCATGCTGCTCCTTTTAACCCTGGACAAGTCCCCAGATACATTAGATTGAATATGAGCCCACTGGGACAGAAAGGGAAAAATGCTTAAGAACCTGAATGTAAACCACTTAGGCAATATAAAAAGTAAAATAAATAAAATCTATGAAAGCGGGGCAAAGTGTCTCCTATAGCAGGCTGACTAACCTGCTAAGAAGAGCTTTAGACTAAACACAGGCCACATCGAGATAAGTGGATGCGAGGGGGGCAGATCTCTAGTCCAGGGCAGTGGTTGGGTCACTGGAAGAGGAAGGTTTTCTGAAGTCCTTCAGGCTTTCCAGAGACCTGACCTGTGCAGGCAACAAGGCTACAGTTTTGGGAGGAATTGGGTTTAGGAGCGCTTGCGTGCTGTTTCCAGTAGGAGGGATCGTCCAGGAGGTAGGCTCAGATTCAAGGCGATGCACAATTCTAAAAACAGTTTAAGACAATGTACAGGGAAACAAAAAAAATGAATATACCAAATACAAGACTTACAGGATTTCAGCTGGCTCTTAAATCTATCAATATTTCATTCTTCCCTCAAATAAATTGGTAAGGAATTCCACAGTTGGGGAGCCACAACCCAAAAAATATATTGTCTCCGCGTATTAATGGTTTTAAGTGAAGGAACAGTTAGCAGATCAGTCACCAGACCAAAGTATTCTAGTGGAAGTGTAGGGAATTAGAATCCTATCGATGAAAGCTGGGGACTTATAGAGCTGAACCTTAAGCCATAGCAAACATATTTTGTAAATTATTCTATGCGAAACTGGAGATTTTTTGAGAAGTGGTGAAACATGATCAAATTTCTTTGCTTTCATGATAATTTTAATAGAAGCATTTTGAATTAGTTGTAAGCGACTAATCTCCTTTTGAGCAATACCCTTAAATAGGGCGTTACAATAATCAATTTTAGAAATGATCAGTGAATGGATTAAGATGTTTAGAGATTTGGGTTCTAAACAGTTGGAGATTGAACAAATTTGCCATAGTCTTAAAAATGTTGATTTAACTATGCTGATGATATGATCACGATAAGACAGTGCTATTTGCCCATCCCCTGAGGAAGGCACTTCCAGAGGGCCAAAACTGGGGTCCCTGTTGGGATTCTAAATTTTAAACTTTGAATGCTAATAAACTATACCGTTGGTTGATTTGGACATCTCACTTATCATACACTGAGGCAAGATACCTTCCTTTTCCCACTGGGAAGTTTTTATAGGCCAATATAAGGCCCTTGAAGACGTGCCGTACAACGAGAGATTAGAGAAACTGGGCCTCTTCTCCCTTGAAAAGAGGAGACTGAAAGGGGACATGATCGAAACATTCAAGATGCTGGAGGGAATAGACATAGTAGATAAAGACAGGTTGTTCACCCTCTCCAAGGTAGAGAGATCAAGAGGGTACTCTCTAAAGACCCCTCCATACCATCCAACTACCGTCCAATAGCAAATATCCCTCTCCTCACCAAACTGCTCGAGTCTATCATATCTACTCAGCTCTCTTCCTACTTAGAAAGATTCTCCATCCTCTTACCTTACCAATATGGCTTCAGACCCAACTTCTGCACTGAATCCCTATTGGCCTCTCTAATCTCTAAGGTTCAGCAACTGCATTCTCGTAACAAGTTTGCTGTCCTTCTACAATTCGACCTCTCCGCAGCTTTTGACGTTGTCCACCATGACATTCTAATTTTCCAACTCTCCGAGATAGGCATTAGCTCCATAGTTCTTGATTGGTTCTCCAAATTCTTGCGCTCCCGTTCTTACATGGTTAACATGAGCGGCACCTCATCCTCCCCCTGGACCCCGACTTGTGGTGTCCCACAAGGCTCACCCCTCTCCCCAATCCTCTTTAACATTTACATGTCCTTCCTGAAACTACTCCAACTATCCCCCCTTGAAACTCTTTACACTTACGCTGATGACATCCTCGTCCTCCTTGAGACCGACTCGAACCTCACTAACCTCTCCACGAACATATCCTCATGCATAAAGAACCTCCAATCCTGGGCATTCACAATGCATATGAAACTAAACGAGTCCAAAACAAAACTCCTTTGGCTCGGCCAAAAATTAGACCATCTACCTTCCTCCATCCCATTGTCCACCGACCCCCCATTACAGCTCGAGTTCTCAAGCAAAGTTCTGGGTGTCACCTTAGACTCTTCTCTATCCTTCAACGAACATCTCCAATCCCTGGTGAAGAAATGCTTCTTCAGCCTTCACATGCTAAGGAAAGTCAGACCCTATTTTCACCAAAAACACTTCGCAGTCCTAGTACAATCCATCATCCTCTCCAGATTGGATTATTGCAATTCTATCTACCTCAGCCTAACCAAGAAAAGCCTCCACAGACTTCAGCGGATTCAGAACGCCGCAGCTAAGCTTGTTTTCGCGAAAAGCAAATTTGATCACGTCTCACCACTCCTGTCTAAGCTCCATTGGCTCCCAGTAATCCCCAGGATCCACTTCAAATGTGCGTGTCTGGCCTACAAGATCCTACATGGCATCCTTCCTGCCATTATCCCTCTATCCTGGAACTCCCCAACCCCTACTTCCTCCAGATCCTCCCAAATTTTTAAACTATCCTTCCCTTCCATAAAAGGTATTTCCCATGTAGGCAAACTTGGGTCATCCCTCCCCTTTAGAATCACTGAGATCTGGAATAACCTCACCTCCCCTCTCCGAACCTCAAGCTCCCTCCAACTCTTCCGCAAACACCTAAAAACCTGGCTATTCTCAAAACTGTAACACTTCCCCCCTCTTAGGCCTCTCACCTTCCCCCTTTACACCTAACTCTTTAATCTCTCCACTGTAGTTCTTCTCTCATCTTTCTTCCTGTAAACCGTGCCGAGCTCCGCATTCGTGGAGATGGTGCGGTATATAAACCCAAGGTTTAGTTTAGTTTAGTTTAAAGTTAAAAGGGGATAGATTCCGTACAAACGTAAGGAAGTTCTTCTTCACCCAGAGAGTGGTAGACAACTGGAACGCTCTTCCGAAGTCTGTTATACTGGTAAACACCCTCCAGGGATTCAAGACAAAGTTGGACAAGTTCCTGTTGAACCAGAAAGTACACAGGTAGGGCTAGTCTCAGTTAGGGCGCTGGTCTTTGACCAGAGGGCCACCGCGTGAGCAGATGCTGGGCACGATGGACCACTGGTCTGACCCAGCAACGGCAATTCTTATGTTCTTATTTACTTACTGAAAGTCTTGTAGATCACGGTGCCTTTTAAAGAACCAAGCAAAAGAGATATAGTTCATAAGCTTTCAAGACTTCACAGGCTTTCTTTTCATATATCATAGCCTACAAAGACTCTGGCTTTAGCAAAACAGAAAGAAAACCTTTCTATTACACCGTGAAATAACAGTCTTCATAAACATCTAACTTCTAGAAAACCAGAGGCTTAGGTAATGAATCCTGCACAACAGCTTTTTCCACTCTTACTGGGAATAAATTTCCTAACCTAGCAGTTTTGCTTTTATCTTTTTTTATTCTATTTCTTCTTTGTCTCTATGGGTTTTTTTGTTGGGTTGATTTTTTTCATCAAGAATGTTTTGAAGTGGTAACATGTTGCTTATTCTCACCTGTCTTCTCCCCTACCACTTTCACTAGGTTTGAGCTGTCATTTTTACTGGTAGGTGGGTGTCGCTAAACAACATGTCCTCTTTTTCTCTCTCTCGCTCTCTCAGTCCGAGGTCTATGGCTGCTTCTTTTATGGACAGACATTTTGAAATGATGGCTTTACAAAGACAA
Organism: Geotrypetes seraphini; assembly: GCF_902459505.1. Taxonomy (NCBI): domain Eukaryota; kingdom Metazoa; phylum Chordata; class Amphibia; order Gymnophiona; family Dermophiidae; genus Geotrypetes; species Geotrypetes seraphini. Next base: position 3,455,383 of record NC_047102.1, read on the forward strand.
AGACTTTTGTGGTCGTCAACAAAGACAAAAGCTTTTGTGGTTGTCATTGTTACTGATGTTGGATGTTCTCGTAGCACAAGACCCTCTTCACAAGGTGACATGTTCAGCATGAAACCTTATATTAAACTCTAAGAACTGGAATGAATGAGTTGTCCAAAAAAAAATCCCAAATCAATCAACATCGCTGCTAGGAAACCACACAGTTGGAACTCGGAGCATTCTCAAAGACGTGTGAAGTCAAAAGAGACATCATTTGTCATTCATATATTCTATAAATAAAAATCAAAACCAAGCCAAAAAACACCCCCAAACCTCAGAATGAGTTGGAACAAAGCATAGGTGAAGATCCTCATTAACAGAATCAGAAGAACCTGAAGCAGCTCGTTCAGACAAGCAGTTTCTCCTTCGTTTTATAAAATATTTCTTTAGGATTCACAGCTTTTCAACCTTTTCTGTAAAATCCTTTATCACTGCCCTATGAAGCAAACGTTTTTGCAAGAAAGGGGGTGGGGGGTGAATGGTAGCAAAAGCTTGCAGAATAAATTATGAAGTATGCTCATTTAACTGACGCTATCTGTCTCTAAGGAAGTTGGGATTCTCTAGCACCAAACATCTACTGCTCAACTAGACTAGGTCAGACTTTCCAGCATTATGCGCATCTGAACAGGGGTACGTGGGGCCTAGCGGAGTGCTTAGATCATTGGGTTAAGAGCCAACATAAGCCAGGCTTACATTCCATTCTCCCACTACATTCTCTGGGGGTAATTTTATGAAAGGCAGAGGAGACCGTTTGTAAAACAATAAACGCTCCTTTATGTACTTGGACAAGGCGTATTAAGCACTTTCTATTCAGGTATGCAGGCTCACAGTCTATGTAACGTTCCTGAGGCAGTTGAGGATTAAGTGACTTGGCCAGGTAACAGCACAGGGTTTGAACCCACTGTGGCCCTCTCCTTATTTAGACCTGTTTCAGGAATGTCCAGGTTAGAGAAAGGTGCTCTGGATTGAGGATTAAGGCACGACATCTCCTAAATCCTCCAGTGGTTGCTGTCCCCCTCCCTTTCCCCTGTTAGGGAGTGTGCATTAATGGTCCCTTTTAACAAGCTGCACTAGAGGTTTTTAGAGCTTGTCGGCGCAGTAAATGCTCCGGTGCCCATAGAATCCCTGTGCGGGTCGGAGCACTTACCTCGCACTAAAACGTCTAGCGCAGCTTGACAAAAGGGGAGTGTACGTGCTGTACCTCCCACAGGTATACAATATACTGTATGGCATTTAGCAGACGCTAATCATTAGTTTGCTTTAGTAAAAGTGCCCCTAAATAAGTAGAACCTTTGGATGAAAAGGCCTCTGTGGCAGGAACTATTTAGCATGTCCCATTGTAAACTGCAGGTAATTCCGTTGAAAAAAAAATTAAAATAAGACTCCTGGGGCAGGCCTGAGGGCCGAAACATGTACATGTCGAGTCATTGAGTTGTGAATGTGTCATTTAGATGTTTTGAACAATAAAGATCTTCATATCATCAGAAGGATTGGAGGACACTTTTTTACAGAACAAGAGGGCATTCGGAAAAGTTGAAAGGGGACAGATTCAAAACGAATGCTAGGAAGTTCTTCTTTACCCAACGTGTGGTGGACTCCTGGAATGCGCTTCCAGAGGGCGTAATAGGGCAGAGTACGGTACTGGGGTTCAAGAAAGGATTGGACAATTTCCTGCTGGAAAAGGGGATAGAGGGGTATAGATAGACGATTACTGCACAGGTCCTGGACCTGTTGGGCCGCCGCGTGAGCGGACTGCTGGGCACGATGGACCTCAGGTCTGACCCAGCGGAGGCATTGCTTATGTTCTTATGGGAGAGGAGGAGATAGTGGATGCTGCGGATGGACCATTTGGCCTTTATCTGCCATCATGTTTCTAGGTTTCTATAACCATAAAGCTCTATGACATCACAATGCAGGTGCAAAGAGCCTTAGCCAATGGGAAGAGGAGATGCAAATGTTAAGAGCCTTAGCCAATAGGGAGAGGAGGAGATAGTGGATGCTGCGGATGGACCATTTGGCCTTTATCTGCCATCATGTTTCTAGGTTTCTATAACCATAAAGCTCTATGACATCACAATGCAGGTGAAAAGAGCCTTAGCCTATAGGAAGAGGAGATGCAAATGTTAAGAGCCTTAGCCAATGCGCTTCAAGAGAGCGTAATAGGGCAGAGTACGGTACTGGGGTTCAAGAAAGGATTGGACAATTTCCTGCTGGAAAAGGGGATAGAGGGGTAGAGATAGAGGATTACTGCACAGGTCCTGGACCTGTTGGGCCGCCGCGTGAGGGGACTGCTGGGCATGGTGGACCTCAGGTCTGACCCAGCGAAGGCATTGCTTATGTTGTTATGTACATCTCTCTTATTTGGACAATTCCACTCTGGTGGTGACATATTCAGTTTTGTGGTGTTGTTTCCCCCCCCCCCTTTTTTCTCTCCGCTTTGTTCCATCAGCAGTAGGACAATTGGGGGCTCCTGTGCACTAACCGATTTAGCGTGCGCTAAACGCTAAGTCATCCACTCTATCCTTTGGGCTTCTTAATATTTAGCGTGTGCTAAATCGGTTAGCACACCTTAATAATAAGGCCCTGAGGTGATTTCATGATAAGAAAAAGGAATGAGGGCATGCATGTCCTCTGGTGCTCTGTTCTAGGGGTATGGCAGCAAACTTTCTAGAAAACAATTCATATGTGTGTAGATAAATATTTATAAATCATTCTGAATTCCTCCAGCCTATCGCCCAGCTCACATGACATTAGTGAGCAAATCTCAAAGACAGGTGAATCCTCTACAGTATTTCTCCTTGATGTGCTAAACTGGAATAAATTGAAAACTGAAAGCAGAAGGGATCAACATGCAGGAAGCTTCCCCCCCCCCCCCCCCCCCATGTCGTGTCGTCCTGGAGCAAGAGAAGACCCCGAGCGCTGAGACTTATTATGAAAGGGACTGTGGAATGATGGGAAGGCAGTGAAACAGCTGCGGCAAGCTGAAAACCTCCACTCCAGGGAAAATAATATGTTACTACAATTCCTCTCATCAACTCTCTTTCCAGACTACAAATTTAATTTATTAGGTAAATTTGCTGGAGAAAATGTTCTCTGCAGAAAGAGGGAGGCTGCAAAATCACACGTGCACCTATGCAAATCTTTTGCACTGCTAAATATGGTGCATTTTCAGTTAATATACAGGACCTAAATCAATTTAGTTCACTTCCTCAGGGAGAAATCCCTGATAAATTAATAATAGCAGATTTGGATTACTTTTTTTGTTGGTATTTCGGGGTTGGTTTGCTACCCTGCGGTAAAATATGGCAGTCCTCGAGAGCCACAGGCAGGTCTGGTTTTCAGGATATCCACAATAAATATGCATCTCAAGGAAGCAGTGCATGCAAATCCATCTCATGCATATACTGTACATTGTGGATATCCTGAAAAGCTGACCTGCGGCTCTTGGAATTGGCTACCTCTTTTCTATACCGTTCTCTCAGGGGAGCTCAGAACGGTGTATATGAATTTATTCAGGTACTCAAGCATGTTTCCCTGTCTGTCCCAGCGGACTCACAATGGCCAATCCAGGCCACTAGTACCTAGCAAAAAACCAAAGACTAGCAACAGTCCATACCACCGATCCAGGGCAAGCAGTGGCTTCCCCCATGTCATTCTCAATAACAGACCATGGACTTTTCCTCCAGGAACTTGTCCAAACCTTTCTTAAAACCAGCTATGCTATTTGCTCTTACCAATGCGTTCCAGAGCTTAAATATTCTCCTATTGGTTTTTAAAGTATTTCCCTGTAACTTCATCAAGGTTTTTGTACTTGGGGCAAAGGAGACTTAAGAGACCTGCCCAGGGTCTCAAAGAGCTCAGTGGAAACTGAACCTGATTCTCAGACCACTGCAGAAACTGGCAATTCCTTTCCTCCTATACTTTTTTTAAAAAAAATATTGATTTGTCTTAGAATACTTTGGTTTTGATGCCCATTGAATTTCACCTCTGAGTGAAAACTTTTCATTTTTTTGCATGATTTTACTGTCTGGGGCCAGATATACGAAAGAGGCTTTTCTTTGCTATCTCTAAGGGGAAAATGCTTAGTGCATCCAATGTGTTTATTTTTGGTGTTTAAAAATGTTTTTATTTTAACCGAAGAGTCCATTTGCACGTGGGCTATTTTTGTCACGTCTAGAACTGAAAAGGGAAGCTTGCCGTGCTGGGCTTTTCTCAGGAGGTTTCGTCCCCTGCCTTTTGAGGCGAGGCAGGTTTGATTATCACACTGGCTTTAAGCTCGTGGAGGAAAAGGTATTAATGTGTTCTTCCTGCTCCATCTCCATTCTAGGGAGATTTTCTTTCTATTTAGTCATGTCATTTGGCATTTTGCCCATGGCTAGAAGTGAGCTACCATCTGTTTCATCTCACTAATGGGTTTCCATTGTGAATTTTTCAATCTTTTCCTCTGTTCTCTATTATGGGGTTGTTGGGGTGTTTTTTTTTTTACCATAAACCTTCCATTTTTTTTTTTTTTCCTGACCTGCATCATTATACTTCCAGCTCATTTGGAACCGGGGCTGGGATCTGAAAGAAGGGATCTTCATTTATAACTCTCTGGGTTAGGGAACCTTCCAGAACAGAGGGTCTCTGGAATCAGTCATTATGGGAACAATTCAAGAAAGGTGCCCTCTCTTTAGGTTCTAAAATTTAGCATGCAAGTCACAGAATGGCAATCAGGCAGGAAATTGATCTTAAAGCATAGCAGCTTTAATGTGCAAATATTTACGCATGGCCACCAAGACCAGCTCTATGACAAGCATAAGTGAAAGGGAGAAAGTTATCAAGGTGCATCAGGGCTTTAAGTTGCATTATTTGTCCCAACTTAACGGGCTCTAATGCAGCCTAACCTTTCTTAGTCTGGTGATGTTTAGGTCATTGTGGGTTACATAGTAATGACATGGAAATATGCAAATGCATGTAAAGCAGCTCATTACTATATAAAAAAAATCCATAATGCAACATGTGATGTGCACCCGATGCCAAAAATTACAGTAAAATAACCCTAGGCAAAAGCTAGGGTTATTTTAGCATATCAGGAGCATCGGGCATAAAAACTTCAGCCTGATGCTCCTGGGCCCGTCCCCATTACAACCTCTGGATCCATGCTCAAAGCATCTCAATATGACTCTCCGATCCCAGATCAAACTCCCCATGAAGACCCTCGTATGACAGTCTAGTGCAGTGGTCTCAAACTCGCGGCCCGCCAGGTACTATTTTGAGACCCTCGGTATGTTTATCATAATCACAAAATTAAAACAAAAGTTTCTTGATCATATGTCTCTTTAGCTACAAATGACAATACTGTATTATTATTAAGACTTAGCCAAAAGGAAAGATTTATAAACTATAAAGAGTTTTACCTCATGCAAAGTTGACATTTCTTTAATAAGACATTACCTATTTTTTTCTGAGGCCCTCTAAGTACCTACAAATCCAAAATGTGGCCCCGCAAAGGGTTTGAGTTTGAGACCACTGGTCTAGTGGTTCACAAGCAGGAGTAATCCTTTCAAAATGATGCCCCTAGTGGTAGTCTCACATTGCTACCGCTAGGGGCAATATTATACAGAAATATAGTCATGACTTCACAACTGCACAAATATATGTATTTGATTCAATCATGAGTCCAGCTGGAAGTTCCTGCACCCTACCAAGGACCTCAGGTGTTGGAAGTGTAGGCCAGGGTTTTACAGGGCTACATTTCCAGCACACCAGGACGATGAAGTCTGGTGTCACCCTAACCACGCCCACTTCTGGTCTTCGGCCGCACTATATGCCACTAGTTGCCAGGGACCTAGGCGCCGGTCCTGGAGGCCATATAGTAGTGGCTATTTTTTTAACGAGAGTTATATCGCAAGGTCAATAACATGGAGGACTGCGAAGATCTCCAAAAAGATCTGACAACACTGGAAAAATGGGCCAAAAAGTGGCAAATGAGTTTCAACATAGGGAAATGCAAGGTCATGCAAATAGGGAAAAAAAAAACGATGTTCACTTACAAAATGGGGGGATCAGCGCTAGGGGTGAGCGACCTTGAAAGAGACCTGGGAGTGATGGTAGACACAACATTGAAGGCGTCGGCGCAGTGTGCCACGGCCTCAAGGAAAGCAAACAGAATGTTGGGTATCATTAAGAAGGGTATCACGACCAGGACAAAGGAAGTCATCCTGCCACTGTATCGTGCTATGGTGCGCCCGTACCTGGAGTATTGTGTTCAGTTCTGGTCGCCGTACCTCAAGAAGGACAGGGAGATACTTGAGAGGGTCCAGAGAAGAGCAACTAAGCTAATAAAGGGCATGGAGGACCTCTCATATACTGACAGACTGAAAAGGCTAGGGCTTTTCTCCCTGGAAAAGCGGAGACTTAGAGGAGACATGATAGAAACCTTCAAGATCATGAAGGGCATAGAAAAAATAGACAGAGACAGATTTTTCAAATTAAGGGGATCAACAAGTACAAGGGGGCACTCAGAGAAATTGAAAGGGGAGAGGTTTAGAACAAACGCCAGGAAGTTCTTTTTCACACAGAGGGTGGTGGATACATGGAACGCGCTACCAGAGGATGTGATAAGCAGGAGCACGCTACAGGGGTTCAAAGAAGCTTTGGATAGGTACTTGGAAGACAAAGGGATTGAGGGGTACAGATAAGAGTAGAGGTAGATTATAGGGATGAGATTAGAGGTAAGTTACAAAATTAATCAGGGACCACTGTTCAGGCACTAGGCCTGATGGGCCGCCGCGGGAGCGGATCGCTGAGCAAGATGGACCTCTGGTCTGACTCAGCGGGGGCAACTTCTTATGTTCTTATGTTTTAATGGCACGACTACCGTAATTATTGTAGCACTTTAACCCAGTTAAACCAATTAAGTTAGATGGTGGTAGTGTGGCTACTGCCGCCTAACTTTCATTGGCTTTCTGAGAATCTGGCCCTTAGTGTGTATTGCCACTGCATATCTCTGCTAACCAGCCATTTGCTAACTGGCTAGATTAGGGGCTGTCAGGAGATAGAATTTGGGTGAAGCTGCACACCAGATAAATAAGTGTTTAATGTTAGAATAGCAATAATCAGGTTTCAGGTTTATTAAAAATTTGATACCGCCTTATTAAAAATTCAAAGCAGTTTTACATAATATAAAAACAGAGTATAATAAAAATGTACATTAAAAACAAATTACCAACAATGCTACAGACTGACGAACATAATGCTGACCTATCTTCATGCACCGAGCTAATAATCAGACCGGGGCACAGTTAACTTCCAGCATGGGCTATATGAGAGGTGTTGATCTGTAGATGCAGGCGCAAGATGGACAGACAGCAGGCCACGTCCACCAGATGTTGAAAGCAGCAAGATCTTCATGCAGGGAATGGCTTACGGCAATGCCCGCCATGACCACATTTCACCAAAATGCAGGCTGCATCAGGGGCTTAAAACAAGAGGAACCCACTCATAACCTTCTCTCTGTAGCATACCAACAGGTAATTAGCCAATGTAGTCACGGAAGTATTCCACACAGCTCATTAATAAAGTCGGGCATTGCTGTAATCTATTCCTTGAATAAAGATCTTGCTGCTTTCAACTTCTGGTAGACTTGCTTAACTGCCAGGTCGGCACACGTACCGGGATATTCAGTACTGGGAGCTGTGCATGCCCCAACATTGAATGCCTGGGGCTACTTCAGCCCATGACACTATGTAGCTTACAAATCACTTACCACTGTGACATAAATATCGCTCACAGTATTATTAATCGCAGAATTAGACTTTCTGATCAAGGTATGCAAATAAAAAACATACTTCTATGCTGGGGCAGTGGAGTGGCATAGTAAGGGGGAGGTCGGGGGAAGTCCACCCCGGGCTCCCTCTTGGTGGGGGTGCCAGCTCCCTGCCCCCTCATTCCCTATCCCCACCCCCCACTACTGTACGCACGTGCCGCTTCCCTTCCACTGCGCCTTTTTAACATTCGTGGCGCGAGCAGCAACCCCCACCTGGCGTCGGCTCATCTTCTGACGTCACTTCCTGGGTAAGGGCAGGAGAGTGCGGGGAAGGAGCGGATGGGGTGGGGGGGCAGGGGAGGGGTGCCTCTCGCCCTCACTACGCCGCTGTGCTAGGGAGCTGTTTTAGGCACGATTAAGGTGCAGTGAATATAAGATTCAAGTTTCAAGTTTTATTAATTTTAATATACCAAACAATTAAAAAAGCAATTAACAATTAAATGACCCAAAAATTAAAAGTAAAAAAAAATTAAAAAATAAAAATAAAAAAAATATAATAATTATAAGTGGGGGAAGAGTGAACATTAAAATACAATTTACAAATACAAACTTGGACTTGAGGGTAAAGAGGGGAAGGGGGAGTCGATAAATACATCATTAAAAACAGAATAAAGGAACAGGGAAGAGGGGGAGGGATATGACATCAGGAGTGGGGGTCGCTTCTTAAAAGCGGTTGATGCTAAGTTTTGCTGGCTGTTGGAGAGGAGTTATTTAAGGGCTGTGATATGCATCTTGGAATAAGAACGTTTTTTAGTTTAGTCTTCAATTTGTCGAGGGAATTTTCGAGGCGGAGTTGAGGTGGCATAGCGTTCCATAAGGTTGGTGCAACTATGGAGAAGTTTGTTTTCCTGCTGTAGTAGAATTATTTGATGGAAGGGATGGTCAGTAGATTCTGATTTGCTGATCTAAGTGTCCGAGAAGGGCAGAGAGGAATGATCAGTTTATCAAGAAAAGATGGAAGACGGGAAAGTTTGATTTTAAAGACCAGCATTAAGATTTTATAAGTCATACGGTGTGTAATGGGCTTCCTTCAGAAGAGGAGTCGCATGATCATACCAAGTGAGGTCTTGTTTTTTTTCCAGCTTAGTGCACTGCAAAGTCTTTCCTTGAGTGTAAAATGCTCTTCTCTCATATGAATTGACTTCCTGGTCATTAGTAGTGGTAAAGAAGCTTTCAGTAAACAATACCACATAACGTTTTGCATTTACAGGTTAAGTTCATACCTGTGCAGATGGACAAATGCACCTCCATTTTTAAAATCATCTCAGGCAAACCATATTCGTAGATTTGCACCTCACATTCATTGAAAACTAAGGCTGGATGCATGAAATGTATGGACATGTGCACAGACTATTTAAAAAACGCTTATTATAACACAGATATTGCTTTACCTGCAAAAATCTTCTTGCTTTAAATGTTTTTGCATGATTGATGCATTTTCATACCTATTGCAAACTGGCAGTGTTTTAAAGTGTGTGTCTGAATACTGCAGCTTTTGTAAAAGGTTAGGATTGATTGCATCTTCGAGTGGAAGTGTTCATTTTCCTGGAATTCCCAGTTATAACATCAGTGTGGTTCGTCTGGATTCCTATAAGGAAAGAAAAGAGATGGCCAAGGTCTTTCCAGGGTCTACGTCCCAAGTGTCACTGGGCTCAGTGCTGTCATCGGGCCATGTCAGCAATAAAACATATGTTCACGTCACTTTTAATGGATCATATGATATTCTGTTTAGGCATCTCACTGGTTGTGGTTAGCAATATATTGTAATAATTCTCAGCTGCAGGGTACACTCTCGACACACTGGATGTTGAAACTGTAACAGAAGAAAATTCATTCCCCAGATATGCAAGTGAAGTCTTGGAAAAATATTTAGAAGCCATAAAGAACCAGGTGTGGACGGATTAGGTGAGTTAGCATATAAAATGCAAAACCAAAACATTGTAAAAGATTTTAACAGAGGTACATGAAAATACATTTTGTTATGACTAAGAACATCTGAGTTAACTAGGAGAAACAGCTCTAAAAATAATCCCTCTTAGAACAAATCACCCTTTGCAAAAATAAATGCCCGAGACACAGACATAAGTTTATTTAAAAATCTGTTATCCCGCTTATCATGCTTCTAAGCGGCGTGCAAAGGTAAAAATAGATAAAATATGAGCAAATGCATACAGATCTCAATAACAGACATAAGGAGGTTTTTAAATTTGATTTGACTCAGTCCAGTGAAGATTCCTCCCGAAGATGTGTAGGCATAGAGTTCCATAATTTGGGGGAGGGGGTAGTACAGAGAAAATCGTTTAATATTTACCATGAAAAGTGAGAGGGTTGGTTCACCTCTAAGGGGGCCGTTCACTAAAGTGCATTTAGATTTTGCACTTAATGTGCTTTAACACAGGAAATTAATGCACCCCAAGTACAGAACTCGTGCATGTATGCAATATATGTATTTGGATTTTTATCCTATCCTGCCAGAAGAGCTCAGAACGGGTTACAAGTTCACACACACAATAAAATAATAATAATAATAACTTTATTCTTCTATACCGCCACAATCTTGTGACTTCTAGGCGGTTTACAATCAAGAGTGCTGGACATTCAGCGAAATACAATAAGTAGATATTCAGAGGAAATACAAAGATCAGAGACCTCAGGAGGCAATAGTATAGAAATACAATTTGCTGAGCGAAAATGTAATATGTACATTTTAGTAGGTAATGTTCGACAGGACCTGTTGGGGGATAAATAGCAACGTAAAGTTACGATAAGATGAAGATAACAGATTATATTTATAAGAGTGCTGTAAGTTCAGGTGGAATAGGGAGGGGGGAGGGAGAGGGAGAGCGGGTCAATTGTTTAGGTATTTCTGGAACAGGTATGTTTATAGGCGTTTCCTGAATTCCCCGTACGTAGTGGGCGAAAGCAGTTGGTCTAGGTCTTTGCCCCATAGGACTGCTTGGTGAGAGAGAAGGTATAGTAATGTAGAGCATGGCATGATAGGATAATACATAGGAGAGCATGATGGTAGTCAAAAGCATGGTATATGACAGGACAAGGCCTCATACAGCATGGGGTGGTGATGTCATGAGCTTGGTATGACTCTGTGGTAGACTAAAAGAGCTCGACAGTACCTTATAGTGCCTGGCAGTGCGAAGTGTGGTAAGGCAGTACATAAGAGAACATGGCAGACAATACTAGGGTAGCTAGACACCCGGATTCCCTCAGACATGTACTCCTTTTGAGGACATGTCCAGGAGTCCGGACGGCTTTTCAAAACCCGTCACTTAGTCTGGGTTTTGAAAAGCTTCCAACAAATCCTCCGTCATTTGGGCAACAGAGTTAAAGAGAAAGGCACTGAATATGATTGGAATGCCAAAGGAAAATTCCTACCACACAGTAAACCCACTGGTGGGAGCATCCGATTATACTTTCAATCCCTGCAAGAGACATTTACTGTATGCTTAAAAAAGCAAGCACAAATTCAGTTGTCAGCCTAAAGTAAAGGGACCACACATAGGTCACGTGCTCAAAGCAGGCGCGTTCTATATGATGCTGGACAGAACCACTTGAGCTCATGCCACAGCTTGAATGTCTGGCCTCCTGAGGAAAACAGAGCTGTGAATCCTCGTCATCAGGTCTCCTTACTGTGTGTCTTGTAGTATATCATTCAAAGAGGTAATTTGAAAAGCATCTCCAAATGGAAATTGTATTAGGTGCCTTCGGCTCGTGTTCGGGCCCTAGCGACTTGATGAATTACAGATTAAAAAAGAGATCGGTTTTGTGCTAGTCCGGAAAGGTCCACCAGCATCATCCCCATGGCTGTTTTCAATGTGTCCAGTCATCTGATTGCAGGTCGCCCTCTTCGCCTGGTTCCTTCGATCTTCCCAAACATGATGTCCTTCTCCAGTGATCTCTCTCTTCTAATGGTGTGACCAAAATAAGACAGTTGTAACTTTATCATTTAGGCTTCAAGTGACATAGCCAGTTTGATCTCTTCCAGAAGCGATTTGTTAATTCTTCTGAAAGTCCACAGCACACATAAAATCCTTCTCCAGCACCAAAGCTCAAGTGAGTCAATCTTCTTTTTGTCTTGTTTCTGTAGTGTTCAGCTTTTGCATCTGTAATTGACCACTGAGAAAACGAGTACATGAACAAATCTGATCTTGCCTTTGAATGTTCTGGTCGAGAGATTTTGGAAAGTCCCTATTTACATGTGTGCATGCTCTAAGATCCAGAAATTTCAAGAGGACATAGTTTCGGTAGACTAAGAAAGTACATGTTGTTCCGAAGAATGGGAATTATATGTATATTTTTCCAAATTTTTGCATCTGCTTTGGCACCCACTACAAGGCCTGCATGAGTATCTGTTTCTCGGTTGTTTGAACCTGGGGTATCCATCAATGATTCAAGGGGGCAGCTGTGTGAACCTCTGTGGTATCCAACATTTCATTCAAGAAAGCGTGGGACAGGCACATGGGATCTCTTGGGGGAGATGGATGGGTCATTTGGCCTTTATCTGCCATCATGTTTCTGTTTCTCAGTTTCTATTAAAAAGCATTCTTTCACTTTCTTGGCTACTTAACTGATTCCGCTTGGCGCTTTGTGGAATCCAGCACATATGCAAGTATTTTGCAAGACTGATGCCCACCTGTCGTTACTGGACATTTACACAGGTAAAGCCCCAAATCTTTTTTCTGAATGTGTCTAAAATGGCTGCTCCCATTCACTGAACATGCCAGAAAATACATATTTATTTGCTGATGATCTCAATCACCCAACCTGGATGTTATACTGAAAATGGTATCGTCTTTTTTTCTCTCTTTTTAATTTCTATTTATAAATCTTAAAATTGGGCTAACATTCCAAAGGAGCTTTGCTGCATTTTAACCATTTACCACTAGAGAGCAGCACCAAACTATTTTGACAAAAGACCTTAGCCGTTGCTCCTCCTTGCCTGCTGTTCATTTTCTCCAGGTCAAAATTAATCTTGTAAGGTCCTGATTGCTTTTAAGGGGGAGGATATGTGAATACTTGAATATTTGCTTTGCCACAGTGGTTTTGTGATAAATTTGAAATGCATTAGTTAGTGGATTGCTGTATGCACAGTAAACTGGATGCAATTTATCAAATGCACCCCAATATCAAAACATTGGGGTGACTTTTATCCTATGAAATGGCAGTCATTAACTTCTTGAACATGTTTTAATAATAATAATAGCTTTATTTATATCCCATCATACCTTTTCAGTTCAAGACGGTATACAATAAGAGATGCTGTAAGGACAAGGTTACATCAGTTAGATTTGGGAAGGTGTGGAAAACAGTTGAGTGAACGGGGTGGTAGGGTAGGAAGAAGGAGCGTATAAGAAGAGGTAAGAGATGAGCAGAATTGAAGGATCAGATAAATTTGTCGAATAAGTGGGGTTTTAGTGATTTTCTGAATGAATGGTGTGTTGGTGCATTCAGGATTAGGTCGCTTGAGGTGTTGTTCCGAATCCCTGCTTGAAAGGAGATGTTCCCTTTGAGGAATCTTTTGGAAATGTGAACAGTAACATTCTGTGAGAGAGGCGGAGTTTGTCCTGTAGGGTGACTTTGATGGTGTCACATGAGCTAAGCACGCAGCCAGTTTGTCTATCTAATCTGAGTTCAGTAGGTTCTGAGCCACTAATTGCAGAGAAAGTCTAGAAAGTTTTGGAATCTTTTAAAGATATATTCTGTTTTTAAGCAATTGGCTGTTTTTCAAGCCAGACTGAGAAGGAAAGTTATCAAGCTGTTTTCAGCCCCTTAAAGTTCTCTAACTCAGGTTGGCTTGCCCTAATGCAACAACATTTAAGTCACAACGGGTTACAAAGTAATGAGATGCAAAACCTGCAAATGCATTTCAAACTACCCGATTCGATATATGGTGCCTTTTGGAAACATCCACAGTTCTTTTGCTTTTTGCCTAAAAATATTGACACAGAAAAAAAACAGCATTCGGTGCTATTCTATAAACTTTGCTCAAAGTCGGACTCCATTTATAAACTTGCTCTTGATGCTGGATGTTGAGCCCAACTTTAGCACAGAAAGGGAATTGTGGTGAAAATCCTGATGCCTAAATTAGGCATGGATCCCCCCTAAATCTATAACTATAAACATGCTTACAACATACAAACAAAACAATACATACAGTATAAGAGGCAAAAGCATATGTTAAGTGCCTAATGACTTTATGAAAAGATGTGTTTTGAGAAGTCTTGAATTCCTGCAGAGTGGGTGCATTCCTGATATCCAGAGGGAGATTGTTGCATGTGACAGGATTTTGCAACTTTGGGATGTAATGAGCATCACTTGCACTTATAAATCACAGATTTTCTAAACCTGAAAGAGCTGATTTAGGGACTCATCGTCCAAAACTCAAACTATTTGTACATGGAGGTGGTTTTCAGTGCCAGAGAGGTGAGCCCAACTCTCCCCTGAAGCTCTCCTCCCAACCCTAGGTCAAAATGAGAAGTTAGATGGGGCCTACAGGGAACTCAAAGCAAGGAGGTGCTGTATCCATAATTTTTTTTTAAAAAACCTCTGTTACAAAGCCGCACTAGCATTTTTGGCCATGGCAGTAACAGCTCGCACGGTCATAGGAATTCTAAAGGAGGGGGAAAGTTACTACTATAAAATACTAAAATGCAAATATACCACGATCTGCAAAAGACAACCCAGAACAAACCTTCTTTAAATCCCTCCTAAGCGGCTGATTTTTTTAATTGTTTATATAGGTCAATTTATATGTGCAAAAGCACTTTTTAAACATACAAATAGCACACAAGCCTTCAAACATTGCCTTATAAATGTTCTGGAAAGAGGTGTGCATCAAATGATGCCCAGAGGGGAAGTAAGAAACCAACGGAATGTTCCTGAGACTCTTCCCTTCGAAATTAGGGTATCTCTATTATCCAGGGTGGTTCCGGAGTATTGACACTTGAAGCTCACTAACTTTTTATGACTCTGTAGAACACCGTTGTTTAATATTCTTTTTGGGGGTGCAATGTTTTGTGCTTGCAATGACAGTCATGAACCTCACTCCTAAGTCAAGGTATATTGGGTATGATCTCAGCCTTTTTGGTTTAGAGATAATTCTCATCTTAATACTTCCAAATATCAAAGAGAGCTTCCCTCCAAAGTTCACAGAATGTTAAAAGCACAAGCCAACGATTGAGGTGCAGAGACATTTCTTTTAATCAGGGTTGTGGCACTCAATCAAATTGTGAATCTTTCCACATCTTCCTGCTACATGACCTTGGACTCTGACTTCATTTCTTGTTGTTTCTCTCTGCACAAAATAATCACTTAACTCCGAAACTACTTTTCCATTAAAAATTTTATCGAGATGCTATTTAACTAGACCTTAACAACAGACGAATGCACATTTCTCACCAAGCTTTTCATCAGCTGGAACCGAAATGTGCCGAGTGATCGTGTCTTCCCTTTGATGACTCCTCCGTTTACCCACTGTAAAGACTCTGAACTCAGTGTTGTCTTTTGTGAGCAAGCGTCAACGAGGAATAATGACTGATGTATTTGAATTGGTTTAGAACTGTAACTATAGTGCTCAAGGTGAGTTTCATTCTGAGACAGCAGAGTTTTCCCTGTCTCAGGAGGCCACACAATCTAACCCCTTTACTAGGCCGCAATAGAGGTTTTTTACCGTAGCCCAGAATGCTCCAATGCCGGGGGAGGGTTCTCACATTCATTATTTCTGTGTACAAGTTTTGCATTGTAATTAATCTCACTTTATATTGTCAAGATAACACACAATAATATATGACATTGGCCCATAGTGGTATAAGATTCTGAATTCTCTGGTTGGAATTAGCTTAGTTCCTGCTCATCAGAATTTAATTAACCTCTGCCTGCACCTGACCTTGAGTATTGCATTCAATTCTGGTCGCCTTATTTCAAGAAAGATATAGTGGAACTAGAAAAGGTTCAAAGAAGAGCGACCAAGATGATAATGGGGATAGAAATCGTCTCGTATGAGGAAAGACTAAAGAGGTTAGGGCTCTTTAGCTTGGAAAAGAGACGGCTGAGGGGAGATATGACTGAAGTCTACAAAATCCTGAGTGGAGTAGAACGGGTACAAGTGGATCGATTTTTCACTCTGTCAGAAATTATAAAGGAAATACTTTAAAAACCAATAGGAGGAAATATTTTTTCACTCAGAGAACAGTTAAGCTCTGGAACACATTGCCAGAGGTTGTGGTAAAGTGGATAGAGTAGCTGGTTTTAAGAAAGGTTTGGACAAGTTCCTGGAGAAAAAGTCCATAGTCTGTTATTGAGAAAGACATAGAGGAAGCCACTGCTTGCCCTGGATCGGTAGCATGGAATGTTGCTACTCTGGGGATTCCGGAATCTTGCTACTCTATAGGATTCTAGAATCTTGTTACTCCTGAGATTCCGGAATCTTGCTACTCCTTGGGTTTTGGCCAGGTACTAGGGACCTGGATTGGCCACCGTGAGAACGGGCTACTGGGCTTGATGGATAAGGCTATTCTTATGTTCTTATGTACGTTCTCATGAAGTTCAGAGAATTATACAATAGTCGTTAGAGATGCGCTGGATCAGTTTCACAGGTACACAGTAGTATCTGGCAGGATTATGAGCAGATATTAGATAGCTCCATAGCCCCGACATGACTGATATTTAGATCTACCAAAAGAATGAGGATTTAGGGCTCCTTTTACAAAGCTGTGGTAGCAATCCCCATATGGCAAATGCGACGCAACTCATGCAGTTCCTATGGGCTGTGTCGCAGTTGCCGTGCAGGAACTCACTCCTGCAGCTTTGTAAAAGGAGCCCTTAAAGGGGCAGCAACCTGGTCTCAAATCCAATATCTGGATAGACCAGACAAAATATTCAGCTAGGAAATTATAAATGATTTTCAGCGTGAATTAAAATAGAGTTCTGTTTGAGCTGCTCGGTCTCCAACTTTTAAAAATCTGCCACTGGAAGAAAATCAGTGAGAGGCTTTAATGAGGGCAGGTGCAGGTGGTCCTTTGTGCCCTGAATTGCATCAGGTCCAGCCACAGATCGTATATTTGGACGTCATGTGGTACAATAAATCTTCAGCACATAAAAAGAGAGCAGAATTGCCCAGCATTAATGCGATTACACTGAAAATAAAGCGTCTTGATACCTGAAATCTAATTTGTAAGTGATGAACTGCGTGCGATTGCCAAGCAATTATTTTTCAGCAGCCCTTGTCCACAGGGAGGCTGGAACCCCTGGGATATTATGCCGCGCTGATGGCACACGCCAGACATAGTCCAGCATTTAAATACTTGCATCGGTAACAAAGCAAGCTTCGTAGAAGTGCCAGGAACACTAGAGTGTGCTCACCACATGTAGACACAACCTCGCTCTCTCTCAAACCCTACCAGATGGCCACCTCTCTTCCAATTGTCCTGACAGCTATGCATTTCTAATGCAAAATCTTGACTGAACAGGGTATGGAAAGGTATGGAAATATTGCAAATATTTTGCTTGTGATTTTTAGTTGAGCAATGCAGAATTTGCAGCTCATAAATATTTTTGGTTTTTTTTATGAATAGATATCCAGGGCGAATTGTGAACATCTTGGGCTACTTGGTGAGACCGTTTTTTTTTATTTTTGTGAGCTTAATGTTATCCCATTGTACTGGCAAGAGGCAGAGGGAACGTTTTCCATAAAATGCTGAGTGGAGTGGAATGGGTAAAATCACTCTTTTCAAAAATACAAGTACCAAGTAGTAAATGTAAAACTAATTAGATAAACTATTTCTTCACTCAAAATATAATTTAACTTTGGAATTTGTCAGAGAATGTGGTGAAAGCAGTTATTGTAGTTTAGCAGGGTTTAAAAAAAGTTTGGATAATCCTAAAAGGGAAGTCCATAGGCCATTATTGAGATGGCTTGGGGAAATCCGCTGCTTATTTCTAAGATCCGCAGCATAAAATCTGTTTTATTTTTTTTTGAGATCTTGCCAGATACTTGTGACCTGGAATGACCATCGTTGGAGACAGGATACAGAACTTAACAGTTATGCGGTATACAAGTGGTTTTTTAATGTTATGTTATGTCTTGGACAGGGTGCAGTTTACTATCTGCACTTTTAACCCCTTCATGTGAAATATATTTCACAACTTGTTGGCATTTTTTGTACTCTTTTGCTGAAATTCCAGCTCATTTGAAGCAGACCTTTTTAAGTGTCCAGTGGTCACGTCCGCAACCGCCTTCAGCTCTCACCTCCTCCAGCACCGGACACACGCACAAGCTGCACCGCCTCCAATGGTTACCTTACGTTCTGGAACGTTGCCCATCTCACTGCTGTAACCTCACGCAAGCGCTTTCCTGCGTCTGTACGTGAGGTGGAGTGGAGAGGACAATCACGTACAGACGTGACCACCGGACACGACTGCCTGACACTTAAGGCACAAGTTTTCCTTACACAATCATTCTTTATAATACTGAGGGCCTCAAAATAGTACCTGGCGGGCCACATGCGGCCCCTGGGCCGTGAGTTTGAGACCACATCAGTTCTGCTAAATTCCTGCTTCTCCACTGACATTCTGAAATAGGAAAAGCAGTTTTCATGTAGCGAAGTCGAAGAGATGTCTTGACAGCTCTAGCGCCCAAGCCAATTCCACAATTCACGCCGTAATTAGAGAAAACTATGAATCATTGTCTACTTCATGCTTCATCCCATACCACACTCTTCTGCTGCTCAGAAATGCAAGCTTATTTGTATTAATAATACTGTTTTTCAAGAATAAGCCATCTGTTTCACTCTAATCAACGTTCTACCACCAAACATCAATATTGGTCTACAAATTAACAGTTATCGCAGTTCCATTAACACACTGACGAGAGTTTCCAGACTCTACAGTGAGTGAATTGTGTCAGTGTTTACCATAGCTTTTAACTATGCTAAGAATTTTGATATAACGTACTTACAGTAGAAAAATGTTTTGTTGGTGTTTGTTTTGTTTGATGGGGTTGTTTTTTTTTTTTTCATTATATTTGTCAAGATCTAGAGATGGGGATGAAGTAGCCAGAGGCACGGAGAGCCACAACCAGATTTTCGATGATGGTATCCACCTCCATCCTCTCTGCCCGCTCCAGCACTGTCCGGTTAGTGCTGTGATGGTCTGGAGCTGGAACTGGAGGTTATCCTGGTACTGCTGGGTATTCGGGTACCTATTAAAGGTTTATATAGTTTCTGTATATTTTTATATTGTATAGGCTGGATTCAGTAAATGGTGTTCAGATTCTGATGCCACAAAGAAATCAGAGCTCAATGGTTTTCTATAACTGATGTTCTGGGATCATCAGCCTTTATAGAATAGTGCATACCACTAGGCTCCGTCTCTGGCAATCTTCAAATTCAGACTCAAAAGCCCGCTTCTTTGAAGCTGCTTCAATTCCAAACTCCCACCCACCTGCTAAGCCCCAATATCTGTCTTATCATTCCCTCTGTAATTCCCCCATCTGAGCACAGTGTATTGAAGCACCTTGTCCAATTTGTCTGTCTTGACTAGATTGTAAGCTCTTCTGAGCAGGGACCGTCTCTTCTGTGTTTTGATGTGCAGCTCTGCGTATGTCTAGTAGCACTACAGAAATTAGTGATCACCTTTAGTCACGAGGAGTTACAATAACTGAAACTAGGTATAAATCCTGGTGTGTAAGTTGCTCATGGATTTGTACTATTCTGTAACACTATATGCATTTTAAGGGATAGCCCTATGAGAATCACTGTGCTAAAGTATAAAAGTCCCTTTAACCAACGCTTAGTGTGTGCTAAATGCTAAGAAGTTTATAGGTATAAATGAACTTCTTAGCATTTCGCAAATGCTAAGTTTTAGTAAAAGGGTCCCAAAGTCAATATGGGCAAAATCTTCCAACATACGTAGAAATATAAGAAAAAAAAAAAACACAGTGTTTGCAACTCGCTCTCTTTGCATTGAGGCAGACAAACTACCCTTGGTAAAATCTACAGCAAACGTCAACAATGGTTTGTCTGACTCAATGCAAGAAAGCGAGATCCAGATTATTTTCTTTTGGCCATACTGACTTTAAGAGAATAACACAGGGACAAATGTGTCCCCGTCCCTGCAGAAACTCAATTTTTCCATCCTGTCCTCATTCCTGTAAGCTCTGCCTTAACCGCACAAGCCTCGAATACTTATGATTTTAAAGCGTTTGAGGCTTGTGCAGATGAGGACGGAGCTTAGGCATTGGTGGAATGAGGCATTATGACATCACAGTCTGAGCTCTAGAATGTTGCTACTTAGGATTGTAAAGGGTTTGAGGCCTGTGCAGATGAGGACGGAGCTTAGGCATTGGTGGAATGAGGCATTATGACATCACAGTCTGAGCTCTCGAATGTTGCTACTTAGGATTGTAAAGGGTTTGAGGCCTGTGCAGATGAGGACGGAGCTTAGGCATTGGTGGAATGAGGCATTATGACATCACAGTCTGAGCTCTCGAATGTTGCTACTTAGGATTTTAAAATGTTTGAGGTTTATGCAGATGAGGAAAGAGATTGCAGGAACGGGGCAGGGACAGGAAGCAAACTCGTGGGGATGGGACGGGTAAAAATTTGTCCCCGTATCATTCTCTACTTTATGGCTTAACGTGTCTACTGACCTCTGATGCTCTGTCAGGGGATTGGAAGCCACACTGGGCATTCTGGATTTTTATTCCTTGATCTTTTCTTCTTTGGGTGTCATTTGTTGTTCTTTTAGGTAGTTCAGCTTTGCTTTTGCCTCTTGGCTGCTTTTGGTGTTTCATATCTGTTTTTTACAAATGCAGTTTTTGGGAGTAAGCAGGCTATAAAGAAGGAATACTGATTTCTTTTACAGGACTCATTTCTGGCTGCAGAACTATTGCTTTCCGTTACCAAACTGGTATATTCTGAAACGTGTGCTCAGGGAGCCAAAGGAAACCTCAGTTAACCCTTTCCCCCCCCCCCCCCTTCCTCAATCTCAATGTCTGCTTTGGGATAGGCTGACTGCAAGTGACTAGGCAACGATGCTTTGCCTCTTTGGAGCCAGAGGCTCTGGGATCAATTAAAATGCCAGGCTTTTCCGGGCTGGTTTCCAGTGCATCTGTGCATGATTCCACATAAATTTAAGGAATTAAAGCTCAGGCACAAGTGTAAACATCTCCATGCTTGGTTTAGCAGTGATTTAAAAGGCGGGGATGAAATATGACAAACCCATTTAGCCCACGGCTACGTTTGCACCTTCAGGTTATTACCGTTACACTGAGTCATTTTATTATTTTAGGTGATGAAGTAACTAGAGACCGCTTAAAATAGAGTTATATTCCTTTCTGAGAGTTTTCAAATGGGACAGGGCCAAGAGGTATTCATTTTGTAATTCTTATTCCAGATCTTTTGTAGTAAAAAAAAATAAATTTCAGAGCAGGATATCTAACCACATTTATTTCTTGATAAACGCTTCTGGATGGTCTTTCTAGACAGCATAACAAAACCTCCTTCTTCCTATCACCTTTCTTATCTTGTGTGCCTTCAGGTTGGCCTTTTCTCCTGCATGAAGTGTAAGACTAACAGGTCCTTTTACTGAGGTTCGTTAGCTAACGTGTCCATTATAGTCTGTGGATGCATTAGCATTTAATAATAATAATAATAATAACAGTTTATATACCGCAATACCGTTAAGTTCTATGCGGTTTACAGAAGATTAGTGGAGTACAAGTTGAGTTGACGTACAAGTTGAGTTAACTTAAGGGATGTGGGAACAATGGGGAGAAAGGGCAAGAGAGGGGCAGGAGGGAAGTGGGTCAGCTGTCTAGGTATTTCAGGAATAGGTGAGTTTTGAGGCGTTTCCTGAATACCTCATAAGTGGTGGGCAATAGGAGTTGTTCTAGGTCTTTACCCCATAGAGCAGCCTGATGTGAGAGAAGATGCTCATGGTGTTTTTTTAGTTTGCATCCTCTAACCGGGGGATAGGAAATCAGTTATCGTGTGCTAAAAATGACCTGAAAAAGTGTGCAATTAAAGTCTTTTACGTATAACTTACAAAAAGTTGTGAAATACATTGAACCAAGACGTACTTACTGCGAGCAGCTCTGCTACTGCATCACTATAATTCAAAGATGGCGCAGACACAAAACGTATCCCGGGGGGTCTTGAGAATGCACCTGTGCGTTCGCGGATGCCATCCCGACGTCAGAAGCTTTTCAAAACCCGGACAAAGTGGCAGCTTTTGAAAAGCCATCGGGTATCCCCACCCGACAGCATGTGCCAACTGGATAGTACAGAGTTAATGCAGGAGCACCGCGGCTTCTAAATAGGAGGTGGTAAGCCTTCCTGCATTAATTTTTGGGCAAGTCACCTGCACTAATGGAAAAATTAAAGCAGGACCTGAATAAAAAAAGATAATCCTTAAAATACCTTGCCGTAAATGTGGGCTTAGCATGCGAGAACGTCACATATTAAAATGTACTGATAGGGGGTGGGGTCAAGATGGTGCCTGATATGGAAGTAGTTACAACAAACTCCAAAAACAAAATTGCCAAAGAACCTCAAAAAGGTCAAAGGTTCCCAAGATTGGTAGTGAAACAGTGTCCCCAGCAAAGGTTAAATCAATAACCAACACAATAATGTGAATAAGGGAAATAGCTATCAGAATTTTACAAGACTTAGGTACCCTTAGTGCGAAGGGACAGCGACGGGAGTGTAGCTCCAATGCTTCATGCATCAAGGTGGCGCCGGGAAGGCGTACACCTACACACCATCATAGGGTACCAGAGTGTGTGTTTTTAAATCAAAATGACACTATCATAAACAAAAGCAGTGCAAAATAAACACAGGGCACTATTACAGCAACCAATCAGGGAAACCCCCAGCCAACTCCCAAAAAATGAAAAAGCAAAACTTAGCTTCAAAAGATTTTCATCCAATGTCCAAGGGAACTGAGACAGGGCAGATGGAACGCCAGAAGACAAGGTTTAACCAGCCTGGTTTCGGGAACAAGTCCCTTCCTCAGGAACCCATAACTGAACAAATGAATCAATGGCAATCCTCCAGGAGAGCTGGAAGAGAGGAGGAGCACTGCTTTTGTTGGTGATAGTGTTATTTTGATTTAAAAACACACACTCTGGTACCCTATGATGGTGTGTAGGTGTACGCCTTCCCGGCGCCACCTTGATGCATGAAGCATTGGAGCTACACTCCCATCGCTGTCCCTTCGCACTGAGGGTACCTAAGTCTTGTAAAATTCTGATAGCTATTTCCCTTATTCACATTATTGTGTTGGTTATTGATTTAACCTTTGCTGGGGACACTGTTTCACTACCACTCTTGGGAACCTTTGACCTTTTTGTGGGTCTCTTTGATATGGAAGTAGGACATGGAGCTCCTGGAACAACAATGGTTAAGCTCAAGGGAATGCAGCTTGCTTAAGCACTTGAACCCACAGCCAGCCAAGCTCTGGTCCAACAGGAAATATTTGGTTTTGTGGTTCCTGCTACTGGTTTTGAGAGTCAGGTGATGCAGTGCCTCAAAATGGGGACTCTCTGAGCATCTTTAGCACAACCATGAGTCTGAGCAAAGAAAGACTCCCCTAGACCCGGATGTGGGAGCACATCACTGGCAAAATGCAGATGCTGAAAGGATGCTGCAGTGCAACTTAATGTGGGGAAGGCTACAGCATTCCCAGAAACTACAGAAGTGTGTCCTGACCCCAATAAAGTCTGCAAAGAGAACTCAGAAATTATAGCTGGCGTGGAGAGAGCACACCTTGGGGTGAGTGAAGCCATTCAGTTGTTTCCTAGAGTAAAGGACTGCACTCGGTAGGGGGGGGGGGGGTGAATTTGGAGGAAGTGTGGGATTCACTGGGAAACCTGGAGGAATCTTTGCTTTCTAAGCTTGATAAACGTGTTGTAGGCCCTGACTCACTTCAATCCTAGGTTGTTTGTCAAGGGGACTTACTGAGACAGCAGAAGATAAAACAAGGAAGCTTCAGCAGGATATGAAGGATCTAAAGGAAATGCAAGATGCTTTGATGAAAGATAAATTGGTAAAACACACCAAAAGCTGTAGACTTTAGAGAAGTATGAGCAGTGTTTGAATTTGCACTTTCTTAATTTTTCCAAGTCCCTGGTATTGATAGATAGATAGATAGATATGATGGATTTCCTACTAGTCTCTAAAAAATTTATACCACCTCTTGTTAGAAGTTATGATGTGAATTACTATGAATCAGTCATACCAACAGGAGGCTGAGAAAGGAATGTCAGAGGACAGCTTTCATCTCTCTGGTTTTCTAGAAGGATCCAAATTAGTGATGTCTACAGCTACTCTAATTCCTTCCTTTGCACTAGATCCAAATCGTAACTGGAGTCTTAGACTGTGCAGTATATCCGATGTAAAGACGCCAGTTTCTTAAGTCTTAAAGTTCTCATTTTTCTTGTCCTCTGCAGGGCCACTCAGATTAGACGAAAGGTTTCCTTGGCCTATAAATCTCAGCTCTTGGCCATGGGAGGGTTGTTTTTCTTACAATTTCCTTGTGTTTTGTAAAATTTGAAGCTAAGACATATGTTTTTCTAGATTGTGACCAACTTAAGAATTTTCTATTAGCATGGAAGCCCCCTGCTCCTCTGATGGTCTCTACTTCTTCCAATATTCCATCTTAATGTCTCTTATAGTATAATATAATAAAATATTATATTATATTATTGTTAGTTTTTCTGCTTCACGGAGGCCAATCCAAGTCACATGTACCTGGTAAAAACCCAAATACTAGAAGTATTCCAGAATCTCAAAGAGTAACAAGATTCCGGAACCCCACAGAGTAACAACATCCCATGTGTAATCCCCAAAGAGTAGCAAAATTCTGGAACCCCACAGAGTAACAACATTCCATGCCACCAATCCAGGGCAAGTAGTGGCTTCTCCAATGTCTGTCTCAACTGCAGTTTATGCACTTTTCCTCCAGGAACTTGTCCAAACCCTTTCTAAAACCAGCTACATTAACCTTTTTAACCGCTCTTACCACATCATCCGGCAACGTATTCGTAAAGCAGGCGTCTTGATATGACGTTCAAGAGGTAGATTTGAGAGCAATGCTGGGAAATATTGTTTCCTGAAACATGTGGTGGATGCATGTAATTCCCTCCTGGAGTATGTGCTGAAGTCATGAAAGAAAGCAAAAGCAGTGCTCCTACAGGGTTTTTTTTTTGGGGGGGTGGGGAGGGGGGAGGAGAGGCGGTGTTAATGTTGCGTGCTCTACCAAAGGGAATTTGTCACGCAATTTATGCTATCTCATTAAGGTCCCCTTTTACAAAGCCATTCAATCGAGTGCCAAACAGCAAATGCTCCAACGCTCATTCAATGCTATGGGCATCAGCGCATTTACCACGCCGGCCCATGCCGTCAGCTTATGTAAAAGAGGAGATAAGTAAAGGCATCATGATGAATTTTCAGGGTAAAAAAAGCTTATGTGCCAACCGTTCCTACTGAAGGCGTATATCATCTCTCCCAGCACGAAACTGTGTTTATCTGATGCATTTTGCAAGAATAATCCAAAGGTTCACGACAAAGAGACACATCCATATGCACTAGTGCTATAAAACAGTAATTAGGTTTTCAAAGTTAGTTGCGGGAAAAAATTATTTCAAATGCACACACTTCTAAATTTGTGTGAGTGTTTAGAGAATTTTTAACACATCAACTCTGATTTTCGAATTTGCTTTAGGATAATTCATTGTCTGCATAGATATCACCTAACGATATCATTTAAATATCTTCTCTGTGGCTCTGTGTTTATGCTTGCTTAATGAAGCTCAGCACACAAAAGCGATTATAATTCATCTTTTGTTCAATGTACAAGGGGTGCAATAAAGCCTTCCAGAAAGCTCATATTTTATTAATTAGCAGCTGGGTCGTGCTTATGGATGTAAGAACATTTGTTCGCATTTCCTGTTTCCATCGTAAGTTTGCCCGCAATTAGAAATTACCCAGATTCAGTCCTGGCTACCATGCACAAAGCAAATAAGCAGTGATGTGATTAAAAAACAAAACAAACCAGAAAGCAGGATTCAAATAAAAACCTTTTTTCTTCTAAAAACATGCGTTCATTAGCTTTTCCAAATGTCACATTTGGCATGGCCTTCTCCCTCGGGCAGCTAGTTAATGCAAGACAATTGACAACCAGACACATACGAAAGTCATGCGTGGATTCCTCAAGGGAAGGTCTGTCAGAGGAAGAGGGAAGCCCATTTGTGCTTCTGATTTGGAATTCTGATTCTAACCTGGATCATGGGGCTGGGGTCAGCTCAGTCTCCGAGGGTGATGGTAATACACAGTTCCGATTCCTCTGGCCTGGAATCCCGTGAGATTCTTTAAGATGGCATCTCACACGACACAGGAGGGGAAAAAATGTTAATGCCTTCTTAATGTGATAGGAAAAGAAAAAAAGGTTATATTTCGTATCACAAAGAATGAGATAAATCGTATAAAAGACCTTAGAACCATGGAATCATTCCGATAGAGGATTTGAATGGAGTTTATTAATTCCTTATGTAGATTTCTCTATAGTCCATGGTGTGGGGGGGGGAGGGAGGGTGCAAAGATGCTATCTTTCATTTAGAAAACTACAAATAATCGACCATCCAGTAGTCTAGTGCTGCGGCCCAAAGAATTGTAGTTCAGTTTCTAAGCCTATCTTTGGCTGCATGGCTTGTTACACCTGGACATACTGTTCTGTTGGGAGGGGACCTTCTGCTGCAAAGAATGACCCACAGTGACTAACAGGCTCAGAGAGAAAGATGCAGGGAAAAATTGAGGACATGAAAACTGATTAGTGAATCTTCACAGTCGTTCATTTCTAAACATTGCACTTTGTGAGTCCAGCATGGAATTGCCAAGTAGCTGAATCATCTTTGCATCATATGAATCTCATTAAGGTGCCTAAAATGAAAAATTCACTGAGGGTTAATTGGGCCGACAGGGAATTCAGTTTGCATGCTGAACTCCTTTTGAATGCTGAGCTTGCAAATTCTGTAGACCACGACATGATACAGGGAAGTCTGGATCTTCTGTGCGAACATGTCTAGAAGCAGGTCTAGCCCAAGGATATTGGCTGCCCTAGGACGGTGAACCCAGCCATGCCCTTCTCTCTCCCTCCCATGATCAAGCATCTCTCCCTTCTCGTCTACCCCATGCAGATGACCAGCTTTATTTGGAAACGGGGCAGAAATGTACAAGAAAAAAAAGATACAAAAACACAGTATCTAATTTGTGGCATAAACCCACAAATTAGATACTGTGTTTTTGTATCATTTTTATTTTGTTCATTTCTGCCCCGTTTCCAAATAAAGCTTTTAACAAGATCATCATTTTTTTGCCTTCTGCTTTGCTTCTGTTTTTGTGGAATTATTTCAGTGGCCTTGTCTTGTTTTTCTTTAGCATTTGGGCCAGCCTAGAAAGAGGTGGCAGGGTAGGGGCTGCAGAAGGCTCCCATATGTGCTAGAGCCCTCCCAAATGCTGCCAGCTCAGCTGACCCTATGTAAAAGAGTTTATTTAAGTCTGAGAAAAGCACATTTTCCCAAAAAAAATATTATTTTATGTCCAGCAGTTTGCCATTTGAAAATGCCCTTTTTTTTTGTACCTCCAATTTTGGACATTCATCTGAAAATGTCTAAGTTGAACACTATTCTCCTTGGGCACTTATATACGTGTAGTATAATATCATACACACACATTTATATATACATATACACTGTACCACTGCCCCTGATACCTCAGAAAGACATGCCTCACCTCACACACTTCCACACATCACACCCCCACTTTGCCCTGGCACACCCAAACCCCCTACTCCCACATCTCAGCCCCAGGTCGACATCCCTACCTATCTCTATTCTCCTTGGTGCCCCCTACATATCTCATGAGGATGACAAGAATAGAATGGGAGGGGACAACAGTGACTGGAGGGAAATGAACATAGGAGTCCCTCAGGGGTCGGCTTTATCCCCCACGCTTTCTATATATTCTTAAAACCGTTGGAGAATTCATTAGAAACCTAGGTTAGGAAAGTTGCATATACGCGGATGAAGTCCAACTGCTCATCCCAGTGTCTAAATCTGAAGAGGCCAAGCAGATGATTAAGACAGGACTGGAACACATTTTTGGATGGTTTCAAGCTATTGGTCTGGTAGCAAATAAGGAAAAAGCATTCATAAATGGGGAAGGTAGAATCTGAGGTATCAACCAAAACTGAATGGCAACTCAGTAGAGTCATCTGTGGATTGAGTGAGAAAGTTAGGTGTGTGGTTGGATCCAAATTTTGATATGTCTTTACAGGTCCAGCACACAGTTAAAAATGCATACCGAAAAAGAGGTCTGAAACCGTATATTTTCTCTCAGACGATGACCGATGTAGTTGTTTCGCTTGCAGTCTGTTTTTGACTGCTACAATGCCATCTTGCTGGGAGTATTGATGTATATGATCGGACAAATCTAAATGGTGTAAAATGCAGCAGGAAAATCACAGCAGACAAGTGCAACCCCGTTATTGAAAAAGCTACACTGGCTGCCAATCGAGAGCGGGGTGAAATTCAAGATCCTGTCACTGACGTTCAAGGTCTTGCACCTATCCAAACCACAATACCTGTTCACCAAATTACACAAACATGTACCACCATACTCCCTGAATTCCAGTCAAGAGTTGTTGTTAGAAATGCCCTCCTTCATGGACCTCAAATATGAGCTTATCGGGGTGAGAATGTTCTCAATGATGGCTTCCGTGTGGTGGAACACCCTACCACGAGAACAAAGAACAGAACGGACATTGGCAAATTCAAGGAAAAACTGAAGTCGGCCCTGTTCACAGAGTATTTTAGCTGATGTAGGTTGCTAGATACTTAAGAGACATCTTGGGGAAGTTATGTTAATTAATCCTGTATTATATGTGACTTTTTGCTCCTAAACTACAGATGTTGACTTTCACCGTTGAATTAGATTCAATTTTGTATTATCATTTATATGTTTTGCTATTGTTCCATGTAGACTTCTTTGAATTAACTTTCTAGTCATTTTAGCGGTATATAAAATTTGCAATAAAAGAGAAAGATGTATATTCCTTGCCCAACATATCAAAACCATGACCCTTCAAGGATCCTATTCCCTTATACACTGTATCCCAGATACACCTCAGTTTCCACAGCAATTCTTCAACCTCCAGCCCCTAACTGGACCTGAAACCCTCCCTCCCCAGTCCTCTACTACCTTGGGAGAGATGGTGATATAGGAACCCATTTTAATTTTTCCACCCAGGGCTCATTCAGTTCAAACTACACTACTGTTCTTACATTTCTATGAGGGAACACTGAAAAGTTCTCAGGCCAACCAAGAAGAGAATGATGTGGAGCCATGAAACTTACAAGTCATTGCACACTTTTCTTGACATTTTTCATTTCATGTCAGCGAAACGAAAAGTGTGGAACAAATTGTAAGTTTCATGGCTCCACATCATTCTCTTCTTGGTTGGCCTGAGAACTTTTCAGCAGCCCCTTGTATTGTGATGTCACAATGCCTCATTCCACCAATGCCTAAGAGCCAACCTCATTGGTGATGTCACAATGGCTCATTCCACCAATGCCTAAGAGCCAACCTCATCGGTGATGTCACAATGGCTTGATTTCCCTATACTTGTGCCCATTTACTAGATGCATTTGCCTCACTGAGACAAAAAGCATCAAGAAAAGTGCCAAAAAACTTGTAAGTTTCATAGCTCCACATCATTCTCTTCTTGGTTGGGCTGAGAATTTTTCAACCGCCCCTCATATGATTATATTTCCTAAGAAATATTTCACCTTTGTAGGGGTTATTCGAGATGACTAGTGAGTTGAACACTACCTTGAAACAGCCATGTGCCTGAGGAAAACACATTTTAGAGCTCCAATGAAATTAATCCTCCATGCAGCCATTCCTCATTTCCCTTCCATGATAACTAGCTTCTCCGAAAAAAATATGTCTTGCCACAGACAAAGCCTGTAGATCTGTACTCGTATCTTCTTTCAGTTCATAGCGCACATGAACCCACTGCGTGCGGGAGTCCTACTGAGGGAGAAAAACATCGGAATTATTGGAAAAGGTTCTGTAGTATCCCACATCATAACCACACAGTAATTACTTCAGCAAGTGAAGATTGTTAAAATCCCAGATTTTGCTTAAAGCAGACAGTTAATTCCTTGCCTGTAACCTTACACTACAGGGGAATGTCATTTCTTGCACGTCTTCCTTTACTCTTTGCCCCTGATTCTATAAATGGTGCTTAGTGGTACCCAACAGCTATGCGCCGTTCAATGCGGTTGCCAATCAACCACTAGACGTCTTTTAGAGAATCACGCCTTGCGGTTTTCCTGGCCTAATTTGTTGGTGCCTAACCACAATTTATTATTTCTATAGCGCTACCAGGCGAACGTAGCGATGTACATTCTACATGTAAGATACTGATGCCTGAGTCATTCCATGCCCCTAATCACACCCACTTTGCAGGGTAGGCGTGCGTAGGTGCCTCGGTGTAGGCGTCTGTACAAGCCACGCTGATTTGCTTACAAAACTTTAATATTTTTAATGGTTTTCTAAAAATCAGCTTTTAAAGGCATTATCAATTATCACGCCATGTAAGACAATTGAATAATTTTGATTTTTGTGTACAGATCAACTAGGTGTCGCTAGGTGCCATTTATGGAATCAGGGCCTTTGATTCTGTGTTGTCTTCTTAAAGAAAATAAAGGAAAGGAGAAATTATCATTGCAATTCAATGTGTAAAACACAAGGACATTTTCTCACATCATCTTGTCCTAGCATTCATGTGTAATTAAAAGATTTCATGTCATTCTGTCTGAGAGAAGGAGCCTTTTTACAAAGTAGTTTGCAAAAGGGAATCGTAAAATCCCCCGACTTCTTTGGCATTTGTGGAGGAACACCACTCGTGGCTGCTCAGCTTCTCCTCCGCATTCGCAGAGAGACCTGACGAAGAGCTCGAGGCCTTATAACAATGCAATTGAAATCCAGAGCACGAAGACTCACTTCAGACAGGAAGAGGGTGAAGACAGGCAAGGCTTTTTTGCTTTCAGCATGACCTTACTTCACCACGGTACTAATTACCTTCAAGTCCATTTCTGCTCCCCGTTCTTTAATTACTGTTAGCATAGCTTTCATTTTCTTGACTCAGTAACTGAGTGGGTGAAGAGGTGGCCAGGAAACAGGCATGGAATGAAGATGCTAAAGCTTGTACTTCAAATCACCATTGACAGTGCAAGCTGGACTTCTAGAGTTGTGTCCCGCAAATGGCAAAAGGGATGACGGTCAAGTCTGCATATTGTGTATCGCTTAATTATCATATGTGATGAGCGAGGGTTCTGTGCATCTCAAGGGAGGGGGGGGGGGACACATCTTAATGTTGAAATTAACAAGTTAATCAAAAATATTGCATTTATAAGATGTGTTGTCCCAAGGCTCCATCATATGGGGTTAGCATGATGGCAAATTGCCAAGCTGTGTTTAAGCAGGAATGACTATGACCTGCACAGATTGGCGGGTGCAACTCTGGCTGCCTTGTTGGACAGATTGGGTAGACTGGGCAGGTCTTTATGCCGTCATTAACTGTGTTCCCATTGATAAAGAAAAGCTATGGAAATCAAGAATAAAAGCAGGCAAAATTCATACATGACTTCTGGTGCAGTGGTTAAAGCCTCAGCACCCTGGGGTTGTGGGTTCAAACCCATGCTGCTCCTTCTGACCTTGGGCAAGTCACTTAATCCCTCCACTGCCCCAGGAACATTAGATAGATTGTGATCCCACCGGGACAGACAGAGAAAAATTCTTGAACACCTGAATAAATTCATGTAAATTGTTCTGAGCTATCCTGGTAAAACCAAATGGCCCATCCACAACATCCACTATCTCCTCCTCTCCCTATTGGCTAAGGCTCTTAACATTTGCATCTCCTCTTCCTATAGGCTAAGGCTCTTTACACCTGCATTGTGAGGTCATAGAAACATGATGGCAGATAAAGGCCAAATGGCCCATCCACAGCATCCACTATCTCCTCCTCTCCCTATTGGCTAAGGCTCTTAACATTTGCATCTCCTCTTCCTATAGTCTACATGGCTCTTCACACCTGCATTGTGAGGTCATAGAACTTTATGGTTATAGAAACATAGAAATGTGCACTCAAATTCTAGGGAGATATTAATAAATACTCTGTGATAATATAAATAATTTCAATCAAATATCACAGCTCTAAATATGATATTTGATTGAAATTATAGAAACATGATGGCAGATAAAGGCCAATTGGCCCATCCAGTCTGCCCATCCGCAGTAACCATTATCTCTTCCTCTCTCTAAGCCTATCCCAGGCCCTTTTGAATTCAGACACAGTCTCTGTCTCCACCACCTCTTCCGGGAGACTGTTCCACGCATCTACCACCCTTTCTGTAAAAAAAGTATTTTCTCAGATTACTCCAGTATAGAAAAATGAATAAATAAAGTTCAAGATACATTATGTGGTTGCATTGCATCTTTCCCTTTCTTCTGGAATCATGGCCAGTGTTGGGGGAGGGGGTGACGACTCGGGGCCTTTATGCCACATCAGGCCCCCACGCTTGCTGAGAGTTGATTGAGGCACAGACTGTAGCCACAGCTTTGGGGTCCAGGATCCCAACTCGTCTAACGGACCGGCCCTTTTTGGCAAGTAGAGAAAATACCAGCAGCGCCCCTGGTTCTTGTGGCAGATCTCTCATGCCTCTGCAGGAAGAGTCAGCAAAATCTACAGCAAAGAGGAATGGTCACTGCACCCGAGGTAGAGAATGACACAGGGACAAGGTTTCTCCCGTCCTGTCCCCGCTCCACTCCTGTAAGCTCCGCCTTAACCTCACAAGCCTCCAACACTTATAATTTTAAAAGATGAGGACAGAACTTGCAGGAATGGGGCAGGGACCGTAAAAGAACTCTCGGGGACAGGACGGGAAAATGATTTCCCGTGGGGACGGGGAAAAACATGTCATTTTCTAACCTGAGGGTCGACAACAGAAGGGGAGGATGTAGCCCGAGACTCCACACTGCTGCTATCCTTTTAATCCCGGCACAGAGCGAGAAGCAGGAGGGAAATCATCCACTGTTCTGCTTCTGAGTCCGACCCATGGGAAAGGCCAGAGTTTGCAACCTGCCCTGCAGATACGAGCCCCTGCAAGATCAGGGACACGGTGCTCTGTTCACCATTTTCGGATCTTTCCCGCCTTCTTAATTATATCTTAATACAGCATCAGTGACATCTGTTCATTGTCCGTGTAGCTGCCTTAAACACTGGAACTCTTTTCCCCCAAAATGATTATTGCTAAAGAGATTTTATACTTACCGTCTGGAAGTAAAAGCCAAGAAGGCAGGCTGCCCCACTTCATCCAGGAGCAGGCAATATTTACACCGGTTCAGAGGGCATCTGCTTCAATAAAGAAAAGAGTAAACGCTCTCCTTTGAAGAAGAGGAACGTTTACTCTTAACTCTCCATCTGCAAACATACCTTTCGTGATGAGGTTTTGATCCATTGGTCGCAAATTCCCGGTGGGACCAGCTTCCACCCATTAAGCCGGCTCGCTTCTGCCACCCCGGCTGTTAATTTGGCAGGACGGTGTCACATTAACTAGAACAAACATGTTTTCACCCACTCAGCCACCCAGAACAGACACGGCTGTTACTCTGACAACTCCTATTGATGAGAGAATAGCTCACCCTTTCCGACCCGCCACCGAAATGGGCTGTGTTTGCTAGACATATGTGTGGTGTCTGGGTACCATAAATTCAACATTTGCAAGCCTGAAGACCTTATCCATTCTCCTTGCATGATTTTGTAAAGCAGTTATTACACACCTGTATGGCCCACTTCCCTACGCTATTGCATAAATTGTTTAGAAATGATAATATCCAAACAATGACATGAGCCTTGATTCCAAAGGATAAAATAGCACGAATTTGTACAACATTGGTTATTAGAATTCATCCCCCAAACACTCCATTCTGTAGCTCCTCTTGCAAATCACCTGATAGTGCTAACACCGTTTTATTTACACAGATAGATGTCGATTTTGCAAATATTTGAAAGATGTCCATAGCGTAGTGAATCTGACCTTCAGGTTGTGCTCTCTTGTTGCAGGATCCCGGGGAAAGCAGCGCATTTGAGGTCTCTGTGGGGGGAGGCTGATGAAAAGTGACTTTGGCACTTAGGCTGGAATTAAGGATTCATGAGAGTCCTGCAAAGCAAACCCCATCGCCCGCCGAATGAGCCACAGGGGAGGCAGAGACCCTGATGGGGACCTGGAGCAGGCGGGGATCGCATTTTGATGCCACTGAGCTATAAATGCCATTAATCCGGAGGGTCTGCCCTAATCTACTCTAAAGTGCAGGGAAAATGATGGTAGCCCTGGACATGTTTTATAAACACACGTAATAACGTGCAGAATAAGGCGTTCCTAAGACAACAGGGAAGCGATTCATTGCTCAGTAATTGAAGCTATTTTGACGTTTAACTTTGCTGAAGTGTTAAATTGCAGGGACCTGAGCACAATTCAGGGATCGTACTACATTCCTAAGAATTAAATGTAATTACTCTATTATTCTATAGCCAAATGGTTGAAAAAGCAACTCGAACATAACACCTGTTTGCCCTTCTTAATTATGTATGTAAGCATTATCTGGTATTTGATTTTTTTTTTTTAAATACAGATAACTTTAGTCTGGCAGGATATTATTATTTTGAAAACAGCTGATTTAGAGTTTTGTCGCTGTCTCATTCCTGTAAGCTCTGCCTTAACCGCACAAGCCTTATGATTTTAAAGCATTTGACGCTTGTGCAGAAGAGGATGGAGCTTAGGCATTGGTGGAATGAGGCATTATGACATCACAATCAGAGCTCTAGAATGTTGCCACTTAGGATTTGAAAGCGTTTGAGGCTTGTGCAGATGAGGACGGAGCTTAGGCATTGGTGGAATGAGGCATTATGACATCACAGTCTGAGCTCTAGAATGTTGCCACTTAGGATTTTAAAGCGTTTGAGGCTTGTACAGATGAGGACGGAGCTTAGGCATTGGTGGAATGAGGCATTATGACATCACAATCAGAGCTCTAGAATGTTGCCACTTAGGATTTTAAAGCGTTTGAGGCTTGTACAGATGAGGACGGAGCTTAGGCATTGGTGGAATGAGGCATTATGACATCACAGTCTGAGCTCTAGAATGTTGCCACTTAGGATTTTAAAGCGTTTGAGGCTTGTACAGATGAGGACAGAGCTTAGGCATTGGTGGAATGAGGCATTATGACATCACAGTCTGAGCTCTAGAATGTTGCCACTTAGGATTTTAAAGTGTTTGAGGATTGTGCGGATGAGGACGGAGCTTAGGCATTGGTGGAATGAGGCATTATGACATAACAAACTCAGTTCTGGAATGTTGCTACTTAGGATTTTCAAGTGTTTGAGGCTTGTGCAGATGAGGACGGAGCTTAGGCATTGGTGGAATGAGGCATTATGACATCACAGTCTGAGCTCTAGAATGTTGCTACTTAGGATTTGAAAGCGTTTGAGGCTTGTACAGATGAGGACGGAGCTTAGGCATTGGTGGAATGAGGCATTATGACATCACAATCTGAGCGGTAGAATGTTGCTACTTATGATTTTAAAGCGTTTGAGGCTTTTGCAGATGAGGATGGAGCTTGCAGGAATGGGGCAGTGAATGGACGGGAAAATGAGTTCCCAGGGGACGGGGAAAAATTTGTCCCCGCCCCTGTCATTCTCTAATTAGAATCCACTGAGGACTGTCAAAGATCACAGGAATGTTAGACACTTTGAAATAAAGAACCGTATAGAGTAGTGGCCAGTATATCTTACAATGGCAAGATTATGCATTTCTTTCTGCTGAAACTGTGAACATATCTTGCCTCTATTAATCTATGTCAAGTAATACAGCTGAAATCTGTTGGTTGCACATAAGTTAATGGCAGCCCAGTACAATTACTACAGAGCCAGCAGTCATGGAAAATGCAAAGTGCCTTTTCTCTGATTTTGCTGCAGTCTTTGCAACTGTTTAGGTTTCCTTCCCATTCATACAGTCTATATTATGCCATTTAGTTCTTGCTATCCTTTTCTCAGCCAATTGAGTGTGAAGCCCCTCCTCTGCAGCACTTCAGCCCTGCAGCCTTTCCTGTCCTTCAGAAAGTGCCGGGTGAAGCTAAGATGGCCGCCTGATCCATGGCAGATAAATTATGGATGTCTGGGCTGTTGGAGCGTTGAGCTGATCGTCAATCTAATCTTTGTTCTCCTGATTAACTGGAGGTGGGTTGGGCCAGGAAAAGAGAAACTGAGAAGAATTGGAATGTAAACAGCCCAGGTCCAGAAAATGTTGGGCTTTAGAAAACATTTCCTTGTAATTTTTGCGCTTGTAAGCTACATGAAGGAAAACTAGAGAACCTGTGAGCTCTGGTAATGTGTTTTAATTTGTTTTTTGGGGGTTTTTTTTTAGTATTGTTTTAGGATGTGCCTTTAATATGCTATCTATCCATTCGTTTAGTTCTAAATTATTATCACTGAGGTTGATATTCAGTGTCATTTAACCAGATAACAGGGTACCGTAACTATAGTGCGCCAGACAAAAACGTGCCGACAATCGTGCACCGACAATCCCGCGCAGAACTTATGCGTGGCCTGTTAGCACTCTGAGGGAGCGTAGGAGGGGGACCCCCCTCCCCCCAGTAAGTTACAAGTGTTCACA
This sequence comes from Geotrypetes seraphini, assembly GCF_902459505.1. Classification (NCBI taxonomy): domain Eukaryota; kingdom Metazoa; phylum Chordata; class Amphibia; order Gymnophiona; family Dermophiidae; genus Geotrypetes; species Geotrypetes seraphini. The sequence continues at coordinate 3,492,042 of NC_047102.1, forward strand.
CTTCCGTTGGAGGGGGGTGTGGGGGAGGGAAGAAGGGAACCCTCCCCATTTTCCTTCATTTTATGGGTATTTGGGAGTTTTCAGTGTAGTGGGGGGGGGGGGTTCTCCCCAACGAGACTGCGAACACTTGTAAGTTTAGTGGAGGGGTTCTCCCACATATACACCCTCAGAGCGCTAACAGTAACAGTTTTAAGGGCAGAGCGCATAAGTCCTGCGCAGGATTGTCAGTGCGATTTTGCCTGGCGCAATTTTGACGGGTCACCGATAGCAGGACTCTTGCCTGATTAAATCATGCTGACTGGTTCTGGCACTGGAGGATGCTGGTGAATACTGGCACAGACCATGGTATCGTTCTCCAGTATAATTCTGAGACAGGCCAGAGATGGAGCAATGGTGGAGCCGGGAGTTATCCAGGGAAGGTCAGTGTTTCACACAAAGAGGATGCCATGGGTAGCCACCTATTGTACTTGTCTTCACCAAATGCAGATACCACAATCACATACCTACTCAACAGCTGGTGTACATGAAGATGTATACAGTATGTTACACAAATATGCATGTACATTAAGGTATTTGATAACTTATATGCATTTGTGCTAACTGCCCTTATACTCCTCCCAATCTCCACCCCAAACATGATCATATATAGGTAGAAATGGCTTTGTGAAATTACCTCTTTAATGTAAAGTGCCTATTACCACATGAGAATTAGGGGAACCTTTGTTGAGGCATCCATGAAAGGCTTTGTCATTTTGGGAGTGGCAGATCAATGGCAATCTTTCCAGAAGTGGTGTTATGTACTTTGGGACACAAGGAATCAAAGAACGGCAAGAAGATGACCAACCAAGGAAGATTTAAAGGCCTATTTCCGATAGAGTGTAGAATTTGTACTTGAGACGTCCAGGCCATGTACAATTTCAGACTTTAAGCTCCAAGGTGAAGACAATGTCTCATTTACAGCAGGACATTAAGAGTTTGGGAGTAATCCTTGATACCTTGGTGTTAAAACTTTGGGATTTGCTGTCAGCAATGAACTTTAGACTGGTTATGCAGAATTATGTCTTACCACATCTAGACTATTGGAATTCTCATTTTGGCGGCTTGCCGAAGACTTCACTCAGAGCGCTTCAGGTGGCTCAAAATACCACTGCCAGGGTAATAGATAGATTGCCCCATTAGTCCCATGTTATATCCGTGCTGGCCAAAATTCCCTAGTTGCCAGTTGTTTGGAGAATACAATTTAAGCTTCTAACCCTGGTATTCAAGTCTGTCCGGGATCTGTTGCCCATGGTGATTGCTTCTCTGCTGCAGACTTATGGGCCATCTCGTTCTTTGAGATCACTAGACAGAGTTTTTTGGCTGTTCCCACTGTTCGTTCTGCCACGGTGTGAATTGAAGCCAGTTCTCCAGGATCTCAGCCCACCTCACTAACAACTAGGGCTAATCCTCCACAGCAGGGAGGAAGCGTAGCGCCAGGTAGGGTCCCTTGTCATTTTTTAAATGCCAGCTGCCCTAGAGCCTGGGCACTTGCCAGTCAATATTCAGCAGCAGTTTAACCGGTTATCTCCAATGAAACGACCAGTGAGCGCCAAATTCAAAAGTGGTTTTCTCGTCGCCTGGTTAAGTGCCTCTATTCGGCCCCTGAATTCATAAGTAAACCACTTAAAACAGGCCGCATAAACAGCAGTCCTATCTTTAAGTGGTTTGGCTTATGCGGTCAAAGGCTGAGTATCAACGTAGTCATATCAGTGAAAACCCGTATATTCAGTGATGAAGCCTGGACAGGGCCCAGCATTGAATATCCGGGAATAACGACAACCATCACTGGTTGGTTTTGAGAAGAGGCGAGGGATTTCGTGGAAAATAAAGATTTGTTCTTTTACCTGAAGATGAACAATGCCTCATACATTTCTTCCAAGAGCGTTACGTACCGCAGAGTGTGAGCCCTTTGCAGAGAGAGAAAGCTTTGAAATCCAACATTAGCCACGGTACCATGTGATGCTGGCGTTGCTATGGCAACCCAGCTTTTTTGTATTGAGCAGACGAACAGAAACACATTTCAGACCCTTATTCTGCTCTAAATATTTCCCAGAAATATCTTATTCTTTCAGGTGGATCTGCAGATTGCATAGTTTGCAAACAGAATCATAGACAATTTGTATTCTTTCCCAGAAATGGACCTTCCTTGATTTATCGATAGGAAGAAGTTAAGTCCTGCTGTCCCAGATTAAATCACTTATCTTTGTTGAATACTCAAAAACATTTTAATTTTATATATATCTAATCATATATTAAATCCACTATCTACTATCAGGTCATATATCAAATCCATGACCCACTATCTTCTTAAAAAAAATATGTATATATATATTCCTGAGGCCTGTCTTTTAGGTCATCCAAGTGCCGATTTGGCTGGGTTTTTAGATGTATTTTTGTTTCAGTTATGGGCCCCCATAGTTTATAGAATTACTTCCATTAGATGGAACTTCTGTCCTCTGAAAATACTCTAGAATGGCATCAGGCCGACAGAGGTCCTCATAAAAATTATAGGTGTGTTAAATATTACTCATTTTGAAATTGCCATTTTTTGGTGGTTTTTTCCCAGCTGTTTGCGATGGTGGTCTTGCTTGGAAATTGTAATGGCTTGGACTTTAGCTTCGGACTCACTGAATCTGAAGGACCGGTTGGAGACATTTAAATTATCATTGAGACGGGGCTGCAGAGGTAGGAAGGAAACAGGAGACATATTTGTGTAGCTGCTTCCTTCTTCTCACCGCAAAACAAAGAAAAATCCAACAAGTCTGCAGTGAAGGGAGAACACCAACAAACAAAAAGAAACTGCAGAGAGGAATGTACAAGGTGCAGAGGAACTTTTACTGAAATGGTGTTTTCCAAAGGATGGCTCTCTTATACATGGAGACCGGATCCAACATGGTCCGTGTTTCGGAGAAACACTCTTTCTTCAGGGGTCCGAGTTGTCCTGTGCTTCACTAATAGAGAACCATATGGAACGCAAAGATGTTGTATACAATCCTTAAAATACGTGAATAATAATAATAATAATAATAATAATAGTTTATTCTTATATACCGCCATACCCATGCGAGTTCAAGGCGGTTTACATCGAGTTACATTAGGGTCTGCATAGACAGGCAGATTTACAATTATTTGTCAGAATTACAGATTTGTTATTAGAATTACAGAGTAAACAGAATTTCAATTATTTATCAGCTTTATTTGAACTAGACAGAGGATGAGGAAAGTGGGGAAGAAAGGGGGAAGGCCTCATAAGGGGGCCGGATTGGGGAGGGGGGGAGATATTGTCAAGGGGGGGAACAATTCGGGTCTTGTTTGCTGAATAGGTAAGTTTTAAGTGATTTTCTGAACCCGAGGTAAGTGGGGGCCTCTAGTATCATTTGTGCTAGCCATGGGTTCAGCTTGGCTGCTTGGAAGGCGAAAGTTCTGTCAAGGAATCTTTTGAAGTGACAAAGTTTGGGTGAGGGGAAGGCGAACAGCTGAATACGACGGGATTTCTTGTTGGTGCGGTAGAGGTTGAAGTGTGGGTTGATGTAACTTGGTGAGGAACCATTTACAGCCCTGTAACAGAAGCATGCGAATTTGTAAAGGACTCTAGACTCGAAAGGCAGCCAGTGGAGTTGGTGGTAGAATGGGGTGACGTGTTCCCATTTCTTTAGGCCAAAGATGAGGCGCACGGCGGTATTCTGGATTATTTTTAGTCTCCTGGTTGTTTTCTTCGTGGCGTTAAGGTATATTATGTTGCAATAATCTAGAATGCTGAGGATGGAGGATTGTACAAGAAGGCGGAAGGAAGTGTCATTGAAGTATTTTTTTATAGTGCGAAGTTTCCAAAGTGCAGAGAAGCTTTTCCTGATGACGAGGTCGGTGTGATTTTCTAAGGAAAGATTTTTGTCCAGCGTGACTCCCAGGATTTTTAAGGTTGGTTCGAGGGGGAAGGTCATTCCTTTCAGTTGAATTGTAGTATCTTTGATTTTGTCATTGGGGGTGGCTAGGAAGAATTTAGATTTATCGGGGTTTAGTTTCAGTCTGAATGCTAGCATCCAGAGTTCGATCTGGTTGAGAATGTTTGTAGTGTGGTCGAGTATTTCATGTGAAAAGTTGGTGAGTGGGATGGATATTGTGATGTCGTCTGCATAAATGAAGAATTTGAGCTTGAGGTTATGAAGAAGGTTGCCTAGGGAGGCCAGGTAGATGTTGAATAGGGTAGGGGATAAGGGGGAGCCCTGCGGGACCCCGCAGGTGTTGTCCCAGCTGTAAGAGAAAGAGTTGTTCTTGCATACTTTGTAGGATCTATTTCTTAGGAACCCCTGAAACCAGTTAAGGACCTGGTCTGAGATGCCGATGTGAGCCAGGCATTCAAGGAGAATGGTGTGGTCTACCAGGTCAAAAGCGCTGCTCAGGTCAAGTTGTATGATTAAGGCACTTGAGCCCTGACTGAAGAGCGTGTGGAGGTGGTCGAGAAGGGAAGCTAAGATGGTTTCCGTGCTGTGTTCTGTGCGAAAGCCTGATTGAAAGTCGCTGAGTATGTTAAATTTATCTAGGTATGCAGAGAGTTCTGCCTTTACCAGCCCCTCCGCAATTTTGGTGAATAAGGGGATACTGGCGATCGGTCTATAGTTAGATGGGGAATTGGGTGATTCATTCGCATTTTTTATAATAGGGGTGATCATAATATGGCCTTGCTCAGACGGGAAGTTTCCTGAGGATAATAGAAAATTAACCCATGTCATCATTTTTGCTTTGAAGCAGGGGGGTGCCGTTTTCATGATATTTGGTGGGCATGTGTCCAATTTGCAATGGGAGTGTGTATATTTGTTGTAGTATGAGTTGAAGGTTTGCCAGTCGATTACTGCGAATTGTTTCCAACAAAGGTCAACTCTGGCTCCTAGGTCTGGGTTTGATAAGTAGATGTCTGGGAGAATGGGGAACAGCTCGAGGGGATTGGGGCTGGGTGGTAGTGTTAATCTTAGTTTTTGAATCTTGGTGTTGAAGAAGTCAGCGAGGGAGTCGGCAGTTAAGGTGGATTCTTCGTGTATGTTTGTGTGGGTCTCTAAGTTATATAGGTCATTGACCAGTTTGAAGAGATTACTGCTGTTGGTTTTTATGTTTCCGATCTTGAGGGAGTAGAAGTTTTTTCTTTTTTCATTTGTGAGGGTTTTGTAATTTTTTACTTTTTGTCTCCAGGCCGATCTGTGTTCGGGGGATCCCGTTTTTTGCCATAATCTTTCAGCTTTCCTAAGGTCTTTCTTGTATAGCAGCAATTCATGGTCGAACCAGCCTTCTTGGTTGGGGGTTCTAATTTTGCGGGTTTTTGGGGGGGCAATCTCGTTTAGTATGTTGGTACTGGTCTGGATCCAGGATGTCATGAGTTGTTCCGTTTGTTCGGTAGGATTGGTGTTAATTTCGAAGTGGGACCAGAATTCCGTTGGGTCGATCTTTCCTCTAGTAGTGTGGGTTTTGATGGATCTTGTTTTGCCGCTTTTCTGGAGTTTGTTTTGGCATCCGATGGAGAAGGTACATAGGCGGTGGTCGGACCAGAGGGAGTCTGACCAGTTTCCTTGTTTCCAATAAAATGTGGGGTTGGATAGTTCCTTGGAGGAGAGAGTCACCAGATCTAACTGATGACCTCCTTGGTGGGTTGTGACAGGGGGATGTTTGTCATATCCTAATTGGGAGAGCAGAGACCAAAGGTCTGCTATTTCTGGTTGGTCCGTTTTTTCAAGGTGTAGGTTGATGTCCCCGCATAGTAGGTTATAGGGGCTTGTTAAAGAGTTGGTTAGGAGGGATTCTGCGAAGTTCTCTTTGATCGTGGTCCATTTTTTTGGAGGTATGTAGAATAAAGTTATGGTTAGTGAGGAGGGCAGAGAATTTGAAGTTAGGGAGATGGTCAAGATTTCCGAGTTGGGCGAAGATATTGTGTTGAGAATGGTACCTTTTAGGTGGTCTCGGAAGATTATTGCAAGTCCTCCTCCTCTTCCCCATGTTCTGGCTAGAGAGAGAATCTTGAATCCCGGTGGTAGACAATCTTTTATGATAATATCTTTGTCTGATAGTAACCAGGTTTCGGTGAGGAGAACGAAGTCAGGGTTAGTTTCAATCAGCCAGTCTTTGATCAGGGACGCTTTGTTTCGCATTGATCTAATGTTTAGGTAAGAGCCAAGTAGGGACTGATGTGTGGAATGGTTGATTGGGGCGAGGTGGGAGTAAGCAAGTTTTTTTAGGGTTCTTGGTTTTGTTGGGTGGAGCTTGGTCGGTTTGTGGGGGTGAGGGGGGATTATGGGCGGATGGGTTTGGGGGTGGTCTTGTGTGGTGTGGTGGGTGTATGTGGGGTTTTTGGGTTTTACTGATCGGTGTAAAGTGAAGTGGATGGGGATGGGAGAAGCCTTGGTGTTGTCTGCATTACAGAGCCTGGTGGTTAGCAGGTAGAGTAGGAGTAGAGCTACACATTGGTGTGTGTTTAGCCAGGCCATTGTGGAGGGCTCGTCCGGCTATAGTAGAGTTTGGTATTATCTTATATGGTGCAGTGTACTATCGTATGACATGTACCCCGTATAATACAATACAATACAGTGCGGGATACTACCATACAACATATATCCAGTAAAATACAATATAATACAATACAGTTTGCTAAATTAGAATAATCTGATACGATGCGGTACACAACAGTATGCTCCAATACACAACTAATCTGATATAATCCAGTATAGTCTAGAACAATAATCTGAACATACAGTGCAGATTACGGCTTAATAGGATTTGTTTGCGGCTGTTGTGGGGTGTTGATGTGTAGGGTGTTGCTCTGCTGTAAGTAGGTACCAACTACAGTGTGCAGAGAACTGGCTATAGTGTGTAAAGTGCTGGCGAGTTTTACAGCAGAATAATTAAGTAGCAGCAGTACTTATCCGGTTGGGTTGTCTGTATGTGCAGTGTCAGAGCCTGTAGTGGAGGTCGGAGGTCGTCTCTGTTGTCTGGGCTTCGAGTGTAAGGGTTCCGGAAGCTGCTTTCGGTGAGCACCTATGCTAGTGCCTCGCACAGGTGCTTCGCAAAGGCGCGTGCTAAGGCGCACGCGCCTTTGACGTGCGCCTTCGACGGCACGCCGAACGGCTGCGCGCCGTTGGGGCGGTGTCTTTATTCCCTCTGGCTCCTGCTTGGTTCGGGGTGAGGGGCGGAGCAGTGCTCCCACACTCCTCACCGGCTGTGCAGGGGTGAAGAAGAGTTGGCCCGCTTCCCTCCGAGCGGCGGCTGAATCAAAAGGCCGCGCTTCGGTGGGGCGGTGTCTTTATTCCCTCTGGCTCCTGCTTGGTTCGGGGTGAGGGGCGGAGCAGTGCTCCCACGCTCCTCACCGGCTGTGCAGGGGTGAAGAAGAGTTGGCCCGCTTCCCTCCGAGCGGCGGCTGAATCAAAAGGCCGCGCTTCGGTGGGGCGGTGTCTTTATTCCCTCTGGCTCCTGCTTGGTTCGGGGTGAGGGGCGGAGCAGTGCTCCCACGCTCCTCACCGGCTGTGCAGGGGTGAAGAAGAGTTGGCCCGCTTCCCTCCGAGCGGCGGCTGAATCAAAAGGCCGCGCTTCGGTGGGGCGGTGTCTTTATTCCCTCTGGCTCCTGCTTGGTTCGGGGTGAGGGGCGGAGCAGTGCTCCCACACTCCTCACCGGCTGTGCAGGGGTGAAGAAGAGTTGGCCCGCTTCCCTCCGAGCGGCGGCTGAATCAAAAGGCCGCGCTTCGGTGGGGCGGTGTCTTTATTCCCTCTGGCTCCTGCTTGGTTCGGGGTGAGGGGCGGAGCAGTGCTCCCACGCTCCTCACCGGCTGTGCAGGGGTGAAGAAGAGTTGGCCCGCTTCCCTCCGAGCGGCGGCTGAATCAAACAGGCAGTGCTCCACACGTGCTGTAATATAAGAACATAACATAAGAAATGCCTACGCCGGATCAGACCTTAGGTCCATCTATTCCGGCGACCCACACACGCGGAGGCCAAGCCAGGTGCTCCCAGTTGGAGACCATGGTTACCCGTATCCATCAATATGTTTTGCAAGGAGGTATACATCCAACTTACACTTGAAACCCAGAATGGTAGTCTCCGTCACCACCTCATCCGGAAGAGCATTCCAAGCGTCCACCACCCGCTGTGTGAAACAGAACTTCCTGACATTTATCCTGAGCCTGCTGCCCCTCAGCTTTAGTCCGTGACCTCCTGTCCATTTCACATTTGACAATATGAACAACGATGATTCTTGCTCTATGATGGTCCTTGCATGTGCTACACGTCTCATATTGATGAAATGCACCATTTCCCTCCTGATACTGTACCTCAGGAGGTTGATCTTCTAATTAGGCTTCAAAGCTCAAACATATACTAGCCTCCAGAGCAGCGAAAATAGACTGTCACCTCTCCAAGCTACTGACCAAGATGACCAACTACAAAACATTCAGGAAAGAAATGAAAATTATACTTTTCAAAAAATTTGTCAAATGAGCTAACTAAAACCTTAGAAACCCTCCCCCAGATCCCATCGCTCATACTAGTCTTCAATTCGTGTAAGCTCACTCTATCTATCAACTCTGTAAGCTCCCTGGGAATGCCCAGGCCAACTCTTTTTGTAAACCGCCTAGAACTGAAAGGTATTGGGGGGACAGAAAACAGTAATGTAATGTAATACTATCTCTACGACCACTGTTCTGCTGCCCTAGAACTTCTGTACTTAGCTTCTGCACTCATACCGTGAAGAGATCGTACTCTTGAACGTCGTAGACCAGGGACTTAACCAGTAACGTAAAGAGAAGAGAAGATGTTTGAATGAAGTTAAGTGTTGAAAGTCTTTTAGAATTCTATATTTTGTCAATATTCTATTTTGCTGTAGAAAAGGCTAAGTGGGGCCACTGTTTGGAGATAAGTGTAGGGGTAGGGATTGGGACTTGTACACTGCCTTTTTGTGATACAGGTCCTACAAACATTTTTCCTATCACAATCTTATCTAATCTAATGCAGGATTAAGTGACTTGCCCAGGGTCACAGAGAGCAGCATGGGGTTTGAACCCACAACCTCAGGGAACTAGATAACCTCAGGGTGCTGAGGCTCTAGCTCTAACCAGTGTGCCACACTCTCCTCCAACACAATAGCAGAAGTGAGCCAAGTATAGGATAATGAAGCCATTGTGACATCACTGATGAGGTTGGCTCTTATTGGTGGAATGAGGTATTATGACCTCAAGGAAAGGGATTGGGTCTTGGATACCACCTGTTTGTAGTTAAACTACCACACTCAAAGCTGTCAAGCATTTTCCCGATCTATCCCGGTGGGCTCATAATCTATCTAATACCTGGGTCAATGGAAGATTGAGTGACTTGCCACACTCTCCTCCAAGTTAGAGATAAATTAGTCATGACCAACAGGGATTTTCTTGACATTAAAAATGGATAAATAAAAATTATTGTTGATACATGATAGATGATTGTCACAACAATCTTTATAGCAAATTTACATAAAGAAGCCAGGCAGAGGGAAAGATTTCATCAGTAATATTGTTGAGGTTGCCTGGATGAATAGGGTTAAAAGAAATGGAACAGCACCTCATCCAAATTTCACCTGCAGATCCTTTAAAAAAATATCCTTTGTGTACTGATTAAATCAATATTCTTTTCTGGGTAGATCCGTTTCCATCCCTTTCCCTAAGCAACGCTGCTCTTTCTTGCCCAAGGCACCCCCAGGTCTTAATTAACCTGCTGAGTCTCCCATCGTGCGTCCGATAAGCTATGAAAGTGAAGTCTGTTTAATGAAAGATCCACTGTTTAATCACCTAGAAGCAAGGTATAGGCCCTTATATAGCCACAAATCCCAAACACTGTCTGCTGTTGAAAAGTAAAAATTGTGAGAATTTGCTTTTATATCAATTGTACCACTCTATAAGTTCAATTAAACCCATTTCACTCTTTTTAATATCGTATGCAATCTATTAAGTTGTGTGCACGCATCAGTTACTTGTGCTGATGTACACACACAAATGTAGGCGCCATTTCTAGATTAAATGTATTTATTCAGGGGAGCTCAGAATGGTTTACATTAATTTATTCAGTTACTCAAGCATTTTTTCCTGTCTGTCCTGGCGGGCTCACAATCTATCTGATGTACCTGGGTAAATGGAGGGGGAGGGGGGTTAAGCGACTTGCCCAGGGTCACAAGGAGGTGCATGGGTTTGAACCCACAACCTCAGGGTGTTGAGGGTGTAGCTTTAATCACTGCGCCACACTCTCTCAAAGTAGCTCAGTGAAAGGGCCCCTTAAATTGATAAAGATTAGTCACTGATCGCCATGTATGATTTACGCATTTTCCCACAGAGCATATAAGGAACCGTTTTCTTTTCAAGGCTTCATGACCTGGTTCTATGGTTTTGTACCTTAAGACAGAAATGAGAAATATCTTAAGCATTTAATAAAGTTATTTTTGTGAGTCATGTACACTTAGCAGTCAATCAGGATCCTCCATCAATGTTTCCTAAGCAATTTCTTGATATGTACCTTTAGATTATATTACATGAGGATTTGTAGCCATTCCAGTAACAGAAAATCAATATATCTGATGAATTAGAGCAAGTAGACCATAGACGGAATAGGATCTAATGAAAAGTTTATTACATTTTATCATTATGTAGGAAATAAAATGATTTTATGAAGAGGATGCTCACAAATCTGCTTTTTTTCTGTGATGTGTTGTCTGCACATAAATACAGTTTGCATCATTCTAGGTAACAGTGCATAAAACTTATAAAAAGTTTTGAAAAAAAGGAGGAATTAAAGATATACAACCCAGGCAAAATCTGTGTCCAGATTTATCCACCCCCTAATTATATAACAGGCCACCTGCTATTATACAGAAGCCTTAGATGAATGATGGCAGCAGATAGCGGCTTCATTTGATATTGGGAAAATCTTCTTTTCAAAGGAAATCGTACGACAGATAATTACAAAGACCCCTGAGGCAGGCCTAAGGCAGAAACACTGGCAGTATCGGGTCTTTCGTTGAATAAAGAGCAATCGGCCCCAGCTCTGTTGGCTTTTACGCTTCTTTTTGGACGTGATTGGCTCTTTTGTGTATTTTGATCTCTTTCTTTGTGATGGAATTATATAGAATGCTGTCATAAATGAAAGTGGCAGCGAAATGCCTAAGCCCTGGTCCATACAGGCGCTTGCAAGTGGCAAATGGCAGAGCATGAAAGGGACACCGGTGGGTCTTCCACATGCAGGTGTGCTTAGAGAATACTGTGTGCTCCCTTGCTAGGTTTATGTCCGGCAATAACAGAGACACCTAAATGTTATCAATATATATGGGGATTAAAAATAAATAACAAAAACACCCAGAATACAAATGATATTCAAATCTGGTGTTTATATCCAAATAACTATCAAACTAAAAATATTTGATAAGACACGGGGGAAGCCACTGCTTGCCCTGTTATCGGCAGCATGGAAGATGCTACACCTTGGGTTTTGGCCAGGTCCTAGAGACCTGGATTGGCCACTGGGCTTGATGGACCATTGGTCTGACCCAGTAAGACTATTCATATGTTCTTATGCTCAGTCCCTCCTCACAAGAGACCAGTGATTTAGAGAACCATCATGGCAGCATTCTGTTCTCTTTTCTTACCATACCATAAATTATGATATTTACATAGTAAATAAGATAAAAATAAAAGTACTTATCTATGCAATGGTGGAAACACAGGAATCACTCAGATGTTTAAGTCTCTGTTTATTTATTTCGATTTCTATCCCGTTCTCCCAGAAGCTCAGAACAATCGTTTGAAAACAGACTAGACATGACAACAAATAAGTTACAGTAGACAATAACGGAGCTTATTCTAGAGACCAGACTGGTCATAGCGAAGAGTACTAGGAGAAGTCTATTGAGGAGGCAGTTTTTAATGGCCCGATTGGCGGAAGAGGAAGGTCTTTACTGCTCTGCGGAAGGTCATTAGTGAGTCTAGCGACCCGATCTGTGTGGGTAGTCGGTTCCATAGCTGAGGCAGGAAATGGCTGTAGGATCTTTTGCACGCCGTACTCATTCGGAGGGATCTCCCTGCGGGAATGCTGAGTCTTTGTTCTGCTTTGGAGCGGAGGGGGCGGTTAGGAGTGTATAGGCGTAGCTTGGATGCTATGTAGGCTGGGTTTTTTTTTTTTTTTTTTTTGCTGCTGCCCAATCTGGGAACAAGATCTTCAACTTATGGTCTGATGGAGAGGAAATCTCAAACTCCTCCCGTGTAATAAAAATCCAATCAAAAATGTGCAAGCGTCCTTGTGATTATCCAAACAATAAAAAAAGCTCAAAATACTGTACATTTTCTACTTGATATAAGCTTATCCTGCTGCTGTAGAGATGAACTATAGGTTACACCATGAACACGTGAGATTGTGTGGCACAATGGTTAGAGCTGCACCCTGAGGTTGTGGGTTCAAGTCCCACACTTCATTGAGTGTCCCCTAGTCTTTGTAATTTTTGATGGAGTGAAAAATCGATCCACTTGTACCCGTTCTACTCCACTCAGGATTTTGTAGACTTCGATCCTATCTCCCCTCAGCTGTCTCTTTTCCAAGCTGAAGAGCCCTAACCTTTTTAGTCTTTCCTAATACGAGAGGAGTTCCATCCCCCTTATCAAGGAAAGAAGCACAAAGGGAACAAGAGAGAAGCAAGATAATAGAAAGATGGAGGAGGTCTGAACACAACAAAAAGGAGAACGATGTTGGCTTTGCTCCATCTTTTCTGCAGTGACCCAATCCTTAGAAAAATGGTCTGATTCTCAAATGAGAATAGAAAACCAACAGATGCTTCCAAAATGAGATCTTTATTAGCAAATGAAGAGACTTGACGCTGTCAGCACTTTGGTACTTAAAAAAGTACCTTCCTCAGGAGTCTACAAACAAAACGAAGCATCCATTCTCAAATGAATCGTTTTTTAAATGTCTGATCAGGCAGAGTACGGTACAGGGATTCAAACAGAGACTGGATGGATTCCTGAGGGATAAGGGGATCGTGGGATAATGAGAAAGCTAATCAGAAAATATATGCAGAAACCCAACCTGGTCGTGCAGGCAAGACCGGAGGGCTAGGACTTTGATAGGAAGATAGGACTCAATTAGGAAACCAAGGAGGCATGGGGGCACCTTCTGGTGATTTAGACAGGTCGTGACCTGTTTGGGCCGCCGCGGGAGCGGACTGCTGGGCAGGATGGACCTATGGTCTGTCCCAGCGGAGGCACTGCTTATGTTCTTATGTTCTTATGATCCAGTGGCGTAGGTAAGGATGTGCCTGAATGGGCTTAGACTCACCCATTCTTGACTCTGGTCCACTCATTCCAGTAACTGGTGAGGCCCCCAAAACACCACAATGGCACCACCTCACTCCTCTTCCCCTCTGAACTGGCATCCGTCCCTCCTCTGCCTACAGACTGGCAATTCCCCCCCACTCTGAGCCCCTCCTTCCCTACTCTACCTCTGAGCCATCACTGGCAGCTGCAGTGATTCTTACATGCTGCTTGCACCGGCCCCTCAGGCTTCCTTCTGCCATGTCCGCCCTTACTGATGTCACTTCCTGTTTCCTCTCTTGTGGGTCATTCATAGCATTCCATCACACATCTAGGCATAATCAGTTACTTATTTACTTGCATTTTTGGTCACTTTTCTTTAAAGAAAATTAGGCACCAATTTTTCTTTATAGAATAGCCCTGAAATAGGCACATGCACAGAAATGCAAACTAACCCATCCATCTCTTTTTTTTTAACATCCCCCACTAAGCATTCTAGAGGTCCCAGTATACTTGTTTAATTTAGAGATGGGGGGTGGGGAAAGGGAGGGTCTGGCTATCTATTTTGAGTGAGTGAGCTATGTCAGGAAGAATGGGTGAGTTATGAATGGTAGGAAGAGAAAGTCTGTCCAGAGAGTGGTTGGGTGAGCCGTTGGTGGCAGGGAGACCAAGACCTGCCATCTGAAGAAGAGAAGAGTCAGTGAGGAAACGATCAGAGGAAATCGGGACGCTGCCAGTAAGGAGTTGCTTGCATGTGCAATTGGAGAAGCAGAGGACGGGGGACCGAGTCGGTGTGTCCACATTGCAACCTGTATGTTCTTGTTTCTTGCATTTTTACATAATCAGAACAGCTTTGAGTTTAATTCTCTGAAAACTGGCACATAAATTTAATAAATATAGAAACTGAAAAGTAGGATGTAGAATATTTGTGATGGCTCTTCAAAAATTAGAATTCACACCCAGAAAAAAAAAAATCAAACCTTTGAGAAATGGACAGAAAAAAACAGGGACATTGGAAGACTCGCTCACTTTAAATAATTATAATTCTTCAGTTAGGATCTAGTTTGTTAAAACTAGTTTCCATTCTTTGTCTATCAGGGGGGGAAAGGGCTGATAAATGAGCCCCTTAGTCCATATCTGTATTAGCCCATGAAAACAGCGTGTACTTTTGAAATGACAGAGAAACCTTGAAGAAGGCTCTTCGTCTGATGTACGATAGACTTGCTGTGCTCTCCCTCTTCTGCCTCAAACAATAGTTTGCATCTGACCCCTCAAGCTGAAGATGTTCTGTTCTCTTTTTTCTTTTCTTATCTATTGTTCAGCTTTTGGCCTTGACTTTTTCCACAGATGAAAGAGACTTCCTGGAATTTGTAGCATTCTGTCTCATGAATGCTTATGAAACGCCGGATCTGCTTTCAGTCCCTCGCCTTCATTACATTCAACTCGATAACAAAGAGATAGAATGTGTAGAATTCAATGACACATCACGATTACAATAAGAAAAGCATAAAGGTTGTATGGAACTGCAGCTCTTATTTCATGTCCCTGCCTTATCTTAAATGAAGGAAAAGTTTTAATTTAGCAGTAGATGGAGGTTGAGAAGGACTGCTTGGTTCTCTTAATTCTTCTCTACCTTGAATAGAAAGAAGAGTGTCCTTAAACCACCATTAACTCCTCAAATATCTTATGTAGCTTCTCAATCTGTTACACAGAAACATAGAAACATGATGGCAGATAAAGGCCAAATGGCCCATCCAGTCTACCCATCCTCAGCATCCACTATCTCCTCCTCTCCCTATTGGCTAAGGCTCTTTACACTTGCATTATGATGTCATAGAACTTTATGGTTATTGAAACATAGAAACATGATGGAAGATAAAGGCCAAATGGCCCATCCAGTCTACCCATCCACAATAACCATTATCTCTTCCTCTCTCTCAGAGATCCCACGTGCCTATCCCAGGCTTTCTGGAATTCAGACACAGTCTCTGTCTCCACCACCTCTACCGGAAGTCTGCTCCACGCATCTACCACCTTTTCTGTAGAAAAGTATTTCCTTAGATTAGTCCGGAGCCTATCGCCTCTTAACTTCATGCTATGCCCTCTCATTCCAGAGCTTCCTTTCAAATGAAAGAGACTTGGCTCATGCACATTTACGCCACGTAGCTATTTAAATGTCTCTATCATATCTCCTCTCTCCTGCCTTTCCAGTGCCCTCTGTTTTTCTCTCAAGCAAATTTAAATGCTTGGGCACCATCTCCTACACCCTCCAACTCTTAGTCCATCATATACTGGGGCATAGAGTGAACGGTCTGTCTTTCCATGCTGATGTATGTTATTGTATCTTTCATACATTTTAATTATATTTTTGTTAGGCTCTGGCTTCATTTTGTATACAAGCAGCAAATAAATTGAAATATAATGTAGAAAATGTTGGCTTCTGTTACCTCCACTGGTATCCCAGGCCTTGTTTTCCAATGTGCTGCTAAAATTTGCATAATATTTCATCTGCTCGTGTTATTGGCTTTCTACTGGTTCTTAGAGGGCCAGTTCTTCACCATCTGATACTGGCCTTATAACTCTAGGTCCTCTTCAAGGTTATTCTATTGTATGTCAAGTGCAACCTTAATTTTCATCTGCTCAAGATTGAATAAATGGAAGTCGACTAGCATGATTTCTTATCCTTAATGGATTACAAGTATGTACTACTGTTTCAAAGCCTGTCCTCACTTTCTTCTACCACTGTAAGCATAAAAGGCAAGAATAGAATACAGAGCTAAGAATTCAGTCTTCTTGTCAGCTAATTGTACAATAAACCATTCTTTCTCTCCTTTTCAAGTTCCTTTTCACCTTTGCCTTCGTGTTTCCTCTGTTATAGTTTTAGTGTCTTCAAATATGCATAATAAGGACTTAAGGGTCCTTTTATCAGGCTGCACTAATGCAGGATTTTGACAGCTTAAAAGGGCTTACCATGGAGTGCACTGAGGTGGCCCATGATAAAATCCAAATATGTGCACACTACCCACATGCAAAAAAAAGAAATTATTTTTTTTGTCGAGGGGGATGTATCAGGGCTGGAGAGTGGACGGACCTGCACAGCCATATTGGCCTGCACTATCTGATCAGCACGTAAGCCCTTGTAGCCGGATTCTGTATGTGTTGCCATTATCGGCGGTTACCTTAAAAGCATCCACCGATCGTATGTCAAGCACACGACAGCACCCTATACAGAACCAGGCCTGCGGTCAAGATAGGCGCCGGAAATGCAGGACAGGGTGTTCCGAGCCTACATTTCCGGCGCTTATGCCACGAATTGTGCCTACGAAAGCGCTTTCTGTCACCTATATCATTTCCAGCTTTAACCATACCCGTAGTGGTCGTAGGCGCCAGAAAGCACCTACGTAGGCTCGATTTTTAGGCAGCATAGGCGCACGAACATCGGGGCATGCTAAAAGTGGCCTTAGCACCCCCTTCCACAGGTCTTTCCCATGCACTAAGGCCACTTTTGGCGTCTCCATTGAATGATGCTAATGTCGAGTGCTAGGTGCTACTTCTATAACGGCACCTTTGGGCCATATCAATGGCAGGTGTAAATTGGTGTGCCTACATGAGCACGTGACCCGCTTGGTATCACTTGAAGACACGCCCATTCTCCGCCCACTTAGCACTTAGGTGCTCTAGACCCAATTTATAGAATTACCTCTTTAATGTGTATGTATAATTGTAATTCAAGCTGGTAATTGGGAAATATAAATGTATAAAGAAAAATACTAAAAATGGTCTCGACAAGATGCTCGCGACCCAAATAGCTGACTTTTTTTTTTTTTTTTTAATCTGAAGCAAATGTAAAGGTGACTGCCAATTAAAACGGAGCAAGGAACACGGTCTTTTCTTTTTATTTATATAAAATGATAAATAGAGCCTTTTATTAACACTTTATGCAACAACAAAAGTGACATATTCCACATCTTTTTAATCAAACACAGAGGAAGCTATGATCACATATCACATCACTTTGAGGCACAAAGCAGAAGATTGTGGATCTTGAAAATCAAGTATGATTTTGGAAATTAAAAAAAAAAAGACCTTCAAAATGTAGATGGCAGCAGCCAGGCCTCCCAATTACTAACACAATACAATGAACGGATCAAAACTTCAGGAGAGAATCACTTACAGACATTGACAGTCGGTCGGCTTTTGTTAGGGGCTTTCCTGATCATGGCGTCACCCACTTCAGTTTCGTTTTCACTTTTGCCCCCAGAATCCCAAACATCTACAGCAAGCTCTATGACATTAGCACATAAACAAATAGGATGCGTGTTTTATGATGAACTTATTGCTTGGTACACCAATGTTGCAGTTCTTCTTGAGCCATAGGTGAAAATGACAAAGCAGGATGGAAACCGGAATGAGCGGCCTTCCTAAATGCACGCCACCTTTGGTTTAATATAAGGACTATTTTATATTGACTTTCATAAACTGTCCGCCCTCTTTTACTAAGGCACGCAAGCTGATTTAGCGTGCGCTAAACGCTAGCGCCTCCATAGAATATAATGGACGCGTTCACGTTTAACACACGCTAAATCGGCTAGCGCGGCCTTAGTAAAAGGACCCCCATGTGCGCTGCAGGTTGGAGAGCGTTGAGAACCAGGAAATTAGGCGCCTGAAATCTCCATAACTAGTTCCTGCTTCTGTCACCAGCCCTAAATGAAAATGTTGCAGCTCACCCCTCTCTTCCGGTAGACATCACCATTGTCTCTGTATTTCCCTTTCATCATTGTTCACAACCATTAAATAATATATAGGGGTTTTTCCCTTTCTTCAGCTGTAAATTATAGTGTTGAGAGCCACTGCTCTAAGTTGCGTGGGAGTCCTCCACCTACAGGCCAGCCAGTGGAGGGCGCTGTTATACTTACGGTACACTAACTGGCTAAAACACTGTTAACACGGGAGTTCTTTGCCCTAAATAGGAGAGTGCAAGTGCTCCGGCATTAACTTGGAGCAGGCAGTGCACAATAATTGAACTATTAATGCATAACCAGCAACAAAAAATTGTGGGAACTCTTCTTCTTAATGCAACATCAGGGTTGGGCTTGCCAAATGTTAAAATTCAGTATTACAGTGTGTTAAGCCCAAAACGTATTGCATTTTAGCAAAAGACCCCCTTACTCAGTAATTAACCCCACCTTTTACAAAACCGCGATAGCGGTTGTTAACGTAGGCCAGCGCGCTGAATGCCCTGCGCCGCTCCCGACACTCATAGAGTTTGGGAGCATTGCAGAGCATTCAGCACGCCGGCCTGCGCTAAAAACCGCTATCGCGGTTTTGTAAAAGGGGGAGGGGTAAATAATTTAATCAGTAATTTAATTACATGTTTAACCGTGATCTTCATAACGTGGTATGGAACAGGTTTCACAAAATACCCAAAAACAAACGATAGAAAATTGTAACTCTCTTATTTCATTTACATTTTGGTTGGATATTTTTTTTTCACATAGAAAATCTTGTTTCGCTCATTTCTCCCCCTCCCCCTTTTACTAAGCCGCAGTAGAGGTTTCTACCTCAGCCCAGAGCACTAAATTCTCCGATGCTCATAGGAATTCGGAGCATATAGCGCCCCAGGCCATGCTAGACACCTCTACCGCTGCTTAGTAAAAGGGAGCCTTTATCTGTAGCAAGTTCACACAACTAAAATGGGACTTGTGGGAAGTATATGCTAATTGTTAGTAAAAGGCCCTCCCATACAGATGTAACGCCACTTTTAAAGGTACAATGTCTCCTCGGAGACTTAATTGTGGTATCAAAAATGTACCATGTGTCATCATTAAAAATATACTAACATTTTGGTTTTTGAATGACAATTTCTTGATTTAGTGCATAAGCTGTGCTTTTCCTGTTGGGTACATACAAGGAAGAGTAGGAACTGGGATATAACCTCAAATTCTATAGACAACGGAAGGAAGAATGTGTGTTCTAAATTCCTTTCATACTTTCACTATAATTCTCAAAATGGCCGACATGCAGTATCTAATTATACCTATGCTATATTGCTGTATGTCATTCTTCTGATGATGTGCAGAGTAGAAAATATTCTCCACCCCTGGCAGGCACACATTTCCCACTTTTTAGGGGTCTACGTATAACCCTTTTAAAATGGACATGTGGCAACCCTTTTCTGATGGTCATAATGCAGGGTATATGGCAAATATTAGATATAGAAGGCATTGCAATGATCATATTTAATAAAATGCATCCATGCATGATACCTCTCCTGCAGTGCAGGTTAACTGGGCCAGAGATGTGAGCCCAGTTAGAGAACTGAATGTAGGGAGAAAGGAGTAACAAGGCAGGTCTTTCTTCCACCTCTTCTCCTTCCCATCAACACAGATATGTTGTGCCCCTCACCAAACATATCAGGCTCTCCCAAACCCACCATGCTAGAACAGAAATCTAGATCTCTGGGGTCTGCCATTCCACTTAATTTCCAAAGGGGTTCACTGATAAAAAGCATCTGTGTTCCCTCCTGCAGAAAGCAAGGCCAAATTCAAAATGGCATCATTGATGATGCCATTTTTGGGGAGGTGAAGGAACATTTTTCAGGTGCATTCATGTTACCATCAAGGAACCAGCAATGATGTGCTTGTGCATTTAGATAAGATGCATTAATCAGTTTTGTATTGGACACGTAATTTTGACAAGCTTTAGAACACAGACCCTTAGAGGTAAATTCAATCATTGGTGCCAGGATGATACACACCGAGCATGAATTCTATAGGGCAGTTCTGCGCGGGCATAAGTTCAAGCTTCACGTCTAACCGTAGGCGCGAGCACTTACGCTATGTCAAAAACTGGGTAACTCCTAGGATTCCATAACCTGCCTGCATAACTCATAGGCATGCCAATGGCCATGCCATGCTCCTTGTATGGCCGTGCTCCCTAGAAGTTGTGGGCAAAAGAAATTCTAGAATAGCATCTAAGGTCAATTGCGTACGCAATGCTAATGTTGCCAATTAACAACAATTTAAGACAATAATTGACTGTTAGCCCTAATTAGCAGCCAATTATTAAATTAAGTTGTGCACACAACTGATCTTATTTTATAATATGGGCACCCATAGGGGTCATTTTACTAAGCGTTAAATGCTAACACATCCTTTATATTCTAAGGACGCGTTAGCATTCAGCAGGCGCTAATATGTAGCGCCTTAGTAAAAGAGGGGTTATGTGCATTAAGAATTCCATTGCCGACTCCAAAACGCGCTAAGATGGCGTTCAAAATTAAGTACTATATATAGAATAGCATTTAGCACTGGATCTGCACCTAACTAAAGCCTGGTGCAAATCCTCACGCCTAATGTTAGGTACAGAAACACCCCACGACCCTCCCATGGCTACACCCCTTTATTGGAACCGTGTGTAAAATTTATGCATGGATCCAAGCACCTAAAAATACACTTGTAAATTGTAACTGATGCCAATTAGCAATGATGATTGATTATTAGCATCCAATTGGCTCGTTATTCAATTAAATTGCATATGGAAATTGGGTGCATGCCCAAATTTCTGAGAACAGGTTTTAACCCCATTTATAGAATGATGTCGGAAGAGTAAAATTGAGCGCCCAGTTTTATAGAATTGGGGGGTTAATACGTAGCATGGGGATGTTGTATTTGCAAAGGTGATATCAGTAAAAACAGGGGTTTCACTTTTGCAGAAAAGTAGGTAAAAAGAAAATCTACTTCCTCTAAATTTACATAATGCAGAATTTAAGGGGATTTTTTTTATGAAACTGGCAAAACAAATGCTAAAATTCACCCTTGTGGCTGCCTTTCTAAGTTACCTTTCTTTCCCTCTTAGTTTACATGAAATTGGAGAACGCCCAAGTAACGGGTCCATTTTGCTATTCTTCCATTTCTGCATGGAAATTCTCATTTCAAAGTCTTTAGTGAAAAGTTTCATAAGCGTGAAAAGAGTTGATGAAGATGTGCATGGTCATTTCACTTTTCTACAGATTCCCGGTATCAAGAAAACGAACCAGCTTAATGCCTTGATCGGTGGTTTTATGAACTGTCAAAAATGTTAGACTACTTATGCTTCAAAGCAGATACATCAACGCCATCAATGACCCTATAGAGTAGGCGTGCGGGGCATTAGCAGCCTTATAATGAAGTCTGTGTTAACATAAAGGTTTGGAAACTTGTATATATATTGTAACGGCAAAAATCTGTGTACTTTGAGCAAAGTATTGCACTCTGTACTTTAATCCTTAGTCTGGAGTTTTCTTCTGAATACATTAAGGAACTAATTGTCTGAATAGTTTCCACCATTCAACCCTTAAAATCCTAACGTCTCTAGATCAGATGCACCAGGATGAAGGTGATAATGTGCCACAACTTGGACAGATTGCACTTCAATGATAGGGTTTTTTTGTTTTCATTTTTAGTTGGGTTTTTTTTACAATTGAATGAACTGTTTCGATGCGTTTACATGTTTACACTACGTTTTGTTGTGCAATCACAATGAAATTAATCACAAACACTACAAAATATATCTACTATGTCGCTTTGTTATGAATAATCGTCTCCTTCCCTATAGTTGTATGAATCTTGTCCTTCTTCTTGTACAAACTCCTCTTTCTTTTCCCAACCATTTGGCCATGCACTCTCGACTTGCGTGGTAGCTCCGTAAGATTTAGTGGTACCGTAATTGATGTAGCCTTGAGTAATGTCCCCCGTTTCCTCAGCGAGTTCATCCTCGTCGATGAAGCCACATTTTTCTTCACTTGTGCTCTCAGGGTCTGCCCATGGTTGCTTTTCACCAGATGCAAAAATTCCATAAAATATAACGCCACCATAGTGAACTAACGCAGCGATAAGGAAGACATACTGCCATTCTTCACGCGTCTGTAAAAGGGGACAAAATCAGATAGAATTGGCATGAAACCCTTTCATGTTTAACTTATTTCAGTTGCCATGTGGCAAAATGAGGCATGAAAAGGGTAAAATTAAACACAGCAAAGAAATGGAGCACCATGAGACGCACTTGGGGGTCCTGCAGTAACTGTGAACTGTACATGCTAACTGCACGCTAAAAAAATTTCAAAAGTTTTTTTTTTTTTTTAAGGGACATGTCATTGGCAGATAGTGGGATTCCTGTGCTAGCCAGTTATCACATGTACATTACCACACACTAAGGGGTCCTTTTATTAAGGTGTGCTAATCAATTTAGTACATGCTAAATGCTAAGGCGCCCATAGAATATAATGGATGCCTCAGCATTTAGCGTGTGCTAAATCGGTTACAGCGCCTTAATAAAATTACCCCCTAAGGGGGTAATTTATCAAGCAGCACTAAAGCCTAATGCATAATTAACCTGCATTAAGGGAATTAGCATGCGCTAAATTTATAGCCTATTTTATACCTGTTTCGTACCTAAGATAATGGAGAATATGAAAGAGAACTGGAGCAAGTCGGTTGCAGATTCCCGCTACTCTGTAATACCGTCTGCATCTTTTGTGAATGCCCCTGACCTGTCCAAGTCCTCCCATGGCCACGCCCCTTGAGTTGCATGTGATCCGATTTAGGCGCCCATTGTTACAAAATACTTTGCGACCAGATCGAGCCCAAACTTTTTCAGACTTCTTATGGACCAATGACATGAAAAATTGGCCTTTTCAATATTTTGGATCTGCTGCTATAATTAGCTTTTCCCAAAGTCCATTACATGTAATGGCAAGAGGAACCATTACCCATTTCTATCATATACTCAGGGTCATCTTTGACTCCTCTCGCTCCTTCACCACCCAGATACAACATATCGAGAAAACCTGCTGCTTCTTCCTCTATAATATTACCAAAATTTGACCTTTACTCTCTAAATACACTATCAAAACCCTTATCCATGCCCTCATCACCTCACGCTTAGACTACTGCAACTCGCTACTCTGAGCCCTTCTCCATAGCCATCCTGCTCTCCTTCAATCCTCCAGAATTTGACTGTACAACTCATATTCCATAAGAACCGCTATACTCATGTTACCCTTCTCCTAAAGCCACTTCATTGGCTTCCCATCCATTTACAAATACAATTCACACTCCTCTTACTGACCTACAAATGCACTCACTCAGCTGCCCCTCACTATCTCTCTTCACTTTTCTCCCCCCTACACACCTCCCCTCCACGAGCTCCACTCAGCTGATAGGTCCATTCTATCTTTGCCCTTCTCTTCCTCTGCCAATTCCAGACTCCATCCCTTCCACCTTGCTGTGCCATATTCTTGGAAAAAGCTTGAATCTCTATGGCGGGCTCCGACTCTGGCAGTATTCAAGGCCCAGTTAAAAGCCCACCTCTTTAAGACTCCTACTCCCTCTCACCTCATCCATCCCCAACCCTATGTCATGGCTGTTTGTACAAGTTAGATTGTAAGCTCTTCCAAGCAGGGACCATCTATTAAATGTCAAAATATACAGCGCTGCATACACCTTTCAGCGCTATATGAGTGATAAATAATAGTAGGAATAGTAATTTGCCTACACTTTCTCCTTTTAGAATCACATAGCAAACAGCTGATTCCTACCTCCACAAAGCACAAATAGAAGTTTCATATCCTTTCTTTGTAAAAGCGAAATGATCTTCACATGCAGTTCAGCTTTGTGCATGGGGGAGGAGGAGGAAGAGACACAGTTTCCATTAAATGTGTTCTGTTCCACAAAAAAATGTGAAAAAACGTTCTTTGAGTTATATTTGCAGAAAAGCTCGGAAGAAAGTTCAGTCTTTTAATCTACTGAAATTAGAATTCAGGGTGCAGTGATTTGGAAAATGGAAGGTACGAGGGAAATAATTTATTTGATAAAAATACTTAAATTACACCATCTAACTTTGCATGTTTGGGTTTTTTTTTTAATAGCTGTCTTCTTGGTAATTTCTTAAGGAAGATGGTTGGATGGGCAGACTGGATAGGTCTCTTCTCTTTATCGTCATGTTGTATGTTTCTAACAGTTATTTCTTGCACAGAGCAGAAATCTATTGAAAATATAGCTGGCCAGTGGGAATTATAGCTACTTACAGAAATCATGATCTCCAAGAGTAAAATTTAAGAATAATTCTAATGTCGGAACTGAAGAATTAAATCTCCTCTGTCCAGATCATTGAACACATGCATTGAAATTCCACTTACAGTAAATCAGAAAGTCCTTGGGCACAAATATCATGCTTTACCTTGTGCTTTGTCATTGAACCGACAATTATAGGACAAACCATTCCGGATAGTGTCCCTACTCCATTGGAAATACCCATCAGGATGCTGGCA
Organism: Geotrypetes seraphini; assembly: GCF_902459505.1. NCBI lineage: Eukaryota > Metazoa > Chordata > Amphibia > Gymnophiona > Dermophiidae > Geotrypetes > Geotrypetes seraphini. The sequence goes on from NC_047102.1 coordinate 3,516,676, forward strand.
TATCGTGGGGCAATGTCCAGGTGGTTGACGTTGAAACCTATTGGGGAAGCACTCGTTTTATCGATAACCTAAGAAAACAGTCAAACCTCTTTTCTGTAGAATAACAAAACAATCCTGCTTTAAAAGAATTAAAGATATTCTAGAGGAAAGAAAACAGGATTTCCAATACACAGCTTGTAAATAAATGGAATTAGATATAGAGGATGACACAGGGACAAATTTGTCCCCATGTCATTCTCTAATAAGATACCCTTTATATCTGATTTTCATTTCATTTCATTAAAAGACACGAGGGTTTGAAGTTTTGGAAAACTCATTCGGTTGCACTACATAGCAGAAAACCAGGTGCATGTGGAGCTTTGGTAAATGTCAAGAAGAAACAAAATTGGAAAGCAAAAAAAAAAAAAAAACAACAGCAAAGGTGACCTCTGGCGCTCAGTCACGTTATTGTATAATCAAAACTCGACACGATCGTGTTTCCACACAGATGGCCTGCCTCAGGAGTCTGGGTATTGATTGAAAGATGCCTCTTTTCCTGAAGGCCTCTCAGTGTAAGAACATAGATAAGGAAATAAAAAGTTAATCAATTTGCCCCAAATCAGAAGGACCCCTGGTCACCCTGGTTCTTAGCCCACTCCTCCATTCCACTATATGTAGTAAAGCCCACTCAAGAAACGACAAATGTTTGCCCTGTTTTGTAGTTCTGCTAAAACACATTTGAAACAGGAAATGAATTTCAGGCTCACTTGAAGACATGTTTAAACGGCATTCTACTGGTTTCTATGAAATTTTGAAGACAGATCTTGCTTCATCTTACCAGATATGGCAAATCCACTGAAACCAACAGCAAGGACTAAGAATGAAATGGCCACACCTCTACTGTGAGAGTACCCTACTACCAGAAGGAGAGTTGCTTCCATACCAAATCCTTGAAAAGGAAGGAAAACAAGACAGGACAGTACAAGTATAAGCTTTTTCTTCTGTATACGGTTTCACATTTTCATAATAATAATAATAATAATTTATTTTTATATACTGCCTAACCAGTGGTTCATAGCAGTTTACACAATAGGTACTCTGCATACAATATAATAATAACATCATACATAATAAAATTATAAGTAACTAATACAAGCATTAAAACTAATGAATACAAAAATCCACTATATAAACTAAAATAAGTATAGATAAAAAGATTAAAAGTACATTATAACTACATGATAATATGAAAATCAGTAATGTATATTATATTGTTTAAATAGGTGGGTTTTAAGATCTTTTCGAAATTGATAGTAAGTAAGAAATGGAGCAACATGAAGATTCAAATATGAATTCATTAATCCAGTTTAGAATGCTAAGGTCCTATCCAAAACTTTTTGTAATGGCATGCATTTGCTGAAGGAAAATAAAACCAACCAGATCTACGAATATTTTCTTAGAAATAAAAAAAACTAAAATGAGAAACAAGGTGCTAAGCCAAATAAATCTTTAAAACAAATGCATCCAAATTTAAATAACACTCTAGCCCCAAACAGTAGCCAGTGAGGCTTTTGATAATATACACTGATATGATCGTGTTTTTTCAGATTAAAAATCAAATGAACAGCTGTATTTTGGATGATTTTTAGTCGTCTAGTAGTTATTTTATATGATCCCAGATAAATAACATTAAAATAATCCAATATTGAAAGGACTGAAAATTGAACCAGGATTTTAAATGATATAAAATCAAAAAATTTCCTAATAGTACGCAGTTTCCAAAGGACAATAAAACATCTCTTAACCAGAGAATCTGTATGGGCCTTAAAAGATAAGGACCGATCTAAAATAACCCCTAAAATTTTCAGCGTGAGTAAAATATTGTGGTTTGCCATGTTAATCCACTTACAAAGGTAATATACAGACTGATATTTGTTTTGTTTCTATATAAGTGAAACATCAAAACCATGAACTTATAAGTCTTTGAGCTAGATTCACTAAATCTTCCGATCCTGTACCGACGATCGTAAAACCAGTTTTACTGGTTTTGCGATCGTTCCCTGACCCCGACCCAATTCACTAAACAGCTTCCCGATCAATCTCCTAACTGATCCGATCCACCCATGCAAATGAGGGGAAATGGAATGGAAAAGTAGGAAGCGGACGATTCGCTAAGCAGAAGAAACACCGATTGGGTTTGCCGATCCAGAGGACCAATCGCTTACTTTCCTTGCTGACTCTCTTGCTCTCCTCTACCCTGAACTATCAATATCAAGGTTACAACCCCATATAAGCAACCATTAAAATTAAAGATAAACTGTAAAATAACTTTAAATATGCGTAAGAATTCATTCCTGTTTTATATATTCTGTGTTTTTAACCCGTGCATACAAAGGTACTTGCATTATAAAGGATATAATCATACGTTGGAGAATAAAAATAAAGTAAAGTGACTTACCTCCACAATTCATTATTTTCCGTACAGTAGTAGTTGAAAGGATCTCTTTACTTCTTAGAAAATCGGCAATTTGTCCTCCGATGGGCACGATGATCGTCATGACTAGATGTGGCACAGCAGACAACATGCCCACCTGATGAAAGAGTGCGTGTTAGAAGCCATCTGTGTAAACAGTGGGAACATGCACCACAAACTAAATTTTGGTACACTTTGATCCTTTCTCAAAGCATCCTATTGAAAATGCCCCTCCACGTTAAAAGAAATAATTGTAGCAATTTAAATACCATAATGTAAACTACCATAGGGTCATACGTACAAAATATTTTTCCCATAGACCTCAAAAAGGAAACCCCTGGTTTTAAGGAAGGTTTGGATAATTTCCTGAAGGAAAAGTCCATAGGCTGTTATTGAGAAAGTCATGGGGGAAGCCACTGCTTGCCCTGGATCGGTAACGTGGAACGTTGCTACTCTGGGGGTTCTGGAATCTTGTTACTCTTTGGGGATTCTGCATGGAATGTTGCTATTCTTTGGGGTTCCAGAATCTTGCTAATCTTTGAGACTCTGGAATGTTGCTACTTCTTGGGTTTTGGCCAGATACTAGGGGTCTGGATTGGCCACTGTGAGGACGGGCTACTGGGCTTGACCCAGTAAGGCTATTCTTATGTTCTTATGGGCCATTGTAAAACACTGGATGTTGGCTGATAAAGACCATTTGGTCAGTTTCGCATGTCCGATTGTCTCTGTCCACACTATTCTAGCTGGCAGCAATACAAGCTTCACCACCTAAAATTCTCTGGCTTTGGTCATTACCTTTTCTTGCCCTTTTCAACTCCTTCAGTTCTAAAGATATTTTCCAACCTCTACAATATTCACCGTCTACAAGAAATCACCCTTTAGTCTTTCACATCCTTAGGTAGCACACGTCTTCAAGTAGGATGTGTTGCCCATGCTGGGCCATCTGCCACGTCCCCTGCCTCTACAGTAGAACTGAAAATGTACCAAAGCATTGACATATTAGCTGAACCTTTTTTGGAAGCTTGACATAAGCTCTGCACTGACATGGGTTATCAGTGGGCCTTTTGGGACGTCTATTATTGAAAGTAGATATACACATATTTACGTATCTAAGCCATCACGTCAGTACCCTTGGCTGTTCAAAAGAGCCCTTAGCTCATGCATTCACTAGGCACGAGCTTCCTAATAATTTAAATTTGGGTAAAAATAGTAAGCAGGTAATTTATCAAAAAATTTATCTTATGAACTAATTTTAATGTTTAAACTCTGTTATTTTTTCCAAAATATTTTGCTTCCTGATACTACTGAATCAGCTGTACATTTCTCCAGTTCTCCTGGCATGTGTTATATTTTGAAATATGATGCCAAACCAAAATGTTAATGCCTGCTTCCAAGAAAACTGTGATTAGAATTGGAAATTAATGTTTGTAATTAAGACTTCTAGCAGACAATTTGATCCTGAAGCAATTCTTGGCAGGTTGAAATCCCTTCAAAAAACTTGTGGAGCACACTGAAATCCTCAAGGTGTTGGCTATAGCATGAGTCCAGACATAAACTATATATCAACCAAACAGTTGCATTAAGAGATTATTCGGATCTCAAGTGCTCACAGTTAGATGCCGATTGAACAAGTCTTAGCATATAAGCTCTTGTTATGTGATTTAATTTAATTTATTTCATCTATAAATCTAAGTTGTTATGCTGTTGCATTTAAAAATTATTCAAATACTTAGCTTGGGTGTTGATTCTTAACCCGGCCGAGTAATGAGTGCACATTGTGATTTTATCATGGGACACTTCAGCATACCCTGCGATAATCCCTTTTAGGCTGTGGTAAGCAAATACGGCAGAAAAACTCTACGGTGAAAAAAAGTTTGATCACGTCACCCCCCCCCCCCCCCCCCTCCTCAGCAATGCTCATTGGTTACCCAATACTCACCGTATAACCTATAAAAGAGTTCTACTTACTTATAAAACCATCCACACTAACACCCCCGCTTTTATCAACAAATATCTAATCCCCTACACCCCCCTCCCGGACGCTACGATCTAACAATCAACATTTGCTAGCCATTCCATCCTTACAAGAGATTTTTTTTTACGACACTACATGTAAAACCATTTTTTGGTCGCAGCCCCTTCGTTATGGAACTCCCTTCCAATAGACATTAAGACAGAGCCCTTACTGGACAAACTTAAATCAAAATTAAAAATGTTCCTCTTTAAGGGGTCTACAATCCTTGAAATTCAATCCTATAAGTAAAACAAGCCTCTCCATGCAAGGCCTAAATGATAAACGCTTCTCCAGAAGCGAAGCCTTCCCTTCCGTACTCCCCTCCTCGTTCTTTTCCCTTCCCTCTTTTTTTTCTTTTTGACGTCAATGTATTTTTGCCTTCCCCCTCCCCTCCTCCCTTCTGTACCAGTCTCTCTGTCATTTCATGTTTCCCCTCTTATATTTTTTTCTTGTAATTCATATTATATGCTTTTCTTATTTTCTTAAACTTATTTCACTATTGTAAATCGTTTAGGTATTTTCTTGATAAACGGTATATCAAGTAATGAACAAACTTGGAAACCTGGTTACCACAGCTTGGTAATAAGACTGCTAAGTGTCTCAGAGAATATTATCACATGGCGATGGATAGAGTAAGCATTTTCTCCTAGAAACCCCTTGATAAATCTCACTTCTCTGCTTCCAGTTCTTTACGCTGGCTGCCTATACATGCATGCTTACTCCCTGATTCTATAAATAGGCACACAAATTTACACAACTCATACATGTGTAAATGTACAGAAAATCAGCACTTTTGCAGGTAAATGCACACAACTGGACATCTGAAAGTTATTTTGTAAGAGTGCATGTAATTGGCATAACACATAACTGCAAGGAGAGGACAGCCTCAGCACCCTGAGGTTGTGGGTTCAAACCCTGTGCTCCTCCTTGTGAGCCTGGGAAAGTCTACTGCCCCAGGTACATTAGATAGACTGTGAACCCACCAGCACAGATAGGGAAAATGTTTGAGTATCTGATTTGTAACCTGTACTGAGCTCCTTTGGGAGGATGAGCTAAAAGATCAAATGAATAAATAAGGGCACATTCACCTGGATGTGGCATGGGTGAAGCTTTGAAATAAAGTAAACATGCAATTCACTGGTAAATGTGAATCGCTTGTTTACCCTTTCCAGAAATACTAAAGCTAGAGGGCACACAATGATGCTACTAAGGTGTAAATTTAAAACAAAGCAGAGAAAATATTTCTTCATTCAATGTGTAATTAAACTGAAATCTGTTGCCAGAGAATGTGGTAAAAGAAGTTAGCGTAGCAGGGTTTAAAAATGGTTTGAATAATTTCCTAAACGAAAAGCCAATAAGCCACTGATTTACATGAACCTTGGCTACAGTCAAGCAAAGATTTCCACAAGGTGTCTGTGGTGCCTTCTTTGCAGCAGTTTTGTGATACCAGATCTAGGAAATTGTGTTGGAATGGTTGTGTGTATTTGCACAAGTAAATAGTAGTAAATGGCATTCATATGTGCATGTGTTAATATCATTATTATATATGTAGATGTCCTGAGACATACTATAGTTTCTAAGGGGATCTGTTTTTGGCATGATTTATGTGGTCTAGTTTTGCACCAGAGTACACCTATATTTTTTTAGAAATTCCCCATTGGCATAAGTGATAGCAAACTGCTTGTTTCAGCCAGGGATTTAGAAGAATGATGGTGGAAGCAATTGTGCCTAACCCCTCGGTCCTTAAAATTGTACAAAATAACCTTTGGAAGCTTGGCTGCTTAATTGGTCTCTCTTAGATGCGGAATTTTGGGAATATAGATTTTTATTTATTTAAAAGATTTCTAACCTACTTAAATCTAAGTGGTTTACAAAATACAAACATACCTCTCCCCCCCTCCCCCCCCCCGACACTTTACAAAACCGCAATAGCAGTTTTTAGTGCAGGAACTCTATGAGCGTCGGGAACAGCGCAGAGCATTCAACACGCCAGCCTGCGCTAAAAACCTCTATCGCGGTTTTGTATAAGGGGGGCGGGGATAATTATCATGTACAATACAAATAAAAAAAAACTCATCTAAAATGTGCATAATTAGTATCCCAGCCTGTTGAAAAATCCACTTCTAGGCATCGTTTACAGAATCCCAACTTGTGATGCAGTGGTTGGCTCTACAGCCTCAGCACCCTGGGGTTGTGGGTTCAAACCCTGCACTGCTCCGCAGGAGTCCTCCACCCACAGTCTCACCAATAGAGGGTGCTGTTTTACTGTCACATTTTTCAATTGTGAGGGACAGGCAAGTTCTGCAGGACTCCAGGGAACATACCTGTCCTTAGCGACTGAAAATATTCCACCCCCTAGTGGTAGCAATGCAGCTGGAGGACACCTGCTCAGCTTAGAGGGAACAGTGCTTGTGACCCTGGGCAAGTCACTTAATCCTCCATAGTCCCAGGTGCGTTAGATAGATTGTGAGCCCATCGGGATAGATAGAGAAAATACTTGAGTACCTGATTGTAAAAACCGCTTAGATAACTTTGATAGGCGGTATATAAAATCCTAATAAAACTTGAAAACTTGATGCCAAGGCAAGCTTAGCTGTTGCTGGGTGTCTTAGAGGTAGGTGCCAGTCCATTAGGCCGGGTTTACTGGTGTCCATCTCGGATGCCTATAATCTGACCCTTAGAGCTAGATTGACTCAAATATGTTATTGCAGCTAATGGAAGTTGTTAGTGAAAATATTTGCTTAACCCTTTCAGGACCAAGGGACATATTTGTCCCATAACTTTAAAATCCTATAAATTTTGATTGGGATAGTCTACAGTTCTAAATTTGATATGTACGGATTCCATAAGATACTGCCTTTATGTAAACAAACTGGTTCCGACATTCATTCATTAGCGTCGTTGCCAGATTGACGAGAAGATTCACTTGCCACACTGTCCATAAGCCAGAAGTGTGATTTTTTAAAAAAAAAATAATGATATTTCACAAAAAAAATCAATTTTTTGGCATCTGCAAGCCCTTTTTACCATAAAAATGTCGTCAAAACCACAAAAATTGGCCTACAATCCTTATGGTCCTGAAAGGGTTAAAATCCTAAGTAGCAACAATCTAGAGCTCAGACTGTGATGTCATAATGCCTCATTCCACCAATGCCTAAGCTCCGTCCTCATCTGCACAAGCCTCAAACACTGTAGCCCTTTCAGGACCAAGGGACATATTTGTCCCATAACTTTAAAATCCTATCAATTTTGATTGGGATCGTCTACAGTTCTAAATTTGATATGTACGGATTCCATATGATACTGCCTTTATGTAAACAAACTGGTTCCGACATTCATTCATTAGCGTCGTTGCCAGATTGACGAGAAGATTCACTTGCCACACTGTCCATAAGCCAGAAGTGTGATTTTTAAAAAAAAAAATAATGATATTTCACAAAAAAAATCAATTTTTTGGCATCTGCAAGCCCTTTTTACCATAAAAATGTCGTCAAAACCACAAAAATTGGCCTACAATCCTTATGGTCCTGAAAGGGTTAAAATCCTAAGTAGCAACAATCTAGAGCTCAGACTGTGATGTCATAATGCCTCATTCCACCAATGCCTAAGCTCCGTCCTCATCTGCACAAGCCTCAAACACTGTAGCCCTTTCAGGACCAAGGGACATATTTGTCCCATAACTTTAAAATCCTATCAATTTTGATTGGGATCGTCTACAGTTCTAAATTTGATATGTACGGATTCCATATGATACTGCCTTTATGTAAACAAACTGGTTCCGACATTCATTCATTAGCGTCGTTGCCAGATTGACGAGAAGATTCACTTGCCACACTGTCCATAAGCCAGAAGTGTGATTTTTTAAAAAAAAAATAATGATATTTCACAAAAAAAATCAATTTTTTGGCATCTGCAAGCCCTTTTTACCATAAAAATGTCGTCAAAACCACAAAAATTGGCCTACGATCCTTATGGTCCTGAAAGGGTTAAAATCCTAAGTAGCAACAATCTAGAGCTCAGACTGTGATGTCATAATGCCTCATTCCACCAATGCCTAAGCTCCGTCCTCATCTGCACAAGCCTCAAACACTGTAGCCCTTTCAGGACCAAGGGACATATTTGTCCCATAACTTTAAAATCCTATAAATTTTGATTGGGATAGTCTACAGTTCTAAATTTGATATGTACGGATTCCATATGATACTGCCTTTATGTAAACAAACTGGTTCCGACATTCATTCATTAGCGTCGTTGCCAGATTGACGAGAAGATTCACTTGCCACACTGTCCATAAGCCAGAAGTGTGATTTTTTTAAATAAAAATAATGATATTTCACAAAAAAAATCAATTTTTTGGCATCTGCAAGCCCTTTTTACCATAAAAATGTCGTCAAAACCACAAAAATTGGCCTACGATCCTTATGGTCCTGAAAGGGTTAAAATCCTAAGTAGCAACAATCTAGAGCTCAGACTGTGATGTCATAATGCCTCATTCCACCAATGCCTAAGCTCCGTCCTCATCTGCACAAGCCTCAAACACTGTAGCCCTTTCAGGACCAAGGGACATATTTGTCCCATAACTTTAAAATCCTATAAATTTTGATTGGGATAGTCTACAGTTCTAAATTTGATATGTACGGATTCCATATGATACTGCCTTTATGTAAACAAACTGGTTCCGACATTCATTCATTAGCGTCGTTGCCAGATTGACGAGAAGATTCACTTGCCACACTGTCCATAAGCCAGAAGTGTGATTTTTTTAAATAAAAATAATGATATTTCACAAAAAAAATCAATTTTTTGGCATCTGCAAGCCCTTTTTACCATAAAAATGTCGTCAAAACCACAAAAATTGGCCTACGATCCTTATGGTCCTGAAAGGGTTAAAATGAATCTGCAGTAAATAACGTGCGTCAACGTGGTACCATTTCTCCTCTTGTGCGTGTTGAGTTCCCTCAAATATCTTCTGCCGCTGCTCATTTATAAAAATGCACAAGCATTTCCCTGCAATCCTGTACATGTTTTATCCACATTCAGTGAGCGTAAATATCCTGACCTGAATATCAATTTTGGATCTAGACAGCCTAAGCTAGGCCTTATGTACGAGGACTCTTTCATATTTTCACGCAAAATGGTCGGGGCGGGAGAAGTGGTAAGAGGGCGTGTTAATAGGACGCGGGGGGGGGGGGGGAAATGTATCACAAAACAGGCTGATTAGGTGGAAAAGCGATGTCATTTGCTTTTGAGATATCTAGGGGGTCTTTTACTAAGGCGCTAGCTAAATGCTAATGTGTCCATAGAATATAATGGCACGCACTAAATCTAGCCCGCCTTAGTAAAAGACCCCCCTTAATAAATAGTGTTTAAAAAATAAAACTGTGGAAACTTTTTGAAGATCCCTCGTATAAAGAAGAAACCCGGTGGGAAGTACCTTGCTGATTTCGAACCCAAACACCTCCTCAAAATATGCAGGTTGACTAATAAGAAGCAAATAAAAAGTCCAGCTCCTGCAGAAGTTCGCGACAATGATTGCATAGACAGGCATTGAGGTAAAAAACTTTCTCCAGGGAGTCTTGAATTTCTGAAAGAGATACGAAAGGAAGGGGTCAGCATTTCATGCAACGGCCATTGTTTTCTCAGCATTAGAAGTACGTTTTCTGTCAAGAACCTGAGTAAACACAATAAGTAAACACAGGGGAACTTTTCAAATGCAACAATTTGTAGAAGAACACTGTTGGATATTAATCTGCGTTGGGGGCAATTAAGCACAGCAACTTACGACAGCCGTAGAGCTGGCGTAATTGGGCGCAACTAAATATAGGCATGAGGAAAGACTAAAGAGGTTGGGGCTCTTTGGCTTGGAAAAGAGACGGCTGAAGGGAGACAGGATTGAAGTCTACAAAATCCTGAGTGGAGTAGAACGGGTACAAGTGGATCGATTTTTCACTCCGTCAAAAATTACAAAGACTAGGGGACACTCAATGAAATACTTTTAAAACCAATAGGAGGAAATCTTTTTTCACTCAGAGAATAGTTAAGCTCCGGAACGCGTTGCCAGAAGATGTGGACTATGACAATTGTTCTATCATATGTCATTCTAATACCACCTGGAAGTATGGTCGGTATATTAACTTGAACTTGAACTTTTCAAGCAAACAGAGGAGAAATAAGGGTTAACACTGGAGAGTCCCCCTTTCCTCTTTTCCTATGCCCTAAAACCGAATTTGTGAATCTAAAATAACATGCTTCTGCCTTCTCTGTTCCACGATTATCGAAATATATGATGCAAGGCTGCAATTTACAAAAGGCCAGGAGCTATGCAATTGCTTGTAATGGTTGATGAAATTATTCATCCCTTCTAGCTGGAGCTAACACTGCGTTATATCCATTGTGCGTTGATGAGAAACTCTGAACTTTAGTATTAGAGCAACCTATCAACATACAAAAATGCAGTAACGCAGGCATGAACCAACATTAAAGAGCAGAATTACCTGTGATGACTTTTAGGTAATAGACTCCCATGTCAAGTGAAAGTGACTGATCATCGAATGTGGTTTAAATATGCCAAGATTGTAGGACATTCTTTGGATTTGGGGTTTGTTAGGATGCAGATCCTGTTTCAGAAAGGATTTCTGAGACTTTGGAAGTTAACGTAGCTTTGCAAATGAAATTCATCCTATAATCCTAGAACATGTTACTCACTAACAAACCAGTAGGTGTCCCTAGAAAGGTCTTAAAAGCCAGTGGCATACACAAGATTAACAGTCTTACTTCTAATGCACCTAAAAGGTTAGCACTCTCTCCAATGCTTTCTTCTATGTATTTTCGCTCCTCGGCTGTGATTGTTGGATGCGTCGCAGGGCTCTCATATGACACCAACAACCAAAACATGTACCAAACAATTCCAAAGCTTCCTATTTGAAATACAAGGACAGTAATTTAGAATGAAAATGAAAATACTGTGCAATCACACAAGAAAGAGTCCCTGATTTCCTGTACATTGCTGTGCCCTGTGGCCCGTATTCTGTAAATGGCGCTGGACATTAGGCGCTTTAACTCACTTCCCCCCTCCCCTTTGACAAAACCACGATAGTGTTTTACTAGAGCAGGCCGGCACGCTGAATGCTGGGGTTGGAGTTGGCAGTTGTGCACTTCAACGCCGATATTCACCGCTTAATCATCTAAGTTTAGCAGTTTCTCTTTCTCTTCTCTCTTCCCATATTTTTTTTTTTTTTTAACTTTGTAAACCGTGTCGAGCTCCACTTCAGTGGAGAAGATGCGGTATATAAACCTAAGGCTTAGTTTAGTTTAGTTTAGTTAAATCGGACCACTTGAACAGTGGCGTAGTAAGAGGGGTGAGGGGGAAAGTCCACCCTTGGCGCCTTGTTAGTGGGGGCCTCCCCTCCATCCCCCCGCCTCTTCCCATTCCTCTCCTCCATGCACACGCTCCCTTCCCCCGTACCTCTAGTTGAAGTTGTTGTTCGCAGCAGTCAACTACATTCTCTTCGTGACCCCGTTAGCTCTCCCGCTGATGTCACTTCCGGGTGCCACGCATAGGACATGATATCAGAGGGAGAGCCAACAGGGTCACGAGGAGCATGTTGTTGACCACCATGAGCAACAACTTCAACTAGAGGTACGGGGGAAGGGAAGGGGGCATGCGCGACAGGCGGGATCAGGGATGGGGCGGGGGCACACGCAGCAGGTGGGATCGGAGAAGGAGCAGAGGGGGGCGGAGATGAGGGTGGGGGAGGGGCGCCACCACCTCTCGCCCTCACTATGCCACTGCACTTGAAACTCAGTCTTATGTTTATGTGGTGTCGCTTATGCAGATACGTGCTGAATATCAGACGTAACCCGTAAGATGTAGCCAGCCGTATAAACCTGGATATTTAGCCGATTTCTGCATGGAACTTAAAATTTTTTAATTGGCATAATTGAAAGCGCCATTGAAAGCCAATTAAAAACGATTCAATTAAGTCCACGTGGAAATCGGCGAGGCGCCTGAATGAAAATTAGGCAGGGTTAGGGGCAGAGTTTGAATGTGAAAAGCTTTAGGCAAACCCTACCGCCGCCTAACTCAATTGAGGCACTGGTAGATGCAATTCGCCTAAATTTGGTTGGCACGTTTTCCTAGGTACCCTACAATTTAGGTGCCATTTATAGAATCAGGCCCTTAATGCTGGTGCCCAAACTTAGCCTGGCATCGAATATCTGAGAATAGCGCGGGCAGTGGCTAAAATAAATACTCTACGTTGGTGGCTGAATGTTGCCCCCCCACCCTAGAAATGTTGGTAAATGAGCTTAAGGTCCAGTAATATGCAAATCTGTGGCATTAAAATGCAGAAAATATCATACCATATACATAAAATACAGATGACCATCCCGTATATTGCACTAAGATCCCAGCCAATGGCATTGCAATAACAGCTCCTGCATAGGAACCTGCAATTAGGGGTGAGGGGGGAAAAAGAAGACACGGGTAATTAAATGGCTTCAACCCAACTGAACTTGAACTTTGCATCGCTTTCTCAGATGAAGGAAAAAGATTAATTCTTCCCTACCGCAAAAGGAGGTGGTAGCCAGTCTACTTCTCTCTAAAGGAGGGGCCCACTTGCTCCATATACCATGGCAGGCTGGATAGGTGACGCCCTGTAATTATTTCATAAATTGCTAATGGTAATCCAGAATCATTTACAGTAAGCATAGAGAATAATTGACACATACTATTTGTCTTTTAGATAACACAAGTGTGAAAATTTGTATTTCATTTAATCTGTCAACATTGGCTTCATGTATCAATGGAGAAAGGATCCGAATGAAGAAAATAAGAAGAGACACAAGCACTGGCAGGTTAGATGCAAAGCATTGATAAAGAAAGCTAAGAAATAATATGAAGAGAAACTTGCCAAAGAGGCAAAAACTCATAACAGAAAACCTGTGAGGGAATCCATGGGACCCTTGGATGATCAAGGAGCAAAAGGGGTGCTCAGGGGGGATAAGGACATAGTGAAGAGACTGAATGAATTCTTTGCTTCAGTCTTTATGGAAGAAGATGTAAGAGAGCTTATGTTCGTATCTACCTGAACCGGAAATGGTTTTCAAGGGTGATGATGCGGAGGAACTGAAAGAAATCTTGGAGAATCTGGAGGATGTACTAAGCCAAATTGACAAGTTAAAAAGTGACAAATCACCTGGACCGGATGATATACATCACAGGGTACTAAAACAACTCAAACATAAAATTGCTGTCCTGCTCTAAGTGATCTGTAACCTGTTGCTAAAATCATCTGTAGTACCTGAAGATTGTAGGGTGGCCATTTACACTGATTTTTAAAAAAGAGTTCCAGGGGAGATCTGGGAAATTACAGACCGGTAAGCCTAACTTCAATACCGGACAAAATGGTGGAAACAATTATAAAAAATAAAATTGTGAAACACCAAGACAAACATGATTTAATGAGACAGAGTCGGCATGGGTTCAGCCGAGGGAAATCTTGCCTCACCAATTTGCTTGATATAGTTGATATAGTGTATCTAGATTTTCAGAAGACTTTTGATAAAATTCCTCATGAGAGGCTCCTGAGAAAATTAAAGAGTCATGGGATAGGTGGCAAAGTTCAGTTGTGGATTAGGAATTGGTTATCGGATAGAAAACAGAGGGTAGGGTTAAATGGTCATTTTTCTCAATGGAGGAGAGTAAACAGTGGAGTGCCACAGGGGTATGTACTGGGGCCGGTGCTATTTAACTTATTTATAAATGATCTGGAAATTGGAATGACGAGTGAGGTGATTAAATTTGCAGATGACACTAAACTGTTCAAAGCATGTGAATTGTGAAAAATTGCATGGCAGAATATAGGAAATTAGAAGACTGGGCGTCCAAGTGACAGATGAAATTTAATGTGGACAAATGCAAAGTGATGCACATTGGGAAGAATAACTCAAATCACAGTTACCAGATGCTGGGGCATCTTATGTTGATAAGTATATAATTTCCCAGTAATGTTTTATTTCCTGATCAATATATTTCGCCTACCTCTACAAGCCCTTGTAAGATCCTCACAAAGATGACACATCCATAATGCACATTAGCCGCAGATGGTATTAGCATGTTCAGGGTAGAAGTGAGTAAGATAGCGGCTCCAAACACCCTGTAATAGGAAATAATGAATAGCTATCAAACAGAGAAACCCCCCCCCCCCCCATCACATCTAAATACCATGTACATAGAGACATATGTAACAACTGTCTGTTAAAAGCTTTATTCTCATTGCTCATTAGTAATGACCTGATTATTTTTACGTTTCTAGAACAGTGACAGGCTGGAACCCCCTCCCCATCACACACACACACACACACCTACACACATTTCACAGAGAATATATTCTGAGCCTCACTGAACTTTGAATACAGTTCAGAAGTGTTCTGCTGGTCTTTCACCCATCCCTGAAAAAAACACCTTGTTTTATGGGAGAGAAGTTGGGGATGGATGTTCTATTTTATTTTAATAATTTGTTCATGTTTACTTATTCTTTCTATGTTTAAATATTGTTTTATATTTAACCCTCTTTTATCAAGCTCAACTGTCAAGCCGTCCAATCTATTCCTTTGGGCGGTTTGGCATTCAGCTCGCACTGCTTTGCAGCGCACCTTGATAAAAGGGGGGCTAATTTGTAACTGCTTTGAGTCCTTTTTGGATAATGATAACAAATCTACAATAAATAAATCCAAATTTCTAAATTGTAGATACAATGGGGCTCATAATCAAAATAGAAATATGTCTAAAAACTCACCCAAATCGGCACTTGGATGACCTAAAAGACAGGCTGTCCAAGAGCCGATAATCGAAACAGGTTTTTAGATGTATCCAGAGACCTTTTAGGCTCTGAATCCCACTGTGCTCCCAGAGCTGAAAGGGGCATTTTTGAAGGAGTGGTTAGGGCGGGATGTGGGCCAAACTAGACTTAGTTGTACTGCAGGGATAATTGAGGGTTTGAGAGGCTGCTTAGATGGAACTTATATGTTGTGACTTAGACGATCTAAACACAGGTCTAAGTCCCAAAAAGGTATCCAAGGATTGCCAGATAACTACTGCAGACACAAAGTTCAGACCCCTCCCCCCCCCACTTCCCCAATGATCACCGACCACCACCACCACAACAATCGGAATAAAAACGTACATACCTGCCTCCAGAACATCAGCTTAAGTAGTCTGGGAGGTGGGCTACTGAACCATAGAGAGGAGGACCCAGGCCCATAAGCCACTCTAACCACTGCATTCATGATGGAAAATGTGAGTCCACCAAACCCCACAAAAACCCTACTGTACTGCCATAAAGGTGGTAGCTGCAGCCATAAGGGCTATTGTGGTTATAGACAGGTGAGTATAGTAGGTTTTCAGGGGCTCACCATGACCTGCAGGGGAGTTGTAGTGAGATGCTTATGTGGCATCCTTTTTGAGAAGTTCATAGCAGTGCTCTGTAAGGTGCTCTGTAAGTGTTCTGTAAGGTGCTCGGTTGCTATGTCTGGGTGGCCAGTCCATCACAATGCTGGCCCCTTCCACGTCCAAAAGGTCTTATTCTAGGTGTTTGGGATTTGGACGATTATTTGGATGAGAAAGATAGATGTACTAGCGGTCTGTACGATCAAACGGCTGAATGTAGAAGTAGACGATTTTCCCTCCCCCTCAAAAAAAAATTTTGGACGTATTTTTCAAGAATGGAATTTGGACGCTGCCGACTTAGGACGATTAGCGCCCTAGGCCCAAAACGGACTTAGACATTTGTTTTGATTATGGCTCTCAATGTGGTTTTGGAAAGACTAAGATGGGGGGGGGGGTTCATCAAGGGGCATGAACTGATTCCGCACACACTAACCGTGCTAGTGCATGCTAAATTAGTTTATCACCCCTTGATGAATTCTCCCCGTGAATTCTCCTCTCAATTTTGTGATATAAAAATTGCATTCAATTATTAGCAGCTGAGAGGTTTGAAAAACTCAGTTGGCATTCAATCACACGTCTCCTACCGTATGGTTTACTCTTAGGCTCAGCATTACTGACCTGCCTCAAAGCCATGTCTGACAACTGCAGAACGAGTACAACATTTCTTTTTTTTTTTCTCCTTCCACCATGCTTTGTATTTCATGAGAAATAAAACCAAACACTGCCTTCATTATATGCAAATTCCTTTTATACATATTCATTCTATTCTCGATTCCTTTCCCAATAATTCCTGATATGCCACTTAATTTTCTACTGCCACTATACTCTAAACTGAGCATTTCGTTGTATTATCCACAGTGATTCCTAATATGGAACCCATCATTGGGTACCTAGAGTTTGAATTATTTTTCTATATGGGCATCATTTTGCATTTGTGCAAAATAATTTTTTTTCCTGCTACTTGAATACCCATATATCAAGTTCAGTGTTTCCAAACCCTCTTCTGGAGGCTCACCTAACCAGTTGAGTTTTCAGTTCTACCACAATGACCATACATGAGATAGATTTGTATATATTGGGTCTTCAATATAGGCAAACTTACAGTTTCTCATGCCAGAGGGTCTCTTTAACCCCTTGCTCATCCAGTGGTCAATCTGATTCACTCAAAGTCTTCGTGCTTCAAATGTAATTTGAAAATATGGGGTTTAAAAAATTAGTTCTGTATGGCAGGTTTCTTCTCTAGTTCTTTTTTTTATTTTTTTTGGTCTGCCTTATTAATGTTTTACATCTAACTTACTAGTGTTTATGCTCAAAGTACCATAATGCATTTGTCTCCAACCATATTTCTGACTACTGGTCTCATAGCATCCTACTCAACTTCTAGCTACTACTGATAATATAACGATAAACAAAGATAAATCCTAGAAAAGAAAGGAGAAAGCTACTGTTACCATAAGTGAGCAACCTTATGATTAAAGAAAATTATTTAAAAAATGATCCAATAGAGAAAAAAAATATTTAACTGGAGCATGGTCCATTGAATTGGGCTTTCTTCTCCCTAGATGGCTGGGCCCGAGATACTGCAAGCTCAGAATTTGGAGTAGTGGTCTTCACTTCCAGGCCTCAAGGATGCCCAAAATTTAGGTTTTCAGGAAATTTCTAATGAATATGCATGAGAGAGATTTGTATATAATGGGACCAGAAGGCATATGAATCTCTCCCCTGTATATTCATTAGAGCTATCCAAAAATCCTGACCATGAGGACTGGGAATGAAGACTAAGGCCTTAGATGAAGGAAGTTGTTGTCATCTCTTAAGGTTGATGCTTGTGGAAAAAGTCAAGGCTCGTGATTTCAGGATTCTGCAAGGATCCATGGTGAACTCTTGTCCAGGAAGATTGCAAAAATGGCAAGGCTAAGCCCACTGCAGTCTTGGAGAAGGATGTGAAATAGGGGGGTGGGGGGGTGGAAGGGCACTAAGGTCACAACCCTGGTTCCAACTGAACTGGAGGCTGAAAGGAGCAGGAGGAAAACTGCAGGGTTAAATTTTTAAAAATGGTTTAACTCTTGTGAAATAACTTGAAAATTATGTAAATTTTATTTATTTGTATACTGTTCTTGTGTAAACTTCTCAAGGCTTCATACCTTGCTTGGACATTTTGATTATTTGGGGGAGGGAAATGGCTATTATTGAGCATTAATATGTAAAGCAGATTCCTCACTATCTAATCTAATAACATAGTATTCCAATCTATTATAGTCACCCATCTGTGGCTCTTTTTTTATTAAAAGAAATCCCTTAGCATATCATTAAGTTGTAAAAAAAAAAAAAAATGACTTCATTACTACAGAGAGAAAATATAACCAGCTATGAACATATGGGCAACTAAGTGTCTGCGCTCAAGACCAGAACAACCCACCACAATGAACGGTGACGGGATTGCTGTCCATGGTGCTGGTCTGCTCAGTTGGAAATGAAAGATGCAGAAAACAGACAATGAGCCTTTCTTTCCCTTAGATTTACAATTGAAAAATCCCTGTAGTAAGTCTTAAACAGGGTGGGGGAAGGCGAGGGGAAAATCACTCATAATAAGTATTGACAGCACATGTAGATTACTGGGAGGTTTTGTTTGTATTGCTTATCACTTATGTAATCTGATTTTGTTAGAACTCTAAAGCATACAGCATTTTAATATTATCCAAGACCTGGAAAACTGGATTGATAGAAATTGCAGCGTACTTAAAGAATGATGATGCCCTATTCCATTTAATCTGTCTTAAATATTTCCCACAATGCCCTATTTTACAATAGAATTGTCATAACCTCAAGAATAATATTTTGGTCCTGCTGTTTCAGACACCACAAACCCCAGATCTATACTTTAAGATCCAGCCAAGTAGTTTTGGCTGCATCTTCCAGTAATTTATACCAAACTGACTGGTTCCAAACCTATACCCTTAAGTCTGCTCAGGTGTCCAATTCCAGACTTCGTTCCTTTCATCTAGCTGCCCCCTATGCCTGGAATAAATTATCCATGTTTGTCCATGAAGCCCCTTCCCTTGTTTAAAAGCAGACTGAAAACCCACCTTTTTGATCTAGCTTTCAATCCCTTACCCTATTCCTCTGCCCTCCAACCCAGCCATCTGATTAACCGTTCCCCTTAACTGTATCCTTGACTTCCTGTTTAGATTGTAAGCTCTTTCGAGCAGGAACTCTTTTCATACTCTTTGTAGCACTGCCTGCATCTGGTAGCACTATAGAAATAATTAATAGTAGTAGTAGTAGTGTCCAGATATTTATAGAAATAAAGTCTATGTTTATAAAAAAAAAAAAAAAAAAAAACACACTCCAAAAAGCCAATACAATTATGCATTAACCCCCCAATTCTGTATATGGTGCTTTATGTTGTGTATGCAATGCACATGGCCGATTTGCACACGCAACTTAATTGTTTAATAACCCAATTAGCACTAAAAATTAGCAAGTCACACCTCATAGCATGTTAATTGGCACTAATTAAAAGTCATGCGTGCAACTTGGCCTATTCTGTAAAGTTCTGCACACCAGTTCTTGTGCACAGATCTGAAAAAGAGACACGGCCAGGGGAGGAGCATGGGTGAATCATGGGTGTTCCTAGAATTTTTGTACACTGTCACAGAATATGCCCAGTGTGCACACAGGTTAGCCACAGGGATTTAGGCCTGGTTTTAATTGGTCTAATTGGGTGCACCTAAAAGTTATGACAGGCACTGGCGCTTAGTACAATTCAATAAGGTGTGCATAACATAGAATTGCGCTAAGCATCATTCTGGACAACACTATTTTTTTATTTTTTTTTTTTGGGGGGGACCATATATAAACTATGGTCCTAACTCCTTAAACAACAAAATTGTAGTTATTTTGCTCAGTCCTGGGACCATCCCTTTTCAACATATTCATAAGGGACTTGACCCGAGGGCTTCAGGGTAAAGTAACACTGTTCGCCGACGACGCCAAACTGTGTAATATAGTAAGTGAAAGCAATCTCAAGGATAGTATGATGCAGGATCTGATCACGTTGGAAAACTGGTCCTCGACATGGCAGCTGGGCTTCAACGCTAAGAAATGTAAGGTCAAGCATCTCGGCTGCGGAAATCCATGCAAAACTTACACCTTAAACGGGGAAACACTAGCTAGGACTTCAGAAGAACGGGACTTGGGAGTAATCGTCAGTGCAGATATGAAGGCTGCCAAACAAGTGGAGAAGGCCTCATCCAAAGCAAGGCAAATGTTGGGATGTATCAATAGAGGCTTCGTCAGCCGCAAACCTGAAGTCATAATGCCGCTTTACAGAACCATGGTGAGACCTCACCTGGAATACTGTGTGCAATTTTGGAGACCACATTACCAAAAAGATGTGCTTCGAGCTGAATCTGTCCAGCGAATGGCCACTAGAATGGTCTCCGGACTCAAGAGTCTCTCATACGAAGAAAGACTAGGTAAACTACAGCTATACACTCTTGAGGAGCGTAGAGAAAGGGGAGACATGATTGAGACATTTAAGTACATCACAGGTCGTGTCGAGGCGGAAAGCGATATATTCTTCCCCAGGGGACCCTCGGTCACAAGGGGGCACCCGCTCAAACTCAGAGGAGGGAAATTTAATGGTGACA
The DNA here is from genome assembly GCF_902459505.1 of Geotrypetes seraphini. Lineage (NCBI taxonomy): Eukaryota > Metazoa > Chordata > Amphibia > Gymnophiona > Dermophiidae > Geotrypetes > Geotrypetes seraphini. The sequence continues at coordinate 3,537,243 of NC_047102.1, forward strand.
CCAGGAAGTATTTCTTCACAGAAAGGGTTGTAGATCACTGGAACAAACTTCCGGTGCAGGTGGTCAAGGCCACCAGCGTGCTCGACTTTAAGAATAAATGGGACATCCACGTGGGATCCCTATGGGGGTCGAGCTAAGGATCTGGGTCATTAGCACTCAGACTTGATGGGGTGGGTCAGAAGAGTGGGCAGGCTTGATGGGCTGTAGCCCTTTTCTGCCGTCATCTTTCTATGTTTTCTATGTTTCTATGTTTTGAAGTACATAGGAGGAAAATAAACCTCTTGCCACCAAACAGTGTAGTGTTAACAAGAAGTCTGACCTTCGAGTCTCTTTGTTAATTCCAGCAAAATGGAAAATTCAAGCTCTGAACTCTCACCCCTGGTGACATCACAGCAGGAACTCCAGTTGACTTGGTAACCAGAGAGACAGAGTGCATAAAACTGAACCTCAAGAAGCTGTTACATAGGCCCCCTTTTATTAAACTGTGCTGAATGCCCCACGCTGCTCTCAATGCTCATGGAGTCCCTATGAGCGTCGGGAGCAGCACGCAGCATTCAGCGCGGCTCCCGGCACTAAAAACCGCTAGCGCGGTAACTTTTTTTGCAAGTTTTACAATTGTCTGTACATGTATGTAAGAGCAAAACTTTTGCTCTTTTTGTATAGTCAAAGGCAGCTAATGCCTTGGATGCATTTTTCACTTAAAAGCTTGTTGCATTAATTTCAAATGCATAATCGGTTGTGTATTTGTGCTTCAGCATTAAGGGCCTGATTTAAGTAATGGCACTATAAGTCAGGTGACAGAAGGAACCTTACCGCCACCTAACTGAATTAATTTAATTGGTGGTAATTGGCACAGTAATTGACCATGTCATTTAAAACCAATTAAAAAGTCATTATGAGAAAAAAAAAGTAGGTGGCAGCAGGTGTGTACAAAAAAAAGGACACCATAATCACATCTACAGAGGCACCTAAGGTCAATGCAAGCATGGTATAGAAGATCAAATAAGTAAATAAATGACTGGTGCCTATGTTAGACATAAGTCATGATTCTTTTAACAGCGCCTATGCATGATTGACATGTGGCTGGTGCCATTTTTGGAGGCACTGGTGATGTAGGTGCCTTTACTAAAATAAGGCCCTAAATACAGCAATTAGTGTGATGTAATAACTTAAATAGTGGATAGGAACGTATTTGCTTTGGTACAGATGTTTGGGCCTTAAAGGCAAGCAGTCCTATGTACTTTTAATTGTTTTATTGTGTTTGTATATTTGGATAAAGGCAGACTAGAAGTGATAATAAACTAAACTAAAAGAGAGTTTGCTAAATTGATATTAACATGTTCATTCACTTTTATACTGACAATAGGTTCTTTATAAATAGAGATTGTGTGTTCAAGCCCTGTTTTCCTAAAGGATCTATGCAAGACTCAAAATTTTTGCTTGATATGAATAAATACTTTATGGGATCCTTAAAAACATATTGAACCAACAAATGTTTTTAGATCATGTAGGAAATTCGGCGCTGTTCAAGCATAATCTCCTTTAAGAATGAAATGAAATCCATGCATAGCCAAAAAATGTAAACACCCTTGCAAACGCGGTAAAATAAATAACAAAACAATCTTTGGGCCTACGTTTGATTTTGAGAGTAATCTACAGTTCACCAGAGCAAATCTAAAGTAGGAAAAAAGGCCTATGAAAACTATTAATTTTGTCCATGCTTCTCTGTGAGCCATCGGACAAATTTCAGGAACATCGCACCTTTTGACTTTCCAAACTGAAATTCCATAATGGATTATTAGGGGACTTTTTTTCCCTGTTTGCTGGCAGTAAGTGTATATTCATCAGCCCCAGTGTCTCGTAAGTTCTATAATTTTAGACAGAAAACAGACTGAAAATAGAGCAAGCTGGTCATGTTTCACGCATTCTCTTTCTTATCTCCTACTTGAAAGTTTGTCAGACAAATGATGCATGTAAATTTAATTTATTAGATAATTGTAAGTAAAATTATGGAAAGGTCCAAGCAGTAAACTCACTTAAAATCATGCTTTTACTTTCCCAAAGAGAGTCCTTTAAGAGCTGTCGATCTTTCACTATAATGAGCCCATTGCCTACTTGGAAATTTATATAAATAGATTTCTCATTTCGCTCTTGGTATTTTTGAGATAAATTTCAGATTTTAACGTTCCCAGTCTGAATCAGCAGTAGATCTAGAAGGGGCCAAGCTGAAAAGTTCTCAGCCCAACCAAGAAGAGAATGATATCGAGCCATGAAACGTACACCGTGATGCCACAATTTTCTCGACACTTTTCGTTTCAGTGATATGAAACGAAACAAAAAGTGTCAAGAAAAGTGTGGAATAACTTGTATGTCTGGGCTCCACGTCATTCTCTTCTTGGTTGGGCTGAGAACTTTTCAGCGGCATTGGCTTTAAACTAAGCAGTGCTGAGACCATATACTGCGAATGCTTTCCTGAAAGTCTTGCCAGAGCTTGGTAGCAGGGCCTTCCCTCCCTATACACAGCAACAAATGGCTCAGAATGCTTTATCCGCCTTGAATTCTCCGTGGAGCTAATTAGCAGGTAAAATCACCCCCAAGGTGCTTGAAAGGTTGCCAAACACCATAGAAACGGGACTGCAGAGCTCTGCCCTCCCTGCACCATCTGTACGAGGTCTTTATTTTATCCAGAATGCATCCTGATGTTTTGTCATTGGAAGGCAGGGCTCCAGCAGTTTGGTTTCAAATCCAGATATTTTCATTGTTTCTTCTGAATATTCATTGGACTTAAATAAATCCTTTACATAAGATTCATGAAGAGAAAAAAAAAATACCCGATTTAACATCTCTTCTGCTACATGGAAAAATGTAATCCCATCTACATTTATTCTCATTTGAACAGGCAAGATATCGTCAATGTGTGGTGAATTAATCCAGAATAGAAATAAACATTTTCTATCTTTTGTTCATCATTCCACATTATTTGTCATAGCAGACATTCCAAAAGGCTGCTGTATCTATTTACCAAATTTGAAAGAAACCTCCACCACAATTTTTGCATTCCCTGGATTCCACTCTGAAAAAATATCACCATTATTCCTTCCTCTCTGAATTTATCTTTTACTATCTGGCAAAAAAAAACAAAAAAAAAAAACAGAGTAATAGCAGTCAGATAAGATTTGCAAATTTATGCTGGGGTTGATTTACTTACAGCGCGCTTTGATTGAAAATAACTCCCTAAAGCGTAAATAGCAAATTCACTATAAGCAAACCAACTACAAAGCAAACATTTTTTTCTAAGGTTCGGTAGCAGTTTGTTTATCACCCTACCTGTTTGCTGCCAGTCTGGATGCTATATATCCTCCAGGGATTTGAGTGATTATATAACCCCAGAAAAAGGAGCCATGGATCAATCCCACCGTTTCGGGTTCCCAGTTAAACTTGGCTTTCTTCAGGTCCAAGGAAGCAAAGGAAAAAGGGAAAGTGCTGAGGTTTGAAGAATATCACATTAAAGCATGAACTAATAAAATTAAATTTTAAAAAACGAGGTTTTTATGTGTCAGTATAAACGGTGCACTTCTCGATCATGCAGACTGAATTAAAAATGAAAACTAATATGCTGGTAAGAATATAATAATTTGCGACGTTACAAGGAAAACCTATCGCTGCATCTGCTTGTCGCTAAATAGTACATAGAAAAATATTTTTTTTCCACATATATAGTATATACAATGGGACTAAGTCAAATTAGAAGTAGTTGAGATAACAAATCAAATAGGCAGTTCAAAAAGAAAATTTGATTACATTTAGAGAAACTTGCACCTTTAGGGTATTAAATGAGTCTTTAAAAATACATTTTCTATCCTGTGATATCAGGGTTCTGCGTTTCAATTAGAATGTAAATGTGGTATATATACATTTCACCAGTAAATGTGTGCCAGAGTCCTTATCGTTTACAATCTACATAAGTTTATCAACACTATTTAGCATATATGATCTGACCAAATAATTCTTTATTTTGCTACCGTGTAAAACAATTTATTTAGAATCTTAAATTTAATAGAACTCGAGATCTAAGTAAAATATAGGTTGAAGGCACCTATTTTTTAAAAAAAACCCAAAACTGTTCATAAGGTAATATTTATTCCAGCTAAAAATTAAACTATTTGACAAATGATACTCTAAAAAAGTAAGACATTTATATTTTTGTAGGTGGTCACTACTTTGATTTTATGGCGAGTCCATCTCGGTCGGTGTGTTAAAGGCTGTAGAAAAAGGGGGCAGGGAGAAAGATCAGGGAGGAGGAACAGGTGGCAGCACGTTCTAACCTCTTTGATAATTTTCCCTCCTCGATGAATGGTGCTGTTATTAACCATGTCCACGATGGCCACGCCCAGATTGCAGCGAATCCCAAAGGAGATGCAGAATCCCAAGCCACTCATGATAGCAATAATGTATCTCCGTGGGAGGCCAAAGCAAGCGCAGTCACACAGAGGGGGTTTCTTCTCCGGCACTTCCATGGGTTTCCCATCTTCTGTCAGTTCGATGTTTTCCCCACTTTTGGATTTCTTCTCCAAAACTCTAAACCAAAAACAAAGGTGGTTGAACTGATTTTAAGGGAATGTTCACACACTTGTTTGGTTAATCATGGAAAAGATAGAGAAATTTGGATTTCTGCTTTAATTTTGTCCACATAAGAAACAAATCCATAACCTTACTAAAGCTTTCGGGTATTTCTGCCTTCAAAACGAAGGACACTACAAGGACGCCATGTTTTTTTTTCCTAGCCATTTACGAGTGAAGTTATCTCAGTAGCTAAAATTCTGGACTGTCTTTCAAATAATCAAACAGTATAAAGATGTACATTTTCAATAAGTTCATTGAAATCCAAAAGTGGCCCATTTCCATTATACTTAAATCATATCTGTTTGCTTAAAACATGTATAGGCATGTATAATCCGGAAATGTTGTTACTCCCCCCCCAAAAAAAAAAGAATGACTCTAAAAAGATTTTCAAAAAACAAACTGTGGTCCTAAAGATGGTCATGTATTTAATAGATTGTTGAAATCATGACTAGTACAGTTTTCAAAGCAATACATAAGCAAAATTTAGTGTCTTGTAAACCTAGGGCTTGTTGGCGTTTCTGCAGAATTTGTCATTATTCAATAATTTTCTGCTATTTTATGGTTACAGCAAAAGAGAGAAAAAGAGAGCTGGAGGGAGAGAGTGTATGTTATTTGCATGGTATATATTCTATCCGGAAAAAAAAAGGTTTAATATTACATTAAATTATATCTGCAATACCTTATAAAATCTCATAAGTTTTAACAAATGTATGAAATGCAAGTAAAATATATAGAGATTCGTTAAAATTTATGAATTGAGAAATCTAATGATATCGTCAAACCCTTCCACAGAAATGACTCATTTACAATAGGGAAGATGATATATCATTATTTAACTAGCATGTGGAAAGCTTAAGAGATATTTCTATAGCATGATCAAGAGTAAATTAAGGTAGAAACATTTTAAACTATAATATAAGTACTAATGCATTTTACCTGACCCACTAATTAAGACTAATTATCTTCCAGCTTCCAAAGTTCCATCCTATGAAAGTCAGACATAATCATAAATCCATTGCATGCAAGAAATTACTTAATATTTTCAGATTACTATGACAATCAGTTCACAGGTAGAAGGGCCTTTTAAAACAATTTTTTTTCCAAATCGTAGGAGTTAACAGTTTCCGGAATTGTTGCTCGGTCCCTATTTCTGAATTCCTTTGTGGGTTCGAAGGTATGAAAAAAAAAAAAAACCAGTCTTCATGAATTGCAAATCATTGTGTTACCTAATCATTTTCAACTATTAGGTCTTGTTCCGATATTAAATATGTTCACATCAAATCCCTACTAGTAGCAAAATTATTCACAGTTGTATCTACTTGCTGCCTTTTGCTACAATTTTATTTTTGCAAACTTTTTGTCTTGTGTTTATTAAGAAAACACTTTTTCGATATTTAAGAGAAGCAAACCTTTTTTATGTTTGTTTGGTTTTTATTTTACCAAAACATTTAAAACTGGAATACATTTTAAAAATTACATTGATGAAATAGATTTCACATAAGTAAATCTGCCAAGTAACTTACATCCTATAAAATATGTTATTGACGAAAGGCAAAGCATTTTTTCCTTTTTAAAATGGCAGGTGTTTGCAGATGTATGAAGTATGAAGACATTCAAGGGAGACGACCTCCAAGCATGCCTTACCCTATACCCTCAGGAACAAAATAAATAAATAAAAATGAACCTAAAATCAGCCTTTATACACATGTAAAGCTTTCGGTGTATGTAAAATCAGTCGACTTGTACTCTCAATGCATTTCTTAACTCATAATATAGGACGCAGTGATGGAAAAGGATCTGCAAATAAATTATAAGAGCATAATCTAGATATTCTATTTCTCATGCAGATTCTGTACAGATGAGGATTCAGTGGAATACTGAGAAGGCAATATTGAATTAAAGATTAATTCTCATACTAAATATGAATAAAATTGACGTGTGTGTTCGCATAAATGCATATGTACAAAGGTGCGGGAGGGGGGAGCTGCGCGTGCCTGAGAACCAGGAATGGCTGCTTATTAATTATTTATGAACTCAATGCGGGTTTCCAAAGGAGGATTTCACCGGGGAATCTGTAAATCAAAAATGGTTCCCCCCTCCCCCCCCCGGTTGAATTTTCACAGGCTAGTCATATGGATAGTACCAAAAAAAAAAAAAAATCTAAAAATGCAATGCAGATGCTGTGAGCCCACTTCAAAATGGCAGAGACAACCAAATATGGAGGGCTGCCTGTTAATTAAATGGTTGGGCTAATTAGCGATTTCCGCACAAGAAAGGTGATAGACACCAGTGAATATATTAATAACAACATGAGTGCACTGGGTACTTGACACGATCTACGACATGCCTTTTCCAACGTGATAGTTCTCGCACACTTGGCTATTTAAAATTATTTTCTACCACAGTTTAATTCGATTTCATCTCTTTACCTGTAAAGCTGACCCAGCGATTTTCCAGCTATATTCTTCAGCCTCTTTTTGGCAGAGGAAAAAATCATTTTATCTACTGAATCCATTCCGGCACAGAAAGTAATTCGGGTTTTTAACTTGTTCTATGGCACCTTTCAAAAGCAACGATGCTTGAACATATTGGTTCAATCTCGAACTTTTTGTTTTCGAGAAAAGAGCTGGGGGGCACTTCCAGGAAGAACACAAATTTCTTGGTGGAAGAGGATTCCCAGACACATTTAAAAAGTCTTCTTTGAAGTACACGCTCCAGTCACTAACAGTATAGACAGAGGCATAATATTTGAGAGAACCTGTATCTTCTCCTTTTTGGTTTTTTTTAGTAGACCACTTCCAATCCGATTTAGGCTCTAATTGGTTTCATAGCACTGCAACAAGTTCCACAAGGTGAAATAATAGAATCCGTTTTGTAATTTCAAATGAAGGGTGGAAAAAGCTCTCCCCAGGTCACATCAGCTTTAAATGAATACCACCTTCTGCTCTTCCGATCTTGGATAACATCAGGGCAGTCATTTCATTGACTCGAGGCATACGCTGCATAATAAAACTGATCGATGTATTAATTGAGAGCTGAAGTTGCTCCTTGGTTCTTGCCGAAAGCGGAAGATCCGGGCGGGGAGGACGCTTTACCTCAGCCCCGGGTGCTTCTTCAGCACCGTGGACAGCGCAGACACTGCAACGCTTCCTTGGCGCTTCCCTACAGGCAACTTTCTAGGGGAATTGGGCGGTTCGCCCTGCACTGAATTCATTCTCGGGCTCTTCAACGTGGATGCTATGGAAACCAAATGAAAGATGTCATCATCTTCTCCCAGGTTTCCAAAGAATGGCCGTAGCGTCGGTGAGAAGAATTTATTAGAAACTGACAAGTTACTTTTCAATTCCCACCTCTAGCCCTAATGGTGACGTAAAGCCTGACCCTACAGCAGAAGGGAAGACATGATTATCACGTTTCCTCCATTTTACGATTATCTTATTATTTCTACAGAATTTGCTGTGTCTAAACTAGTCGGTTTATTATATACTGTAATTTGAAGGTGTCCTTCAACTGCATTATTTCAACTACTTTTTTTTTTTTCCCTTTATGCACTTTCAATATATATTTTATTTCTACCATAGTTTTCGGATTAATATACATTGTGTACTTGGAACTACTAGATTTTCTCATTAATCATTTTTAAATAATACCCGAACACTTTCAGCTATGTATTACTATAGTACTATGGTATTATTCTACGCTTAGGGAAAAATGTAAACGAAAGTTCCTGTACTTGCATTCAAACACTTCCTCTAACAAAACATTTTAAATGCATCGAAAAATCACCTTGCTAGCCTATGACACTTTTCCATCCCTGACTGCAATGCTACATGCCTGAAACTGTGGTCCTGAAAGCTTGAGTATTTTGCTGAGGGCTGCCCTCTAGTGCAAAAACCAAAAACATCCAACGATGCTGGGATTTGTTTTGAACAACCTCAAGTCAACTATGCATTCATGCACTTACTCCAGCTACTGCTAAAGTCTCTGGACCTGGTTTTGCTGAACTTGTTGTGCTGAATGGCTGATTTCACTATTGTATCCCTTTAAATAAAAGAAAACTACAAATCCCTCCATGCCCTAAGGTAAAATCAGGCCTAGAGACCTGGAGAAAGTTAGCAACATATTTATTCATTATTCATTTTGCATTCATGTTAGGACCAGGCAAGCACTTTTTTTTTTTTTTTTTTAATTAAAGATTACTTTCAACAAACTTCAGTTGACTTTTCAGCCACTGGCTGGTTCTTTTGGCTGTTTTGTTCTTGTTCCCCACTATTCTATAACTTATATGGGCAACTTTGCATGCTCAAAGAAAACAGAAAAGGCGACCAGGTGGTACTCAATATCTTTATTCTATGAAGACATGACATGTACGTGTTTCGGCTCGAAGGCCTGCCTCAGGAGTCTTAATACTTTGATTAATACGTTGACTGTTCTATCTTATAAAATTATAACGATTGAGTCATTCACTAAGCACATCAATCATAATCTCTAAAAAATGTGCCCACCATGTGGAGATTAACCTAGGTCCGCAGAACCTGCATTCTATATATGGTGCTTTGAGTTGTGTGCAAATTTGATTATTTAATGAGTATAACTAATAGGCAAACTGGATGGTCCGTTTGCCATTGTTTAGCTTGGGTAAAACAATAATAATAATAATAACAGTTTATATACCGCAGTACCGTTAAGTTCTATGTGGTTTACAAAAGATTAGTGAAGTACAAGTTGAGTTGACGTACAAGTTGAGTTAACTTAAGGGATGTGGGAACAATAGGGAGAAAGGGCAAGCTAAACAATGCTGAAAATTGGCTCCAAGAAACAGTTCTTGGTACTAATTAGAATTTGCAAGCACTTCTTTTTGGGTAAATTCCAGTGTGTGGCACTGAAAACGGGGTGTGGGCATGGCTGGGTCATGAGCATTCTAAAACAGTTATGTGCATTGTTCTAGAATACACTCGGTTCATGCTTAAGTTATGCACAGGGATTGACGCCAAGTTTTAGTTGGTACAAATGGTTGTGCCTAAATTTACTCATGGGTCTGGCACTGAGTGCTATTCTATAAATAACTATGCGTAACTTTAGGTATAGTTTAGTAGGGCCGCCCCAGTCTGGTCCTCGAGATCTACTGGCAAGCCAGGTTTTCAGGATATTCACAATGAACATGCATGAGAGAGATTTTCATACCAAGAAGGCAGTGCAGGCAAATCTCTCTCATGCATATTCATTGTGGATATCCTGAAAACCTGGCCTGCCAGTAGATCTCGAGGATCGGACTTGGACAGCCCTGGTTTTTGGAATGGCGCTAAGCAGGCTTTTTTTCATGCTGGTTTATTTAGGTGCTATATATACTGTAGAATTTCTCCCATGCGTACAATTTTACTCACAAGTTTATAGAATCATTGAGATAGCGTGTACTCTTTCCAAATAGTAGGCACTATTATTGATGAATGACAAAACACAAAGGCCCAGATTCTATAAAAGATGCCTACTGGTAGGTGCCTAGATTATAGTAACTTAGTAAATGTCAGCAGATAAAGACCCGAACGGTCCATCCAGTTTGCCCATTAGTTATACCCATTAAAAATACCTGATTAAATTAACTTGTCTCTTCTTTGATATTTCTGGGCCATAGACTGTAAAGTCCACCTGGTATTGCTGAAGTTGCTGTCCAAGCTCACTCCAGCCTATCCAACCATTCTGTTTGCAGGATATCTTCCATAAAGTCCGGTCAGTAACATCCTCATGTTCCAAGTTAGTGGAGTTCCCATCGATGCCCTCCCCAGCCCATCCTACACCGAATCACCACATATGGGACACAGACCATGCAAGTCTGTCCAGTACTGGCATTAGCTCTTTAATTTACATTCTTCATTTTCTAATTAGAGATCCTCAATCTTTATCCCACACTTTTTTGAATTCCATCACCGTTTTCCTCTCCACCGCGTCCCTTGGGAAGGCATTCCAGGCATCTACCACCTTCTCCGTAAAGAAGAATTTCCTAACATTGCTCCTGAGTCTTCCTCCCTGCAACCTCAAATTAAGCCCTCGAGTTTTACCATTTTCTCTTCTCTGGAAAAAATTTGGTTCTATATTAATACCTTTCAAGTATTTAAACGTCTGTATCATATCTACCTGTCCCTCCTCCAGGACATCTACCAAGTTATGCGCCTAACTTCACCTTTTTAATTGATTGATGCTGATAATTGAAAGCATCATTAAAAACAATTTTAAAAATTAATTAGCCAGTAGACACCTAACTCAGTAGGAGCCTACCACCAAATTCTGTAAAGGACGTCTAACTATTTAGATGATCTTTTATAGTATGTCTATGTATTATAGACTCATGCTCAGCATTCTACTAGCTGTTCCATGATTTGCAGGATATCAAAAATTAATAAACTTGAAATGTAATCATGAATGCATACATTAGCGAAGTTACTACCATTTCACATGAAAGCAACTGGACCTTTGCTTGGGTCCACTCTCATGCTTCTTTGCATATAATGCAAACATTGATCTTGGTTGTATTACAGAGTGCCCACAAAAACACTCCTTGATTTTAAATGGTTACAAAACCACCTTTGAGGCTAGTTTCATCAACTCATAAAGTTTTATATGGTATCTGTTGATTACATACACTTGATGTGCACCCCACCGTTACTTGGCAAACATCGATGCAATAATCGAGCTTGGACAAGACTCTCCAAAGTATATCTGGCAGATCACGTTTATAGCTTCAGTGATGCATTCCTGCAGATCATCCATAGTTGCAGGTAGTGGAGGTACGTACCCCCAAGGGAAAAAGTCCCAAACAGTAATGTCCAGTGATCTTGGGAGCCACTTGAGGAACATCTGGTCATTTTGTCGCATTGCATTGTCTGAAGGTTGTAACTTCAGCATCAATTGCAGCTTATAAGGGTGAAAGTGCAAGCGATTGTGTAAGATTTTGCTAACCGTGCTTTTTGGGAGTTATATTGGCTGTCTTCTTATTTATAAACATATTCCAATAAGTTTTGATTTTGCAACCATTTAAAATCAAGGAGTGTTTTTGTGGGCACCCTGTGTATTATCCATCAGCAGGAGCTGTGCACGCAAAGATCAGGGGCCCTCTTGCAGAGAGTGCTGCTAAAGATGTCAGAGCTTCTCAAATCTGAGAGAGGAGCAGCTGGTGTAGCCAGCCAAAATATAATAAGAACTTAATCCAGGCCAGGCCTGCCAGAGCACACATTAAGAGCCAGGTCTGCTAAGCTTTGTTCCCTCATGGACACAGCAGGAGAAAACCCATTAATACCTCCAGCTCTAAATGAGAGATGGCGTGCAGAAGAGGAAAAAGAATCCTTACAGACTACTGGGACAGATATTTATTTTATTTATAAAATCTGATATATCGCCATCCACAAGGTGTTTAACAATCATACAATTCCTGGTGTGCAGTTCATGAGTAAGCCGTCCTTTTCCCACCACAGATTTCCCCTATTTTCTTTGGGTGGGGGGGGGGGAAATTCCCCAAATGCAGCACAAATTAGAGAAAGTCAGAAAATGTCTCAAACATTCTATAAATAAATTTTAAAAAGTGACGTAAAAGCACCTTATACTTGATTTGTAAAATTAAAAGTGTTATTAAAAAAAGATTAACCAGATAAACTTGAAAGAGCCTTTACTCATCCCTGAAAATGAGTTGTAGACTGGCCAATGGTCAGAGGCAAAATACTGACTCAGCTTGGCCCTTCCCTATCTCACAATTCCACTGCACTCGTGATTCTCTCAAGTTTTTATCATCTCTCTTCTCGGTCCTCTTTTCTCCAAGTTGAAGAACTCTAACCTGTTTTGCCTTTCTTCATGAGAATGGTGTCCCCCAGTCCCTTGAGCATTTTGGGCCCCCCTCTGAATCTGTTCAGTCTTTTGCTAAATCACATGCAATATGTCACAGGACACTTTTTATTCCCATGAACTAACCTCTAATAAAAGACACTTTAGGGTATAATCTAATCAGAAACAGACCACATTTTCTTTATAGTGACTTTTTGATTTTATTGACTGGTCAGAATATACATCATTGGATTATGACATAAAAACAAAACATCAAATTCAATATAAAATTGCAATGTGTTTCATTAAATATCTCCCTGCACTGTTCCTTGACTATTCTCTGGCACATTCTTTTGGTTGAAGATTTAAAAAAAATAAAAAAAAAATCAAAACTAGAGACCCTTGTACCTGTACAAGTCAATTCATTTGTCTCATTCTTTTCAGCTGAAGCATGGGTTCTGCGCAGTTCCGAATTGCTCAGCGACACTCTGGCTGGTAACATTACAGTAATTGATATTAGCCAATGGAAATGTCCAAAGGAAACTGAACCCAATGTTATGGCATCAAATATACTTCTGGTTCCCTGTTCTCCTCTTTCTTCCATCACGTCCTCCAACATTTGCAGCCTGTTTTACAAAGCCACGCGGCAACAGCCCCGAAGCCCTTTAAATCTCTATGGGCTTCGGGGGCGCTAGCGCAGCTTTGTAAAATAGGCCTCTGGACTTGCTACATTTAAATGAATTCTGGGATGTGGCCCAATGGCTCAGTGGCAGTGCCGAGTGCTACCCTGCGGGCAGGGTTCGATTGCTAAGCCCAGTTTCTGTTCTTTATGCTGGCTAGCAAAGCTGCAGAGGTAACCCGGCCATCACACCAGAACAGAATATACTGGACGGGGCTTAACGTTTGTGGCTAATGACTGTGCTGGGGGGAGGGGGATAGATCCAAATCAAAGTGAAAGAGAAGCTCTGGCACACTAAATGGAGCAAATGTTTTTCACGGCACATTATAACTGAAATTATAACATTGCAAAACCAACAATGGTAAAATTAAAAAAGATAGACTAGAATTGCTAACCAATGTGATGGATGTGCTTGTTTTTGGAGTGCAAATTAGCTCAAAACGTGGCTTGATAATTGGCAAACAAACACATTTCATCATCCACCATTTTCATTTGTTCTCTTTTTTTCAATTTAATTTCTGTCAGAGCTGAAAATCCAAGGGGTCCTTTTACTAATATTAATAACTTTATTTTTGTATCCCGCAATACCATGACAAGTTCTGAGCAGTTCACAATAAAGAGACAACTGACAATCAGTGAAGTACAAGCAACAAAAAAAGAATTATAAAGTAACCAGGAACAGAGGTACAAAAGCAAATTAAGAAGAAACAATTTGTCAAAAAGATAAGTCTTTGCTCATTTCTTAAAGGATTGCGAGGAGAAAACCTTTGAAATTGTTTTGCGTAGCCAAGTATTCATTTTGCCAGCTTGAAATGACAGTGTCGTATCCAAGAATCTCTTGTAGTGGCAAGATTTCAAAGTGGGAAACGCAAAGAATTGCGAACCACGAGTACATTTGGTGGTCTGAGCCAACTCAAAGTGAGAGAGGAGATAATTTGGGGCCAAGTCAGATAAAGTTTTGAAACAAATGCAAGCAAATTTAAAAATAAAATTCTTGCCTCCACTGGCAACCAGTGCAATAGTTTATTAGTATGGACTGATATGATCTGGTTTTTTTCAATCCAAATTTAAACCGATTTAGCACGCGCCAAAGATCAGAATGCTAAGGTGCCCCTTATATTCTATGGGCGTGCGCTAAATCGGTTAGCACGCCTTAGTAAAAGGACCCCCAAATTTGCAAAGTTAAGAAGATCCAAATGGTAACAAAGCCTTGATGCCAGAACATCATCACCTGGCAGCCTGGCATAGGAAAGCCTAGTCATACTGCACAGAAGTATTTTAAGCCATCTTGGGGGTGGGTTAGGGACCCATGGAGAGGAGGACCCATGCCCACAAGCCCCTGTAATCACTGCATTGATAATGAAACATGTGCACTCCCATAAACACCCCCAAAACCCTTTTTTACTAGCATATAAGTGACTCCTGCAGCCTTAAGGGCTATTGGGGTGGTAGATAAGTGGGTCTAGGGGATTCCAGAGGTGGTTTGGGGGGTTCACCATGACCTATAAGGGAGCTGTAGTGAGATGAAGACAAGGCACCCTTTTTGTGAAGTTCACAGCATTGTCCTGTAAGGTACCACACTATTTAGGTGCCAAGTTTAGCATAAAAAAATAAAACCAAAATTATTTGCCATTAGTTTTCAAGAACCAGTCATGTCAGAGAATGATGCTCGTCTGGGCAGTTGCATCTTTACGCACACAGACCCTCATAACATTGACAGACTTGCGTACGCGACGGACATGTCATCCATTCTAGTGTATACCTGTGAAAGGAATTTTTTTAAAAGAAAGTCCAATTCTGGAATCTCTCGTGGCACACAGTTTGAGAGACAGTGCTCTAGAGAACGAAGAATCTCCAAAATGTCCTACTACACTTGAGATATGTATGATAAAAACATGTTGTTATGAAATAAGAAGAGGTTTCCTGCAGAAACTCAGGCTGATAAGGGAGAGGTGGCACAATTAATGCTCTCTAATACCCTGATCTTGGATTCCTGAGACCTGTGATATGAATTGGCAATCGGAAGTAACTGGAATACAAGTGGGGAGGGAAAACTTTCAGACACTGCTCATGCATTGTGACAAGATACTGCGAAAAGTGACACTTTCATCACACAGCATTCTCTATTCATGAAAATACATGCAAACCCCCCTCGTATAGTGGATTTTTGCAGTGCAATTTGCACTTTGTGGGGGGAGGGAGGGGAGATTTTTAAATGTGGCCCTTTAATATCAAATGATTTGTTTCCAGCTATTTTCACCTCAGTATATGTAATTTCACCGATCGTCTACAAAATGATGAATACCATCAATCACTTGGCAGTCAAGCCTGTATCCTGCCTGCCTAAAGCATTAATCTGCTTCCTAAAATATTCCGCAGCCTATAGGATTGCGTTACAGTGCTGCCCACACACTTAATACTTAACCTGGGCAGACTGGATGGGACAATCGGTCTATTTCTACTGTCATCTATAAAGTTTCTGTGGCGGTCTTATTCTCTGTACACCTCACTTCTGTTATTACATCATAAGAAACCATTTTAAAGAAAACCAGCACAGAAACTGAAATTAGACAGTTTAGAGATCAGATAGATAAATATTTAAAGTTGCAAACTTCCTGCTCTAAGACCCCATCCTTGGGCTCGGTTGTGTTTTTCACAGATGTTTTTTGCATTGTTAAATAATTTGTCCATTTTAACGGACTCTTAGAATTACAGGCATAAAATAAATATCTGCCCTATTACGTCCATTTCAAGTATTTGCTTATAAAACAATCCCACTACCCTAAAAACTGCACAGATAATGATATTTTCTCAGTCAGACAAAAGGGATCAGACTTTGTTTCAGCTCTTTAAGACAAGTTTAACATTCAAAGTGCAAACTGAGGCAAAGACATTACAATCTTAGGAACATTTTCATCCAGAACATGGAATAATAACACATGGAATAATAACACAGTTAACACTCTTGGCTGCGATCCTCCTTACTGGTTTGCATACTATTGGGTCATGTGCAGTTGTTTTTGCAAAGCTAAGTCTCCAGAAAAAGCCCAAATTTAAGTGCATAGTGTGAGAATGCAGTGGTAATTACTTGTAGGAAAACCTCTGTATATCCAGCAACTCACATGGGTTTGCCCTGTATTCCCACCCCCACAAGCTCCAAAAATTCATCCCACATCACCCATCTCACATTCCATGTAACTCTCTTTCTATTCCCCGCGGCTTCTCCTTCCAAGCTCTGCCAAATCTGCTCGCCAGCTGTGATAATTCACTCACTTCAGGTGCGCAGGTTTTCAAAATCCCACAACACCAAGCAGCTTTGATCCTATATGTTCTACTGCAATGTCTGTCTATAATCTGTGCATTTCCAGAGCTGGCTGTGAGATACTTCAAGGCAGCTGTATCAAAGTCAACGGATGGGAAACAGACACGTGGACCAGATGAGCAAATCCACTCCTTCCAGATAAGCAACTCGATATCCAACAGAGAAGGATTTCAGTACATCCCCAACGAATTAAGCATGAGCACAGTTTCTGCATCTGCAGAAGGGATAACCTTTGACCCGGAACTATTCTGAGGGGCTACGAATGAAGTTGGGAACCACTGCCAGTGAAAGCAGAAAAATCTGTATTCTTCCCTCCTCGGAGATTGAAGGCATATAAAAAAGGCACCAAGCACCGAGGGGCAAACATGTAAAAAATTATTAAAATCATAAAAAAGCAGCAATCGTTAATTATATCGTACAGTCATACAAAGCCCTTTCTGTAGCTACTTGCATAACCATTAATACTGAATCTACTTTCACAATTCTGTCGCAAAACAGTACATTTCTTCATGACATGATAGAAAAGGTTTGCAAAAGGCAAGTTAAAAAAAAAAACACTATTGAAGGGGATTCTAATACAGAAACTGTACAACAGTATCTTTTAAAGAAAACAAAGGCCATCACGGTACACGCTTGTCCACACGTGTCCATATATCTCATGTGATCATACATGCGTGAACAGTATTGCTCCCCCCACCCACACAGCACTTATGTTCTTCAGCCAAAGATTTTCTGAATCTTTAAAAAAAAAACCCCAACATTTTTAACCCTTTATGCTCACCCTCTCACACCAGAGGGCAGATTTGCAGTAAGCTGACGATCGCCTCAGAATATATTGTACAGAGACAACGGTATGAAGGCCTGCTGGCCATACATAGTTTTTACGCTGTCAGGCGCTCGGATCCAGCATTTTCCATTTGAAATCCAACATATAAATTTGGAACTACGTTCACAGGAGCCGATATGCCAACCCCATTCCTTCAAGCTTATGCCTATCATCCCAAAGTGGAACCAGAAGGGAAGACAGCAAGACAGAGTGGATGGGACAATTGGTCTTCATTTAACATTACCTATGTTACACTCAAAGGCACTCTTCACAGAGGCTCTCAGGGCTTTTTTCTAAGGTGGGTGTGTAGCAGAGGAGAATCCAAAGCACAGAATAAAAAGGAACGCATTATTCACGCTTTAATTTCTTGTTTTTCATTTGCCGCACCTTAAAATTAAGCTGCGTTCTCTGACATCTCCCACCCCCACCCCATCCCAAATTCTTAACCAGCATCAAGCTCAGAAGCATAAGTGCCAGCTCTGTGGGTGCTTGAAAACACCCCCTCTATATCGAGCAAACTCCTTAACTCTTCCAGGAAAGGATGATTGTTGTTGAACGAGTACCCCTAGATCATTTTGAAGTTTTCAGTCCCTACTGTTCGTTCATTTCATATCCTGACAATCAGAACATATGTCTCACTTCCAGCCTCCTCCATGACTGAACTGAGACAAAGGGGGTAACCGAGAGCAGGGTTAAATAATTGTAAAGCATCACATTCCCTAAAGCATTTACCAAGCCCAGACAGCTTAGCGACCATGGCTTTTCTAAACACGTCTGAGCTGGACTGAAAGCAAAGGGTTAAAACTGAGGCACTGCATTTGGACCTGTTGGATGTTCTGCCCAGGACTGAGGTTTTCAGGTAAAACATAAATAAAAAGCAGCAATCAGTGGCTGCCTCTGGTCACTACATGGCCTCTGAGAGCTGCACCTTCCCCGTCGTGGCCTTCACTTCTTTTTCCACGTCGATGTAATCCAATTTCCCACTGAGTTTTTCCTTCAGTTTATTGAGTTCATATTCATGGAGAATTCTCTGTGTCAGATACTTCTCTCGTTTGATTCTGGCTTTCACCTCAGAAGGCACATCCGGGATCAGCCAAGCCACAAAGAATTTCACCATAAACACAACATGCTGTAGAAAAAAAGACATTCCTTACTCAAGGAAGGGACAATACTGGGCAGTCTTGATCTGTTTTATCATTTTTTTTCAGCACAAAATAAAATCTGCCATAGATCCAAGGACAAACAAAACAACAGTGGAGAACATCAAGAAACATACACTGATGGCGTTCCAACATACGGATTTATTGAGTCAACTTTTTTGAATCAATACATCCATTTGTTGGAACGTCATCGGTGTACGTTTCTTCGTCTCCTCCGTTGTTGTTTTATCATTTTTTTTCAGCACAAAACTTAATAAAATGTTCCATAGATCCAAGGACAAACAAAACAACAGTGGAGAACATGAAGAAACATACACTGATGGCGTTCCAACATACGGATTTATTGAGTCAACTTTTTTGAATCAATACATCCATTTGTTGGAACGTCATCGGTGTACGTTTCTTCGTCTCCTCCGTTGTTGTTTTATCATTTTTTTTCAGCACAAAACTTAATAAAATGTGCCATAGATCCAAGGACAAGCAAAACAACAGTGGAGAACATCAAGAAACATACACTGATGGCGTTCCAACATACGGATTTATTGAGTCAACTTTTTTGAATCAATACATCCATTTGTTGGAACGCCATCGGTGTACGTTTCTTCGTCTCCTCCGTATTTTTTTTCAACAATGTAACACTAGAGGAATCCCTCAAAATATCAAGTTCCCTCTTCTAGTTTTTAGTCCATCCTCTTTAGTCTTACTTCTAGTTCCCTTTCCCATTTTGTTCCAATACTTACTTTGGGCCCATTATTCAAAGAATTTATACTGCTGACTTTGGGGCCCTTTTGCTAGTGAGCGTTAGCGGGCTTTATCGCACGTGGCACTTAGGCCTATATTCTCTAAATGGCACCTTAATTTAAGCATCTGTAGGTGCCCTTCCAGTGCCTAAGTTCAAACCGCTTTGTAAAACAGTACTTAAAATAAATTTCAAGGCGTCTACCGGTGCCCTTAAAAATGGCACAGGGGGGCACCTCCGGAGGCATAATTCACATAAAGGTAGGCACCGGAAACGTAGGCCTTGAAAACCCTGGCCTACGTTTCCGGCACCTATCTCTGCTGGAGGCGTGATTCCGGGCCTTGGCGCGTGCTAAGCTTCACTAGAAGAACCCCTTTGAAAGTTATGTTCATAAAGTGACCTCTTTCAGCTTTTATAAGGCTGAGTGCAAAGAGTTTTTTACTCAACATTTCACTAAACTCTTAAATTAAGGCATATAAAAAGGGGGACAGTAACAGGTTGTTCTAGAGCGCAGAAAGACGTTAGGAGCTTTGCACCGATTGTCAGCGCTTACCCTCCCCCTAACCTCTTTTACGAAACTTTAATATCAATTTTCGGCACAGGCCGGCGCATTGAATGCTCTACGGTGCTCCCGACACTCATGAGCGTTGGGAGCAGCGCAGAGCAATCAACGCACCAGCCTGCGCTAAAAACCACTTTTGTGGTTTTGTAAAAGGAGGGGGGGTTGGGGGGGGCTCACAAATCAGGTTCATTAATCCAGGCAAATGAATGGCAGGTTTTAAGCTCCTAAATTCAGATGATTTTCAGTTAAAAAATATTTGGCTGAAAAAAGGGGAACAAATTTAGGAGCTCAGCAGGGTGAGCAGGTTACCCATTCCAGAAGGGAGACTTTTGGCCAGTCCTGGTTTTAAAATTTTATCCCAAAGCAGTGTGGTATTTGTAGTCCTTGATGCTATCCGTTGCAATGAGTACTGCAGGTTCCACAATGCACCAGGAATCCAGGACTGGCCAAAAAGTCTCCCTTCTGGAATGGGTAACCTGCTCACCCTAGAGCAGGGGTGTCAAAATCCCTCCTCGAGGGCCGCAATCCAGTCGGGTTTTCAGGATTTCCCATAATGACTATGCATGAGATCTATGTGCACGCACTGCTTTCGTTGTATGCTAATAGATCTCCTGCATATTCATTGGGGGAAATCCTGAAAACCCGACTGGATTGCGGCCCTCGAGGAGGGACTTTGACACCCCTGCCCTAGAGCTTAGTTTTGTTTGACTATCGGGCTTTTACTTTTTAATATTTTTCTGGTTTTTGACTTCTGCCACTTTATAAAGGTGTCTGATTTCAAAAAAAACGTTAAAGCTTTGCTCTAGCCGTCTGGAAGCTGTCACCCTCAAGGGTCTCGGGTTTTTTGAAACAGCTATTGTATCAAAGCCGGGTTTCAGACCTGCAAAGCTAAGGGTTTTCAATTTACCTTTCTTTGAAACTTTGTTACTTTTGAAAGATTCAGTTCTGTGCGACATTGTTACCATTTATATGCGTTAATAAGTTTGTGTGCTACGATTAAGCTGTGAATTGCATTAAGTTTTCTTTTACCTGTGAATCATTGATTTATGAGCACAAAGAAGTTCTAAAGTTTGGACTTATAAAGTGATTCTCTGTTCCTGGTGGGTTTTGGAGTGGCTTTATCAACGATGGCCCATATCGGACAGTAAACTGAAACCCTGAGATGACATGAAGGCGCCATCACAGGATAGACGTAAACGACAAGATTTGTTTCAGAAGATTCTTTCTTACCTCCATGATGATAATAAAAGCCATTTTAGCTGCCAGGATGTGCCAGAACTGCATCGTGTGGGCATATCTCTTCTGGTGGTCTGGAGGGTAGCGATAGTCCCGGTACCTGTGAAGTATGAGAGAAATAATCATCCCAACACAGTGACATTGTAAAATAGCAACTAGAATCGGACGAACCAGGTGACTAGAGCCACACCTGATCCTCGGTGCATTACATTAATAGAAAAACCAAGCCTCAAAAAACATCCAAACCATGTACAAACTTTTATAGAAAAAAGGGGGTTGCTCAGAGGATCACAATAATTCTTTATAAATGTTTGTCATACATTTGGTCAAAAAGACTCAGGTATTATGAAAAGTCAACTAAATCATTATCAAACACTTTCACTGAAAGGATGCACAATGTCACATGACATAAAATAATAACACAGTCCAGGCTAGATGGTCATAATTAAATGGAGGAAAACGCCTCAGAGAAGGGCCCTCCCACCTCCACAAACGGTGGTATAACGGTGGGTAGGCGTTCACCTCATTGGCAACAAACCTCCTTTGTATGAAACAAGCACTGTGCTGTGTTATGCTTGGTTTGTAAAATATAATAGGAGATAGATGAAATATTAATCAACTTATCTTCTGTTGATCGGTATACCAACGGTGGCCAGTGTTTCACAAATCTGCTGCCTCAGGGTGTCATTATGACTCATTGAATATGAACTCATTCCTCAACACCATCATTCTACATTCTTCTTCTAACAAAACTAATCGCAATTTCTTTTTTTCTTTTAAAGTATCTAAACTCTAAGGTGATGAACATATCATAATGCATCTTTCTCCTCCTCTCTGCACGCCCTTTGCTGTCCCCTGTACTTTTTTTAAATTTATGAGGCGTGAGGTTGCTGCCCACGTTGGCATCGGTGATCTCTCTAAGGTTGCTTCCGGGACCAGCGCCTAGAAAGTGACATCAAAGGGTGAGCTGACATCGATGTGGGCGTGCTGCTCACACCGGAGAAGTTAAAAAGGGGCGGGAGAAAGGAAAAGGGCTGACTTGTAAGTTCATGGTGGAACGAGGTTTTTTGAGAACCTGAAGAGTCAGAGAAGGATTTTGCACCCATGAGGTTCTGTTTTGTACAATGTTTGCTTGGAAAAAAAATGAAAGGTTATTTTCTTCATGTTGAAGCTCGAGATTAAGAACTTTTTAGAAAGTATATTATTCAAAGACATAAAGAGAACCCATTCATAATGATCAGTTTTCAAAGGCTGAAAATGTTTCTCAGTGCAAGAGTTCCCCTGATCTAGACTTTGCAAATTTCTGAGAGTCATTTCGTTTTTTGGGGGTATTGATTTTCTTATACTCTGGCCCTGTATATGTTTGTTTGGGGGTTTTTTGTCTTCTGTGTTTATCCCACTTTGATAAGGAAGAGCAGGAGAGAGAGAGAGAGAGAGAGGTTTTTTTACATGGGAAAGTGAAATTGCTGGCTGTCAGGTTAAGCACCTCAGGTCTGACACTTCTTCTTGAAGGGAATAGACTTAGTAGATAAAGACAGGTTGTTCACCCTCTCCAAGGGAGAGAGAACAAGAGGCCACTCTCTAAAGTTGAAAGGGGACAGATTTTGTACAAACGTAAGGAAGTTCTTCTTCACCCAGAGAGTGGTGGAAAACTGGAACGCTATTCCAGAGGCTGTCGTAGGGGAAAACACCCACCAGGGATTCAAGACAAAGTTAGACAAGTTCCTGCTGAATCAGAACGAACGCAGGTAGGGCTGGTCTCGGTTAGGGCACTGGACTTTGACCTAGGGGCCATCGCGAGAGCAGACTGCTGGGCATGATGGACAACTGGTCTGACCCAGCAGCGGCTATTCTTATGTTTTTATGTTCTTATTAGTTACAAGAAATGTCGGGGACCTTCAAAGGATGATTCATGCAGGTAAGAAGCAGTGTACCTGCGTACATCAGGTGTCTGAAAACTACCCTCCTACAGCAAGGCAGCACATAGACTTTTAGCCACAGAGAAACCGTTTTCCACTAAGGATCCCCTGTGCTAATCCCGGATTTCTGCAGCTCTGGAATCTGCTTTAGTAAAGGCTGGGAGACAATGTGCCTTATCAGGCCCATAAGACATCCAGAAGAACAAATGAGCAAACCTGCAGGTGGTGTAACCCATCGGGTTCTCCAGCGGTTCCGTGCCATTCTTAAACTCCCTGGTGTCGAACACAGACAAGCTGCTGTTGATGTATCCAGCCATGGGCGAGTCCTCGTTTGTGTGATATGCGTAGTAAAAAACTAATCGTGGAATCATGTCCGACGTAAAAGCTACAATGAAAGCCTGAAAGAAAACATAGCGAAATAGAAATCAGGAAAGGGCCTGACGAATCCTCAACACGAGACATCAAGATCCAGTAAGAGCCCAATTTCTCCTTCTTCTTCCAATACGGCAAGCCTGACTGATTCCCAGTTTTATGGATCTTCTGTCCTCTTCCCAGGCTTTATCTGGGATGAGCATTTTAAGGGGTCCTTTTACTAAGGCGCGCTAAATGGGTTAGTTTCAAGTTTATTAGGATTTTTATATACCGCCTATCAAGGTTATCTAAGCGGTTTTTACAATCAGGTACTTAAGCATTTTCCCTCACAATCTATTTAACGTACCTGGGGCTACGGAGGACTGAGTGACTTGCCCAGGGTCACAAGGAACAGCCCGGGGTTTGAACCTACAACCCCAGGGTGCTGAGGCTGTAGATCCAACCACTGCGCCACACACTCCTCCGCCTTAGTAAAAGGACCCCTGTATTTTTCCATCATCACTTATTATATTACTTTATTATCTCTGATTTACCCCTCACTCTCCCTGTGCTTACCCCAAGCTTTACCTTCTCATTCCCCACCACAGGATCCCCCACCTACGCTTAACCTGGGCTTTTGCTCTTCCATTCCCCTGCCACAGGACTGAGGATCCTCGGTTCTCACTAGAGAATGACACGGGGACAGACAATTCCGGAACTTGGAGGCGAGGAGGATGGCAGTTTGAGTGCAGAGCTCCTCTCCCTGGACAATCTGCCTGCTTTTAAATATCAGCAGCAGTGGGAGATCAATTGCTTTTACACCTAAGCAGCAGCGGAACTATCCGCAACTACCAAGAGCCCACAGACCCGATCCAACCAAGAGTGTGAGCTCCACCTCCCCCTGCAGTCCACTAGGAAGATCAACTGTTTTTTACACCTAAGCAGCAACAGGACCAGCCACCACTACCGAGAGCCCTTTGCCCTGATCCAGCCAAACAAGTAAGCTCTTCCCCCAGCATTCCGTTGGAAAAATCAATATGCTTGCTTTTAAATATTATCAGAAGTAGGAGATCAACTGCTTTTACACCTAAGCAGCCTATAATAGGAGCCCTTGCCCCGATCCAACCAGGCATGTGAGCTCCTCCCCCTATATCCCGTTTAAGAGATCAATCTACCTGCTTTAAATATCAGCAGCAGTAGAAAAACAACTGCTTTTACATACAAGCAGCAGCGAGACCTACCGCAACCACCAAGAGCCCACAGACCCGATCCTGCCAGGAGTGTGAACTCCTCCCCCTGCAGTCCATTGGAGAGATCAATCTGCCTGCTTTTAAATATCAGCAGCAGTGGAGATCAACTGCTTTTACACCTAAGCAGCAACGAGACCAGCCACAACCACCGAGAGCACACAGACCCGATCCTACCAAGAGTGTGAACTCTTCCCCCCATGCAATCCGCTAAGAAGATCGACTGTCGGCTCCGGGCGGCTTTCCCGCAGAGGAGAGAATCCTGCATTCACCCTGGGCCTCATCTGGGGCAGCCTCCTTGGAGCGGCTGGGGCACGGGCAGTGTGTCTGGGAGGGAATGCATGGATGGGAGAACATCGCAGGGGAGGAGACATAGGCATCCTGGGACTGTCTGCCAGAAGAAGCCCTTTCTGGAAACGTCAATCGCTCCTCCTAAACTTACTTGCTCCACTTCATCACTGACGCTGAAACCGTGGATTGAAGACAAAGTTTTATTTTATTTTTCTTTCCAGCTTATGATTTATCTTTAATCTTATCTATTGTTTTGCCTTTTGTCTTTGTTTTGTTCTATTTCTATCATTTAAATTTCTCCAGAATTCTACTGTTCAACGGCTCCCCCTTCTGCTTCTATTCCTTTCTCTCCTCTCTTCTACCTTCCAAAGTATTTAGATCAATGCTGTCTTGTTAAAATGTTTATTTTATTTTTATTTTTCCTCTAACTCTACTTTTCACTTCTCTATTACCCTCCAGGTACTTTAGTTAGATTGTGAGCCTTTGGGACAGTAAGGGAATTTTTCAAGTACCTTTCTTATTTCTAATCTTAATGTATATTTTCTGTAAACCGCTTAGAACCTAACGGATGTAGCGGTATATAAGAAATAAATTACATTACATTACATATTTCCCCCTCCCACAAGTTTTCTCCCTGTCCATTCCTGTAAGCTCTGCCTTAACCGTACAAGCCTCGAACACTTATGATTTTAAAGGATTTGAGGCTTGTGCAGATGAGGACGGAGCTTAGGCATTGGTGGAATGAGGCATGATGACATCACAATCTGAACACTAGAATGTTGCTACTTAGGATTTTAAAGTGTTTGAGGCTTGTGCAGATGAGGATGTAGCTTAGGCATTGGTGGAATAAGACATTATGACATCACAATCTTAGCTCTAGAATGTTGCTACTTAGGATTTGAAAGGGTTTGAGGCTCGTGCAGATGGAGCTTGCAGGAATGAGGCAGGGACAGGAAAAGAACTCTCTGGGATGGGATGGGAAAATGAGTTCCTGTGGGGACGGTGAAAAATTTGTCCTTGTGTCATTCTTTAGTTCTCACCCCAGGCTTTCTCTGCACTCCTCACCACTAAAGATTCTTCTATGCTTATCATAGGTTTTACCCTCCCACCTCCTTTTCCCTAATCCCAGTACTAAGGATTCTCTATTCTCATCACAGGCTTCATCCTTTCATTTCCACTACAGAAGCTCCTTTGCTTCCACTTTGACTAGTAGGACACTGTCTCATGCGTCCTATTACCTTTTCCATAAAATATCTGCTTCTGTTATGGTTGACATATTCCTCCCCTGCCTCATTTTATGTAGACTCCCAAGAACAGATACAGTTAAACAGGCTTAAAGTCTAAAAAGACAAGAGGAGGCCTATCTCGTCCCTTCTGGTAGACTTACGTTGGTTACAACCGACAAGATGGCCATGCCATTGAGAATCTCTTGCCACACGCCTATGCTGTGGGCCTTGGCAGCCACAGGCCTTCGGTGCTGAGTGGTGAGCTTCCAGGAATCAACTCGGATCTCCAAGATGTTGTTCATGAGGGCCAGAAGGGGAGCCAGAGGAAAAGAGGCTACGAACAGCGTGATGAATCCAAACTGAATGACTACATGGGAGGAAGAAATGGTTAACCCAATACCACAGCAAATACATCTCAACAAACGTTTATTTATATAATATGTTTCACAGGCACTCTGGATGAGGAAAAATGAAACTATAGTGTGGCAACAATAGAGATATAATAGCAGTACATTTCTTTACTGTTTTCACACTATATTTTTGATAATTGAGTTGTATAGGGAGTAATATCCCCTCTTTAAAGTGTAATTGGAAAAATGAAAATATACATAATAAATACAGTGACAAGTAAGAACAAGTAAAAAATATAGGCATATCTAAAACAAACCTCTACACTAGGCTTAGATTTGTTGATTGTTTTGCTATATTGTTATTATGCAGGTTTTAATGTAATCCACTTTGGTTTAAGCAGAATATAAAGGATGAAAATAAATAAAATAAACAAACAAACATAAAAAACACATTACTCAAATAAAAACATAACCTCATCATCATCATCCGAGATTGCTTACTAACCTACCACATAACTATTGAGGAGGAAAACCAAGAGCCATGCTGGACCCCCTTGGATGCAAATGCCAGCTGCTGCTTGAAAATGATGTCCAAGCAAGGACAGTGGAGGAGTAGCCGAACGGTTAGTGCAGAGGCTGGGGAACCAGGTTCAAGTCCCACTGTGGCTCCTTCTGTCTCTGGGAAAGTCACT
Source organism: Geotrypetes seraphini (assembly GCF_902459505.1). Classification (NCBI taxonomy): domain Eukaryota; kingdom Metazoa; phylum Chordata; class Amphibia; order Gymnophiona; family Dermophiidae; genus Geotrypetes; species Geotrypetes seraphini. Next base: position 3,564,275 of record NC_047102.1, read on the forward strand.
TAACCCTCCAGTACCTGCATAAACTCTAAACTGCTTTGATTGTAACCACAGAAAGGCGGACTATCAAGTCCCATTCCCGTTCACATCTATGCAATGCTTCCAAACATAACTACATGAATCACCATAAATATTTAAGAGTACAATCTTCAAGGAATTCATTTTCTGGCTTGCAAACCTGAATTCATTACTCACTTCCAAAGGAGGATGATAACATGGGACGAACTTATACTATACTTCACTCCATTTCTGTCTCCCCCCCCCACACACACACATACCCCTGGAAAATGACTCCAAGAAAATTCACTCTCACCTTCCCAGGGCTTGGTGGCCTAATGCGTAACCATGTTTGATTTGTTGGAGAGAGATTAAAGAATCCCATCACCTAGCCCTCCTCAACTGCGTAGTGTATAACTGACGGGCTTGGGCTGATTTTACAGATACTGGTCTGGATAAACAGTTCATCTGAACTCAGGCTGTATCTACCTCCAACATGCACAGAAGTCAGAAGACACAGAAACTCCATCTGCAAAGGGAACCTGTTCCTTAAGAATCATGGTATCTGCTTTGCCTACATGTTTCATACCACAATCTCTATAAAGAAAGGCAAGTGTTTATTCCCTAAAAAGAGGTTAAAAAAAAGGTTTTATTAGGTGACCCAGGAATGCATCAGAGGCAGTCATCTGACTAGAAGTATCAAGTTCAAAACAATAAGCTTACCCATCTCCAGATACTCATAGAACAACCCTAGGTTCCCAAAACTCTGTAGGTCATGATCTTGTTCCCAGCGACTGTACAAATTATCTGGGTGACCTCTAGCCTTCCGTCGCCTCCACCAGTTCCAAACCCATCTATAATATGCGGGGAGAGAGAGAGAGAGAGAAGGTAGTAAGAGGGTGTTCCAGCTGCACAAGAACTGACCGTGCACAGTGCTTTGGAGGGTCACTTACGGGACAATGGCCTCCTGGATATTTCCCCAGATCTGTTTACCAGCCATAATAATGGTGAGTTGCGTGGTCAGTTCTATGAGACAGCCAGCAGGGTCACACTGATGGAGAACAGAGATCTCGGTAAACAACTCTCATTGAAAATAATCATCCCGGTCTTTAATGAAGGAAGGCCCCACTCGGACGAACTCATTCTGCAGCTCAGACGCGTTCAAAATGGACTGGAGAAGCAGAGGCCATGAATGTGGAGATGGAGTAATGGCTGCTTTTAGAGGAGGATTCTTTAAGAGGTTGCCTAGGACAGGGGTAGGCAATTTCAGTCCTCGAGAGCCAGAGCCAGGTCAGGTTTTCAGGATATCCACAATAAATATGCATGAGATAGATTTGCATCTCAAGGAGGCAGTGCATGCAAATCTATCTCGTACATATTCATTGTGGAGATCCTGAAAACCTGGCCTGGCTTCGGCTCTTGAGGACCGGAATTGCCTATCCCTGGCCTAGGACCATCGGGCAAAGAAATACCTAGTAGAGAATGGCACCACTATTTGTTGGGATTTTAAGGAAGAACATTTTGGTCCAAATTCTCAAAATGGCGCTGTAAGTTGAGCAGTGGTAGCGCCCTACTGCTGCCTAACTTAATCATTTTAATTGGGATTAATCGGCACGGTAATTGACCATGTCATTTAAAACCAATCAAAATATCATTTAAAAAAATGCCTACACAAAGGGACAACCGTAATCACAAGGAAGCAAGTCTAGATAAATTTAAAGGATCACTTTTTGTATAGAGATGCCTTTCAACACTCCTGATCTGATAAAGGCAGCCCGAACAAATCCCTTCTCCTTTTCTTTTCTCTACTTCATTGTAGCTCACTTCCAGTCCTTCTGCACCATGTTGTCTGTCTTGTCTTTGTCATCATGTAATTTTTGTTGTCATGTATTTCCTGATTTTATAATATTTTGTATAATCGCTTAGTAACACGATAGGCGATATATCAAATTATCATTAAACTTGAAACATCTAGAGGGGGCTAAGGTCAAAGTAGGCGTGGTTTATGCTGGAAATGACCTTAAGCGCACTCGATTCTTGTCAAATATAGGCACCAGGAATGTAGCCCTTCAAAACCATGGCCTACATTACCAGCGCCTATGTTTTAATGGTAGCTGTGATTCTGCAAACGGTGCCAGAGCGCGATTGGCACGAGTTTTTTAGGCGGCCGCTGATGTAGGCACCATTTGCAGAATCCGGCACTTTGAGCCTTATTCTTTTTGCCACTCCCTCTTTTGCATTTTATCTGCAATTTGGATTATTGTCTCATTATGCATTTGCAACTATTCCAAGAACTATAAATCAGTCGCAATAATGTGTTTGTCTTTTTTTTGAGGGGGGGAGGGGGAGGGTTTTTTTTAAATATCATACATGTTTTTCATATATTTCTCATAATAATAATAACTTTATTCTTATATACCGCCAACAATCTTGCGACTTCTAGGCGGTTTACAATAAAAACTGTAAATACAATCAAAGAAGTTGTAGATACAATCAGGAGAAACTTTACGTACAGCGAATTAAAGAGTATAGCAATGTATATCTCGTACAATGAATTAGAGAGTATAGCAGTGTACATCTGATAACATTAATAATGTTAATGTCAGTTTATGTGTTGCAAGGCCAGGAAGTGCCAGGTTGTTTACATAGAAGTAGATATATTCCATAAGTTCGTAGAGTGTTCATATTTAGTGAATAGGGGTTGGGGTTAACAGTTTGCACATTTAGGTATGTGGTGATGTTACGAGGGGGGTTGATGTTCCGGTTCGTTACCTAGGTATTTCAAGAATAGGTAAGTTTTTAGGTGTTTCCTGAATTCTTCATAGTTGTTTGTGTGCGCAATTAGTTTTTCTAGGTCTTTACCCCATATGGCTGCTTGGTATGATAGCAGTTGTTGATGGTGTCTCTTATATTTGCACCCTCTAGCCGGTGGGGAGACGAATTTCATGTGTATAATGTACAAGCTAATCTTTTTATGCATGTGTCTCTTGTATTATGAAACAAGAAAACAGAAAGAATGTTTTACACAGATGTCTAAGAAATGGAATCAAATTGTCCTACATTCCAAATTTCATCCCCTCTTTCCTGCCTTAATACAGCATACAAATATTTGAAATCTGAGGGTCTTCCGCAATGGCAATGAAGAGCAACAACAGCTTGTCTGCCAACAGGAGTCAATCCTTTTACCCCTGGTCAGTGGGATTCAAAATGTAAAAGGCTTCCTACGTGGATGACTGAGTGCAAAATCCATTACATGGGGGTCGTACCTCCTCATTCCTCCAGTTCCCAAACATATATGTGTATTCTGCCGGGTACCCCACAAACTTCCCTTTGAAGAAGGCCACGTAGAAGCAGGATGAGTAGTAATTGACAAACTGGAAGAGGAACATTTTCATGGTGAGTCTGTTCTCATACTCCAGATGTGTTCGTGGAATTTCTGCAAACCAAGACCCAACAGGTTAAGAACACAAGAATAGGCCTAGCCTAGTCTCCTGTTTCCAACAGTGGCCAATGCAGGACCCAAGTACCTGGCAGAAACCCAAAGAGTAGCAACATTCCAGGATCCCAACTTGTAGCAACATTCCACGCGGAATCCCCAAAGAGTAGCAACATTCTTTGCTGCTCCCCCCTTCCCTGGCCAGCTCACTCCTCCCACTACGAGAATGGAGTCTCCACTGTCCACATTACTAAATGTGCTTCCATCACGCACTGGGCAAATCAACATTACTGTTAAGGACCTAAGCAGAGAGGCCAAAGGCAAACGGTCATTAAATCCTACAATAACATGCCTGCAATGCAGTGTTTTGTGCTGCATTATTCAAAGTCTTCTTCCAACTCTCTCTCTCTATGGGAAAAGATCTAAACTAACATAACATAACATAAAGTTTATTTATATACCGCAAAAGCCTTTAATCTTTTCTCTAATACCGAGTGGGTCAATACTCAGTCACTACAGTCAGTGCTGGGGGGTTTTCATGAAAACAGACACAGATATCTGATGCATCTATTCAAATACTGAGTGATGCTAATTAGCCATGTAGAATGGCAAGCAACACCACTATCCAAATCGTGATGACAGCAAAACTGCTATCCAGATAATTGCCGGATCCTCCTTTGCTCTGCCCAGGCACTATCCAGAGTACTGAGGGTCTGCAAGACTATTCAGTGGCCAGCACCAGCTATTTATCTGGATAACAGCAGTAGTTATTTGGATAAACGCATTGAATATTGACCTGGAGATTAAGATATGTGAAACTGCAAACTAAATCTTAACCACAAGAGGGCACTAGCTGCAAACAGATACACAACTCCCTCCGGCACTCCTTGCATACACTGCAAGCCCCTAAAATTCTCTGCCGGGACATACAGGTTAATGGATAGAGGTGTTTAATGGCTCGATTTAAGTGCAGCATTATTTCAGAAAATGTACCTAGTTTTTTTCATGCTTTTACATGCTATATCCCCCTTTGAGGAATCAAGTACACATCAGCTGATTTTTCTTCCCATCCTTGAAATGAACATACTACACCTAAAATTACTTAGTGCAAACCTTGAATCTCCAGAACAAATAATATAATTCATAGATTTGCCTTTTTGTTCAGTGCATTTCATTAATGAGTACATTTTCAGGGGCCCTTCTAGGCTAATCTCTGTTTTGGAAACACAGAGAGGAGAGAATCTAGGAGCTGATTTTAAGTATTCAGGGATTGTTTTGCAAGCTGGGACATCATCACCGATTGATTACAGCTCTGCAGTAAATTTCAGCTGTTTTGTCGCAGCCTCTACTCAAAATGTTGCCGCATGACTCACCCGCTAATGGGCAGATTTGATGGCCTTTATCTGTCCTGATAGGTTGCGATGCGACCATGTGACTCCCAGCCTACACTTCATCAGTTACCTGGATGTAAAGTTCACATTTTCGCTTTTGTTATGCCTTTGCACTTTCTCTGGTTTTGCACCAGCTAAGCCACAGTCCTGGTTCTTCTCAGCATCTACCACCCTTTCTGTAAAAAAGTACTTCCTGAGCCTATCACCTGCCAGTACTTGGTACAACAGACACACCAGCTTTCTATCTAGGAAATATTTCATGGGACTAAAATCTGGCAATGCAATCTACCCTGCGTAAAATATGCGAAGCAACGGGAGACTATCGGAGGCCTGCATGCAAGATAAGGCGCAGTGGCGCAGTGTTTAAAGCCACAGTCTCAGCACCCTGAGGTTGTGGGTTCAAACCCCCGCTGATCCTTGTGACTCTGGACAAGTCGTCACTTAATCCCCCCATTGCCCCAGGTACATTACATAGATTGTGAGCCCACTGGGACAGACAGCGAAAAATGCTGGAGTACCTGATTAAATTCATGTAAACCATCCTGAGCTCCCTTGTGAGGACAATATAGAAAATCGAATAAACAAATAAATTTTCCAGGGTCCGAGGGAAGCTTACCCATGTCAGTGATCCAGATGGCCACTCTCTCGTAAAGGAAGTTCAGGATCATGATGAGGATGAAGTTCAGGCAGGAGGCCGTGACAGATGTTGCCAGCTGTGGGGTGAGCAGGCCACTGATGGGCTCCAGGCTCTGGTTATTCTCCATGATGCTGGCAAAGGCAGCGTAGACGGAAAGCCGGTACACGATCACCGCTACCATACTGGCGATGATCAGTAAAATCTAACCAAGGAGGGGGAGAAGGAACTTTACAACCCGGGAGTGAGATGAAAGCTGACGTAAACCTACTATTGGCCTGGGTGCAGGACATGGAAAACCAAGATGGCATTTGTCAGGCTCCATCCTGAGTTTCAACTCTAAGAGTGACAAATACACAGTGTACGCGCATCACAAGGTGGATTTTTAACCATTCCTCCCCCCAGTCCAGAATGAGCTCACCCATATTATGTACCTCTTTTTGCCTGACGAAGTAAGGAATGAGAGCTGCCATTTAAAATTCAAAAGGGCCATCAAGACCTAGATTTTCACTTTGGCCTAGAGAATGACACGGGGACAAATTTGTCCTCATCCCCGCAGGAACTCAATTTCTGCTTCCCGTCCCCGTGAGTTCTGTCGCTGTCCCTGTCCTCATCTGCACAAGCCTCAGACACTTTAAAATCATAAGTGTCCGAGGCTTGGGCGGTTAAAGCAGAGCTTCCAGGAATGGGGCAGGGACAGCGACAGAACTCGTGGGGATGTAGAAAAATGTGTCCCCCATGTCATTCTCTAGTGCACTACTCTATAGAATCTGGAGGAAATGTTATAAATAGGAAAATATTAACAAGTCTCTTATTACAGTACAAGTCAATTTATTATTAATGCTGATAACACACTAAACTAAACTAAACCTTAAGTTTATATACCGCATCATCTCCACGGATGTTGTGGAGCTCGGCACGGTTTACAAGAACTTAAAATATAGGAAGAGAAGGAAAAAAAAGATTTACAAGAACTTATATATAGAAGAGAAGAGTAAGGGGGGATAGAATCACATGCAGCCAACAACCATATTTCGGATTTAATTTGGAAGCCCCATAGAGAAAATCTTACAAAACCCATCCAAGCAATAGCCCTGCAAGCCCAGAATTAAGGTGCACCACACTGACACTGTCCTATGGAAATAACTTTCCCTCCGCACTAATAGCGAAGTCCCCTGGGCTTAAAACAAGCAGCAAAACGCCACGCGCACAAGAGAAACAAAGAAGGAAACAAAGCAAAACATTTGGCACATTGGACTTGGCCCAGATACCAGTGTGGGACTGTGTAGAGAGTCACAGATCCAATCTGATTGACCTTGCAAGGTTTTATCTGAGCCCTCCGCGCCCCAGCGGCTGGGTCTGGACCAGCTCCAAGTCTAACCAAATGTCACAGTAAGTATTAGATTGGAGAAGATGCTCACCCAGAATAATACCGTGGATCCCGAGAAGCAGAATCGCGCAGCTTTGCTAGTTAAAGGCAAAAAGGGCTCCATTTCCTGAAACAGTGAAGCAGGCACAGCACAGTTCAGACACATCCTATAGCAGCCACGGTGTGCACAAACCCAGAGCAGGTTACTCTCTGCCGTGCAAACATCAATGCACCCATAAGAAGCTAAACCAGTGGTTCCCAACCCTGTCAGGCCAGTCGGGTTTTCAGGATAGCCCTAATGAATATGCATGAGAGAGATCTGCATATAATGGAGGTGCCAGGCAGGCAAATCTGCTCCATGCATATTCATTAGGGCTATCCTAAAAACCTGACTGGGAACCACTGAGCTAAACCTTTCCATGGCTACCAAAATCCTTCTCTAGGGGAAGATCCAAAACAAGAGTTTCTGAATGTATAAAACCAGTTAACGTATCATAGTATATCAAATTTAGATGTTCACGGCATAGCATTCCCATGTTATTAGGCTGACGATAACGGAGTCTTAAGCCCAAACAAAATAACGTGACTGCTTACTTCTTTAAGACCCTACTCAAACAGGTGCATTTCGTGAATCCGCACAGCGTCAGAGCAGCCTGCTCACACCTGGCTATGTCACACTGCATCCTACCAAGCAACCAGAGCTCCCACCGGCGGTCAAGGTTAATTGCATTAGTGGTTATTCTGAAGGGAGCAATGTGTTGCTGTGGTTAGGGCTTACCCAAAACATTATGGACATCCAACACAGGAAGAGTTTGCCAAGGACCTGGAAAGTTCTTCGTTCTATAATCAGTTCTATTTCCTACAATGTGAGATCAGATAGTCTCAAGTATAAGAGACGGCTCATTTTGTACAGCAGAGAACAAGAGACATTCGAAGGGGAGTCATAGACCCATCAGAAAGCCTCTGTCCTCCACCGTTGTATCGTGTCTAGTTCTTAGCTATACAGGAAAGAGGTATATATAATTAAAATGTCATTGAAAACAAAATAAGCTGATAAACATGATGATATCATGGGACTACCCGCCCAATCCAATTTTCTAAGGGAAAAGAGCTCAGTAAATCAGGCCTAGCTAGGATGACGTTCCCTAGAAGGCACAAAGAACTGCCGGACTCGGCATTATTTCCACTCAGGAGATCTACCTGGGTTATAGGACATGCATTAAACTGAAGAGTTAGGGCAGGAGATGGTTATGAAGCATTATACAGTATTTCACACAGGTTGGAGACTCACTCGTAGAGTCTTCATGAGAATGAGGTAAAAAATAGAAGGCAATCGACCCTCCTGTCCTTGTACCAGTAGGAGTCTCTGAAGTGGAGGCCTGGGAAGCTCATGTCATGCAGCATCTTTTTCTGCTGATCTGTTCAAAAGGCCTCACATTCTACGAGGACTGACAATAATTAAGAGCTCCACAATATGGGCTTTTTTTCTTTATACATTTTCAAACAAACATCAAGACCATCAGGACATAAAAAATTATAGTACAACCCAATACCCACTCTGGGAACGGGAAGAGGTTATACCATTCATGTACTTGGTTTCATGGACACTATCATTTCCCTGGATCTGCTACATCCAGGGAAATCGCCAGGCCCACAGAAGAGACTTGCAAAAGAAGCTGCTGGAATCGGAGATCATGAACTTTGCGATGTGTATTAAAGAGCTCAATCTCATCTCATGTACATCTTAGATTTGAGTTCTTATTTGGTTTCATCAGCTCTACTTTACTACAATTTATACACAAGCACGACACGTCACCTCCCAATGAAGTACCTGAGGCAAAAAGAGATCAAGAAGGGGTATCTACAGATACATGGGTGCTTGCCAGTGGAATAAAAAGGGTGGCATCAGTTAGGGTAGGCTGGGAGAAGAACCTGCAAGGATCTGATTTTAGAACCCCATGCCTTCCTTCTTCCAGTACTTTACGCCACCAAAGTACATGGAGTTCAGACTCGCCCCAATATCAGGCACTGCAGAATTTGCAAGGGGAAACTCAATGACTTGGGAACCCATGAATACAAACTAGCTTTGGGCCTGCAAGCTGGGGATTTGGCTTCCTTCTGACTTCTTCATGCCTCTCTGATACTTCAATGGGAAACTGATCCTTCAATGCAAGCTGAGGACTTCCTGCCCTGGTCCGTCATCATAGTTCAACTCATGACCTACATCAGGCTTCGCAAGCCTAAAACACAGGCCGTTGCTAGGACAAAAAGGTTTACGAAGAAGGTGCTTTCAAGAGACATTTATTACAGAAGAAAATAGTTTATTTCGGTTTACCTGAGTGACTGGGTTCTTCTTCTTCGATGTACATTTGGCTTCGTATTCAGGCCTCAACTGGAGCTGTTGCTGCTCTTCCTCAAAGTCAACCAAATCCCATTCATACTCCAACCGGGCCTGTCTCCGCTTCCAGAACTCCAAAAACAAAGTGACTGTAGGCAAAAAGTCACAAGAAATGCTAATATTAAAGCCCTTCTGAACAGTGGCGTAGTGAGGGTAATAGGTACCCCCTGACCTCTTTTCTACCCCCTACCCCCATCCACTACTTCCCCACCCCTTCCCTTCCCCCATACCTCTAACATTCACAGCGTGAGCAGCAACCCCAACCTGCAGCTCACGTGCTGGTTCTTCCTCTGATGTCACTTCCTAGGTGACGTCCAGGAAGTGACAGTAGAGGAAGAGCCAACGCTGGTGCGAGCAGCAGGTTGGGGTTTCTGCTTCCACTGCAAACAGTAACAAGGTACGAGGGAAGGAGTGGGGGAGGTGGCGGAGAGGAGGACAGGAGGCAGCGCCCACACCAAGATGGAACCCGGGGCGGATGCCCCCCTCCCCCCCCCCCCCCGCTTCCGAGAAACATATGCACTTCCTACTGGTATTTCACCTTCCAGGTCCATCCGCCAACAAAGCAGGAAGTCGAGAATGGGCCGGTCTGATCGTTACGACCAACTGCAGCCACTCTTTTCCCCATAATTCCACCTGACTTCAAAGAGCCAGGCAGAGCTCAGTAGCAACTGAACGTTCAAGAAGAAGCCAACGTCTTCAAATGATATGAGAATAAAACAAATACGGTGATTAAGAAGAAACGGGTCACAGCAGGACAACACCTTGGGATCAAAGAAGCTTTGCAAGAGAAATGAACTCACCCCAGATGCCCATGAAGATGGCAAAAAACAGCGTCGCAACATTGTCAAATAAGTGGGAATACTGCAAGAGAAGTACAAGGTGAGCGGAACAATTCCTGCATCCAGACCAAAAACATGCAAAAGGAGAAGAGGAAAAAGGAGACACCTCGGAGGACTCGCAGGTAGAGTTCAACTTCCAGTACTCGCAGTTCCGGTCACACAAGGGACACATGATGATCTGTCCTCCAATAGCGGGGTCGCAGATTTCTTTGCTGCAGGGAGTGAAAAGCATGCTCAGTGCAGTTCTCGTTTTTTTGAGGGCGAGGGGAAAATCTGCCCGGCACCAAGTTAAACCTCTCTCATACCAATCTGATTTTTTTTTTTTTTTTTTTAATGTCCATGCAAAATGTCTCCAGTTATTTGTGCTTCTAGAGCAGCGATCTCAAAGTCCCTCCAGTCGGGTTTTCAGGATTTCCCCAATGAACATTCTTTGATAGCAGTGCATGCACATAGATCTCCTGCATATTCATTGGGGAAATCCTGAAAACCCGACTGGATTGCAGCCCTCAAGGAGGGACTTTGAGACCCCTGTTCTAGAGGGCCTGGGGAGTCAGTAGATTTGAAGCATTAGACTGCAGGGGTCTCAAAGTCCCTCCTTGAGGAGCCGCAATCCAGTCGGGTTTTCAGGATTTCCCTAATGAATATGCATGAGATCTATGTGCATGCACTGCTTTCAATGCATATTCATTGGGGAAATCCTGAAAACCCGACTGGATTGCGGCCCTCAAGGAGGGACTTTGAGACCCCTGTTCTAGAGGGCCTGGGGAGTCAGTAGATTTGAAGCATTAGACTGCAGGGGTCTCAAAGTCCCTCCTTGAGGAGCCGCAATCCAGTCGGGTTTTCAGGATTTCCCTAATGAATATGCATGAGATCTATGTGCATGCACTGCTTTCAATGCATATTCATTGGGGAAATCCTGAAAACCCGACTGGATTGCGGCCCTCAAGGAGGGACTTTGAGATCCCTGTTCTAGAGGGCCTGGGGAGTCAGTAGATTTGAAGCATTAGACTGCAGGGGTCTCAAAGTCCCTCCTTGAGGGCCGCAATCCAGTCGGGTTTTCAGGATTTCCCCAATGAATATGCATGAGATCCATGTGCATGCACTGCTTTCAATGCATATTCATTGGGGAAATCCTGAAAACCCGACTGGATTACGGCCCTTAAGGAGGGACTTTGAGATCCCTGCATTAGAGAATCCTCTTTGAAGGAAATTTCCTTGTCAGATGAGAAAATAAGAGCTGTTTTCAAAGCGTTAGCTGGTACTTTAGAAAATGAGTAGCAATTTAAACTTAAGTTCTTAAAATATGGGAGAAGCCAGGGGCAGGTTCGCAACCAGTAGTGATTTCTAAATGGAGGTGAGAAAATAACCCCCTCGTTCGGGAATCTAAATTTTGGTGCCTATTTTCAACCCAAAACCTGAGTCCCTAATTCAGGTTCTGTGACTGATCACCCTCTGGGACCTGTTTAACCAATGCAAGCTGAACCCTGCAACTCCGACTTCCCATTTGCCTTATAAAATTCTCACCTGCTCATGTTTTCGTCCATCGTGATCAAACCGTAGAGGAAACAGATCAACCCCAGTAGAGCCGCAAAGAACAGCATTTCGGTGTAGAAACCCAGCCACGCAAAATAGATGCCAATCTTCTCCCCATAGTACTTCCTGCGTACAGAGGACAAATTGTGACTTTGCATCGTGCGATTCTAACCAGAGCAAGGAAGACAGGAAGAAACATTGTAGCATTGTAGTAACCTAGTAACATAGTAACTGACGGCAGATAACGACCCGAATGGTACATTCAGTCTGCCCAACGGTCACACTGTCAATTCATGATTAAACCAACAATGAATGAAATGACAAGCAACTTGTATGTTCGAATTTTGTACAGCCTTTCAATTTTGATCCTATTGAAAATTGTATTACTCTTTTTGCATTCTGGGATGCACCGGGGAGGGGCCTAAAGCTCCGATTGTCTCAGATGCCTAAGGCCACGCCCATAGGCACCTGGGCCAATCAGAATCTTAGGCCTCTTTTCTAGTGCATCCCAAAATGCACCGTGAAGGGGAAGGCCCACCATTTTGGTGTGGCGGGCCAGCCAGCCGAAGGCTGTAAGCATCCCTCCAGCTGGACTTTCTACAAAAAGGTACTCGGGGTGGGGAGTCTAAAAGCTTGGGGGGAGTCTGGAGGGGGATGTCGCCAGTTGGGGGGGTCTTGAATGGGGAGTGTTACCGGTTGGAGGGTGTCAGAAGTTCCAAGGGGTGTTCCAGCGGGAGGGAGTGGGCATCCCTTCTGCCGGGGGAGTTCCCTGCAGCAGCCACTCAGCTGATTGTGGCAGGGAGATTCTCTTGCCGCAATCAGCTGATGGCAACGCGATTATCTAACCACCACCTGTGACATGGGCGCCGGTTAGAGAATAAGGGTGACCATTAGGGCAGATGCGATTCTGTATAGGACACCAGTGGGTGACTCTCAGGCGCTTCTTAGGCGGCTGCCTTATGCCGCTCCCAGTGAATCTAACCTGATCAGGTGCAAAGGTTGTTCCTTGTAGAAGCGTGTAAATCTAGCCCATTCCTTGTAGAGGGTATACCGCTCGCTGTCACATTTTGGGTCCTTGGCCTTCATCCAGTACTGGCACTGTGGCACATTCAGGCACCAGAAAACAAGAAAGGTAGAATTAATCTTCCTGGAACACTGCAGGGACGGAAGAGCTCAGAGGGTTTGCAGGAGAGGAAGAGAATCCACAGGGAAATTCTACCCAATTCTGGATGTGGTTTCTAAAGGAGATATAAGCCTTGAAGTGAAAACGACCCTCAGTTTAATGATTTATTCAAATCTGGTGGTCTGCGAGCACTGGGATTCAAACTTGTGGTTTTAATTGTCCTGTTAACGTATGGCGTTCCTTTCTCTCTTTTACGTTTATAGCATAACTGCTTATATGCATATTTTTTCCCCTAAGCGGATAAGCACATGTAATAAACCTGAACCAAGCCTTAGAAAACTTACAGAACCTGATGACCAAGTCTGCTATCTGGATAACTTTAACCACATAACTTTATCTATATAGTAAGGTGCGATAAATGCTAAGGCATCCATTATATCCTATGGGAATCTTAGCATTTAGCATGCACTAAATCAGTTAGCGCATCTTAATAGGACCCCATATTTAGCAGGATTTATCCAAATAGGTCCAGATAATATTAGGACAAATTTTTGCATGGTCAGACAGGCCCATATAAATTTGGGATCCCTTTATCAAGCAGCACTAGAGTTTATAGCGCAAGTCGGAACGGTATATGATTCGATACTCAGAATTTCTATGAGCGTCAGAGCACTTACCGTGCTGGCCTGCGCTATAAACCTCTAGGAGGGGGGAGTAAGCTAGGTAGCAGCTCTGGCCAGTTAAAGTTTAACCAAAGCCCAAGAATACATTCAGCCCCCACCTGTTTTCATATGGGTACTATTTTCTGAGGACAGCAATTAGCCTGGACAAGATCTACTCATTCAGTGGGGGACGAGAGTTTATCCACATATCTCCCAGATTTCATTGAACAAATGTCTGAACAATTATGAGTGGAGTGGAAAGAGTAGATGTGAATCACTTGTTCACTCTTTCCAAAAATACTAGGAATAGGGGACCTGCGACGAAGTTGCTAAGCAGTAGATTTAAAACAAAATGGGAGAAAACATTTCTTCACACAACGTGTAATTAAACTCCGGAATTCGTTGCCGGTGAAATCAGTTAGCTTAGCAGGGTTTAAAAAAAGGTTTGCATAATTTCCTAAAAGAGAAGTCTATAGGCTTAGGGAAATCCAGTGCTTATTCTTAGGCTAGTCAGCATAAAATCTGTTTTACTACGCACATCATGGAGTGGAAATGCAGCAGAGTACGTTCCATTGGTCAGCAATCTTTTAATTCCGAACTTTTTCTTCCCTTCCTCTGTTCCGTACGGGCAGCGTGAGAGGATGTAGTAAACCTGAAACAAGAGGAAAATAATCTTAAGCTGTTCCAGAGAGGATCTGGTGAACTACAGGTGACCAGGATAGCCATGGGGCTAAATGGCCCCTAGGCAGTTAAGGATGTGGATCACCCCCAACGATTTGGACCAGTTCTCAGGGCTGGAACCTGCTTCTGGAGTCATCTTGATCACCCCAACAGCTCTGAAGCTAACCTGTAGGTTCCTGCAGAAACATTAGGCAATTTCAGATAACTGGATTGAGACCGGGGCTTGTCGAGAAGTCCAGAATCTACAACTGTGTTGGATTCATCTGGGAACCTTCAATTGGAAAGCCATCATGGTTCTCACAGAGGCTCTGGTTGACTATTACAGGAACAGAATCCAGCATATACCTCCAGAACTTGGTTTCCCAACCACAAGAAATGTTTGCGTGTGGAAACACTGAACGCCGCTGCTTAATGAATTTCTGGTTGATTACATATATGCAGCATTACTTCAAGATAAGGGTTGTTTTTTTTCCCATTGCACTTTTGCATCTCCAATAGATGATTCAATGGCTGCCTATGTGTCAAAGCATTTTGGATCAAAAAAAAAAAAATACTTCTTACACTATATATTGTCACACTAGGAGTGATGTTATGAGTCAAAACTAAGGGAGAAAAGACAATAATAACCCCTCCCCAAATAATAAGTGATATGTGGAGGTCCTCAGTATTCACAACTCGTAAATCTCGAGTTGCGAACTGTAAGCACCCAACAGGGCAATCAAGAATGAAACACTTATTATTTGCGTGTGGGGGGGTTATTGTTGCCTTCCCCCCCCCCTTAGTTTTGACTCATAAGATCACTCCTAGTGTGACAATATATAATGTAAGAAGTATTTTTTTAAAAACTATTTTTGCTATACTCTTTGTTGGGGTTCACATTATTTTAAAGTATTTTTGGAAATGTAGAAGGTTATGATTTTTTGTTTAGATTAGATTTGTTTTGAGTGCACTAAATCATGCATTAGTCACTTGTTCACACTAGTGACTTCCGATGATGGCGTTTCTCTCTGGTTTCATTGTAGCCACATTGAGCGTAGGCGCTGCTTTGCCTCCTCGGAGGACTGCTTGCTCTAGAGCTATAACCCCACACTGAGGAGTCACTCATTATTAAAAATGTATCATCTAAAAACTTGCATTGTATACCTTCCACGCTCCCTCTGTTTCTTTATATTACTTACCACGTGTTGGGTCTTGACCATTCTGTGGTTACAATCAAAGCGCTTTACATATTATATGCAGGTCCCTGGGGGGTAATGGGAGCTTAAGTGATTCTCCCAGAGTCCCAAGGAGCTGCAGTGGGAATTGAACCCAATTCTCCAGGTTCTCAGGCCTAATGTAATGCCGTTTGCGTGGTGTAGCTAAAGGCACATGGGACGCTTTGTCAAAGCTCTTCTGAAAGTGCTGGTGAAGATTCCGTGCGATTCTACACACATGATTAAGAATTCCGAGAGGACAATACGGAATTCTTAATCGTGCGTGGAGAGAGAATCGTAGAGAATCTTCACCACCACTTTCAGAAGAACTTTGACGAAGCGTCCCATTTGCCATTAGCTACACCACGCAAACGGCATTACATTAGCAATAAGGCTCCTGAAGCAGGCCACATTGGCCAAAATACGTGCGTGTCGAGCCATCACACAGATTTCCATGATTGCTTAATAAAATGGCACAACGCCACTAAAATTCTCCACTGTGGTTTGTTTGCTAGAGCAGCCATTGCCAGAGACAGGATACTGGGCTCTCGGTCTGAACCTGTATGACACATCTTCAGGTCTTACGGAATAATCAAAAGAGAGAACAGATTTTACAGTGATTCAGCCTACTCTTACGCAATCAAAGGAAACATGATGAGTGAAACTCATAAGCAGCGCTTCACTGCTTGTTCCGACGTCTACAGCTACTTGGGTATAGTCTAAGCAGCAGCAGATGAGTTCATACGTACAATTCGGTTGCGCGTGGATTGGGAAAAGAAACTGTTCTCGTCGTGGATGACGTAGAGCTCCTGCTTCTGCTTGCTGAAGGGTGCTGTGAAGTAGTCGGGCTCGGGGTGCATCACTTTGTCCGGGAGCCTGAATGCTCGGAGCATACAGTGAAACGGATTCTCTGTGGCAGGAGGCATATCGTTCTCCTGGATTGGCACTTTGATGTTCAGCACCTCTGCGTATGTGGACAGGACTTCCCAGGGTGCATGGATTTTAACAAAATAGGTTTTGCCATCTTCAGAATCCTGGGATAAAAAGCCATAATTAGTCTTCTGAACGGCCATCCCTAACAAAGCGTCATTCTCAACCTCTCCCTCTTGTTCATAGTGTGGCACAACAGGTCACAATTTTGCCTGGTCTAAACTAGCTTTTCCTCCATTGTAAAGAACGAAGAAGCTGACAGTAGGACAGGATGACTGCTAATCTGAATGATATCACCACGCAATAATCTGTACATTTGTTTTTTTCTATACGACAAAGGGGTTCATTGAAACATAGCCAAGCCAGTTGCTCTCCATAACAATTCCTAGAAATTTAGCAGAAATGTCTTTCTGAATAAAGAGGGGAGACATCACAAAGGTGGAGGCTCAAGGAGTCCTGCCCCTCCCCAGCCCACCTCTCGTTCAATCACGTAACTGTCCAAGCTTCCTTTGAAGATAAGACATTGCAAAAGCCTCTCCTGGTGCCCAACAACCCAAGTGAATACTGCTGAATTCTTCGGCGTGAAAAGTGAGCTATGAGCTAGAGAATGACACGGTGACAGAATTTCTCCCCGTCCCTGGGGTTCACTGTGGGAAACCATCCTCATGTCATTCTTTAAGGAGAGAGGGAAGAATCAGAGTATGAATGGGCCCAGCCACTGACCCTCAACCCTTGCTTTAAAGAATGCTGGTATAGAAGCATTGACACTAAAGAATGACAGTCTCTGGTATCCAGAACAGAGATTGTGAGGTCATAATGCCTCATTCCACCAATGCCTAAGAGCCCATCTCATCAGTGATGTCACAATGCCTCATTCCACCAATGCCTAAGAGCCAATCTCATCAGTGATGTCACAATGGCTTGCATTGAAGAATGCTGGTGTAGAAGGGCTGAGGTTGAGATAGACGCTACAGAATGACATGGGATGGTTTCCCGCGGTTATCCACAGGGATGGGAATGGTGATGAATTCCGTCACTGTGTCATTCTCTATTCTGAGCTACAACACTAACAATGTCACATTACCTTTTTGTCTTCAGTTTCCAGCTCAAGCCCAGACAGTTCCAAGTGTTTTTCAAATTCTTTTCTTCTTTCCTGAAGGGAAACAAAAGTGACAGGGCTTTGATCACCCTTCATAATGCCTTCGAACTAACAACTCTTAAAAGTGTGCATTCCACAGCTGTGCCGAGAACCTCCTGGTGGGACCATCCCATGCTGTAGGAGCTCCATTAAGTTTGGATATTTGAAGAAAGGAAGCTCGGAGCCAAAACTCTACAGCTCTGAAGACTCTAATCCCATTCCTTACTCACCAGCCATTGTGTGACATTGAAAAGATACCTAACTTCAGACAGGAAGTTCTACGGGGGAAGAAACCATGTAACTTTTATCTCATGTGCTAGTGGCTACAGCGTGGCAAAAGCCTCAAAAGCCCTTTAAACCTCTATGGGCAGTTACCGCAGCAGCAGCCACTAGCATGGCTTTGTAAAACGGGGAGTTTGTTATTTCTAAGCTGAAGGAGGAAACACACAGTGAAATATTAACCTTCCAACCACATTCCAGCTTGGTATACATTCGGGTCATTCATTAGTCTTACTTCACAGCTTGCATGTCACCCAAATCCAAAATAAAGCTGGTTTAATAAACTGGCTTTTCTTTTTTTTCATGTATTTATCTTTAAGAGCTCAAAATGGCCAGCAGGTGGCGCAGGGAGACTCCAAACAGAGTGAAAACCAGAACGGCATTTGGATCAAGGGATTCAGGGCAGGCCTCGATGCTCTAAAATCGCAGTTAAAATCCTGTGGGCTGCTGTGGTGCCGGTAAATTGTCCAATCTGCATGCAAAGGAGGCTTGTGGAAATCCCAGCAGATCAGTCATCGAAGAAAGCAACCGACACATGCGCAGAATAGTCCAAGGAAAGGGGCGTAAATACACGCATGTGCCAGGAAAAGCTACATCGCATGCGTGCATGAGCCTCAATCATAGGCGTACCTTATTAAAGTGCATTATTGGTGGATGTCATTAGCACCTGTCAAAGATGGCAGAGAACTACCAGGAAACCATGCAAATGTGAAAACACAAGATAAAGTACTATCGATAATTCAGCGAGCGCAACATGAGAAAGCACCTGGATGTTTCCAAGATTTGTTAGAGATATGGAGAGGCATAATCAAAACATACGTCTAAGTCCGATTTGGATGTAGGACATTAGTTGGCAGTCGCAAAATGTCCATTCTCGAAAAGTACTTACAAATTTTTTTTCCTGAAAATCATCTACTTCTACATCCAGCCGTTTGATCTTTATACTACATTCTCGTCCAAGTCCCAAATGCCCAGAACAAGATCTTTTGGACGTGGGAGGGGCCAGCAAAGTGATGGACTGGCCACCCAGACATGGCAACAGAGCAGTGACGCACCTTACAGGGCACTGCTGTGAACTTCACGAAAAGGGTGCCACATAAACATCTCACCACAACTCCCTTATAGGTCATGGTGAGCCCCCCCAAACCTACTATACCCACCTGTCTACAATCCCAATAGTCCTTATGGCTGCAGGTGCCACCTATATGGCGGTAGAACAGGGTTTTGGGTTTTTTTGGTGGACTCACATTTTTCACAATGAATGCAGTGGTTAGAGTGGCTTATGGGTCTTCGTCTCTATGGTTTACTAGCCCACCCCCCAGACTACTTAAGCCACCTTTGTGCAGCTCTACTAGGCTTTCCTATACCAGGTGCCGAGTCTATCATCACAGATAAATCTTATGATGTGATTGTGGCTGAAAATGCATTCTTCCCCTCAGTCCAACTTGAATCCAGAGCAAGGAGCCTCTTATTAAAATGTGTCTCAGCTTATATTGCTGGACTTCACCACTGAATGGGACTTTGGGTTTCAGCGCCAAGCTTGACATACATAAAATGATCTGTGGTGTTAGTTAAAAATAAATTAAGCTGATTCAGCATAGACTGCCTGCCTCAAAGGAAAGCAGAGAGCAGACAGATAGCATGTGTTTCATTTACCTAATGGGGTCCAGCACTTTCTCTAGCTCTTTGGAGCTTCCAGCTCAAATTGAACTGGACTCATATGGGCTACAATGCCCTAAGCCTTCCTTTGCAACTATGTGGGGATTTTTTTTTGGGGGGAGGGTTGTTACCCCTAACTCACATTATCTTCCATTCATTGCATGAATAGTCCTTGGCTGGTGGCCATGTACAACTAAGTGTTGCTATCGCCTTTTCACTGGGCCTCCATGCAACCTCTCCAATGACAATTTGCGGCTGAGAAAAGATGGCTGCCTCATCTACTCCTTGCAGATGTGCCAGGGGTTTTCTTTGAAGGTTCAATGTTTATGTGCCTGATTTTCTGATATATCATGAAGTTCTGATTTATAATTACGATTGCACTTTTAATCAACAATGATAATAAGAGAATAGCACTAATTTTCTACAAGTGATCCTATTTTAAGCCGGCAGCCTTAGCAGTGTGGAACAAATTAGACAGCTGGCATGCTTGGACAAATTGGTCTTTTTCTGTCCTCATCTACTGCATCAGTGTTTGACTCTATTACCTCTCTTTTCCATTCACCCATTTTTTTTTTTTTTGGGGGGGGTCAACCGCTGTCATTTTGGAACCTCAGCAACAGAAATGCAGGGACAAGTTCTGTAACGAGCTTTCCCAAAACTCCACCTCTAAATGAGAAGAAAAAGGGTAGCTAGGGGCAAGAGTTGAGTGGTGCTGAATGGCAGCTATCTGGTCTAAAAATAATGGACACATCCTCCCCAGTTTCTTGACCACACTGTTAAGTAATTAAGCCACTGGGACCTTTGTTTACCACTTTAATACCAGCAATAAAAAATCTAGCTGTTTAAAAGAGCAAGCCCCAGTTGAAAGCATTTATAATTTCTAGTGGGCGAAGGCCAATACATACTTACAAACATTAGATGGGAAGTCCATGAGCTGTTCAAAGAGAACTTACCATCTTCCGTTCCATTTCTTTGCCTGGATCATCGACATAAGAAAGGACAAAATCTATTCGTCGGACGCCATCTCTGAAGAAAATGGAATCTCTGCTCTGGTGGTGTTTGTCGATCTGCAGATAAAACATGGATTAAATGACTGAAATCCAAGATGGCCGCCCTTTGTGACAAAGGAAACAAAAGGTCCTGGTCTGTGGGCTAGAAAGTTGAACATTTTTTTATTCTCCTAAGTCCCTTGCAGTCTCCCTTCTGCCCTGTCTCTCCCAATCAATGATGTCTTCAAATGGTTTACTACGAAGTCAATGAGGAGAGGCAACAAGAAGGGAACTGTGCTGCAAGTATATTGAAATTAGGAGGGATAAAATGGAGAACTGTGGATTCGGCAAATGTAGGTTGGAACGCTCTCGCCATTACTCAACTGCAGATGTTAGTTTTTTGCAACCATCAGGTCTCTCTTACAACACAATACATGCAGTGTACACAAAGCAAACCCCAGAGACCATCTGAAATCCACTAGATTAATCTACTGGTATGTTTCACAACCTGGCCATCCAAGGAGAAGCTCAGACTATACAGAATTTACAATGCTGCTTCCCGCTCACTATGTGGAATGGATTAGAAAGCAATTTCAAGTTAGATTAAAAGCTGAAATTATACAAACAACTTTTAGCTAGACGTGAGAAGCTGTCTGTTGTATACATAACTACTGAACACATTCAAACCCAGTAAGGTAGCAGATGAAGGCAATTTCCTGATGGCCTATCTGGGCGATTAACTAGAGTATGTAATATGGATGTTTTTATATGGAAGCTGTCTAGAACAATTGAATTGTGCAGGTTACAAGTATTTTAAATAAATACATTTGAAAAATTCATGAGCAACAGTCCATGTCTCACACCTAAAAATGATTTTGAAAAATGTCTTCCCCATGTACCTACTCCTTGTGTCACATTGTGACTGAACCACTGGAAAAGGATCTGGTCGCAAATTCAATTTTTGCGCAGTGTCCAAAGATCATCTGCAAATCCCTCACGAGACACATTAAGAAGTGGTACCAAGTCCCATAGTCTATAAGACGCCTAAAGATAGACACCTAGATCACTTCAGCCATGTCCAGAAATGTCATGGACCACAAAGGTGGCTGCGTATGTATGTACTCGTACGGTGCATCATGGTATTACTTGGATGTGAAGGACCTGCCAGTTTGGGTGTCTGGTGCCCTCAGACTTTTGTTCTCTCTCCAAAAGTGCATTAGTGGTCAGGTTTACGTAAAGATGTGGCTCAGTCCATTCAGGAAGCCAGCAAGCCAAAGTGGACTTCATTTCCAAATCACCCAGGAGCAAATGGTACCATTAACCGTCCTCTGATACCATCAGACCGACACCCGCTAAGTACAGGTCCATGCTGCACATTGAAAAACCACTTCTCTGTTAGGAAACTTTATCCCACTACAGCTGGTATTTGACTAGGCAGATTTCATTGACGCAATCCTGGATTTCAACTTCTCATTTTCGGTTGCTTTTATACTTTTGCTCTTGAGGTTTGAAAAATAAAGCACACATCTGAAACCTGACAAACCTCTGCTGGCAGAAGCGTGGTTCCCCAGCCAATTCCCTTCTGCCAAGTTTTCCCACTCCATCAGGGAGGAGGTTAGCCCAAGGCAGGTGGCCCCTGCTTCCACCATTTCAAATCAGCTGTGTGCGGACCAGGATGGGATGCAACAGTCTGAAATTCAGGTGGCCTGGGACAAAGTAATTTGGTAGCTCAGGGGCAATAAGTGGGTCAGTCTTAATTTAAGCATTGAACATATAAGTAGAGCGGTGACCATGTTTGCACCATCCAATTAGCTTGGGGCTGCAATTCAGCAGTTATAAATCACTACTGAAAGGATTTTTCAGGCCACCTTTACTAGCTCAGCCTTATAAGGATAGTATTTGACCATTTAGCAATTTTAATAGCCATTCATTTGATTTTTTGATATATATGAATAGGCAAATATGATTTGCATGTTGGCACAAAGGAATTTGCCTTCATCAGGTGGGCATAATCAGTCAACTGAAAAAAAACACAAGTGCTCAGTCCTAAGTCAACGTGGAATCCAGAAGGCCATGCAGTCTGGCGTGTACTTTGCATCCAGCGGGCAGGGACAGTGCTATGTTAATTAAGCATGAGAGACAGACAGGCCTACAAAAGAAGCTGCAAGCATTCAGAAACTTGCACTGCATCAGATTGCAAGGGCGTGATAAGCAGGCAGCCTCTCACACAGCTGGGCTGGTGTTTCCGTTGAGGAAAAGGCTGTGAAGTAGACGCCCACACGCAGCAAGGGAGGGGAGGGAAGGGACAGAAGCAAATTTGGAAAGCAGCAGCAACAGCAAAGACCTTGCAATGTAGAGTGCAAGATAAAGACTCAACCTCTGTACTGTGTACACTAGCCGCAGTGCAGCCTCTAATCCTGTAAAGAACTGCCCCACTGAACAGACTTGTTTCTAAACTGAGAGCAATTTGTATGAAAAGAACAAACCTTGAGCAAATGTTTATTTTAATGTTTCAGTCCGTCACGCACAAAGCACTGGGCATTCACAGAGTTCCACTAAAGAATGGCATCAGCTTTGACATATAGTTCCATTGTCCTGCAGAGAACTTCAAGGTGTGACTAGGCGGGTTTCAATCAGATCCTTAACCCTTTCAGGACCAAGGGACATATTTGTCCCATAACTTTAAAATCCTATAAATTTTGATTGGGATAGTCTACAGTTCTAAATTTGATATGTACGGATTCCATAGGATACTGCCTTTATGTAAACAAACTGGTTCCGACATTCATTCATTAGCGTCGTTGCCAGATTGACGAGAAGATTCACTTGCCACACTGTCCATAAGCCAGAAGTTTGATTTAAAAAAAAAAAAAATAATGATATTTCACAAAAAAAATCAATTTTTTGGCATCTGCAAGCCCTTTTTACCATAAAAATGTCGTCAAAACCACAAAAATTGGCCTACGATCCTTATGGTCCTGAAAGGGTTAACAACCAAAAGTTGTTTTTTTTAAAAAAAACCCACTTCTGATGAACACTTACTTCACCTCATGGAAATGTGCCTTCTTGCTTAACAACTTGACATGTCATTCTGAAAAGGAGAAATGCTCTTTCTGGGGCATTTCTAATTTAGGCTTGTTTCATGAGGAGAGGGACCCTAGCAAAGTCTAGAACTCTTCAGGCTAGCACAGCAGATTACTGAATAATCGATAACCTGACTGGTTTTCCTCTGGCTTTAGAAAGTGGAACTAATGATGCAGGTACACTGCAGGCCCCATGGACTAAACATGGTCTCCGTAGTCTGTCCTACTCACATACTGCATATTCTACCTGGTCAGCCATAACTTTCTCGTCTCCCTCTTAATTTACACCTATTTCCAGAGCACGACTGTTCCGAGCATTTATCACCTTTTCTATTACTCCTGTGTCTGGCCCCTCAGTAGGCTTGTCTAGAACCTACCATCGGAAAAATGGAAAACGTTGCTGCAATATCCATCCCTCTTCCTTCCCCTTCAGAATAGACATATCCAGGTTCTTAAATCTAAACGTTCCACATTGAACTCTCTCCCCTACAGTAACTCACTGGTCTCTCCCAGTCAAGAGGAAGAATCAAACTTGTCTTGAAATGGCCACTCCCCAATGAAGCCTGTAACCTGCAAGATCAAGATGTCTTTTTTCGCTACTGAGATTTTTCTGACCAGCGCAGTATTTTTTATCATTGTACTTTTTAAATTGAATTTTCATGGTTTTATATGTCAGTGTTTAATAAATTATCTCCAGAACATCTGTATCCACAGTTTTTGGTTTTGTTTTCATCGGTGAATTCTTTTCACTGTGGATCATTGGGTCTCCCCATTTTTCGGCGTTCCCAAGTTAATCGCAAGCCCTGTGTTGCAACATTTAACCCAAAAACCTTTTAAGCCATTAAAGCACAGACAGTTTTAGCCCATCTGCTGAAGATGAGGCAGCCATGTTCGCTGAGGGAATGCTGGACCAAGGCTGGAGAAGCTGCAGTAAATTTGCAATCACTGAAAACCTGCATCCGTTAATCTCAACGAGCAATGCGGCATAATGTCAGAAAGGTACAAGCTAACAAAAGACACCACACGGGGCAGCAGAGAGTTAATGCAGCCTCTCAGATCTTTAGTAGGGCTCACACTCGGCTTAGCTTTACCCTGAGGCGATGCTGCAGGAAGAGCGTGTACTTCTGCTGTGAAACAACCAAGAAAGAATTAAAACTCAGTGTCCACTCAAAGAGAGGGTTGCTTAGTAAAAACACCTGTTGTGTGTTTACAGCTAGCAATGCTCAGGCCATTGTGCTGCAGAGATATCATGCAGAAGCAGTTAAGTCAGTTCAGATTAGAGAATGACACGGTGACAAAATTCATCACCGTTCCGGTCCCCGCGGGAAGCCATCTTCATGTCATTCTTTAAGGAGAGAGGGAAGAATCAGAGTATGAATGGCCACAACCACTGACCCGCAAGCTTTGCTTTGAAGAATGCTGAGATTGAGCAGCAACATTCCAGAGCAGAGATTGTGATGTCATAATGCCTCATTCCACCAGTGCCTAAGAGCCAATCACGATCAGTGATGTCACAATGGCTTCATTATCCTTGGCTCCCATAAGAATCAGAGTATGAATGGCCACAACCACTGACCTGCAAGCTTTGCTTTGAAGAATGCTGGTGTAGAAGGACTGAGGTTGAAATAGACACTCGAAAATGGCGTGGGATTATTTCCCGCGCTGATCGAATGAATCCCATGAATTTACTGGGCCCAGTTGCTGGTCGGTTATTGTGTGGAAAGGAAAACGAAACCAACGCACACCAGCAGAACGCAACGCAATTATGTTATATTAGGAAGCAAACCTGTATCAATGAAAGCAAACCCAGGGCTTTATATATCCGTAGACGCGCATACCACCACGACATGCATGGGGCCAATCACAAAGCAGCTAATCCAATCCGTTTCCTGAAGTGCTCATTGTGGAGATCACTACAAATGATTACGCAAAGCTCTGTCTTATTCAAGTCAAGATACTTTGAAGATAATTTTCCAATTTTTCTACACCTACCACCCGATATCCAGCATTATGTAAGCGGCCAGGAACAGCTCCTGACAAGCTAAATTGGACTTAGCTGGCTAATCACTAATATTCAGTGCGATAAGGCCACCGAATATTAGCATTCAGCGTCTAGCCCGGTCATCGGCTGTGTCACATGACATAGCTGTTTAGCGCCAACATTCACTGATTGACTGGCTAAGTTGAGCAGCCAGATAGACCCAGTGGTATAGTAAGGGGGGCGAACCACCCCAGGGCCATCAGCACCCTTCTGCCCTCCCCCCCCCACACACACACCACGCTCTCCCTTCCCCCACTCCTGTACCTCTTTAAATCTTTGCCAGTGCAAACAACTTCTCAGGCCTGCTGCTCACACCAGCCCTGGCTCCCCTTCTGAAATCACTTCCGGGTTGCAGGGCCAGGAAGTGACATCAGAGGGTAAGTCAACACTCGCACAAGCAGCATGCTGGAAAAGCTGGTCACGCTGGCAATGATTTAACGAGGAACAAACGGAGGGGGGAGAGGAGGGTGCGAGTGTGGCATGGGGGTCAGGGGAGGATGCGGGGGGTGGTGCCTCCTGCTCTCGCTGCGCCACTGGATAGACCCACATAAATAGCAGCTCTGCATTTGACCATTATAACTTGGCCGGCAGCTAAAATAGCCCTGGACGTTCAATGTCAGTCACCGGCTATGGCCTGGCATTGAATTTCTGGGTTTACCATTAGCCACAGGAGATAACTGGACTGTCTCCCATAGTCCGAGTATTGGGCACATAGGGCCCGATTCTGAAAGTGGCGCCTGCCTCATCTAGGCACCTGCAAAACGGTCGCCTGTCAATCCATTTTTTTGTACAGATGCCTACGTTGGACTTAGGTGTCCTTGGGCATGCCTAGACACCATCGTATGTGCGCGAATGACACCTACATGTAGGCGTTGTTCGCCTCATCAATTTAAAAAAAATGTGGGTCACAATTGGTCTGTTAAACAGCGTAGGATGCCCAGCGCTGCCTTGCGGCCTACAATCGGGACGCCGTTTTGAGAATCAGGCCCAAAGAAATATACATTTATGAATGAGTACATCTGATATGCAGGGAAACATATGCACAATCATATAACTTGTGTATGTCTATACATTTTCACTGAGAAGCAATGTGCTAGGAGGCAGAGCTGGATAGGGTTTAGGGATGTGCACAGGAAGAAAAAAAAAATCAGTTTGTTCATCCTTTTCTACTAATTTTCAGAGTTTTCAGTTCATTTCATACATTTGTGTTAAACATGTTTGCATGCAAATCAGCTTTGTTCCTGCTAATCAAAGGTTAACACATATTAAATTGATTCTGCCTGCACTAAATTAAAAGGTATGCAAATGAAGTGTATGCATTCTAACAAATGCTCAGTCCTAGTTAGTATTTAAGTGTAGGCCCGCCAAAGAGCAGATATTAATGACAGTGTATGCACACTAGTGGCGTACGGTCAGAGGTTTCAGGGGATTCAGTGAATCCCCAGCTGGTTTTTTGGGTTACTTTTTTGCTTGAGGAACTGATTTGTTGCGTAGTCAGCCTGCTCAACCAATCAAACTGTATCAAACAAAAAGTAAACCACACACACTCAAAAAAAAAAGAAGCAGGGCCCTTGGGCTGGGGATTCTCCGACCCCCTCTGAAGGCCCTGACAGTACTGAGCTAAATTCGATTGGCTGAGCAGCATCTGCCTGTTGCCTGATCAACCAATCAAATTCAGAGCAGTGCCCTCAGGGCCTTTAAGGGGCGGGCGAACCCCCCCGAAGGCCCGGACCGCACGCCAATGATGTACCCAAATCTCCCGCGCTAATTTTCAAAGAGGAAGTACGTTCACACTTTTGTTTTGAAAATTCATGTCTGCAGAGGAAAGAGCATGTGTACAAAACCCACCTAAGCCAGCAATGGGCCAGATCAAGGCCCAATCACCCTTCCACCTTCTGCCCCTTTCAGCATCTTCCATTCCCCTCCCTATGCACCCATTCTAGGTGCCCTGTTGAACAAATTCCAACCAAATTGATGCTAAAACTAACTGGTAGAAGAGAAAGAAGTGAAAATTGATATTAGCCTAATATATCTATATATTGTGTCTATAGACTTCATCTTTGCACAAGTAATATAACTCCATGACCTGTACACCCATTTGCAATGCACAATGACTACTATTACACCATTTTTCCAGAGCGATCTTGTCACTGATCCAGTAAAACAAAACGCTATTCTAATTTCTACAAGGCCTTCACCCTGGAAACAGGAGGCCAGCCCCCTCGGGTTACCTGATCTCCAGATATACCCAGACCCCTCTTTTTAGAGGACTGTCCAGGCATCTGGAAGGCTTTTCAAAACCTGGCACTTTGCCTGGGATTTGAAAAGCTTCGAGCTTGGGGCCACGTCAGGAAGGCATCCGCTTATGCACGGGATGCAATGCAGTGATGTCATACTCAAGCACGCATGTGTTTGATGTCATCACACCACAGCTGTGCACGCTTGGAGGCCTTTCAAATGCAGCTCTGAGCTTGAAAAGACTTTTGGGGAGGAGGGGCAGAACATAGCGTGACTGGATGGACTAAAA
Organism: Geotrypetes seraphini; assembly: GCF_902459505.1. Lineage (NCBI taxonomy): Eukaryota > Metazoa > Chordata > Amphibia > Gymnophiona > Dermophiidae > Geotrypetes > Geotrypetes seraphini. The sequence continues at coordinate 3,592,174 of NC_047102.1, forward strand.
TCTGGTAAAACCTACCAGCCGTGAAGGCCACTGTCCTAAAATGATTCCTTTCAGACAGGGAACCATAGACCACAGGGCTCTCTTGCCACTGCTGGAACAACTGCACTGTACAATCATTACAGTAAGTTACTGTTTTAGCAAATTCTGAGATGATATTGGCCCGGCCCAGCCTTCAAGTGAATCGAGGGCCAAATCTTGTATTTAGGAAGCTGCTGAAGGTGTCAATAGAATCAGTCAAAGCTTGAGTATGAGTCTCTCCTGCAATGATGGCGGCCAGTTTCTTCTCCTAGAAAGTGCTACGGTGCCTTATCAAACTATTTATTAGGATGGAACCTTATTTTTTAAGTTACAAGGCATTAAAATGTGTAAACGTTCTCAAGCAGAAAATAAATATACATGAAATTGAACTGGTTTCAGCTCACAAGAGAGAACACTGCAGTGAAATGGAAACGCCTGAAAATGCAGCCTAGGTTCAGTTCCCATGTGCTATACATTTATAGAAGAACAGCCTAAGGGTCTCATTACCTTCTTTTCACATACAGACTACACAAGAATCAATTTTTAAAGATGATATATTTGCTGGGCCAGCCCAACTTCATCTGGCTAGTGCACCACAGATTGGAGAATGGTCAGCATGCCCATAGAAGGTACTGCAACCCCTCAGAATTTTTTGGTTCTTGAGCTTGAGTGGACCCACATCAAGCACAATGTCTTACATAGGCATGTTGACTGCTGCATCATCGCAGACCCCCCGAAGGGATAAAGAAGGGGAGAGAAGCCGCTGATAACCTTGGGGAGGAGAGAGAAGGGGAGATGCTGAACATAAGAGTATGGAAAAAGAGAAAGGTTGGATACCAAGGGGGATAAAGTAGGGAAGGAGAGAGATGCTAGATACCAAGGGGGGAAGGGGGTTGGGGAGATGCTGGGTGGGAGTGAGGTGGGGGGAGTGCGTTGAGCCACCTTGGGCTGAGGGCATGGCTGAAGGTACGTCCAGAGTCTCGGAAGCCCTTGGGTCAGCCTTGCATATTTGTAACATTAAATCATGGGTTTCCATTTTTGCAAGAAGCACGGCAGGTACTTAAAGGGGGCAATTCTGTTAACCTCAGCTCGCTCATGGGAATACAAGGACATATTATCCACAGTACTATGCTGGCTTCCTGTCCCAAAGACTACAGATTCTGACACCATGTTAGTAACACAAAGCACCAGACAGCAAACACAAGTTAGCACCAAAGTAAAACTAAACACGACCAATATTCCAGTTCCACCTTGCAGTCCAGATATATTCATTCCGGCGCCACACCATGAAATGTTCCTTCTGGAAATGAATGTTTTATTTTGCAGTGAAAGCAAATAATAAGGTCTGTTCTGAAACCAATGCTTGGAAAGGGTAGCACTGATCTGCAAACATTATTATTTACAGAAAAAAATGATATTACATTGTATAAAAATCAACATTATGTTTTCTGAAGAAGGACCTGCTGGTGCTCTGCTCTGGTGGCTGGCCAGGGCCCTCATTTTGCCCAGGAACAGCCCTTAGGCAAAGGAACTAAATTTCATGTAAAACACAAGTTACTATGTGTTTGCAGATCACTAGTCAAATAAATAGATTTCTGGTTGCAAGGCAACGGGAACTGGAAGTGTCTGGCATGCAACAACGCCACCCAAAACTCATGCAGGCCATGTCTCCGCCTACCACATAGAGCTTACCCTCTGGTTGGAGATGAGAAAGGTGCTTTCCGTGCTGCTTAAGCCCTGCCAGTGGTATCATGGAAAAGATACAGTGCAGTTAGTGGTAATATGTGCAGGTGGTTTACAAATGAAATAGATTAATTTGGCAGACAAGAAAACAAATTAAGGAAAAAAAAAAATGTTATCTCAGCCACAGAATTAGGAAGCAATGTCGGAGCCTTTTAAAGTAGCAGATGGAATTAAGGAAGGTTGCTATCAACGCAGGCTACTGTTAAGATGTTATTTTACTGTTAAATCTAGTTATTAGTAACTAGGTGTCATTGCTGTGTTAAAATAGTTTAAGTTAGTGGTAACAGTAGCCCACATTGACCACGTTCCCCCTTAGTGTGAAGGGTTGTGATGTCATAATGCCTCATTCCAACAATAAGAGCCAACCTCATCAGTGAGGTCACAATGCCTCATTCCACCAATGCCTAAGAGCCAACCTCATCTGTGATGTCACAGTGGCTTCATTGTGATGTCACAGTGGCTTCATTGTCAAAACTCACTTATTCCACAGACAGGCCCCCTAATCCCTTTCTTCCACTTCTCTCACCCCATTCACCAATGATCTGAACTCTCCTCTTACTCCTTCTTATTGTTCATTACCAACCTGTTAACTCCTAGGAGTTTTATATTCCTTTCATGCTTAACTTAATGACTTTGTTGCTTGTAAACCTGATTAATTGATGTGAACTGCCTAGAACTCCCTGGGTATGGCGGTATACAAAAATAAAGTTATTATTATACTTGGCTCACTTTTATTACACAATGCAGTGATTTTGATTTCTAGAGACATTAGACCTATGGTAAAATAAGTCTTAATAATAGCTCCCCTTGATAACTCACCCCCCCCCCATTAATCTTTTCTCTTTGAAAGATCTGAGAACTTTAGCTCAGACTAATACGTTCCTCACATGGCTTCAAGTTTATTATATACCGTGCATCATAGTGTCTAAGTGGCAAACAATTAAAACAATTCATGTAGATAGAAGGGAGGAGATAAGGAAGAAATGAAGAAAATAGAGTAGAAAGTACGTAAAGGGCAAAAGAGAATGGGAGGAACTACAATATTTGATAGGAAAGAGTAACGGAAAAAAAGGGAAGGGAAGCAAGTAGGTTTATCTACCTAGGCGATGGGGGCCGTAGAGGACATGACTTTAGCCTAGAGACAGGGCTGTCTTCAAGGTTAGGGGGTGGTAATGCAATAGGCAACTTTAAACAGGAAGGTTTTGAGGGCTGCCTTGAATTTGGCTAAAGATGGTTCTAGGCGCAAGAATGATGGAAGAGTTGGTGGAATCATGGAGAAGATGGTGTGGCAAATTGTGTCGTAGATGATATGGCAAAGAGATGGTATGACCAGAAGATTCCTGGAAGGGGCATATGGAATAAATAATCAATCTAAGAATACTGGGGTCCGTCCACTCTTGTCTAATTTTGGAAACTAGAAGATGGATTTTGTACGTCAGTTTGTATGTAATTGGTAACCAGTGGGCAGATTACGGCAGAGTGTGTGACACGATTGTATCTTTCGGCTCTCAAAAGGATTGCAAACATGATTATTTTAATTTGACACTGGATTAGTTCAATGCGGTTTATGGTACATGATAGCAAAACGCTGGATAGGAATGCAATAACAACAAGATAAGTAGAGCTTTAAACATACATCTGATGTGATTCATATAAGAACTATATTAACTTTATTAACAGCGATTTTTGAGCAAAGTTCAAACCACTGCACATAATATCTTACGGAAGGAAGGGAACAATAAAGTGCCATGATGGTTCCCAATCTATCGTGGCACGGAGCACTTTATGATCATTTATTTATATTTATTAAAGAAATTAATTATTTAGTCATGAATTTGAACTTTAGTATAATAAAATTAAATGTTGAATGAAAGCGGCATTAGTAATATTTGCAATATTGAAATTGGAGTGCCTCTCATTGCAAACAGTGGTTCCCATAGGCTGTTTTTAAGGACACCCAACATTATAATGATCACTCCACGAAAGAGGTTCAGTCTCTGTCCTCACCAAATTATCAGTGCCACATTAACCCATTGTTTCAATTTTAAATCGGCTAATAATAATAATAATAATCTAGTTCTATATTCATCTACCATGTCAATCTGAACATTAAAGTCTCCTACTATTAATAACCTAGAATATCATACCGTTAAATCTGCTATAGTCCGATATAGAGAATGACACGGTGACTGTTACCCGCGGCTAGCCACGGGTAACCCGCCGAAACGGGGCCGAAAAAAAAAACCTGGTTGCTGCGGGTATGGGGACAAGGCCATTCACCGCCCCGTGGAGTGGTGAATGGCCTTGTCCCCACAGTTAATTGAGGGAACGCGCGCAAAATGCTTAAAATCCGATCGCGCGGTCCGAGCATCTCCCTCCCTCCCTTCCCTTTACCTTCGCTGGCGATTTTCCTCTTAACAAGCGGCCGGAGCATTTCCTGAAGTCGCGTGCGGCTGGATGGCTGCCTGAAACGTCTCCTCTAACGCAACCGGAAACAGGAAGTTGCGTCAGAGCAGAGGAGAAGTTTCAGGCAGCCATCCAGCCGCATGCGACTTCAGGAAATGCTTCAGTTGGAAAAGTTACTGAGCAATGATATGAGTGAAACGCAATTTAATCAAATTAGAATTAAACTTTAATTCAATTAGAATTACGCCACTGGTTGTGCGTACCTCACTACCAGTACCTTAAAATTTGAAAACAAATTTATTTCTATCAGCTCTTCAACCAACTCCTTCTAAGAATGTAGTTTGTGAAATCTGACATGTATGTACATGGGGAAGGGTGGTAAATCTCCTGTATGCTGCATGTGTATTGCATGTTTATTTGCAGGTGTCTACATTTCCACAGCCCTGGGGGATGCCACTCATTTTTTCCAAAATTTTTCTTTCTAAAATGGCTTTGCCATGCTGGCAATTACTTCAAAAATCTTTTGCCTAACCGTCAATGGACTACGAACATCTCCACCTGGACGTCTCAGTTCCTACCTAGACGCTCTATGAAAAAAATTGGGCACTGAAATTAGGAGAACAGCTTTTTTTTGGAAAATCAGGCCGTTCTTTCTCGATTAGCTTTTTCCTCTCCACCAAACATTTTCCTCCACCCCTCCTCCATCTTCCCGCTTTTCCCAAAATCTTGCTGTCATCGTTTAAGCCTCCTAATTTCCAGTGGTGGAGAATTCAGTACAGTAGAGATTTGCGCTGCACTGCGTTGCAGCTTTTTTAACAGCATGAATGAGCTCAGGGTTTAAATATAAAACATCAGGAGGCTGATCAATATATGATGAGCCAAGGCACTGGAGATGCGCTCTTTACTGTCCAGTGCAATAAAGTAAAAGCATTTGGATAACATTGGACTCTCAAGGGTTAAAAGGATACTGTTTCATCTCGTTATTTGCAGGCCCTAGACCAGTGTTTTTCAACCTTTTTACACCTATGGACCAGCAGAAATAAAAAAAATTATTCTGTGGACCGGCATCGGTCCGTGGACTGGCTGTTGAAGAACACGGGGCTAAGTCATGGGCCAGACCCCGCCTATCTCTACCCAATGTCCACCCCAGACCCTGCCCCCATAATAGTACTAATTGCACCTTGCACGTCCCGTGCCTCATCTGGAAGCCTTCCCTTTGACGTTGTGACGTCAGAGAGAAGGCTTCCGGTTCAGGCGCAGGATGCCCGTAGGAGCCACTGCCCGTGGCTTTGTGCATTGAATCAGTGAGGAAGAGGGAGCTGGCTCGAAGATAACGCCGCATCGATCGCACCGTGCACTGGCGGTTAAAGAACACTGTTTTGGGCTTGATGCACGTGCTGGCCCTGTGGACCGGCAGGAAATTTTTGTGGACCGGCACTGGTCCATGGACCGGTGGTTGAAGAACACTGATCTAGACTATTTTTAGTTCTACAGACTGTGCTATTATGTAACTCAGAACTTGTAGATTTTAAGGTTCTTGTTCCCAAATGACAAAAGGGCCAACTGCCCCTACCAGGGCTCCCTCTGAGGTACTGCTCTTAATGTGGCCAAGCATTACTCCGTCTATGCCACTGGAAATCAAATGAAGCAGCAACTGCGTTCTTAAGTATGAGTCGTACTTAAGTCGGTCGTCTGTAACGCGGGGGCTGCCTGTATATAGTTTCAGGGTCCTGAATGAAAGAGGCACTCGCCAGTTTTTCTCACTGTTGGCTTCAAAAATCCAGAAAGTTAAATTTATTTCTTTGTTTTAGTTTTTAACAGAAGTGGCTTTAATTTATTTTCTCACCCAGCATAATATACCCTATATTTTCAAGGTGAATGTAATTATTAATCTCTACTGTACAGAAACGCTTCGTTCCTGCAGTAATATAAATTAGACCTTGAGGATGAGAAACGCTTAAAGATGAATTATGAACATAATGTGGCATAGAGCTTTTTGCTTTAGGGGCAGTTCAGCAAATTAAGTTTAATTCATCTTACTTCCAATTCAATACCAAGCGAGAACTCAGAGAAGAGTTTCCGACAGTGGATCATAAAACGCACAGGGGCGGGAACCAGAAATCCATCCCACGAACTGGCCGAAACTACGTAGACTGTTTTAACACCCATTATCCACAGCTACACAGCACTGCTTTCAATATATTTTCAGATCAAAATACAATTAATGAAGCCTTCATTGCTATTTAATGGTAAAATTCCAGAAAAAGGCACATTTGAATTAATGCAATGTGGAAATCCATGTGCTCACTTGAACCCCCTTTTCCGGGGTGAGGCATGGGTGCAGACCACACCCAGCAGTTAGCACAGGGTAACTTATCGCACATTCAGTGTTAATTCACTGCACCTAAACCGGCAGTCGCTTACGAAGACGGTGCCAGCTGAACGTCAATCACGCTTAGGCGCCATTTAAAGAATCACGGCTAATGGCGCTTACCACAAAACTTAGGTGCCTGAAATGTAGGGTTTCACTGGTCTACATTGCATACGCCTAAGTTCTTTTGAGAATCGCGTAATATAGCGCCTACGGTTAACTCCGCCCCCTAACCACACCCCCTTTGACTGTGGGCGCTGTTAGACACCTACCTTTGTAGGCATCTACTGGTTACATTTTTTTAAATGAGTTTTTAATCAGTTTAATTACCATGCCAATTAAAACCAATTAAAGCAATTAACCCCCCCACCCCACTTTTACAAAACCATAGTGTGGTTTTTAGTGCCGGCCACGGCGGTAACAGCACAAACGCTCATAGAATTTCATAAGCGTCGAAGCTGTTACCGCCGCGGACAGCACTAAAAACGCTAGTGCGGTTCCGTAAAAGGGGGTAAGTTAGGTGACGGTACGACGCCTGCACCGTTTCTAGAATCTGGCCCTTACTGGACTGTAAACGCTTTTTCTGTGCAGTAACTGAATGAAAAGATGCTGGGATTAGCCCCGACAACGCTCATGTCGTGGGAAGCGCAAAACCACTGTCAAAATCTAATGACAATAATAAATGTTTGCCGTTTTGTCATTTCCTTCAACAGATGCTCAAGAAAGAAACAAGGTTATAAATAATTTAGCAAAATCATTTTCCTTATTGTTTGGATGAGGCCTTTACCATATCACACAGCCCCAGGCTTATTTATTTAGGCATTTATATACCGCCTATCCAGCTATCTAAGCGGTTTATAATCAGGTACTGAAGCTTTTTCCCCTCTCTGTCCCGGTGGGCTCACAATTTATCTAACGTACCTGGGACAATGGAGGATTGAGTGACTATACCAGGGTCACAAGGAGTAGTGTGGGAGTTGAGCCCAAAACCTCAGCGTGCGGAGGCTATAGCTCTAAGCAATAGGCCACTCCTTCCTCCAAATCCACCATGTCCCTTTCCCTATCCACCATATGCTACATGCAAAAAATTGCACAGTATACAAGCCTGGTAAGAACTGGGAGCATCTTCTGTCCTGACTATCTCACTGCAAGATCAAATCTAGGTGGCCTTCTCCATTAAAATCATGGGGGGGAGGTCAGTCCCCAGAGGTTCCACAAACAATGATGAAAATCTATGCAAATCGCATGACAGGCGCCGGTTTTAGAATTTCTCTGCGAATCTCTACATAAAGTTGGAAATAATAAAGCAGTGCATTTTTTTTTTAACATATTGCCCCTATTTGTGCGGGGTATCTAGACATATAGGAGAAAACCCTCAAAGTGGAAACAGCAACATTCATGTGTGTGTGATGCCTCAAAGACTGAGAACGTGATATGTACAAGTTTTAAATAGATACAGGAAACATCATTATATATACTTAAATTTGTTAATATTTACGTGGAGATCCACACCATGTGGACACGTCAAGGGGGGTTGGGGGTTGAGAAGGCCGAACAGGTCAAAGAGCTGCAAGTGTAGGGGAGGGGAGGGTCATTGGTGTGGGTAGACTTGATGGGCCTTGGCCCTTATCTGCCGTCACTTTCTATGTTTCTATGTGTATCTCCCATTTTACAATGAAATACACATATATTTGGGGAGAAATTCCCCCATCAGCTTTTGCACTGGCTCAGATGCATATAGTTATTTAACCCTTTAGTTGGCCTTGTTGTTCAGAAGCAACATGCGTCTTCCATGGCTCTTACGGGAGATCTGCACCTCCAAATGCCTGGTCGCTTGTGCGGGCTGCGTAGAGCAACTGCGATCTCACCAGTGTCTTATAAACATTTACAATCCATCAGTGGCGTAGTAACGAGGGGGCGGGGGTGGTGGTCCGCCCTAGGTGCCATCTTGGTGAGGGCGTAGGCACCTGTCCTCCTTCCTGCACCCCCAGCTCCGCACGTGCACACCGCTTCCCTTCCTCCATACCTCTGTAACGTTCCTGGCGCGAGCGTGCGGAAGTGGGGGAGGGCGGAAAAGACGGCGGGAGGGGGGGCGCCAGTGCCCCGGGCACCTCTCACCCTCGCCACACCACTGCAATCCATTCTTCTCTGTTTCACACCACTGAGCACCCCGTGGATCCCTGAAGTACTGGTGAAATCGCATGACTCAGCTCATTTCTTACCTCAGAGTTCCCTGGAAGCTCTGAATCAGCATTGGAATTATTTTCAAAGAGGGGTCCATTGCTGTCTTCCCCTAGAAGAGCAAAATGGTCATATCAGATATCAAACACAATAATCTGTCTATGAGAAAAGAGATTTATTAGAAAATGACCAGACTGGAGAAGTGGGAAAATGCATCGGCAAGCCAGCAGAGAGCGAGACTTGAATTCTAGTTAATGGAGATCCCCTGAAGACACAGGTTATAATATTACTGGCATTCTCACACTTGCCTCCTTACACCAAGCACTAATTATCTTATTAGTGAAAAACATACACAAAAATCAAAGAAACGCCTACAATGGTCACTTCTAAAAACTACGCTGGCAGGAGCAAAGTCTTAGGGTGTTTTTCCTCCTCCACCCCAGATTCTGAAAATCAACCAAGTAAAAGGGTGCCTACAGATATTTCAACGCCTCCTTCACCAGCCAAAACAAAAAAAAATGTATTTTTGAAAAGTCAAATACTGTGCGCTGCAGCAATCCTGCGCTAATCCATGAATTCCTCCGCTTAGGGCTAGATTCTCAAAAAAACGCTCCAAAAACTGACAGGCTGCTATTGCATCCGTTATAGTAGCGATTTTTAAAAAGTGAGTCATTCTCCCAAAAATGCTCATCCAAATGAGGTTGGTGGAGTGTAGCGAAGACTCGCTAAATTTGCATGTGCCCATCGCTGGTGATAGTGATGGGCACATGCACAGAATAAATGCAAAAAAACCAACAAGAGCAGGAGAGATGTCCAATCTCTCCCACCAGCAACCAACACCCCCCCCCTCAACCCTCTCAGCAGCAGGAGAGATGCCCACACTCTCCTGCCGCCATGCAACATCCCGCCCCCATGCCTTCAACGACCCCCACCCTCTCTCCCTTACCTTATTTTAGATGGCTGGCCAGAAGATGCCTACTCCATTCGGCCAGCTGGTCTGCCTCTTCATAATGGCAGGCCTTCCCCTACCCGGTGCATCCTGGGATGCATTGGGGAGGGGCCTGAGGCTCTGGCCCAGGTTTTTAAGGCCCCTCCCACAGGAGGGCCAATTAGAGCCTCAGGCCCCTTCCTGGTGCATCCCAGAATGCACAGGGGAGGGGAAGGCCCACCATTTTGAAGAGGTGGGCCAGCTGGCTGCTGAGAGTAGGCATCACTCTGGCCAGCCATCTAAAGTAAGGAAAGGGAAAGAGGGTGGGCTTTGTCGAAAGCATGGGGGGGGGGTGGTTGCGTGGTGGTGGGAGAGCATAGGCTTCTCTCCCACTGCTGAGGAAAGGCCCATAGGAGAGGCCTTAAACAACCTAGGCCAATCAGAGCCTCAATCCCCTCCCCAGATGCACCGGGAAGGGGCCAAAGGCTCTGATTGGCCCAGATGCAAAACACCCTCTCATAGGAGGTGCCTTAAACAACTTGGGCCAATCAGAGCCTCAGGCCCCTCCCCAGATGCACCGGGTAGGGGCCAAAGGCTCTGATTGGCCCAGATGCAAAACACCCTCTCATAGGAGGTGCCTTAAACAACTTGGGCCAATCAGAGCCTCAGGCCCCTCCCTGGTGCATCCCATTTTGAAGAGATGGGGCATCCCTCTGGCCAGCCGTCTGAAACTAAGGTAAGGGGGGAGAGGGTGGGGGTCATCAAAGGCATGGGGGGTGTTGTGTGGCAGCGAGAGACCTTACCAGGGAGGTGTCAGTTTGTGGTGGGAGAGATTGGGCATCTATCCCCTGCCAAGGGGGTGCTGGGGGGTGTTTCTTGGCGGCAGGTTAGATTGGACATCTCTCGTACTGCCGATGGGGGGCTATGATACATGTATTCACGAAGTGTGCTCTTACTACTCCCACAATAAAAAAAAAAAAATAGACCATTTTATAATTTTTTCATTAACCACAGTCAAAACACTTGCCACAAGATGCACTTTTAAGAGTGCTGTCACTGTACCGGCACCCGGTAAAGAAGCAGCTTCTGGAAGGCTAAAGGCGAATCTGTTGCCTTAAGTATCTTTTGAACCAGCCAAGTTTGCAGAACCTCCTAGGACTGAAGACCTCGGTTGTACAGTTTTTCATCTGTACTTGCTCTGAAGATGTCAGACTCTATTTAAAACATCCTTGTCTCGTGGGCTGAACTTTTGCTAACTCACAGCAATCTTCTTGTACGAGTCAAACGGTCAGATAACATTTTTTATTTTTTTGTAAGTCCTATTAAGCATCTCTAAAAAAATGTGTTGCCCCAGGAAACCAGAAAATCACCCAACCCGCCCACAGGATCTGCTAGAGAGCTGGCACACACACCACAAAGTGTAACAGAGGCAGAGATGTGTTTATGGAGAAACTGTAACTATGTAAGAACAACAGATAACACTACAAATAAACAGTGAAAGGACAAGAAGACGTCACACCATCACTTCCCTTTGCTCTCAAATCATAACAAATCCAGGGCCCCCGAGACCCTCAGGCAATCCTGCACTTTGTACATTTGATTTGCAAAGGAACCGATGTTTCCAAACACAGAAGAGAAAATCAATCACAATGATCCATTGGATTGATGATTGATGATAATCAAGAGATAACAGACTGCACTCCCTATGCTAGAGATGGTGCAGTTTCAGTACTGGGCCATTTGACAGGATTCCAGTGCTTTTCTCCTTCCCCCCCACTTTACCTCATAGAAGTCATTTGGGCTATTTTATGAAGTTATGAAGGGAAATACTTTTAAAACCAACAGGAGGAAATATTTTATCCACTCAGAAAAAAAGTTAAGCTCTGGAACGCATTGCCAGAGGCTGTGGTAAGAGCGGAGAGCGTAGCCGGTTTTAAGAAAGGTTTGGACAAGTTCCTGGAGGAAAAGTCCGTAGTCTGTTATTGAGAAAGAAAAGGGGGAAGCCACTGCTTGCCCTGGATCAGTAGCATGGAATATTGCTATTCTTTGGGTTTTGGCCACCGGGCTTAATGGACCTTTGCTCTGACCCACCAAGGCTATTCTTATGTTCTTTATGAATAATTTCTTTCATCATATTATTTGGCTTTTAACCCCCACAGGCATCATCTTGTGAGCTCATACAAATGCACCAAAAATGCTCCGGGAGCAACACGGTCACTGTATGTCAGAGTCAACGGGGAAATCAGTCGCGTTTAAAAGCAAGATCTTCTGTAGTGCCTTGAAGAAAGAGCTATTTTGTTCCTTCTTAACACTCTGCTATGACTTCGGGGAAACATCCTTAAACAGGGCAGGTGTCCAGTGATAAATCTAATTTTGGAAGCCTGAACCCTTCAAGAGTATAGCATTTTCAAGCCAGAAACAAGGTTTTTTGTGCATCTCTTGCAAGGAAAAATGCATTAGGACCCAGTATGATTCTTTTAAGGAGCTGACGTCACTACAATATCCCTCTGGCACTGTCTGCTCAAGAGCCCTGCATCACACTCTGGTTAATGTCCACTGGGCTGTCACCTTACCAGATGAAAAGCATCTCCGAACGGAGACATTTCTTAAGTACAATATTTTGGAAGTCACAAGAGACTGACGGAAAAGAAACTGGTTTAATGTAAACTTCTAATCTGATGAACAGGCTTAGTTACAGTAAAGTTAAAATGACCCACTGGGAAATCTCTTTCTGAAACTGGCCTATTTCAGAAAAATCAGGCCACTCCTCTTTAGGAGCAGAGAAAAAGGCCAGAGAGCCTATAAGTCCTCTCCTTCCTCTTGCTTATCTCATTTCCCCAGATCACTCTCTGGGAGGGAACCAGTCTACAATGTGGTGATTAAGGCTCTGACTTCCCCCTCCTCTTCCCACTGGATTAACCTAAGGAGCTTCAGAAGGGGTTTAGAACTCAGGGTGGAAGAGACACCCGGAGTGGAATCCCCTGGACTGGAAGGGATTTTTCCTTGGCCTACAGCAGTACATGGAGAGGCAGAATCTGCTGGGAGGTTTAATACCAGCCCTTAGGACCTATTGAGGAAAGTAGGATATGTCCCTTCAAAGCAGAGGGAGGGGAACAGAGTGAAGGCTGGAGACTCCCCTACCTCCACCCAGGAGAATTAAAGCTGTAAGCAGGATTTGGGAAAGGTAATTTTGCAATTGTTTATTGGAAGCTTCTGTACTTCCACTAAGGGCTGGGGAGTAATTCAGAGAAGCCAGATAAACTCCAACCTAGGAAGTAGGTGAAAAAAAAAAGGAGAAAGAGAAACCCACCCCTCCCGCTTCCTGTGAAACTATCGCTGAAATGCTTAATGAGTTTCTGATTTATAACGATATTTGTCAGCATTTGCTTATTTCTGATCTGGAGAAGAAGGGTTACCTTCGAAAGCTCATCTTAAAATTGCATTGAGTTAGTCCAGTAAAAAAAGGTATTCCCTTATTTCCTTTGTTTTATTCCTATATATTACTTTGAAAAGTGAACACGGCCACACCATTTCTCTCAAGAGGAGAAAGGCTAGGGTTACCAGACATACGGATTTTCCCGGATATGTCCTCCTTTTGAGGATGTCTGGGGGTCCGGATGGCTTTTCAAAACCTGGACCAACCAAAGGAGGCAGTGGGGGGGGTGGAGCTAGGGCATGACTGGGGCGGAGATGGCAGGCCTGGGGGGCGGGTCTAGAGTGTCTGGATTTTACAATCGTAAAATCTGGCAACCCTAAGAAAGGCACTTGGGATTGAGAGGTTAAGCAGATATCTGTAATTTTTAGGAAAGGAGGATCCCAGGTAGCAAGAAAAGGAAGAGCCCTAGCAGAAAGAGAGAGAGAGATGCTTGAGAGGAAACAGCTTCCCAGACCCAGGCGTTGGAACTGGATCAGCACCAGAGCCCTTCTTCACGCCAACCCAGAGAAATGACACATTTTCCTGAGTAGCAGGTCACAGGAATCCTAGCAATCAGTCCGTGGGGAAAATGCAGCATCTCTAGCATGGTAAAATGGTTTGATTATATGTCGATCTGGAACAGATAAAGCACACCGCTCCCCCCGAGACAGACAAGTGAGACGCACAGAACACGGAGAGAGATGGCTACTACTGTACCTGCAGATCTGGAGTGCCTGAAGTCGGTGAGAACTGCAATATCATCTTTAGGGGAAAAAACATGGAGTTAAGAATCAGAAAAAAAAGTCACCTGGCCTTTCATCACTAAGACACTAGTCTCTGCGTACAGATGGGTTGATATTCAAAGCAATCTATCTGGGCAGGAGAAGCGTCAGACTGGTAAAATCACTCGTGCGGGTTATACGCCGAGATTCAGCCGCACTTTACTGATTAGTGTCGCTAAATGTCGGCAATCACTGCTAAAACCATAGCCGGCTGTTTTGTGGGTGGTCTGGGGGGGTGGAGTCCTCGGTTCATAGACAACGGCGTGAAAGACAAAAGCGCGTGCCGACAATTGAGCGCAGCGCGCGCCGCCGCGCCACTCTAAATTACAGTTTTTAGGGGCTCCGACAGGGGGTTTTGTTGGGGAACCCCCCCCCCAGTTTACTTAATAGACATCGCGCCGGCGTTATGGGGGGTTTGGGGGGTTGTAACCCTCCACATTTTACTGTAAACTGAACTTTTTCCCTAAAAACAGGGAAAAAGTTAAGTTTTCAGTAAAATGTGTGGGGTTACAACCCCCCACAACGCCCCCGCGGCGCGGCGCCCCCCCCCCGTCGGAGCGCTAAAAACAGTAATTTAGAGCGGCGCGGCGGCGCGCGCTGCACTCAATTGTCTGGGCGCGCCTTTGTCCCGGCGCGCTTTTGACCTGACACCGGAGTCCTGACTTATGCAGTTAAGTGCTGATATTCAGCACTTAACCTCCTAAGTTAACCACATCGCATAAAACTCGGACCCCCAATGCACAAAAGGTTTCCTTGCAGCATCGGAAGGGTCAGTCCCAGCACAATTTTCTATACCGTTCTCCCAAGGGAGCTCAAAACGGTTTACAACAATTTACTCAGGTACTCAAGCATTTTTCCCTTTCTGTCCTAGTGGGCTCACAATTTAGCTAATGTACCTGGGGAAATGGGGGGGGGGGGGATTAAGTGACTTGCCCAGGGTCACAAGGAGCAGCGTGGGTTTGAACCCATAACCCCAGGGTGCTGAGGCTATAGCTTTAACCACTGCGCCGCACACATCTGTGCCCGTAAAACAAAATCCCTGCTCTTTCTGTCCTGAACTGTAGTGCCTAGAAGGGAACGTCCACCTCTTACTGGGCAAAATTTTCCAGCAGGTCTGGAGCTGCCGGCAGCTCTTTGTGCATCTGTTGTGCCTACGGTAAGAATGTAGCTATTAGTCGCGGGACACACACATACACAACAGACGCACAACAGCTGCATCCATATCATAAAAAAAAAAAAAGATAAAAAACAATACTCCAGAACTCTCATGATTGGGAACTATACTGGGCTTGCACAGAAGGGCTTAACTACTACTATTTATTATTTCTATAGCGCTGAAAAGGCGTACGCAGCGCTGTACATTTTAACTTACAATGGACAAGTCCCTGCTCAGAAGAGCTTACAATCTAATTTAGACAGAACATTACAGGGTTGGGGAGATTATGGTAGAGGAAATGATACAGTAGGCATAAGTATCTTGTGCGTAGGCGAAAGGCACAGTTTCTCCCCCTTTGTGTTTCCCTTTGCCCCTCTCTGTGCTAAAGAAATCATTGTATTTCCTCCCAGTTACTCCTTTTGTATCAAGTTATGGATTTATCATTTTCCGTATTAATCTCTATTTTTTTTTTATTTTATATCAATCTTAATTTTACTATAAACCACTCAGGCTTTCTAATAGACGGTATATCAAATTTTAAATAAACCTGAAACTCTCCTGGCCAAGGGGTCCTTTTATTAAGGTGCACTTACCGATTTAGCACACGCTAAATATTCGCGCTTGCTAAATGCTACGACATCCATTCTATTCTGTGGGCGCCTTAGCATTTAGCGCAAGCTAATTGTTAGCGCACCTTAAAAAAAGGACCCCTAAGTGAGAAAAAGAAAATCTTTTTTTTCCCAGCAGTTAAAAGATTCACGTGGAGAAACATTTCAAACCTTGTTCAAAGGTATCGTAGGAGGGCCCAGGAAGTGCCAAGTATTTGTCAATGTTTTACTCTCCAATCAATGTTCGTTTGTTGGGTCCTTAACACAATAAAAAGCATTGAAAGTGTAAGATTTAATTCTTGTCAAGTCTAGCCTGAGAGAGTTTTTCTTCAGCCCAACGCTATGACATGCGTTACGGCTAGAGCTACACGCAGTAGGATATTCTACTAGTCAGTTGACTATGAATAATTACAAATATTATTTGCCTGAATATGAATGAACACCGAGATTTAATATAACAAATAATAAAAGAGGCACCGTGAAATCAGAGATCAAGCGATTATTTCAGTTGGATTTATCAGAGTAAAGCCCGGATTATTTGGATTTGAATTTAAATCACTATTCGACCAGCTGCAAATAATGTTTTCAGGATCAAATCGAATTAAATACGAATATTCGCTAAAGCCCTAGGGTGTTATCATGTGCTGACACCGTAGCACATGTTATTACGTTGGACTACCAGGAACAGATAATGGCTGATAAAGAGTGATGGGGCCCTTCAACTTATTGATTCCTCCCTGCAATGATATAACTCTGCCACTCGCCACTGAAAGCAACCAGTTGGAGGATTTCATGTCGTATCTAATCAGTATTTACAGTACAGTGTTCCCCCGTGAATTCACGAATCGTGGACTCGCTCAATCGCGGTTTTCTTCGACCGCCTCTTCCTTGTAGTAAAGTCGGACTACACCAATCGGGAGCTACGTGTCAAAGCAGCTCCTGATTGGTGCAGCCCCAACTTTACTACAGGAAGAGGCGGTCGGAGCAGACCGGGAGTGATTTTCTTCACCCACCGGCACTCCAGCTGCCCTCTCCTGCCTTTTGACAGGCGAAAAACCACATTTGCGGATTTTGAAATTTGCGGGGGTT
The DNA here is from genome assembly GCF_902459505.1 of Geotrypetes seraphini. NCBI lineage: Eukaryota > Metazoa > Chordata > Amphibia > Gymnophiona > Dermophiidae > Geotrypetes > Geotrypetes seraphini. Next base: position 3,608,871 of record NC_047102.1, read on the forward strand.
CCTAGAACGGAACCCCCACAAATTTCAGGGGAGTACTGTATTCCCTTCCTCGTTAATTCTTCAACATTCAAGGGAGATAAGCACGAAGGTCTTATACCAAATCCAATACACAGCACCCCCACTCCTGGAGCAAAATACTGACCCATTAGTCTCCAGCATATGCAAATTTATCTCACGCCTGTTCACTGCGGGCAATTTTCATATAAAGCAATGTATCGCAAACTGTGGGCTGCAGCACACTAGCGCTCCTCCTGAGATTTCAGGTGTGCTGCGACACACTGGGGAGGAGGAGAGGCACCGGCCCCGGCTGACTGTCGCGGTGAGAGGCACGTCCTGTAGGCAATCAGCCGGCGCCGGCGAATCGCCTTCTCTCCGCGCCTCTTCCCTGCTGGCACCCCCGGCTGGCGGCTCAGGGCCCGCCTAGAGAGCTTTCACGGGCACTATGTTTAGTGTGCCACGGCTCGACAAAGTTTGTGGGACATCGATCTAAAGTCACCATGCACATGGCTCTTCTGCAAGACCATCAAATGATCTAATTTTGGAGACCGCTGTGATTCCAGGCGGTATATCAAGTTTTTGAATAAATAAAAAGAATAAGTACCTAGCTAGATCCCAAGTAGCAAAACAGATTTTGTGCTGCTTATCCTAGGAATAAGCAGTGGGATTTTCCCCAAGCCATCTCGATAATGGACTATGGACTTCTCTTTTAGGACATTATCCAAGCCTTTTTTTAAACCCTGCTAAGCCAACTGATTTCAGCACATTCTCTGGCAATGAATTCCAGAGTTCTCCGGTTTGTTTTAAATCTACTATGTCCCCTAGTGTGTGTGTGTACACTCTGTTAAAGTCATCCTTTCATGGATTAATATTTCCTGATACAATAGAGTACCCTCGTAGAGAAAAGCGACAAATCTTTAAAAGCAAGGAAAGAGCAAACAATATTGATAATGGCAAAAAAACAAGTGAAAGTTTGCCTTCCTCTGCCAGAAACAGAGAGCGCCATTCAGCTGCCAGAGGGTTTCATCTGCAAATCAGAGAAGACCGGGTAATGCCACATCTGCCAACGGTTAATAAACAGTGCATTCAGATCCAGCAGACCCAGCAAGACAAATAAAACCAGCCATGCCAAGAAGTGGGCCCCGTTCAGAAGGTATTTACACACCCCGAAAGCAAATGAGGAACCAGAGGTTTCAGGGCAGGAGCCCCTTAGAAACTGTTTTCATCAGCACAAAATGTGTGGTTTTTTTTTACACCACAAGGTCCAGAGACCAGATGGATCACATTTGAAGAAGGGATGTCTGAGCAAAGCTTTTATGCTGCCAACTTTAAACTATAACAGGGTGCCAATACGGCCTCTAGACATTGAACTCCAATTTCAGTCTTTTATTACCCACTTTTATCCCGAGAAGTCCAGAGCAGATAACGTCACAGATAAATGCAATCATTGCTGATGAACTTTCAAACCAAGGTACCTTCTCGCGTCATTTCGAGGGTGTGTGAAACAGACAGACCAATTGGTAATCGTGTGGAGGGGATATTCTGTATTAATCTCATTCTCATGCTACCCTACTGCATTTACGACACAACAAAAGAATTCAAATATAAAATAACAAATGCATGAAAGTCCTAGCAATAGCCAGAGATACAGAAGATACATTTGCCTATCGGGACGCTGCTGGCTCTGTTTAATAATGCTTAGTTAATATATGCTATACCTTCATAAATAGACACCCCCCCCCAGGTGTACTGTACTGGAAAGCAATTTTGTGAAGGCTCTTTTCCTACTTGTGATAAAGTAAGATGATTCTATAAGCTAATATAGGGGAGAGTGTAGTGCAGTGGTTAAAGCTACAGCCTCAGCACCCTGAGGTTGTGGGTTCAAATCCCACACTGCTCCTTGTGACCCTGGGCAAGTCACTTAATCCCCCCCAGTGCCCCAGGTACATGAGATAGATTGCGAGCTCGATGGGACAGATAGGGAAAAATGCTTGAATACATTCATGTAAAACAGTGGTCTCAAACCTGCGGCCCATCGGGTACTATTTTGAGGCCCTGGGTATGTTTATCATAATCACAAAATTAAAATACGTCTCTTTAGCTATGCATGACAATATTATTATTAAGACTTAGCCAAAAGGAAAGATTTATAAACTATAAAGAGTTTTACCTCATTTCTTTAATAAGACAGTAACTATTTTTTCTGAGGCCCTCCAAGAACCTACAAATCCAAAATGTGGCCCTGCAAAGGGTTGGAGTTGGAGCTCCCCTGGGAGAACAGTATAGAAATTTGAATTAATAAATAGTGGTGCAGGGCCTTCAGCTGTGGAAAAGTATGTGTTCAGTTTGTGTCCATGTTCGATACATCCTTCTCTCCAGGGCTATGATACAAACACCTATTAAGGGACTAAGTCTTGTTTCCGCCCTGTTTGTCTCTGAGCCACAGCAGCTGTTTCTTTTGATATGACCCCACAAGTGGGTGGTGATTATTCCATGCCGCAGGCTAAAATAGACCTCTCCTAGCAGCTTCAACTGCTCTGTCTTCTTTTTAAGCTCCCTTTTCAGTGTCTAAAGCAATGACCTGTCTCTTGGTTTCTAGTGGTCTGTTTACGAAGTGACTCTGCGAAGCCTCAATTTAAAGAAGTCATCATTCCCTTTAGGCGTGGTGACATTTTTCAGCTGAAATTCCCAAGAAATGGTCTCTCTTTCCTTCTGTGAAGCATCTTTATTATCGGACTTTGGGTCAGATAGCTGGGGAAAAAAGCAGTTTGGGTGGAAGGTGGGGTGTTCTAGTGAGGGGATCCAGATACAGCAAACACAGGCCTTTCATTTTTTCAGTAGCCTGCCTACAAATTACAGCTGGTTTGGTGGTTTGCTCTTTCAAGGAGGTTTCTCCTAGCTATGAATTAGGGAAGCTGGGACGTACAAGCCGGTAAAGTCTGAAGTCTTGTAAGAAAACGAATACGCTGCCAGGCAGCTTCCCCAGAGCTATGGCTTTAGAAACATAGAAAGATGACGGCAGAAAAGGGCCATAGCCCATCGAGTCTGCCCACTCTACTGACCCACCCCGTTAAGTCTGAGTGCTAATGACCTAGATCCTTGACTCGACCTCCGTAGGGATCCCACATGGATGTCCCATTTATTCTTAAAGTCAAGCACGCTGGTGGCTTCGATCACCTGCACTGGAAGCTTGTTCCAGTGATCCATCACTCTTTCCATGAAGAAATACTTTCTGGTGTCACCATTAAATTTCCATCCTCTGAGTTTGAGCGGATGCCCTCTTGTGACCGAGGGTCCCTTGAGGGCATCTGCTCAAACTCAGAGGAGGCTTTGTTGAGGAAATGCTGGCAGCGCGTTCCACAAAGGAAAAAGTATCCTTCTTTGTAAGGCCTGGGACCAGTGATCAGCTCCCATTAAACTCTTACATCTGTGCACACTCTCTCCCATCTTCTTTGCAGGTTTTCAGCCAGTGCTGCTTCCAGAGTAGCAATTCTGTTTTCTTCCGACACCACACACCTCTCACTTAGTTTCTGCCATGTGGTGAAGGACTCCCAGATTATTCTTGAGATGGTCAGAAGAGCACAGAGTTTATGCAACGTGAAGAAGTGCTTCAAACTTGTGGAATAGCTCAAGTCTCTGGACTGGAGAATGACACAGGGACAGAATTTGTCTCCATCCCCGCAGATAACCGTAGGAAACCATCTTTAGTATCATCTATCTCAACCTCAGTCTTTCACCAGCATTCTTCAATGCAAGGCTTGAGGGTCTGTGGCTGGGCCCATTCATACTCTGATTCTTATGTGAGCCAAGCCATTGTGACATCACTGTTGAGGATGGCTCTTACGCATTGGTGGAATGAGGCATTATGACATCATAATATCTGTTCCGGATACCAGAGACTGTCATTCTTTAGTGTCTATCTCAACCTCAGTCCCTCTACATCAGCATTCTTCAACGCAAGGCTTGAGGATCAGTGGCTGGGCCCATTCATACTCCGATTCTTCCCTCTCTCCTTAAAGAATGGCACGGGGATAGTTTCCCATGGTTAATGTATGAGGTGATTAACAAATTGTGAGCAGAGCCACGAAGACAGGGCACAGTGATAGAAGTGGATGGGGCTTGAGTGGCTGGGATGGGGGGGGTGCAAAGATATGTATGAGGGAGAGAAACTAGGAGAATGAGCTAGGGAGAAAATGTTGAGCTGGAGGACAGGGAGAGAGTGTAAGAGGGAAACAGGCTGAGGGAGAGAGAGAGAGAGAGAATGTGGGAGCAGTTAAGGGAGATCTGAAGGTACCTATTGGATGGGCTGGATATTTGATTAGAGGCGATTCCCCCGTGGATCGCTTACTCATCAGATGAGGATTCCTCTCTAGGTTGGCACCATGTCTGAAAGTGGGCACCCCTTCCTCAGGGCACTGGCTGCTTTGTTCACCAATGTTCCTGGCTCTCACACAGGAGTTTACTTCTGTGCTGTTAAGATGCTACTTGGTCTTTCAGTCAAACAGAAATACCATGAAATTATTTCTCTCCCCTCTCTATTTTCGGAGCTTGGATATATCCTCAGTCTGTGATTTAAAACTGTGGTTCACCTCACTCTCAGATGGCAGCACTTATAGTTCTCTCCTCTTTGCCACCACTTTTTAAATGTCTTCGTGGCACTGTACAAATGGATTCAGAATAAAGAATGACACGGGGACAAATTTTTCCCTGTTCCTGTGGGAATTCATTTTTCCATCCCTTCTTCAAGGTTAACAGGGCGCAACACACAACTTTCAGAAAACAGAGCATTATCCCAGGACAAGCAGGCAGCATATTCTTGACTGATGGGTGACGGCACCGACGGAGCCCCGGTACGGACAATTTTAGAGTGATTGCACTCTAAGAACTTTAGAAAGTTCTAGCTAGGCCGCACCGCGCGTGCGCGAGTGCCTTCCCGCCCGACAGAGGCGCGCGGTCCCCAGTTTTCTTAATTCCGCGGAGCTAAGAAGACGCGTGTTTCCAACGGCTGTTGGAAGTTTTTTCCTAAACTGTTCACTTGCCTTCCCGCTCGCGCGTATTTTTCTCTTCATTTTATTTCTTTCTTGTTCTTTTACCGTTTGTAAAAAAAAAAAAAAAAAAAATTGTTTTATTTTTTTTTTTCACTTTTTATTGACTACCCCGGCGGGGCCTGTTGGCACCATCGAAGCCTCCGGCTTCGATTTTGCTACAGCGGTTTTTCCCTTCATGCCCCCGTCACCGGGTTTCAAAAAGTGTCAGCGGTGTGCGCGCCCTATATCTCTCTCCGACCCGCACAAGTGGTGCCTTCAGTGTCTGGGTCCGGACCATAGGGCTGACACCTGCACCCGCTGTAGTTCTTTACAAAAAAGAACTTTAAAAAACCGACAAATTCAACAACGAATTCTGTTCGGCACCGACATGGAAGTTGCACCAGTATCGACATCGGCAACTTCCTCCAAATCGACACCAACTGTCTCGGCACCGACAGATACATCGCCGACGTCGATCCCTGTAGGTAAGCCGGCTAAGAAGCCTTCCCCTACTGTCCTAGGGCCACCAGTCGAGCATGCAGTGAGCCAAGTCCTGCAGACTGAGCGCCGGCCCCGTAAACGCTCCGCTCCCATTGAAGTCACTGCCTCGTCATCGGCATCGACTTCACCCGAGCGTCGAGCGGCACCGAAGGTACCGAGCAAGAAAAGACCGGTACCGGTGCAATCGGGACCTACGTTGGATGAGCGCATTGCCTCTATCCTCCAGGTCCAGCTTAAACAGCAACTACAACAATTGCTCCCGGCTCTGTTGACACCGAATCCTCCAGTGTCGGTACCCAGTGAGCCTTCGGTGCCGACCGTCGATCAACCCCTTTTATTGACATCGACTTTGTCGGCACCGCACAAATCCATGTCCATGCCTATTCTATCAGCGGAGCCGAAACGACGTTCTGCTCCGGACACTTCTGAACCGGTACCGTTCTCTGAGCCCCGTACCGTTCTACACTCCCCTGGTACCGTCTCCAACCGTTCGGGGAAATCGGTACGCAAGACTAAACATGTTGGCACCTCGACTCCACTTTCTCAGGGCCGTCTCCAATCGGTACGGGACCCTGACTTGTGGGATGACTCGGATGATCACCTTGGTACCGAGGAAGATTATTCATCTGAAGAGGAGGATCTATCTGTGCAAGACCCTGCTACTAAGCCAGAGCACTCCTCCTTTACCAAATTTTTAAGGGAAATGTCAGACACCCTTTCAATTCCTTTGGAGTCTGATTCTAAAAAGTCCAAGGCATTCTTAGATGCCTTGGACTTTGATCATCCTCCTAAGGAGTTCTTAAAGTTGCCCCTCCATGATATCTTGAGGGAAACTTTCTATAAGAACTTGGAAACTCCCTTAACCATCCCGGGAGCCCCAAGAAAATTGGAATCTCTTTATAAAGTCATTCCAATTCCAGGATTCGACAAGCAACAACTTCCCCATGAATCCTTGTTGGTGGAATCAACCCTGAAGAAGTCTGTAGGTGCCAGTGTTTACGCCTCTGTTCCTCCTGGCAGAGAAGGAAAGGCCATGGATAAATTTGGAAAGCGCCTTTACCAAAACGCCATGCTGGCCAACCGTTCAGGTAATTACGCATTCCACTTCTCGTTTTACCTGAAGCATCTCATTCAACAGGTGACCTCTTTTCAAAAGTACATTCCGGACTGTAAACTTCCTGCTTTTCAGCAATGTACTTCTAGTCTTTTGCAACTAAGGAAGTTTATGGTCCGTTCCATTTATGATACTTTTGAACTGACGTCACGGGCCACTGCTATTTCTGTAGCAATGAGAAGGTTGGCATGGCTACGGGTCTCAGAACTGGATGTAAACCATCAAGACCGACTGGCCAATGCGCCTTGTCTTGGAGATGAGCTGTTTGGGGAGTCCATGGATACCGCCACACAAAAGCTCTCCGCGCATGAGACTAGGTGGGACACCTTGTTGAAAAACAAGAAGAAACCTCCTCCTCCTCGTCCATTCAGGCAACAACCTTCTTATCAAAGAAGGTTTTCTGCTCGCCCAGCTCAGACTCATCCTCCTCAACCTCGCAGGCAGCGTCAACAGCAGCAACAGGCTCGTCAACAACAACAGCCTGCTGTAAAACCGGCTGTTCAACCTAAGTCTACACAGCCCTTTTGACTCTCTTCTCGAGAACATTGCCAGTCTTCCTCCCTCATGCCTTCAAACTCAGCCCATAGGAGGTCGACTCCAGGTTTTTCTGTCTCGATGGGAAGCAATTACCTCCGACCAGTGGGTACTTGCTATCATCGCTCACGGATATGCCCTGAACTTTCAGACTCCTCCACCGTTAAGTCTACCAAAAGAGTCTGCTTCCAACAAGGCTCAGTCCCTCCTTCTCGGTCAGGAGGTTCAATCCCTCCTCCTTCTCAATGCCATCGAACCAGTTCCTCTAGACCAGCAAGGCCTGGGATTTTATTCCCGGTACTTTCTTGTACCCAAAAAAACCGGAGATCTCAGACCAATATTAGATCTCAGAGATCTCAACAAATGTCTGGTCAAGGAGAAGTTCAAGATGTTATCTCTTGCCACCCTATACCCTCTTCTCTCTCAGGAAGACTGGCTATGTTCCCTCGATCTAAAGGAGGCGTATACTCACATTCCAATTCATCTGATGTCCAGACAATACCTTCGCTTTCTTGTCAACCAACATCATTACCAATACAAGGTGCTACCCTTCGGCTTAGCCTCCTCTCCCAGGGTATTCACCAAATGTCTGATTGTGGTCGCAGCTTATCTCCGCTCCCACAATTTTCAAGTCTTCCCTTATCTGGACGACTGGCTCATCAAGGCTCTTTCTCCTCAGTCCGTTCACATAGCCACCAATCAGACAATTTCCTTCCTTCGACTGTTGGGGTTCGAGATCAATCTACCCAAGTCACACCTCATTCCAACTCAGCGACTTCAATTCATTGGAGCCATTCTGGATACTGTTCAGATGAGGGCGTTTCTTCCTCCAAACCGCCTTCACACCATCCTTCATCTCTGTCAGCAGGTATTCCAGAAAACTTCCATTTCAGCAAATCAAATGATGGTACTTTTGGGGCACATGGCATCCACAGTGCATGTCACCCCCTTTGCACGTCTCCACCTGCGTACTCCTCAATGGACCCTAGCGACTCAGTGGTCACAAGCGACGGATCCTTGTTCACAACACATATCTGTGACCTCGTCTCTTCGACAGTCGCTTCTTTGGTGGTTGAACTCATCAAATCTATCCAGAGGTCTACTGTTCCATCTACCTCCTCATCAACTAGTCATCACCACAGATTCCTCCCCCTATGCATGGGGAGCTCACTTGAACGAGTTCCAAACTCAGGGGTTTTGGACCACCCAGGAAAAGAAGCACCACATCAATTTCCTGGAACTCAGAGCGATATTTTACGCCCTCAAAGCTTTTCAACATCTCCTCTTTCCTCAGGTTCTTCTCATTTGCACAGACAACCAAGTTGCAATGTATTACATCAACAAACAAGGAGGGACGGGATCCCGTCCTTTATGTCAGGAAGCTCAAAGGATTTGGACATGGGCGACTGCTCGTCACCTATTCCTGAAAGCAGTCTACATCCAAGGGGAGCAGAATTGCTTAGCAGACAATCTCAGCAGAATTCTTCAACCTCACGAATGGACTCTCGACCCCTCGACTCTTCAGTTCATTTTCTCTCAATGGGGCACTCCTCAGGTGGATCTTTTTGCAGCTCCCCACAACCATCAACTGCCCCTGTTTTGCTCCAGACTTTACTCTCCTCACCGTCTGGAACCCGATGCATTTCTTCTGGATTGGACCAATCTCTTCCTTTATGCATTCCCTCCTCTTCCGCTCATGCTGCGCACCTTATTCAAGCTCAAGAGGGAACAAGCCACCATGATCCTCATCGCTCCACGGTGGCCCAGACAGCATTGGTTTTCCCTTCTACTTCAACTCAGTTCCAGGGAACCCATACCTCTTCCTCTGTTTCCTTCACTACTTACACAGAATCAGCAAACGCTTCTTCATCCCAACTTACAGTCTCTGCACCTGACAGCTTGGTATCTCTCGGGCTGACTGCACCTCATGCTCTCCTTTCTCAGCCTGTCCGTTCTATTATTGATGCCTCCAGGAAACCGTCTACTCTTCAATGTTACCAGCAGAAGTGGTCTCGGTTTTCTTCCTGGTGCCTGTTACATCACCATGATCCCATATCTACAGCAGTGGGATTGGTATTGGACTATCTTTTGTCTTTATCTGACTCTGGTCTTAAATCCTCTTCGATAAGGGTCCACCTTAGTGCCATTGCAGCTTTTCATGAGCCGATCCATGGTAAACCCCTCTCAGCTCATCCCCTAGTCTCAAGGTTCATGAAAGGCCTTTTCAATGTAAAACCACCTCTTAAGGCCCCTCCTGTTGTATGGGATCTTAACGTGGTTCTTTCTGCGTTAATGAAGCCTCCTTTCGAGCCTCTGGCCACAACGCATTTTAAATTTCTAACTTGGAAAGTGGTCTTTCTGATAGCGCTCACTTCTGCCAGGAGGGTCAGTGAGCTCCATGCACTGGTGGCTGATCCACCTTTCACTGTTTTTCACCATGATAAGGTTGTCCTTCGTACACATCCAAAATTCCTTCCTAAGGTTGTGTCTGAGTTTCACCTTAATCAATCCATCGTTCTTCCTGTTTTTTTCCCAAAGCCTCATTCTAATCCAGGTGAACAGGCTTTGCATACCTTGGATTGTAAACGTGCTCTGGCTTACTATCTTGATCGCACCAAACCTCACAGATCATCTCCTCAACTGTTTTTGTCCTTTGATCCTAACAAGTCGGGTCATCCTGTATCTAAACGCACTCTGTCCAATTGGCTTGCTGCTTGCGTTTCTTTTTGTTATGCTCAGTCGGGCCTGACACTGGAGGGTTCTGTCACGGGCCACAAAATTAGAGCTATGGCAGCATCTGTAGCTTTCCTCCGTTCCACTCCTATTGAGGAAATCTGCAAGGCTGCTACTTGGTCCTCAGTTCATACTTTCACATCTCACTACTGTCTGGATGCGTTCTCCAGACGGGATGGACACTTCGGCCAATCTGTTTTACAAAATTTATTCTCCTAATGGCCAACCTTCCCTCCATCCCTCTTTTTGTTAGCTTGGAGGTCACCCATCAGTCAAGAATATGCTGCCTGCTTGTCCTGGGATAAAGCACAGTTACTTACCGTAACAGGTGTTATCCAGGGACAGCAGGCAGATATTCTTGCGTCCCTCCCACCTCCCCGGGTTGGCTTCTTAGCTGGCTTATCCTAACTGGGGACCGCGCGCCTCTGTCGGGCGGGAAGGCACTCGCGCACGCGCGGTGCGGCCTAGCTAGAACTTTCTAAAGTTCTTAGAGTGCAATCACTCTAAAATTGTCCGTACCGGGGCTCCGTCGGTGCCGTCACCCATCAGTCAAGAATATCTGCCTGCTGTCCCTGGATAACACCTGTTACGGTAAGTAACTGTGCTAAACAGATAAAGGAGTTCACACAAGTGTTTTTTCTCAGTTTACGTAGAAAATGTCCAAGCGCTAAAATCATTATTCTGTGGTTTCTCCCTCAACATTACCTACTAGCTAAGACATGTAAATCATGTGGACTATATAAAAGTTATGGTAACCTTTACAATCACCTTATCTGAAGTTTGTGTTTACAATCCAGCCCTAAAGCAAGCCTTGAGTTTATGGCTGTATAAATAATATACTCTCTACACACTGAGGTGATAAGCTTTTCCTCAGGGGATGAAAATTACTTTAGGTATCCAGACTCTTCTTGTGGCAGTTGCCAGTAATGATTTACTTGTTAAAATCTTGCCTTCCCTACATTGCATCGCTCCTCAAGGGTCGTGATGCCACAGTATGGCTCCGGCACATCTGAGCAAAGCAAACACATCCCAAGCTTTGGATTCTCTTCTCACTCTGCAGTGAATGACTGTATCTGAGATTCTGTGACTTGGCAGTTACAGAGCCATAGGAAACACATAACTGGTTGCCATTTTATGCACAGACAGTGCTCGGTCAAGAAGTTGGGCTTGGCTCCAAACTGGAAACCCTTACTTTCCATTTCATAATACTCAAGTTGTTTATTTTTAAACACTATCAAAAAACCAATGAAGCAATGGACACACTGCAGTACCATGCATTGACATTTTACTAAGCCATCACATGAGAGGCAAAGCCCTGACTGCACAGAAATTGTATGTTGTAAGAAGTACATGTACATTTGTATTTTGGATGCGGTTTTGTTTTTCTGTTCTTTTGAACGATGTGTTGATATTCCCGTTGTGCAGCTCTCTGAAATTGGACTCCGAGACACTGCATTAGGAGGGTTTGCCTCCTTCCTGAATAATAGACCCCAAAGTGTACTGCTCAATGATGCGCTATCGAAATCGAACAAATACGGTCTTCCAAAGGGGGCTCTACTATCCTCCCTATTATTCAATCTCTACATTAGACCAGTCCTAGACACAGCCCACAAATACCAAATACAGATTCACTCCTTCGAGGATGACATCCAACTCTACCTACCACTAGGAGAAACCCGCGATGCCCAGCTTGTGAAACTCCTAAAATGCCTCTTGGAAATCAAAAACTGGATGGCCATCAACAAACTGCAACTAAAAGCCTCTAAAACGGAACTCTTTTGGATCCGCAAAGAACACTGTAACCACGCCTGTCCCTCGCTACGCTGGGACTTGACTACCATAACTGCAAAGGACCAAGCACGCAGCCTAGGGATACTCCTGAACGCCTACCTTTCCAACTATATCTCTCAGGTGGTGTCTTCCTCATTTTGCTACCTACGTCAACTCTGAAAAATAAGGAACTATGACGGCGAAGAACATTCAACATCTTCAGCGGGTATAAAACGCGGCAATCGGACTTCTAAAAAACCTCCTTACCTGTGACCCTGTCTCCCAGGCTCTGTCGTTGGTTCACTGGCTACCGGTAGCCAAATGTTGTGTCTTCAAGGGCCTGATGCTAGCATTCAAAACCTTACACGACTTGGCACCAGACTACATGAAGACTAAGCTTCCTTCGAACATGCCGAACAGGTCCCTCTGCTCCCAGGATGAAATACACCTCAAAACGCCCTCCGGTCATGCCCTTCAACTGCCAACCGCCAAACCACATTCCTACTCCCACTTTATCACTGGAATCAACTGCCCGCACAGATCAGATGCCTTAAAGGACTCCTCAACTTTAGAGAAGCAATTAAAACACACCTCTTCACCCAACTCCTTTGGTTACGTTTTGGCGATAGACAGCAAGTTTTCAATTCGCAGTGTTCGGATATACCGTGCCTATGCCATTATTACAGGCTTGTACTAGACTTTTGTGGCATTTCACCAATTTAAGACGTGCTGTGCATGTTTCGCATCTCATCAAGGACCCCTGATGAAGGCACCCTGATACGCCGAAACACGGACCTTATAGGGTCCTATCTATACTGCATCCTTATACCACTACAGAGAACTTTGACATTTGGCTCTCTGCATCCCAGGACCATTGTGACATTAACACTTCTCAGACCAGCAACACTCTGCCTCTGTTGGTCACATCTTTGCCTTCTGGACCTTTATTTATTAGACACTATTAGTATTTTATATGTTTTTATTATCATCATTTGTTTTAATCGCTTTTACATTTCATGTTTGATGCTTGTAATAAACCTGATAGCATTCACTGCATTAACTCCACGTATAATTTAGCTCAAAAGCCCACTGTAGAAACCTCTACCACCGGTTAGTAAAACCCTGCGTAAGTGATCTAAAGATTTTTTTAAAGGGTTCTCGGTATATCGGAGATATATCACCAGGCAAAGGGTCTTCTTATTTACCTTGCTCTTTTGTGGTTTTGGACTTTCTGCAAGGCTTTGCTCTTTTACTATTTTTGGACAGACAAAACATCACCCATACATGAGGCATTTGTACCCTTTCACCTAGGAACAAGGTCTAACACACCTAAGGGCCTTGCTACAGCTGGGAGTCTGACATGCCCAGAAAGGAGTCATGTCTTTTCACCAGTCCAGCTGAAGCAACTTACTGGGACCACTGCCAATCATTTTGCAGACTGGGATGGTGCATCAAACTTTCCACCTTGAAAATGGAATATTTTATAGAAGAAAAGTGCACAGATGAAGTCAAAAATATAAAGATCCTTTACAGAGATAGATAATGGGAAACGCCAGACGTAATACAGTGGAATAAAACAAACCGCCGTCTGCCTTATAGAAACTCAATTACGCTACAGAACATTCATAGCAAGAAGAAATATCCATCCTAGAGCAAGTAGATTCATAAGTACTTATATTTATATTTCTTGAGCGGCTTCCCTGAAATTAGCATGCTGGTAAAATATACAAGCAGATGTATGGATGAGGGATTCTGACAGAGGGGCTGATTCAGTAAGAGGCGTCCGCTGCGCAGGCGCCTTCAAAACAAGGCGCTTGCTATGTGCCAATCAAGGACGAGTATCACTTACAGAATTACGCCCACTAAGGACCCTAGGCGGCAGAAATATAGACCAGGGTTTTTCAGGCCTACATTTCAGGTATCTAGGGTTCTTGCAGAATCGCGGCCAGTGGCGTCCCTAAACATGGCTGCTTCTGTGCTTTGGCATCACCAGGTGCCGAGGCCAGCCAGCGGTGCCTAATTTTTTTTTAACGACTGTTTAATTGTTTTTTTTAATGGCGCAACCAATTGTTGCACCAATTTAAAAAAATTTACCTTAGGCGCTGGTCTCAAAGACCTCAATAATGCAACTATTTCAAGTTTGGGACCCAGAAACCGCTTTAAGATAAGTTTTATATATCGACTTGAAGATTAAATTCAAGAGTAACACAGAGCAACGAAAAATTGTTCCATGCGGTGATTGGATGTTGAGGCTTAAAACTGGGAATTCATCCCCAACCGGTCTCTAGGTCTCTGAGCATAGAACTTTCACAAATTCACAATCACTGGATGAGAAGTTGAATTTTTTGTATTGAAAGGGGGTTCAGCAGGTTCTTGCGGATCAATTTATTGATACCATCAGTATTATTTTCCCCCTTCATCTGTTTGATAAACAGAGTTTTCCCCGTGTGTTTTGACTTACCCCGTCTTCTATTAAACTGCGCTAGCAGTTTTTAGCACAGAGAGCCACGCTGAATGGCCCGCGCTGGTCCCGACGCTCATAGGAACTCTATGAGCGTCGGGAGCAGCGCGGGCCATTCAGCGCGGCTCCCCGCCCTAGAAACTGCTAGCTCAGTTTAATAGAAGAGGCCCTTAGTTGGCACCTTGCTTTCAGCTACTTCTTTCAGAATCTGGCCCCGAGAGGCCTTCTTTCATAAACTGCGCCCTTCACCTAACACAAATCACAGAGCTGCACTGCTGATGGCAGTTTCTCCTCCCCACCTCTCGTACCACGTCTCTGTACACTGTCAGTATATGTTTGGCCCTCTGTACAATTAGCTTTCATCCTTGTTTGATTTGCTTTTGAATTTATACGTCTGTACACGGCCTAGACTGCTAGGCAAATCATAGGTTGCATACGCAGGAGTTTCGTCAGCCGTAAGCCTGAAGTCATTATGCCATTGTATAGATCCATGGTGAGACCACACCTGGAGTACTGTATGCAATTCTGGAGGCCGCATTACCGAAAGGATGTGCTGAGACTAGAGTCGGTCCAGAGAATGGCCACCCGTATGATCGCGGGTCTCAAGGATTTCCTGTACGAGGAAAGGCTAGATAAATTACAGCTATACTCGCTCGAGGAGCGCAGAGAGGGGAGACATGATCGAGATGTTCAAGTATCTCACGGGCCGTATCGAGGTGGAAGAAGATATCTTCCTTCTCAAGGGTCCCACGGCAACTAGGGAGCATCCGTGGAAAATCAGGGGCGGGAAACTGCACAGGGACACCAGGAAATTCTTTTTCACTGAAAGGGTGGTTGATGGCTGGAATAGTCTTCCACTTCAGGTGATTGAGGCCAGTAGCGTGCCTGATTTTAAGGCCAAATGGGATCGACACGTGGGATCTATTCACAGGGTAAAGGTAGGGGAGGGTAACTAGGGTGGGCAGACTGGATGGGCCGTGGCCCTTATCTGCCGTCTATTTCTATGTTTCATATCAAAATAAAAATAAACTTGATTCTGTTCTAGACACAAAAGGAAATATTTTTGCAGGTTACTGATTTTTAGTAAAAGTGCAGACGTTCATCTCTAGCAGGACTAGAAATGTGAATCAGGCAGGCTCTGACACACCTTTCCCGGAGTGGACAACTGCTCTTGGTCAGGAGTCTTTACTATGACTATCCACTCTACAATGCAGCCAGAGAACGAATCATTCGGGTTTCTTACACAACATCTTTCAAAGGCAATGACGAGGCCGATATGAGCCTATAATGAGCTCAACAAGAGTCAAGCGGGGCTGCTGTTATGGGGGAGGGACAGCCCATGGTTTCAATGATAGAGAGAGGTTCTACATTTAAGATAGGACTTTAACAGCGGGTCACTATTACTGTACCTCTTGTTACTTTATTGTTTGTTTGCTATGTACACCGCCTAGATTTAAGCGGTCTATAAATTTTAAAAATTAACTTAGATACTGGTAGAGCGCCCACTGGCACCGAAGGTTTGGCGCCGCCTATTGACGCTCCCCTTGCTCCCATGTTAACTCCATGTGTTAGCCAATCAGCTCACACTAATGTGAGCATGCCGGCTAACGCTCCTGCATCCATTCTCCACCCATGGAACACCCCCTCCAAAAATATTTTTTTTGAAAAACAGCTAGCATGTTAGCATGTGGAAACTGGCAAAATACTGCAAAACTGCATAATGCTAAATGCACAGTAGGCCGTAGCCCTCTTTAACGAAGGGGCCTCCCCTCCCCCCCCCCCCCCCCCCGAGTTAGGCAGAACTCCCATGATCCTCCCTCTCTCCACCCGGGCATGATTCATTTCCAGCAGCACCACCTGCAGAGAAAGCCACTGGAAATTCAGACAGAATTACTACGGTGCTACGCATCACTTAAATAGCGCTGAAAGGCACGCATTTAGACAATTAATAGACAGTTCCTGCTCAGAAGAGCTTACAATCTACCGTAGACAGACAGGCATGACATATAGGGTTAAGGATGCAGAGGATAAAAGGAGTTAGGTGTTAAAAGGAGCCTCGAAGATATACGGTGCCATTATCCAGATCAGCGATTTTGAAGATCTCATCAATAAGTGATCAGGGAAAGGCTAGTAACTGCCCCCAAACCCATAGGGATTTAAAGGGCTTTGGGGCTTTTGCTATGCAACAGCCACTAGTGTGACTTTGTAAAAGAGGGGCTTTATTTTTCGTGCACCCCATTTTAATTGAAGGGATGGTCTCATCATATCCAGTCTTTGAAGGGCACAGCTGACTGCTTTTGAAGGCATCCAAGACAAATATTCATAAAGGGGGAAAGAGTGGTGTAGAGAGGGTGAGAGGTGCCCCCTCCCCCACCTGCCTCCTCCTGCCCTTTCCCTTCCTCTGTGCTTCTGTAACATTCCTGGTGCGAGAAGCAACTCCCAACCTGCTGTCACACCAGCGCTGGCATTGCCCTCTGACATCACTTCCTAGGTGCGGGTCCAGGAAGTGATGTTAGAGGAAGAGGTGATACTGGCGTGACAGCAAGTTGGGAGTTCCTGCTTGTGCCAGGAACATTACAGAAGTGTGGGGGAAGGGAAGCGGTGTGCACACATGGCAGGGGGGGGAGGGCAGACAGGAGGACAGGTGCCTGCCTCCCCCCATTACTATACTATTGGGGGAAGGGAATAGGACATCTTTTTGTGGTTACACCATTGTATGTAGGTTTTTGTTTTGGACCTGGGACAACGGAGGATTAAGTGACTGGCCCAGGGTTACATGGAGCAGCGCTGGCATTTCGATCCCAGCATGAAGTATGTTTCTCCACACATTTGGGACTAAAAATAAAGCTAATGTTACCCTGAAACTCAATAATGAATCTCTTAGCCCAGTGTTTTTTCAACCTTTTTACACCTATGGACCGGCAGAAATAAAAGAATTATTCTGTGGACCGGCGGTTGAAGAACACTGGCCTAAGTCGTGGGCCAGACCCCGCCCATCTCTACTCAATCTCCACCCCAGACCCCGCCCTATAATAGTACTAATTGCACCTTGCGCGTCCCTTGCCTCATCTGGAAGCCTTCCCTCTGACGTTGCAACGTCAGAGAGAAGGCTTTCGGTTCAGGCGCAGGATGCCCGTAGAAGGAGCCACTGCCTGTGGCTTTGTGCACTGAATCAGTTAGGAAGAGGGAGCTGGCTCGAAGATAACGCCGCATCGATCGCACCGTAGACCGGAGGTTGAAGAACACTGTTTTGGGCCTGATGCACGTGCTGGCCCTGTGGACCGGCAGGAAATTTCTGTGGACCGGCACTGGTCCATGGACCGGTGGTTGAAGAACACTGTCTTAGCCCAATGATTTAAGCAAAGAGTGCAAATCCAGCCCCTCACTGACTGTCCTTGGTTCATCCTTTCTTACACAACTCAGGATGCATCATTGCAAATGAATTCCTTCTATAACGTATATACGATGAGACTTATAGAAAGCTAGAACCATCCCGTTCACACAAGAGACCAAAGGCCCTTTCTGGGATCTTACAACATTCAACCTCAAATATATTTCTTCCACAATGCACTTTTTAAATCTTTTCTACAGGAAGAATAATTCAAAGAGTTATCAAAACAAAGCCGCAGTGCTCAAGGGAAAATATTTTGGGTAACTCAATTTAAGCAGTTAAAAACAAACAGAAGAAGTAACTTTACAGCTTTCTAAGAAGTGAAAAGGACCAAAAACAAGCTCCTAATTTCCTTTCCAAAAGAGGAAACCGGTGGGGTAAGGAAAGGGAGTTTCCCCCCTCTAGTACCCCATTCTACGCTTTCCAAAGCAAGACAAAAAGAAGCAGGATTAGGGTGTCACCACCATCCACTTAGACGCCTTCAGATCGACGTCCAGCAGCCACTTCAGCCCAGCTTTGCCGGGAGTGACATCAAGGCACAGTCATTGCCTGGAAAAGATCGGTCACCAAACCCCCCCTCCCTCCCCCCCAAAGATCAGTAGGTGACAGGCAGCCCCCTCCCCCTGCAGGATCCATCTAAAATGCAGACGTCCCACCCATGCCCGGCAGCCGCCCCAGCCCCCCCTCCCGTGCATGAGGCAGGCATGGAGACCTGGGCCCTCTTCCTTCCCCCGGCTCTCACCGTCCCCGGCCGCTGTCATCTCTATCAGGGTGTCGCTCGCCTTGCTCCTGGAGTGCATCGTGGTGCTCTGAGGGGGCCCCAGGGCCGCTGCTCCCCGTTCAGATCCCACCCTGGGGCCGCTCGCTTCACGTCGGAGGAGAAAGGCTGAGCCTTAAGGAGAGCTGGCAAGTGGAGCGGGGAGGGAGGAGAAACGTGGAAGAGGGAGGAGAGAGGAGGGGGGAAGGGGAGGAGGGAAGCCGCCCGGGCTAAAAGTGGCATCTGAAACGGCACCAGGGGGCTGCAGGGAACTGGATCGGGCTGGGGAGAGTGGACTTATGCTCCTGATGTCTGAAGAAACAAATATTCCTGAAATGAATGAGATAAATCTGAATATGGATCACTAGAAATGCACCTCCTCCTCCTCCTCTCTTTTTGCAAATTGCAGAGATTCACATTTCCCAAAAGGGGAAAAGAAATGAAATAGGCAGGACAAACTCTTTCTAACCACAGGGGAAGCAGAGAAACCGAAATGCTTTTCTTCCCCTATTGTGCAAACTGGAAACTCCATAAAAGACTGAGCTGGGCACTGAAGCTCAGCCCAGGGGAAGAGGATGGGATTTCATGGCCTACCTTTCTGTGGTCACAAACAAAGCTGTTTACATATTGTATGCAGGGCCTTGTTTTGTACCTGGGAAAATGGAGGAATAAGTGACTGGCCCAGGGTTACAAGGAGCAGCGCTGGGGTTGGGATTTGATCCCACAACCTCTGGAAAGTATGTTGTTTCTCTATACACTGGGAACAAAAATGAAGCTAATGTTACCCTGAAAATCACTAATGAATATCTTAGCCTAATGATTGCAGCAAAGAAGCTATCTGGGAAGAGTGCAAATCCAGCCCCACACTGACTGTCCTTGGTTCATCCTTTTTTACACAACTCTAAAAATTAATTCCCTCTTTAAAGTTTATTTCCTGTGCAATCAGCATGTGATTCCTTACATAGGGGCTCTATAACCCATCAATCATTTTTCTCAGCTCCGCCTCTCTCTTCAGTCTTAAATTCTGCAAGCGAGTTGGAAAGTGTCTTTTCCTCTGCACTGGATTTCTTGTTTTAGGATTAAATCCAATCTTTTTTGCAAGGCTTCCCTGTGCAAAGTTCCCAGTAGTCCTGAGACAGCTGTGCCTGGGAGAGGATTCAGACGTCTGGGGCTGGAGCCAGGAAGGCCACCCTGCTTTAACACCCCAGAGCTCAGGTAAAGATCCCCTGGGAGCGGTGCTTGCCCCTGCAGAGTAAGGTGCTGGAGCGCAAGCTGATTTGAGCCCGTAAATGGCTGGGAGGCTTTGCGGTGGTTGGCTGCATCCCTCCCCCGAAGAATCATGGAGCGGGTGGGGTCAAGGATTTCTATGGCAGCCCAAAGAGAAAATCTGCTGGAGCCATCCTTGCTTACCTGAGGCAGAAAATCATCCTCCAGTTTCAGCTATAGTGAGACGCTGATGCAGGCACATCACATGGCATTTCTTTGAATACAGATCGTTACTGTCGATGGGAGACATCAAGGTTAGGTTACCATATTTTCTTCTGCAAAACCCGGACACATGATCCCGCCCCATTCTACCTCCAGCCCCGCCCCCACAAAGCCTCCTCTCTTCCCCAACGAGCTCCAGCAGCGTCTGGAGGACCTGGAGCATGCACGAAGGTGCGTGACGTCATCCACGCATGCTCAGAGGCCCTCCAGATGTGGCCGGAACTCATTGGGCCTGTCCAAAACACAGACAAACTGCCGGGTTTGGGGAAGACCATCCGGGAAGCCCGACAGTCCTCAAAAAAGAGGACACGTCCGGGTTTTCCCGGACATCTGGTGAGCCTAATCGAGGTGGGTCTGAATTTCGCAAAACTAAAGGTTTCTGGGGTTGTCCCAAGGGTCCCCTTCTCTATAACCCTATTTTGACAATTTTTTGGTTCTTTGATTTTGCTCCCACGGGTTTTTTTTTAGCACCAAAATTCTGCCATGGCAGCCATCTTGGATTTACTGATTTTATTTTAAAAGCCTCTTTGCCTCAAAACACCTTGATTTTGATTTAAATCAATTGTAATGGACTCAGGTGGTTTGACCCCTATATTATGCCAGGTTTGTGCTGAATGGTCACCTCAGAGGCGTTCGTGTATTGCATGCCATGGGGCATGCGAGGTTGGTGGGAGCCATGGACTTAGCCCCCTCTGATCCCTCCTCAGGTCCAGAGTCGCAGAATGCTCTGAGATAAGGGTCATAAGTTCCAGCTGGAGCTCTTTAAGAGGAAATTGCCCCCCCCCCACACACACACACACACAAAACACTGACCCTGGCAGGAGGAATATGGTAGAGTGACACAGATCCCTGGAGGATTCAGGTCAGGTCTTTGATTTGATGTATGCAGCTTACCAGAAATATAAAGGGTTGTTTGCACAGCCTGTTAGGGCTCAGAGTGGTTGCTACAGAATGAGGCCCGAGTCAGCCTGTAGGGTTGAAGGACCTGAAGGTCCAGTCAGAAAGGGACTGGGACAATTTGGGGGTCAGATACAATTCCACTGCTCTCCAAAAAAGCATCCTCCTTTAAGGATTCTGGGTCTTAGTTTGGGGCAGATAGCCAGGAGTATGTGCCATCCCTAGACCAGGGAGAGGAGCCAGAGATGGGAAGACTTTTTAAACCATCAGATTTAACTAGGTCATTACAGTTTCTCTGCAGTAGTTGGTTTTAGAGTCCCCGCAGGTTTCTACTGCCCAGCTGTCACTGTTAAGCAGTACCAAATCATAATCCATGTGCTTCCCTTCACGCCCAGAGATGACCAAGATGATAACAGAGCATTGGGAAATGCTAGAGGGTCCTCCTTGTTGCCATTTCTTCTTTTAAGGGTTATCGCTTGCTTTGGTACGGACTGAAGAAAGAGGGCACTGCCTAGGGATACAAGGAGGTGGAGCTGATAAAAACTTATTGATTCCTTCTGCAATACAGCTCACAAGTTTGGGTATAGAACACGTCCATAAGGAATTTATTTATTCCATTTTCTATACTGTTCTCTCAGGGGAGCTCAGAATGGTTTACATTCGCATACATGGTTTACATACGCATTTGATAGCGTACCACACCGCAGGTTGCTAAGCAAGATGAGTTCTTTAGGTCTGGGCGACACATTGACAAATTGGGTTGGGAACTGGCTTGGAGGTAGGCTTCAGAGGGTAGTGGTGAATGGCACCCCCTCCGAAATGTCAGAGGTGATAAGTGGAGTGCCACAGGGCTCCGTCCTGGGCCCGATCTTGTTCAACATCTACATAGGAGACTTGACAGAAGGGCTCCGAGGAAGAATAACTTTATTCGCCGATGATGCCAAGCTAAGCAATGTAGTGAACAAGAGCACAACAGACAATAATTCAATGGCAGATGACATGATGCATGACCTACTTCTACTGGAGCACTGGTCTAGGTCCTGGCAGCTCAGTTTCAATGCCAAAAAATGCAAAGTCATGCACCTGGGAAGCCGAAATCCACGCAAACTTTACACCCTAAATGGCGAGATCTTGACAAAAACTGAAGCAGAAAGAGACTTAGGAGTGATTGTCAGGGAAGACATGAAGTCTGCAAATCAAGTTGAGCAAGCTTCATCCAAAGCAAGGCAAATCATAGGTTGCATACGCAGGAGTTTCGTCAGCCGTAAACCGGAAGTCATTATGCCACTGTATAGATCCATGGTGAGACCGCACCTGGAGTACTGTGTACAATTTTGGAAGCCACATTACCGCAAGGATGTACTGAGACTGGAATCGGTCCAGAGAATGGCCACCAGGATGGTCTCGGGACTCAAGGAGCTCCCGTACGAGGAGCGGTTAGGGAAGTTGCAGCTCTACTCACTCGAGGAACGTAGAGAGAGGGGAGATATGATCGAGACATTCAAGTACCTCACGGGTCGCATCGAAGTAGAAGAGGATATCTTCTTTTTCAAGGGTCCCGCGGCAACAAGGGGACATCAGTGGAAAATCAGGGGCGGGAAACTGCACGGTGACACTAGGAAGTTCTTCTTCACAGAAAGGGTGGTTGATCGCTGGAATAGTCTTCCACTTCAGGTTATTGAGGCCAGAAGCGTGCAAGATTTTAAGGCCAAATGGGACAAACATGTGGGATCTATCCGCAAAGATAGATAGGGAGGGTCATTGGAGTGGGCAGACTTGATGGGCCGTGGCCCTTATCTGCCGTCTATTTCTATGTTTCTATGTTTCTACATGAATTAATTTAGGTATTCAAGCATTTTTCCCTGTCTGTCCCGGTGGGCTCACAATCTGTCTGTGTATGCTGTTCTACAGGAAAGAGGATTATCGAGGTACTGTACAATAATACTTCCATACAGTACAATAATACTTTTACTGTATATCGCTAGAACCATTACATTCACAGCGGTTTATAATACAAGAGACCAAGGCAATTTATTGGATTTTACAACATTCAAGCTAAAATAATGAATTCAACCTCAAATATATTTCTTAAACAGTGCAGGTTTTAAATCTTTTTCTACAAGAAAAATAATTCAAAGAATTATCAAAACATAAGGCTGCAGTGCTCAAGAGAAAATATTTTTGGTAACTCTATTGACAGTTATAAAAAAAACACCAAAAAACCAGAACAAGTAACTAGAGTTTTATAGGAAGTGAAAAACCCGGTGCAGGAGAAAGGACTGAACATCACTGCAGGACAGTAAGCTGCCAAGTTTTCTAATGTGACTTTGTTTACTTGAGTACCTGATTGTAAAACCGCTTAGATAACCTTGATAGGCGGTATATAAAATCCTAATAAAACTTGAAACTTGTTTATTACACATGAGATGCTGATGTGTCATTTCCTTATTTAAATATATGTTATAATTGTTATTTGATAATAATCTCAATAATATATTTTGAACAGTCTAATTTACTTTCCAAAAGAGGCAAAGCTCCGAGAGGCTGTCCGGGTTTGGTCTGGGCACTGGTGGGGTAGGGAAAGAGTTTTTTCCCATCTAGTACCCCACTCCACCCTTTCCATAGCATAAGTCCCCAGTGGCAAAAAGGATCATGATTAGAGTGTTACCACAATCTCACCACATCAGCCCTTGGGAGATCCACTCAGCTGGTACCAAATACACAGTTACTGCACATAACTTAAAACGCCTACAGATCGAGTTATGCTGTGGGCATCTAGCATGCACTTCAGCCAGCTGTGACATCAAGTCAAGGCATGGACACAGCCTGGAAAACATCAGTCACCAGATCCCTCCCCCCCAAAAAAGATCAGTAGGTAACAGGCAGACCCCCCCTACAGGATCCAACTGGAGACATCTAAAATCCAGACATGCTGAGTATACAGGTCACACCCATGCCTGGCAACTATCTCAGGCCCTCCCGTGCATGAGGCAGACATGGAAACATGGGCCCTATTCTTTCCACCGGCTCTCACCATTTTCGGCTGCTATCATCTCTTCCAGGATATCGATCACTTTGCTTCTGGAGTGCATCATGCTGCTGGTATTGGTCAGCTGGAGGGACTCCCAGGGCCACTGCTCCCCTTGCAAATCCCATAATGGGGCCGTTCGAATAGAATCAGAGGACAATGACATAGCCTTAAAGAGAGCTGGGAACTGGAGCAGGGAGGGAGGAGAAGTGTGGAAGAGGGAGGCGTGAGGAGGGAAGGGGAGGAAGGAGGCTGCCCTTGCTAAACCTGTTGTGAGGAGGGGGATTCCTCTGTTCACTCAATATTTCAGGGTGCAGAAATTCAGCAAAGAGCTGCAATTATCTCTGACGTCATGGCAACGGAGAGGCTGTCATGCACACTATGTGGACTCCTCCCCCCTTCCAAGAGCAGAGAGCATCTATTGGCTCTTTTGAAAGATTCTGAGATTTTTTTTCAGCCTGAGAACAATGAAAAGGAAAAGGCAGAGAACAGTGTGTGTGGGAAGGGGAAGGGAAGGGTAGGGAAGGGAAGGGAAGGGAAGGGAAAGCAAGCAGTTTGGAGTAAGGAGAAGCAGCTTGTCTCGCTCTGGTTAGTAGTTTTGTGGGAACTGGCAGAGAATAATTTGTCCCCATGTCATTCTCTAATCTGGATGTCTGGTAACAAGACATAAGGAGATGATTTATACCAATTAAAATTAAATAAAGATAAAACAAATCTATGTTTAATAAATCATCCAAAAATGGGAAGTAAAGTGTTAACAATTAATAGTATTGATTACTCTCTGGTTACAATAATTAGGATTCTGGGATTACATTTTGATAACAATCTCTCTCTGTTACCATATTAATTAAAAAGTATTTGGTCTTTTTTGGAGACTTAGAAGATTAAGAAAATATTTTGAACTTCATCAATTCCGTTTACTGGTGCAATCACTATTCGTGTCTTTATTGGTCTATTGCAAAGTGACTTTCTTAGACTGTCCCAAATCAATACTAAAAAAAACCCCTCAAAACAAAGCCATAAGACTAATTTTCAAACTGAAAGAGTGATAGGATCACAACCCCTATCTTAAGGAGTTACACTGGCTACTAGTAGAAGCTAGGATCCTTTATAAATTCTGTTGTGTATTGTTCAAAACATGCTTTTGGGACACACCACAACATTTTAGGTTCTCTAACAAATCAATTATGAATTTAAGGCAAAACCATGCCTTCTGGTTTCCTGAAATTAAAAAGATAAAATGCACCAGAATTCAACCTGGGCATACCAAGCAGCAAAACTATGGAAACTTTGCCTATTGTGATCAATAATCAATTTAACTAACCCTAGCGCACCTTAGTAAAAAGACCCCTAAGAGATTTTAAAAAAAGCTAAAAACTAAACCTTAAGCAAACTCTCTATAAAGATAGAGCTCGGCACGGTTTACAGGAACTTTAAAAAAAAAAAAGAAAAAAACATAATGAGAATTAGTGATTATAAAGAGAGCAGTGATCCAAGATGGCCGCGGTGCAGACGCTCTGAGAGCGACGCTTCTGACCGCTCCATTCCTTTTTCCCTTTTCTTGCGAATTGGTTTTTCCTTTTTTACCTAGGATGCCGAAGAGAAGGGGCAGGAATGCTGCTGGCGCCTCGTGGCGCTCCGAGGTGCCCTCCTTCGGCAGGATTGAAGAGATGTTGCGGCGGTTGCAGGAGGCAGCCCTGCCTGAGTCGGGAGCAAGCCCGTTGAGAGCGCCAGATGGGGGCGAGACCGGCGTTGTCTCTCCAGGGCTCGAGACCACCTTGAGCCCCGACCCGAGAGCTCCACCTCCGTGTCCCCGGTTGGCCAGTTTCCCAGGGGTGGAGGAAACCCCGGAGATGGGGGAAGTACTCCCCCATGAGGCAGCAGGGTCATCATGGGAGACTGAGGCAGTACTCTCTGTTCAGGGGGTAGCTGCAGAAGAAGCTGGGGGAGGTCATGCAACCGGAGGTGAAAGATTCCAGCCAGGACCTAACCAGGGGAACTTTTCTTCTTTTGACGGTGAGCACTTTAGCATTCAGCAAAGTTTTCCTACTATTGAAAAACCAGCACAAGTGACATTAGATTCATTGTGGGATTTGATTGTAAATTTCACCAAGACTATTAGTCTCAATTTCCAACACGTTGAAAGGAAATTGATTCAACATTCTAGAGAGCTTAAAGATTTGTCAACGGAAGTGACTATTTCAAAGACTACTATTCATAAAGCTTGATCAAGAAATATCTATGGTTAAACAAGTTCAGCAGTCCCTAATTAAAGACAACATCAATTTACGGAAGAAAATTGAGACACTTGAAAATAATTCTAGGAATAATAATTTAAGATTAATTAATTTCCCTAGATTGCCTTCGGTTACTCCTAGGGAAATGCTTAGGAGATATCTAATAGAAATTTTGCAAGTTTCAAAAGAAACTTTACCACCATTTGTTCAAGTGTATTACTTGCCAAATAAAGAAGGGGCTCAAACACAAGTTAATGTATCGAATCAAGCACCATTGAATGTATCTGAATTGTTAGAAACTTCAGAAATAGAAACAGAAGTACCCTCAACAATGATCTTGACCGTAGCTCTCGCTTTGGATAAAACATGGTTGTTGAGACTTTTCTTTAAAAAGAGACAGAAAGAGTTCCTTGGTTGCAAAATACAAATGTTTCCTGACCTTTCCGGAGAAACTCAAAGACGACGAAGAGAATTTTTATTGTTGAAATCGAGTCACTTCACTGGGAGCAACGTTTTACTTGCGACATCCTTGCAAGTGTATAATTTGCTACCGTTGACTCAAATATGTTTTCTTTGAACCACAACAGTTAACAGCTTTTCTGGCTATGTCCAGACTGGATAAAGAGAAACCATCAGCTCCATAATTAATATATCTGCCCTATCTCAGTTTGTCTGTAATTTATCTTCTAATAATATTTCTTTAGCTCGCTTTAAGAAATCTTGGATCCACATTTTGAGGACTTGAGTTGAGTTGGTTGG
This sequence comes from Geotrypetes seraphini, assembly GCF_902459505.1. NCBI lineage: Eukaryota > Metazoa > Chordata > Amphibia > Gymnophiona > Dermophiidae > Geotrypetes > Geotrypetes seraphini. The sequence goes on from NC_047102.1 coordinate 3,635,565, forward strand.
AAGACTTTTCCTGTTTTAATTTTATTTGGATAGTTTATGATTTATATTGTTGTAGGTTATATCTCTACTAACTTACTTTCTGTACAAATGATTACTTGTTATGTCATTTGAAAATTAATAAATAATTATAACATAAAGAGAGCAGTGAAATTTACATTTTTGAGAATAGCCAAGTTTTCAGATGTTTTCAGAATAATTGGAAGGAGCCCAGATTCCACAGCTGGGCAGGAAGGTTATTCCAAATTTCAGTGGCCTATTTGAAGAATGTGTGCTTAAAAAGATATAACTATTTGCTAACCAGTTTATAATGTTGTAGTATTTATTTATTTCGATTTCTATCTCGTTCTCCAAGAAGCTCAGAACGGGTTACAAGTAGACATTCACAATCGTTTGAAAATAGATTAGTCGTGACAACAGTAGACAATAACAGAGCTTATTCTAGAGACCAGACTGGTCATAGCGAAGAGTACTAGGAGAAGTCTATTGAGGAGGCAGTTTTTAATGGCCCGATTGGCGGAAGAGGAAGGTCTTTACTGCTCTACGGAAGGTCTTTAGTAAGTCTAGCAACCTGATCTGTGTGGGTAGTCGGTTCCATAGCTGAGGTAGGAAATGTCTGTAGGATCTTTTGTACGCTGTACTCATTCGGAGGGATCTCCCTGCGGGAATGCTGAGTCTTTGTTCTGCTTTGGAGAGGAGAGGGCGGTTAGAGGTGTATAGGCATAGCTTGGATGCTATGTAGGTGGTTTTTTTTGGTAGAATCTCATGTGTATCATGACTAGGGTTTTGAAGATATATAGTTTTATGACTGGTAACCAGTGAGCTACATAGAGCGCTGGAATAATGGGGTCATGGTATTAGTTCATTTCTTTTAACTTGTGAGTCGGGTGACTACAGCGACCTCGGGAGACCCTTGAGACAGCACTATACGTGCGAAACATGTCGGGTCAGACTCCCAGGTTCGGCTGTGTTTAAGCTAAGTATACAAGCTCTTTAAACTTTTTCTATATTTGAATTATTTAATTATTTATATTATATTATTGCTAATGAAAGGAATATCACGCAGCATTTAAGATGGACCAACAATGATGAGGCACCACATAAATCTCCCGCTTTTTTTGAGAAGGCTATAGCGGTGGAGTGGTGGGGCTGAGGTATCCTATTGAGAAAATGTAATTCTGACACTCCAACTTAGGGTTTTTGATATATCTATAAGATTTGATTAGGTTGGCACAACTGCTAAGTATTTGCCATTGTTACATAAGCTGATAGTAAGATTTGAGACATATCAGATATGTACACATTGGGAATCACTTTATTATAACCATTATATGTATTCATATGTCACGTGAGATAGTAACCTTTAGAATCACATGAAATATGTAAACAATGTATGCCTTGGTCTAATCCTCACTGTAAATGCATTATGACATTATAACCTTGTAGAGCATTAGCTAAGTCATTAATAGAGCTATGATTTTCAATAAAAGGGGGAGAGACCATCCATTTAGGTCGCCTCATCCCACTCTGAGCCTTGTGTGTGCAGCATCATTCCTACAGTTGGGGTTGTTCATTATTATTATTATTATTTTACCTTAACTGCTAAATTCAAATGAATATTACTCTTGACAATTCCTGTAAGGTTGTTATGTGAATAAAGTTATCTGAATTTAAGGGGGGAGGGCTGCAGGGCAGCTTCTGAGAACTGCAAACCACACCAGAAAGAATCAGAGACCTTTGCAGAGTTCTTCTGGGCTTGGGGTGCAGGTAACCAGCTATTGACGCCATGCCCCTTTTTCAGAGTCTGCCTACTGTGCCCCTCCCTCTCTGACTGGCATCATCCCCCCGCATCTTGGCTCTGGTCCCTCCTGCCGGTTTTCTGTGTTCTCATTGCCTTTATTAGGAAAATAAAAGCTATTCGCATTCTCGCCCTTGACTATTGCCAGCCTCCACTATGCAAACAGCTGAAACAGGAACAAGGGATTGTTTTATGTGCCAGCAAAACGACAGGACGAGAGCTCTCAAGCTAGCACATCATAATTATACCGTATTATCACAGTACATGGACTCATTTCTGTATTTCTATCATGAGAATAATAGTTATTATTATGCTGATTAAAGGTATTAGCAAGATTAGGCTGCAAAAGAAAAATTCCTTTATTACAGAGTGCCGGCTTCAAAGAGCTTACAATCTACACAGCTAGAGTTGCTCATGAAAGTTACAGTGCCTCGTTAGTCTGCATTAACCATTAATGTGTGCTCTTTTTCATAAGAGCAGCTCTAGGACTCTAACACCGTAGAACACACCTGAGTAACTCTAACTGTTTATTGGAAAAGGGGGAAAGGCAATAGGTTGCCTCAGGTCCCGCCAGTGGCGTAGCGAGGGTGTGGCACTCCTCCCTCACCCCCTCCTGCCTTGAGCCAACGCCCCTTCCCTTCCCCCGAACCTCATTAACGTTCCCTGTCCGAGCAGCAACCACAACCTGCTGCTCGCGTCAGCATCGGCTCTTCCTCTGAGGTCACTTCCTAGACACGGGTCCAGGAAGTGACATCAGAGCAGCAGGTTGGAGTTGCTGCGATCATCAAAGAGGGAAGGACCATGTGTGCACGGTAGTGAGGGGAGGGCGGGGAAGGAGCAGGGCATGGGTCCCGCAGTATGTGGGCGATAGGGGGATGGGAGCTCTGAATTTCAAAACTCCAGAATACTCCCATGCAGCTTCACTTTGAATAGTTGTTTTAGCATAAAGGTTACCAAGAAGGATATTTTTTGATCATTTCACTCTCCCTCCCCACCTTCCCCTTTTTATCTTTTGCTTTGGTCATATTCTGGGTTGCTTCAGGGTCATGCCACATCAGGAAGGCCTTGATCCCTTTTAAGAGTTGTTGTTGTGCCCTAATCTAATCTAATCTAATCTTCAGTTTATATACCGGATCATCTCCCGAAGGAGCTCGACTTGGTTCACAGGCAAACTGACATTCTTTGCAGGATATGACAATGCAGAATTATCTAAAGCTCCCGAAACACACCTGGTACACGGAGGGGGCACAAGAAAACCAGGGGGGGAAAAACTCCACAATCCAGACAGAAACACACAAACCGCAGTGGAGATATTTGAAAATGTTGACGTGCCACTTTCTTCATCAATCATGAAAACCTGTGCGGTGGCTCAACGCCCACGTGTTTCGGAACAATACAGCCTGCAAACGTACACGACACACACAAATTAAAATTAAAAGCATGACAAACCATAGTTATCAAGCAATTGTTAATAAAAAACATGAGTGAAATGTCACATCAATAAATGGCAAAATACGAAGGGCGAAACATAGTGTATGTACCGCACCTCAGAGGATCCCATGGGGCTTCTGCAGCTCCTGATCATAGCTCATAGCACCGTGCTGTCATTACAAAAAACCCATAGTAACATAGTAAATGACAGCAGATAAAAACCCGAGTGGTCCATCCAGTCTGCCCCACCATACATGCTCCATAAATTAATTTACTTTAAATGGTCCTTTTTCTTAGCTATTTCTGAGCCAGAAACCCAGAGCCCTGCCTGGTGCTTAGGTTCCATCTACTGGAGTCTCCGTCAAAGCTCGCTCCAGTCCATCTTAACCATCCCAGCCATCGAAACCCTCCCCAACCCGTCCTCAATTGAATGTTCATATATGGGACACAGGCCGTGCAAGCCTGCCTAGTACTGGCCTTTGTAAAAGGAAACATGACATCATGAGTATTTTATAGGAGAAGTCGGGAAAAACAAATTTCTCTAATTACGAGCATATTTTCTGTTCTGGAAGAGCTCTTGTGGTTAAAGGTCTGGGAACTAGGCTCTCCTTGGGAACTTAATCATGCTTCCTATCTTCCAGTGCCTCAAACACTGATACAGGTTGTAAGCCCTTTGGGGAAAGCACTCGTACCTATGTAAAGACCGCTAAGGTTCTCCTCTGTGAGAATAGCAGAGACCTCTAGTGGTTCTGCTAAAATATTGCACTTTGACTTGTAAATACCCCTTCAGCTTCCAGAACAAAGGGGGAGGAGTATCTCCTGGATTGATAAATCACTTTCAGGATATGTCTCTTGGAAGCACTGTCATATGGGAAAGTAAAATTAAATTGTCTTTAATTAATGGAGTTAAAGAATGATAGTGAGTTGTACATGCTATCTTCGGCCATGTGTCTTCCAGAAATGTTAAGATAACCAGTTCCAGGAGAGAGATTTTAAAACACCTCTGGATTTCCAATACACGATGGGACTTGTAGCACTAATTTCAATGGGTCAAATTAAGGATTACAAATCCCCCACTGCTTTGGGATGAAAGTTTAAAACCAGGACTGGCTAACAAGTCTCCTGCCTGGAACTAGGTACCTCTGTCTTCCCACTAGAGAATGACATGGGGACATGGGAGTTTTGTCCTTGTCCCTGCCCCATTGCTGTATCCTCTGCCTTAACCACACAAGCCTCAAACACTTATGATTTTAGTGTTTGAGGCTTCTTGTGCAGATGAGGACGGAGCTTAGGCATTGGTGGAATGAGGCATTATGACATCACAATCTGAGCTCTAGAATGTTGCCACTTAGGATTTGAAAGGGTTCGAGGCTTGTGCAGATGAGGACGGAGCTTAGGCATTGGTGGAATGAGGCATTATGACATCATAATCTGAGCTCTAGAATGTTGCCACTTAGGATTTGAAAGGGTTCGAGGCTTGTGCAGATGAGGACGGAGCTTAGGCATTGGTGGAATGAGGCATTATGACATCACAATCTGAGCTCTAGAATGTTGCCACTTAGGATTTGAAAGGGTTCGAGGCTTGTGCAGATGAGGACGGAGCTTAGGCATTGGTGGAATGAGGCATTATGACTTCACAATCTTAGCTCTTGAATGTTGCTACTTAGGATTTTAAAACGTTTGAGGCTTGTTCAGATGAGGACAGAGCTTGCTGGAATGGGGTGGGGCAGGAAAAGAACTGACAGGGATGGAGAAAATTTGTCATTCTCTACTTCCCACCTTTGAGCTCTCAGCATTCAGACAGAGAACATCAATCCAATCCAATCCTTTGGTTTTATATACCGATTCATCCCTCACAGAGGGCTCGACTGAAGTAAACTTTTGCCACTGCTGCTGTAACGCCTAGAGTTGGAATATGGTGATCACTGTGAAAAAAAGTGAACTTTTGTTACTGCAAAGATACCATAGAAATGGGGATACTATGAAGTGCAATCAGTCGGCCAAAAAGTTCAGCCAAGCAGGTTTAATCGTGAAAGCCGCATAGACATAATACGAGGGGCACATCTTTCACTCACACAAAGTGAAAATATTTTTTATAAAAACATCTTTAGACCAGAAAAGGTAATTCAGGGCTTTAACTAGCCAAGAAAGCCCCACAGGGAGGCATTTTGGAGGCCTAGCAACGGTGGCTTTGGATTGCGTACCACTCATACGCTGGGTCGCCTCCGTCTCTCCTGCTAATTTTAGACGTCCCTGCAGTCTTTAATTTAGAGCTTCAGTCCTGGGGTATAATGTCTGATCCAAACAAAGAAGATCAGGATTAAAGCCTGTGGGTGTATCATCCACTGCAGTAAATTACAGTTGTTTGAATTGCTGCTTCCTCCCTGCTTCACCCAGGGTCTCCCAGCCGCCCTGGCAGCAGGCTCCAAAATTAGCACTTTGCGGAGAGCCCTTCTCATCTCTTCCACTCATGTGGCCTGTGGTTTATTCATGCAGTGCATCAAAACATACGAGCCTCAGTCTAAGATTTTAGTATGTTAACACAGCTGGTATAAGGTTCCCCCCCCCCCGAAGATTTTATCTTATAGACGTGTCTTGTGCAGACCCGTGGAGGTTACTCCCCATTAAGTAAACCGAACTCTGGGCGCTATAGCCATACAATACAATGTAGATGCAAACGGGTGTAAAGCCAGGAATTTTGCGTTTGCGTGCTGCTAGAATGAATTTTAAGAAAAATGTGGAAAAACTCAACTGTTTGTGAAGGCTTTTTGGAGCTGAAATTTTATATTCAGACCGGATATGAAGGCTTCTGATGTTTGTTGTTTTTTTAACAACTGAACTATGTATGTTTGTTTAACATTTTAGCTTGTTATTGTGGAAACCGTATAGGTAATATATGGTATATCAATTTTTAAAGAAAGAAATAAAGAAAAAGCCTCAGTTTAAATAGGTGAGGGAAAACCACACATCATAGGCATAAAAAACTTTTGTTGCAAACTGTTGTTTAGAGCAGTCACTACACTCTTGCAGCGTCAGAGAGAGAAGAACCATCGGCTCAGTTGTGATGTGTGTATACTGTATATACAATTATTGCTTGTATATCAGGTTAAAATTTAATAAAATGTTTTGCTTCTCTTGCAAAACACTTGCAAGTTACTTGCAATTCAAGGTTTTACTCTATGTCCTATTATATATTTCTGTTGATTGTATCTTAATTTTTTGTTTGTTTTAATGATTGTTTGTTTTTGTACACTTTGTGATGTTTGCATAATTAACTTAAGGAAAGTCAATAAAAATGAAATCCCAAAACCAAACTAAAAAGTGTCCAAAGGTCTGATTGGAAAGGAGAACTCACAGTCTGTGGATGATTTTTGCCATTGTACACTGCCACCTAGTGCTGAGAATCCAGATCACAGTCTATGCACTACTGGCCAGCGTGTTGCACTAGCTGTTGGAAGTTATAGGATTTTTCTTCTGTGTTCTAGTGGGTTCTTTCTCTATATTCACTATCTGGGATTGTGTTTGGATCAACTAAAGACAATGTGCTGGTGGACATTAGCAAATATGGATATTTTTTGAAGATATCTAGAATTTTTGAAAGAAGTGGGGGAGAATTAAGAAAAATCTACAACAAGCTGGCTTGAAAAATGTTTGATATAATGTGCACAAGTAGGTACTGCAAATGGCCAAGTCTCTTATTTTATTTATTTATTTATTTTAAATGTGTAACACCTTGGGGATGAATTTTCAAACATTTTAGGTGACCAACTTTGGGGATTATGCAACTAAAGTGGCCCCTTTCAAAATTGAGCTCCGTACTTTGGGTTTTGTTTACTAGAGTCCCTAAATTTAGGTTCCTAAAAAATATGGATTATAGGGTCAGAGTTAGGCTGAGCATCAAAAAGTCCTTTTCAGCACTTGGCAGATGATGTCTGGTAAAAAAAATAATTGCAGGTTTAAATTTAGTTTCCTAAGTTTTGGGAGCTCAGAGCACTTTACATGAATTTATTCAGGTACTTAAATGTTTTTCCCTGTCTGTCCTGGTGGGCTCACAATCTATCTAATGTACCTAGGGCAATGAGGGGATTAAGTGACTAGCTCAGGGTCACAAGGAGCAACTTGGATTGAAACCCACAACCTCAGGCTGTAGCTTTAACCACTGCGCCACACACTCCTTATTGGAGGAGCCAAAATGATTTTTCTGGAATCAGGAGCACCGTCTTCAACATTTACAACTTTGCTTTTTGATTGGTGAGTGAGGGAAGCTGCCCTGCTAAGATCTGGTGCCAGCAAGGTCAGTGAAGCAGGAGCTCAGGACCCTGGAGTGTGGTGCTAATATTTACAGTAACAACTGTGAGTACCACACTATCTGCAGCTGTGTTATTTTCTATGATATTTGCTGTACCCTCGCATTTCACTGCGCTAAACCCCCAGAACATATGGTAAGGCACCTTTTTAGTGATGCTGCCATGGCAACACAGAAATAAAACATGACCCGACCATGCTCTGCTGTTCGCTCTGTGGGTACTAGTGTATAATATGCCATGTATTACTACAGGACTAGTAAGCAGGGCGCTCGTTAAAGGGCTTGTGCCATGGGAAATAACTGGTGTTTAGATTACAAATGGCACGCCATGAGTTCACCCCAGAGAGAAACACAGCCAACCTCTGGCAGGTGCTCATGACGGAGTCGCAAACTGGGAGTCAATGTTTAAACGATTTAAATAGCAAAATGCACTACCTGCGGTTACAATAGAGAGACACCTATCTGGGTTCTAATCCTCGCTCTGTCTCTGCCCTCAGGTAAGTCATTTTTACCTGCCCTTGTTGCTACTTTTTATCAGGTCAAAATGTGGGAGAGCTTTCTTTCTCTTTCTTTTGTTCTCTGGATCTCTTAAGAACATAAGAATAGCCCTACTGTGTCAGACTAATGGTCCATCTAGCCCAGTACCCAATCCAAGTCACAAGTACCTGGCAAAAACCCAAATAGTAGCAGCATTCCATGCCACTGATCTAGGGCAAGCAGTGGCTTATCCCATGTCTGTCTCAATAGCAGTTTATGGACTTTTCCTCCAGGAACTTGTCCAACCCTGTCTTAAAACCAGCTACGCTATCCGCTCTTATCACAGCCTCTGGCAATGCGTTCCAGAGCTTAACTATTCTCTGAGTGAAAAAGCATTTCCTCCTATTAAAAGTATTTCCCTGTAACTTCATCGAGTGTCCCCTAGTCTTTGTAATTGTTGACAGAGTGAAACATCGATTCGCTTGTACCCATTCTACACCACTTGGGATTTTGTAGACTTCAATCCTATCTCCCCTCAACCATCTCTTTTCCAAGCTGAAGAGCCCTAACAGTTGTAGTCTTTCCTCATACGAGAGGAGTTCCATCCCCTTTATCATCTTTGTCGCTCTTCTTTGAACCTTTTCTAGAGCCGCTATATCTTTCTTGAGATACGGAGACCAGAACTGAACGCAATACTCCAGATGAGGTCACACCATGGAGTGATACAAGGGCATTATAACTTTCTTAGTCTTGTTTACTATCCCTTTTGTAATAATTACTCTTTCATGTGGATTCCATTTTATGTCCTCTTAATCAGGTAAATTAAAAACACCCTATGGTTTCTAAACACCATAGGGTAGTAGAGACTTTGAATTAAAATACAGTGTGTACCCATGGTTCCAGATGTTTGAGCTCTGTATTGGACGCATTGGTGCCTGCTGTGTGGGTCCAGTGTCTGCTGAGCACCCCCAACATGTAACCGGCTCCTTTATTGAGTCCAGGGAGGGGTAATTTTGAAATGTTGATGCCTATGGTTGGCAGTGGCTATGCTAACCGTCTTTGCACCTACATCAGCAGATAGGGAAAGGACAGAGTCTATATTTACCTTTTTAAAGGGATTTTCTTCCCCATCTCTATCTCAAATAGCCATGACTGGCTTTATGGTTCCTGTCTTCCAAGATGTGGTGGAGGGCTCATCCTAGCGATGAGAAAGCATTATTGAACTCGGCATCTGGTATTACTCCTCAGGACCCTGGAAGTAGTCAGGCAGTTACCACTGAGTTCTCGTGTGGTAGAAAACTTCTTGGTTGGGCAAGTGGGTGAGTTTGCCAGCCCTGATGGTGGGGCCTTGGTGGAGACCCCAAAGCAGCATCTACTGTAAAGGGGTTACATGCCATGAAAAGCAGTCAATAAAAAGAGCTTACTATGATGGACATCTCAACCAAAGCTAACACTTAGGACAGTTAGGGTAGAAATATATTCTAAATATTTTCATAAAATAAAAGATATGATTTTTCCCTCAGGCTTGAAGAGAGATAATAGGCCTGGGAGGCAACAGACAATAGGAAGGAGGATATTTAATTGTCCATTCTGTACAGATAGCACAGCCTGAAAAGCAGTTCTGACTTTGCCCTATTAGAAATGCAAACACTAGCCATGAATATTTGCAGCAGCAACTTAAACTTCTGGGTCATCACAGACATGGATGTTCGATACCAGCCTCAAATATCTCAGGTATCTCAGTGGCTGTCAGCAGCTTTAAAACCGGTGACCACCGGTGACCACCAAGGGCTGAATATCGCTCCCAAAGCACATTCAGTATTCTGAGCACATGACTGGGGAACTGGGTTTGATTCCCAATGCAGCTCCTTGTAACCCTTGGGCAAGTCATTAACCCTCCATTGTCCCAGGTACAAGAAACACCTCAGGTTGTGTACAGTTCTGGAGACTCACCTTCAAAAAGATATGAGAAGGATGGAAGGCTACTGAAATGGTGCGCGGTCTTCGTCATAAGGTGTATGGGGACAAACTTAAAGATCTCAATCTGTATACTTTAGAGCGGGGGTGTCCAACCTGCGGCCCAGTGAAGTATTTTGTGTGACCCTGGTCGAGGGCGATGCAGTGTTTTCCTTTGCTGCCCCTGGGTGTTTACCATCTTGCTGGCTCCCTCCTGTGTCTTACTGCAGTGTTTGGGCCCCAGAAACATTTTTTTTGGCCAATGCGGCCCAGTGAAGCCAAAAGGTTGGACACCCCTGCTTTAGAGGAAAGACGGGTTTTTAAACACCCATGTGGCATAAATGTGCACGAGTCGAGTCTCTTTCATTTGAAAGGAAGCTCTGGTGTGAGAGGGCATAGGATGAAGTTAAGCGGTGATAAACTCAGGAGTAATCTAAGGAAATACTTTTTTACAGAAAGGGTGGTAGATGCGTGGAACAGTCTCCCGAAAGAGGTGGTGGAGACAAAGACTATGTCTGAATTCAAGAAAGCCTGGGATAGTCACGTGGGAAAAACAGAGGCACTCTTTACTTTTCAGTCAGCCATCATACATATACAGTAATTACTTAAACAGTAATAGGGGAATAAATAACCTAGTACCTAAATCAAAATATACATAAACAAAAATAATGTCAATTAAAAAAAAATTACACTCCGTGAGTAATTAAATTGTTGCTCCGTGCTCCCCCCACGCAGTCCTATTACTTAAGATCAGCAGTTTGGGAACCATCACAGCACACAAACGTTCCCATTAGTTATTGCCAACAACTCCACCAATATTACTCCAAACCAAGCCTTATAATTCCTCCTGAAGAAGTGAAATTGCGAAACTCAAGCCGAGTTGAGCAAGAGATGTTATTTTTAAGAATGACGTTTTTGGAACATCAGTTTGGGGGATTTTTCACATGATATCATCATTTTCTCTTCACGTCAGGGCTTTGCCTCGACAACCAGTTACTTTGGACACGTCTACACAACGCAACAGATAAGTGAACTATGTAGATCATGCATAAAGTGTTTTTGACTTTCAATGACAGCAGTGGAATCGTAAGTCTTGATTTGGAGTAATATTGGCGGAGTTGTTGACAAAAACTAATGGGATCGTCGTGTGCTGTGATGGTTTCCATCCTGCTGGTCTTAAGTAATACGATGCAACACACCATTTACCCCACTTTTACAAAACCGTAGTGCGTTTATTAGCGCCAGAAACAGCTCCAACACTCATAGGGATTCTATGAGTGTCGGAGCTGTTACCGCACGTGGTCGGCCCTAAAAACCGCACATCGGTTTTGTAAAAGGGGGGGAGGGATTTAATTAGTTATGCGGTGTATTTTATAAATTGACATTATTTTTGTGTATATATATTTTATTAGTATTTTGTACCACGTATGAATTAACCATTAGGCAATTATCAGAAGAACCATCAGAAACACACAAATGTATCAGCTAAACTCAATGAAGGAAATAAAATAAATAAATTAACAACCTCAAGTCTATATCACATTTTGTGATGCACTAACTGGTCTGTGCATACTGGCGGTGATTTTGGCCGGCTTCCTGGGTTGACATGAGTTAAAAGTTCTATGTTCAGATGCACAAGTCAGAAAACCCAAAGCACCCAGAACTGTGATTTATAAGAGTTTTGTAAAGACCCGTCATAATTCAGTGGAAAAGTCGTGGAGATTTTTCTTCATTCTCACTTTGCCCGCTAGAGGGCGCAGGCTGATAGCACAAGGCTGGAAGTTGAGTTGGGAAGGACAAGAGCAGAAGTTGCATTTTTTTCTTTGCTGAAGTGTGAAATATTTGGGAAGAGGTCAGATTTCTTGGAAATCTCTCTAGAAATATATTTAGGGAACTGGTCAAAACCTTGCCTACTCTGTCTACTTCAGGAAGCAGGTGAAGCTTTTGGAAGAAGTAACACTTCCCCCTCCTTATTCACGGTTTCGACGTTCGCAGTTTCGATTATTCATGATTTTTTCCCCCCCACGAGAATCGCTCGTTAGCAGCCCACATTAAAAAAATGGCCTCGAGACTTGGATCGGGGTGAGGAGGGGGGCAATCGGAGGAGGAGGAGGCGATCAGAGGCGGAGGAGGCGAGCAGCCGCCCCAGGAACACAGACCTTACCTGGTGGTCTAGCTGTGACACAGGGCAGGAGTGATCTTCCTACGCTCCTGCCCCATGCAAAGCCGTGCTGTGAGTTCCTGGTGTAGTCTCATGAGACCACGAGAACTCACAGCACAGCTCTGCATGGCGCAGGAGTGTAGGAAAATTGCTCCTGCCCCGTGTCACGGCTAGACCACCAGGTAAGGTCTGAGTCTCTTTCATTTGAAAGGAAGTTCTAGAATGAGAGGGCATGAGATTAAGTTAAGAGGTGATAGGCTCAGGAGTAATCTAAGGAACTACTTCTTTACAGAAAGGGTGGTAGATTTGTGGAATAGTCTCCCGGTAGAGGTGGTGGAGACAGAGGTTGTGTCTGAATTCAAAAGGGCCTGGGATAGTCACGTGGGATCTCTCTGTGGATGGGCAGACTGGATGGGCCATTTGGCCTTTATCTGCCGTCATATTTTTGTGTTTCTAAATATCAGTATGTATGAAGAAAAGGGAAGGGGTAAAACGCGGACCTCACGGACCTGACGGACTTCGCGGATCTAAACCCGTACGGCCTTAAAAATCTGAGGTCCGTGTCGGTCCGTGTCCCTGCCGCTTGTAGTTTCTGTCGCTGACAGATCTTGATTGAGATTTGAGCGCTGACGGATCCGTCTCAGCATAGGGAGGGAAAAGTGTTAGGATCCGTCAGCGCTAAAAATCTCTTCGAGGTCTGTCAGAGCCAGAGACTCGTGCTGGAGCGGCAGAGCAGAAGCCAAGAGAGCGGGGAAAAGAAGTCTCCAAACTCCAGCACGAGTCTCTGGCTCTGACAGACCTCGAAGAGATTTTTAGCGCTGACGGATCCTAACATTTTTCCCTCCCTGTGCTGAGAAGGATCCGTCAGCGCTAAAATCTCATCAAGGTCTGTCAGCGACAGAAACTACAAGCGGCAGGGACACGGACCGACACGGACCTCAGATTTTTAAGGCCGTACGGGTTTAGATCCGCGAGGTCTGTCAGGTCCGTGAGGTCCGCGTTTTACCCCTTCCCTGAAGAAAACATGAAAGCATTTTAGGGATAGGAAGAGGAAGGGGTGGGTAGGCAGGAGACAGAGAGGTTACAGAGCAGTTATAAGTGTCTTTATAGTAGTAAAATAAGGCCAGATCAGTATTAAACTTATATAAGATTAGCCCAGGAGTAAATCCAGCTGGGAATATATTCTTCATTTAGCATCTACTAATGTTTGAACTGAAACAACTAACCAGTTAAAATGCACGGGGTATAAGAACATAAGAACATAAGCAATGCCTCTGCTGGGTCAGACCTGAGGTCCATCATGCCCAGCAGTCCACTCACGCGGCGGCCCAACAGGTCCAGGACCTGTGCAGTAATCCTCTATTTATACCCCTCTATCCCCTTTTCCAGCAGGAAATTGTCCAATCCTTTCTTAAACCCCTGTACTGTACTCTGCCCTATTACTCCCTCTGGAAGCGCATTCCAGGTGTCCACCACTCGTTGGGTAAAGAAAAACTTCCTAGCATTTGTTTTGAATCTGTCCCCTTTCAACTTTTCCAAGTGTCCTCTTGTTCTTTTATTTTTCGAAAGTTTGAAGAATCTGTCCTTCTCTACTCTCTCTATGCCCTTCATGATCTTATAAGTCTCTATCATATCCCCTCTAAGTCTCCTCTTCTCCAGGGAAAAGAGACCCAGTTTCTCCAATCTCTCAGCGTATGAGAGGTTTTCCATTCCTTTTATCAAGCGTGTCGCTCTCCTCTGAACCCTCTCGAGTAACGCCATATCCTTCCTAAGGTACGGAGACCAATATTGGACGCAGTATTCCAGATGCGGGCGCACCATCGCCCGATACAATGGCAGGATAACTTCTTTTGTCCTTGTTGTAATACCCTTCTTGATTATGCCTAGCATTCTATTTGCTTTCTCAGCGGCTGTTGCGCACTGTGCCGTCGGCTTCATTGTCATGTCCACCATTACCCCCAAGTCCCTTTCTTGGTTGCTCTCATTCAATAATATCCCTCCCATCGTATAGTTGTACCTCGGGTTTCTGTTTCCAACATGCAATACTTTACATTTCTCAACGTTGAACTTCATCTGCCATCTCGCCGCCCATTCCCCCAATTTGTATCTTTCCCACTTTTCATTTTTTTGAAAGCTGTTCCACACACACATTCCTTACTTTCTCTATTATATGGCAAACCTTTTAGGTGTTTTGCTGCGTTATCTGTTCCTTTATATAAAGTAGTTGGTCACTATCTCGTATCCCAAAACCACATGATGTAGTTCACATGGAAAAAAAAAATGTTTTTTATAATATCACAAACAGGGGGAAAATGGAACAATATCTCTCTTCTTCTACAAAGTTTAAAAAAAAACCCACATACACAAGATCTCTAGACATTGCACCTCTTCTGTCCTTTATTGGCAATTCCAGGTTCTTCGATCCTAATGTGTTGACCCGGGTGTAGCAGTAATCAGTAAAACTCGCGAGGAAATGAATCCATTGGATTTTAGTGTTCGAAGGGGCAGCAGAGTAATTTATTTTCAAAGCCTCTGGAAAGTGTAGTGAGGACTGATTAAAATCATTTGAGCTCTAGTTGCATGCATGGACTTTTGCCCTATTAAAAGATAAATCAAATTTTAATAATTTTCATAGGAAGAAGAAGCCTCTAAAGCATCTTGTGCTACCTTTTTTTTAAATTGGATTTGGTCCTGTTGGCTATGGGCTGCCGGTAGATACGTAACTCCTTTTGAATATTGACCCATGTGCTATTGATTCAAGAACATCTCTTTCTATTCTATTCCCACCAAATGGCAAATTTGACGGCCTGTAATTGCTCTGGTTGGGGGAAGGGAAAGAAGGGTCAAGATTAGACTTTTTTCACTACTGGACAAAAAAACCCAACTTGCTTATTTGTGATTTTTAGGTACAGTAATGCTATGAAAGTAATAAACATCTACGAATATATTCAAAGAGTAACAATTCTACATATCTTTCCTGTTTCCATATTTTGAATTTCTTCTAGAGAATTACATGGTGAAAAATTTGTCCCCCATCCCCATGGGAGCTCATTTTCCTGTCCCCATCTCATTCCTGCAAGTTCTGTCCTCATCTGCACAAGCCTCAGACACTTTTTAAAATCCTAAGTAGCAACATTCTAGAGCTGAGACTGTGATGTCATAATGCCTCATTCCACCAATGCCTAAGCTCCGTCCTCGTCTGCACAAGCCTCAGACACTTTTTAAAATCCTAAGTAGCAACATTCTAGAGCTCAGATTGTGATGTCATAATGCCTCATTCCACCAATGCCTAAGCTCCGTCCTCATCTGCACAAGCCTCAGACACTTTTTAAAATCCTAAGTAGCAACATTCTAGAGCTCAGATTCTGATGTCATAATGCCTCATTCCACCAATGCCTAAGCTTTGTCCTCATCTGCACAAGCCTCGAACACTTTAAAATCCTAAGTAGCAACATTCTAGAGCTCAGATTGTGATGTCATAATGCCTCATTCCACCAATGCCTAAGCTTCGTCCTCATCTGCACAAGCCTCGAACACTTTAAAATCCTAAGTAGCAACATTGTAGAGCTCAGATTGTGATGTCATAATGCCTCATTCCACCAATGCCTAAGCTCCGTCCTCGTCTGCACAAGCCTCAGACACTTTTTAAAATCCTAAGTAGCAACATTCTAGAGCTCAGATTGTGATGTCATAATGCCTCATTCCACCAATGCCTAAGCTCCGTCCTCGTCTGCACAAGCCTCAGACACTTTTTAAAATCCTAAGTAGCAACATTCTAGAGCTCAGATTGTGATGTCATAATGCCTCATTCCACCAATGCCTAAGCTCCGTCCTCGTCTGCACAAGCCTCAGACACTTTTTAAAATCCTAAGTAGCAACATTCTAGAGCTCAGATTGTGATGTCATAATGCCTCATTCCACCAATGCCTAAGCTCCGTCCTCATCTGCACAAGCCTCAGACACTTTTTAAAATCCTAAGTAGCAACATTCTAGAGCTCAGATTGTGATGTCATAATGCCTCATTCCACCAATGCCTAAGCTCCGTCCTCATTTGCACAAGCCTCAAACGCTTTCAAATCCTAAGTAGCAACATTCTAGAGCTCAGATTGTGATGTCATAATGCCTCATTCCACCAATGCCTAAGCTCCGTCCTCGTCTGCACAAGCCTCAGACACTTTTTAAAATCCTAAGTAGCAACATTCTACAGCTCAGATTGTGATGTCATAATGCCTCATTCCACCAATGCCTAAGCTCCGTCCTCGTCTGCACAAGCCTCAGACACTTTTTAAAATCCTAAGTAGCAACATTCTAGAGCTCAGATTGTGATGTCATAATGCCTCATTCCACCAATGCCTAAGCTCCGTCCTCATCTGCACAAGCCTCAAACGCTTTCAAATCATAAGTGTTCGAGGCTTGTGTGGTTAAGGCAGAGCTTACAGGAATGAGGACAGTATGGGGAAATTGAGTTCCTGCGGGGATGGGGGAAAATTTGTCCCCGTATCATTCTCTAATTTCTACAACCTTTTTCTGGCCTTTCCAGCAGCAGATGGTGTCAGAAGTTACCATGTAGCCCAACTGAGGTCACTGACTTCCATGGTTAATCATTATAGAAGTTTCAAGTTTATTACAGAATTTGATTAATCGCCTATTCCAAATTTTAGGCGATGTACAAATCGATAAAAATTATATAGTTAGGGGAAACAAACGTAACTAACAAAAAAAAAACCCTAAATCTACTAAACATAATAAAACACAAGGAAAGGCTAGGAAAGAAAAACAATTAAGGTTAAAAACAATAGGAAAGGGACTGAGGCAAAAGGAGGCCGAAGGGTAGAACATGGTCACTCTAGCTAGAACCTCTATAGATGCCAAAGGCCTTCCCATTAGGAATTTGAGCCAAGACCAAAAGACCAAAGTTGCTGTTATGAGAAGGGGCAGGTCGGTGGTTTCACGTTGGCATTTTTCTGTGATATCACAGCACATTCCTCGTGGATAAATCATTGAATGACATAAACCTCCTCCTCCTCCAGCCCGTCTTTTGTTCTACGCAGCAGACTCTGAAAATGAGCAGACTTCATAACAGCAGGCCACAAATTCATTCATTCTGTTAATTTGGCAGAATGAAAGGGATTTTCTATGACCTGCCGATTTCTCTGTTGTCGAAGAGCCAGACATAAAGGTCTGTGCCCTGCTAGAAGCTCTGAAGATCCTTTTGATGACCTTCTGTTCCTGAGTTAATTAGCTGGAATTATGTCTATTTTGCTAATTCAGATGAAGACTCATTTATTAGATGGCAGTTTATCAGATTGAAAGTGTAATGTTTTGGCCTTCTCATTCTCATGCATGTTTATTTCCTTTTTTTTTTTTTTTTTACATCTATAAAATCTGAATGTAACTTCCTTAAGTTACTCCAGAAAATGCATGAGATAAATCTAAGTATGGTATTTTTTCACTCCATAAGACGCACCTGATCATGAGACACACCCTAGATTTAGAGTAGGAAAACAAGAAAAAAAAAAAACATTCTGAACCAAATTGTATACTTACACCAGGTTCTGCATCCAGCCCCCTTCCTTCCCTGCCCTACCAGGCAATGCAGCCAACCCCTCTCCCTGCCAGACTCTGCACCCTGTCCCCTCCCCCCCCATCCTGTCCCCCCTCTGGTGGTCTAGTGGTAGGCCAGGACAGGGTACATGGCAGGTCTAAGTGGTAGGCAGTCCGAGTCCCCACCCCCACCCCGTGAGTCCCGAATTGGTTGCCACAGCTTCAGTGATAAAGGTGGGACGGGAGGGGGGGTGGAGAAAGAGTCAAGACAAATGTTGACTGGGTTAAAAACCTGTCCCCATCCCAAAAGACCATCACCAGCGTCCTACTCTGAACACTAGTTTGACTCAATACCGTAGTTTGTTGTCGTTGCTGTTAATGATAATAGTGATAACAGGAACGAGTCCAACCCCTGAAGTTGGGTATACTGACAGGTGATGCTAAACCAGCAGCCAGCGCAGGCGCTCCCTCATGCTCGCATCCTCTCATTGGATAAGCTGTGCGGGAGTTGCAATGTTCACATGGGCAGGAAGCAGCTGAGAGAGCACGCACACTCGCCCATTGTAAGTAGACAGTGAGCGGTGTTGACGTTGGCAGGTTTGGGTTATGCACGTACACACGCTTGCGTCCTAAGCCACCATCTCCTTCCCCCATGGGCTCTTACAATATAAAAGCTGAGGGGCTTTAGTATCACAACAAAACCCGAGAATAGCAAGCACAAGATGATCGGGGGGGGGGTCGGGGTTATATTTGCTCCATAAGACGCACCTTCATTTCCACCCAGTTTGGGAAAAGTATGTCTTATGGAGTGAAAAATACGGTAAATATAATCTAAATACAATGTTTTCTCAATTGGCATCATCATCGTGTACCTGCATGTTTCACTAGTTGCTTCCAGATCTATCTAATTGAATCTAATTCTAAATTACACTGGAGAACAAAGTTTTTGCTTCTTCAATACTTTTGGGTGTATCTTACAGATTTTTGGCTACTGATCATGAAAACCTCTTTAAAATTATGTATCACATACTATTTTAACAAAAAAGTACATCTTTACAATAATTAATAGCTGACACCAAGATTAAGGAAGGCATTTTTGTCGGTCCACAGATCAGACACGTCATCAGTGACAAGAGATTTGAAGATCCATTAGTCGGGCCGGAGAAAATTGTCTGGACAGCATTCAAGGACGTCGTTGAGAATTTTCATGGCAGTTGCAGAGCCCCAAACTATATTCAACTGGTTGACAAACTTTTTAGAGCAGTGGTCTCAAACTCAAACCCTTTGCAGGGTCGCATTTTGGATTTGTAGGTACTTGGAGGGCTGCAGAAAAAAAATAGTTAATGTCTCATTAAAGAAATGATAATTTTGCACGAGGTAAAGCTCTTTATAGTTTATAAATCTTTCCTTTTGGCTAAGTCTTAATAATAATATTGTCATTTATAGCTAAAGAGTCATGATCAAGGATCTGTTTTATTTTACTTTTGTGATTATGATAAACATACCGAAGGCCTCAAAAGAGTGCCTGGTGGGCCGCATGTGGTCCCTGGGCCGCAAGTTTGAGACCACTGTCTTAGAGCATACAAAGCTATGAAGTACAACATGGAGTGTGTGGTGTGGTGGTTGAAGCTACAGTCTCAGCACCCTGGGGTTCAAACCCTGCGCTGCTCCTTGTGACCCTGGGCAAGTCACTCAGTCCTCCATTGGCTAGATTGTGAGTCCACCGGGAAAGATAGAGAAGATGCTTGAGTACCTGATTGTAAAACCGCTTAGATAACCTTGATAGGCAGTATATAAAAACCTAATAAACTAAAGTAAAAACTAAATGTCATTGTGCCATTGTGACATCACTGCTGAGGTTGGCCCTTAGGCATTGGTGCAATGAGGCATTATGACATCACAATCTCAGCTCTTGAATGTTGCCATTCTTTGGATTTCTGCCAGGTACTTGGGACCTGGGTTGGCCACTGTTGAAAATATGATACTGGGCTTGATGGGCCTTCGGTCTAGCCCAGTATGTCAGTTCTTAAATTAGCATGAAATATATCTTGCAAGCTCCTTCCCAAGCATTGCTCTTTCTGTCCCTCTAAAACTGTCCATATACCAGCCCACATCTGGATTCATTTTAATTTTAAAATCAATTTTTAAAAATACCCATCGTAAATTACATAGAGTTATTCTGGATACATAAAATAAGATTAAACATCTGTACATGTACCCACAAGTAAATGCACCCTTCACGGTTTTATCTGTAAAAATAAACCTTTTACTGGCTTTTATGACAGATATTTTAATCCAGACAACAGCTGTGCATAATCTCATGGATGCAATGCAAGCCGCTCTCAGTTGGCACCTCTCAGCAATGCAAAAAAAAAAAAAATTCTCATGTCAGGTTAACTAATACTCTCATCATTTTTGCTCAAACACCACATGATTACAACACATCATTACAGTCTCAGATGAAAATTTCATATCATTCCCAATTGCTTTTTCTAGAACTGACATTTTATTCCTGAGCTCAGGAAATAAAGACCTGACACTTCAAATTGCTCCTTATGGTCAGGACTGTTTTCAAAGGGATCTAGCTGGGAAACTCCTTGGGGTACACATTGCGCCCCTCAAGGCGCCTAAGTGCATGTGGGGTTTTGGGGCTTTCTCAATGTGCCAGATGAAAACGACATGTTCGTGGCAGAGAAAATGACACACAAGTGCATTGTTTTACTCCTAATAGCAGAGAAGAAATATGTGGTACATTATAGGCATTATAGGGAACCCTTTGAAAATTACCTCGAGGGTAAATTCTATAAAGCTTTTTCAACACGTCATTACAATTTACAGATGGGAAATGGTTCTGAAAATTGCATGATAATATCTACTTTTCCCTCTCCTTTACAAAGCTGCGCCAGCCGCAGCAGTAAGAACTCCAGTGCTCAAAGAATTCCTATGAGCGTCGGCTAGCGCAGCTTTGGAAAGGAGGGAGTTTATAGAAACATAGAAAGATGACGGCAGCTAAGGCCTACAGCCCATCAAGTCTGCCCATACCATTGACCCCCTTTTAAGTCTACTGGCCCCCTTAACTCTACTGACCTGCTCTATTAAGTCTATATCCTAGCGACCCTATTCATTGGTATGACTCTCGCAGTGATCCCACATAGGTATCCCATTTATTCTTGAAGTCTGGGATACTGCGGGCCTCGATCACCTGTACTGGAAGCTTGTTCCAATGCTCTATCACTCGTTCCATGAAGAAGTACTTCCTGACGTCTCCACGAAACTTCCCTCCCCTGAGTTTGAGCGGATGTCCTCTTGTGTTCGAGGGTCCTTTGAGAAGAAAGATATCATCTTCCACCTCGACCCGTCCCGTGATGTACTTAAATGTCTCAATCATGTCTCCCCTCTCCCTACGCTCCTCGAGAGTATAGAGCTGCAATTTGTTCAGTCTCTCTTCGTACGAGAGACCCTTTAGCCCCGAGACCATCCTGGTGGCCATCCGCTGAACCGACTCAATTCTGAGCACATCTTTACGGTAATGTGGCCTCCAAAATTGCACACAGTATTCTAGATGAGGTCTCACCATGGCGATCTGTAGGTAGGGCAGCTGAGAAAGAGATGTGATGGACTTGTGTATTTTCTAAAATAGGTGTGTGTACACACACATGCACTCCTTTCCAGCAAATGGTTCTCAAAATTCAGCGCCCCCCCAAAAAAAAAAAAAAAAAAATCAGCCCTATGCAGAATTCTACAAAGGGCACGGACGCTTTATAGACTAGTATAGACGCAGATTCCGCGCCTAACTTTTGAGCGCTGGACTTGCGCCTGCTGAAACCGGGTTTAAATGCCAGCAGCCAAGTTAGGCGTGCTTGCGCCAAATTCTGTAATACCAGCGTCATCCACTCGACTTCAGCATTCAGCCGGAGGGGTGAAAATGTGTTCCGATTAAATATCCATTGTTGTTCTTCATAGTTTAACCACCTCTCGATGTCACCACCCACCCGACTTGAATGGTGGATTATAGATCAGGTTCAAGTCGGGCAGTGAGGCACCTTAAGGGACACTGCTGTGAACTTCACATAATATCTACCAGTTACATATTTCACCAGAACCCCATTTTAGTGTATGGTGAGCCACCACATATAACCAGTGCACATACATGCAAAAGGTGCCAGGATGGCAGATCATTTTTTCTAAAATACTATCGGACTTTTTGACATGTCCCAACCTAGAAGTATAATGGGGCAGCATAGAAATAATCTTTTTGGACCTTTTAAATCAAAATTGCATAAATTACTTTGCTGCATTAAATAATGCCTTTCAGCACAGTGATATTGACTCACGAGTTACTAACCTGTAGTATCTCAGTAAATATAAAATTTACACGCTGTTGCAGCTGAGAACATTGCACATTTCCAGCTGCAATAGCTTAGCGATAAGGCCCATCATGGGTCCGCTGTTGTTTTAAAGGAGCCAGTGGTCTCTAAATGATCATACCCACTCTTGATCTCCCTCACCAAACTCCCCCCCTGGTCACAAACAGAATCAGCCCTTCAACACAGACCTCCTGCTACCACAGCCCTCCCGGGACCTCCTGTGGCTATCTCTGGTATTTGTGAGGAGGAGTATAAGAACAGTTCCCAGTCAGTTCTGCCCCCTTAGGCTGCCAGCTTAAAACTGGCTCCAATCAACCCCCCAATAAGAACATAAGAATTGCAATACTGAGACAGACTGAAGGTCCATCAAGACCAGTATCCTGTTTCCAACAGTGGCCAACCCAGGTCCCAAGTACCAGGCAGAAACCCAAAGAGTAGCAACATTCCAGAGCTGAGATTGTGATGTCATAATGCCTCATTCCACCAATGCCTAAGAGCCAACCTCAACAGTGATGTCACAATGGCTTGACTGTCCTATACTTGGCTCACATAAGAGTTGCCTTACTGGGCCAGACCAAAGGTCCATCAAACCCAGTATCCTATTTCCAACAGTGGCCAAAGCAGGTTCCAAGTAATTCCCCAGTACTACCATTAGTGATGAACCTCAGCCATCTTCATGTCGACAGCCTAGGTGGTAAGAGTGACTAGGGATTTCTCCTGCACCTCTGGCTAGACATCAGGGAACGTCCAAGGTGGGTTTGGGGGTGGTGAGAGATTTATTTCAGGAGGTGGGGGGGGTTCTGTTTTTTGAGAGAAGTAGGTTTATGCAGGGGCTTTGACCTGCAGGTTCTTTTTCTATGGGAGGAGTGGATGTTTTGTTGTGGAGCTTCCTGGGAGCATTAGGCCATGAATTAGCGTAAGGGGGCAGGACTGACTGGAGAGACTGGTCCTGTGCCCTCTTCCCATACATCAGGAACAATGCAGCTTGCAGTTAAATGCATTCTGTGTTCTTCAATTTGCATATTACGTAGCTTCCACTGCAGTAAACTAATGTGTTTTAAGGGCAAATAACACAGCATTTTGCCAATTAGTACAGGTTAAATGGCAAAACCCAGTGCCAGAAACGATCCTTCTTAATGAATAAATACATCTGACATTGATAATCCCCCTGAGATTGCCGGCAATCTCCCGTGGTCCACAGCAGTACCGTAAATTCAATGTCAGTGCCATATCTGGCCACCAGCATTAAATTTCCGGTCTATCTTTGCTGGCCAAGACATAGCCAACTGGACCAATGATCGGTGGCTGGCCGGCTAAGTCTTAATGGCCAAAGATAGACACCCTTAAGGGCAGCTCTGGCTGGATGTCAAAGTTAGCCGGCGAGCCACTGAATATTGGCAGTGCATATCTGTCACACACCAGCCAATCCACTGAGCTGGATAGTCATCTCCACAAAACCATCTATCTCCCATTGAATATCACCAGATAGCCTGTCATGTGCTGTTTAGCCAGTAAAGAGTTGTTCCAGCCTGCTAAATAATGGTGAGTTATCAGACCTAATATACTATAATTGGTGTCCTTACAAGGTGCAACTTTAATCACATTCCAAATTTGAAAGTAAAGGATGATGATTGTAATCTTTAGGCAGTTATCAATTCCAATAAAGAGAAGGCAATTAGAGTTCTTCGTCTGAGTGAAAGCAGAGGAATTGAAGTGCTCCTTCCTCCCTTTCGCTTTCATTCAGACCATCTGTGGCCATTGATCACCGTCCCTGCTTTTCAGCACATTTCCAAAGAGATATGAAATGTAAATTCACCTGAAAGCAAAAGTGGTGAAACCGGCTGAAATGTTTCTCCACAGAATTCAAATGGTTGATTTTGTGATGAAGCAGCAAAGACAGGCTCACTTTCATAGCCTCCTCTTTGAAATGTTAAAAAACTGTACATTTCACAGGTTTCTACATGTAGTTGTGAAATTTTCCCATGAGCTTATGGGGTAATGAACAAACATTACCAATATATATTTTTGGGAATGAATAATAATAATAACTTTATTCTTTTATACCACCATAACCAAAAGTTCTAGGCGGTTTACACTAAAAAGAGCTGGACAATCAGTGAAATACAATAATACAGTAAAAAATGCAAATATTTGTAAAATAGAATTTCAATAATAAAACTCACTAAGTAATAAAGTTATCGAACAAAGTGGTCTTAATCAATTTCCGATAATATAGCTTGCTGAATACATTCCCCTAACCAAGATTGTTGCTAGGGTCCTATCTAAGAAGGTCTTATATCTCCACCCATTAATTTTGGGATAAGCAAATGAGTAGAAGTTTCTAGTTTCTCTTGATGGTCTATGCAACACAAAATGAGGAAAAAGGTAAGCTGGAGACAGTCCCGATATCAGCTTAAAGCAGATACAGGAAAATTTTAATAATATTCTTGCCTCCAAAGGCAGCTAATGAAGTAAACCATAATATGGACTAATATGTTCATTCCTTTTTAAACCAAAAATCAATCGAACAGCTGTATTCTGAATTATCCTTAATTTCCTTCCCCCTTGTCTTTCTTAATAACAGACTATGGACTTTTCCTCCAGGAACTTCTCCAAACCTTTCTTAAAACCAGCAACTCTATCCACTCTTACCCCATCCTCTGGCAACACGTTCCAGAGCTTAACTATTCTCTGAGTGAAAAAGCATTTCCTCCTATTGGTTTTAAAAGTATTTCCATGTAACTTCATCGATTGTCCCCTAGTCTACGTAATTTTTGATGGGGTGAAAAATCGATCCGCTTGTACCCGTTCTACTCCCTCAGGATTTTGTATCTCCCCTCAGCCGTTTCTTTTCCAAACTGAAGAGCCCTAACCGTTTTAGTCTTTCCTCATACGAGAGGAGTTCCACCCCCTTTACCAACTTGGTTGCTCTTCTTTGAACCTTTTCTAGCACCACTATATCTTTCTTGAGATAAGGAGACCAGAATTGAACACAATATTCCAGATAAGGTCGCACCATGGAGCGATACAGGGCCATTATGACATTCTTAGTATTAACAGCCATCTTAACTCCACTGGTGCCGTTATCTGATCAATATGTTCGCCAAAGCATTATCAGGAAATAGAGAACTTGTAGGCCGTTTGAACATTGGCTTGTTTGGGCTCCTCTACTGAAAAGGAGAACATGTCCGTGGAAATTCAGGTATCTGGAAACCCTAGTCTTTGTATCTAGTGCAACGGAGGGTTATGTGATTTGCCCAGGGTCACAAAGAGCAGTAGTGGGAATTGAACTCATCTCCCTAGGATCTCAGACCACCGCACTGACCATTCAGCTACTCTGCTCCCGTGCACATGCCTAAAATATACAAATGACTTTATCCACTGGTTATTTTTCTCACATGATAAAACATAATTTTAAAACAATGCTTGAAACGCTCCGTAACAGAAATCCCAAGACACTATCCAGCTTTTCTTCTGACAATTGACTACGTTGCTAGTTTTTGCAAGCTGTTATGAGCCTCAGAAACTTGCCATGGCAACCTACCGTAACCTTCTTCCAAAGGCATCGCTTGTTTCTGAATAATTGGTCACATCGCATTGCAGTACAAACACATATTTCACAGCTGGGAAGAATGGCTATTTAAATATCACAAAAAGAAGTTTCTGCAGGTGCCCCAGACAATAGGTGGTTGGTGGAAAAGATGAGATAAGATGGAATCTTCCAGAGGGCTTCTTCCCGGGAAGCGAAGGTTTAATTAACAGGCAGGTTACAGAGACAGCAGTTAACAAGGCCTTTCCACTTTGCATAAAAGAAAATTGTCTTCTTATAAACTAGCTTAAATATTTTATAACCCTGTTCAAAGTCCTTTTCTGTGAGTAAAAATGCATTTTACTTGGGCTCATCCTGTCTGTGTGGCATTGAATGGCGTGTGTATTTCAACCTGCAGATTACCAGACGTTATAAATAGTACAAAATGTACTATTTGTCTGATTTATTTGCTACCACTAAGATAAGTGGCTTTTTACATTTTGAACTATTTATACACTACATATACAAGTATGTTTTGATTTTGCATGTTAAATTAGAGGTGGTGGAGGAAGACCTTGTTCGTATTGGCCGAACGGCCGTGAAGCTGGTACGTGACACGAACATATAGTCTGAGGTCTTTCCTCCTTCCCACAGATTATTTAACCATTCATTGATTGAAGCATTTGAGACTTCAAGGTTGACTATGTCAGATATTTGAGGACCTACCCATCAAGTTACAGATTTTGAGTTCCATTTTTGCTTTGATTTTTCCATAAAACAAATACATTCTCTTGATCATCTCCATACAAAACAGACAGAAACCTCACAAATTGCCAATATTCATTCATATAAACGCCTCCCACAAATAGAATAGTTTTCTATACTTTTTTTGAATTGTTGTATATCTAAAAGTGCTCTTACTTGACCTGCTAATTTGTTCCACAATGTCACTCCAGCTATGGAAAGTGCAAATGCCCTTGTGTTCTCATAATGCACCTGTGAAAATTCAATTAATGGTAGACGTACCGCCTTTCCCCTGGCATACTTAATCTCTGTCTCTCTCTGCAAACTTTTGGGCACAGATCATAGAAATTTGTCCAGCATTGGTCCTACTTCCCAACTAGAGGAATTCCATTGAATCCCGCTCCAGCCTCAATCCTGATCTGTTTTGCAATTTACAGGATCCAGACTGGAGATGTCTCCCTAGCACTGGTCTTACTTCCCAACCTACGAAGCTTCTGTGAAAGCTCGCTCTGGTTATAAGGTCATTTTAAGTTTGGCTTTAATTGGCTTCCATCCTTTTCTATATAATATTCTGCATGGACTGTCACCTCCTCACCCCTTCCAGTTGTTGTTTTTTAAAAAAAAAAAATCTATCCCTCTCAACAAAGCCAGAATAAATTTGTGCATAATTCATGCTGGTAGTAAAGAAAGAGGCAAGAAGCCCTCGCTAACGCTGACCGCAGAAGAATAAGCTAACCCTGTACTGCCCTTTACAAATTACTGTCAGCACAGATCATAATGATGCCTGACCATGCACATAATTTACTGAATCTGGCCTAAGTGCTACTTTTCTAAACATTTACACATGTAATTAGAAGCGCAAATGTTAGTATCCAATTTTAGAATTACCCTTTTAATTCCTGTAACAGTCTGCCAGGTAACAGCTCAAGGCAGAAGAACATGGCAAAACATGGCAAGACTGGGAATCTAATGAAGGTCATGAGGAAAGACAGTGCAGTGAGAATGAGAATGTGGTGGTGAAAGCAGTTAGCTTAGCAGGGTTTAGAAAAGGTTTGGATAATTTCTAAAAAGAGACGTCTATATGCCATTAAATCCACTGTTTATTTCTAGGATAAACAACCTAAAATTTGTTTTTTTTCTCCTTGAGTTCTTGTCAGGTACATGTGACCTGGGTTGGCCACAGGATACTAAGTTTAATGGACCTTCAGTCTGTCCCAGTAAGGCAGCTCTTATGTTCTTGTGAGAGTCAATTATAGGACAGTCAAGCCATTGTGACATCACTGATGAGGTTGGCTCTTAGGCATTGGTGGAATGAGGCATTATGACATCACAATCTCAGCTCTGGAACGTTGCTACTCTTTGGGGATTCCATCAGGTACTCGGGACCTGGGATGGTTCACTGTTGGAAACCGGATACTGGGCTTGATGGACCTTCAGTCTGTCCCAGTAAGGCAGCTCTTATGTTCTTATGAGAGCCAATTATAGGACAGTCAAGTCATTGTGACATCACTGATGAGGTTGGCTCTTAGGCATTGGTGGAATGAGGCATTATGACATCACAATCTCAGCTCTGGAACGTTGCTACTCTTTGGGTTTCTGTCTGGTACTTGGGACCTGGGCTGGCCACAGGATGCTGGATTTGATGAACTTCAGTCTGTTCTGATGAGAGCTAACAGGAAGTAGCAATAACAAAATAAGGGTATGATACACTGGAAGGTACGTAGATAACTATTAACAAGAAATTGGGATCAGAAACTAGTGTGTTTTTCAGCAAAATGCCTTTAATTGGTAATCTGAACTTTAAGTTGTAATGCTTGAATAGCACGGTCAGTTTCAGGAAAAAAAGCAACATTTGTATTAAATGATCAATGTAACATTAAAAACAGGATATTTGTAACTAATTCTGGAATCCTATTTTCAGCTAGCAAGAGAGCAGAGTCTAACCTGCAAAGGAAATCCGTGACTAGCATGGATATTAAAGCTTTCTTCTGTTCTGTGATAGAATCGGCCTAACAAGATAATCCTGGATTCAACTCTCCACTCAACGCGTGATGTCTCTCGGGCCCAAATGCTCTAAACCCACCGTGCGTTTCACGATCGATGCTAAGCCAATTGTATCTGGTTTAGCACCGAAGTATTTCAGCGATCGATGCCCAAAATGGCTAATCGTGGTCTTTTCCGTGGTTCGT
Organism: Geotrypetes seraphini; assembly: GCF_902459505.1. Classification (NCBI taxonomy): domain Eukaryota; kingdom Metazoa; phylum Chordata; class Amphibia; order Gymnophiona; family Dermophiidae; genus Geotrypetes; species Geotrypetes seraphini. The sequence goes on from NC_047102.1 coordinate 3,664,064, forward strand.
AGCAGCCTCCAATTAGTATATGGCTTACCACGAGCTCGTCGATATTAAAATGAGCACTGCGATCGATGCCCAGATGATGTACAAAATGAAGCGCTGGCCTTTAATGATCCAAATTAGTGACAGATCGAGAGGTGCTGGTAACGTTGAAATGTGTGTGTTAGAAGCATATACCAGCAGGTCTGGGCTGCTGATTGCATGTGGAAATTTATAAAAAATACTTTATACAGGATTGATGACCATATAATGTATATATATTTTATTTATTTTAGTATTTATATGCCACTTATAGGCTAAGTGGTTCACATTCAGGTATCAAGTGTTTTTCCCTATCTGTCCCGGTTGGCTCACACTCTATCTAATGTACCTGGGGCAATAAGTGACTTGCCCAGGGTCACAAGGAGCAGCAAGGGATTTGAACCCACAACCGCAGGGTGTTGAGGGTGTAGCTCTAACCACTGCACCACACACTCATGTGCTTGTATTAAAGACACATCTCATGCATATGTGTTAAAGGCGCATCTAATGCATGTGTGTTAAAAGCGCATCTCATGCACGTCCGTTAACGGTGTGTCTCATGCATGTCCGTTAAAAGTGCATACTGGCTGGTCTGGGGCTTCTGATGGCATATGTCTTGCCAAAGCAATGTATAAAAAAGCATACATCTTTTGCATTTTCACATTTGCATGGTTTGTTATCAGTTCTCTGCCTCTCCTCTCTTATAACATGCACCAATGATGCGCTACCAAAAGGCACGCCTATGATTGATGCTCATGCGTCCCTGCAACTGCACCTGTGTCAGTCGCTTTCTGCTATGACCCATCAGATGGGATTATCGCAGGCATCTGTAAAACTCATTTGCATATAAAACTGTTCAAACATCAATCGCCGTTTTCGGATCAGACAATTTACCAGAACCACGTCGACCCACAGGGTTTTAACAGTGATTTTACAGCATCTGGCTCCCAATATTTCTGGGCCTCTGCATGGCACACGATGCAAGGGGAATGTTGAGAATGTCTTTGGATTAATTATTAGCGCGGCCTGGACAGATGTTTGCTTTCTTAAGCAGGGACCAAATTCAGTATCTAATGTACAAAAAATTCATCAAAGGAAGTGTTTTGGCCGGGGACAAAGCTTTATAGTTGGCCAGAGCACAGGTCAGTGCTTTAATAAATGACTGCCTGGCAAAATTTATTATCAGAGCACAGCTTCGACAGAGCTGGTCTCCAAACAGCTGTTTTACGACTCCTGTCACCAGAATCACCTGTCGAGAAGAGGAAGGCCTGGCTAGTAACCCATAATTGGGTTGTAACCTCTATCAAAAGACCCACTTCAGATGTGATTTTTTTTTTTTCCACACGCCTTCCAGTGTAGTGTTTAATGAGTGCCTATGTGAGGGGCTTACACTCATTACAATGGAGGATGCCAAAAGCCGCTCTCCCGTCGCATAAAAGAATCTGGAACACAAAGACCAGTTCATTCATATCCCACAGCTGTTGCTTGCAGGAGTTTCAATTTAATAAGACGCAGCCAAAGAATCGGCGTGCCGGAGCAACATTTATATACAAAAGAGTATCGTTTTACTTTGAGGATTCAACTAATGCAACATGGTGTGACCTTGTTACAGAATCAGAAGGATCTATGCTCATAGTTAGCAAAATGTCAACTGATGGGAACGTACCGAAGGCAACATTAGGCCATGACAAGTCGTGCCCTGTGCAAACGACTGAGATGGAAAGCAAACTTACTTCTAGTCACTGACCCATTTTTAAGCTTAAAATAGTTCAGTTTCCATTTGGACTAAATTCTATACAGTATATTTATTGGTTTAAAATGGAACACAGGGTGCAGTTATGTTCTGCGGGATATTGAGATTTATATATACCAACAAGGAAGGAAATAAGATTTAAAACAACTAGAGTGAGTATTTTCTTACATGTAGGTCCCGTAGAATGGACCAATTTATATAAGGCAGCAAGGAGATATGAAGACTTTTAATTAAAAGATTGATACATCGGTATTTGTTTTGAAAAATGAAGTACGGGTGTTGAAAAATCATTTTAGGCTACAGTGGAATAATGGCTATTGTGGTGGAGAGGGGATGTGGTTATGGTGTACATTTGTAGCTCACCTAAATCATTGATACCTTTTATTAGACCAACATAAGCATGAACAGGCTGAAGGTGGGAGCTCTTTACAGTCTCAAACACTCATAGAATATCGTAACAGGCTCCCGCAGTCAAGTAGACCTTTTATTAGGCTGTTGTAAAAATGAAATGGATGAAAGACGGTCTACGTAGTCTCAAACACTCATAGAATATTGCAACAGAGTCTCATAGTCAACACTCGTAGACTTTGATACCTTTTGAAGGTGGGTCTACATAGTCTCAAACACTCATAGGACATTACAACAGAATAGATAATGACAGATATGGATCGTTGATACCTTTATCACACTGATGTATGAATGAACATGCTGAAGGCGCTCATATTCTAGAGTATTCTAGAGAATACTCATAGAACATTGTTCTAGAGTCCCATAGTCCAGTGATTCCCAACCCTGTCCTGGAGGAACACCAGGCCAATCGGGTTTTCAGGCTAGCCCTAATGAATATGCATGAGAGAGATTTGCATATGATGGAAGTGATAGGCATGCAAATTTGCTTCATGCATATTCATTAGGGCTAGCCTGAAAACCCAATTGGCCTGGTGTTCCTCCAGGACAGGGTTGGGAACCACTGCCATAGTCAATGCCAGCTAGGGACCATTTGACCGATTCAGTCTACCAAGCTGAGATGACTCTCCTGATTTTCATAAACACAAATCAGCACCAACTTCTTCATCCCGAGGTTTTTCACCCAGTTTCCCTTACCCATAACCCAACCCCTACCTTCCACTTCCTTCTCAAATAGACCCCAAAATCTGCCCTACCGTTGTCGTCCACCATCTCCATCCCAAGCCTCTTTCCTTTTCTGATTCTTACAAGATCAATGTAGTTCTTCAATGTTCTATTATTTTTCTATTAATCTAATAAAGATACTACGGCCTAAAAAGAATTCAATAACGCAGCGTATCGCAAACTATGTGCCTCCTGAGATTTCAGGTGTGCTGCGAGACGCTGAGGAGGAGGAGAGGCGCATCCTGTAGGCAATCAGCTGACACCAGTACCTCTCCTTCCCTTCTGGCACCCCCCCCCCTACTAGGAGCTCAGGGTCCGTCTGAAGGGCCATCGCGCATGAGTGGACATTGATGTGATGATGTCACACATGCGCGTGATGTCATCAAATCGACATCCGCACATTTCCGGATGCCTCAAGCAGCGGCCACTACGTTTAGTGTGCCGCGTCTCGACAAAGTTTGCGAGACACTGCAATAAATGATGTGGGAAGTTTATTTTTCTTTAAATCATAGGTGTAAGAGGGTGTGGACAGACTACGCTCTGCAAGCAAACATGGCTCCAACTCACTGCTGTTGAGCTGCAATATATTCTGTATCTTGCAGTCTTTCTATCGCCTTAGCTACTGTTGCTGTAGAAAGTGCATTGATTTCCCTTTGTTATTCAGAGAGATCAAGTACAGTTTAATCATTTGGCTTCTGACTGGCTAATAAATAATCCCAGATCTCAATTAGAAACTACTGTTTGCCACTTTTAGTTAAATGTATCAAATAGCATTTCCGATAAAACAACGTTAATCTCCACCCACGGGATGTGCACCAGTAATTCAAGAGAAAAGCGCAGTGTAGGAATTATTTCCAAAAGCATCTCCAGCACCGTTCCCTCTAAGCTGAACAGGAGTTCTCCATCTACAGTCCTGCCAGTGGGGGGTGCTGTTTCACTATCACATTTTCAATAGTGAAGGACAGGCAAGCTCTGCAGGACTCCAGGGAAACCTGCCAGTCCTTAGCGAAGGAAAACACAGTTTTGAAGCTCCGCCCCCTACAGGAGCAATGCAGTTGGAGGACTTCTGCTCAGGTTAGAGGGTACAGCAGTATGCAGATGATAACATGGGAATTTACCTATGTACGTTGCAGGCACAGTTGCGACTTATAAATGGAGTTTCATAATGCACACCAAAATCTACAGGTATATTCTCCATTTTACAAGAAAAATATATATTTATGGGGAAGAAATTTCCCTGATGGAGTTATATTAGCTCAAAGGCACCTATAGAATTGTACAAAGTGATTGTTTTGGCCGGGCATTTTAATGAAAGATTAAGGAGTTTTAATGAAAGATTAACCACCCATTTTTCAATTTCTGTCTCTGAAATGAATACAAATAAAAATAATGGCTTCGCTTTTTAATTGGCTGCACTTGCACATCCAGCTTTGTAACACTAGACAGCTGCATGTGGATGCGGTGTCACATCAGTGAGGAAGTTGTGAAATTGCCACTTCCACTTGGAAGCTGCTGGGTTTGTGTGGCTTACATTTCCTACCTGCATGTTTATAAAATGACTTTTCTTTCCATGCGTGCTGGCAAATGCACAGACACTCCTGCACTTCCTTATATGCACTTTACAAAAGGCTCTACGTTGAGCAGAGCTTTTTATAAAATACCATCAGGAGTGAACGCATCCCCATCTGGATGCCTGAATTCTGATCTCGATAGTCTATGTGAGGTGGGCCTTTAGGTGTCCTTAGCGATCTGTGCCTGCTTTTTCCAGACAAAACACATAGGATCAATATTTCACCCAATAATGGTCAGGTGTTTTGGTTTTTGGTTTTTGTTTTAAATTAGACCAGAATATTTGGGTGGCAACAGTGAATATCTGCATCTTTGGTCATACCCAGCTGATATTCAGTGTTCAACCCATGTCACTACAGGTTTCAGGTTTTATTAAAATTTGACATAGTGGCTTATCAAAAATCAAAGCGGTTTTACAAAGTTTTTAAAAGAACGGAAGACCGACTGACAAACAATGACTTACTAGAATGAGAGGCGATGGGGTGGAACTATAATATTTAGATAGAGAAGGGAAAAACAGAAGGGGGAGCAGGAGGGTCAGCCAAAGTGACTGGACTAGCGTAAGCTTAAAACATCCTTAAAAGGAGGATCATGATTCAAACACATCTTTGAAAAGAAATGTTTTTAAAGTGGATTTAAATTTATTTACGGACGTGACCTCTCTTAAATGGCTGGGAGACGAATTCCAAACCGAAGGGGCTGTAACAGAAAAAAAATACTGGTTCTCATGCTGTTGATGTGCCTTAATGAGGGGACAGACAGCAGGTTTTGGTTAGAGGAACGGAGGGAACGATGAGAAGATTGAGGGATCAAGAGCCTGTTAATGAAATCTGGCTGGGTAAAGTTAGGACGATCTTTTGTGCAGTAGCTATGCAGGAACTGACACTGAATTTTTCTGGTGCCCGCAAAGCTCCTGACTCTGCTCCTGGAGTATCTCAGCACTAACTAGTAAGAGATGAGGCAGTCACGCCCAATTTTCAGGGGCACGGTGCAGTTATGTGCTGCTAAAAATCTCAGGATGGCCCACTCATGGTCGTTTAACCAGGCAGGAGCCTTTCCAGCCAGTGGCGTAATAAGGGAGGGGGGGGGGACAGTTCACCATGTTGATGGGGACTCAGGCATCCCTCCCTCTTCTCTGCTCCTCGCCTCTTACCATTTGCCCCCTTCCCCCATACCCCTAATTTTGAAGCTGTTTGCAGCGGTCGACAACATGCGTTGTGCGACCCCGTTGGCTCTCCAGCTGATGTTACTTCCGGGTGTCATACATAGGAAGTGACGGGGTGCATGGGGTGGCGAGGAGCACATTATTGATGGCCATGAGCAACAACATCAACTAGAGGTACATGGGAAGAGAAGGGAGGTGTGCATGGCAGGCGGGATCGGGGACAGAGCAGGGGGGGGCAGAGATGAGGGTGGGGAAGGGGTTCCACCCCCACCACCCCCCCGGGTGCCTCTCACCCTCTTTATGCCACTGTTTCCAGCCTAGTTAAATAGTTAAATTGAAAACTTTGAAAACTGATCTAATTCCAAGGGAATAATTCTTTGTTCTCATGACTAGAGGCTCATATCACCAGATCCCAGAACCCAGCCTGGTTTGCAACTGTGCTGGACGTTCAAAGGCGCAAGAAGAAATTATTAGACCCCCCTCCCCCTCCTTAAAAAGGGAAACCTTTTTGGAAATGACTTCAAAATGCAGTCCCAAGAGGCTGTCCAGAAGGTCAAACCTATGCCAGGCTTTCCACCAGCCAATCTTCTGCAAGAGATTTATTTTTTTGACTGATTGCCATTGCAAACATCCTGATTTATTACCTGTAACCTCCCTCTGCCCCTTGCATGAAGAATGCACACTGTAAGCAGAGAAGTGAATTCTGTCTTTGGCCGCCAGATGGATGCTCTCATATGGAACAGGAAGGTCCTGTAGAGCCATAACAATCAGTCTTGCCAGGCTGTCCTATTACCTCCCTCCATATACATGGTGCACACAGATATACAGCTGTTTGATTGAAAATACCCAAACTCCTATTGTGATAGTTCCCGGGCAATGAGCAGGCAGCGTTCAGTTCTATTTGGAGACAAACCACTTATTGCAAAATGGCACCACACATTTCATATTTATAGTTAGGAGACGATAATGTCAGAAAAACCAATAAATATGATTTGTGATTGCTGGCTGGTTATTCAAAACGTCGTAAGTTTTAGAGTATAGGAAACCCCAGGTTGTGTGCCTGAAACTTAAGGCAGATTGGAAAGAGGGGAGGAGGTCAGATAGACAGATGTGAATAGCTGTTAAATAAATTGCAAAGAAAGTCAAACATGCCAAAATATGAAGGCCGTGTGACCTCAAATTTGGCACAGAATGTACGTCCGGCTATGGTGTTTATCATTGGAAACAATGTAATGATGAGTTAAAACTCAGTGGCCATTGCAACATCACCTTTGGAGTATTACTTGAATTGGGGGGGGGGGGGGGCTCACTTGATATATGCCTCAACCAGTGCCAGCTCAGTCTTTAAGAAAGGATGTTAAAGTATGGGTTCCCTTCCCTTTGCCCAGGAATTACTATAAAATGTTTGTGAATTCAGCTCTGTCTTATCTCTCACTGCTCTCCCTCATCACTAAGCTCTGTCCTTTTTGACAGCCTCTCATAACTACCTCAAAACCTTTTACACTTCTGTCATCTGAGATCTGCTCACTCTGACAGACAACATATGGCTCCTTTCCTGAGTCAAGGAAACCTCCTGAAACTACCCTCCTCAGAAACTCTTACCCCTTTTTCACAGACCCAATCAATTAAAGCCACTGCTATTTCCCTACTTGGAAACTCCTCCCTCTTCTTCACAGACCCAATTATATTAGTTTCAAAGGAAATACTGGAAGGCCAGGGGGAAGCCGGATGACGCTAGAGAGAAAGGGGAAACATGCCAGCCGGGGACCCCCCTAAATCCGCGGCAGCACTTCCTGACTGACCCCCCTCGTCCCATAAAGCATGAGCAGCAGTGGCAGTGGACAGCCATCAAGAGGCAGCATTTAGGTCAGGCTGTTCACTGCCAGAGTGCTGCCACTCCTGCTGTAGGAGGCCTGAAGGTATGGGGAGGAGGGTTGTCACTGAATCAGCAAGCCCGACTTTTTAAGAAAATGAATCGGTTCGAACCGATTCACCAAAATGAATCTGTGAATCTATTTGGTCTACCTACCTTTGTGAACAGGCTACATACATGCCCCCCAAATCTTCCATATATTCCTCAGTTCTTAATTCTATCTCAGAGGAGATCAAAGAAAGGAATCTACACAAAAGTGTGGTTAATAGTCAAAGATTTGAGGAGTATTTGCTTACTGAAGTTAGTAAGCTCACAGTCAAAAGTCTCATCGTATTACCCGTGACTGGTCATTTTATTGGATAATGACACCATTAATTAATTCATTATTAAACATACATAGGTGGTACATCTTCCAATTACAATCCATTTACAAATTGCATACTTCAACAATATTCTATTGGTTCTATCCAAGTCATATGGTTTCCTATTAATTTATTTTCCTTAGCAATAATGACTTAACTCATCACATGATATTGAATAGAAGGAAGTGAACAACATGCTGACCATGTACACATGTTCTATTCTATTGCAAATATCTCATTTACAAAAACAATCACATGATTTTCTATAACTACAAACTAATCAATATTTGCCCTATGTAAGCGGAAGAAAAATATATTTTTATAAACAGATATGTTTTTCTCTAAACAACTAATGATATTTTAGATCAGCCTGCTCCCCCCAGCCTATGTTTTAGTCTGTTTCCCTAGAAATAATGATGACACACTTATCACTTGCAATATGTGAGGTTTACAAACATGTGCACAAATATGTTCACTTTGACTTTTTGTCATTTTCAGGGACCTATTGTTATGGCTCCAACATCTTGTTCCAGTCATTAAATCAAAATATTATGTTCTATTAAGGAAAAATATGTACTTTGCTATGTCACAAGTTTCTGAAGTATTTCTATTATTCAGCTACATATTTCATATAATAATAGTGTCTTTTTAAAAGTTTATCTAATACATATTAGTTATGCCCCCCCCCCCTAATATTCTATATTATACAATTATCACCATCAAATCGCTTGTTTTTGGATTGGCCAGCCAGTCGGTGTACCAGAAAAATGTTTAGTGAATCGCATCCTTCCTACTTTGCATGCCGTTTCCCCTCATTTGCATGCAAGGATTGGAATCAGATCGGAGGAGAAGTTAGTGAATTGGATTGCAAAGGATGTCCAGTGCGGTACTCGGAGAGACCCCCAGGAAAGAGACTTGGGAGTAATTGTAGACAAGTCAATGAAGCCGTCGGCGCAACGTGCGGTGGCAGCAAAAAGGGCAAACAGAATGCTAGGAATGATTAAGAAGGGGATCACAAACATATCGGAGAAGGTTATCATGCCATTGTACCAGGCCATGGTGCACCCCCACCTGGATTTCTGCGTCTAACATTGGTTCCGTACATGAAAAATTACATAGTACTATTCGAAAGGGTCCAGAGAAGAGCGACTGAAATGGTTAAGGGGCTGGAGAAGTTGCCGTATACTGAGAAATTAGAGAAACTGGGTCTTTTCTCCCTTGAAAAGAAGAGACTGAGAGGGGACATGATAGAAACGTTCAAGATAATGAAGGGAATAGGCTTAGTAGATAAAAAGACAGACTGTTCACCCTCTCCAAGGTAGGGAGAACGAGAGGGCACTCTCTAAAGTTAAAAGGAAGTTCTTCTTCATCCAGAGAGTGGTAGAAAACTGGAACACTCTTCCGGAGTCTGTCATAGGGGAAAACACCCTCCAGGGATTCAAGACAAAGTTAGACAAGTTCTTGCTGAACCAGAACGTACGCAGGTAGGGCTGGTCTCAGTTAGGGCACTAGTCTTTGACCTAAGGGCCGCCGCGGGAGCAGACTGCTGGGCACGATGGACCACTGGTCTGACCCAGCAGCGGCAGTTCTTATGTTTTTATGGTACACGATCAGTTTGCTTAGTGAATCTAGCCCTAAGCCAATCAGACAGCAGGGTGCAAGTACAGCTCTCAGGGGAACTGCATCCTTGCTTCTCTTTGCCTGGGGGTCAGCAGCTGGCAGCTCAATCTGTGAGATTCCTCTCGGGACTCTATACCTGCCTGCTCCGCCAGGTAGTCCCCAGCGATTCTGCGCACCTCTCTAAGGGACGACATATCAGGGGCTCTAATGAGGAAAGAAAAGCTCTGCTGGGAAGGGAAAACTAACACAGAAAACACAGCGCTTGGTAATGCTGAATTCTGCACAGCTGCTTCACTTCTTAGAGCCAGCCGAAGCCACAGCAGGTGGCAGAACAAGCAAAGTGCAGTCCAGCATCTAAGAGCAGACCAGTTAAGCATGCTCATTTCCATGTCGGGGCTCTTCTCTCTGGAAAAGAGGAGGCTCAGGGGAGATATGATAGAGACCTTCAAGATCATGAGGGGCATAGAGAGGGTGGATAGGGACAGATTCTTCAGACTGAAGGGGACAACAGGTACGAGGGGGCATTCGGAGAAACTGAAGGGAGATAGGTTCAAAACAAACGCAAGGAAGTTTTTTTTCACCCAAAGGGTCGTGGACACTTGGAATGCGCTACCGGAGGAAGTGATCAGGCAGAGTACGGTACAGGGATTCAAACAGGGATTGGACGGATTCCTGAAGGATAAAGGGATCATAGGATACTGAGGGAGGAACTGGGATGTAACACAAGTATAGAAAGCTAACCAGGTAATGAGTATAGAAACCAGGTCGTGCATGTGCAAGACCGGAGGATTAGGACTTCGATAGGAAGACAGGACTTAAATGAGAAACCAAGGTGGCAAGGGAGCCCCCTCTGGTGATACAGACAGGTCGTGACCTGTTTGGGCCGCCGCGGGAGCGGACTGCTGGGCGGGATGGACCTGTGGTCTGACCCGGCAGAGGCACTGCTTATGTTCTTATGTTCTTATGTCGCCCGTTTATTTTGATATAAAATTAGAAAAGCCATTCTTTTGTTAAGCATGTAATTAGGATTTTTTTTTTTTTTTAAGTGCAATATAGTCAGGAAATGATTATTCTGAGCACCCCTTATCTCATTTTCCAACTGATGTCTCTCATTTGTACGAATATTCATGTGGCAGCAAGATAACAATGGCCAGGTTGCAGTGAGGAATTAAGGGTATGAGCCTCCTGGACCAATTTTCCTTTCTCTTTACAAACACCGTCGTGAGAATCGCATTTCTCCCTTGCTGTCTTCTCTTTATTTTTTCAGGCTTTGTCATGAGAACGGCACAAGCGAATGGTTCATGTTTTCCTTTGTAAGTGTATAAGTAGCTTTTATAGCTCATTAACCTCTGTCTCTGATCAATGCTAAAAGGTCAACATCCAGCTAGGTGGCCATCGTGGACTTTATTGTTTAATAAAGACTTTATATACCACTGTTCTTAAACATCACAGTGGTTCACAGTATAAATAACCTAGAGCCAGATACAATTTAAATTACAATATTGATATGTAAGATACACTTTGTGGCACTAGAGAAGGTTCAAAGAAGAGCGACCAAGATGGTAAAGGGGATGGAACTCCTCTCGTATGAGGAAAGACGAAAAAGGTTAGGGCTCTTCAGCTTGGAAAAGAGACAGATGAGGGGAGATAGGACTGAAGTCTACAAAATCCTGAGTGGAGTAGAATGGGTACAAGTGGATCGATTTTTCACTCCGTCAAAAATTACATTGATTAGGGGACACTCGTTGAAGTTACAGAGAAATACTCTTAAAACCAATAGGACAAATTGTTTTTTTTCACTCAAGAGAATAGTTAAGCTCTGGAACGTGTTGCCAGAGGCTGTGGTAAGAGCAGATAGCATAGCTGGTTTTAAGAAAGGTTTGGACAAGGCCCTGAAGGGAAAGTCCATAGTCTGTTATTGAGAAAGACATGGGGGAAGCCACTGCTTGCCCTGGATTGGTAGCATGGAATGTTGCTACTCTGGGGATTCCAGACTCTTGCTACTATTTGGGGATTCTGCATGTGTCTGATTTCAAGAAAGCCTGGGATAGTCACATGGGATCTGCTAGAATATTCTTTTAATATGTCAGATATATTGCAACAACCATTGTATTTTTGCTTTCCGTCTCATTCTATGGTCGAAATGTAACCATCAACATATGCCAAGAATGGTGATGAGATGTAGGGCTTAGGTTTTAGTAATTTGGTTGCAAATGAAATGTAACAAAAACCCACATTTGCAACTTAATATCCTGCCAAACGGTTTGTATAACAAATGATCCTGATTGATGACAGTACAATGCATGTGTGTTTTTAATGACAGAAATTTCCCTATAAATATTCCTGTCCAAATGTTTCTCTGACTCCCCCGGCTCTGTATAATTTCTTGATAGTCTGGAGGTTGATTTTGGGTACTTCTACGGTTAAGAGCAGTGAAGTTGCCTCTAAATAAGCTTAAAGCTTTTGTGCACATATTATGCTAACACACTAGCGGGAAGTGATTTTATGGTCACTCCCCTCCCTCCCCCCCTCCCCCCCAAGCTGATGGAAGTTTGGATTGGTAGGGTTTAGCTCTTAGGAGTTTTAACATAAAAATATATTTTAAAAAATATGCAAAATAAATTATCATTAATTTAAAAATATTTATTAAAAACTATAAAGTTAATTAATTGTAAAAACTAACAGAGAATCATTAGGAGAAGTAAGTTATTGAGCTCACAAATATAGTCTGCTTGAAAGCTAATGAGTAACGGCAGGCTGGAGCCTGAGGCTCTTTCCTCCCTCTCTCATGATATCCTTTGAGCTGAATGAAAACCTTAATAAAAAAAATTAAATTCCTTTTGAGTAGGGAACAAGTGAATTTATACCCTGGGTGTTTGGAGTGTTAAATGGTGGAGTTCCCCAGGGGTCTGTGCTGGGACCGCTGCTTTTTAACATATGTTCTAGAGAGGGAATAACTAGTGAGATAATTAAATTTAATGTGAAAAATCGCAACAAGACCTTGAGAGGCTGAGACACAGGGCATCAAAATGGCAGATGACGTTTAATGTGAGCAAGTGCAAAGTGATGCATGTGGGAAAGAGGAACCCCAACTATAGCTGGGTGATGCTAGGTTTCGTGTTAGGAGTCACTGCCCAGGAAAAAGATCTAGGTGTCTTTGTTGGGGATATAGTGAAGCCTCGAGCTCAGTCTGCAGCAGCAGCTAAGAAAGCAAATAGAATCAGTGGCACAGTAAGGGGGCTGCGAACCACCCTGGAGGCTGTCTCTGCCCCACCCCACCATACCACGCCATTCTTGTGCCATCCCATCCCCCACCCCGTACCTCTGTAGATCTTCGCCAGCGCAAGCAACCTCTCCTGCCTGGTTCCCCTCTGAATTACTTCCGGGTCACGGGGCCAGGAAGTGATGTCAGAGGGAAACCGAATACTGGCGTGAATGGTATGCTGGAGAAGCCACTTGTGCTGCAAAGATTTACAGAGCTACCTGGAGGGGGGAGGGAAGAATGGGAGAGCATGAGTGTGGAGTGGAGGGCGGGAAGGTGTGGGGGAGAGGAGAGTGCAGAAGGAGTAGTGAGGAGAGGAGGGGGCACCACCGCCCCTGGACGGCTCCTACCCTCACTAAACCACAGAATAGAATGATAAGAATGATCAGAAAAGGAATGGAAAACAAAGATGAGAATGTTTTAATGCATTTGTATTGCTCCATGGTGCAGCCACACCTCGAATACTGTGCACAGTTCTGGTCATCACATCTCAGAAAAGATATAGCGGAATTAGAAAAGGTACAGAGGAGGGAATGAAAATGATTAAAAGGATGAGACAACTTCCCTATGAGGAAAGGCTAAAGTAGTAGCTGGGGCTCTTCAGCCTGGAGAAGATAAAGCTCAGGGGAGAAATGATAGAGGTCTATAAAATACCGAGTGGATTGGAATCACTAGTTTACTCTTTTCAAAAACACTAGGACTAGGGGCATGTGATGAAGCTACTAAGTAGTAGATTTAAAACAAACCGGAGAAAATATTTCTTCATTCATCAGGTAGTTAAACTCTGGAGTTTGTTGCTGGAGAATGTAGTGAAAGTGGTTACCTTAGCAGGGTTTAAAAAATTTTCTAACAGAGAAGTCAATAAGCCATTATTAAGATAGCTTGGAGAAATCCACTGCTTATTCCTAGGCTAAGCAGCATAAAATCTGTTTTACTACTTGGGATCTGGGTTGACCACTGTTGGAAACAGAATACTGGACTTGATGGAATTTCTGCCTGTCCCAGTATGGCAACTCTTATGTTTTGTATTCATTTCACAGAAGTTCACACAAATCCTTTTAGGTAGACTTACATTTCATTATTTTAATGCCATGCTTTTTACTTTAGGATATAATTAGGTGTCATTTTCACCAAAGCAATTATATCGACCATTGTTGAAAATTTAACTTAGCTTTCTATTGCAAGGTTAAAGTGGTTCTGTGTCTTCATCCTAGAGAAAAGCAAAAGCAAAATACATTTGACTCAGGAGGACGATGCTGGCAAACTCGATATCTGGGCAGGGGGTGTAATGTGTATAATGTTCCTGGAGACAGTAGAATGATAAATAAGGTTATAGATTCAGGTGAGCACAAGCTACCTTGCTGAGTACAAAGTGATTGTTGACGTCTAACCTTGCATTTGAACAATGTTGGTTTATTTGGTATGCCTCTGGCTTGTAGGTATACACAGCTTATTTCTTGCAGCTCAGCGAAGCTGCTCTAATGTCACCTCACAATGTTCCTGCTGTCTCTCCCTAGAATTGTTCAAATTTTTTCAACCTTCCCTAATTCATTTATTAAAGGACAAAAAATGTATGCTAGCACTTTACAAAACAACCTGGGTTTTGGCCAGGTACTAGGGACCTGGATTGGCCACCGTGAGAACAGGCTGCTGGGCTTAATGGACCCATCAAGGCTATTCTTACGGACACTTGCAAAGTTCAAGGTTACTATATAGAACTGCTGGTGGAAAAAGGATGCACCAAAATAGGTACCTGCTTTGTTTTACAGGTAATTTTTCTAAAGAGTACAGTTTTAAAAATACAAACTGATCACGCAACTACAACTAACAGTCATGTGTCCATATATGGACTAGGAGTACCGTCATTTTGAGTGATGGATATGACTAGGTTTTCTTTCTGCATGGGGGCTACCAGGGGTGGGGGTTAATCAGGGAAGGGCTTAATCTGGGCAGATCTACTTCAGGGGGTAGATCAGGGGGTCTGGATCTTATTTGGTGGGACTCCTGCTTGAGGGTGGGTCCAGATCAGGGGAGAATCTGGAAGTCACGGCTTAGCATCCTGAAGCCCTATGCCCCTAGGGTAATGCTGCTTACAGGCTGGCTCACAAGCTGAATTATTCATTTACCATGGTGGTCAGTAACTTGCAGGCCAATTATACCATAATTTGGTGACTCCCTTAGAAAATTAAGATGCAGTAAACGCTCACATTGGTAGCTGACATAGTCTTATCTTAGAATTTAGGGGCATAGTTGTCAATTATTACAACCATTTCTTGTCTTTATTCTTTGCCATAAGCTAAAAAAGAACTCTTCTTGGCCTGTTGACCGAGACTAAAAATGTATACTAAATAGAGAGTCAATGCCATCTCTCCTGACTCAACGGGGGAGACAATATAATAATTATTACTGGAGTCGGATGATTAAGTGAGGTAGTTGAGAAATTGGGCTTCTTCCGCAGCCTAGTTTACCATAACAGAGACTAGCCTTACCTGCTTATGTTCTGGTTCCGCAGGAACTTGTCTAACGTGGTCTTGAATCCCTCGAGGGTGCTTTCCCTTATAACAGCCTCCGGAAGAGCGATCCAGTTTTCCATCACTCTCTGGGTGAAGAAGAACTTCCTTATGTTTGTACGGAATCTATCCCCTTTTAACTTTAGAGCGTGCCCTCTCGTTCTCTCTACCTTGGAAAGGGTGAACAACCTGTCTTTATCTACTAAGTCTATTCCCTTCATTATCTTGAACGTTTCGATCATGTCCCCTCTCAGTCTCCTCTTTTCAAGGGAGAAGAGGCCCAGTTTCTCTAATCTCTCACTGTACGGCAACTCCTCCAGCCCCTTAGCCATTTTAGTCTCTGCCAAGAGTTAAAAAAAAACATTGGCTCTCCACTCTCTCTGGAGATACCACCCTGCTTCCCAGAGACACCCCTGAACCTTCCCAGCAGCCAAACCCCACCCCATGCCCTTCTAACAAAACCTCAGAGAGAACTCCTCTAACATAGACCTGTACCCTGCTCCCCCCCTTCACAAGGACCAATTTCCCTCCTCGTTAAAGGTCCCCCACTCACTGTAGGCTCCATCAAGCTGTCCCCTGTAGTCTAGTAGAGGTAGAAGAGGATCAAAGGCAAAGTGGATTGAACTGTCGAGCAATAAACTTTTGGGATAAAAACATAACCATGGCTGCATTAAATGTAGTTGTGATGCTTTTATGTTTTACTCAAAAAGTATCATCGGTGGGTTTTACCATGGCCCGGTGCGCTAAATGAGCGTCGGAGCATTTAGTGCTCCAGGTCACAGTAGAAATATCTCTACTGCAACTTAGTCAAAAGGAGCCCTATATTAGGCAATAACTTTTTTACTTTTAATTAAGTACATTTTGTAATGTATTCTTCAATGTACGTCTGCTTTTCCTCGTGTCTATTTACTCTCGCTTAAGTGCTTTGACCAAGTCCTTTGAACAACTCTGTCTGCAGATTAGAAATTCAACATTCTAGTCTGGAGTGCATTAACGCATGTGCGGATGTGACATCACGCACATGCAATGCGACACTCCAAATTCAGCCCGAAGAGACAAGGTTTGCGTGGGGCTGGGATTGGAGGGCAGAATGGGGTGGGGCCACACATCCTCTTTTTCCAGATGCAAAATCTGGTAACCCGGATAGAGATAACACCTGGAAATGAGATTCTAATTAGTAACAGCTTGTACATGCATAAAGATTGAGTACTGAGGTCCGATACATAAAAGATTTTGTTGTAAAAAAAAAAAAAAAAAAAAGAGAAATTCAACATTCTCATGCGCAGTCTCCTTTGACTTAATGCCCCGTGACTTCCCGCTGCCTCCTCTACTCCCATTATTGCTGATATTTACCACTCAGTTGTAAACCTAAGATGCCATATAAAAATGAAACAATAATACTCTAATAATTCACAGGTAGCTCTCGCTGTGTCACTTGGGCCTCCTGGCATCCATAAAGAGGCTGATTTAGATTCTCTTTGATCTCAGATCCATTTATTCTATCATAGTTTTGCTTCACAGAGTACAAAGGGGGGAGGGGAGACAAAAGACATGTGTTCCAGCTGCACCATGTCCAAAGCATATATAACGGAATCTTGTTCTGCTATAACACCAAAATGGTACCTTTTTTTTTTTTTTTTTGCATTTAACAGTATAATTACAGTTCTGGGAATTTTTTTTTTTTACAAAGTGAAGAATAGCAGTAGAACAATTTTCAGTGTTTTGTTCACTGGATGGATGACTTGGAAGAAAAAAATGTCAATGATTTTACTGTACCTTGAGCTCACTCAATAAATCTGATGGTTCATTGCATGCACTCCACGTATGCACTAACTGAAAACTGCTGTCCAAAAAAACTAACAAGAATGTAGCTTATGTACTAGAAAAGAAAAGAAAAAAAAAACCTAAGAAAAATCCTCCACACACTAGTTGAAAAACCAAGAACAAAAGTCAAATGACAATGTCCAAATGATCAATGAGGTGCAGGAAACAGGGAAAAGAACCCCACGGGAAAACAGTAGAGACCGTGCAAGTGGGGTTGGAACTGTACACATCAAGCAGTAAAACTTGGCTATTCTCAAAAATGTAAATCTCGCTACCCTCTTTATAATCACTAATTCTTATGTTTTTCCTTCCTTTTATTAAAGTTCCTGTAAACCGTGCCAAGCTCTATCTTTATGGAGAGGATGCGGTATATAAACTTAAGGTTTAGTTTAGTTTACTTTACTTTATTGAATTATTAAAATAGCTGTCTCTGATATGTATTCACCTGATACGGTCCTTGTTTCGGCTAGAAGGCCTACTTCAGGGTTATAATCGACATCCAGCAGGTGGCGCTCTTGTAACATCTAAAACCAGCTTAACGGTACATTGGGAGGAAGTCTTTTTGAACAGTTTAAGCTCTATTGGGAGACGCTGAGAAATACCAATATACATAATATACAGTTTACAGGTTGCAATTTGCCATAGTTACAGTACAAGGTTTTTCAATTCAACTTTTTATCCTAACTCTACATATACACTTACAAGTTATTCCACACTTTTCTTGACACTTTTCATTTCATATCATTGAAACAAAAAGCGTCAAGAAAATTATGTTATAACTTGTAAGTTTCGTGGCTCCACATCATTCTATTCTTGGTTGGGCTGAGAACTTTTCATCGGCCCCTCGTACTATGATGTCGTAATTCCTCATTCCACCAATGCCTAAGAGCCAACTTCATCAGTGATGTCACAATGGCTTGGTTTCCCTTTACGTGTGCCAATTTACCAGATGCATTTGCCTCACTGCAGTGGCATACCAAAGGTGGGGCAGGGGCAGACTGCCCTGGGTGCATGCCTGCAGGGGGTGCACGATTGGCCAGGTACGGAAC
Organism: Geotrypetes seraphini; assembly: GCF_902459505.1. NCBI lineage: Eukaryota > Metazoa > Chordata > Amphibia > Gymnophiona > Dermophiidae > Geotrypetes > Geotrypetes seraphini. The sequence continues at coordinate 3,682,197 of NC_047102.1, forward strand.
CTCCTACCCTACTCTTCAACAGGACTGGCACCTCAGCACGACTGCTGTACTTATTCTGGAGCAGAGTCGGTAGCCTCGCGGAAGTGCAGGAAGGTCCCATGATGACTGCATCTGCCGGCTCTGCTCTGGAAGAAGTACGTGATGTCGGAGGGGGTGGACCGGCAACTGCAGTCATTGTGGGTCCTTGCCGCAACTCCCTGCATCTGCCGGTCCACCCCCTCCGATGTCACATACTTCTTCCTGAGCAGAGCTGGCAGTGGCAGTTATCGTGGGACTTGAGAAAAAAGAGCATAGAAAGGTGGTGGAAGGAGAGAAAGGGGGCAGGGTGATATGGAAGGGTGGTGGAGGGAGAGAAAGGGGGCAGATGCTGATGGAATTTGTGTGCAGGGAAAGGTGAGAGAGACATAAGGATACTGGATGGAATTGGGTTGGAGGGAAAGAAAGGGGGCAGATGCTGATGGAAGTGGGAGGAAGGGAGAGGAGAGAGTGAAATGCCAGACCATGGGGGTGTGGGAGAGGGAAGGGAAGAAGAGGAGAGGAGAGAGAGATGCCAGACCATTGGAGGAAGGAAGGGAAGAAGATGGATGCTAGACCAATGGGGGTGGACAGATGGAAATGGGAGGCATACAGTTTCTGGAAGGGGCATAGAAGGAGAGAAGATGCCATATAGAGAGAGGGTAGACAGTGGATGAAAGGAAGAGAGTGACAAGAAAATTAGGAAAGCAGAAACCAGAGAAGACAAGGTAGAAAAAAATTTTCTATTTATTAATTTTTTATGCTTTAGGGGACATGCATCGCTGTTTCTGTGCTGTTGCATTGTATGCAGAGTCCAGCTTCTTGGTGGTTCAATTTAACTTTTGTCTACGTATTTCTATTTTATCCCCCCTTTTACAAAACTGTTGAGTTTTTTTACGTCGGCCGTGGTGGTAATAGCGTCTGAGCTGTTACCACCATGGCTAAAAAACACACTACAGTTTTGTAAAAGGGGGAGGGGTTAGTTTGTGATTACATATTCCATAATAGGCAAAGGTGTTTTCTGTGTTCTGTGTGTTCGAAAGACATGGTTTTCTGTTAAGATTGACTGTGCAGGATTGATCTGTACTAGTCTGGTTTGTTTAGTTTTACAATGGGTGTATTGATGCTCACTGCAGTATGTAAGATGCTGCCTTTTCCTAGGTACACTCTTGTGCAACGTGTCAAATTTTACTAAAAATCATGTTTTTTATACAGATGAGGGGGGGGGTTGCCAAAAAATGATGGGTCTCGAGTGTCACATATGCTAGGTACGCCACTGCTTCACTGAAACCTAGTGTCAAAAAAAGTATGGAATATTTTGTAAGTTTCATAACCCCACATCATTATCTTCTTAGTTGGGCTGAGAACCTTTCTGCTGTCCCTCGTATACAGTCTGTGGTGTCTCTTCCCTCCACGCTGGATGAACAGGAGTCAGATTATTCATGGGATCCATGCACCAGTGACCATGCAAATGTGTGCCAGAAGTCTTACTTGTCAGCCACAATAAAGTGTAACCTTCTAAGAGTCATTTGAGAATCAAGGTGAAAGAAAATCCCTACAAAACAGAGCATTTATCCTAATCAAGCATCTTGCTGAAAAAAAGTGAAAGTTATTTTTATTTTTTTACCTGGCAAACAGTTAAGTGCCCATGCTGTGACTTCAGAGTGATTAAAACTGCAGTTGATTTAATAGAAAAATTCAAGCATCAGAAGTTCATGGATAGGACAAAATAGGAAGGCACTACAGAGCGAAAATGGAAACAATTTTTCCTATCACCTTTAAAAACCTTGAAACAAAATGCCAGATGACAAGTATGGCTTCAAAAGGTCAACATGAACAATGAGAAAAAGAACAAAAACATTGATAATCCTGGCGAAACCTATCAGGAAGCTAAGAAAGCAAGCGAGCCATCTATAAAACTGAACTCAGGAGGGTAAGTCAGCAATGTGGGTATCTATAAACATAAGAGTCAACTTTTAAAACTACAAGTATTGGGGGTGCTACACCCAATGGAAATCACCATTCCCTGGACATAGTCAAAGAGTTTTCTCAATACTGAGGGTACTCAAGCATGCACTGCACCCACAAAGCTAGCTTCTATGTCTATAAAACTGAACTCATCAGGAGGTATACCATCTCTTGAAAAGGGATTATTGGAGTTTTGGTCCTCCTAATTTACTATATTACTTGTATGTTTTGTTTAGAAATGGTTGTGTTGAGGTGCTGTGAAATTGGTTTCTCCTATGGCTTATTGGCTGGATAAGGACTGTTTGACTAACAGTGTCTTCTAAGTCACTGGCCCTGCCTCTTTTACAGCTTATTGGATGGCTAAGGAATGTCTGACCAGTAGGCTGTAGGAGGGGGTGAGACACTGCCTTGCTTCCTGCTTTCTCCTGCAACTCTATATCAGGAGAATTTGAACTCTGATGTCTGGGCAGTGTTGGAAAAAATATTGGGGATGCTCTAAGAACATTAGAAGATAAGAATAGTCCATCAAGCCCAGTAGCCCGTTCTCACGGTGGCCAATCCAGATCACTAGTACCTGGCCAAAATCCAAGGACTAGCAACATTCCATGCTACCGATCCAAGGCAAGTAGAGGCTTCCCCCGTGTCTTAATAACAGACTATGAACTATCCGCTTTTACCACAACCTCTAGCAATGCGTTCTAGATCTTAACTATTCTCTGAGTGAAAAAAATATTTCCTTCTATTGATTTTAAAGGTGTTTCCCTGCAATTTTATCGAGTGTCCCCTAGTCTTTGTAATTTTTGACGGAGTGAAAAATCGATCCACTTGCACCCGTTCTACTCCACTCAGGATCTTGTAGACTTCAATCATATCTCCCCTCAGTCGTCTCTTTTCCAAGCTAAAGAGCCCTAACCTGTTTAGTCTTTTCTCATACGAGAGGATTTCTATCCCCTTTATCATCTTGGTTGCTCTTCTTTGAACCTTTTCTAGTGCCGCTCTATCTTTCTTGAGATAAAGAGAACAGAATTGAACACAATACTCCATGTGAGGTTGCACCATGGAGCGACACAGAGGCATTATATCTTTAGTCTTATTAACCATCCCTTTTTAAATAATTCCTAGCATCTTGTTTGCTTTTTTGGCCACTGCCACACACAAGGGCTTAATGTCAGAATACCAACCATCTAGATATTTGCGCTCTGAAAGTTCATCATTGGTGAAAACGAAGACTAACCCAAAGTATGTGGAGAAGGAGGCCATTACTTATATATGTGCAGGGGTTAAGTTGTGGAATGGCCTGGTTGGTCAAATCTGAAAATGTAGAGATAGGAGCTCATTTAGGAAAATGCTGAAAACACAGTTATATATAGACGCATTTCTCTGAGAAATTGATCCTATGTAAGGACTGAATCTGTTTGTCTTGTTTTAACCTGGTTGTGAATTGTACAATATTTTATGTATGTAACCATTTGTAAACCGCTTTTGGAATAAAATGGTATATAAATTTTAAAAATAAATAAATTGTCTACAATGACAACCAGATCCGTGGCGCCTATGGCATACATAATAAATATTAACAAAATTATAATGGCAATAACTATGCTTATTATAAGGCACTTTTCAACTAGCTTTCAACCAGCTGAATTTATAGAATATGGCGATCCTCTTTACCAGAGGTCATATACTGGCTATCACACAAGTATGCGAAGATAAAAGATGTCTGATTCAGAAGATACCCTACTAACTTCTGCCTGTGGGTAGATTTGCAGCCCTAGTATTTATCCGTAAGCACTGAAAAGGAAGAGAGTTTCACCATTAGACCTTACTCGACTGAAAGAAGATTAACTGACTCCGAGCGCCCTGCCTGCCTGCTAAATCCCAGCTCAGCGTTACTATCCATAATTCCATTTTTTTGGCACTAAAGAATGAAATCCCCCATGTGGCCATCAAGCCCGCAGCCTAACCCACTAACAAATAAACTAATTACTGCATTACGGAGAGGCTGTGTGGAGAAAACCCGCCTGCCACTTACTTCTTCTCAGTATATATGCGCTGAAGCACGTTTAAATACAGAAGGCAAAAGCAATCCCAAAATGTTTTTTTCTCCTTAGAATTACAGAACTTGGCACGAGAAAACAGATTGCCTTAGAGCACGGTTGTTGTTGTTGTTTTTTTTTTATCAAAAAGTGCTATTTTCTGCCTGCATTGTATTTACCTTGCAATTTTGCCAACATTGATAGGAAAAAAAAATGGAGACTATTATTGAAAGCAAATACGAGCTTGAAAACTATCAAATGCCTCTGAATAGCCAGAGTTGTGTATATTTCCATCTAAGTGGGCTGCTCCTTTTCTTCTTGTTCTGCAGTCTGTGCCCTTGATGTTGAAGCAGGCCTTGATGCATTTGCTGGGTTTCGTTTGCTACTCATTGTTCCAGGAACAGTAGCTGACTGTATGTCACCTCGTGCTCCAGGGATCCTCCATTTACATAGAAGAGACTTTCAATGTATTGCCAGGCGCCCTGTGAGCTGGAAATTGCATGTCTTGCTGGCAGTTCGCAAGCTTATTCTGTGGAGTTTGTGCATGACTAAAAACAAGTTCAGTTAGTCTTCACTTGAAGCCTCCACAATTTTTATTTGGATTTCGGTGGGGTTTTTTTGCATGCATTCGGGGCTCAAAATCGAAATGGAAAGATGTCTACAATCCTACCTAAATCGGCACTTGGACGATTTACAAGACAAGTCGGCCAATGCCGATAATTGGAACGGGTTTTAGACTTACCTAAAAATAGCTTAGGCCTTTTCAGTGCTGCTGTATGCTCAGAGCTGAAAAGGACGTTTTAGGAGGAGTGGTGAGGGCAGGATTTGGGCGGGGCGTGGGTTGACCTAGACTTAGTCAACTGCAAGTTTAACGAGGCTGCCTGGATGTAAATTTGTACGTTGTGACTTAGGCCATCTAAAAACAGGTCTAAGTGCCCAGAAGGTAGCCAAAGTAACCAGATAACTACTGCAGGCACAAAGTACGGACCCCCGCACACTGCCCCAGTGATCACTGACCCCCCCCCCCCTTTCCCAACACTATAACAATCAGAATAAAAACATACGTGCCTGCCTCCAGAACATCAGCACCTGGCATAGGAAAGCCTAGTAGAGCAGCACAGAGGTGGCTTAAGTAGTCTGGGGCTATTGGGGTTGTAGACAGGTGGGTCTAGTAGATTTTGGGGTGTTTGGGAGGGGGGGGCTCACCATGACCTATAAGGGAGTTGTGGTGAGATGTTTATTTGGCACCCTTTTTGTGAAGTTTGCAGCAGTGCCCTGTAATGTGCCCCACTACTGTGTCCAGTCTGGGTGTCCAGTCCATCACTTTGCTGGCCCCTCCCACATCCAGTAGGTCTTGTTCTTGGATGAATTTTTAGACGAGAATGGGGTATAAAGATAGACAACTTAGTGGTCTGGACGATCAAACGGCTGGACAAAAAATATTTTGGACGCATTTTTCGGGAATGGACTTTAGACACTGCCGACTTTGGCTGACTAGCGACTTAGGCCCAGGACGGACTTAGGCGCTTTTTTTTTTTTATTATGCCCCTCATGTTCAAGCACATTTTTATGTGCACAAATCAATTTTAAACATAACTTTATAAATATACACATGTGATTTGCACACAATTAAAATTTTAGGCCCAATGCAAAGTGAATTTGCCACTGCAAATGTCCACTCCTATTCTCCTGATTAGGAAGCCCAGGAAAGATAGTGGATTTAATTGCAATAATACATGAGGTCTACCGTTGCTCGTCATACAAGGCAGTCGCTTGGCTGTGTTTTTGGTGTATATATAAGCACCAGACACTGAAATGATTCTATTCAGATGAGCAAAAATAACTGATACAAGACAACGATGAGGAGGAGGACGAGGAAGAGCATTACAATTGATACAAAATGCTGCGGCCAGGTTAATTTTGGGTATAGGTAGGATGACACCCATTTTGAAGACATTAAACTGGTTACCAGTGATATTTCGAGTACAACACAAACCCCGCGTTAGCGTTTTTTAGCGCCGGCCACCGCGGTAACAGCTCCGACACTCATAGAATTCCAGATGTGTGACTGTGCCACAGATCCAGATTGTAGAAAACTGGCCATTTTACTGCACGATAAAAATGGCCTTAATGTGTGGGAAAAACCCACATAAGAGTATGCCAAGGTAAAAGGATATTGTTAAAGCCAAGAAGGCTGCGATTGAAGGAAGCATCCTCCACTTATTACCTGCTAATGATGTAAACCCTGAACTAATTCCTAATCTCTGACACCTATATAAATGGGACAAGACTCCTTTAAATACCCCTGCAGCTACTGTACTCACTTATTGATCTCTCGCGCTATGTTATGGACATTGTTCCTTTCATTGCCTGCCTGATTTTTGCAGAAAGGTACCTGTGGGAGCTCTCTGACTATGCTGAATGCATATTTTGTTTTCGGATTATCTCATTTCTAAATTGCTATCTGACTCTTTTCACCTGCCCGCCCTCCAGAGGTCAAAATTTGGTTTTGGTGTGTCATTAACCAGGCAGAAGTAAGTCTAAACAAGTCATTTGAGCTTGATCAGACATTTCATCATGGTGCCACCACTTAGTATGTTCAATCCATCACTCTTTCCAGTAATAATGACAGAGCATAACCATTACGGCTAATGAACTACTAAAACAAAGCATCGTCCTCTCTTCCCTGTGGCTTCTTAATCTTCCAGAAGACTATAAACTTGGATCTGGTTTGATTATGCTGTTATGAAGCACCTTTTATTCCCTTGCCTTGTGTGTGCGTAGGAGGGGGTGGGGGGGGGGGGGGAACCCAGCAGTCACATTCAGTAAAGTAACTTCTGAACAATTCCTGGTTCCAGTCCTTGTAAGAGAGACGTACATGTGATGAGTGATATGACAGGAGCTGCCTTGGGGGGGGGGGGAATGGGGGCTTTTGAGATCTGCCTGCTAAGGACAGTAGAAACCTTTAGGGGCGAACAAGACGTACACCCTTCCTGACAGGTAGATGCCACATCCTACCAAAGCTCCTGTATTTTCTTTCTGAGATGACAAAGGCAGAGCTAGAGCTGCTTCCGTAGGATGTCTGAATTGTTAAGTGCTATAACAAGAAGTCTCTGTTTACGGGTGAAGAATCTTCATTCTTGTTGCTGTCAATAAGTGATAGAAGCAGGTTCTGTTATGGCCTAATGAGAAACCGCTGTGGGAAAGAGGAAATGCCAGCCCTCTATGCATTTCAGATATAAAGTATTGCTTGCTACACCTACATTGATTCCAAGACCTTTGGTAGCATTATTTGTTGGAAATGAACTCTTGGATCAAACAATATTGCATTAACCTTTAGCCTGGTCTGATGGAGGGTAATACATTTCTTGTTGATCATTCTGATATGCACCGAGCAAAAAATACTGGCAAAATGTCTACTAAAACTGTGTTGCTTTCTGGAATATTCCCTTTCCAAAGTGTCTAGACCAGTGGTCTCAAACTCGCAGCCCGGGGGCCACATGCGGCCCACCAGGTACTATTTTGAGGCCCTCGGTATTTTTATCCTAATCACAAAAGTAAAACAAAACAGTTTCTTGATCATACGTCTCTTTAGCTATAAATGACAATGTTATGATTAAGACTTAGCCAAAAGGAAAGATTTATAAACTATAAAGAGTTTTACCTCATGCAAAATTGTCATTTCTTTAATAAGACATTAACTATTTTCTCTGAGGCCCTCCAAGAACCTACAAATCCAAAATGTGACCCTGCAAAGGGTTTGAGTTGGAGACCATTGGTTTAGACCAATGTAATATTTCAGGGGGGTCAATGTTACAGTGAAACCCTATTGGCGACTAAGGGGTCCTTTCACAAAGGTACGCTAACCAATTTAGCACGTGCTAACTGATTTAACGAGTGCTAATCGATTTAGTGCATGCTAAATCAGTTAGCACGCCCTAGTAAAAGGCCCCCTAAAATTGTTAATTAAGGCAGTGGTTCTTAAACCCCCCAGCCAGTTGGATTTTCAAGATATCCCTAATGAATATGCATGAGCGAGATTTGCCTATAAAGTAGGTTGTAGGCATGCGAATTTCGCTCATGCATATTCATTACTTTAGTATTAAAGAAGCTATTATATTTAAATTCCTTTCATATTTTCAATATTAAATGCTTGTAATAAACTATCTTTAATCAAACATAAATATTACAAACATAACATACAATACATAACGTCAAAAGTCCCCCCTCAATCTCCCTTGTGAGCCTCTAATCATAACTCAGTTCATGAGCACGTCACATGTCTTGTAGTTTCTTCTTCTTCCTGATCAATATTCACCGAATTACACTCCACTAAGTCTGTTGCTGGATAATAAGCAGGCGGCCCGACACAGAAGCGTCTTCAGGAGCTGTAACGGAATGAGGCTCCAACTCCACTCAAAACCTTCACAAACCATAAATATAACATTACTCTCCTTATAAAAAAAAAAACATATATCACTTTATCATTATCCACTAAATCAATCTAACACACCTTATAATTGTGCGTATTCATAATAATGCAGCAACCCGGGGGTTTGTTACTAATCGGAGCATCAGATAAACCTTGAGCGTTCACCTCTCCAAAATGTGTATTATAGATATGCCTTGGAGATGACACAAAATGAACATTTTTTTGGACCTTCTTTTCTGCAGCCTCCTGTCCGTTTCCTATAGTCCAAGTGCCCCTCACTTCTGTTCCTGACTCCCCCTAGGCCCTTGGGGCTGAATTCAGTTCTTGGTGGTCCACTGGGGCTTCATTAGGGCAGACGTGATGCCCATTCATTTCTGCCCATGACCATGGCTGCATCCAGGTCATGGCTGCCATATTGGATGTGGCTGAGACCATGGGTGGAAGTTAATGGGTATCACGCCTGTCCCAACAGACCCCCCTCTGGACCACCAGGGGTTGAGGTGCATATATGATACTACCAGAAAGCCTGTATTCTCTGTCATTGTACCCTTGCTCTGGAATGCTCTCCCCCTCCGTATTAAACAAGAATCCTCCTTAAAATTATTTAGGTCAAAACTGAAAACTATTCAAAGACACTTATAATGCTTAATATTGGAGCCTCTTTTTCCTTCTTTGACAAAGACTCTGTTCAGGATCTCCTCAGCAAACGCTTTTTTCAAAGCGAAACTCTCCCAAATTGTATCTTCCTTTCCCCCTCTGATATTTAAAACTTTTTTTTTATCTCGATGTATTTTTTACCACCTCATGTTCCTTCCTTCATGGTCTCGTATCCCCCTCCCCTCTACAAATTTTAATTGTTGCGAGGTGTAATGTGAGAATAGTGGCTCTCACGGAATATGAGTTGCGCAGCAGCATTTTGAATGGATTGAAGAGGCGAGAGACGGGCGCACGGGAGGCCCGAGAAAAGTACATTGCAGCAGTCTAAGCGCGAAGTTTTGTCTAATCGTGTATGTTTATTTTGTTAAAGTTATGTTAAATTGTGTTATCTGTTTTTACCCTATTTTAAAATGTAGAACCACCTTGAAATAAACGATAAGGTGGTTATCAAATTTTTAATAAACTTGAAACTTGAAAGCGTGGACAAGGGTTTTGGTAGTGTGTTCAGAGAGAAGGGGATGGATTTTGGTAATATAGAGGAGGAAACGACAGGATTTGGCGGTCTGTTGGATCTGAGCAGAGAAGGAGAGAGGGGAGTCAAAGATCGGTGTCAGGTCAAAAGCGCGCCGGGACAAAGGCACGCCCAGACAATTGAGCGCAGCGCGTGCCGCCGCGTCGCTCTAAATTACTGTTTTTAGCGCTCCGACAGGGGGGCGTGGGGGGGGGAAACCCCCCACTTTACTTAATAGACATCGCGCCGCGTTGTGGGGGGAAAAAGTTCAGTTTATAGTAAAATGTGGAGGGTTACAACCCCCCAAACCCCCCATAACGCCGGTGCGATGTCTATTAAGTAAACTGGGGGGGTTCCCCAACAAAAATCCCCGTCGGAGCCCCTAAAAACTGTAATTTAGAGCGGCGCAGCAGCGCGCGCTGCGCTTAATTGTCGGCGCGCGCTTTTGTCTTTCGCGCCGTTGTCTATGAACCCAAAGATCACCCCAATTGTCCTAGGAATTATGGGACGACCAAAATAAAAAGACAAGTGAGATGTCTGAATTCAACCAACAAAATTGTTTATTAGTAAATGTCACAAAGTGTAAGTCACAAGCTGAAGACTGTGACATTTACTAATAAACCCCCTCTTTTATGAACGCATAGCGTGGGTTTTAGCGCCGGTAGCGGTGGTAACTGCTCCGTTCTTCACCTGGGAATTGTGGGTCAGATTTTGATATTTTGGTCTTTGCTTTATATTGGGGAACAGCTATTCGTTGTGAGAAGATAAGACTTTGCAATGGAACGGCTACTGGGAGCAAAATACTTGCTTCATTGCCTCGATCGCTGCTTCTGTTGTGCCAATTAATCACTGTTTGCATAGAACTGTTATCGCTGTTTTCTTATTGCCAGCAGACAAAGTGAACCCAGGACCCGGGAGAGGTGTAACTGCTCCCCCAGGCACAGACGTCGCCTCTTTTCCCCCCCACAGTCACATTGGCTTCAAGGGCTTCACCAGCAAATCGGTGGCAGACAGTTTACCAGTGAAAATGATCGATGTTGCAGCAATGTCACATTGAACAGCAAGGTGGAGGTGGAGAAGACTCCACTGGCCCTAATATCACTCGGCAGTTAATCCGTGAGCGGTGTGAAAATGAGATTATTCCCAACCTTTTTTTTTTTTTTTTCCCTGGAAGCTTGCTTTATTTTATGCATTGACTGGGTTGCATTGTGCCAGTTCCTGTTGTGAAGATCAGGGGCACTAGGAAATTAGACAGCTGTGTTTCAGACTGGAATGTAGCATTTCCTAGGTAGCACTGGCGCATGGTTTTTTTTGTCTCAAGATTTGCTATGACTAGTCCTAGGTTATAGGGCTGCAATAAAAAGAAGCAATATTTGATCTGTGTTAGTCTGTCCTTCTTTGTACACACAGGTTAGGAGAGTGGTTGGAGCTACAGCCTCAGCAGCCTGAGGTTGTGGGTTCAAATCCCTCCCTGGTCCTTGTGACCCTGAGCCCACCAGGCCAGATAGGGAAATAACTTCAGATATAAGTGGTGTATATAAAATCAAAATAAAAAAATGGAGAAACGGCGAAGAAGAGATGAGTTTCTTTGGTTCTACTTGTGCATAACATTGAAAGAGGTCCTCTAGAATTTTCTGGTAATTTGTGCTTTGCCTAGATATATAATTATGCCAGCTATAGCTGCCAAGCTATAAATTAGTATCTTATTAAATTTTTCTGCATTATTAGTATTGTTTCCATGGAAACTAGCATTTATGATGTTTTAGAAGGGTCTGTCATACTAAAGATCGGAGAGGCTGCGTCATTAAAGGCAGGTACATAGTGTGTTGAAAATACGATACGATTGAACGTCCCCTTCCCCACCCCCCCCCACCCCCACTAACACTAAATCCTCCTGTTCAAAGTCTCAAATACATCCCCCTCCCCCCCTTCCCTAAAGCATAATCGTCTTCATTACTCGTTATCAAAACCAATGCTACATTTTCTAACATAAGAACATAAGAAGTTGCCTCCACTGGGTCAGACCAGAGGTCCATCGCGCCCAGCGGCCCGCTCCCACGGCGGCCCATCAGGTCCGTGACCTGTGAAGTGGTTTCTGTCTAGTCCTATAACCTACCTCTACTTCTTTCTGTACCCCTCAATCCCCTTATCTGTTGTCCTTGTGTAAGGTTTTATATCCGGCGGCATTGTACATATCATTTTAAAAACTGTTCTGCTGCCTGTTGTATATTTACATGCCACACACGTGTATATTTACATTACACACGTGTATACACATTCCGAGCAAGAAGAGACAACCGGGGCCTTGCTTATATTGCCTTTTTTTATTGAACTAATTCATTTAACTAGTTTGGGTCAATCCAAAACGAGCTCGTTTTGGGCAATAACCCGACGAACGGAGCTGAGTCTTTGATAGCCAGTCCCTCATGCACTGTTACTTTAAAAATGAGCTCTGACCTCCACAGCCCATTTGTCGACCTTTCTTACTACACATCCGACCTGACTGACACGGCGACCTCACTACCTTATTCACTGTTCCCAAAGAACAACTAAATAAAAAAAACACTTGAAAGAGAAATAGAAACCATTCTAGCTCAATATGAAACATACCAGACAATAGTACCTTTTTCTAAAACTAATGGGTTCACACATCGGTAGTAAGTAGTTCTTTCAACTTTTGAAGATTATGCGTAGTGATATGTGGAAAATTACATTGTAAGCATTATTTGCTTTCTTCCAGATCGTTTTATCAATTCTTAAAGCAATGATCCTTGAAGATATGAAGAACTGCAGATATGTCTGAATTTGAAAGAACAGAAGTGCCGTGTAGCTTCAGACCAGTGGCCCATTGAGTCCAGCATCCGTTTCCCACAGTGGCTGGTCCAGTTCATAACAAAACATAACATAACATAAAAACTCACTTCTATACTGCAAATACCACTAAGTTCTATGCGGTTCACAAAATATAAAAAATACAGATGAGTACAGCAACAGATATCTAACTTCCAAAAGATTCTATAAAGAGATGCATTTTTAAAGCACATCGAAACTGTTGATAAGAGTTAGAAGATGTAAATACATAATCCAGGTCCTTAGCCCATAAAACTGCTTGAAAAGACAACAGACGCTCCTGGAATTTTTTAAAATTTACATCCCTTTGCAGATGGAAAAGAGAATAGCGCATGAGATTTCCTGGAATGTTTGGAGTTAGTGATGATAAAAGATTCCATAAGATATTCTGGAATGAGGCCTGTCAATGTCTTAAAGCAAATACATCCAAACTTAAACTTCATCCACGCCTCAACTGGCAACCAATGCAACTGACGATAGAAATAGATAACATGTCATAAATCATAGGTAACATGTCATAAATCAGTCTAACCGCTGTATTCTGTATTATATGCAGTCTTTGAAGATTTTTTTGGGCTCCAGCAAGATGAACGACATTGCAATAATTGAGTTGACTAAGAACCAACGATTGGACTAATAATCGAAAGGAATTTATATTGAAATATGCTGTAATGGTTCTTAGCTTCCACAATACGTTCACTGTTCCCTGTTGGTCCCTCCTAGCTGCCAGCATTAAGAGAGACGATGTTTCCCCAAGCACACTTGACTAATGCAGTAGACAGAACCTTGAGTTTTTCTTACCTTTATAAGAGAAAGGAATTAAACACTGAAGTATGAACTATTATTGTGTATGTCAGTTCTTTGGTTATGGGAAGAAGTTAAATATCCATTTGTTTCTGACACAGGCACAAGCCAAAACAGGGTCTTCTAATGAAGGTTCTTCCAAGACCATGCAACTCCACTTGGTTGCTCCATCCGAGACCCTCTACACTTTTTTAGTTGCTCCTTAATTTCTTTGTGGTATTAGCTTCCTTCAGGTTTTTTTTTTCCTTTTGAATCTTTTATATTGCCTATTTGCCTTGCGTTTATCCAGTTATAGAGAGTGCATAGTGCATAAAATATAATCACAACTTGTCTTCTAACCTCAAGCATTTCCTGAAATAATGAAACAATGATTTCTAAGAAAGAAATTACAGCGATACACTTTGGGGTGAGGCTGACGATAGAAGATAGAAGGGTCCCTGTGTCCTAGATCCTTTGCTTCATTATATTGCATGCATTTGTCTGTCTTCACAGTGATATACTGGACACAAACATTTGGCAAAATGCCACGTTCTGGGTTTTTTTTTCTAGCATCTCCATGGCAGCACACTAGATACGGCTGATTACTACATTCTATTGGTTAAATTAGCCTCCTGGGGTTTGATGATTGAGCTTAGAAATGGATCACTAAATGTACAAATCTGGTATCTTGAAGTCTATTTTTATTTTTTAAAAAACAACAACTTCCATTCCACTTTAAACTAAGGTACTAGAGGAAGTACTTCAAGATAAGATCTTGGTTTGCAATATTTAATCATCTCCCTAGTTAAATAGTTATTTATAATAACTTAGCCAAAATTACCATCTATTGAACAGTTGGAAGTGCATGTGGGATTCTGTAATGCACATAAGTATTCCCTAGAAAACGTAAGAATTGCCATACTGGGACAGACCGAAGATCCATCAAGCCCAGTCTCCTGTTCACAACAGTGGCCAACCTACGCCCCAAGTCCCTAGCTAGATCCCAAGTAGCAAAACAGATTCTATGCTGCTTATCCTAGGAATAAGCAATGGTTTTCCCCAAGCCATCCCGATAATCGTCTATGGACTTCTCTTTTAGGAAATGATCCAAACCTTTTTTAAACCCTGCTAAGCTAACTGATTTTGCCACATTCTCTGGCAATGAATTCCAGAGTTTAATTGCACGTTGTGTGAAGAAGTATTTTCTCCGGTTCGTTTTAAATCTACTACTCAGTAGCTTCATCGCATGTCCCCTAGTCCTAGTATTTTTGAAGAGTGAACAAGCAATTCACATCTACCCTTTCCACTCCACTCATTATTTTATAGACCTCTATCAAATCATCCCCGTTGTAAAAAGCGGCGATCCTATGATGTCACAATGCAAAAACACAATTACGTCTTTGCGCACCTCTAGGGCATTCTAGTGGGGTTGTACGAACGGCACAGTACGAACAGCGCCTAAGGATGCCTAAACCAAACCGTTTCATAAAAGTTCTTCTGGTTTCTGAATTGCTGTGCTTTCGTGGCTCATTGTGTCACACAGCGGTTAAATCTTGTAGCATCTTTTCATACATATAATTTTGATGTAAAACAGCACAACATTGCTATACTATATATATATATTTTAAAAAAGTGAGGTTATCAATTGATATAAACAGCAGTATTTGATTCAATGTCACATTTATTAAACCATACTTAAGATTCAAAGCTCTGACTTTGGGGACAATGAAAGCAGTCAGAGCTGCTTTCTTTTAGGTTACTGTCATATCATACTTATGCAGATGATACCTTAGCATATCATTAAGCTATGATATCACAAGGCAGTCAGAGATACCTGCCTGGAAGCTGCTATGCCTCAATGGTTAGAAGCCCGCTGCTCATCTTCCAGAGGCCATGGGTTCAAATCCCCAGCAACTTAGCTAGTTAGCAAAAAATTCAAAACAAACAAATAAATAGAAAAACGTATCTGCTGCAAAGATCTTCTTAGTACAGTGTTTAGGCAGAACCTCTGTGATAGCTAATTTGAAAAGCAGTTGATTAATACTATATTTCTCCACTGGGTAATGTGAACTGTAAATTATTTCTTTATGTATTAGTGTGTTCCTGAATACATTGTATTTTTGATTTATAAGGAGTATTCAACTTGATTGTTGTTATTATATTTGTCCTATTTTAATTGTGGCATTCTACCTTGCAGATGCACCTTGATGATCTCACAATGAGGTCAGGATTGTGCAGCTGCACACCTCTATTTGCAATGAACTAGAAGCCATGCTAACCTTTTGCAAATGAAGTTATCTGTGCAATCTACTGTATATATTTATGTCATGTGGTTGCATCTCACTGTTTAGTGAGAAAAAAGGGGTTGTTTTTGAGTAAGAAACCTAAAGCCATGTTTTCACGTGTTCTAATTAGCAAATGACATTGCTGTTTGGCCAGAAAACTAGTAGGTTTGGCATGCAATATGTTTGAATTGATGTGCCCTGTTTATGTGGTGGCTTATTAAATGTATTTTGAGCTAAATAAAGGAAAAATAAAATCCCTAAACCCTATATAGAAGATTGCATTGGAAACATCCAAAGTCCACCTAAGTCCCATCCACAGAACTCATGTCTATCAAACTAATGTCTATCTAAAGCCCAAACTATGCTCAAAAATATACTTCCTTACAGTGCCTATAAGACATAGTATTACAATTGCTATGCAGCTTGTTAGCTTCCTCTGTAGCACACTGGTTAAAGTTACAACCTTCTACACTGATGTTCCTATTTGAATCCAATCAATACCTGTGACAGAAAATAAATAAATGAAAATATTAAACAGATTTTTTTTAATGGTATGGTGCCAACATTTTACAATTATAATGAAAAATGGCATAAATTTGCCATTCTAATAATGTCAGAATTATGACATTGGTTGGACATCTAACTTCTGCCTAAAAAACACCAACAACCCGATTCTGTAAAGGATGTCTAAAACGGTGGACATCCAACTGACGCTGAGCACCGCTCAGCTTTCTTAAGCACGATTCTACAAAGTACGTCTAGCAAGGATGGCCATATTATGCCCAAAATGTAGGCACACTTTGCAGACTCAGGGCCTAATTGATTAATTAGTTTATACACAATCTGGGATCCATGCCCAAATTTGGGTGTCTAATTTTGAGCCACTGATGTAGACTCTGGGGAGCAAGTGACTAAATAAAGGAGTAACCCTTATGATAGATTAGATGTAAATTTTAATGTCCAGCTGTTTTAATGTATATGTGCTCCTTTTGCGAAATCAGGAATACATCATGACTAATCAATACTGTTGCCCAAATCACATACATGACATCCCATCTCAGCCCCCTTCCAAACAATGGATCCCATGGCAATAAACATGTAGATAGTAGCATTCTAAAACCATGATTTATGTGTGTTTGCATTTGCATATGTAAACGCTACTGTTTACATGTGTAAAAGTCACCCAGGGCTTCTAAAATGATTCCCATAATGGCTTAATTTGCATCAGGAAGTCTTTGGGATCCATGCCACTCAAACAGAGACAGAGACTTAGTAAAAATGTAATTACATTCTGAAGCAAGTGCATGGAAATGAGTAATTATCGTTCTTTTAATGAAAGTGAAATAATTCAGGCTTAGAAGATAAAAAATATGATCTACATAATAATAGATTGAATACACATGTTTACATTTTGAATATAGTATTTGACATCCAGTGAAAGAACATCCTTCAAAAGAACATTTCTAGCTTATCTATTTACCGTGTGGGAGTTTTTCCAACAGATGATATCAGTTAATAACAGCAGAAAAAATATTTATGTGCCCCTAATCACATCTCCAATAAAGGAAGAGAGAATTTTTTTTTTATTTTAGCTAACAATTTTCTCATTTGAAGCATAGCCGTCATAATTTTTCAGGGCATTGACATCATATTACTCCCAGGATGCCCCTGTATAAGATTTTGGTGAGACCTCATTTAGAATATTGCGTTACAATTGTGGAGGCTGCATCTTTAAAAAGATATAAAAAGGATGGAGTCGGTCCAGAGGAAGGCTACTAAAATGATGCGTGCTCTTTGTCATAAGGCGTATGGGGACAAATTAAAGATCTCAATCTTTGGAGGAAAGGTGGGAGAGGGGAGATATGATAGAGACATTTAAATACCTATGTGGCTTACATGCACATGAGTCGAGTCTCTTTCATTTGAAAGCAAACTCTGTAATGAGAGGGCATAGGATGAAGTTAAGAGGTGATAGGCTCAGGAGTAATCTAAGGAATTACTTTCTTACAGAAAGGGTGATGTGTGGAAAGGTGGAAGAGGTGGTGGAAACAGAGACTATGTCTGAATTCAAGAAAGTGTGGGATAGTCAGTGGGATCTCTTAGAGAGAGGAAGAGATAATGGTTACTGCGTATGGGCAGACTGGATGGGCCATATGGCCTTTATCTGCCATCATGTTTCTATGGTTCAAAGCCAGACTTGGAGCAATTCCACCTACAATAAATGAGTATGACCATTCAAATTCACATTTTACACAACCTTGTTAGCAAAAATATCTGCTTAGCTTGCAAAACATTTGCAATGTGAGTTTAAAATCATTAAAGGATATAATGAAAAGAGATCGTCCTACACAAAGACCTGGAGACCCAGAGGGAAGAACTAATGTGAGTAAGTAAGGACAGAAAGGTTGGATGACTTGCTCAGACATCTAACTGAGGACATAAGAGTATTTCTAAAAAAAAAAAAAAAAAGTAGGCAAGATGGTCATTCCAGTGAGAGATCATGTTCTTCGTAAAAGCACAGAACATAAGAACATATGAATTGCCACTGCTGAGTCTTGACCAGTGGTCCATCATGCCCAGCAGTCCGCTCACGCGGCGGCCCTCTGGTCTAAGATCAGCACCCTAACTGAGACTAGCCCTCCCAGCGCACGTTCTTGTTCAGCAGAAACTTGTCTAACTTTGTCTTGAATCCTTTGAGGGTGTTTTCCCCTATAACAGCCTCTGGAAGTGCCTTCCAGCTCTCTACCACTCTCTGGGTGAAGAAGAACTTCCTTACGTTCGTACTTAATCTATCCCCTTTCAACTTTAGAGAGTGCCCTCTTGTTCTCCCTACCTTGGAGAGGGTGAACAACCTGTCCTTATCTACTAAGTCTATCCCCTTCAGTACCTTGAATGTTTTGATCATGTCCCCTCTCAATCTTCTCTGTTCGAGAGAGAAGAGGCCCAGTTTCTCTAATCTTTTGCTGTACGGCATCTCCTCCAGCCCCTTAACCATCTTAGTCCCTCTTCTCTGGACCCTTTCGAGTAGTACCGTGTCCTTCTTCATGTACAGCGAAATCTGAGGACTCTTATCCATTCACAATTTATGAGGGGCCACTGAAGTGTTTTCAGCCTAAGCAACAAAGTTGGGGCACTCTCCGTCGAGGGCTGTCTTACTAAGGAGCGCTAACCGATTAGCACATGCTAAATGCTAACGTGTCCATAGACTAACATGCACATGTTAGCGTTTAGTGCACACTAATTCAATTAGCGTGTCTTAGTCTAGCGATTTTATACTTTTTCATTCCATATTTTTCTGACAGAATGAAAAAAGTGGAAAATCCCTGGACTAAGGGGTCCTTTTACAAAGGCGCGCTAACTGATTTAACACGCACTAATTGATTTAGCACGCGCTAAAGATTAGTGCACGCTAAATGTTAAGGCACCCATTATATTCTATGGGTGTCTTAGCATTTAGCACACGCTGGAGGAGTTGCCGTACAGTGAGAGGTTAGAGAAACTGGGCCTCTTCTCCCTTGAAAAGAGGAGACTGAGAGGGGACATGATCTAAACACTCAAGATAATGAAGGGAATAGACTTAGTAGATAAAGACAAGTTGTTCACCCTCTCCAAGGTAGGCAGAACGAGAGGGCACTTGCTAAAGTTAGAAGGGAAAAGATTCTGTACAAACGTAAAGAATTTCTTCTTCACCCAGAGAGTGGTAGAAAACTGGAATGCTCTTCCGGAGTCTGTCATAGGGGAAAACACCCTCCAGGGATTCAAGACAAAGTAGATAAAGACAGGTTGTTCACCCTCTCCAAGGTAGGGAGAACGAGAGGACACTCTCTAAAGTTGAAAGGGACAGATTCCGCACAAACGTAAGGAAGTTCTTCTTCACCCAGAGAGTGGTAGAAAACTGGAATGCTCTTCCGGAGTCTGTCATAGGGGAAAACACCCTCCAGGGATTCAGGACAAAGTAGATAAAAACAGATTGTTCACCCTCTCCAAGGTTGGGAGAACGAGAGGACACTCTCTAAAGTTAAAAGGGGACAGATTCTGCACAAGCGTAAAGGGAGAAAGTTCTTCTTCACCCAGAGAGTGGTAGAAAACTGGAACACTCTTCCAGAGGCTGTTATACACCCTCCAGGGATTCAAGACAAAGTTAGATAAGCTCCTGCTGAGCCAGAACGTACGCAGGTAAGGCTAGATTCAGGACACTGGTCTTTGACCCACGGGCCGCCACGGGAGCAGACTGCTGGGCACGATGGACCACTGGTCTGACCCAGCAGCGGCAATTCTTATGTTCTTATAATCTTTAGGGTGTGCTAAATTGGTTAGTAAATGGACCCCTAAGTGTATAGCCCTCGATGGAGACTGCCCCAACTTTGTTGCTTAGGCTGAAAACTTCTCAACAGCCCCTTATATCACTGGTATTTTTACACATTTGTGTGAACTTTATAGATATACAACCCCCCTTCCCCCTTCCACTAAGACAAAGTAGAGGTTTCTACCGTGGCCCAGGGCGCTAAATACTCCGACGCTGCTCCGACAGTCATAGGAATTCTTTGAGCATCGGAGCGATGTCGGAGCTTTGTAAAAGGAGAGGTATTTTAACATCTCTATCATATCTCCCCCCTCCCACCTTTCCTCCAAAGTATACAGGTTGAGATCTTTAAGACTGTCCCCATGCGCCTTATCACGAAGACCACACACCATTTTAGTAGCCTTCCTCTGGACCGACACCATCCTTTTCATATCTTTTTGAAGGTGCGGCCTCTAGGATTGCACACAATATTCTAAATGAGGTCTCACCAGAGTCTTATACAGAGGCATCAACACCTCCTTTGTCCTGTAGCATTTCAAGGAATCTTTCGAAAAAGGAGCATGCGCCAAATTATTTGAAGCCAACTGCAAAAGGCAAAATGCAACGAAGAAAACATAGTCGAGTGCTCAGACTTTGACATGTTGTGATCACCAGTTGTGTACAGTACATTACATGGGGCTTAACAACCATTACCTGCTTTTGTTTCTTGATAATATGCAATTAACACATTCTCAGTAGATTTTGCACCAATTGTGCATGTGGGTCAACTACATCCTGTTTAAGTGACTGCATGGTCAATTACCATTTCCAATTAACTAGACATCCTGATTAAGACTGTCCCAATTACAGTACATGAGAATATATTGCTGTAACACTTTATGGAGGCAGAATAGGTGAGAAGGAGGCTTAGAGACGATCTTTAAAAAAAATTAGCATACAATTATTGGAAGCCAAATATGAAATGGGTTTGGGCTATCTTCCCTCCCCACCCTCCCCCCCCCCAACCCCTAAATTCCACAAATTAAAATTTGAAGAAAAAACATCTTGGATCATTTTTCCCAGATCCTCAAGTTGGGACAAAAACACTGCAGTAGGATTTGTACAAGATTTTCTATGAATTACTTCTCTTTTTGCATCTCTAGAGAACGGAAACAACTCTCACCATCCAGTGCAAGCAGCTTCTATAATATACAGTAAAACTGGAGGATAATTTTGTAACAGCTGCATGGATTAAACAAATGCATACACTTTTCACTCTGCGGAAAAATCTTCGGATTTAAATCAGTAAAGTCAACCTTCACAATATTGGGGTTATGCACTAAGCTGGCAGAGCACTGAGCCTCATGTGCCCAGCAGCTGGCTAATTAATTTTGCAGAACCAAGAGATGTTAGATACTGGTATAGATTTCATTTAGATTACAGAAGTCACATCTGTCATTCTGAACCACGCCGGGCAACGGAAATCTGGTGTTCATTTCATTTTGTTGGCAGACCGATTTTAAAGAAAATCAAGCTCGAGGATGGTGGTTAAGAACAACATGAAAAGGAACAAAATCAATAGAACTATGTTGCTACAGATCTGCTTTATAACGAGGGCCATGAGAACCAAATAGTTATCGGATGCTAAGGACCACCTTGGGGGTCAGCACTCAAGAAAAGGATCTGAGTGTCATCATAGAAAATATACTGAAGTCTTTCGCCCAATGTGCAACGGCGGCCAAGAAACCAAACAAGATGCTAGGAATCATTAGAAAAGGGATGGTTAACAAGACTAAGAATGTTATAATGCCTCTGTATCACTCAATGGTGCGACCTCACCTTGAATATTACGTTCAGTTCTGGTCTCCTTATCTCAAAAAAGATATAGCGGCTCTAGAAAAGGTTCGAAGAAGAGCAACCAAGATGATAAAGGGGACGGAACTCTTCTTGTATGAACAAAGACTGAAAAGGTTGGGGCTCTTCAGCTTGGAAAAGAGACGGCTGAGGGGGAGATAGGATTGAAGTCTACAAATTCCCGAGTGGAGTGGAACGGGTACAAGTGGATCGATTTTTCACTCCGTCAAAAATTCCAAAGACTAGGGGGACACTCGATGAAGTTACAGGGAAATACTTTTAAAACCAATAGGAGGACATTTTTTTTCACTCAGAGAATAGTTAAGCTCTGGAATGTATTGTCAGAAGTTGAGGTAAGAGTGGATAGCGTAGCTGGTTTTATAAAAGGTTTGGACAATTTCCTGGAGGAAAAATCGATAGTCTGTTATTGAGAAAGACATGGGGGAAGCCACTGCTTGCCCTGGATCGGTAGCATGGAATGTTGCTACTCTGGGGATTCTGGAATGTTGCTATTCTTTGGGGAGTCTGCATAGAATGTTGCCACTATTTGGGGTTCTGGAATCTTGCTAATATTTGAGATTCTGGAATGTTGCTACTCCTTGGGTTTTGGTCAGGTACTAGGGACCTGGCTTGGCCACCATGAGAACGGGCTACTGGGCTTGATGGACCATTGGTCTGACCCGGTCAGGCTATTCTTATGTTCTTCCTGATTTCATGTGCAATTTCCCCTGCTAACCCTAGGCATGAACAATACTCATTCATCCCTGCCTCATGACCATTGGGTCTCTAAAATAACTGCTGAGACCTCTAGCAATATCACTGCAGTATTAATGCAAGAGGTCAGGCTTGCAGATTTGGCCATTTTGGAACTATTCCCCTCCAAAGAACAAACAGAAAACATGCACATGAGCATTCAGGCCCACAGTGATGCCTTTTTGATAGTCTCCATATGACGGAAGTTGACTTATTCTGGTTATGTTAGAAACAGTAACTATTCCAGAGCTGGAATTCATTTTCTTCTCTGGTAGAGTGTATGACGATGAACATCAGAGCTTATGTTTCCACAAGCACAGTAATTCTGCAGATTGCTTTTCGGAAAACATAATTGATTGAGCTGGAAATTGTAACATACATTTGGAATTGCAATCATATCCTTCCACTGGTAGGCACAAGTGATCATCGCTTTTTCAATACGAATGTTGTTGTATGTGGTGGAGCAGCAGATAAATTATTCGACAGCACGGAATAGCCTTTTATCCACTGCGATACATCCAGATGGCAAGGTAATGTCTCTCTTCTGCAGGCTATTCCAAATGCTGATTTTCTCTCTTCCACTTCAGTGACTTTGGATTGCCGGGACTGCAGGCTTTGTCTCTGGGAGTACCAGCTTGACACCATTTGGCACCAGTGCATCGGGTTAAAAAAAAAAAAGAAAAAGGGTCAGATAAAATCATCCGCAGTCCACAAGGGCATAAAAATAATAATCATAATTTTATTCTTGTATACCGCCATACCCAATAAGTTCTAGGCGGTTCACCTCCGTTAATTAAGATCCGCGATGACACACGGATTTACAAAATTTTAACAAAGTTACAGGCAATGAAGAGGGGAATGTGGGAACGCTTTAACTGAGATTTAGCAGAGGTAAAAGTAATACAGTAGGTAGGTTGGAAGGTATGAGATAACGAGAGAGAGAACAGGTGCTGGCCGTACAGCACGCGAGGATCAGATGGGGCTCTGGGCCCACATACCAGCAAAGGAAGCAACGCTACAGAAAACAGCTCTGCTAAAGATGTTGCCTATTCATGTTCTGTTGTTCCAATTTTAGTTCTGGCCGTAGTGGTAACAGCTCCTAGAATTCCTGAGTTTTGGACCTGTAACAGCCACAGCTGGCGCTTAAAACTGCACAATGGTTTTATTTTTAAATAAAGGGAGGTTTTAGGATGGTGTATATACTGTACTCTTAGTTAGAAGGTTAACTATTTACCATTATTTAGGATGTTTATATGGTACACATCATCTAGAATGCTTTTAACCATAAATGTGAACGACATGTATCAATGGTTAGAACATAGCACACTTGCTCAGTGGAAACATCAGAATCTGGTTTTGAAAACCATCTCAAAAAAATGCATGGAAACCGCTCTGAATTTAAAATTTCCCAGGGTTCTGCGCCTGTAAAGGAGCTTATGTCATAAAACACTTGTGTACGCACAGAACCTTCACCTGGCCATCTCTGCAGACCAGACCGGACATACAAGTTTTAGTTGACTGGGGAGCTTTTCCCATAAATCATTTACACCTCTCCGTCTTCAAAGCCTAACCCCAGTTATAAAAGTACCCTCTGCAGAGGTGAATTTATAAGGCTTTTTTCACACGTAGGAAAGGATTTTAAAGAAAATTGTGGAATCTCAGACATACTTACATTAAAATTATGTCCGCAGAATGTTTGTGTCTGTGTAACACTGTGTGCTATCATTTCTGGGGGTGTAGTTTGGACAGAATAGAGAGAGAGAGTTGCGCTATGGATATGCATTTTATAAAATACAGGATATGTCCATATGTGTAGCATCCCGAGTCGTGGTACATGGTCTTGCCATGCCACTGGGGCTTGCGTGCATCTGAGAAGATGTCAGACTAACGATGCACCACCCATCTGGGCAATGTTGGAGACGGAGGATGTGACAATGGCGACAACATCCAATTCTTACTGCGCAGAAGAGAGGCCCAGCCAATCTACTTCTGTATTCTGCCAAGAAAACATGTTGCTAGGACTTGAACATGAGTCAAATAAATGACAGTATTTTATTTTTTTTTTTTTTTGCATTACATCTTAGGTCTCATTCTAGACCAGGGGTGTCCAACCTTTTGGCTTCGCTGGGCCGCATTGGCCAAAAAAAAAATGTTTTTGGGGCCGCACAAACATGCAAACGCTGCAGCAAGACAGAGGAAGGAGCCGACAAGACGGTAAACACCCGGGGGCAGCAGAGGAAAACACTGCATCGCCCTCGACCGGGACCGCACAAAATATTTCACCGGGCCGCAGGTTGGACACCACTGTTCTAGACCATTCTAGATTTCCTTTCATGTCTCTCACACTTGCCAGGGTTTCTACCCTGTTGCAGATTTTGATACCACCTGCAAAAATGCAAACATGTCTCGATAGCCCTTCGACATGGTTGCACACTCTTCTTACGGCTACCATTATTGCCTCCCACTCAACCAGCATTTAACCCAGTCATATCAGAGCCCATCCCAAGAGTATTCATTTTATTTATAGGTCATCTATAAGGAATTGTGTGAGACCTATACCACATCTACTCATCCAGCTCTCTGGTCACTCAGTCACAGAAATTGATCGGATTCATCTAATGAAACCGTCGCTGCCTCGGATCCGCCGAATTCCGGAAACCGTAGTCGCCTCTGTTTGTTTTAGCAGCAGCTCCATTAATTTACTCACTGCTTTGGTTTGCATAGCCTTTGGCCGCAGCTGGCTTCGTATATCCGACCATGTGTGCCACTGAGAATGACAAAACTGTGGAATTCATGGGTTTCTGACAGAGAGATGATACTCATTGAATTTTAAAGACTTTTAAGCTTGAGATATAATAAACAGATGAATGTTCCAGTTCTCTAGGGGCTAATATGGATCATATACTGTATAATTAGGTGGTGTATGCTACATTAACTTGAGTTTCATTAAATGTGCAAGTATGGTCATTTTGCTACAATGAGCAAGGTTCTAATCACCCCGTTCTAGTATTGACATAATTAGCATGTGAACACCCTCATAAGCTCTCGCACTTCAATTTCTTTTTGACCTGTGAAGAAAGTAAATCTATTGCACGAAACCAAAGTCACTAAAAGTTAATATGTACTAATAGTTCACCAAGCACGGAGAAAGAACTTTTGGAAACTGTTCTATCTACATGAAAAAAACCACTGGAAGACTGATGCACACAGAACTGGACTCCTGTCATTGCCCCCGTTGTTAAAACGGCTTCATTGGCTACCTGTCGAATTCCGCACCGTCCTTAGAGTTCTTTAAAGTCGTTCATTATAAGATCCCGTGGTATTTGACGCAATCGGATCCTTAAGATCAGAGGGAGCGTTGCGATTGACAACAGAGCAGCTGTTACATGTACATTGTGCAAATACATGAGCATCTGTAATTTCGGTGGCAGGTGTTTCATTATGGAATCATTTGACTGGACCGTTAAGGTTGCTCCCTGCTATTCAGAAATTTAAGAAGGTATTGAAAACAAGTGTTTGTGGAGGTTCTTTGCTGATTCGATTATACTACTGGTTGAGATGAATTTTAGATACATTATGCTCTGTTTGTTTTAATTTTTGTATATCAAATTATGATTATGTTTCTATTTTGCACACCATTTAGGATTTAGCGGGTTAGAAATTTTTTTTAATACATAAATAGAGGGGCATAATCAAAAGAAAAGTCTAAGTCTGATTTGGATGTAGGGCGCTAGTTGCCCAAAGTTGGCAGCGGCAAAATGTCCATTCTTGAAAAGTATGTCTAAGTTTAGGTTTTTTTCCCGAAAATCGTCTATCTGTATGTCCAGGCGTTTGATCGTTCAGACCACCACTCCAAGTCCCAAAAGTCCAGAACAAGACCTTTTGAATGTGTGAGGGGCCAACGTTGTGATGGACTGTCCACCCAGACATGGCAACAGAGCAGTGGGGCACCTTACAGGGCACTTCTGTGAACTTCACAAAAAGGGTGCCACATAAATATCTCACCAGAACTCCCTTTTAGGTTATGGTGAGCCCTCAAAAAAAACCCTCAAAACACACTATACCCACCTGTCTACAACCCCAATAGCCCTTAGGTTTGCAGATGCCACCTATATGGCAGTACAGTTTGGTTTTGGGGTATTTTGGTGGGCTCACATGTTCCACCATGAATATAGTGGTTAAAGTGGCTTATGGGCCTGGTTCCTCCTCTCTATGGTTCACTAGCCCACCCCCTAGCCACCTCTGTGCAGCTCTACTAGGCTTTCCTATGCCAAGTGCTGAGGTTCCAGAGGCAGATATGTATGTTTTCATTCTGAACTTTGTGGGGGTGCAACAGGGTTGTGAACACGGGGGGAGTGTAGGGGGATCTTTACTTTGTCCCTGCAGTGGTTCTCTGGTCACTTTGGATACCTTTTGGGCACTTATTACTGTCTTTACATCGTCTAACTCACAACGTATAAGTTCTGTCTAGGCAGTCTTGTGAAACCTTAGATTATCCCTCCAGGATGATGAAGTCTAGGTCGGCCCACATTCCACCCTAACCATGCCTCAAAAAACGCCCCTTTCAACTCTGGGTGCACAGCGGGATTTAGAGGCCTAAAAAGTTCCTGGATACGTCTAAAAAGCCATTTGGATTATCAGCGTTTGGATGACCTGTCTTTTAGATTGTCGAAGTGCCGACTTGGGCGGGATTTTAGACGTATTTAACTTTCGATTATGAGCCCCCTAGTATTAAAGTGATATGATGTATCCCTTCAACCCATTAAAATGGATGGGCCTGCAGACCGTAGTCTGTCTCTCCTCAAATCTTTCCTACCTTTAGTCTGTTTTGCATGCCACTGTTTAAATATGAGGGACATCACTCAGGGGGTGTGGCTAAGATTGTCCGGGCCTGCAGTGCAGCAAGAGCTTCCATCCAAAGTTCTCCCGGGGCAAGTATAGAGGAGCGATTAGAAGCAGGTAACAGTTCTCAGGCAGCAATTCTCCCAAAGAAACCTCTGTCTTTCTCCAGCACTGGCAGACTGATCTCACCTGGTGCATTCCAGGATGCACCATTTCGAAGATAAGGACACCAGAGGCAGGAAATTGGGCATCCCTCCTGCCTCATTTAAGGCATGAGGTCTGGGAGGATGTGGGACACCAGTGACTTTATTTTAAAGTCAGATTGGGTTCGAGGGAGGAGGAGGGAGGAAGCGATACCGCTTGACACCAGGGATGTTTTTCTCATGGATCAGGTTTGAAGAGGGGAGAAAAGGAAGGGGGGGGGGGAATCAATTGGACTACCAGGGAACATTGTAGATAGCTATCTAGGGCAAGGTGGTCAGGCTGGGTGGAGAGAGGGTGTACCAATAGACACCCACTCATCTCAATCAACCATTCTACACTGTCTCTGACTTGTTGAAAAGTTTCCACACATTGTGCATAGTTCCAAAACCTCCCTCCCCCCTGCATGTCCTTGAAATTGGTAATGACTGCATTACCATACACTTCTCAGCCAGTAAAACCATGTTGAACCCATGATAGCTGTACAGTTTGCATTCTGCCTCAGAATGGCTACAAACCATGCAAGGAAGAATTAACCACAGATTTACCTCTAATATGTTCAAAAAACTTTTTAAATTGAATCAGGTTGGGCAGACTGGATGGACCATTTGGGTCATTATCTGCTGTCATCTACTATGTATCAACAATATTTGCAGCTAAAATTACAAATGTGTGGTGCTAGCTCTGTCTGCCTTGGGCTGACTAGATGGGCCATGCAGGTCTTTATCTGCCATCGTCTATTGTTTATTGTTTATTTAAAGCTTCTATGAAGTCATTCTATCTGATGGGATCTAAACTAGCTGAGCTCCACTGATACTTGTCTACGCTATTTGAGCTACCATGAAATTATCATCCCCTAAATCTGAACCCTAATCCCTGTCAATACAGCCTAACACACAACCCAAAATTCATACCCTGGACCTCTGTATAACCCCCTTGACCCCCAGCACCTACCCAGGGGAGATCCCTGGTATCTAGTAGAACGAGGCCGGAGTGGTTCCATTTCTGCTCCTGCTCTATTGGATCCAGCTATCAAAATGGTACTGCCCCTAGTGGTTGTCTCACGGTGCTAGTGGTAGTTCCGATTGAGGTGGGCAAATAAAGGAACAGATTGCCATGTGAAAGAGATACGCCTGGCAAACTCTTTAAAATACATTCTGTGCAGCGCACGTGCTTGTATCTTTTAGCAGATATACATTCAGGCACATAAAGTGATATCTGGTTTTATGATTCTGCAGGCCATTAAAACAAGAGATGAAGCTTAAAGGACTCAAGAATGGAGTATTTCTGAGAGCTAATGACTTTACACAGCTGGCACACCAGACAAGTAATATGGTGTTATTCCTAAATCGTCAAAATAGTTTGAGCTGCCGTATGCTACAGAGCTATTCTTCTCGAATGTTTCCTTGATCCTTTTATGAAGTATATTCTACTATTTGCATATATAAGTGATTTTAAGGTTTTAAGACTCTAATACTGGTTCTAGAATCTCCTAATCAGTGGAGGATTCTTTTTTTCAAGATGCAGATTCTAAAGACCACCCTGCTTGCCTGGTGGTTGTGTTGTACACTGCCATGTGAGAGAACCAGCTTTGATTCCACGATAGTGTTGCTGCATTTAAGGTCCAACAGAACAGGGGATGCTGTGAAAATTGCTATACACGGCTTTTGATGGGCATAGGAGGAAGTCAAAAGGGGACTTTTTTGGAGTAACCGAAGGTAATGCTTCACCACCTCTCCAATGTATTGATAACAACGACTGATTACAAAACATTCCGAAAGGAAATTAAAACACTGCTATTCAGAAAATTTATCAAGACAAACTAATACCTCACCGTTACTATTCCCAATCTTGTACATTTCCCAGCTAAGACTCAATCATGTAATTAGAACCCTATCCTATAATTCTCCTGGAAATGTCCAGTTCTCCTCTTTTGTAATCTGCTTAGAACTGCAAAGTATTGGCGGAATAGAAGTCACTAATTGAATGGAATGTAAAAAGGGTGGTGAATACATGGAACGGTCTCTCAATGGAGGTGGTGGAGATGAAGACTACTGGAATTCATGAAGGACGAGGAAGGGAAATTGCAACAGCTCAGCTACAGACAGCAGTACCGTCAGGTGTCGCCTTCATGAATCCCGAGTCCATGGTTAGGGCTCAAGTTATTGGCCGTGGCACATAATAATGTCTCCAGATAGGTTGGAATTGTGCATACCGTGACAGCAATAAACTTCGCTCCCAGGACGAGCTATGTGGTATATGATCTGTCTCTCAAATTTGCTAACTCTCACCATTGTAGGCGCAGTATGTGAAGAGCTTCCATCTGGACTTCATGAGATATAATGTGTCTAGGCAAGTCTATAATCCAAACACCTATATGTACTAGGGTTACCAGATTTTCCTGAAGTTAAGTTTAGCATACAATTTGGTTATTTTAAGTCAACATATGATTATTTCCATCTTCAATTAACAACCAGAGTGGATCCAGCTCTTCGTACATTAGAATACATATGGTTGGAAGGGAGTGATTGGATTTATGGGAAGAGGTAGGTTTTTTATTGCCTTCCTGAAGTTCAGAAGCCCTTTGAGGGATCTGATGTGGGGAAGCAGTTGATTCCAATAGCTTGGTAGGAAGTGGGAGTAGGAACGGCGTCTGACGTTCTGGAGTTGGAGGGCGCGACCAGGAGGTATTTGCAGACATTTTTCCTCCTGGGAGCGGAGTAGTCCTTATGTAGTTGAGTGGACACTTACCTATGAAAGCCCGTTTCTGCAACAGTGTACCAAATTTTGCATAGGGTGATACATATGTAAATGCAAAAAGGGAAACACATGGGCGGGGCTCCCAAATACACATTGCTGCCACATTTAACTGCCCACATTAACATCGAGTTTAAATGCCACTTAACTAATCCCTCCAAAAAGTCCGATTGTGAGCCCACTAGGGAAAGAGAACGTATCTGTATATAATATGTAAATCACTTTAGTTGTATATTAAATGCATGCCCCTTAACCTTTAATCCTTAAACGATTCAAATGCGCTTGGAAATTCATTTTAGTCACCTAAATTTTTCAGGGTTTTCTCTCTCTCAGCATGATTCACAGGGTAATCACTTGGGTCTAACACTTCTGTTTTACCACTAGGTCCAATTTTCTTGCATCCACTTTTTTTATTGACTGGAATGGAGATGTCCCAGGTGAGCATAGCCTCTGCATTCTGCACAATAATAATAATAATAATAATTAATAATTATTCCCTCTGAGGGGACACTGCAGTACTTGGGGGAGGGAAGGGGGGAGAGCTTGCACACAGTGCTGGGAATCAGAGGGCCACCCATATCAGACGGAAGAGAAGCCAGACTAAGAATGTCTCCTGCTCATCAAAATGTAGTGTGAAGAAGGAAAATGAATCCTGTACGGAATTGGTCGTCTCCTAGGCAACAAAGACCACATCAGGTGTTAGAGTACCTGGATATCTGGCTGATTTGTTTTTGATATATCAGCATTCAGGGCCTACTGAGTATTCAGTGTAATTTTCTTCAAGTTAGATCCCTTGTTCTTTTTCTACAATATCACTAAAATCAGAGCCTTTCTGAGCACACTGCTAAGACCCTCGTCTCTCACCTAGACTACTGCAACCTGCTTCTCACTGACCTTCCGCTACACCATCTCTGTTCAGAACTCTGCTGAACGCATCATATTGCATCAACGTCACTTTGCCCATATTTACCCTTATCCTCGTGTCTCCTCATGCCGGCGGGAGGGAATGGGAATCTCTCTTGCTACCTGACTTGCAGTGGGGTTTCGGGGGTTCCCTGCCGCAGCCACTCTCAACCGATCGCAGCAGGAGAATTCCCCCCCTCCCCATCAGCTGAGCGCCAGGGACTCCCCGAAGCTGCAGTTCTGTAACTGTTACAGAATCACGGCTTTGGGGAATCCCTGATGCTCAGCTGATGGGGGGGGGAGGAGGAAGGAATTCCCCTGCCCCGATTGGCTGCTCTGGGCTATGCAAAGATAGGTGTGATTCGTAGCTGCTTTAGAACGTCTAACGCCACTCCGGGCATTGGCCATACCTACTTTGGTGTTACGCCTAGCCATGATGCCAGTTACCATTTCAACTGCCTTTTATTTAGGTATCAGTAGACAATTCAACCCTTCCATTTTTAACTGCATTTTTTCAGTTATTTAGGAATTGGCAGGGTGCCTACCGATGCCTACATTTATTTGTTAGTTATTGAATTTCCACCTAACTGACTTGCCCAGGATCCCAGGAAGCAGCGTGGCTTATGGGGAACATGTCATGAGTTGAGGAAGGGGTTTTGAATGCGTCAAAAATTCACAAATTGTGTGCAAAAAGACACAATGACAGCTCTTCCCCGGCCGCCTTTACTCTCCCGACTTGGCCCCTGCTGACTTCTCCTTCTTTCCTAAACTTAAATCCACACTGAAAGGAAAGCGATTCGACACCATTGAAGACATAAAGCAAAATTCGACGCAGCAACTTTTGCCGATTCCTGAAGATGCCTTTAAGGACCGTTTCCAGAAGTGGAAATGACACTGGGGAAAAGTGTATACGTAGGGAAGGGGAGTACTTTGAAGGGGACCTAATGGAATAAGTTGTAAGATTGTTTAATACATTTTTATAAAATCAGTCCTGGAACTTTTAATCTAGCCAACGTTTTCTTCGGAAAATAGACTAACAAAGGTTCATGCCTAATTTAGTTTTAGACAGAAAAGCAAGCACTGGTTTTATTTGTACTGCACAGTTCTGAGAATATATATAATAAAACACTGCTACATGGACAAATGTCAAAGCCATATATATTACCCTGATTACAATGACTAAAGGGCATTATAACATATGGTGCTTACTCACCAAGAGAATATTTGCTTTTCTAATTAGTCATAATGTTTACCAACAAAAGCTAATGAAGAATCATCTTCTTTCTTCCCCTCCTCCAAATTCATGAATAAAAGTTTATGTTGTTTGCTTCCTTGAATAATACAGTTCTGGTGGCATTTCTGTGCCCTGTGTCTGCTAATAATGTGAGTGGCATCTCTCTATGCAGAAACTAGACATGTAATTTACAATGTGTACATGCAAGGGAACCCATGTATGGAGGAAATGGGATCTCTGCCATATTTATGCCAGGTCAATGGCTGGTGTAACTAACGAAGTCTAAATGTTAGGTGCACCAGTACCAGGTAATGCTATATTCTGGGCACCCAACTCGTACTGTTATAAATTAGGCTCCTACCTTCATCCTCGGAAGCTTAAATGTAGGCACCCAATTTTAGCATTGACCCCTAACTGTTAATGAAGCAGGTGCATGAGGGATTGAGGGGTCGTACCACTGGGCAGCAGGGGACGCTGGCTCAGGGGTGGGAGAACTACAGGTCCCATGGTGCACTGAGCTCTGCAGCTCAAAGCTGAGCCACCTTAGAAGAGGTGGAGTAACTGTGCTGAGTCATGGGGCGGGACTCAGGTAGGGAGGAGAATATACTGTATGCCTTAGCCTGGGATCATTCAGGAGAGAGGTCCCCGAGGAAGAGACTTCCCTGAGCAAAGAAGGCTTAGAGTGAAATTCTTCCCTAGCCTTGGGTTGCTACAGAGCCCTGGGAAGGAAAAGACTGTCAAGGTGAGACGGTTGCTGACTGGGTGGCTAAGGAAAGCCACCTTCTACTGAATAAACTGTATTGAATGGCGTTTTGGAATATGACAAAGATTGAATACCATAATAGCTGGACTTGGTAAAACACATAATAATAGTCAGTTGGAATACCAATATCTTGGCTCTTCCACAAGGTGGCACACTTTAAAGTTAATTCTCCCTCCAAAGATGTTATTGTCTGCTCTATGCTAACACACGATGCTGACTTTTTCATTAACTGTACAGAAAATGTTGGATTCAGCCCCATGCATTTAATGCAGTTAACCATGCATTAAATTTAGCAATTATTACATAGTAACTGTAAAACATTATTGAACTTAGCCAGACCTTAGTTTTTGCATATGATCTTGACTAATAATGGTCAGTTATCAAATAGCATTTGTTGAAATTTGAATGTATTTGACCTTTATTTCAACAGGATACTTACCAACTTTACAATTTTGTATTGTACGGAATAAGTACAGTAATCTAATGGGGTGGAGAGCGTTTGTAATGTATACTTGTTTCTGAAAGGGGAAAGAAGCAATGCTATAATGGACTCTGCTAACTACATGAAAGAATGATTCTCCACCAGTGCACACAAATGGCCAGAGTACCTGCATATACTGGTGTATATGCACACAGATTCACGAAAATCTATGTTCTGGCTACACACTATTCTGTAAGAAAACAAAACAGCTGGCATCAAAATTCTATTTTTTATTTTTTTTAATTCTTTATTCATTTTCATACTTACAATAAGTGTGACAATTTGTCCAAACAAATTAACAACAGATATATCACTTAATGATACAAATAATTTGTTCAAGTAACTACCACAAGCTTTATCTGACTAATTCCCTTTCTTTCTTTATGAGTAATAGCTGACAAGTAGAATCAATTATCCCTGTATGATATAGAAATATTATGTGCCTTCAATAGTCTCTCCCCACACACAGGTATCTGAGCCACCCTGCTTCCCTGATCCAATCTCTTCAGGTACCATGGCGTGTCCTTTCACAGGAGTCCTCTTGACTCAGGACCTCCCTCCTGGAAGCCTACATTCAGGGGCTTCCTATTCTGTCCTGCCAGAGGGTTTTTACTTCCTGCCCCACCTCTCAGGCCAGAGAATCCAATATTCCTCAACTTAGGGCCACCTGCTGGAAGGTGGTTTTACGGCCACATCAGTGAGGGATACCTGATACTATGTCACTATGTCACTCCCTCCCTCACAATTGTTTAATGCTACCTGCAGTCTGCAGAATCTATTATATCTAGCGTGCCTATTTTTAATTCAGTAAAACCTTTTATTAGTGTTGGAAGATTTTACTGTATCTGACCCCTGATGCAGCTGTAATGCCAAAACATGGCCCATGTCAGGTCTTCTAATAAAGAAAAATGGGGAGACCCACAGTGAAAACAATCCACCGATGAAAACAAAAACAAAAAACTGTGGATACAGATGTTCTGGAGATAATTTATTATACACTGACATATACAAACATGAAAATTCAATTTAAAAAGTACAATGATAAAAAAAAATACAGTGATAAAAATCCAATCAGACCCAGGTGGGAGCAAAACATAGCCGAGAATGATTAATGGTAAAAACCACTGAACACAAACAGGCCAGGCCGACGATCGTTTTGTGGCTGGTAAACAGTGCTTCAGGGCCGTAGCGCCAAATCCAGGCTATCATTACGCAGATCCTAACTGCTGCTTTCAACCTGATTTCGGCCTGGCCTGTTTGTTTTCAGTGGGTTTTACCATTAATCATTCTCCCACCTGCCAACTTTAAACTTGTGCGAAAGTTTTTTTTGCCTATGATGCTTTGGTGGAAGAGTGTGCGTACACCTCTCTGTTTGTCTGAGGCTTTTCTTTCGCTTAAGTAATAAGCTAGCTTTCTTGGCTTGTGTGGCGCTTTTGTTTTGGAGTGATATTTTTGAATTTTTGGACTACACTTCCCTCCATTCCTCCCTGTTTTTTCTGGTTGTATGCATAATCTAGATCAGTGTCTCTCAAGCTGTGTGCCAAGGCACAGTGGTGTGCCCCGAAGAGATTCTGGGTGTGCCACGAGATATTCCAGAATCTGACTTTAATTTTAAAAGTTCCCTTCATAAGTATATTGAATAGATGGCATGTACGTCTGTCAATGCTCTCCTACGAAGAGAGGCTGAACAAATTGCGGCTCTACTCTCTCGAGGAACGTAGGGAGAGGGGAGACATGATTGAGACATTTGAATACATCACCGGACGTATGGAGGTGGAAGAAGATATTTTCCTTCTCCAAGGACCCTCAGCCACAAGAGGGCATCCGCTTAAATTCAGAGGCAGGAAATTTCATGGTGACACCAGAAAGCATTTCTTCACCGAAAGAGTGGTTGATCATTGGAACAAGCTTCCGATACAGGTAATCGAGGCCAACAGTGTGCCAGATTTAAGGGTAAATGGGATGCCCATGTGGGATCCCTAAGAGGGTGGAGTTAAGGATGGGTCATTAAGAGCGGGATCTCCAGGAGAGCAGACTTAGGGGGGTGGGTCTGTGGAGTGGGCAGACTTGATGTGCTATGACCCTTATCTGCCGTCATTGCTCTATGTTTCTAATATTATGAGCATCTGTGTGCGTAAGGATACAACCTCCCAGACAAGCATCATTCTTTCACTTAATTGATCCTTCAAAACTAATGGCAAGTCATTTTAATTGTATTTTTTATGCAGTAGTTATCCTAACTTGAGCAAAAAAAAAAAAATCAAAGCTTTGTTACTGTTCGGATCTTCTTATCTTTACAAATTTGAGTTTTCAGCTCTGACAGAAATTAAACTGAAAAAAAAAAAAAAAAAAGAATGACTTTAGATGGTGGATGATGACATGCCTGCTTGCTTGTCGACTATTGAGCCGCATTTTGAACTAATTTGCATTCAAAAACAAGAACATCCATCGCATGTATTAGCAATTCTATTCTTTCTACTTTACTTTCACCATTGTTACAATTACCCATACATAGCTTAAAGAACTTTAAATAAATAAACTCAAATTTAATTTTTTGTTTTGCAATTTTAATAATTTCAATTATGTGCTGCGAAAAACATGTGCCCTGTTTAGTGTGCCAGAATTGAAAAAGTTTGAGAGACACTGATCTAGATATACCCCAGGCACTTAGTTAGTGACCAATTCCCTTGTGCATAGTTTACCAAACTGCTGAAATATTTGATTTATGTTTATAAAATAGAGAGTTGAAAAACACTAATATATCATCCAAGTAAACATTAAGCGATTTGCATTAAACTTCGGAATAAAGTACCTGTGTCAGACATCATGAAAGTTATGGTGAACTTAAATCTCATTAGCTCTCGCTGCTATAATTGTCTTACCCTAAACAACTCAACCACTTCAAGTAACGTTGATTTATGGGCATTCATAAGGAAGCCTTGTTCGAAGGAGATTGCCTGAAGAACTACAGTTCCATTTTTGCTATTACCTCTAGTTGGTTTTTATAAGTTGTCTTGGAAGATTACGCAGAAGGAATTTAGAGGATTTAATTTTTATTTGGGTCATTAATTTCCTTAAGTCATTTGGACAAGCAGTGCACTTGGTAGGCGTGCTGAAGGATATATCGTTTACAAAGCTCCAGGGCTAAACATGGCTTCCAATTCTAAGCAGAACACATCTGTTAGAAATGTTCCACGGCACCCAGTACAAATTCCTGTCTTGCCAAGGCATTGCAGAAATATGTGATAAGACTGGAAATGCAATCTGAGGCAGCTGCAGAGCAATTTTCAAAGATTTTTTTTAATGTAATTTATTTTTAATTTGTAATTTATTTCTTATATACCGCTACATCCGTTAGGTTCTAAGCGGTTTACAGAAAATATACATTAAGATTAGAAATAAGAAAGGTACTTGAAAAATTCCCTTACTGTCCCGAAGGAAGATGATGGAAGCAAGCCGATGTATACTCATACAAAATAGCCCCATGGACCCCCCTTCCCAGGCCCATTTATGTAACTTAAAGTATGTGCTCGGCTGTAGTTGTATTTAATTTTAATTTAAAGCTCCTATTTACTGCAATGCTAAGTGCCGCTCATAGCGCCTTAGAATGCAAACAGTACGGGCCTCTTCTATCAAACTGCGCTAGCAGTTTTTAGTGCAGAGAGCCGCGCTGAATGGCCCGCGCTGCTCCCGACGCTCATAGGAACTAGCGCAGTTTGATAGAAGAGGCCCTATAAAACACCAACAGCATAAAAAACACGAAGAAGTGAAAAACTCCATTGGGTCCATTAAAAGGCACATTTAGCATAGAAAAATCATGGTTAATGGAGGTGGAGTTCAGGGCAGGGAAAATGAAGAGCGTGGGAGACTTTCATTTTGAAATTTTCATCTATACCTTGTGCTGGCTTCCAAAGTACTAAACCCTCTCAACCAGTCATGAATACTCAAAGGCCAGTTTACTTGAAATTGAGCTTGTGGTAAGGTTAGGAGGCCCCTGAGGTGGTGGGGTTCCCCCGCGCCCCCACTCCTTCTGTGCTCCTTCCCGCCTCCCATTCCACACTTGCGCTCTTCCCTAGCCCCTCTTAATCGTCACCATCAGAGCTAATGGTGCCAAGGCCAGCAATAAAATACCCTAACGCAGCTTCGTGAAAAGGGGGAGGGGGCTAATCAATTATGCTTTTGTTGCTAAACATGGCTTTCAACGTTTTCACTTAACAAGCTGGAAAATCTCAATCTGGAAAAACAGCAGAGAGGAAGACGAGGGGTCAGCTGATTCTCCCTCCTCTCTCCACCTGAGGATGGTCAGCTGAACCTACTACCTCAAAGGGCTGCGTGTCAGGCGGGCCTCACCGTCGTCAGGCCCCGTCAAAGGGCCCTGTGTGGGGCCCTTCGTGCGAACCAAGTAGGACCAAGCTAAAACCTCTGCCCAACTTCACCCATAAGTAGCAACAGTCCACAAAGCTGTTTAATTGAGGACTAAATGCATTGGAGGAAATCACTCTTCAAATCTACCTTCGAGTTTCAAGGTCCCAAAATTTGGAACTGCCTCCTGACCTGCTTATGTCAGACATAATAATAGCCTTACTGGGTCAGACCAATGGTCCATCTGGCCCAGTAGCCTGTTCTCACGGTGGCCAATCCAGGTCACTAGTATCTGGCCAAAACCCAAAGAGTAGCAACATTCCATTCAGAATCCTAAAGAATAACAAGATTCCAGAACCCCAAAGAGTAACAAAAGATTCTGGAACCCCAAGTAGAAGCAACATTCCATGCAGAATCCCCAAAGAGTAACAACATTCCACGCTACCGATCCAGCGCTAGCAGTGGCTTCCCTCCGTGTCTCTCTCACCTCCTCCTATCTTCAATTTGGGAAGGAGCATCTATTTGTATTATAGTCTTGCTACGATTCATATGTTGCTAACCTTATTAATCTTATGTAAGCCACAATGATTCCCAATTGACATTTGTGGGGTATAAAAAAACCCAATATGGTATCCTAAGCTATGCTATGCTATGCTAACTAATCTAATCTAGTCTTCGATTTATATACCGGGTTATGTCCCAACGGAGCTGGACTCAGTTTACAAGTAATTAAAGATCAGCAAAAAAAACTAACAAGAGCATAAGAGAAAATTAGTGTTGTGGAGCCATCAATTTGTTGAATCTTTAGGTAAACTGTTCAAGTATTGTGTAAATAATAAAGTTTTTAGGACTTTACAAAATTGTTGTATCTGACCTATCTGACCTATCTGACAGAGTCAGGAAGCCCATTCCACCTTTCTACCAGTTTATAAGCGAAAGATTGACTGAGTTTCCCGGCTGATTTAATTCATTACTGACCTACCCTGCTACACTTCTGCCTTTCTTCCAAACTTTGTGGTGTATGTCATGTTAGGGTTACCAGACATCTGGATTTCTGAGGACATGTCCGGGGGTCCACAAAGCTTTTCCAAAACCCGGCCCTTTGTCTGAGTTCTGAAAATCTTCCTGTCAAAATTGACCGGGAAGGGGCATCGGTGAATGTGCGGACGTGACGCGGATTCCATCTGGGAGCGGGGTTGGGGGGGGGGGGACATGACATAGGTGGGCGGGCCGGGCTGTGTGGCCATGGGTCGGGATTTTCCTTCGGGGAATTCTGGTAACCCTATGTCATGCGCACCCATTGAAGTGCCGTGGTAGCACATTTGTATTCACTGAAACCACATGGTTTCATGTTGATTATAAATCATGGTTTCTGGAAGAAGGAATGATTTTAGGCCACTGCAAGATCTGCTTTTAACTGCTGCCGGGTTGTTCTGAATTCTCTCGATACGGTAACATTAGCACGTTGCTCCTGCCCTAATATTATGCAACATTAAAAAAAAAAAAAAATAGACAGTTTTGTTGTCATGTTGAGACTTTTCCCAAGTCTACTAGACACTCACTATTGTTTGAGGTTATTAGCTGCAAGAATTAGGAAGAACTTATGCTTAATGGCCTTTGTTGAAAATGCTGTATTTTAAGCACAATATTATAGGACCTTTTGATTACACTTTATTCTAGATTCTTCCTGCTTCCCTTCATCTTAAATTTGTCCTTAATTACTGCAGCTTCTGAGCTGAAAAAGCTCAGCTATTATGTATGCACATTGCATCTTATACAATATAAAACTAATCATACTGTAATCAAAGATTTAAAAAAAAAAAAAAAAAATTCAAATGTAAAACTTAATTACCTCAAGTTCACAGAGCTTTTTAGTTGTTCATTAAAGAAGGTATTTTAACTTTCCTTATTAAAAAAAAAAGGGGGGGGAATGTTTATTAAAGTGCAGCGAGAGTTTTCCACTTACCAGACCAAATCAACCAGACCAAAGAGGACTCGGACCCCATTTATTCACCCCCCCCCCTTCAATCAAAGGCACACAGCGCAAGAAGATGCGAAACTAGATCAGCGCCTCTCCAACAAAACGTTCCGAAAGGAAATCAAAACCCGGCCATTCAGAAAATTTATCACGACAAACTAATCGACCTCCTTAGCTATTCCCTGTCTTGTAAATTTCCCAGCAAAGTCTCATCCATGTAATTAATAAAACGGTTCGGGTGGTGCATCGCCGCGGCTGCTCTGCTTTATTTCTGTGTGAGTCCGCACCATTTATTTATTTTAAAATTTTCTATACCGCCTAACCCTAGACAGTTTACATAAAATCAAACATACATACCCCCTGCCTTACTAAGGTGCGCTAAGTGTTTTAGCACGCGTTTACTGCACGTGTGCGCTAACTGCTAACATAGAAACATAGAAGATGACGGCAGAAAAGGGCTACAGCCCATCAATCTGCCCACTCTGCTTACCCACCCCCTGTCTATGCCCTAATGACCCTCGTAGGGATCCCACATGGGCATCCCATTTATTCTTAAAGTCTGGCACGCTGTCTGCCTCGATCATCTGCACTGGAAGCTTGTTCCAATGATCAACCACTCTCTCTGTGAAGAAATACTTTCTGGTGTCTGCAGCAGCCACTCTCTCCTCCTCTCCCTATTGGCTAAGGCTCTTAACATTTGCATCTCCTCTTCCTATAGGCTAAGGCTCTTTACACCTGCATTGTGATGTCATAGAACTTTCTGATTATAGAAACATAGAAACATGATGGCAGATAAAGGCCAAATGACCCATCATAGAAACATAGAAGATGACGGCAGAAAAGGGCTACAGCCCATCACGTCTGCCCACTCTGCTTACCCACCCCCTGTCTATGCCCTAATGACTCAATTTCCTTATCTTGACCCTCGTTAGCGTTTAGCACACGCTAAAAATCATAGCGCATTTTAGTAAAAGGAGCTCATAATGCTTAAAACAATGCAAAAAGACAGGCAAAACATCAGGATTAAAATTCACAATAAATCCTCAATCAAGGTGAGTCAGACCCTATAAATAAGCAGTAATGAGCAATTGTGTTTTAAAGCATTTTCTAAAAGTCTCTCTGTCGGCACATTTCCTTAACTGTCCTACCAGCGAATTCCATAACTTTACCCCAGCACAGCAAAAGGTCATTACGCAAGGTTCTACATTTTTCGGTTTAACATTACCCTGTCTTGGGACTTACCGTGTGTTTGTTTCTGCAACCGATGCATTGTAAGAGCAAAAATCTGGGAGCCCTTTTAGAAAACCGCGGAAGTGATTCTCCTGCAGCAAATGTACCGAAGCCCCATAGGAACCGAACGGGTTTCGGTGCATTTGCTGCAGGAGAATCACTACCATGCCTTTGTTTGTGCTTGAAATTGTGGGTGTAAATGTACATCACTTAGATTTAAGCGGTTCATAAATTTTTTAAATAAATTAAAATAAAATAAATAAAAGCAGCCCATAGTAAAAAGGCCCCTAAAAACTGTAATTTAAGTTTTACATGCAAAAGAATGTTCCGGCTATTAGCTAACACTGCCAGGGTTGGTGATTAAAAAGGGTGGTGTGGGGGTGGGGGTAATTGTTTTAATTTTTTTATGACACGGTAATTGACCGCACCATTAAAAAATAATTAAAAAGTTTATTTTTTAAAGTAGGCATGATATCAGTTTTTGTCAAGTTTATAAAGCTTTGTAGTCTATTTTTATTAGGAATGTGACAGAATTCAAAAACCTGAAAGAATGATAGATTTATGGTCAAAACAAATGTGCAATAAGGTATGACTGCTGATGAGTGAGGACCATTAACTTTGGCTCTTCAAACAATTCCCTCGCAATTAATGCCATTCCTCTGCACACAGTGAATTCCAGTGCTCAGCTCTGAGCAAATATTGTCTCCAAATTTTAAAATTATGTGTCTGCTTTAATGAAAAGAACAAATCTCCAAACCTGACAGCTTAAATGCGTTTAAATAAATGCTTTCCTTTTTAAATAAATGTGGAAATTCAACACAAAACTTTCAAACCTCCTTTCCTGGAGAAACCTTTTTAAAATTCAGCAGTAAGAGCTCGCTGAGACAACTAGATGGTATCTTTCGAAAAAGCATCAGGGAATACAGATCTGCATGGAGCAATGAAGGATTCTGAGTGCAATGTCAGTGTATAAATAAAGCAGTTGACTGAGAAATCCATTTTCTCCTTGGTTGATTCTCACTTGGAACACATCACAAGAACAAAGGTGCTCGGCACCGGCCTCAAACAGCAAAAGATTGATTACAGAAATGAGACTTATGAATACCATGTGGGCTTGATGGATGAAGGGTTTCTAGTCTGACACAGGTACAATTGTCATTTCCTGAGCCTGGATGTCTCTGTCAGAATGTGGCATCCTCAAGTTGGATGTATTGTAGAAGTAGGAGCTTTGTAAACAGGAAGACAATGACTGCAGTGTCATTGCTCAGCTCAGTTTTAATATAATTTATATGCTGCACATCCTACATTTCTATGTGGATCACAAATTATTCAGGTACTCAAGCATTATTCCTAAGTCGGCACTTGGACGATCATCAGTCAAAAACGTCCAAGTGCTGATAATAAAACCGGGTTTTGGGCGTATTTAAAAACGACCTAGGCCTTCATAGTGCCGCTGAACAGCCATAGCTAAACGGGGCGTGTCAGGAGGAGTGTTGAGGGCGGGATTTGGGCAGGACGTGGGCAGGCTTAGACTTAGTCGTACTGCATGTATAATCGAAAGTTATACAGCACAGGATCGACGGAACTTGGACGTTGTGGCTTAGACCATTTAAAACGTGGTCTAAGTCACAAAAACCCACCTAAAGTCACCAGATAAGCACTGCAGACACAAACTATAGACCCCCACACACTACCCCAGTGATCACCAACCCGCCCCCCCCCAACCCCATAAAAATTGTAATCACACCTTTAAAATTCAACCTCCAGACCATCATCACCTGGCCGCCTGGCATAGGAAAGCCTAGTTGACCTGTACAGAGGTGGCTTAAGTCATCTTGGGGATGGGTTAGGGACCCATAGAGAAGAGGACCTA
This sequence comes from Geotrypetes seraphini, assembly GCF_902459505.1. NCBI lineage: Eukaryota > Metazoa > Chordata > Amphibia > Gymnophiona > Dermophiidae > Geotrypetes > Geotrypetes seraphini. Next base: position 3,725,247 of record NC_047102.1, read on the forward strand.
TGTCCATAATCCCCTGTAATCACTGCATTGATATTGAAACATGTGCACTCCCCTATATACCCCCAAAACCCTTTTGTACTGGCATATAAGTGGCTCCTGCAGCCATAAGTGCTATTGGGGTGGTAGATAAGTGGGTCTAGGGGATTCTGGAGGTGGTTTGAGGGGCTCACCATTACCCATAAGGGAGATGTACTGAGATGAAGACATGGCACCTTTTTTGTGAAGTTCACAGAAGTACCCTGTAAGTTACCCCACTATTTAGGTGCCATGTCTGGGTGTTAAGCCCATCACTTTGCAGATCCCTCCCACGTCCAACAGGACTTGTTCTAGGCGTTTTTGACTTGGACGAAAAGTTGGACAAAAATATGGTATAAAGATGGACGATTTAGCGACATGGGCGATCAGATCGGTAGGATGTATACTTAATATTTGGATGTATTTTTCGAAAACGTGTCCTAAGCTGTTTTTTTTTACTTTGGACGACTTGCGACTTGGACGAAAACAGACTTAGATGTTCCTTTCGATTATGCCCCTCTAACTGTCCCGGTGGGCTCCCATTCTATCTAATGCACCTGGAGCAGTGGTGATTAAGTGACTTGTCCAGGGTCACAAGTGTGGGATTTGAACCCACAATCTCAGGGTGCCAAGGCTGTAGCTCTAACCACTGCACCACACGCTCCCAATGTGTGGCTTAGTGCTAAAAACTGCAATGCAAGTGTTGGAGGGCCAATTCAGACCTCTCGTACATCCATGTGTCGGGATTATTTTGTGGGGAATGGTTGACCCCCATCCAGCCTGTTCTGCCAGTTTGGACATTTTTGGAGGACTGTCCTTAACTGGTATCTGCATTTCGGTGGCAGAAATTGTGATATTGTGACAATAGGCCACATGAATTTGAGACTTTTGAAGATGCAAGGTCACTCTGGCATGATTCATCTTCCGATCTGAAAAACACAGCAACAGCTTAATAATTACTGAAAATACTACTTCTACCACTACTTATCATTTCTGTAGTGCTGACAGATGTTTTCAGTGATGTACATTTTTTAAAAAAATTCTTTATTGATTTTTAATCAAAAACAGTGTCATACAAATAAAGAAGTGACAAAGGACTACACTAAGAATTGGTTAAGAGAAGTGAGTAAGGGATACAAATAAAAGAACAGTAGGTATTACATACATTACATTAATTTCTGTTCAGGTAACATAAATATTCAATAATTTCAGATTCTTACACCTAATAATATCAGAATATTACCTAATATATAATACAAAAGAAGAATAAAGTTCCATGTTATCTGACTTTTCAATTATCCGACAATGGGCCGGTTCCGTTTATGCCATTTTTCTTGGCACCTGGACTGGAAAAGCAGGCTTTTATAGGGAAATGGCATCTGAAAGGTATCTGCACTTCTTATAAACAAAGGAAAAAGCTATTTGTGAAATTCTTTACATTTGGAAGCACTGAAACCTGGGCTAGAATTTCAATTTAAAGATAGATATAACCATGTTTTCGAGAGAAATGCATTAATGGATTTTTGCACTACAAGGAGACAGGTGTTCTGGCTTATTCCATACCAGTCTATAGAAAATATCATTGGAGTACATCTTAAAAAAAAAAAAAAATTCCATTATACAGCCTTGGAAAGGAGTGAAAAATTTTGCTTTGCTGAAAAATACATATATGAAATCAATGCCATGCTTGAAACAATGTCTAGCATCCTGAAGAGTCAGAGTCCAGTCTTATAATAATCTTTATAGCTTGAAAATGAATCCCACTACGTAGGTCATAAAAGGACAGAGCTCTGGCCCCTAGTCAACCATATAATGAGAAATAGAATAACCGGAGAAAACTAACTGGGCCAATACAGTATTCAAAACTGATGACTTGTAGATTTCAGATCTTTTGTATTTGAGTGTTGAGTCAAAAATCTGCCTTTCATTTCAAAGGATTACTGAAAGGGGCCGTTACTCAGATGAATGATTTCATTCTCAAAGTTCATTCATTCTAGGTAATCCGACTTCCATAAAACTAAAACTAAAATAAAATAAAGCTTAACTTTGTATACCGAGTCATCATTCTGAGAAGGCTCAACTCGGTTTACAGCAATTAGATAAACAGGGAATGATTTACAAATGATAAATAGAAGATAATAGCAAAATTTCAAAAGAATTAATTTTCAAAATGTTTGGCAAATAGAGTAGCTTTTAAAGATTTATGGAAAAATTGAAATGAACTGGAACTCCTAAAAAAAAAAAAAAGGAGAGATCATTCTAGAGTTGGGAGAATTTAAAGACCAAAGATTGACTGAAGATCTTAACTCCTTTAATCCATCCTGGAGAAAGTTCTGAATCCCTTTTGATAGGCACACTGAGTGAAGTTAGGTGCTCCTTGGATGCAGGCAGGGTACCTATTCTGATCTCTTTAGACCCATTGGGAGCATTGGGGTTGGGGGTTGGGGGGTTGGGAGGCTGCTCTATAACTGGAGCCTCCATTTAGATGTCCAAGTATCCTTATAAAATACTAGTATAAGTTAATATCAGTACATCAAAAAATTCAAGACAGGAATGAAGACCTTACTTTTCTCAGAATAATTAATGGAGTAATCCGGGGTGGGGGAGGGGAAGTGGATGCTGCAGTTGAGTAGACTGGATAGGTGATTTGGCCTTTATCTTCCGTCATGTTTCTATGACATTCTCTAGCCATTCTTTAAGGTGAATGTCATATCAGCTATATCGAGCATAGGCAAAGTTTGTTCTATTGGCATCCTGTTGATGACGATTGCTCTATCTTCCAAGAGTGATTGGAGTAATGTGAGACCTTTTCCCGATGGCTTCTTGTGGTATCAAGAAAATTCAGGAAATATTTAATGTTTCAGCAAGGGTCTTATAGAGTTGTGCAGACTGATATAGATGTTTCATAAACGATACTGACTTGTATCTATGAAATTACCGTTTGATTGCTTTAAAATGTTTAATTGCTAACTCCCTGAGTCAAATAACATTTAAAAAAAAAAAGGTCAAAGTGAGCAGAATAAGATTTCGATCGTAGCTGGTTATAAAATCATATTGTCTAACAGTTGTAAAGACGTAACTAATCCTGGTAATAGATCAGATTTTCCAGAGTCAAACGATTGAGATGTAAGCTTCCTGAGACCTAAATATGAACCACACATCCACATTGAACCTCCGTCTGCCCTACTTTCAATTTTTGTTCTGCTAAAGTGTGTGCTAAAATATTTTTGACAGCTCCTCGTTTCAAGGTGACTCTTCTAAATATGATTAATGTGACGTTCAGTACAGGAGGTGGCTAAGCTTTCACTGGTCTTTTGTGCAGGCGGCTGTGTATTTCCTAGACATCTGATGGGGAATATGTACTGTGAATCTCAGGCATCAGAGCACGACAAAATAATACAACAATTACCTTATCTTTAAAATCCAGGTGTGAGACTGTAAAATTGCTGATTCAATTGAAACATTGCACATATTGCAACCAAAGAATTTAAATGAGGCTATTTCCAGGCAGCTCACTGGGCCGCAAATGGAATTAATTTGATTATGCTTTTATTTACTTTCGTTGAAAAGAGAATACAATTTAATCATCACCTATAAAGATGGCCACTTTTATTTCATCATTAGAGGAAATTCCATGCTGACTTGTCTGTCTTCATACACCTGTAAGTGTATTTTTTTTTTTTTTTAATTCCTCATCTGTAATTATTTCTTGATTGTGGGGTAAATTCTCTCAGCCACAGCTCAGAGGAAATTGTCTCTTTATCATCTCCCAGGAGAATTAATTCCACTTGTTTACTGATGTGTGTGGCAGACTGAATAAAATGATTTCTAATTAGCATATATGAAATAATCACTGGTCTGTCTGGAGTCATAATTAATGCATTAAGAAGATTTTACAGTGTCAAAAAGAGGGCCGGTAGCAGATGAGTTTCTTCCGAACTGTGGTGAAACATAAGAATAGCCTTACTGGGTCAGACCAATGGTCCATCAAACTCACTAGCCTATTCTCACGGTGGCCAATCCAGGTCCCTAGTACCTGGCCAAAACACAAGAAGCAGCAACATTCCAGAATCTCAAAGATTAGCAAGATCCCGGAACCCAAAATATGAGCAACATTTCATGCAGAATCCCCAAAGAGTAGCAAGATTCCGGAAGCCCAAATAGTAGCGACATTCCATGTAACCGATCCAGGGCAAGCATTGGCTTCCCCCCATGTCTGTCTCAATAACAGACTATGGACTTTTCCTCTAGGAAATTGTCCAAACCTTTCTTAAAACCAGCTACGCTATCCAGTCTCACCACAACCTCTGGCAACGCGTTCTCTAAGTGAAAAAATATTTCCTCCTATTGGTTTTAAGAGTATTTCCCTGTAACTTCATCGAGTGTCCTCTAGTCTTTGTAATTTTTGACGGAGTGAAAAATCAATCCACTTGTACCCATTCTACTCCACTCAGGATTTTTTAGACTTCAATCATATCTCCCCCTCAGCCGTCTCTTTTCCAAGCTAAAGAGCCCTAATTTGTTTAGTCTTTCCTCATATGAGAGGAGTTCCATCCTCTTTATCATCTTGGTTGCTCTTCTTTGAATCTTCCAAAAGAGGAGTTCCCTGAGCCCACTGGGACAGACAGGGAAAAATGCTTGAGTAACTGAATAAATTCATGAAAACCATTCTGAGCTCCCCCTGGGAGAATGGTATAGAAAAGTGAACAAATAAATAAATAAAAATTATGTTTTGAAAATTTGCAAGAACCTGCACAGGGAGATGTCTGAATGCACTAATTACTCAAATGCTCAGTAATAGTTTACCCAGTCCAAATAAAATGCGGACAGTTTGGGGTACCACATGTGCTCTTAGCCCCATTTGAGAGGATAATTTTCAAGTAGCTGATTCACACACACCCCACACCCCTTTTACAAAATTGCGATAGGGGTTTTTAGCGCAGGCCAGCGCATTGAATGCTTTATACTGCTCCCAACACTCTAGATCAGTGATTCCCAACCCTGTCCTGGAGGAACACCAGGCCAATCGGGTTTTCAGGCTAGCCCTAATGAATATGCATGAGAGAGATTTGCATAGGATGGAAGTGATAGGCATGCAAATTTGCTTCATGCATATTCATTAGGGCTAGCCTGAAAACCCAATTGGCCTGGTGTTCCTCCAGGACAGGGTTGGGAATCACTGCTCTAGATCATTCATTGTGCTGACCTGCACTAAAAACCGCCATCGTGGCTTTGTATAAGGGGGGATGGGGTATTTAAGTAAAAGCACCTTTTACCCGCATCAATGGCTATGAAAATCATCCTTCAAGAATAAAATATAAATCAGAATGAAAAGTATAATTGGTTTGATTTTGTTTATTTCCACTGTCAGTTGACTTAAACAAATGGTTCGTCTGCATTGCTTCTTTTGCTTCAGCTTCTGAAGGAGAGAACAGGATAGATTGCTGTATTATCATCAAATTATTTGAAACATCAGTCTTTAAAATACAATTTAGTATATTCAGTTCTTCCACAAGAATGACTGCAAAACCACCAACCATATCTTTCATTATCAATTACGTGCTTCTTTATAAGCATTGTTTTCTCAATATAAAATGTCTTAGCCATTAAAATGCAGCACTTCGCTAAACTTTATAGATTATTTTTTTCTTTGCTCAGCTCAATAGTAGTTTATTCACCACTTTTATGGATCCCAAGAAAGATTAGAAAAACTGGGCCTCTTCTCCCTCGAACAGAGGAGATTGAGAGGGGACATGATCGAAACATTCAAGGTACTGAAGGGGATAGACTTAGTAGATAAGGACAGGTTGTTCACCCTCTCCAAGGTAGGGAGAACGAGAGGGCACTCTCTAAAGTTGAACATAAGAACATAAGAAATGCCTCCGCTGGGTCAGACCTAAGGTCCATCGCGCCCAGCAGTCCGCTCACGCGGCGGCCCATCAGGTCCAGGACCTGTGCAGTAATCTTTTATCTATACCCCTCTATCCCCTTTTCCAGCAGGAAATTGTCCAATCCTTTCTTAAACCCCAGTACCGTTCGCTGCCCTATAATGTCCTCTGGAAGCGCATTCCAGGTGTCCACCACACGTTGGGTAAAGAAGAACTTCCTAGCATTTGTTTTGAATCTGTCCCCTTTGAAAGGGAATAGATTCCGTACAAACGTAAGGAAGTTCTTCTTCACCCAGATAGTGGTAGAAAACTTGAATGCTCTTCCGGAGTCTGTCATAGGGGAAAACACCCTCCAGGGATTCAAGACAATGTTTGACAAGTTCCTGCTGAATTAGAACATACGCAGGTAGGGCTAGTCTCAGTTAGGGCGCTGGTCTTTGACCGGAGGGCCACCGCGTGAGCTGACTGCTGGGCACAATGAACCGCAGGTCTGACCCAGCAGCGGCAATTCTTATGTTCTCAAATAACCACACGCACAGGCACACGCACACACATCCTTATTGCAAAAATTGGAGGATTCTGTAGTACATGAAATCAAGCAAGAGGAAGAGGAAACCTAATTGGGAGCACCAGAAAACAAGTGTATCCAAAAGGGACAACAGAAGAAAAGCTGGTACAGGAAAAGGGGATCTGGAACAGAAGAAAGGATGGTGCACGGGAAGAACGGGCTGGTACAGGGAGAGAATGATGGGATATGGAAAGCAAAGGTTGGTGATCAGAAAGAAAGAGGAAGCTGGGAACAGAGTACAAGATGGAAAGATGAGGTAAAGATGGAAAAAGGAGATCCAGAATTGTAAAAGAGTGAGAAATAAAGGATGGGCCAAAAAGTCTATTAAAGAGGAAGAAAATCAGGAAAATGACTTGGAAAAGGAGTAATTAATAGTTGATCTCCTAGCACATGTGGAAAGAGATGAATACGCTGGGTTTAACACCTAAATAAATTATGTGATGTGATAAAAACACTTATATATATAAAATACATATTATGTCTGGGGAAATCCATTGCTCATTCCTAGGATAAGCAGCATAAAATATGTTTTACTACTTGGGATCTTGCTAGGCGCTTGGGACCTGGGTTGGCCACTGTTGGAAACAGGATACTGGACTAGACGGACCAAGTATAGGACAACCAAGCCATTGTGACATCACTGCCGAGGTTGGCTCTTAGGCATTGGTGGAATGAGGCATCGTGACATCACAATGTCAGCTCTAGAATGTTGCTACTCTTTGGGTTGATGCCAGGTTCTTGGACCTGAGTTGGCCACTGTTGGAAACAGGATACTGGACTAGACGGACCAAGTATAGGACAACCAAGCCATTGTGACATCACTGCCGAGGTTGGCTCTTAGGCATTGGTGGAATGAGGCATCGTGACATCACAATGTCAGCTCTAGAATGTTGCTACTCTTTGGGTTGATGCCAGGTACTTGGACCTGAGTTGGCCACTGTTGGAAACAGGTTACTGGCCTAGATGAATCTTCGGTCCGTCCCGGTATAGCAATTCTTATGTTCTTAAGATGAATAAAATGTATAAAGATACCATAATTAACATACTATGGCTTAAGAGTTGGCTTCATTTCTTCCATGGTATGATCAAAATTAATCTATCAGGAGACATTACTCTGAGAGATAAATATACATGCCACACTACTGATACACAAACATGCACGCTCATCTTCCACACTACCCACCACATGTCCCCTGCTATTCTGCTGAGTCACTCTTTACTAGGGCTGTTCCCTATAACGTCCCTTATGCAGACATGGCTGATTCTGCAAATGGAGGGCAAGAGAAACATGCCATTGTGTCACATTGTAAGCTTGCAGTTTTCAACTGATTAGATTTACGGTTGTGCAGTGTAATCCAAACTTACCTCATCCGTTTTTTTTTAGTCTGGAAGGAAGCCATAATATATTATCTTTGCCAGAGGCACCCTGTCATACTTTTTCTGATTTGATATTCCTAGGATTATAGTAGTGCAATAAAGCATCACCAAAAAAAAATGTTCTTTGCAATGTAATGAATTAAATGACTTTATTCTCTCACATAATTGAAAGAGCCAAGTTAAAACAGCTAATCAGAACTTGAGATGTGCATTAAGCTTAAGTGGAAGTGAATTAAATACTATAACAAACTGCTCAACATAGTAAAGTTTCAAAGGAGGAAGTGGAAAAATGCTTTCTAGTAGACTTGTTCATTCAAAAGTCATTTCTTTAGAAGATGGTTTCCAGTTTACTATAATACTGAATATATCCCGATTTTGTAACTGATCCATTTAACTTCTCCGACTGTTAAGAGTAAATTTTTGCTGTACAATAGGATTTTAATACCTTAGGGCCTCTTAAGAAACATACATAAGAAACGCCTTGGCCGGATCAGACCTAGGTCCATCTAGTCCGGCGATCCGCACACGCGGAGGCCCAGTTAGGCGCTCCTTATTGGAGACCCGGATTTCCCGTATCCCCCGATGTGATTTTGCAAGAAGGTGTGAATCAACACGGCAAATGCTCCGACGTCCATTCAATCCCTTCGGGTGTCAGAACATTTACCGCATCGGCCCACACTATCGGGCTTCATAAAAGAAGGGGGGGGGTCGATATTCAAAGCAGTTTCACTAGGCAGGAGACTTAGGTGGACTTTATGGAATCAGGGCCTAGGCACCTACTGAGTTTGGAACACAATGAATGTATATTTTTTTGTGTGTGATATGTTGCATTCACTTTCCTTTTAGAAGCTACACCGAATAAATTACACCCCTTGCTTCTGTTTTTTTCCCTGTAAAAATCACTGCATGGCATTTGTAAGTGGGAGAGGTACAATTATCTTTGATTATGAATGCACTAAATAATAATCGTTAAAAAAACAACCCAAGTAGGGCAGATGCTGATTACCAAATATTACCTCAAAGTGATTTCATGTTCACCTGAAATTCCACTCATGAATACATGTAGGCAGAATCTTTTTATTTCAATCCTGTTTCAATGTTGCCTTGGGTCTAAGAAAGAGAAGAAAACTCTACCATGAGGATCTGGGGTGGGCTTCAAAAGCCTTCCAAGAGCCGGAGGGAGACTTTAGCCCGTCTTTAGGCAGCACATTTTGCGTTTTCTCTCCTGCTGTTGGCAAGTAGCAAAGAGCACAAGGATGGCTTCTCCCATGGACCGGGTGAGCCCAGTGGCATAGCGAGGGTGAGAGGCGCCCCTTCTCCTGCCCTTCCCTTCCTCCATACCTCTTCTCACGCCAGTGTCGGCTCTTCCTCTTATGTCATTTCCTAGGCACGGGTCCAGGAAGTGACATCAGAGGAAGATCCAACGTTGATGTGAGCAGCAGGTTGGGGGCTGCTGCTCATGCTATGAATGTTCAAGGGGTAGGGTGAGTGGGAGGAAGGGAAGGAGAGGAGAGGAGGACAGGTGCCAGCGCCCCCACCAAGTGAACCACCCCCCTAATGCCCCCCCCCCCCCCGAGTGAGCCTAAAGTTTTGTTCCAGGGAATATCCCTGAACAAAAGCAACAAAATTCGACCTCATTCCAGTCTCCCTCAAATCTCTTCCAAGGTCAGGGCTTGGACGCTGATAATATAATCACACCATAAATAGAAACATAGTGACATAGAAAATGACAGCATATTGCCTATTCACTCTGCCCATCCATCCCATAATGATGCAAATGATTACATGGTTAGCTCTATTGTCAACTGAACCTCCAGGGCTGTGACAGTACTATTAATAGCACTGAATGGGCCATTGATGTTTTTGATGCTACGGCATTATAAAGGGGATGGAACTCCTCTCGTATGAGGAAAGACTACAACTGTTAGGGCTCTTCAGCTTGGAAGAGAGACGGCTGAGAGGAGATAGGATTGAAGTCTACAAAATCCTGAGTGGAGTAGAACGGGTACAAGTGGATTGATTTTTCACTCTGTCAAAAGTTACAAAGACTGGGGTACACTCGATGAAGTTACAGGGAAATACTTTTAATAGAAGGAAGTGCTTTTTTCACTCAGAGAATAGTTAAGCTCTGGAACGCATTGCCAGAGGTTGTGGTAAGAGCGGATAGCGTAGCTGGTTTTAAGAAAGGTTTGGACAATTTCCTGGAGGAAAAGTCCATAGTCTGTTATTGAGAAAGACATGGAGGAAACCACTGCTTGTCCTGGATCGGTAGCATAGAATGTTGCTGCTCTTTGGGGATTCCACGTGGAATGCTGCTATTGTCTGGGGTTCCAAAACCGTGCTATTCTTTGAGATTCTGCATGGAGCTTTCATACTCTTTGGGGTTCTAGAATCTTTTCTTACTCTTTGGGATTCTGCCATTAGCCACACCTACAGTGGCATTAGGCGTCATAAAGCATCTACAGTACATAGGTATGATTCCAATGCCAGTAGGCTCCAGCATCGGCGTCAGCTGAATAGCAACTTCCTGCAGCCGCATCGTATGCCGGGACTCCTGCATTCACGTATCCGGCAGATACGCAAAGGCAGGAGTCCTGGCATACGATGTGGCTGCAGGAAGTTGCTAGTCAGCTGGCGCCGATGCCAGAGCTTCTCTTCCTGCCCAGTGTGCACCAGGTACTGCTGGACAAGGGGAGCAGAGGAAGAAGGAAGGGAGAAGGAGTACTGCTAGACAAGGGGGAAAGGGGAGGTAAAAGGAAGGGAGAAGAGGTACTGCTGGACCTGGCAGATAGGGAGAGAAAGGAAAGGTGCTACACACTAGAGGGGAAGGTGAGATGGTGCATGGGGAGAGAGCATGTTGGGTTGGGGGGTGCGAAGGAGAGATGCCACTGAAGGAAGAGACAAGGACAGAGAGAGAAAGCGTGCAGGAGGCAGAAAGTGTTGAACTCATGGAGAGGGCAAGATGGATGGGGAGGGCAGAAAAGAGGGAAGGAGAAATGTTACACTGGGGATGGGGGAGAGGGCAGAGAGTGAAAAGTTGGACTCATGGAGGGAGAGAGATGTTTGGTTGAGAGAAGGAGGATCAGAGGAGAAGCATGCAGGAGGAAGAGAGAAAAAAAATGTTAGACTGGTGAAAAGGAGGGCAAAATGTTGGACTGGGAGGGGGGCCTGAAAGGAGGAAGGGAAAGAAGATGGACTGCAGGGGGCAGAAAGGAGGAAAGAAAAGAGAAATGTTACAGTGGAGGGGAAGGAGGGAAGGAGAGAGATGTCAGACCATGGAAATAGGGAGGGAAGAAGAGTGAGGGCCGCAGAAAAAATAGTTAATGTCTTATTCAAGAAATGACAATTTTGCATGAGGTAAAACTCTTTATATTTATAAATATTTCCTTTTACAGTTAGAGGAAAGTTTATAAACTATAAAGAGTTTTACCTCATGCAAAATTGTCATTTCTTGAGTAAGACATTAACTTTTTTTTTTCTGCGGCCCTCCAAGTACCTACAGATCCACAATGTGGCCCTGCAAATGATTTGAGTTTGAGACCACTGAGTTAGGCGGTGGTAGGATGTCTATGGCCGCCGTTACTAGAATCGGGGCCTATCTCCTATGCTGTGAAGAGCACCCGTCCCAGAATGCCCTTTATAGGATACCTTTCAGCGCTGATATTTTCTTGGTGCTGAATTTTCAGTGCCATTTACTGAATCCGGCTCAATTTGTCCAAAATTATCCATCTAGAAGGGGGATGGGATTCACAAAGCCAATGTATGTTCAATATTCAGCCTCTACGGCACGGTCTCAAACTCAAACCCTTTACAGGGCTATATTTTGGATTTGTAGGTACTCAGAGGGCCTCAGAAAAAAAATAGTTAATGTCTTATTAAAGAAATGGCAGTTTTGCATGAGGTAAAACTCTTTATAGTTTTAGCTAAGTCTTAATAATAATATTGTCATTTATAATTAAAGAGACATATGATCAAGAAACTGTTTTATTTTATTTTTGTGATTATGATAAACATACCAAGGGCCTCAAAATAGTACCTGGTGGGCCGCATGTGGGCCCCTTGTCACGAGTTTGAGACCACTGGCCTAACTTAATTATTTTAATTGGTGAGAAACAGCAGAGTAATTCACAGCCTCGATTAAAACCAATTAAGAACTGACTTTTAAAAAAATGGAGGCGCCAAAGGGTGCCTTCAAAATGGCTGCCATTCTCCCATCTAGAAAGGCGCTGTACGATGCGTAATGCCACTGCAGGCATGGCTATCGCCAGAGGCTATCACCGTAATGGCATTAGTCATCATAAAGCGCCTTCATAGCCACAATTGTCATGAAAGGTAGGCATCAGAAATGTAGGCCTTAAAACCCTGGCCTATGTTTCTTATATGAAGCCGCAATTCCACAGTTGCCAAATTTTTTTATTTTTCTGTTCTTGCCCATTTTTGTCTCTCATAATATGTCCCTTATATTCCTCCCACCGACTCCTTCATGATTTTTTTTTTTCTATAAGGGATGTTCAGTATAGCACAGCATTGGGTATGTTTTACATTGAGCTCGTGCAGGGCTTTCTTACCCACGTCACCTGCACCCTGCATTTAGTACATCGGGGTTTTTTTTTAGGGCTTCCTTTCTTTTTTTTCAGATTAGGCTAGGTTCTAGAGTTTTCTCTTCTATTTAGTTTGTTGTGTCCCCCCCCCCCCCTTTTTGGGGCTTTTTTTCCCCTCGATTGCAGTTTTCGCGCCTTTTCTTCGAACCTCCGTGGTCGCGTGACGGCTTGTCCTCGAGCACAAGGTTAAAAAAGCCGGCCTCGCGCCGCTTGGCTTTCAGTCAGGTGTTTGCGCGCGGCTGCTCGAGCGCTCGGGCGAAAGCTCTGCTCGTGGCTTCGCTGATGTTCTGTGGCTTTTGCACGTCTCAGGTACGGCCTCTCTTCATGCCCCCTTCCCCGTGCAACCCCCGGGTATTTTCCTCGTCGTTTGCGGGTTTATATTCCCTATTTGGTGGGTCTTTTCCTGCCCCCCTGGCAGTTGTGCCGCTTTGGGTTGGTTTGGGGGCTTTTGGGCTCCTCTTTCTCTTTAGCCTGGCTTCAGCAGGTTTCTGTTCTTTATTTCAGGTACGGCTTTGTTCAGTTTTCCAGTCAAACCCAAACAGTTTTACACGTGTCTTTTTTTTTATTATTAATAACTTTCTGGCTTCCTTCATGATAAGTTTAAGTATTTTTTCTTTTTTTATTATTATTAACTTTCTGGCTTCCTTCATGGTACGTTTAAGTATTTTTTTCCGGTACGGTTTTGTTCAGTTTTCCAGTCAAACCCAAACAGTGTTACGCTTGTCTTTTTTTTTTAATTTTTATTAACTTTCTGGGTTCCTTCATAGTGTGTTTAAGTATTCATTCACGTGTTTTTAACGCTTGTCCCGTACCGGAAATCCCTGTGTGTTTTACTAGTTTGTTTGCTTTTTTTTTTTTTTATACAGCTCGCATAATGCCTTTTTTTCTCCCTGTATTTCCAGCGGGTCTATCCATAGAAATGCTTTATGCTTCTTTCTTTTCCATATTGTTCCTATTGCGTTGATAGGCTTGCAAGGGGTAAAAAGCGGACCTGAAGGATCCTAATGCTTTAAATCTCCCTATGCCGAGACTTTTGCCCTGAGGTCGGTGGCGCTTTTAGTCTCGGCAAAGGGAGGGAAAGGCATTAGGATCCTTCCGAGCTCAGATTGTTAAGGACGTGCAGTTTGACCCCTTCCCATGATGCTTTTCCAGGCTTCCTTTGCCCTCTCACTGGTTTTTCAGACTTGCATTTTTATGCTGTGCTATGTATGAATATACCTTATGCTTCATGTATCTAGTGTTTTTTATATGCACTACTGAGAGGTTATTATGTATTTTGATGCTTGTGTATATATGCAAATGCATTTTGCCTTTTCCTTCTCTTTGCTGAGTTTTTATATGCACTATATCCTCCTTTGAGGTTATTATGTATTTTGATGCTTGTGTATAAATGCAAATGCATTTTGCCTTTTCCTTCTCTTGCTAGGTTTTTATATGCACTGCATCTTCCTTTGAGGTTATTATGTATTTTGATGCTTGTGTATATATGCAAATGCCTTATGCCTTTTCCTTTTCTTGCTGGGTTTTTATATGCACTAAATCCTCCTTTGAGGTTATTATGTATTTTCATGCTTGTCTATATATGCTCATGCCATATACCTGTTCCCACTCTTTACTGGGTTTTTATATATACTATATCTTCATAGTTACATAATAGATGACGGCAGATAAAGACCCGAATGGTCCATCCAGTCTGCCCAACCTGATTCAATTTAAATTTTTTTTAAATTTTTTCTTATTAGCTATTTCTGGGCAAGAATCCAAAGCTCTACCCGGTGCTGTGCTTGGGTTCCAACTGCTGAAATCTCCGTGAAAACCTACTCCAGCCCATCTACACCCTCACAGCCATTGAAGGCCTCTCCAGGCCATCCTCCCCCAAACGGCCATATTCAGACACAGACCGTGCAAGTCTGCCTCTTTTGAGGCTTTTATGTATTTTGATGCTTGTCTATATATGCACATGCCTTATGCCTTTTCCTTCTCTTGCTGGGTTTTTATACTTGGACTTTTAAATGTTGTTTTATGTATGAATACACCTTATGCTTCATGTATGTAATGGTTTTTATATAAACTACATGCACCTTTGATGTTATTACCGTGTTTTTCGATCTATAAGACGCACCCGTTCGCAACCCACAGTCAAAAGCCGCTCGCACCCGAAGCCAAAGTAGCCCGCCCGATCGCAGCCCACAGTTAGAAGCCGTCCGCACCCGAAGCCAAAGTAGTCCGCCCGACCGCAGCCCACAGTTAGAAGCCGTCCGCACCCGAAGCCAAAGTAGTCCGCCCGACCGCAGCCCACAGTTAGAAGCCGTCCGCACCCGAAGCCAAAGGAGCCCGCCCGACCGCAGCCCACAGTTAGAAGCCGCTCGCACTCGAAGCCAAAGGAGCCCGCCCGACCGCAGCCCACAGTTAGAAGCCGCCCGCACCCGAAGCCAAAGTAGCCCGCCCGACCGCAGCCCACAGTTAGAAGCCGCCCGCACCCAAAGCCGCCAGCAGCCGAAGGACCCCGCTTGTAGCCCACAGTCAGAGGCTGCCCGCAACAAAGGAGTCCGCCTGAAGCCTCTTGCACCTGAAACAGAAGCCGTCCGCCCGCACCCGAAACCGAAGGAGTCCACCCGAAGCCGCCCACCCGCAGCTCACAGTAAAGAGCCCGCCCGAAGCTGCCCGCACCCGAAATCGCCAGCAGCTGAAGCCGCCTGAAGCCGCCTCGGTACCTTTTTAAATTTGTGGTACTCTCCTGCTGGATAGCTGTCTTCTGAAGCAGAGCAGCGCAAAGCAGGAGTGCAACCTTTGCGCTTACTGCCTTCTCATCGAGAACTGACATCAGCCAATCACTGAGTGACGTGAGACAAGGCAGGAAGCGCAAAGGTCACGTTCCTGCATCATTCCGCTCTGCTTACAAAGACAGCCTTCCAGCAGGAGAGCACCACAACTTTAAACAGGTGCCCGTGTGTGTGGGGGGTGGAGGTGTATTCGCTCCATAAGACGCCCCTACTTTTCTACTCCATTTTTTGGGGGTGGAAAAAATGCATCATATGGAGCAAAAAAAACAAACAAACTACCAGTATGTATTTTTGATGCTTGTCTATATACAAACATGCCCTATGCCTTTTCCTTCTCTTTGCTGAGTTTTCATATGCACTATATGCTCCTTTGACCTTATGTATTTTGATGCTTCTCTATATATGCTCATGCATATGCCTTTTCCTTTTCTTTGCTGGGTTTTCGTATGCACTATATGCTCCTTTGACCTTATGTATTTTGATGCTTCTCTATATATGCTCATGCATATGCCTTTTCCTTTTCTTTGCTGGGTTTTCGTATGCACTATATGCTCCTTTGACCTAATGTATTTTGATGCTTCTCTATATATGCTCATGCATATGCCTTTTCCTTTTCTTTGCTGGGTTTTCGTATGCACTATATGCTCCTTTGACCTAATGTATTTTGATGCTTCTCTATATATGCTCATGCATATGCCTTTTCCTTTTCTTTGCTGGGTTTTCGTATGCACTATATGCTCCTTTGACCTTATGTATTTTGATGCTTCTCTATATATGCTCATGCATATGCCTTTTCCTTCTCTTTGCTGAGTTTTCATATGCACTATATGCTCCTTTGACCTTATGTATTTTGATGCTTCTCTATATATGCTCATGCATATGCCTTTTCCTTTTCTTTGCTGGGTTTTCGTATGCACTATATGCTCCTTTGACCTAATGTATTTTGATGCTTCTCTATATATGCTCATGCATATGCCTTTTCCTTTTCTTTGCTGGGTTTTCGTATGCACTATATGCTCCTTTGACCTAATGTATTTTGATGCTTCTCTATATATGCTCATGCATATGCCTTTTCCTTTTCTTTGCTGGGTTTTCGTATGCACTATATGCTCCTTTGACCTTATGTATTTTGAAGCTTCTCTATATATGCTCATGCATATGCCTTTTCCTTTTCTTTGCTGGGTTTTCATATGCACTATATGCTCCTTTGACCTTATGTATTTTGATGCTTCTCTATATATGCTCATGCATATGCCTTTTCCTTTTCTTTGCTGGGTTTTCATATGCACTATATGCTCCTTTGACTTTATGTATTTTGATGCTTGTCTATATATGCTCATGCATATGCCATTTCCTTTTCTTTGCTGGGTTTTCATATGCACTATATGCTCCTTTGACATGTATTTTGATGCTTATCTATATATGCTCATGCATATGCCTTTTCCTTCTCTTGCTGGGTTTTTATACTTGGCTTTTTTAAATATTGTTTCATGTATGAATATATCTTATGCTTCATGTATGTAAGGTTTTTTATATAAACTACATGCTGCTTTGATGTTATTGCTGTGTTTTTCAATCTATAAGATGCATCCGCACATAAGACGCACCTACCCGCAACCCACAGTGAAAAGCCGCCCGCAGCGTAGCCGCCCGCACACGAAGTAGTGCCCATAGTCAGGAGCCGCTCGCAGTGAAGGAGCTCGTCTGAAGCCGCCTGCACCCGAAGCGGCCCGCTCAAAGCCCACAGTCAGAACCTGTCCGCAACGAAGGAGTCCGCCCGAAACCTCTCGCACTCGAAACAGAAGCTGCCCGGCTGCACCCGAAAACGAAGGAGTCCGCCCGAAGCCGCCCACCCGCAGCCCACAGTAAAAAGCCCGCCCGAAGCCGTCCGCAGCAAAAGTCACCAGCAGTCGAAGCCGCCCGCAGCCTGAAGCCGCCTCAGTACCCTTTTAAAGTTGTGGTACTCTCCAGCAGGATGTCTGTCTTTGGAAGTAGAGCGGCGCAAAGCAAGAGTGCAACCTTTTCGCTTACTGCCTTCTCATCGAGAACTGACATCAGCCAATCACTGAGCGACGCGAGACCTGGCAGGAAGTGCAAAGGTTGCGCTCCCGCGTCACGCCACTCTGCTTCCAAAGACAGCCGTAAAACAGGAGAGCACCACAACTTTAAACAGGTGCCCGTGTGTGTGTGTGGGGGGAGGTGTATTCGCTCCATAAGACGCCCCTACTTTTCTACTCCCTTTTCGGGGGTGGAAAAAGTGCATCTTATGGAGCAAAAAAAAAAAAAAACTCCAGTATGTATTTTTGATGCTTGTCTATATATAAACATGACCTATGCCTTTTCCTTCTCTTTGCTGGGTTTTTTATGCACTATATGCTCCTTTGACCTTATGTATTTTGATGCTTCTCTATATATGCTCATGCATATGCCATTTCCTTTTCTTTGCTGGGTTTTCATATGCACTATATGCTCCTTTGACCTTATGTATTTTGATGCTTCTCTATATATGCTCATGCATATGCCTTTTTCTTTTCTTTGCTGGGTTTTCATATGCACTATATGCTCCTTTGACATGTATTTTGATGCTTATCTATATATGATCATGCATATGCCTTTTCCTTTTCTTTGCTGGGTTTTCATATGCACTATATGCTCCTTTGACATGTATTTTGATGCTTATCTATATATGCTCATGCATATGCCTTTTCCTTCTCTTGCTGGGTTTTTATACTTGGCTTTTTTAAATATTGTTTCATGTATGAATATACCTTATGCTTCATGTATGTAAGGTTTTTTATATAAACTACATGCTGCTTTGATGTTATTGCCGTGTTTTTCAATCTATAAGACGCATCCGCACATAAGACGCACCTACCCGCAACCCACAGTCAAAAGCCGCCCGCAGCGTAGCCGCCGCACACGAACTAGTACCCATAGTCAGGAGCCGCTCGCAGTGAAGGAGCTCGTCTGAAGCCGCCTGCACCCGAAGCGGCCCGCTCAAAGCCCACAGTCAGAACCTGTCCGCAACGAAGGAGTCCGCCCGAAACCTCTCGCACTCGAAACAGAAGCTGCCCGGCTGCACCCGAAAACGAAGGAGTCCGCCCGAAGCCGCCCACCCGCAGCCCACAGTAAAAAGCCCGCCCGAAGCCGTCCGCAGCAAAAGTCACCAGCAGTCGAAGCCGCCCGCAGCCTGAAGCCGCCTCAGTACCCTTTTAAAGTTGTGGTACTCTCCAGCAGGATGTCTGTCTTTGGAAGTAGAGCGGCGCAAAGCAAGAGTGCAACCTTTTCGCTTACTGCCTTCTCATCGAGAACTGACATCAGCCAATCACTGAGCGACGCGAGACCTGGCAGGAAGTGCAAAGGTTGCGCTCCTGCGTCACGCCACTCTGCTTCCAAAGACAGCCGTCCAACAGGAGAGCACCACAACTTTAAACAGGTGCCCGTGTGTGTGGGGGGGGGGGGAGGTGTATTCGCTCCATAAGACGCCCCTACTTTTCTACTCCCTTTTCGGGGGTGGAAAAAGTGCATCTTATGGAGCAAAAAAAAAAAAAAACTCCAGTATGTATTTTTGATGCTTGTCTATATATAAACATGACCTATGCCTTTTCCTTCTCTTTGCTGGGTTTTTTATGCACTATATGCTCCTTTGACCTTATGTATTTTGATGCTTCTCTATATATGCTCATGCATATGCCTTTTTCTTTTCTTTGCTGGGTTTTCATATGCACTATATGCTCCTTTGACATGTATTTTGATGCTTCTCTATATATGATCATGCATATGCCTTTTCCTTTTCTTTGCTGGGTTTTCATATGCACTATATGCTCTTTTGACATTATGTATTTTGATGCTTCTCTATATATGCTCATGCATATGCCTTTTTCTTTTCTTTGCTGGGTTTTCATATGCACTATATGCTCCTTTGACATGTATTTTGATGCTTATCTATATATGATCATGCATATGCCTTTTCCTTTTCTTTGCTGGGTTTTCATATGCACTATATGCTCCTTTGACATGTATTTTGATGCTTATCTATATATGCTCATGCATATGCCTTTTTCTTTTCTTTGCTGGGTTTTCATATGCACTATATGCTCCTTTGACATGTATTTTGATGCTTATCTATATATGATCATGCATATGCCTTTTCCATTTCTTAGATGGGTTTTCATATGCACTATATGCTCCTTTGACATTATGTATTTTGATGCTTCTCTATATATGCTCATGCATATGCCTTTTCCTTTTCTTTGCTTTGTTTTCATATGCACTATATGCTCCTTTGACATGTATTTTGATGCTTATCTATATATGCTCATGCATATGCCTTTTCCTTTTCTTTGCTGGGTTTTCATATGCACTATATGCTCCTTTGACATGTATTTTGATGCTTATCTATATATGCTCATGCATATGCCTTTTCCTTCTCTTGCTGGGTTTTTATACTTGGCTTTTTTAAATATTGTTTCATGTATGAATATATCTTATGCTTCATGTATGTAAGGTTTTTTATATAAACTACATGCTGCTTTGATGTTATTGCCGTGTTTTTCAATCTATAAGACGCATCCGCACATAAGACGCACCTACCCGCAACCCACAGTAAAAAGCCCGCCCGAAGCTGTCCGCAGCAAAAGTCACCAGCAGTCGAAGCCGCCCGCAGCCTGAAGCCGCCTCAGTACCCTTTTAAAGTTGTGGTACTCTCCTGCAGGATGTCTGTCTTTGGAAGTAGAGCGGCGCAAACCAAGAGTGCAACCTTTTCGCTTACTGCCTTTTCATCGAGAACTGACATCAGCCAATCACTGAGCGACGCGAGACCTGGCAGGAAGAGCAAGGTTGCGCTCCTGCGTCACGCCACTCTGCTTCCAAAGACAGCCGTCCAACAGGAGAGCACCACAACTTTAAACAGGTGCCCGTGTGTGTGGGGGGGGGGGGGGGGAGGTGTATTCGCTCCATAAGACGCCCCTACTTTTCTACTCCCTTTTCGGGGGTGGAAAAAGTGCATCTTATGGAACAAAAAAAAAAACCTTCAGTATGTATTTTTGATGCTTGTCTATATATAAACATGACCTATGCCATTTCCTTTTCTTTGCTGGGTTTTCATATGCACTATATGCTCCTTTGACCTTATGTATTTTGATGCTTCTCTATATATGCTCATGCATATGCCTTTTTCTTTTCTTTGCTGGGTTTTCATATGCACTATATGCTCCTTTGACATGTATTTTGATGCTTATCTATATATGATCATGCATATGCCTTTTCCTTTTCTTTGCTGGGTTTTCATATGCACTATATGCTCCTTTGACATGTATTTTGATGCTTATCTATATATGCTCATGCATATGCCTTTTCCTTTTCTTTGCTGGGTTTTCATATGCACTATATGCTCCTTTGACATGTATTTTGATGCTTATCTATATATGCTCATGCATATGCCTTTTCCTTTTCTTTGCTGGGTTTTCATATGCACTATATGCTCCTTTGACATGTATTTTGATGCTTATCTATATATGCTCATGCATATGCCTTTTCCTTCTCTTGCTGGGTTTTTATACTTGGCTTTTTTAAATATTGTTTCATGTATGAATATATCTTATGCTTCATGTATGTAAGGTTTTTTATATAAACTACATGCTGCTTTGATGTTATTGCCGTGTTTTTCAATCTATAAGACGCATCCGCACATAAGACGCACCTACCCGCAACCCACAGTAAAAAGCCCGCCCGAAGCTGTCCGCAGCAAAAGTCACCAGCAGTCGAAGCCGCCCGCAGCCTGAAGCCGCCTCAGTACCCTTTTAAAGTTGTGGTACTCTCCTGCAGGATGTCTGTCTTTGGAAGTAGAGCGGCGCAAACCAAGAGTGCAACCTTTTCGCTTACTGCCTTTTCATCGAGAACTGACATCAGCCAATCACTGAGCGACGCGAGACCTGGCAGGAAGAGCAAGGTTGCGCTCCTGCGTCACGCCACTCTGCTTCCAAAGACAGCCGTCCAACAGGAGAGCACCACAACTTTAAACAGGTGCCCGTGTGTGTGGGGGGGGGTGGGGGAGGTGTATTCGCTCCATAAGACGCCCCTACTTTTCTACTCCCTTTTCGGGGGTGGAAAAAGTGCATCTTATGGAACAAAAAAAAAACCTTCAGTATGTATTTTTGATGCTTGTCTATATATAAACATGACCTATGCCATTTCCTTTTCTTTGCTGGGTTTTCATATGCACTATATGCTCCTTTGACCTTATGTATTTTGATGCTTCTCTATATATGCTCATGCATATGCCTTTTTCTTTTCTTTGCTGGGTTTTCATATGCACTATATGCTCCTTTGACATGTATTTTGATGCTTATCTATATATGATCATGCATATGCCTTTTCCTTTTCTTTGCTGGGTTTTCATATGCACTATATGCTCCTTTGACATGTATTTTGATGCTTATCTATATATGCTCATGCATATGCCTTTTCCTTTTCTTTGCTGGGTTTTCATATGCACTATATGCTCCTTTGACATGTATTTTGATGCTTATCTATATATGCTCATGCATATGCCTTTTCCTTCTCTTGCTGGGTTTTTATACTTGGCTTTTTTAAATATTGTTTCATGTATGTAAGGTTTTTTATATAAACTACATGCTGCTTTGATGTTATTGCCGTGTTTTTCAATCTATAAGACGCATCCGCACATAAGACGCACCTACCCGCAACCCACAGTCAAAAGCCTCCCGCAGCGTAGCCGCCCGCACACGAAGTAGTATCCATAGTTAGGAGCCGCTCGCAGTGAAGGAGCTCGTCTGAAGCCGCCTGCACCCGAAGCGGCCCGCTCAAAGCCCACAGTCAGAACCTGTCCGCAACGAAGGAGTCCGCCCGAAACCTCTCGCACTCGAAACAGAAGCTGCCCGGCTGCACCCGAAAACGAAGGAGTCCGCCCGAAGCCGCCCACCCGCAGCCCACAGTAAAAAGCCCGCCCGAAGCCGTCCGCAGCAAAAGTCACCAGCAGTCGAAGCCGCCTGAAGCCGCCTCAGTACCCTTTTAAAGTTGTGGTACTCTCCAGCAGGATGTCTGTCTTTGGAAGTAGAGCGGCGCAAACCAAGAGTGCAACCTTTTCGCTTACTGCCTTCTCATCGAGAACTGACATCAGCCAATCACTGAGCGACGCGAGACCTGGCAGGAAGTGCAAAGGTTGCGCTCCCGCGTCACGCCACTCTGCTTCCAAAGACAGCCGTCCAACAGGAGAGCACCACAACTTTAAACAGGTGCCCGTGTGTGTGTGTGGGGGGAGGTGTATTCGCTCCATAAGACGCCCCTACTTTTCTACTCCCTTTTCGGGGGTGGAAAAAGTGCATCTTATGGAGCAAAAAAAAACAAACTCCAGTATGTATTTTTGATGCTTGTCTATATATAAACATGACCTATGCCTTTTCCTTCTCTTTGCTGGGTTTTTTATGCACTATATGCTCCTTTGACCTTATGTATTTTGATGCTTCTCTATATATGCTCATGCATATGCCATTTCCTTTTCTTTGCTGGGTTTTCATATGCACTATATGCTCCTTTGACCTTATGTATTTTGATGCTTCTCTATATATGCTCATGCCATATGCCTTTTCCTTTTCTTAGATGGGTTTTCATATGCACTATATGCTCCTTTGACATTATGTATTTTGATGCTTCTCTATATATGCTCATGCATATGCCTTTTTCTTTTATTTGCTGGGTTTTCATATGCACTATATGATCCTTTGACATTATGTATTTTGATGCTTTTCTATATATGCTCATGCATATACCTTTTCCTTTTCTTTGCTGGGTTTTCATATGCACTATATGCTCCTTTGACATTATGTGTTTTGATGCTTCTCTATATATGCTCATGCCATATGCCTTTTCCTTTTCTTAGATGGGTTTTCATATGCACTATATGCTCCTTTGACATTATGTATTTTGATGCTTCTCTATATATGCTCATGCCATATGCCTTTTTCTTTTCTTTGCTGGGTTTTCATATGCACTATATGCTCCTTTGACTTTATGTATTTTGATGCTTATCTATATATGCTCATGCATATGCCTTTTCCTTTTCTTTGCTGGGTTTTCATGTGCACTATATGCTCCTTTGACATTATGTATTTTGATGCTTCTCTATATATGCTCATGCATATGCCTTTTCCTTTTCTTTGCTGGGTTTTCATATGCACTATATGCTCCTTTGACCTTATGTATTTTGATGCTTCTCTATATATAAACATGCATATGCCTTTTCCTTCTCTTTGCTGGGTTTTCTATGCACTATATGCTCCTTTGACATGTATTTTGATGCTTATCTATATATGCTCATGCATATGCCTTTTCCTTCTCTTGCTGGGTTTTTATACTTGGCTTTTTTAAATATTGTTTCATGTATGTAAGGTTTTTTATATAAACTACATGCTGCTTTGATGTTATTGCCGTGTTTTTCAATCTATAAGACGCATCCGCACATAAGACGCACCTACCCGCAACCCACAGTCAAAAGCCTCCCGCAGCGTAGCCGCCCGCACACGAAGTAGTATCCATAGTTAGGAGCCGCTCGCAGTGAAGGAGCTCGTCTGAAGCCGCCTGCACCCGAAGCGGCCCGCTCAAAGCCCACAGTCAGAACCTGTCCGCAACGAAGGAGTCCGCCCGAAACCTCTCGCACTCGAAACAGAAGCTGCCCGGCTGCACCCGAAAACGAAGGAGTCCGCCCGAAGCCGCCCACCCGCAGCCCACAGTAAAAAGCCCGCCCGAAGCCGTCCGCAGCAAAAGTCACCAGCAGTCGAAGCCGCCTGAAGCCGCCTCAGTACCCTTTTAAAGTTGTGGTACTCTCCAGCAGGATGTCTGTCTTTGGAAGTAGAGCGGCGCAAAGCAAGAGTGCAACCTTTTCGCTTACTGCCTTCTCATCGAGAACTGACATCAGCCAATCACTGAGCGACGCGAGACCTGGCAGGAAGTGCAAAGGTTGCGCTCCCGCGTCACGCCACTCTGCTTCCAAAGACAGCCGTCCAACAGGAGAGCACCACAACTTTAAACAGGTGCCCGTGTGTGTGTGTGGGGGGAGGTGTATTCGCTCCATAAGACGCCCCTACTTTTCTACTCCCTTTTCGGGGGTGGAAAAAGTGCATCTTATGGAGCAAAAAAAAACAAACTCCAGTATGTATTTTTGATGCTTGTCTATATATAAACATGACCTATGCCTTTTCCTTCTCTTTGCTGGGTTTTTTATGCACTATATGCTCCTTTGACCTTATGTATTTTGATGCTTCTCTATATATGCTCATGCATATGCCTTTTCCTTTTCTTTGCTGGGTTTTCATATGCACTATATGCTCCTTTGACCTTATGTATTTTGATGCTTCTCTATATATGCTCATGCCATATGCCTTTTCCTTTTCTTAGATGGGTTTTCATATGCACTATATGCTCCTTTGACATTATGTATTTTGATGCTTCTCTATATATGCTCATGCATATGCCTTTTTCTTTTATTTGCTGGGTTTTCATATGCACTATATGATCCTTTGACATTATGTATTTTGATGCTTTTCTATATATGCTCATGCATATACCTTTTCCTTTTCTTTGCTGGGTTTTCATATGCACTATATGCTCCTTTGACATTATGTGTTTTGATGCTTCTCTATATATGCTCATGCCATATGCCTTTTCCTTTTCTTAGATGGGTTTTCATATGCACTATATGCTCCTTTGACATTATGTATTTTGATGCTTCTCTATATATGCTCATGCCATATGCCTTTTTCTTTTCTTTGCTGGGTTTTCATATGCACTATATGCTCCTTTGACTTTATGTATTTTGATGCTTATCTATATATGCTCATGCATATGCCTTTTCCTTTTCTTTGCTGGGTTTTCATGTGCACTATATGCTCCTTTGACATTATGTATTTTGATGCTTCTCTATATATGCTCATGCATATGCCTTTTCCTTTTCTTTGCTGGGTTTTCATGTGCACTATATGCTCCTTTGACATTATGTATTTTGATGCTTATCTATATATGCTCATGCCATATACCTTTTCCTTTTCTTTGCTGGGTTTTCATATGCACTATATGCTCCTTTGACATATACCTTTTCCTTTTCTTTGCTGGGTTTTCATATGCACTATATGCTCCTATGACATTATGTATTTTGATGCTTCTCTATATATGCTCATGCATATGCCTTTTCCTTTTCTTAGATGGGTTTTCATATGCACTATATGCTCCTTTGACATTATGTATTTTGATGCTTATCTATATATGCTCATGCCATATACCTTTTCCTTTTCTTTGCTGGGTTTTCATATGCACTATATGCTCCTTTGACATATACCTTTTCCTTTTCTTTGCTGGGTTTTCATATGCACTATATGCTCCTATGACATTATGTATTTTGATGCTTCTCTATATATGCTCATGCCATATGCCTTTTCCTTTTCTTAGATGGGTTTTCATATGCACTATATGCTCCTTTGACATTATGTATTTTGATGCTTCTCTATATATGCTCATGCATATGCCTTTTTCTTTTATTTGCTGGGTTTTCATATGCACTATATGATCCTTTGACATTATGTATTTTGATGCTTTTCTATATATGCTCATGCATATACCTTTTCCTTTTCTTTGCTGGGTTTTCATATGCACTATATGCTCCTTTGACATGTATTTTGATGCTTATCTATATATGCTCATGCATATGCCTTTTCCTTCTCTTGCTGGGTTTTTATACTTGGCTTTTTTAAATATTGTTTCATGTATGAATATATCTTATGCTTCATGTATGTAAGGTTTTTTATATAAACTACATGCTGCTTTGATGTTATTGCTGTGTTTTTCAATCTATAAGATGCATCCGCACATAAGACGCACCTACCCGCAACCCACAGTAAAAAGCCCGCCCGAAGCTGTCCGCAGCAAAAGTCACCAGCAGTCGAAGCCGCCCGCAGCCTGAAGCCGCCTCAGTACCCTTTTAAAGTTGTGGTTCTCTCCTGCAGGATGTCTGTCTTTGGAAGTAGAGCGGCGCAAACCAAGAGTGCAACCTTTTCGCTTACTGCCTTTTCATCGAGAACTGACATCAGCCAATCACTGAGCGACGCGAGACCTGGCAGGAAGAGCAAGGTTGCGCTCCTGCGTCACGCCACTCTGCTTCCAAAGACAGCCGTCCAACAGGAGAGCACCACAACTTTAAACAGGTGCCCGTGTGTGTGGGGGGGGGGAGGTGTATTCGCTCCATAAGACGCCCCTACTTTTCTACTCCCTTTTCGGGGGTGGAAAAAGTGCATCTTATGGAGCAAAAAAAAAAAAAAACTCCAGTATGTATTTTTGATGCTTGTCTATATATAAACATGACCTATGCCTTTTCCTTCTCTTTGCTGGGTTTTTTATGCACTATATGCTCCTTTGACCTTATGTATTTTGATGCTTCTCTATATATGCTCATGCATATGCCTTTTTCTTTTCTTTGCTGGGTTTTCATATGCACTATATGCTCCTTTGACATGTATTTTGATGCTTATCTATATATGATCATGCATATGCCTTTTCCTTTTCTTTGCTGGGTTTTCATATGCACTATATGCTCTTTTGACATGTATTTTGATGCTTATCTATATATGATCATGCATATGCCTTTTCCTTTTCTTTGCTGGGTTTTCATATGCACTATATGCTCCTTTGACATTATGTATTTTGATGCTTATCTATATATGATCATGCATATGCCTTTTCCTTCTCTTGCTGGGTTTTTATACTTGGCTTTTTTAAATATTGTTTCATGTATGAATATACCTTATGCTTCATGTATGTAAGGTTTTTTATATAAACTACATGCTGCTTTGATGTTATTGCCGTGTTTTTCAATCTATAAGACGCATCCGCACATAAGACGCACCTACCCGCAACCCACAGTCAAAAGCCGCCCGCAGCGTAGCCGCCGCACACGAAGTAGTACCCATAGTCAGGAGCCGCTCGCAGTGAAGGAGCTCGTCTGAAGCCGCCTGCACCCGAAGTGGCCCGCTCAAAGCCCACAGTCAGAACCTGCCC
Source organism: Geotrypetes seraphini (assembly GCF_902459505.1). Taxonomy (NCBI): domain Eukaryota; kingdom Metazoa; phylum Chordata; class Amphibia; order Gymnophiona; family Dermophiidae; genus Geotrypetes; species Geotrypetes seraphini. The sequence continues at coordinate 3,752,542 of NC_047102.1, forward strand.
GCAACGAAGGAGTCCGCCCGAAACCTCTCGCACCCGAAACAGAAGCTGCCCGGCTGCACCCGAAAACGAAGGAGTCCGCCCGAAGCCGCCCACCCGCAGCCCACAGTAAAAAGCCTGCCCGAAGCCGTCCGCAGCAAAAGTCACCAGCAGTCGAAGCCGCCCGCAGCCTGAAGCCGCCTCAGTACCCTTTTAAAGTTGTGGTACTCTCCAGCAGGATGTCTGTCTTTGGAAGTAGAGCGGCGCAAAGCAAGAGTGCAACCTTTTCGCTTACTGCCTTCTCATCGAGAACTGACATCAGCCAATCACTGAGCGACGCGAGACCTGGCAGGAAGTGCAAAGGTTGCGCTCCCGCGTCACGCCACTCTGCTTCCAAAGACAGCCGTCCAACAGGAGAGCACCACAACTTTAAACAGGTGCCCGTGTGTGTGTGTGGGGGGAGGTGTATTCGCTCCATAAGACGCCCCTACTTTTCTACTCCCTTTTCGGGGGTGGAAAACGTGCATCTTATGGAACAAAAAAAAAACCTTCAGTATGTATTTTTGATGCTTGTCTATATATAAACATGACCTATGCCTTTTCCTTCTCTTTGCTGGGTTTTATATGCACTATATGCTCCTTTGACCTTATGTATTTTGATGCTTCTCTATATATGCTCATGCATATGCCTTTTCCTTTTCTTTGCTTTGTTTTCATATGCACTATATGCTCCTTTGACATTATGTATTTTGATGCTTCTCTATATATGCTCATGCATATGCCTTTTCCTTTTCTTTGCTTTGTTTTCATATGCACTATATGCTCCTTTGACATTATGTATTTTGATGCTTATCTATATATGCTCATGCATATGCCTTTTCCTTTTCTTTGCTGGGTTTTCATGTGCACTATATGCTCCTTTGACATTATGTATTTTGATGCTTCTCTATATATGCTCATGCATATGCCTTTTCCTTTTCTTTGCTGGGTTTTCATATGCACTATATGCTCCTTTGACATTATGTATTTTGATGCTTCTCTATATATGCTCATGCATATGCCTTTTCCTTTTCTTTGCTTTGTTTTCATATGTACTATATGCTCCTTTGACATTATGTATTTTGATGCTTCTCTATATATGCTCATGCATATGCCTTTTCCTTTTCTTTGCTTTGTTTTCATATGCACTATATGCTCCTTTGACATTATGTATTTTGATGCTTCTCTATATATGCTCATGCATATGCCTTTTCCTTTTCTTTGCTGGGTTTTCATGTGCACTATATGCTCCTTTGACATTATGTATTTTGATGCTTCTCTATATATGCTCATGCATATGCCTTTTCCTTTTCTTTGCTGGGTTTTCATATGCACTATATGCTCCTTTGACCTTATGTATTTTGATGCTTCTCTATATATAAACATGCATATGCCTTTTCCTTCTCTTTGCTGGGTTTTCTATGCACTATATGCTCCTTTGACCTTATGTATTTTGATGCTTCTCTATATATGCTCATGCATATGCCTTTTCCTTTTCTTTGCTGGGTTTTCATATGCACTATATGCTCCTTTGACATTATGTATTTTGATGCTTCTCTATATATGCTCATACATATGCCTTTTCCTTTTCTTTTCTGGGTTTTCATATACACTATATGCTCCTTTGACCTTATGTATGCTCATGCATATGCCATTTCCTTTTCTTTGCTTTGTTTTCATATGCACTATATGCTCCTTTGACATTATGTATTTTGATGCTTATCTATATATGATCATGCATATGCCTTTTCCTTTTCTTTGCTTTGTTTTCATATGCACTATATGCTCCTTTGACATTATGTATTTTGATGCTTATCTATATATGCTCATGCATATGCCTTTTCCTTTTCTTTGCTTTGTTTTCATATGCACTATATGCTCCTTTGACATTATGTATTTTGATGCTTATCTATATATGCTCATGCATATGCCTTTTCCTTCTCTTGCTGGGTTTTTATACTTGGACTTTTAAATGTTGTTTTATGTATGAATATACTTTATGCTCCGCCTACTGGTGGGGCCTAAGGCGCGTGGGCCAATCAGAATAGGCCCTGGAGCCTTAGGTCCCACCTGGGGGCGCGGCCTGAGGCACATGGTCGGGTTGGGCCCATGTGCCTCAGGCCGCTCCCCCAGGTGGGACCTAAGGCTCCAGGGCCTATTCTGATTGGCCCACGCGCCTTAGGCCCCACCAGTAGGCGGAGCTTTGGGACGGATGGGCCAATCCTGCGTCATTCCGTCGTTGGCTGCCTGCCGGACAGGCGGGTTTGGCTCCCGTCTGTCCGGCCAACTACCAAAGGTACGGGGAAGGGGGTGGGGGTGTCGTGGGGGTCAGCCAGGGGGGTCGCGGGTCGGCTGGGGGGGGCGGTCGTAGGTTCTTGGGGGGGGGCGGTCGTTGGAGGGAGGGGGGTTTGCGTCGAGGGCAGGAGGGCCTGGGATCCCTCCTGCCCGTAATGTAGTGCGGGGTGGGGGTAGGGGGTCGCCGTGGCCAGGAGGGTTTGGGCTCCCTCCTGGCCCGATATTGTCGGGGAGTCGGCCGGGCAAGAGGGCTTGGGCTCCCTCTTGCTCCGATCGCGGGTGCGGGTGGGAGCGCGTGCGAGCGGTCGTTCGGGGTGGGGGTGCGAGCGGTCCTGCTGGGGGGGGGTGAATCGGGCGTCGGGCGGGGTGGGAAATATGTAGAAAAACTTTTGTATACCGCGCTCACGCGTATAACGCGTGAGGGGTATGCGCGGTAGGTAAAAATGCGTATAACGCGCGCGTTATATGCGTGAAAATACGGTAATTTAACTTTTTCTTTTAGCCCTCTCACCTAGACCGAGAGTAGCGGGAAGGATCAGAAGGTGTGGGAGCGCACTCCACCACTCCCCCTGACGTTCCACCGCTGAGCCAGTTGGAAGGCTCAGCGAGAACGCAACTGTTTTAAATTTAATTTAATTTTTTTTTCTTTTGGTCCTCTCACCTGGACCAGGAGCAGCGGGAAGGACCCAAAGGCGTGGGAGCGCACTCCGCACCTACTCCCATGTTACACCACTGAACCAGTAGGAAGGCTTACTGCTTCCTCATCAAAAACAGACATCAGCCAATCATTGAAACACGCGAGACCAGGCAGGAAGCGCAGAGGTTGCGCTCCTGCATCACACCTCTCTGCTACCCAAGACAGCCGTTCAGCAGGAAAGCACCACAAGGGAGGTGGGATGGGGGAAAGGTGTATTCCCTCCATAAGACACCCCCACTTTTTTACTCCTTTTTTGGGGGTGGAAAAAGTGCATCTTATGGAGCGAAAAATACGGTATGTATTTTGATGGTTGTCTATATTTGCACATGTCTTATGCCTTTTCCTTTTCTTGCTGGGTTTTTATACTTGGATTTTTAACTATTGTTTTATGTATGAATATACCTTATGCTTCATGTATCTAATGTTTTTTTATATAAACTACATGCTCCTTTGACATTATTACCATGTTTTTCGATTTATAAAATACACCCTTCCATAAGACGCACCTGTCTGCAACCCACATTCAAAAGCTGCCCGCAGTGAAGGAGCCCGTCCGAAGTCACCCTCTTGCACCCGAAGCCGCAAACAACCGAAGTCGCCCTCCCGCCACCCACAGTCAGAAGCCGCCCGCAGCGAAGGAGCCCACCCGAAGCCGACCACACCCGAACCTGCCCCTATGCAGCCCACAGACAGAAGCTGCCCGAAACAAAGGAGCCTGTCCGAAGCCGCCTGCACCAGAAGCAGCCCGCCCGCAGCCCGTAATCGGAAGCCTTCCACAGCGAAGGAGCCCGCCCGAAGCCGTCTGCGCTCGAAGCTGAAGCAGCCCGTCCGCAGCCCACAGTCAGAAGCTGTCTGCACCCAAAGCCGCCAGCAGACGAAGCAGCCCACCAGGAGCACAGAGTCAGAAGCCGACTACAGGGAAGTAGCCGGTCCGAAGCCGCCTGCACCCGAAGTTGCCAGTAGCCGATACCGCCCGCTCATAGCCCACAGTAAGAATCTATCTGCACCCAAAGCCGCCAGCAGCCGAACAGCCCGCCTGCAGCCCACAGTCAGAAGCCTCCCGCAGTGAAAGAGCCTGCCCGAAGCCGCCCGCACCCAAAGTCCCCAGCAGCCGAAGCCAGCCACCCGCAGCTCGAAGCTGTCCCGGTACCTTTTTAAAGTTCTGGTGCTCTCCTGCTGGATGGCTGTCTTTGGAAGCAGAGCAGCGCGAAGTAGAAGTGCGACTTTTGCCCTTACTGCCTGGTCTCGCGTCGCTCATTGATTGGCTGGTGTTAGTTTTGATGAGAAGGCAGTAAGCGCAAAGCTCTCGCTTCTGCTTCGCACTGCTCTGCTTCCAAAGACAGCCATCCAGCAGAAGAGCACCAGAACTTTAAAAAGGTAACGTGACGGCTTTGAGCTGCGGGTGGGCGGCTTCAGCTGCTGGGGACTTTGGGTGCGGGCGGCTTCGGGCAGGCTCTTTCACTGCGGGAGGCTTCTGACTGTGGGCTGCAGGCGGGCTGTTCGGCTGCTGGCGGCTTTGGGTGCAGATAGATTCTTACTGTGGGCTATGAGCGGGCGGTATCGGCTACTGGCAACTTCGGGTGCAGGCGGCTTCGGACCGGCTACTTCCCTGTAGTCGGCTTCTGACTCTGTGCTCCTGGTGGGCTGCTTCGTCTGCTGGCGGCTTTGGGTGCAGACAGCTTCTGACTGTGGGCTGCGGACGGGCTGCTTCAGCTTCGAGCGCAGACGGCTTCGGGCGGGCTCCTTCGCTGTGGAAGGCTTCTGACTACGGGCTGCGGGCGGGCTGCTTCTAATGCAGGCGTCTTCGGACAGGCTCCTCCGTTTCAGGCGACTTCTGTCTGTGGGCTGTGTAGGGGTGGCTTCGGATGTGGTCGGATTTGGGTGGGCACCTTCACTGCAGTCAGCTTCTGATTGTGGGCTGCGTGCGGGCGACTTCGGCTGTTGGCGGCTTCAGGTGTGGGCTGGCGACCTCGGGCGGGCTCCTTCGCTGTGGACGGCTTTTGGCTGTGGGTTGCAGGCAGGTGCGTCTTATGGACGGATGTGTCTCATAAATCGAAAAGCGCGAAGCAGGAGTGCAACCTTTGTGCTTCCTGCCTTCTCATCGAAAATTGACATCAGCCAACACTGAGCAACGCGAGACCAGGCAGGAAGCGCAAAGGTCGCTCTCCTACGTCGTGCCACTCTGCTTCCAAAGACAGCTTTCCAGTAGGAGAACACCAAAACTTTAAAAAGGTACAGGGAGTTGGGGGAAGGTGTATTCCCTCAATAAGATGCCCCCACTTTTCTACCCGCTTTTGGGGGGGTGGAAAAAGTGTGTTTTATGGAGCAAATAATATGGTATGTATTTTGATGGTTGTCTATATTTGCACATGCCTTATGCCTTTTCCTTTTCTGGCTGGGTTTTTATACTTGGATTTTTAACTGTTGTTTTATATATGAATATACCTTATAAGACGCACCTGTCCACTACCCAAATTCAAAAGCCGCCCGCAGTGAAGGAGCCCGCCCTAAGCTGCCTGCGCCCGAAGCCGAAGCCGCCTGCAGTGGCCCATTACCAGGCTCCGGGTGGGGGCAGGGCTCTTTAGCTCTAATGTTTAAAGGACTGTTACTGGTGCTTTCTCAGTTTGTTTTTCTGGGGAAAGGTTTTGTTTTATTTTGAACTGCATGGTTTTTGTTTGAGCGCAGTAAAGCCCAGGAACTGAGAACTGTACTAATGAGGGAGAAGTTTGTCAAGACCTGGGGTGGGAATATTTGAATATTGCATGATATTTGAAGACAAACTTGGCAGTTCTCCTGCCCCAGCTCAGGAGCAGAGAGCTGAGGGCCTCCTGAACTTTTCTTTTTGCATTTTGTGATGTGTGGAAGTAATGCAATGAAGATTTTGTTGTTTCACTGTGTTAAGTGAGATTAACTCTCTCCAGAGTAAGGCCTAGGCCCGGGTGAGGCCTAGCTGCAGGAAGCGGTGCCAAACTTGCTAAGGCACCGGGAATTTGTATATCCTGATTTGCTGACCATGATTTTTGCTTTGAGTTTTTCCTTTTTGTTTCTCGTTTGCCATTCTGATTTTCTTTTATGGAATAAAGAACCCTGGATAGGATGTTGACTAATTACCTAGTTTCCTCTTGACTGCAGTGGTGGGATCTTGCGCACCCTACAGGCAAAAACCAGGAACTGCAAGTTAAATAAATAAATAAATAAATTTGTGTATGCTACTAATTTGGACTCTTTTTGGAGTTGGACCGAGTGTGTGTTCCTGATCGGAAGGAAGTGCACCAGTGGACCGGAAGTGGTGGTTCCAGTATCCGAGGACCAGACGGAAGGAGGCATACCAGATCCGGAGCAGTGACCAATCGCTGGCGGATTGCAGTCCAGCGACAGTGTGGGGCGTGCACCCCCAAGCAGCACGCAGGCAAAGACTCACCAGGACCGTAAGTAAGAGTACCTAGGGCGGCTGGTGAGGATTAAAGTGGTTCTGTTTGGGAGGCCAGGGCCTGGAAGGTGAGAGAGGATAAAGCATGGAAGCTCTGGTCCCTGTAAGTCCTGACATTAGCAAGCCAGGTGAAGTGGGATACATCCCGGTAAGTCCTGACATTAGCCAGGTGAAGGGGGATGGGAGAAAGACAAAGATCACTTTTCTCTTTACAGAAAAACTGCCCTCATCCCTTGCAACTGACAACTACCTTATCTATCTCTGCAGATGATAGAAACAGTAGATTAACTATGGAAAGATATTTCACCATTAACTGAAGAGCATGCAAAGATGGAGAAATACACTGTTTTATGAGTTCAATTAGCTACTGTAGAAGTAAAACTAGAGAAAAAGCAACAGGTCCTGAGGCTGTGGGCTAGCTGTGGTTTTACACCAAGGCCCACCCAGCCAGATATCATAAAGAGATAAACAGACCATGGTCAGAAGACAGAATTTTCAGAAGAAAGAATTCATAAGAAAAATCATCTAATAGAAAGTATCAGAGATGTTTAAAGTTGGGAGGGGGGCTTGTGCTCGGAAATGCTAATATGGTGGGGAAACAGGCATTTCGGGGAAAAGGTAGGTTTTACGGAAAACAGAGTGGACATATAACATGACGTAGATGAGAATAGCCAATAAATGAATGTAGTTAGGCAGTAATGCATAAGTAAATAGCCAATAAGGATGTATCATGTGATATAAACCAACATGGTGTTGGCCACTAAGAAATGTATAAAAACCAGGCCTTTAGAAGGGAGAGGTCAGAACAGACATCAGAGGACCTCTAGGCCTAGAGATCACCTTCTGTTACGCTATATGCTAAATGATTTATTCCTGTAAGCTGTTATTGATTAGCTAAATAAATATATACTTATTGAAACCAGTATATAGCGTTCGAGGTCTCATTACCGAGGTAGGCCTGGACAGCTGCCTACTTCAAAGGTCACATAGGGAGGGCCGCCTCTCTGCTGTTACAACCGCACTTAGGTTGCATTTCTTTTTTGTTTCTTTTGTAGAGCCTCAGCAAGGACCAAGCTCAGATGTTGGCGACACTGGCCGGAGAGCGCCAGCGGCAATGCGAGGAGATCTTAAAGACCAGCGAGGACCGATGAAAGGCACGCCAGGAGACCTCAGTACACCAGCATGCAGAACTGATCCAGTCAATGGAGGAACCGTCTAAAATCTTTACCAAGATTTTGCAACAGACTACCATGAATCCAGTGGGACAGTTGATACAGGCCGCATCTGGACCAGCCATTGTAGGATCTAATCCATTGACTAATTTGAACTTGTGCAAAATAGCTCCAGGACATGCACCTGATAAGTTTTTGAACTCTTTTGAGAGAGTTGCTATGGCTGCAGGTTGGCCACAAGAACAATGGATATTCAGGCTATTACCTTGCCTGGCTAGCAAAACTTTATCCGCCTTACAAACTTTAAGCTCTGCGCAAGCTGGTAACTATCAGGTAGTTAAAACCCACATCTTAGACTACCTGGGTTATACATAAGAGCACTATAGGCAGCAATATAGAGCCACACAAATGCTTAGCGCAGAAAGACCCAAAGCTCTATTGCAAAGAATAACTAAGCTTGCTGAAAGATGGTTAAAACCTTTCCTGCATGATCCCATTGCCCTCTTTACGGAGGTAGTTAGAGAGCAATTGCCGGAGGCCATACCCAAAAATCTTAAAGCCTGGATTAAGAGGCAGAGTTGTAAAACTCTAGCATAGGTGTTAGAGGTAGCAGAGACAAATTTAGATGCCCGTGCGATTCCCGTAGAAGCTAGTGCTCCATTAAAACCTGACCCACCTAAGCAATACCCATGGGAGGAAGGTAAGGGGAGCTCTAGGAAACCTCCAACGAGGAACTCCAATTCTTCAACCCCCTAGGCAGAGTAGCCATAAGGAGGGGGTACGTTGTTATAGGTGTGGGAAGAGTGGGCACACTCAGCATTTTTGCAGGGAGAGGAGAGAGTTTGTGGCTCTCCAGACATTCAGGTACACAGTAGTTCACCGCCCAGGGTGTTTAAACACCAACGTGGACATTCTCTCACGTATTCCCGAGAATACGCCATGTGAACAAGACACTGGGGGTGGGCAATCCTTGAGCGTGGGGGAATGTGACCAGTCAGACTAGAAAACCCAGGAGAGGCAGAGATAGGGCTAGGAAAGTTGTTCCCAAGCCCCGCAGAGCCCAGCAGCCTAGGTTCCCTGTTTACACTAGGGAGGATTTGATTGAAGATGAGGTCCTGTCTGAGTTTTCAGAAGCCGAGGACATGGAAACTCAGCTCAGCTCTGCTAGGTTTGCTCCTAAGCCTGTGAATATTAGGTTTAGACAGGATACTCCTGTAAGAAAACCCTGCAGTTACCACCACATCCACAGGGGGAGCCCAAGAGAGCCTCAGAACAGCACAGGCACACTGAGAGCAGGGCGTGGCTTTCCCTTCAGAATGAGAGAGGACAAGGAAGGGAAAAGTAGCCAGCCAGTCCAGAACAACTGAACAGCCTAGAACCCATGGAAGTGGATAATTTATCTCCAGACCAGGGAGCTGAGGCGATGCCTCAGGAGGAAGAAATGGACATTGTTGAGCAGGTATTTCCAGACCAGGAAGCTATGGAAATAGGAGTTGCCTGTAAGGCCCACTGAGCTCTAAAACTGGGTTTGTTTTGTGAGAAGTTTTCATAGCTCACTATTGCTGAGAACGGAATTGTTTGAATGCTGTTTTTTTTTTTTTTGGGGGGGGGGTTGTATGAACAATTACTAGGGCTTGTTTTGCAGCCTGCAACTTAGGGAAAAAGAGGTTTTTTTTTTTTTTTAACTTTCTTTGTGCTACCTGGGCCCACAGCACTACTGTGGCCCATTACCATGCCCCAGGTGGGGGCAGGGCTCTTTAGCTCTGTTTAAAGGACTGTTACTGGTGCTTTCTTAGTTTGTTTTGCTGGGGAAAGGTTTTGTTTTATTTTGAACTGCATGGTTTTTGTTTGAGCGCAGTAAAGCCCAGGAACTGAGAACTGTACTAATGAGGGAGAAGTTTGTCAAGACCTGGGGTGGGAATATTTGAATATTGCATGATATTTGAAGACAAACTTGGGCAGTTTTCCTGCCCCAGCTCAGGAGCAGAGAGCTGAGGGCCTCCTGAACTTTTCTTTTTGCATTTTGTGATGTGTGGAAGTAATGCAATGAAGATTTTGTTGTTTCACTGTGTTAAGTGAGATTAACTCTCTCCAGAGTAAGGCCTAGGCCCGGGTGAGGCCTAGCTGCAGGAAGCGGTGCCAAACTTGCTAAGGCACCGGGACTTTGCTGATTTGCTGACCAGGATTTTTGCTTTGAGTTTTTCCATTTTGTTTCTTGTTTGCCATTCTGATTTTGTTTTATGGAATAAAGAACCCTGGATAGGATTTTGACTAATTACCTGGTTTCCTCTTGACTGTTTTATTTGATACTTTGCCTGTAGGGACTGTCTCCTTATCGAGCAGCATGCCAGTGCAGATTTCCTATGGTCCACTCGGGGTGCTATTAGCCTAGTCCAGGGCCCGGTGGTCACAATACACTACATCCTCCTTTGAGGTTATTATGTATTTTGATGGTTGTTTATATATGCCTTTTTGTTCTCTTTGCTCAGTTTTTATATGCACTACATCAGTGGTCTCAAATTTGCAGGCTGCATGCGGCCCCCCCCACAGCTGCTATTTTGCGGTCCTCGGTCTAGTACCCGAACTCGCAATCTGGGCAACTGCAACTGGGCAACCGGCTCTCGCAATCTGGGTAACTGCCTGCTGTCGTCGCATATGCCGGGACTCCTGCCTTTGCTTATCTGCTGGATATGCGAAGGCAGGAGCCCCGGCATATGCGATGGCAGCAGACAGTTGCAAGTCAGCTGACGCTGGCGCAATCTCGCACACTGGGCAGGAAGATAAGCTCTGGCATTGGCATCAACTGACTAGCAACTTCCTTCAGCCGCATCGTATGTCGGGATTCTTGCCTTTGTATATCCGGCAGATACGCCAAGGCAGGAGTCCCGGCATATGATGCGGCTGCATGAAGTTGCTAGTCAGCTGACGCCGACGCCGGAGCTTCTCTTCCTGCCCAGTGTGCACCAGGTAATGCTGGAGGAGGGGAAGAAGGAAGGGAGAAGGGGTCCTGCTGGACAAGGGGTAGGTAGAAGGAAGGGAGAGAAAGGAAAGGTGCTACACACTGGAGGGGAGGGTGAGATGGTGCATGGGGAGAGAGCATTTTGCGTTGGGGGTGCAAAGGAGGGATGCCACTGAGGGAAGAAGCAAGAACAGAGAGAGAAAACATGCAGGAGGCAGAAAGTGTTGGACTCGTGGAGAGGACAAGATGGATGGGAAGGACAGAAAGGAGGGAAAGAGAAATGTTACACTGGGGAAGGGGGAGAGGGCACAGAGTGAAAAGTTGGACTAATGGAGGTTGAGGGAAGGAGGATCAGAGGAGAAGCATGCAGGAGGAAGAGAGAAAAAAAAATGTTGGACTGGTGAAAAAGAAGGGAGAAATGTTGGACTGGGAGGGGGGCCAGAAAGGAGGAAGGGAAGGAAGATGGACTACAGTGGGCAGAAAGGAGGAAGGAAAAGAAAAATGTTACACTGGAGGGGAAGGAAAGAGATGTCAGACCATGGAAATAGGGAGGGAAGGAGAGAGAGATAGGAAGGGAAGGTAAGACATGGAAAGGTAGATTTTGAGAAGAAAGCAGAAAAAAAGGAAAAATTGAATGTTAAGTTAATGCCAAAGATGGATTCAACTACGTTAAAAAGGCTTACAGGGACATATATAAATACTAGTCAGTGAAGTAACTATGATAATAAATAGGAAACTGACTATAGTAATAGAAACCAGTGGGAAGAGAGCAAATGCCGTCTGAAAAATGCTCAGAAAAAGTGAAACTCTGAAGGGGGGTGAATACCTCCCCTTGGTGAAAGAGTTTACCATCCAATCATTGCATTTACTTTGTAAAACATCACTCTCTAACCATTGGTAAGAACTTCAATTGTTTAAAAAAATTGCTTAGTCGACAAAAATGTTCAAAATTGTCATACATGAGAAAATCTCTTGCTCAATGAAAGAGAATCATGCACTTATCTGTGCAGACTTTAAAGTTTGTGGATGTAAGGGCTCTGGGGTCTCAACGTGGCCCCGTTTCGATAAACTGCTTCAGGAGACCCAATACAATACTGCGCACTTGTATAATCTAATCTAATCTAATCTAATCTAAATCTTGGGTTTATATACCGCATCATCTCCGCAGATGGAGCTCGACACGGTTTACATGGTTAGGGAAGGAACGGAACTCCAGTGGAATTATATAAGTATGAGAGAAGAGAGGTTGGTGTGAGAGTGCCAGGAGCGGGACGGGGTTACGTTCTAGAGAAGAGCCAGGTCTTCAGATGCTTACGGAATGGTAGAAGGGGGCTCAAATTGCGGAGAGGGGATCCAAGAGATGATCGTTTGCCAAAACTGAAAATCCCAAACGATGGATTCAAGGCAGAACGTGAAGATGGAGAGAAAAACAGTCAAAGGACAAGAAGTCCCTGAAAACAAACAGAAAAATGAAGTCAGCGGACAACAAAGGTAGGGAAAATATTTTATTTTCAATATAGTGTTTGAAATGTGTCAGTTCTGAGGAAGATGTTAAACTTTAACTGTGAGGGCCGCAGAAAAAAATAGTTAATGTCATATTACAGAAATGATCCAAAATGTGGCCCTGCAAATGGTTTGCGTTTGAGACCACTGATCTACACCCTCCCAGCCATTGAAGCCCTCCCCAGCCCCACCAAACGGCCATATACAGACACAGACCGTGCAAGTCTGACCAGCCTTAGTTCTTCAATATTTACTATTCTTGTCTAATTCTAGATCCTCTGTGTTCATCCCACGCTTTTCATCCTTCTAGCTTCCTTGAGATGGGGCAAACAGAAGTGCATACAATGCAACATACAATTACACAATGTGGCAGATCATTAACAAGTCTAGACATTTCATTAACAAAAATAAACATTTCATTTCCATAATCTATCTAACATGCAGTTCATACCTGTCTTGTGACAGCACAGAAAAAAAAACCAAGGAAAAGAGCCCCATGGGACAACAATCTGGAATGAACAATTGGGGTTAGGAAATATACACATCAACCCGGAATAGGCCAAATGAGGCAATATATATTAAAACTAGTGCTTAAGCCCGTTAGATTAACAGGCGCTAGAATAGATGTGTAGACTTAACAGATCACAAAATTTAATGAAAACTTACCATGTGAGCTGCCTGTCTCCTTTTTTTTTTTTTTCTTTTTCTCTCTCCTTGACCGCTAACTGTCTGTCTATCTGTCTTTCTTTCTCTCTCTCTCCTTGACCGCTAACTGGCTGTCTATCTGTCTGTCTTTCTCTCTCTCTCTCCTTAGTCACTGTCTGGCTCTCTGGCCCCCTGTCTGTCTTTCTTGCTTTCTGTCTGTCTCTCTCCCTGGCCCCATATGTCTGTCTTTCTTGCTTTCTTTCTCTCTCCCTGCCCGCTGTCTTTCTGTGTGCGTCTGTCTTTCATTCTCTTGCGCTGCTTGCCTGTCTTTCTGTCTCTCTCCATAGCCCCCTTCTGTCTCCCCCCAGAGCAAACCAAGATTTCTGCCTGCCCCCAGCATACCTCTCTCCCCCAAAGCATAGCATGTTCGCTCCCTGGCTCCCTTTCCCTCTCCCCCCTCCACTTCCCTGTGCAGCAGCAGCACCCCTTGCCTGCTCCCCCTGTCCTACAGTAGCCCTTCCTTTTACCTCCCCCCTGTCCAGCAGCACCCATTCCGTTCTCCCTGTCCAGCAGTAGCCCTTTTCCCTTCCTTTTCTCTCCCCCCTATCCTGTAGTATGCCAGCCATCAGTAGCATTTCTCATCACCCCCCTCCTCCGGGGTCTCACACAGCGGTCAGCAGCGGTAGGTCGCTGCTTCTGCTTGCTTCGGTCCTACTTTCTTTTTGGGTGAAGGCAGAAGCAGGACTAGGCAGCGAGGAAGGCCCTAGGCTGGAAGCGATGTCGGCAAATCAAACCACCAGACTCCACCTGCACGCACCGCAAGCCGCCCCACAAATTCGGCACGGAGTCAGATCCCATGGACGCAGGGATCATAGATTTTCTACTGCGCATTGTCACAATCCTATCCCCGATGCTCTGTCTGTACCGGGTTTGGCTCTCACTAAAGCTAGCCCGATCATACAGAGAGCTAATCATGGGGATAGGGTTGTGACCAGGAGAAGGGAAATAGCTGCATTCCCCTTTAAACCTGAAAATGTTGATTGTGAGGGAGGAGAGGAAGGTGAGGAGAATAGCCTTGAACAGCCTCACAGGGATCTCCCTCCCTCCTCAAACTCTCAGCTGAGGGAGATAATGAGGAAGCCGAGAAAATCTAGGCAAACTTTACAGGCAGCTCCTCCCCCTCAGAGAGCAGGGTGTGTTCAGCTGAACACTTTAGAGGCTGCTCTTAGGAGGAAAAGGGCAGTTCACTCTGGGCCAGCCCAGGAAGAGGTCTATCCAGGCTGTTCTCCTGTGAACCAGGATATTGAAATGCAGGAAACAGACATTGACCCTGTGGCCAGCCAGCCAGCCCAGCCAGAACCTATGGACTATATGGAAACTCCCAGTCTGCCTGAAGACATCCAGATGCAGGAAAGCTAAGTGGCAGGGCTGGGTAGTTTGGGGGAGTTATAGCATACTCTGCCCGTTTGTATGTTGCTCAGGAAAGGTTCTTTAGGCTGAAAGTTTAAGGTGACTTGTGCTGCCCTGCTTAGGAAAGCAGAAAAAAAAAACACGTTTTTTTGTTTGAACTTCCAGGTTCCAGCCTAGTTAAGCTGACCTGGTTTTTCTACTGTGTTATTGTGAACCTGGGGAGTAATGTTTGGGGAGAATCCACCGTCCATACTGGTTGGGATTGTGGGGCCATTAGTGGCATTCTGTGTTACAGACAAGTAAATTGGTGGATTCGCTTACTCCCCTTCCCCCACCAACTCCCATTGAGCTGGTTGGGGCTCAAGCCTCAATAACTAAAAGGCTTGTGCACAAAACTATCTGAAGTGCTAACAGTAGTGTTGGTTGTTAGTCTGAATGTAAAGACAGCAACTCTTTTTGGTTTTATTTTTACTTACCTGAACCGTCAGGATGTAGATGACAGCTGGAAACCTAGACCTGTTGGTCTGCTATATAATTTTTGTTGGTGTGATTTTTGCTACTTGGGAATTTGGACTGATTATAAGTTTACTCCCAGCAATATACCACATAATAAAGTGGTCATCGCAGGAACAAATAAATTGACTCTGGTTTTCTTTTTTGCCTGTTTATTTTTTTTCATGAGTGAATGTCGTACAGCAGGACTTCCTTCCTTTATGGGAAGCACGCAGAGGGAGCTCTAAGGTGAGCGTGGACCGGCCCCGTTGAAGTACAGGTACCGGCCTCGCCACAGCATGTGCGGTAAGGGTTTTATTATTAAGGATAACAATGTAATAGTCTATCATATATTCACTGTGTGTCATGGACCCGACACGGTCCGTGTTTCATCTTGGAAGCCTGCCTCAGGGGCACAATCGACATCTAAAGAATGAATCAATGAACCAATGTCATCGTAAATAAGAATAATCATAATAAAAGAGAATAATAATACAAATGTAAAATCACATGTAAAAAGTCATCATTATTCTTACTTATGATTGTGGTTCATTGCAGAAGAGCTGTTTACTTCACGTCTCATGAATAAGGTTTTATCCATATTAGTTTCTCCTTATATTATTGAGTGAACACTGACCTGGACCCCTGAAGAAGGCTTTTTGCCGAAACATGTACCGTGTTGGGTCCATATTTACATCAGATATCAGTAATTCATGAAGTGGAGACTATTTTATATTACTTTTATTGACTTATCTTAATAAATGCCTTGTCAAGGTCCTTGTATTCCACAGTCCTTTCTTTTTTTGTGTCTGGACTCCCGTTTTTTTTACTTTTGAATACCCGGGCCCTCTTTTAGGCTTGTTCCTAAAACAGTTTTAACAAATGACCCAAGACCCCTTGTACAGAGGAACATAATTTATTCACTTTTAAAAGAATTTAACACACAGTCAAGGAATAATTTCTTTATTTTTTAGATTGGATCTCTAGTTAACTAATTAATATGCATGAAATTTGGTCAATTAAATAATATATACTGGTAAATAAATAATCTCTCTTCTACAGCATTGCCCCAAACGAGCACTTTTTCAAAAACTATATGCACCAGGGAGCAGCTAAAAATCCCGATGTTGATTATAGATGTCATGCACCTTCTGAAATGTGGAATGCATATCTACTGCTTGGTTCTGCCTTATCCCACCCAAGCTCCGCCCCATGTTGATCCTGGATTTCTAAAATTGGGTTTTCAGCAGTTATTTAATATTCAGATGTAAAGGTATAAACTTGGCTAAGAGTCCCACCATTTCTTTAACTCACTTTTTGAAAACACTGAGCTGACTGTTTCTCATACAGATAACAGAATATGCATTAAATATTACTTGTTGGAGGCGAAGAAATGATGATGGAGCTAGTTCTCTGGAGGGTGATTCTGGCTTGGAGAAATCACGACCTGCTGGCCCTGCTGTCACAGGGAAATGACGCTTTTCACCGGTTATTTATCCCAAAAGAGAAGCTGTATATTCCCCTAGAGATCTTTGACAAGGTGATGACATTCGTGGATCTCCTGTGGATATCCTCTTCAAAACATGTCAGATTCTTGTTTACAAGAGCTGCATATTTATTTTCCCATGACAAATTTACCCAGGAAGGAAAATTCTCCTTTGTTACTTTATTACTCTTACTTTTTATGATCTTTTCTTGCCATTCATCTTTCTTCTGCTATCGACATCCGTTTACTTTTATAAGTTGTTGGTAGTTTATTATAGACATTTTTTCTTATGAATTTTAAGCTAAAGTAAATTTGTACTGGGTTCGGTCATATATTTGTATGGACTGGTTCTACTTCCTTCAAAACAGCTGGAATCACACCGAGTTGACTCATTCTCCCTTGTCAGCATGAATTGATAGTTTTAATTTCCACACCAAAAAACAGAAGTCTGAGAAAATGGCGTGCTCAAGCCCCAGAAGGCAGGAAGTACCGCCAATGCAGTGGTAGCCCGTACTTGCTAGGCTTCCTATCTGGCTCCAGATTTGCCCAGCAGGGTTGATCCGATCCTTGGTTTGCCCCATTGCATGCAGGGACTTGCAGTCTTCTTATGGAATCCAGTTTGGAAATCAGAATTACAAATCCATGCTTGCAGCGGGGTAAAACCTGGACTGGATCAACCCCGTCAGGTGAATCTAAAGCGAGCTGTAAATCCTAGTAGATGCTAATAATTAACTAAGAACACTTCTTAAGTTCTCAGTAGCAAAGAAAAACTTTTTGTTGTTGTTGTTCACCAGTGTAAGCAGAGGTAAAAAGATTCACTTCCTAGTTACCTGAGCATAATCTCTATGGGATTGGGGGCGGGGGGATGGGGGGATATCAGAGACCATTAAGAGGGAAAATTCTGAGATAGAGGAGTGGTGGGGGGGGGGATTAAAATGTGACTAAAACAGCCCTATAATTCTAGTCATATGATAAAAATAAAAATCAAGAATGGAAGAGGTTGACCTGAAAATTAACAAAAAAAAAAAATCATAGAAACATAGAAAGATGACGGCAGATAAGGGCCATAGCCCATCAAGTCTGCCCACACTATTTACCCACCCTCTTAAATCTACTGACCCCCTAAAGAATAATTGTAATTATAATGTCACTCTACTGACCCGCTCATTCAGTCCTAGTGACCCTATCCCTTGGCATGACCTCGTAGGGATCCCACATAGGTATCCCATTTGTTCTTGAAGTCTGAGATGCTGCGTGCCTCGACCACCTGCACTGGAAGCTCGTTCCAATGCTCAATCACTCTCTCCGTGAAGAAGTACTTCCTGGCGTCTCCACGAAACTTCCCTCCCCTGAGCTTGAGCGGATGTCCTCTTGTGGTCGAGGGTCCCCTGAGAAGAAAGATATCATCTTCCACCTCTACCCGTCCCGTGATGTACTTAAATGTCTCAATCATGTCTCCCCTCTCCCTACGCTCCTCGAGAGTGTAGAGCTGCAATTTGCTCAGTCTTTCTTCGTACGGGACATCGCATTTGCATTTCTTAAATATTTGAGTGACAGGTATTTAAAATGATCACATGTTAATTTATAGATCAGCAAATGTTGGACCTTGGTGTTTCCTCTGGCCTTCTGTGGTATCAGACACTTTACTTGGCTTCCCCATAATCAAGGATTCTCTGTGCTCGTAGTTTGACGGGGCTAAGCACGGCTTTTGCTAGGTGAAAAATAACGCGGCTAATGGCTTTTGGCAGTTGATGATTGTACTGAGCAGAAGAAGAGACTAGAAATACAAATCATTAAAATTAATCTGCAATGTAGATATCAAGGCTTATAGTCTGTCAGTCTATATAATATTAAGCCATATTTGATCAGTTCTAATATACAGTTAAATAATTGTGGGTTTTGGGGGGGGGGGGATTTATGTAATAGCCAACTCCTTTTGTCAGCTGTGATATCGTTTGTTGAGTCAATATAATTGTTCATCTACAGCTTCATCTTTGGATCATGTGCAGGGAAACCAGTTTGCTCTACGATAACCCCTACTCAAGAATCTCCTTAAAGTGCCCCAGATGGCCTCTACTACATTAATAGCGAAGGATGCTCTAAAAATATATTCAACTTAGAAAGACCAAGGCCCTCTTTTACAAAGGCGATTATCATGGCGGGCTGCAGTAATCGCTCCGACTCCCACAGGGCAAATTTGTAAAATGTGACAATGAAAGGAAATATTTAAATTCTGGATTAAATGAGTTGAGTGACACACGATCACAGTTTAAACAGGATAGTTGTACTTAAACTCATCAAGGATAGAAACATAGAAACATGACGGCACAGTAACCATTATCTCTTTCTCTCTCCGAGAGATCCCACGTGCCTATCCCAGGCCCTCTTGAATTCAGATACAGTCTGTTTCCACTAGCTCTTCAGGGAGACTGTTCCATCTACAGTATCTACTGGCTGCTCTGTTAGCTCAGTAGCATGAGGGATAAGTGGCCGCCATTTTGAATCCTGGGCCAGATCAGGCAGGATTGGAGGAGGACCTTTCTCACCTGACCCACTAGCCCACCATGGCTGTCCCCAGATAGCTCTTGGGGCTACTCTGGGGTTCGGGGATTGGAAAATGGGTTGGTTAGGAATTGGATGATGGATTTTAAATGGGGGGGACTGCCTGGGTGGATGATCTTGCTGTATACACTGAGATAGGGCCTGATTTTATATATACTGTAGCACCCAAAAACTTGGCACCGACTAGAATAGCACTTGGTGTGATTTTACGAGATGCACATACCTTTTATAAATTATGGTAAGCACCTATGCTTTACATAACTTCTGAATAGCAATAAATTTATCGATTGATCCTCAGCAGGCTTGTAACTTATGCAGTTGTGAATGCATGAGCCGATGTCTTCATCGGATCATTTTTTCATTATTTTTCAATATTATTCTTTTAATTCTTAATTTTTGAAATATAATTATCTCTCTTACTTATCTTATATTCCAGTAAATGCCTCTCCCAACACGGATGCGTTTCATTCAATTTGAGAAGTACAGAAATAACCTCAACCCTGAGGAAGATTGAATGAAACATGTCCGTGTTGGGAGAGGCATTTACTAGAATATAAGATAAGTTAGAAAGATAATTATATTTCACGTTCAGGTTGGGTGGGAGGGCGGGTTGGAATGTATTTTTCAATTTCTCAATTTGAGTGTAGTTTTTGGATATAATTATGGGGGGGTGATATATATCTTTATGTCATAGATTATAATTGTAATTGTATTTAAGTGTTTTTATAGAGTTATATGATTGTATTATATTGTGCACTTACTTATGGCTTTAAAAATAAAAAAAAATTAAGAATGAAAAGAATAATATTGAAAAATAATGAAAAAATGATCCGATGGTGGCTCATGCACTCACAACTGCATGCGTTACAAACCCGCTAAGGATCAATAACCCCTTCGATAGAATAGCCTGTGAAAATTGATCTTGCCTAACTTCTAGGCACATCCCATTTAGACCAGGCCTTAGTTGTGCATGGATTGGGTGTATTCTATAATACTGCACATCATTCCATGATCTTCCTATGCCTCTCCTCTGACCCACGCCCCCTTTTTAAATTCACACATTAGAACTGGTGCATACTTTTTATAGAATTTCACTTTACACTTTATAACTTAATTAGTGCAAATTAGCATCAATTATTAGGGATCAATTGCCAATCAGAGCCAATTAGACCAATCAATTAAGTTGTGCATGCATATTGACTGTGTGCACTGATTTGCGTGCACAGTTTTAGGTGCCATATACAGAATTTGGGGGTTATTACACAGAAAAGGGGAACCTGCCGCAAAACACTTTAAAGCATTTTGCCATGAGCTTTATCTCATATGTGAAATGCACATTAAGGCTTAACACCCTTTAGTTACAGGGCTCTAGCGTATGCAATGTCTAATTAGCACACGCACCAAATATTCCAAATTCCTAAACCTCACAAGTGAATAAAGTTCAATGATCAGAAAGATCCTGCAAGTTGAGGGGTCACTCTAGAGCAGTGGTCCCCAACCCTCTCCTGGAGGATCACCAGGCCAATAGGGTTTTCAGGCTAGCCCTAATGAATATGCATGAGGGAGATTTGCATATAATGGAAATGACAGGCATGCAAATCTGTTCCATGCATATTCATTAGGGCTATCCTGAAAACCTGATTGGCCTGGTGGTCCTCCAGGACAGGGTTGGGGACCACTGCTCTAGAGGATTTAAATGCACGCTACAAGAGAAGAAAACATTTTTCCAATTACCAAGCGCGCAATAAACGTGATAGATGATATTTTGTGTTTGCCAGTGGCAGCCTGTCGCTGCTGGGCTGCTTTTGCAGGCATTTCAAACACCCGCATTCCCATTAGAAACATAACAATTTGAATCTCGGTACTGAAGAGGGAAAATGCATTCAAGCACGTTGTAACATGAATAGCCACTTCTGTAATGGTGGTAAAGAACAGTGCTAGGAACGAGGAGGAATCAGAAAACTACAATAAAAATGTAAATGTAATAGGAAAGCCCAGATTAAATCTTCTTAATAAATTCAGAGTCTGGGTCGCTGGTCTCGGAAGACAATGGTGCCTTAACGCCAGTCCCGTCTATTATTCATGCCTCCACATCGGCCGTAAGCAGTTTTTGTTGATGGGAGAGGATGCTGCAGTCAGCAGTGAGGGCAGATATCCTTTCGAGAAGCCATCTACACATCTTGGAGAAGACATTAACACTTATTCCTAATTATCTCCGAAATGCATCCCAGGTGTCGCCACAGGCACATTTTCATCCAGGTGTGCGTACTGTAATGTATAACGAAAGCTTTGCCAGCACACACACGTAACATAGTCAAAATTTCCTTTATTTGATTCTTAGGACTTTTTCTACTACTACTGCTAATATTCATTATTTCTTTAGCGCTACCAGACGCACACAGCGCTGCACGGAGTCACAAAGAAGAAGAAACAGTCCCTGCTCGAAAGAGCTTACAATCTAAACAGCCAAGACAGACAAAAGGACAATCAAGCCGTTGTGACATCACTGATGAGGTTGGATCTTATTGGTGGAATGAGGCATTATGACATCACAATCTCAGCTCTGCTTCCCAAAGACTGAAACTCTTCACACTACTACGATGAATTATTTCCAGAGCGCTACCAGACGCACGCAGCCCTGCACAGAGTCACAAAGAAGAAGAAAACAGTCCCTGCTCAAAAGAGCTTACAATCTAAACAGGCAAGACAGACAAACAAGATGTCATGGATACAGTTAAGGGGAACGGTTAATCAGTGGGCTGGATTGGAGGGCAGAAGAGTAGGGCTAAGGATTGAAGGCTATATCAAAATTACCTAGATAAACCCGGGTAATTTATTCCAGGCATAGGGGAAAGCTACATGAAAAGAATGAAGTCTGGAATTGGCACTGGAAGAGAAGAGTAAAGCTAAGAGCAACTTATCAGAGGAACCCTGTATGTCCTCAAACTGGTAAAATATTGAGAAAAAAATAGCTGTTGCCTCTTTTTGACCCAGAGAATGGAGGAATCAGCCCATAAGTATACAGCAATTCATATGTAAATAACGTGCCTATGTTTTGCCTATCAAAGCCCGGACAGGCCAATCCAGATTTTCAGATTCACAACTGGGAATGACTGGAGATCTAAAATGAAAACAGAACTGCGAACTCAAGTCTTATCTGATCCCTTCACTTAAGCTTTGCAGAAGACATGTCTTTATTTTATTCCATGTGAATATGAATAATTCAGAGCCAGATGGGTCAGGAAGAGAAACCACAGACGTTTCTCTAATCTTCAATCACTTCGAAATGGCCAAAGATGTTAATTATGTTTCAGATCTTTGGATCAGTTCAATTAAACACAATAGACCGAGGAAGTAATTCTAAATTTGGCATCATTTGGGCATTGAAAAGGTGAACACATAACTCTGTGCTCTACAAAGGGCTGCCGAAAAGCTCTCAGCCCAACCAACAACGTTGGGGCAGTCTCCATCGAAGGCTATAATAGTCCAGCGATTTTCCACTTTTTTTATTTTTTTTTTTGTTCTGTTGGCAAAAAATGGAATGAAAAAAGTGGACTGGTATAGCCTTCGATGGAGACTGCCCCAACGTTGTTGGTTGGGCTGAGAACTTTACAGCAGCCCCTCATATAGCAGGTAAACTGCTGAGGTCTAAATACAGCCATTGTGTGTGTAACATGCACGCTAAAATAGAACAGGGATTCAAGACAAAGTTAGACAAGTTCCTGCTGAACCGGAACGTATGCAGGTAGGGCTAGTTTCAGTTAGGGCGCTGGTCTTTGACCAGAGGGCCGCCGTTTGAGCGGACTGCTGGACACGATGGACCCCCGGTCTGACTCAGCAGTGGCAATTCATATGTTCTTAACCCTGATCCACCTATACATAACAAGCAATTATGTGCTATAGAATGGGGGCCTACCTCACTAATGCACTAATGCCAATTTGTTCTAATTAGCATCAATTATTAACAATTAGTGGAAATTAAGTGCCAATTTAGGTCCAATCATACATTTAAGTTACACACATATATGAGGTATTCTATAAAGTACGTGGTATGTTTCCATGCACATTGCTATTTAAAAATTAAGGGTTAAGTGCCTTGGATATGCAGATTTATTCCATCTGGAATTGAACCAGTCAGATTCCAGCCAAGTTTGAATCCACTGAAATTTCTGGATTTTTCCGATATCTAAATCAAAAATCAGTTTTGTGTGGAACCTCTTGGTCTGCTTGACTTGTTTGCCTCTGTCTACTGTGCTGCCTCAGAACTTCTCAATCCCTTAGTTTTTGTTTTTCCTTCTCTGCTTCCACTGTAGGCTTCCACCAATCTCTGTTAAGTTCTAGTAGGCCTTAAAGCTTTCCTCCGTACATTGGAATTGTAAATGCACGCCTTTTGATAGCCAAGGGATGGAAACACCAGGGAGCACTTTAGAATGCAGAGCATGTGCTTTTCAGGGTAGGAAGGAAGTATCCATGCCAGTCATGGAGAATTGAAGTGGATGTTGCTAGATGCTTTTGCAAATAGGACAGGACTCTAAGGGCCTAATTTAAGAGGGCTTCTCGAGCCATTACTCTTCAACTATCATGGTGAAGCCAATAAGATACTTCCATAGCTTGGAGAAATGATCTTTTGCCTCAGCAACATTTTTCTCTTGTCCCCAGAGCGACACTTAACATTGAAAAATAGCATGTTCAAAACAAATTTCAGCTTTTCCCATATCTAATCTTCTACTTCAGAAAAGCATTCATCACCTAAACAGTTATCCAGCAGAATGACCCTTTTGTTACCTTAATTCTTCTTGCAAAAGTAAAACTAAAAGAGGAAATAGAGATAACTTAGCAACATGATGGCAGATAAAGGCCAAATGGCCCATCCGCAGCATCCACTATCTCCTTCTCTCCCTATTGGCTAAGGCTCTTAACATTTGCATCTCCTCTTCCTATAGGCTAAGGCTCTTTACACCTGCATTGTGAGGTCATAGAGCTTTATGGTTATAGAAACATGATGGCAGATAAAGGCCAAATGGCCCATCCACAGCATCCACTATCTCCTCCTCTCCCTATTGGCTAAGACTCTTAACATTTGCATCTCCTCTTCCTATAGGCTAAGACTCTTAACACTTGCATTGTGATGTCAGAGAACTTTCTGATTATAGATACACAGAAACTTAATGGCAGATAAAGGCCAAATGGCCCATCCGCAGCATCCACTATCTCCTCCTCTCCCTATTGGCTAAAGCTCTTAACATTTGCATCTCCTCTTCCTATAGGCTAAGGCTCTTAACTCCTGCATTGTGAGGTCATAGAGCTTTATGGTTATAGAAACATGATGACAGATAAAGGCCCGATGGCCCATCCGCAGCATCCACTATCTCCTCCTCCCCTTAAGAGATCTCATGTGCTTGACCCACACTTTCTTGAATTCAGACATAGTCTTTGTCTCCAGCACCTCTACTGGGAGACTGTTCCATGCATCTACTACCCTTTCTGTAAAAAAGTATTTCCTTATATTCCTCCGGAGTCTATCACCTCTTAACTTCATCCTATGCCCTCTCATTCCAGAGCTTCCTTTCCAAATGAAAAAGACTCGCTTCATATGAATTTATGTCACGTAGGTATTTAAACGTGTCTATCTATCATATCTCCCCTATCCCGCCTTTCCTCCAAAGTATACAGATTGAGATCTTTAAATCTGTCCCCATAAGCCTTATGATGAAGACCACCAACCATTATAGTAGCCTTCCTGTAGACCAACTCCATCCTGTTTATATCTCCCTATATGAGAATTACATGATCGGATGTCTAGAAACTGTATCAATTCTAAAGGAAACTGGTATCTTTACAGACTATCGTCCTTCTTTTGTATGACCAGTAAGAAAAGCCAATGGAGTCCATGAGTTTGAATGTTTATTTCTCCCCTGCCCTTATCCAGGGCGAGTTACATATTAACATACAAAATAAGACATAACATTTATCATGCAAATCACATCAAAACGCACTATAAAACAAAATACACACTTACACATAAAATCCACATTGCATATGGCATACACGTCGCATTGACGACCATCATTTAAGGCCAAACAACTGGCTAAACCTTAAAATCCATCAAAATATAAAATTGCATGTAGCATACAGGACGCCTCAATAACAAATATCTTTATGGCAAACAGAACAGACCGGACAATTGAAAACCTCCGTGACCAGCACTCAGTACTCAACAGTCACCACTCCTTCTCCCCCATCCTAACTCAGTCCCTATATTTCATCTAACATAACAGGTGTCTTTTCAGCATTTTCCTAAAGTCCTGTAAATTGTGCTGTTGGCAAATATATCCTGGAAGGTTGTTCCACTCCTTGGGGCCGATACAGTGAAAGATACTGTTCCTGGAAGAGGAAAGCCTTAAGTCCCGCACAGATGGAACAAACAGAACACAATGCTCAACTGAGCGAAGCAGTCGAGCCGGCTCACGCAACAAGATGCTCTGCACCAGGTGTTTGGGGGCCAACTTACGTAAGCACATGAAAACGTTTATCAGTAACTTGTAACGTATCTTGCCCCTTACTTTCAGTCAATACAACCTTATAAAAAATTCTTACATGCTCACGTCTGTCCAATAGAGAGCATACCACTGAATTCTGGGCCACCTGAAGCGCACCCAAAACTGATTCTGGCACTCCCAAGAACACCTGACTGCAGTAGTTGAAAACGGATAATACCATCGACTGCAACACCATCCTAAACAGTGGAGCCACCAAATAAGGTCTAAGTCCATTGACTAATCGAAGATGAAACAAACTACTGCATCCTATCATTCTATTCGTCAGATATGACAATAGAAGCTGTCACAACCTGTTCCATCTATCAGCATATTAGATGTTTAAAATTTAACATGTCACACCTTGCTGATGAAAAGGCACTAAAATCAATTATAACATATCAATTTACCAATATATACTCTTCAGAAACTATAATCTTCAGAGCGCCAACAGGATAATATAGCTCTTATCGGGAGCAATCGCGCAACAAGACAACTCCTGAATTCACAAGCAAGCACGTAACGCAATTATACTCTAATACCACCTCACCATCTCACCCCTGAAGAAAGCCACTGTAACGTGCACCACGTTGGAAGAGGTGCCGCTTGCAGAGATAAGTCTGGTTTACTAGTCAGCATGATTACAACATAAGACTTACAAGTTGTATGAAACATTCACATATGGACTTTTGTGGGAGTTTAATTGTAAGCATTATTTATTTATTTATTTAAAAATTTATATACCGCATAAAAACTATGCGGTTTACAAAATTACATGCGTACATATTTAAAAATGCTAAACATGTTTCAACAAGACAAACACAATAAAACATTAACAATATTGTTTTAAAATTCATCCTACAAGATGGAAAGACAAAATCCCATAAAATCATTTATAGGACTGGAAGGCATGAACAGAAAATAGCATTAGCACAGGAAGGCATTGACAAATAATTGCATTTTCAACATTTTCTTAAAGTTCAGTCTCCCATCACAGAATCGCAGAATACCAGGCATTGCATTCCAGAGCTTGGTGCCATCCTTGTTGCCCCATTCGTAACATGAGAGACTAACTCCTTACCCTCCAAACTCAACTTTATACTATTTTCAGATCTCAAACATTTTCTGGGTTGATAGATTTCAAAAAACTCCTTTCGTGCCCTTGGGGAAACATGATATAAGATTTGCTGAATGACTGAAAGAATCTTAAACTGGAATCTGCTGCAATTGTTTCAACACTGGGGATATACGAGTCATTCTTGAAACCCCAGTAATCAATCTTGCGGCATAGTTAACTAGCACCTGCAGTGCCCTCATCTTCACTTCAGTAACTCCCAAATAAAGAGAATTGCAGTAGTCCACTCTACTTAGCATTACTGCTTGCACCACACTATGGAAATCATATGCCGGCAACGTAGGTTTTAATCTATATAACAACTGCAATTGCATATAACCTATCCAAATCGTTTTCAATATTTGTTTTTCCATGGTCAAACAGCTTTCTAAACATATTCCCAGTACCGTCATCTCTTTTTTGACTAACAGATTACGGTTGTTACTTTAGGTATATATTGGTAAAAATCCAATGTGGTCATGTCAGTAGGGCCTTGTAACACTTCTTGCCTTGTATTTGCTGTACATTTATTTTCTGACAGTGAAACTGCTACCAAAGAGAGTGGCACCGTCTTCGGAGAACTTGCTAGCTCTCTGAGAAGCACATTGGAAAACCCCGTACTCCGAGTCAGCCCTGGAACATTTGGAAGACAGCAGGAAGCGATGCTAGCACAGATTTTGTTTAAAGCTTTTTGAAATGCCAAAGCAGTGCCAACCATCTTTCCTGAGGCAGATCGCCCAGTTCCATTTGAGATGGTTTCATAACGTGTGCATTAATTCCTTATTCATACATTCCTTTATCCAAAAATTCTGATCTAACCAGGGCTATTGCACAAAGAACAGAAAATGGATACTTTTTGATAGGATTGTCAATGAGAAGGCTGGATACAAGCTTGGCCAAATTTGGGTGACAAAATGCAGGACATTGAGTACAAATTCTATAACTGGTATCTGTTATAGAGTATGGCATAAGTGCGCATTTGCGAGCCAGCAGTGAGGCAGATGTAAATGAGAGGGCGTAAATGTTTTACTTTAGTGCATAGTCAATGATTTACATTTGCAAGGGTGGGATCTGTTCATGCCCTGCCCCCTTGAAGTCAGCGGTGTAGTAATGCCCTGGAAGCCACCGTTGTGGAGAGCGCCTGCACCGATGCCTGTCATCCTCTCTGCCTTCACGTACCTCTTGAAATGTTCGTCGGCATGAGCAGTATCTTCCACTTGCTGCTTGCGCTGGCCTCGGCTCCCTTCTGACCTCACATCCTGGTCGCGGGACCAGGATGTGAGGTCAGAAGGGAGCCGAGGCCGGTGCAAGCAGCGGGTGAACGATGCTGTGGATCATGTTAGGAGCTACGCAGGGGGCGGAGGGGCGCCCAAGCAGTGGAGAAGAGTAGGGGTGGATTGCGCCGCGTCGAGCGCCGCTGCTCCAGGCGCCATCCTCCCTCGCTACACCACTGCTTGTAGTTGTGTGCTATGCAGGTTGTATGCTACGTTTGCAAAATATCACTTATTCTTTTATCTTGGCGTACAAATGGTGCTTACATTTAGACGCTGAGGTGGCAATTCTATAAACTAGTGCCAAGATTTAGCTTTAATTCTTGAATGGAATCTTGGCACCATTCACTTAACGTGGCATTGGTGCACCTAAAGTTACCTCAGGTTAATGGCAGTCATAACTGTTGGTACCAAAGTGTGCCCTGAAATGTGTGTAACATGTGCGGTCTTCTTAGGTGCCATCGACTCATGCCCGAGTCCTAGTGACTTGATGAATTACAGATCTAAAAAGAAATCAGTTTTGTGCTAAGATCCTCCAGTGTCATCCCCATATACTGTGGTATTCTTTAAATTAGGCGTGTAGCTCAGAGAAACGCACATGACCACCTGTACTCTGACCATGTTTACACCCTTCTCACCTATGCATTAACCCCTGGATTCTATATAGGGAGTATGGGACGTGATATATCGCTTTTTTCTGTTTGATTACAATCAAAGCGGTTGGCATATTTTAGACAGGTCCTTATTTTGTACTTGGGGCAATGAAATGCTAAGTGACTTGCCCAGAGTCATAAGGAGCTGCAGTGGGAATTAAGCTCAGAACCTCAGGCTGCCGAGGCAGCTGCTATAACCACTCAGCCACTGCTACACTAAAGTTGCGTACACAAATTTGGCTCCGTAACATAATTGTTTAATGAGCCAATTGGCGACGATGATTGACCACCTACGAGCAATTGTAGGCATTAATTCACAGTAATTAGAATTTATGCCGACTACTTTCTATGCATTCTTTATAAAGTGGTGCGTGTAAATTCTAATAAGCAGGTTTGAAAAGTGGGTGTGGCCATGGGAAGGGCATGGGTGCACTGATATAGAATATGACCGATCCACGCAGAAATTAGGTGTGGACATTTACACTAGCGGCCTCTTTTACAAAGCTGCGCAGCAACAGCTCCGAAGTAGAGAATGACACGGTGACAGAATTCATCACCGTTCCCGTCCCCGCGGATAACCGCGGGAAATAATCCCATGTCATTTTCTAGTGTCTATTTCAACCTCAGTCCTTCTACACCAGCATTCTTCAAAGCAAAGCTTGCGGGTCAGTGGTTGTGGCCATTCATACTCTGATTCTTATGTGAGCCAAGGATAATGAAGCCATTGTGACATCACTGATGTGATTGGCTCTTAGGCACTGGTGGAATGAGGCATTATGACATCACAATCTCTGCTCTGGATACCAGAGACTGTCATTCTGTAGTGTCTGTTTCAACCTCGGTCCTTCTACACCAGCGTTCTTCAAAGCAAAGCTTGCGGGTCAGTGGTTGTGGCCATTCATACTCTGATTCTTCCCTCTCTCCTTAAAGAATGACATGAAGATGGTTTCCCGCGGTTATCCGCGAGGACGGGAACGGTGATGAATTTTGTCACCGTGTCATTCTCTACTCCGAAGCCCTTTAAATCTCTATCGGCTTCGGGGCTACTAGCGCGGCTTTGTAAAATAGGCCGTAGGTTTTAGTTGGCAAAAATGGTTGCGCATAGATTTCAGTCGTGGGATTGGCCGTTACGTGTATTCTATAAACTTGTGCCTAACTTTAAGTATGGTTTACAGCAGCATGCTAAGCGTGTTTCTTTCCTGCGTTGATTTTTCCAGTGTCGTATACAGAATCTTGCCCTAAGGGGGGAATTCTATAAATTACATTCAAAAATTGGCACCCAAAAAGCATTGACGTTAAAGCGCTATTCTATGGAAGGTACCAGATTTCAGCCTACTAAGATCTGGTACAAATGCCCCTGCCCAAGTTAAGCTTCCTGACCCAGCATTCTATAACTGCACGCAGAATGCTCCATTGAGCGAGGAAATATTTTCTCCAGTTTGTTTTAAATCTACTACTTAGTAGTTTCATCGCAAGCCCCCTAGTCCTAGTATTTTTGGAAAGAGTGAGCTAGCAATTTGCATCTATCCATTCCAGGCCACACTGTATTTTTATATAGGCCTAACTTGGGCAGGGGCATTGGTATCTCCTAGTGAGAGATGTGTGTTTGCCTAAATGGGCTCCCTGCCTATAGCTTGGTGTCGCCTGAATAAGAGCATTGCCAGAAACTTTGCTGCCTAGCTTAATGGTTCCTACCGGGGCTGGTTTCATTTTACTAAACCCGATGCTAGGTAAAGATAACTAGGTACCAGGTGGCTTGTACACAACCTCTTAACCTCTTAGCCGTAGCTGTAGGCTGTAGTACAGGTTTGTGTATATCTGTAGATTGAGACAGTTTAGCTTGCCTTTCACTTATGGCTGGTTTCTCTGGGTTCTCATCAGCATTCACAGGGGCAATGAACAAAAAAGGGGAACTTAAAAGCAAGCAAAAGCTGTGAAGAATTGTTTGCCTTGCCTAAGGAATGTGCATTTGGCTCAGCCTAAGAAAGCCAAGCGAAAGGCCTGTCTTAAGGTGGTCACGGGCTGTGCTTTCAGAAGGAAAGTGACGATTGTTCTGTTGAATCTGGCTTCAAACTCATTTTTGTGCCTTTTGGAAAGGAACTATTTTTGAACCCAGGAGGGAGGAAGATATTGTGCTGAATGTTACAAAGCTGTTTCCCCTTTTTTACTGTTTTGGGATGAATGTCATGTTCTAATAAACCTTTTGAAATCCAGAGTTTGGTGACACTAGGACTCTTTTTGATAACTTTTTCCCACAGTACCACCAACTCCACTTGGTCAGCGTTTATGTGCTAGGCAAGCATAGGTCAGACCCACAGGCCTGGCCATGTCCCCCCCCCAAAAAAATAAAATAAAAAAAATTAAATAAATAAATAGAAATCATATCTCTGTTGAAAACAGGATACTGAGCTGGGCCTCTTCTCCCTTGAAAAGAGGAGATTGAGAGGGGACATGATTGAAACATTCAAGGTACTGAAGAGAATAGTAGATAAAGACAGGTTGTTCACCCTCTCCAAGGTAGGGAGAACGAGAGGGCATTCTCTAAAGTTAAAAGGGGATAGATTCCGTACAAATGTAAGGAAGTTCTTCTTCACCCAGAGAGTGGTGGAAAACTGGAACACTCTTCCAGAGGCTTTTATAAGGGAAAACACCCTCCAAAGATTCAAGACAAGGTTGAACAGGTTCCTGCTGACCGAGGTAGGGCTGGTCTCAGTTAGGGCACTGGTCTTTGACCTGGGGGCGGCCGCATGAGCGGACTGCTGGGCGCGATGGACCACTGGTCTGACCCAGCAGCGGCAAATCTTATGTTCTAGATGGACCATTAGTCTGACCCAGTAAGGCTATTCTTATGTTCTTAGGGTTAGGATTAATGATATGAGGGGACAATAAATGGAGGGGAAGAGGGAATAATATTTAGCAGTTTGGTGCTGTATTTCAGTTATAAAAGTTAATATAAATTTACAATGTGAAGAAAAATACAGAAAAAATGCCAAAACTTTGCATGGTTTCCAGAAAATTAGCATTCTAGTGAAGATGATTTAATCTTTCATCACCTCTTCACATTAGATTGTGAGCCTTCGGGACAGTAAGGGAATTTTTAAGTACCTTCTTACTTCTCATTTATAATCTTAATGTATATTTTCTTCAAACCGCTTAGAACCTAACGGATGTAGCGGTATATAAGAAATAAATTACATTACATTACATTACATTAGAGTTTTACAATTGGTACAACTACAGAATTATTATGCATACATCAACCTACACATTGACAAGCCTACATCAATGCCCACCTAGGCACATTTTAGCTGTCTAGACATCATTTGCTCCAGAATGTGAACCTTCACGTTTCCCTTGTAATCGCAGATTTTTTTTATTGACACCCTTTCTTCTTGGCCAGGAAGAAAACTGCTCCCATTATTCACTAGAGTTGTGGTTTTCAACCCAATCTGTGGCAAACCCCCAAACGATCGGCTTTCAAGATAACCACAGTGATTACGCATAAGATAGACTTACTAAGAAGCTCTCAGCCCAGCCAAGAAGAGAATGACATAGATATGGTTAAATCAATGATCTGAAACATTGTCAAAACAGAGAATTTTGTTTCTGCAAATTGGCATTTAATGAAATAAGATAACATGGTTAAAATTTAGGAAGTTGGATGGTTGGTTGAGAACTTGTCAGCACCCCCTCAGACACTATCACCACTATATGCAATCTACCTCATATATAGTCATGGCTTCATATCCTGAAAACCAGACTGACAGGGTTCTTTTGAGGACTGAGTTGAGAACTGTTGTTCTAACTAGATCTACTGAATCCATTATTATTATTATTATTTTTAATTAGAGTAGGCTGTTTATCATTTTGTTACTCTTTAATCTTTATGTTTGTTTTTTTATATGAGTTGCCTTCAACAACGTTGCATCGGATCAACAGAACGTAAGACATTTGAAATAAACCTCAGGTGTGAAAAATCCTGAGCAGAGCCGTGCCAATGGAGAGAAAAAGCTGGCAGCATTTTCTCTCCTCCTGGCAAGAAGATATTCAAGCTGGTTTGCTTCTGTTTGAAATATATGCACAGTAAAAGCTCAGCTGAATGTTAATAGAGGAACCTGAAGCAGTTTCTCTAATTCCAGCTCCCTCTTCAGCTCGTGTGTGAAAGTCCCTTTCTTCTTTCTACCTTATTCTGTGTCCTCCAGGTTAGTCTGCTGTGTATTGTATCTGACATACGCTTAAATAGAGTCAATTGTGCCTTTTTGCATTTATATCGTTTTAACTTTTAGGTTATTTTTTTCCAGACTACTCAACTGTTATTTCAAACAATTGCGGGGTATTCCAGTATTTAAAATGTGTGGAATAAAAGGTCAGAAAGATATAAGCCATTCAATGATGTCTTCAGATTTCTCGTGTTGCCCCCTTTGTCCATCCTTCCTTCCCTTTCACAGACAGACCCACACACATACTCCATACTCAGTGGCAAAACATAAGGTCCATTTGGCCTTTCAAGTTTCAAGTTTATTTAATTTCTTTGATTAATTCGCATAATCCAAATCCAATGTGATTTACATAAATTCAAAATTAAGTAAAATAATAAAAAACGACAAACATAACATTCACTACTAATACAGTAATACATGTAAGGAGGGAAGGGGTTGACAGCAATTGACCTAAATACAATTCTAAAAAAATAAAAGTGAAAATAAAACAAGGGGAAGGTCCAAAGACACAGAAGTTTGGGGAACAGGTACCCGCTTAATTCTATTAGATCGTCTTCCTAGAACTATTATAGGTTAGAACCAATCTATTGGAAAGCGTCCTTGAAGAGCCAGCTCTTTAGGAGACTTTTAAACTTGCTCAGTGATTTTTCTTCTCTTATATTAAGTGGGAGAGAATTCCAGATTTGAGGGGCTGTGGCAGAAAAGATCATATCTCTCTTGGAATATATAATTTTAAGGAAGGAATTACTAGTAGAGCTTTATCTTCAGATCTTAAAAATTTTGTGGGGGAGTATGGTATTAGATATCTTTCTAAAAATGTGGAAGCTTTCCAGTTTCATTCTTGGTGCATAGTAAAATAGTCTTTCTTGAATTTAGGATTCCCCCCCTCCCCCCCACCTCCTTGCATGACACTTAAATCAATAACTTCCCTTGACAAGTTCAAGGAAAATCTGAAAACATGTCTTTTTTCCAATGCGTATTCTCAGGTTTAACGGGTAGCGCTACTGGTATCTTGTAAAACAGAAGTATGTCCCCCCAATGTTATTTTCCTCCCTCACTTTGCTATAATTTTTTGTATTTCTGCCCCCCAAACCTCAATTTTATGTATTATGTCAGTTCTTATTTTTATATTGTATTGTTGTAGATTGTAAACTGCCCTGAAGGTTATAAGTGCATTCGCTCTGAAGCCCCCCTCCCCCCCAATATCTCCCCCTATGCTCCTCCCCATGAACTCCGTTCATCAGGCAAGCTCCTCTTATCTGTACCCTTCTCCTCCACTGCCAACTCCAGGCTCCGTCCCTTCTTTCTTGCCACTCCGTTTCTTCTTTCTTGGAACAGGCTGCCTGAATCAATACATCGTGCTTCGTCCCTGGCAGTGATCAAATCCAAGCTAAAGGCCCACTTTTTTTTTAAACTGCTTTCAACCCTTAACTCCCACTCAACTGCTGTCAGATACCTAGCCCTACTATAATCTCCCCAACCCTGAAATGTCCTGTCTAAAGACTGTCTATTGTACGCCTTTTCAGTGCTAAAGAAATAATAAATAGAAGTAGTAGAGGCGAAGATTCCCCCTAGGGTGAGATATCAAACGTTAAATAAACTTGGAAACTCTTTCATAGCTTCTCTGTTGTCAACAGGAGCCTTTCCTTAATAACTTACAATCAGACAAGCCAGCTGATTCTTTTTCTGGATTTTAGGTCTCCAACAGGTTCATATTGACCTTGGATGTCAGATGATGCAGCTCATTATTTCTTGAAACTAGAGATTGCCCTAATTGGCTTTGTCCAAGACCTTATTTACCTCTCATTTGAATTACGTTCCACGTTGAAATTGTCATGGGAGCGTGCAAAGTGCAGCCATGCATTTTCCGTGTTTGTCCTAAGTAAATAGTGCAGAAGTGTTGCCATAGTGAACAGCGGTAGCGAATATGACCACGTACAGGAGAGGAGGAATCGGGCCTTGATTTAATTTCTTTTGAAATAATGGAAACTGTGCTCTCCAGTACGTGGAAAGTAAAGTCTATTTTATTTTAAATTTGTCAAACTTGAAAGTTGGATTAAGATAAAACCTAGCTTCCAACTGAGTCCCGGGGGAAAGGGGGGATAGGTATCTGAGTAATTTGCTCTCTGTCTTTGTAGGTGGCTTTCAAATGTATGCTCCCCAAGACCAGCACCCCTTGTCTGTGCTTATTAATTATCTGACCCTACTGAAGAAATTTAGGGCGGGGGAGGGGGGGCGTTATGAAATGTTGAAGGAAAATGGTGTGCTTTCTTTTTTTTATAAGAACATAAGAATATCCTTACTGGGTCAGGCCAATAGTCCATCTAACCTGGTGTCCTGTCTTCACAGTGGACAATCCAAGTCACAAGTACCTGGCAAAAACCCAAAGAGCAGCAACATTTATTTATTTATTTAATTTGGATTTATATCCCATTCTCCCAGAAGAGCTTGGAACAGGTTACAAGTTTACATATATAATAACCAGAAAATATTCCTCAGCTACTATATTAAGGGGTCCGCAACATATTATAGCACTTAATACAAACCCCCAAAGCTTCGAAATAGCTCTAGATTTCTTGATCCTCAGCTGGCTCTGCAGGCTTTCAACAATGTTCGGTTGCTCAATGCTTCAGCCACACTCGTCATTGGATCTTATTTTTAAATATTTTTTTTCTATATTGCTCCTCTTTTTTTTTTTTTTCAAGTTTAAAAACAATTTATATATTTCCACTCTTCTGAATCATGCCCTGTGATGGATCACCTCTCCCGACATGTCCATGTTTCAAAAAAATTTTCCTCGGGGGTCGAGGTTACTCCATTATTCTTTCTCGAGAAAAGGCTTTCTTTTAGCAAACGGAGAGCAGTTTCATTAATAGCGGTGGAAACCAGCAAAACGGCTACTGCCTACAGGACTTATAATGTTCCACATTTCAATCATTGATCCTTGAACCCTTCTCCTTCCTATGCCAAATCTGCGAATGAGCACCCAGCCCTATGAAGGAGCATAGTGACTCACAGAATAGGCGGCAACTACTATGAACCCTTGATAAAGCCATTATCTTTGGCGAAACGGGTCCTGTTGGGCTGCGGCTGCCTGTATCACCAAAAAGAAGGTAAGTGATAAAGTCTCTTCATTTGATATATGTTTTGAGGCTAAAAAATGGAAACAAATTATTTAAAGAATAACTTAAATAAATAGTTTTAAAGAGTATAAACTAAAGATTTGGCAAAGGAAGGAGGAGCGTTCAGGATCAATGATGTAAACGTGGAACATTGTAAGTCCTTTCTTCACACTCTATGTGCTAGAGAACGGTGATTCTTCTTTATGGATGGAACTTTTCAGCACCCCCTCATAATTTCAAGCTACTGCAATCTAGGATAGAAGCATAGAATATGACGGCAGAAAAGGGCCTTCGGCCCAACAAGTCTGCCCACTCAAATAACCCTCCCCTCTAAGTTCTTCTTTGAAGTGAACCCATGTCTTGATCCCATTTGTTCTTAAAGTCAGTCACGTTACTGGCCTCAACTACCTGAAGTGGAAGATCATGCCAACGGTCAACCACCCTTTCGGTGAAGAAGTACTTCCTAGTGTCACTATGGAATTTCCCGCCCCTGATTTTTAGCAGATGCCCTCTTGTCGCCGTAAGGCCTGAAAGGAAGAAGATATCTTCTTCCACCTCAATACGGCCAATAACGTATTTGAACGTCTCTATCATGTCACCCCTCTCTCTGCGTTCCTTGAGAGAATAAAGGTGCAACTTACCGAGACGTTCTTCATATGGGATATCCTTGAGCCCTGAGACCATCTTGGTGGCCAATCGTTGAACCGATTCCATTCTTAGCACATCCTTCCGATAGTGTGGCCTCCAAAATTGTATACAGGATGGCCAAATTTCAAGTACTGTATTAGCAAAATAATGTGAACCTGAAACCAGAAGCATACAATATATTTTCCAGTAAAAGCAGAAAATGTGACATCAAGGATTGATAAATTCATACTTATTAACTGTAACTAGTACATCTTAATTAGTGACAATGAAAACATTGGGTAGAATAATTCAACCCCTCATTAATAAATGTAGCTAAATCTGCTTAATGCAAACTTCACTGCACTAAGCTTTTAACCAGTTTGCAACCTTTAATAAGTGCACCCCATATCCTCATACTAAACCCATCATTATTACATGCACCTATATTTAATCTAAACATTTTGAGCAACTGCCTGCAGGTCAATCCCTCCACTTAAATATCTGTTTAGTTAGTCAACAAAGTATAATTTTTCTACTTCCATAGTGTGCATGATGGAATAAATGTTTTCTGGTTTCGGGTAATACATTTTTCCATAGCAACTCATGCAAATTGGAATATTGACTGGGGAAAAGCTCAAACCACATTTATATGAGTGAAAAGAAGCTATTCACCAAAATTTCACACAGTTAGTAGAGGTTCAGCTCATTTTAAAAGTGTTTAAAAATTCAATTGCTTTCTGCTTTTTTAGCTTCTGTAGTTAATATACAATATTTATGCCGCATTATTATAATCGCAGAGTTCTAAAAAAGTGTTAACTAAGAGGACAGTGGAAAGTCAACTTTGTAGCCAGCAAAAAGTAACCCCTTTCCTTCAACCATGGAGCATTGTGAGGTAACTTATAACATGTCTATAACTTGCAAACACTTGGTCCAGAAATGGAAGGGGGTATCCTCTTGGTAATCCCCAAGCAGGAGACCTGCTGTATATGGTGCATGGTTTTCATCATAAGGCGTATGGGGACAGACTTAAAGATCTCAATCTGTATACTTTGGAGGAAAGGCGGGAGAGGGGAGATATGATAGAGACGTTTAAATACCTATATAATATAAATTTACATGAGTCGAGTCTCTTTCATTTGAAAGGAAACTCTGCAGGATAAAGTTAAGAGGTGATAGGCTCAGGAGTAATCTAAGGAAATATTTTTTTTTATGAAAAGGGTGGTAGATCAAGTTTCAAGTTTATTAAGTCTTGATGAATCGCCTATATAATTTGCTAGGCGATGTACAATAAAAATAACATGTATTAATAAATGAAACAAGTACAATGTTAAAAATGACATGTATGGGATAGAGAAACATGACGGCAAATAAAGGCCAAATGGCACATCTAGTCTGCCCATCCACAGTAACCATTATCTCTTTTTCTCTGAGAGATCCCACATGCCTATCCCAGGCCCTCTTGAATTCAGACACAGTCTCTGTTTCCACCACCTCTTCTGAGAGTTTATTCCCCCCCACACACCCCCCATCATAGCCCTTTAAAATACGGGATTTCTTCAGCGCGATTAAGCCCTGCGCTCAGTTGTCCGCGCTCGGTTGTCGGCGTGCCTTTGTCCTCGCGCGCCTTTGACCCATCACCAAAGACCCTAGCGCACCTTAGTAAAAGGAGCTCTATGCTGTTTTCCAGAGCTACAAGTTAACGTAAGCCATTCATTCTCAGCTAGAAAGTCAATGCCCGCCTTCATTTGAAAATAATCATTTCAGCCAGGCTCCCTGTGCTGAGGTCTGGAGCATGGCATGTGCTTAATGTTTTAAGCATATAATCCCGTGCATTTGCTACAATCAAGAGGTTATTACATTGAAAATGTCATGCTAAATGTTAGCATAGCATTTGCCCATTGACACAGTCTAGGACCTTTGAAAAATAAGTCCTTAAAATGACTCGCTCTGTATTCTTTCTTTTCTGCTTTTAAAGGAAATAGGATCATAAAAGATCAGTGTCATGAAGATTTCATTACCTGATAGCCGATATAGACTAGAGAATGCATTTATTGTTTCATAAAGTAAGTCAAATATTAGCCAGTTTTATTTGACTATTATGATATCTTAGGGGACAATATTCAGGCCGTGGCGATGTTTTTCTAAATTTCTGCCACCACTGGCCAAATTAAACCCAGATATTTAGTGTATTGAGTAATCCAGGTCAGGGATGTCAGGAGTTATCCAGTATTCATGGGATTCAGTGGCTATCCGGTTAATTTAGGTCAAACCCTACTTTGCTCCTGGACTACCCCGGCACTAACCAGAAAGTGCTGTCATAGTCTAAGCAAATATTCAGTGACATGGTCCGCGTAAGTACCGATGACTATCCACTACTGGCCCAATCAGCATGGTTTAAAACACCCTGACTATCAACCCCATTGCTGAAATATTTGACTGTGAATATTTGTTTGTAATCCATGAAATTGACGTGGAGGACCATTTTCATTAAGACGTCTAAGTCCGACTTTGGATGTTTCCCGCAAAATGTCCAAAGGCAGAGGCAGAGAAACAGCCTTTTTTTAACCCCCCCCCCCTCCCCCATACTTGAATGTCTTGGCCACCAAAACGTTTAGGCCATCAGGACATCTAACTTTATTCATCATTATCAACCCCCAAAAAAGACTAAGTTAAAATAGACATCATGTAGACATGGGAGGGCCAACATTATAATGGACTGACCACACAGACATCCCAAAAGAGTAGGGGGGCACCTTAGAGGACACTGCTATGAACTTTACATAAAGGGTACCAAATATACATCGCACCATAACCCCCTTCAAATGTATGATGATCCCTTCATAACTACCCCAAAACCTACTATGACCACCTGTCTCTCATCCCAATAGCCCTTATGGTTGCAGGTGGCACGTATATGGCAGTATGGTAGAATTTTGGTGAGTTTTGGTGGACTGACACCTCCCCCAAAAAACAAACAAACTGAATGAAAAAGTAAATACCTGTCTGTACAACAGCAGCATCTGGTATGGGAAAGTTAGTAGGGCATCACACAGGTGTCTTAAGTAACCTGGTGAATGGGTTAGTAAATCATAGAGAGGAGGCCCAAAAGCCACTCTAACCACTATATTTATTGTGAAAAGTATGAGCCCATTAAAACCCACCAAAACCCTACTCTACTACCTTGTAGGTGCCACCTGCAGCCATGAGGGCTATTGGGGAGGTAGGGCTATGGGTGGGTCTAGTAGGTTGGGGGGGAATTTTGGAGGGCTCACCATAAATTATAAGGAGTATATGGTGAGATTTACTTCTGGCACTCTTTATGTGAAGGTCACAGCGGTGCCCTTTAAGGTGTCCCACTGCTCTGTTGGCATGTCTAGGTGGCCGCTCCATCACAACGATGGCAACTCCCATGTCCAAATGGTCTGGATTTGGACATTTTCAACTTGGATATTTCTTCGGTCAAAAATGGGGTATAAAGTTATGCATCCTAAGGATTGGACGTCCTGTCGCCTAAATGTCCAAGTAGGCGATTAAAAAAAAAACCAACAACCTAAAAAACAACTTTTGGACGTCTAGTGGTTTAGCTTTCGAAAATGGACGTTTCTGTGCTTCTGACTTTGGAAGTTTTGCGGGAAGCATCCAAATCAGACTCAGACATCCTTTTCGAAAATGGCCCTCCATGTATGTATTTTTGTATCCCGCTTAGGTTTTAGGCAACATGTAAGCTTTTTAAATAAATAAATAAATTCCACTCAACTGGGGTTAAAGCTTTGGAAATTAGAACTGACGAGATTTTGCCCCAACTTATCCTGCTTGCTGTATTTACATTTGAAGGTGATCAACAGTTGACTTGGGCTCACCGTGCTATCGGTTGAGTGCATGAAGAATTTCCTCAGTCTTTCTTTTGGGCAGTTCACATTCTCAATTACAAATCAATTTAGTTTGTTTTATTCTTTTTCCTCCTTTTATGTTCAGATTCATTGTTCAATTAAATGAAAGAGCATTGCTAGGGAGAGGGGGACGAAGGTGCTAAAAAGAGCCATGCAAGCAATTGGGAAAAAATAGATTTGTAAAGAAAGACAGATTCTACTGCGTTGATGTAATTAAGATATTAATCCCAATGGCTGAAAAGCTATTGAAGCCCACTGGCAAATCTTAGAGTGATATAAAGAGAAATGAAAGAACTTATTGAAAACCTACTCATGAAACCTAAAATAAAATCTTTGGGATTGTAAGCAGTTCAAGTCCCAGTTTAATTAACGAACATGGGATTCCCAGATGATAACTAAACAAAGAGCAATGTTGCAACCTCGCTTCACCAAAATCTGTACAGATCACATAAGCATTTGTAGTTCTGACCAGTTTGTTACTGTTTAAAAAAACAAAACAAAAAAACGATAAGATGGACCAGTACATGAGAAGCATTTACAATAAATTCAAATTATACCCATTGCATTTCTCTATAGGTCACCTATTAACCATTGAAAATGTCATTGCTGAATGTCCTTAAAAAGTCATTCACCTCCAGGCATAGTAAGGGGGGATTTGTTTGTAACTCAGAACTTGTAGATTGTATGATTCTTGCTGCTTCCATCTGCTCCCAGCTGACAAAAGGGTTAACTATCCCTATGTTCCCTCTAAGGTATAGCATGCACAACCAATATATGATATGGCTATACGTCATTCCTGAATCTGTGTAGGAGTCTATGTTACTGGAAATACTGCTCAGTGACATCAGATAAAGCTGCAACTGCATTCTTAAGTACAAGTCATACTTAAGTTGGGTGCCTGTAACTCAGGGACTGCCTGTGTATAAATATATATTTGTTGTTTAACAAAATCTATTATCTGCTAATCCGTTTTACAGCAGTTGTCTATGGAATGCGATGCATGAAAGTTGTGCTTTAAAAATTCCAGTATAAACTGTACTGGCAGCATTTTTGGATAATCAGACCTTAAAATGTCAAACCAATTGCAACGTGGTTTCAGAGAGCATTGCTGTACTTGAAAAGATCTTGATCTTCTATGTGAGTTCTGGTTTTCTCTGAAATTTATAAGTCAGCTTCATAAAGCTTTAAAAGAAATAATAAAGTTATATAAATGTTTGCATTAATTTTATGCAACTTATTTCAGCAAAGGGAGTTTTTTTTAAAAATTTATTACATTTTCTTTTACTGTTCTGGTATCATAAATAATTCCAGGGCACTCCAGCCATAATAATTTAAAAAAAAAATCAGTTTTGCATGCATGAGAGAATTATTACCACATGACTTTGGAACTTTTGATACCACTTAAAAAAGAAATGAAATATTAAAGATCAGGAAACAATTATTAATTCTAACAGCATGAGTTTGCAGTATGTCCTCCAAGGAGACCCAGCTCTAATATCCTTTTACTCTGGGATGCTATTCACAAATGAGTTTCACTGGTCTAATGCAAAACATCTCCTGCAACCTGTTTGCTGATCTTTTATAGCCTGGAACAGTTGCCTGGAAAAGATGGTGGAAACAGAGACTGTGACCCTCTTTTACTAAGGTGCACTAAGCTTTTTAGCTCGCGCTAATCATGCACTAAACGCTAATCCTATGGATGTGTTAACGGTTAGGGCACGCATTGATTTAGCATGCACTAAATGAGCGCTAAAACGCTTAGCGCACCTTTGTAAAAGAGTCTGTGTCTGAATTCAAGAAGGCGTAGGTTAGGCAGGTGGGATCTCGTAATGGCTACTGCGGATGGGCAGACTGGTTGGGCCATTTGGCTGTTGTATTATTGACATACAGAAGCAATTCATACTGAATGATCAATTTTAGCATTGTCCTTTTTTGTACTTGAACAATTGCCAGGAAAGCCAGTCGGTGTTCTGCCTTGTGAGTGCCTGATAATTTTGTCTCTCTGCTCACCTTTACACTTGTCTCATCTGTGATGACCCAGAGGGGGATCAGATTTTGTCGAGAAACATCGTTTCTGTTTATCTCTTAATGCACATCTCAAGCAGTGTTTGAAATGAGCTCAGACCAAAACGTGGATTATTCCTACATGCGCCAATGCATTTATTCAGAAGTAATTGTACTTAATGTATCATGCTCGTTATCTGACAACTTTAACA
Source organism: Geotrypetes seraphini (assembly GCF_902459505.1). NCBI lineage: Eukaryota > Metazoa > Chordata > Amphibia > Gymnophiona > Dermophiidae > Geotrypetes > Geotrypetes seraphini. The sequence goes on from NC_047102.1 coordinate 3,794,857, forward strand.
CAAACAGAATCCCTGTGTGGATTAATACATGCGGATCTAAAGCCTGAACAAAGAGCAATCGCTAGAATTTGTTTCACTGCTTTTAGATTTGGTGACTTTATGGGCGTGAAGGAAAACGCCCCTAGACCATATAATAATTTGAATAGCCATGTTTATCCGATTTGTTTAAAATGATGCATTAACCTTTCTGCTTCCATTACAATCACACAACACTGATTTCTGAAATTTGGCAATCATCTAAAATGAAAGGGGGAGATATTTTTTAAAAATCATTATACACCAGTCATTCAAACTTCATTCTAACTTGTCAAGCCACAAAGTCTATACTTTGATATTTCTGAAAGGCGATTTTGCAATATCTTCATTGGCTCCATGTTTCCAGATGTCTACATTAGACTTGAAAGAACATAATCTAAAGGGTCCCTGTGGAGAAACAGAGGGAACTTGGAAAGTATACAATATACAAGTTTTTAAATTATAAATTTTTTAATATAATACTGTATATACTTGAATATAAACTGAGATTTTGGGGCCAAAAAAAATGGAGGTCTTGGTTTATATTCAAGTCTCCTCCTGATGACCAACACTGTTATCTTCCATCCCTTAAAAGTCCAGCACAGCTATCCTCCACCCTCCCTAATGTCCAGCCCTGTTATTCTCCACTCCCTTCCAATGACCAGCACTGCTATCTCCACCTCCCCCCCCCACTCCGATGGCTGGCACTCCTATCCTCCACTACCTATAATCCCCTGCCCCAGACCAACACGGCACTTATAGTTTAGTGCTCAGGAAGCCGACGCTAATGCTCCATGCTGGGCTGGAAAGCGGCCTTGAGCATCTGCGCATGCTCAAGGCCTGCTGGTTCCCTCTCTGGGATTCTCAATGGAGTCCAGTAGGCCTTGAGCATGCGCAGATGCTCAAGGCCCCGCATCAGCTCTACACAGCGTATTAGCATCCACTTCCTGAGCAGAACTGTAAGTGCGATGTCGGTATGGGGCAGGGTGGATTGGGTAGTGGAGGAAAACGGTAATGGAATTCAATAAAGCGTGGGATAAACGTAGAGGATCTAATTAGAAAACAAATGGTATAAATTAAAGAACTAAGGCAGGTATTGGACAGACTTGTACAGTTTGTATCCCATATGTGGTGATTCGACGTGGGATGGGCTGGGGAGGGCATCAATGGGAACTCCACTAACTTAGAACATGAGGTCGTTACTGGCCAGACTTTATGGTAGATATCCTGCAAACAACGGGACGGTTGGATAGGCTGGAGTGAGCTTAGATAGCAACTTCAGCAGTTGGAACCTAGGACAATACCAGGTGGACTTTAGTCTGCAGCCCAGAAATATCAAAGAAGAGACAAGTTAATTTAATCAAGTATTTTTAATGAGAATAACTAATGGGCAGACTGGATGGACCGTTATCTGTCGTCATTTACTATATTACTATGTTACTAAATGGTGACAGAGTTAAAAAAAGAGTGGGGTGATCACAGAGGATCTCTAATCATAAAATAAGAGTATATATTGGAGAACTAGGGCCAGTACTGGTCAGACTTTGCACGGTCTGTGTCCCGTATATGGCCCTTCATTTGAGGATAGGCTGGAGAGGACTTTGACAGCTGGGATGGGCTGAAGTGAGCAGGGACTCCAGTAGGTAGAGCCTGGGCACAGTACCGGGCAGAGCTCTGGGTTTCTGGCCCAGTAATGTCTAAGAAAAAGAACAATTTAAATTAAATCATTAGTTTATAGAGAGTGTATGGTTGGGCAGACTGGATGGACCATTCGGGTCCTTATCTGCCGTCATTTACTATGTTACAATGTATGTTTCTCCCTTGGACATTTTCTGTTTGAAAAGGGCCATTAAAGAAAGACACATTGAGCGCAAAAATGTCTGAAATAGGGCAATTTTCAAACCAAAAATTTAAACATGTTTGGGACTGGATTTTTTGACTTTTTTTTTTTTTTTTTTTACAAAACTTCCAAAATTTGATTTGGACAACATATCAAAAATGTCCCTCCACTGAGGAAGACAAAGAATCTATTCTAGTCCCTATGAATTGCCACTTCAGCAAAGATGGTAGTCAAGCGCTCAGCCGCTGACATTGAAAACAAAAGACAAGCAATGATTAAGCCAGAAACTCAACGGCACTGGAATGGAACGACATGTACAACGTTATCTACTGAGGTTGCAGTCCCCAGTTATGTCTAATACCAGCTTTAGCAGGATACATATTTCAAATCTGAAATATTCTAATCACATAATATAAAATAAATTTATTCTTTTTCTTTTTGTTGTCTGGTAATTTTATTCTTCAAATCACATTGGTCTCAGGCTTTAGTTTTAGGTTCCTTCTGTCTTCATCATGGCATGGCTAGCTCCTGAAGGTAAAATAGGCGCATGAGGAGCTGGGGAGAAGATGCTGAGTCTGACACGGGCGCAATTTTTTTTTTTACCCACGGGAGTAAGACTTTTCACCGCTCCCACAGAGCGGTAAAAGGTCTTGTCCCTATTCCTGCGGGGCAGTGAAAGGTCTTGTCCCCATTCCTGCAGTAAACCAGTTGCAAATGTCTCCATTCCTGTGGATTTACTGTGGTGACCCGCGGTTTACCGCAGTAAACAGTCCCCATGTCATTCTCTACCCTTTATGGATCTCGTACAACTCTGTAAAATAAGATCATAACCCCATTAAACTCATTTGATTTGCATAGTAATGTGTCAGCTATTCTATTGCCTTTGTGAGCTGTCTCATTCCTGAGCTGTCTCAATCTCATTCATTTTTGTATAGAGCAGAGGCATTCCAAACTAGACCTTTTTATTCTAAATGAAACCTTAGGAAAGCCTCACTGAGTGATAATATCACTCCCTTTTCCCTTTTGCTAATTGTCCTTTTCAGGCTCCCCTAGGCTTTCCATACTTTGCCAGTAAATTGGCTTCACTTACTGCTCACTGGTCTGTGACCTATTTTCTTTGTGGGGTGAATATTTTCTTAAATGTTAAATAGCATCGAAAGCCAATGGCAGAAAATGCATTTGCTCTGGATTGGAATATTTGCTGTCATTTAAATTACACTTTCCTGCCTCCTGTTGTTGAGGTGTTTTTTCCCTAGAAGCTTCCTTATTAATCTGATTGGAATCCAAACATCTTTAAAAAAAAGGACATTTCTTTGAATTTCAACAAAACCGATAACACACAATGGACATTTTTTCAGAGATATTGACCAAATAAACCATGAGAAACATTCTGTGAACATTGCATCCTAATACAGAATGAATTTTAAGTTGACCTTTAAATTAATGATTGTCATTTTTACAGTATAACAACATTCAAAAAGAGATAACAAAGGGCCATGGTCTTCTTTCTTACACTCCATCGACTTCCATTACCACTGAAAGCAAATATTTGGGACCTGGATGGTATCTCTGGTCTATGGAATCTGCTGTTTGATATGATTTCCAGTAATGGGATGACAGGAACAGAGCTTGGATTCTTAAAAATATCTTAGCGGGTTTGATGATCATTTTTAACAATTGCATTGTTCCTATATTTTTGTATTACTGATGTATGCCCAGATGGGTTTTTGGAAACAGGAGAGCTGGAGGGGTGGCATGTTGAGAAGCAGGAAGACCACAAGTTCATATTTCATTTCTCCCACTGATGTTCCGTGAGATTCGGGGCACGTTACTCTATCGTTTGTTGTCTCAGGCACAAACTTTCATGGCAAGCCCTTGGGGAAACAGGGAAATACCACTGTTCCTGAAATAAATTTTTATGGTTTATATTATGGAGCTCAATTTAAAAAAAAGATGACATAAACCGGCTCCTGGACATTTTAATTGCCGATTTTTGAAACTTACGAGTACTTCAAAGTCGTCTTGCTGGGCTGTTTGCCTGTAGCGCTTCCAAAGTTCAAGGGGGCATGTTGGAGGGCATGCTTAGACATTTTGTGGCGATAATCGAACATTTACTGAGATGTCCAGGATGCCATTTAGATATCCAGAGCTAGACCTGTTTTAAAAGCATCTAAGGGCCAAAAAGGTACCGAAACTGAACAGATAGCCACTGAAGGGATGAAGACATGACACTCCCCCTGAGGTCACTGACCCCCTCCCACCCCCCCAAAGATCTGAATGAAACAGTACATACCTGTCTCTAAAACAGCAGTATCTGGCATGGTATTCGTAGCCAGAGAATGTGGTGAAAGTAGTTAGCTTAGCAGAGTTTAAAAAAGGTTTCAATAACTTCCTAAAAGAGAAGTCCATAAGCCATTGTTAAGATTGATGTCGGGATGGAAAAAGAAAGGCTAAAGATGATACATATATAAATATAGTACATCAAGTATTAAAACAGAGGAGAGGGAGTACACATGGGGGAAGTAGCAATGGTTCTAGGATATCAACGGGAATGCCTGGCAAAACAGAAACACCTCACCTTAAGGTATCTATGAAAAGACAAGAGCTAAATCCAAATATATTTAATAAAAAAATAAATTTTAAAAATATTAAAATGTCACATTTACTAACTACTGTGAGACTTTGCATGAGTAGTTAAACTCCAGCCTGGCATCTTCATATTTTAGGCATTGGCTCTTTATGACTGTGTATGTTGGGTGTGTTATATAAAGAATTATTCCTGCCAGCAGCGAAAATACACAGTAATGATTTTTCCATTTAGCTAGATACAGAGGAATAATGATTTTAGCTCAAAGATGGGGAATTTATGGGCATTCTCATGCTCAGTGTTGTCAAACGCATTTCTCATTAAATTGCCCATTTCTTTCAAATAAGCACAGTGCTCATTGGCCTATTTAATAAGCGTTTTCTCAATAAACTACCTAATTATTTAAGCTGTTTTATGTAGCCTTGCCTAGTTCAATCAATTGCCTTTAGATCAGATGCAAATAAAAGTTATTTTTCACTGCTTCCTCCTTACTATCTGTTATCTCATATTGAAATATGCAAAGCTGGCCACGGTAATCTTCATATATTATTATCAATAAATGCAGAATGAGCTTGCTAAACAAAATCTTGCATCTACTAGGACTACCTCTTATTGGAAAGTTCTGTGCTTAGCTGTTTGCAATATATTCATTGACAGACACCCTGGTTATATGGTAATTTCATTTTGGGAAATTTTATTTTGCCCTGGATTGGATTGCTGTTATTTGGGGATTCTACATGGAATGTTGTTACTATTTGGGGTTCCGTAATTTTGTTTCTCTTCGGTATTAAGGAATGTTCCTACTCTTTGGGTTTTGGTCAGGTACTAGTGACTTGGATTGGCCAACGTGAAGATGGGCTACTGGGCTAGATGGACCATTGGTCTGAACTAGTAAAGCTATTCTTATGTTTTTTATATTTTGAAACATGCCAAGAGAAGGCTAGATTGCTGTACCCATTTGTCTTGAGGTTAAGAACATAAGAACATAGGAACATAAGAATTGCCGCTGCTGGGTCAGACCAGTGGTCCATCCTGCTCAGCTGTCCGTTCACGCGGCGCCTCAGGTCAAAGACTAGTGCTCTAAATAAGTCCAGCCTCACCTGCATACATTCCAGTTTAGCAGGAACTTCTCCAACTTTGTCTTGAATCCCTGGAGGGTGTTTTCCCCTATAACAGAGTCCGGAAGAGCGTTCCAGTTTTCTACCACTCTCTGGGTGAAGAAGAACTTCCTTACATTTGTACGGAATCTATCCCATTTCAACTTTAGAGAGTGCCCTCTCGTTCTCCCTACCTTGGAGAGGGTGAACAACCTGTCTTTATCTACTTTGTCTTGAATCCCTGGAGGGTGTTTTCCCCTATGACAGACTCCGGAAGAGCGTTCCAGTTTTCTACCACTTTCTGGGTGAAGAAGAACTTCCTTACATTTGTACGGAATCTATCCCATTTCAACTTTAGAGAGTGCCCTCTCGTTCTCCCTACCTTGGAGAGGGTGAACAACCTGTCTTTATCTACTTTGTCTTGAATCCCTGGAGGGTGTTTTCCCCTATAACAGAGTCCGGAAGAGCGTTCCAGTTTTCCACCACTCTCTGGATGAAGAAGAATTTCCTTGCGTTTGTACGGAATCTATCCCCTTTCAACTGTAGAAAGTGCCCTCTCGTTCTCCCTACCTTGGAGAGGGTGAATAGTCTGTCTTTATCTACTAAGTCTATTCCCTTCAGTATTTTGGAACGTTTCGATCAAGTCCCCTCTCGGTCTCCTCTTTTCAAGGGAGAAGAGGCCCAGTTTCTCCAGTCTCTCACTGTACGGCAGCTCCTCTAGCCCCATAACCATTTTAGTTGCTGTTCTCTGGACCCTTTCGAGTAGTACCTTAAGGCAGTGATTCCCAACCCTGTCCTGGAGGAACACCAGGCCAATCGGGTTTTCAGGCTAGCCCTAATGAATATGCATGAGAGAGATTTGCATATGATGGAAGTGATAGGCATGCAAATTTGCTTCATGCATATTCATTAGGGCTAGCCTGAAAACCCAATTGGCCTGGTGTTCCTCCAGGACAGGGTTGGGAACCACTGCCTTAAGGTATGTTTTGGGAGAGACTGTGAATCAGATCAAACAGTTTGAAGTTCTAACTAGACCACTCTTAGTCATAGCTCTTTGAATTTAGAAAAGCCCATAGGAATTTTAAGAACGATTTCTTATGTATATAAGAGCTGCCATACGGGGACAGATCGAAGGTCCATCAAGCCCAGTATTCTGTTTCCAACAGTGGCTAACCCAGGTCCCAAATACCCAGCTAGATTCTAAGTAATAAAACAGATTGATAATGCAAAATTTCCCTTGACTAAATTCATATTGGTTTTGTCTCATTCAATCCTTCAATATAAAATTTTTCATTTATGCAGACAACATTCTGTTGGTCTTCCCATGTTCTCCATTTCAATCAGATCCCATCCCCTTCCAGTCTTGCCTTTCTGCCCTTTCGATCTGCTATCCAGTCATTGGTTCATGCTGTACCCTGAAAAAGCTGTCGCTTGTTGAATCACTGGTCCCTTTTCACAACCTTCCCTAATTCTAGTATTCTTTGATAAGCCTATAAAGATGGTACCCTCCTTCCGTTATCTGGGGGTTACTTTAGATCCCAAATTATCTTTCCAAGAACACATTTCTCATACCATTCAATCATGCCTTTTCTCATATGCTCATACATATCCTTATTATGTTGAAATTAGATTACTGTAACTATATCTATGTTAGAATCACTTCCACACAACTGAACTGTCTACAGACTGTGCAAAATACTTCCCTGTGTCTACTTCGCTATGCTCACCACTCTGACAGATTGGCTCCAATATTCTTTCATCCCCTCTTCAAAATTTTATGTCTAACACACAAGACACTCTATACTTATCAGTCTCCATATCTCTCAACATTAGTTATCCCCTATGCTTTCTCACAATTACTATGTTCTCTTGATGTGAACTGACCAGTGCTTCCTGGACCTCAAAGCCCACTATGTATCAATTAGAACAGGGATCTCAAAGTCCTTCCTTGAGGGCCGCAATCCAATCGGGTTTTCAGGATTTCCCCAATGAATATGCATTGAAAGCAGTGCATGCACATAGATCTCATGCATATTCATTGGGGAAATCCTGAAAACCCGACTGGATTGCGGCCCTCAAGGAGGGACTTTGAGACCCCCTGGATTAGAAGCTCTGCATTTTTCTTCATTGTCCCAAAAACGTGCAACAAACTTCCTCCTAATATAAGTTTGGAAGACACTTTTCTTTGAATAAACCTCCCGATCCCTTCCCCCTTCTACTTTCATTTTGGTTGTTATCTTGGGAGGCTAGAAGGTATTATTTTTAACCTATCACGTTCATAATCAAAAAACATAAACATCCAAAAAGCATCCTAAATTGGCACGTGGACATCCTGATCACCAGGACATCCAAGTGTCGATAATTGAAACCATCTTTCTGTACAGCTAGCAAGGTGTTCCAGTCTCTGTACATTCGGAGCACGAGATGGGCATGGTGGAGGCATGTTTACAGGTGGGCTTTGAGCAGTCTCAAGGGGGGCTAGACATGGACATCTTGCAGCGATAATCAAACATTTTGCAAGACATCTTGGATGGAACTTTTACATTTGGACCTGTTTTAGAAGGGTCTAAGTGCCACAAAGGTGCCACACTTACCAGATGACCACTGTATGCATCAAGATAAGACACCCCTACAAGGCCCCCTGTGTAATAAATGCTCATGTATTTATTTTTACATATTTATAACCAAAGAGATAATATGAAAAAAATGTTGAGTGCTGAAGGGTGGAGTAGGGATTGTACAGATCAAAAAAAGAGCACTTGTACCACCATTGATACTTGAAGTCTGAAAGTTAGTTCATTATTGGTGATTATGCCATAAAATGTTGTAATGGTGATGAGGGGGCATTGGGGTATCGCAGAAAACTCAACTTTGGAATACCTTACCAGCTCTTGTTAGAGAAAGAGCTAATCTCAAACGTTTCAAAAGTCTACTCAAGAGTCATTTATTTAAAGAAGCTTTTAACATTTGATTTAAATTTTACAGTATACTTTTTAAACTCCCTTAAGGAATTAAGCAGCAACGAGCCCTTTCCTTTTGTTTTTTTCCTTATTTGTCTTTCATTCCTATCCAAATTGTATTTCTAACCCTATTTCCTTTTGTCTCCGGTCTTTCTGTCTCATTTATCCCTTTTTAATATGCCAATTATTAGTTGATGTTTCTTTGTAATTTGTTGTGTTTTTTGTTGTGGTTTGTTTTTTTTTAAAATAATTAATGGTATTGTTAATGGCATTTTTATTATGTTCATGCTCTTTTTTATATATTGTAACCTCACATAGAAATTAGATAAGCAATTAAATCAAATTTTAATAAAACCTTGAAACCTTGACTGAGCTGCCGTTCTAAGAAGTACAGGCCCAAACCCCACACGCGTTGTGTCTCACATCGTGAAACTATACAGCCATTTTATACCTTTCTGTTGACAAATGATTCAGTGTAAAGACATTCTCTCATTTCCATGCAGCATGCAGATACTCCTACGATAGAAAGCTGTCAAATTCTTCTTCCTAGCTTGTCAAGTAATAAATCTAGAGATATTTTAAAGCACTTTTGATATATTCCTAAAAGCCTGATGCATTAAATAGGAAAATTCCCATTGCATCCTTGAAACATATTGCATAACTAAAAAGGCCATCCTTCACACATGACTCAACATTTGAGAAAAATCGCATTGGGATTTAGCAAAACGGATCATAGCAAAACATGATTTTCATTAGCATGGTAATGAAGAGATAACGAGAAGAATGTGTGTACTTTTGCACGTGAACAGTGATAATGTGGAGGAACTTTGCATAGTGACAATGAGTTAATGGTATTTACAGGATAACAATCTTCATTTGCATTTATTCATGTTAGGACGCAGTGAAAGCGTGGATTATGAAAAGGACAAGAAATGTCGGGCATTTTAGTGCAAAAGCCTCTTGGGACCATGCGTTGAGCAGTGAACACACAGTCGAGCACTAACAGATTACAGAACATTTTTGACAATGAATGGTGTAAGGGTGAGCGGCACCCGGGGCGGTGGCACCCCTCCTCTGCCCTCTTCCCTGCCCCCCCCCTTCCCTTCCCCATATCTTTTTAATTTCTCCGGCATAAGGAGCATGCCCATGTTGTTGGCTTGATTCTATGACATCATTTCCTAGGCACGGGTCCCGGAAGTGATGTCAGAGAGCAAGGCAAAGGGGCGCACGGCAAGGAGAGGAGCGAAGGGGGGCAAAGAAGAGGAGAGGTACTGCACCCTTTGGAAGACCATACCCGGGGTAGACCCCCCCCCCCCTTATTACATCACTAATATGTGGGTCTAGCAGCGCTATAGAAATGATTAGTCGTAGTAGTGTGACATCATATTGAGCTCTCACTTCCCTGAAGCAAGTGAGCAAACAATAAGAAAAAGATGGATTACATTTCAGTTTTTATGCAATGTGGAAGCAGTGACGTAGAAGTGGGGGGAGGGGCAGTCTGCCCCAGGCGTAGTCTTGGTAGAGGCACCTGCGCCCCTGCCCCTTCCCTCGTACCTCTTTCATTTTCCCTGCGCATGTCTGTGTGCATCTGTTACGGTTTAGATGCTGTCACACTGCAACGGACACTTTCACTTGCGCTCGTGCGCCATCAGTACCTTACTGGTCCCCCGAGGAAGGCATTTGCCGAAACTGGGATCCTAGTTGGGACCACAACAGCAGAGAGTTCTTCAAGTTTTATTTAAAATTTGATCAATCGCTTAATCATACTTCTACAAAGCTAAAAATTTTCAACATTCAGGGAGTACAATATATGACAGAGACTTGACTTACAGGACTTACAGTGCGGATGGGAAAGAGGAGTGAGAAATACTAACACTTGTAATGCAGGCGCCGCAATAAATTTTGGATGAAATGGTATCAGAATTGTTTGGAAGTTCTGTAATAATACTTTTCCTTTCCAGAAATAAACAGGATAAATGGTCGTTGCTTCTACCAGTAGTAGAAAGAATACAGAAAACATTGATTAGCTAGCCAGCTGATTAACCGTTCCCCTTAACTGTATCTGTGACATCCTGTTTGTCTGTCTTGGTTGTTTAGATTGTAAGCTCTTTCGAGCAGGGACTGTCTTCTTTGTGACTCTGTACAGCACTGCGTATGTCTGGTAGCACTATAAAAATAATTAATAATAGTTGTAGTAGTAGTTTATGATGGGGAGCTCACCAGTAAATATCGGGAACTGCTCGGCTACGGTGTTGCATGAGCTCTGTTTGTACCGATTGTCAAGATATTACACAGTCATATATTTTACCTTCCCAGCAGCCAATTTGTAAGATGGAAAGTAATTTCCAAATGGTTATTTGCTTTTCTAGCAAGTGGTACAGTCTATTACAGCTTGAATACTGATGCTTGGTTCGTGTGTGAATAGTAAATCAATAGCTTGTTTCCATCCGGTGACTTTATCAGCCATCTGCTTCTATCATTTATAAGATTGCCGATGCTTAGGCATCAGTTCTACTGTCAATGTCTACATAGTTCTGTTAAGCCACAGGTAACACTGAAATATTCTTTATTTTTTTAAATTTAAATGTAGTCTTCTGGAAAAGATTACATAGAAACATAGATAAATGAAGGCCGATAAAGACCATTTGACTTGTGCGGTTAAGGCAAGGACAGCGACAACATTTTCGGGGACAGGGACAAATTTGTCCCCGTGCCATTCTCTAATCATAACCTCTTACACAGTTCTCTTAGGGTCACGATCCCAATGCATCACCTTGCTGTGCCTTTCCCAACAGTGTGGTCTCTTTTTGTGAGCCTCTAGCCACGGTTAAAATAACTGAGAATTAGAACATTGTATAAGACATTTTTGCCTGTGGTCTAGTAGCGAGATCTACAGTAGAGAATGACACGGTGACAAAATTCATCACCGTTCCCGTCCCCGTGGATAACCGCGGGAAACCATCTTCATGTCATTCTTTAAGGAGAGAGGGAAGAATCAGAGTATGAATGGCCACAACCACTGACCCGCAAGCTTTGCTTTGAAGAATGGGGTAGAAGGACTGAGGTTGAAATAGACACTAGAAAATGACATGGGATTATTTCCCGCGGTTATCCGCGGGGACGGGAATGGTGATGAATTTTTTCACCGTGTCATTCTCTAATCTACAGCCTCAGCGCCCTGAGGTTGTGGGTTTGAGCCTTTGTTACCCTGGGCATGTCCCTTAATCCCCCCATTGCCCCAGGTGTATGAGACAACATAGAAATAGACTGCAGATAAGGGCCACTGCCCATCCAGTCTGTCTACCCCAATGACCCTCCCCTACCTATCTACTTTGAAGAAGATCCCACATGTCTATCCCATTTGGCCTTAAAATCAGGCACGCCGCTGGCCTCAATAACCTGAAGTGGAAGACTATTCCAGAGATCAATCTCCGTTGAGAGGCGGCTTATGGAATTTGGAAAATGGTCTTTGCTTAAATTGAATGGCCACTTCGGTGGTTGCACAGAGCGTGTTTGTTTTCATGGGATCGGCACACAACTCTTCCTGGGTTGGAGTTTGAATGGAGCGGAAATAGTGTCGGAATACATGCATGCATTTGTGTACATTATGTTTTTATTTTTATTTTTTTCAGTTTATGAATTATTTTTAATCTTATTCATGGTTTTGCCACTTGTTTTTGTTTTATTCTATTTCTATCATTTAAATTTCTCCAGAATTCTTTTGATCAACGGTTCCTCCTTCTGCATATATTCTTTTCTCTCCTTTCTTCTACCTTCTAAAGTACATAGTTCAATACAGACTTGTTAGAATGTTTATTTACCTATTTTTCCTCTATCTCCACTTTTCATTTCTTTATTACTCTCTAGGTACTTTAGTTAGATTGTAAGCCTTCGGGACAGTAAGGGAATTTCTAAGTACCTTTCTTATTTATAATTTTAATGTATATTTTCTGTAAACCGCTTAGAACTTAACGGATGTAGCGGTATATAAGAAATAAATTACATTACATTACATTACATGACACAGTTACACCTTGTTCAGAGCAGTGCGTCAGTGTTGGTGTGTTAATGAGGCTGTATTTGGGAGCCTCTTTTATTAAGGCACACAGATACCAATGCCTTTGATGTAGCATTCCTTTGAACGTTTTACACTAGTATTTTTATATTTATCCCTCATATACGACTTGCAAGCTTGAAACCTATTGATGCGGTGTACAATCAGATTCAGATTCTATGGGTATAGATTTTTTTTCTCCCTAGAGGGCTAACAATCGAGAGCCCGGTCTGTATCATTTCCAGCGGTGGCCAATCCAGGCCACAAGTACCTGCCACAAACCCAAATAGTAGCAAAATTCCAGAATCCCAAAGGGTTGCAAGATTCCAAATAGAATCCCAAAGAGTATCAACATTCCATGCTACCCGATCCCAGGGCAAGCAATGGCTTCTCACATGTCTGTCCTCAATAGCAGACTATAGACTTTTCCTCCAGGATCTTGTCAAAACATTTTTTTAAGTCCAGATACACTAACCGCTTTCACCAGGCAACAGAGGGTTAAATGACTTGCCATGGTCACAAGAAGGTGCCATGGCAGTTTGAACTGGGCTCCTAACCATTAAGCTACTCCTTCACTCCAAATTCTACCCAATAAACATCTTTTTTTTCTTCTTCTTTTTTTTTTTTTTTTTATGAAAGAAAGCCTTTATACATTGTCAGCCATTTTAATAAAATATACACTGGAGGTCTCAAATGGCAAATAGACGTGAGAGTAGGTTGAGTGACATTTATTCCTACCAGGACTTCCTTTCAGTATATAAATTTTTTTTAGCATCCAATGTAGTTCTTAAAACCCACCTTTCTTATTTGAAAACTCTTTGGCTGAGTCCATTCTACAGAGAATTCCTTAAACAAATAGTCCTACTCGGAAAATGTAAGATGTACTGACCCTGAATAATGAAAACACCTCATGCTTCACTGCACTTGGTGACATGACAAGTTAAACTTCATTTGCTGTAGTCTCAGCCATGTCTTATTTGCTCCTTAAAAGTATTTACATTTAATTCATTATTCTATCTTTTTTTTAAAAAAAAAAAGAATGTCCTTCAAACCACAGTGTCTGTCACAGCTAAGGCTCAGCCAGGAGTTTGTTTCTTTAAAACATTGATAACATATGCAGAAGTCTGATGTTCAGTTCACAGCGGTCAATGGAAAGCAAGTTTGCTATTCAAGGTAGAGAATGACACGGTGACAAAATTCATCACCGTTCCCGACCCCGCGGGAAATAATCCCAAGTCATTTTCTAGTGACAATTTCAACCTCGGTCCTTCTACACCAGCATTCTTCAAAGCAAAGCTTGCGGGTCAGTGGTTTTGCCCAATTATACTCTGATTCTTCCCTCTCTCCTTAAAGAATGACAAGAAGATGATTTCCCGCGGTTATCCGCGGGGACGGGGACGGTGATGAATTTTGTCACTCTGTCATTCTCTAATTCAAGGATGACATGAAAGTTTCCAAATGAAATATGGCAAAAAATATCTAAATATGCAAGTCATATCTGCATGTCAACCTTTTTGTCTGGCTTGTTATCTGGTTAGCACTCTATAGCTACTAACGGGGAAATTCTATAAAAGATAGAATTGGGCTTAGGCATCCTAACCCTAGACACAGCCTATTTATGCCAGGGTTTTCTTGGCCTAAATGAGTGAATCTATGTTAGGCACCTAAGCCCAAAACAAGTGCCTACATAACAAACACAAGAACATAAGAATAGCCTTAATGGGTCAGACCAATGGTCCATCAAGCTCAGTAGCCCATTCTCAAGGTGGCCAATCCAGGTCACTAATACCTGGCCAAAACCCAAAGAGTAGCAACATTCCATGCAGAATCCCCAAAGAGTCGCAAGATTCCAGAATCCCCAGAGTAACAACATTCCATTCTACCGATCCAGGGCAAGTAGTGGCTTCCCCCATGTCTTTCTCAATAACAAACTATGGACTTTTCCTCCAGGAACTTGTCCAAACCTTTCTTAAAACCAGCTATGCTATCCGCTCTTACCACAACCTCTGGCAATGCGTTCCAGAGCTTAACTATTCTCTGAGTCAAAATATATTTCCTCCTTTAGGTTTTAAAAGTATTTCCCTGTAACTTCGAGTGTCCCCTAGTCTTTGTAATTTTTGACGGAGTGAAAAATCGATCCACTTGGTCCCATTCTACTCCACTCAGGATTTTGTAGACATCAATCCTATCTCCCCTCAGCTGTCTCTTTTCCAAGCTGAAGAGCCCTAACCTTTCCTCATACGAGAGGAGCTCCATCCCCTTTACCATCTTGGTCGCTCTTCTTTTCTAGTGCCACTATATCTTTCTTGAAATAAGGAGACCAGAATTGAACGCAATAATCCAGGTGAGGTCACCCTATGGAGCGATTCAGAGGCATTATAACATTCTTAGACTTGTTAATCATCCCTTTTTTAATAATTCCTAGCAACTTGTTTGCTTTTCTGGCCGCCGCTGCACATTGGGCAGAAGGTTTTATTGCATTGTCTACGATGACGCCCGGATTCTTTTCTTGGACGCTAACCCCCAAGGTGGACCTTAGCATCCGGTAACTGTGATTTGGGTTATTCTTTCCAATGTGCATCACATGCCCATGAACCACTCCCTAACCACACCTACTTTCTGGTGGGCACCTACTATCCAATTAAGTAGAATTAATGTCAATTATGAGTTGCTGTGTTAATTGCCAATTATCAGCGCCGATCTAGGGATCTAATGTAAGGTGCCATTTATAGAATTGGAGTCTAACTCTGATACCTTCTAAGCTTTGTCCATGGACCACATTGGTACTGTCCAGATAGTGGAAAGGCCAGTTTGTGCCACTGAATATATCTCTCTTGGGCACTTATCTAGTTATCAGCATCTGTTAACCAGATAAATGCCTTTGAATATTGTCTGGTTTATTCTTAATTTGCTTTTCAAGCTTTTAAGTTGAACACATCCTGAGAGTGCATACAAAGAAATAAAGGAATCACTTGCACTAAATATTATAGTATTGGGGCATCTGCCCAATACCAGAGAATCATTCAAAATTGCTTAGAATTTTGCTCAGTTTGGCTATTAAAATTATATTGCAGAATTGGAAAGACACATTAATTGTGGAATATATAACCTGGTGGAATAATGTGAGTTTAACTGCCAAATATGAGTGTGTCACTGCAGAAAGATCCAATGCTTTACATAAATTTACTAAAACATGGGAACCACTGGTATCCTATAGTCATGCACCTGATAAACCAAATGATTGATTTGCCTGAATAAGATGTACATCCATACGGTTCCTTTTCTTGTATTTATGATAGTATCAATGATTATTAATTTATTGTTTTTCTAGTTTTGCTTGATTTAGGGTTTTTTTTTTTTTGTTATTCATACATATGATCTATTTTATTTTGTATTGTGATGAGAGTCTTAGATGTATGAATTTATTTTTTATTTTTTTAACCAATAGAAATTTATTGAACTCAAAGACAGGCAGAAAAGGAAATATCCCACAAAACTATTTTACTATATTCTTCATGAAGCACATAATATAGGAAATTGATTGGGTGGGACGGACTTCGGGATGGGGGGTCTGCACTTTTTGCATACTAACTGTTTGACCTAGACCTTTAAACTTGGCTGTGACTCTACAATTCTTGGAACCAGCATGCGAAGGATTGACAAAGTGTTTAGTGCAGAGCATTCAGTGTGACAGCCTGCGCTAAAAACCGCTTCTGCGGTTTGGTAAAAAGGAGGGGGTGTATTAACCATTATCACAGGACATCAACTGTTCGAATGCACTAATTGCCATGTTAAACTGCTAATGCAGAAATCACCATTTTTCATTTATTAATTTATTAAGATTTCTATCCCGTCCTCCCAACAACTCAGAACGGGTTACAAAAGGACATTCACAGTGTAGGGTGAGGACATGAAGCTAAAGTCAGGGACTACAGAGGACAAAAGAGCTAAAAGTGGGAGTGTATGGTACAGTGGTTAAAGCCTCAGCACCCTGAGGTTATGGGTTGAAATCCCTCGCTGCTCCTTGTGACCCTGGGCAAGTCACTTAATCCCCTCATTGCCCCAGGAACACTAGACAGAGTTTGAGGGAAATATAATAAAGTACCTGAATGTAAAACCACTTAGGATATGTGGTATATAAATAGATTGTCATTATCATAAAAAAGGAAAGCGGATACTGATAGAAACATACAAGGGGACAGTTTCCTAACTAAAAAGGGACAAGAGGTTAAAGATAGTAGCTTTCAAAGGAGTCACTTCATTCAGTATCTTTGGCAAATAGGAATGACATCGAGGACCCTTTTTAGAAAGCACAGTCAATGTGACACAGCCCATTCAGTTCCTATGGGCCGTGTCATGGGCATCAGAATGGGGGTGGCCACAGGGGCCTCCCCACAGATTGGCGGTCACTGTTCCGTTATGGGTCTACTCCCCCCCCCCCCCCAGTGCTCTATTTTTAAATCTTCAAGCAGCCGCCGTGCAGTGTCAATGAGCAGACCGGCCCTGGAACCCTTCATTCTACTTCCAGGCTCAGGCCTACTCATTGACGCTGCGTGGCAGCTGCCCGATGATTTAAAGGTATAGCACTGGGAGGAGGAGGGCGGGGGAGTCGGGAGCT
The DNA here is from genome assembly GCF_902459505.1 of Geotrypetes seraphini. Classification (NCBI taxonomy): domain Eukaryota; kingdom Metazoa; phylum Chordata; class Amphibia; order Gymnophiona; family Dermophiidae; genus Geotrypetes; species Geotrypetes seraphini. Next base: position 3,812,028 of record NC_047102.1, read on the forward strand.
GGTGAGAGGTCATGCTGCAGGACTCCGCAGGGGCCCAGGGTGGAGTCCCTGGCCCCCCCCCCAAACAAAACGGTTCTGCTGCCTATGGGCTGTGTCATACTTGCGGCACCGGGACTTGCTAATGTGGCTTTGTAATAGGGGCCCTAGGCATGGAAGAAAAATTAAGGGTAAGTGTACAGATTTGACTACTTGGAAATTATACAGGCTTTATAGGATTTCTTAGCTTTTCTTCAGATTTATTAAGCTGTTGAATTCCCCTAACCAGACAGTATCTATGTGTGTCAAGTCTAATTTAGAATCGTCAAATTAAAAAAAAAAAAAAAACCTGTTGAAGTTTAATTTCATTTTTATATCTGATAATTTGCACCGATAATGAGGTAGCCCTACTCATGGCATCTGGTAATTTCTGTATTACTTTGTGTGAAAATATCAGTTTGAGCAGTAAATACCATTTTGATCTGGGTACAGGAAAAACCCTTTTTTTACCACCTTGTTCCGAATCTTGTGACTTTCCTGAAATGGTTTGGGTTCTTTATCCTGGATAGATATAGACCCAATGGTCTTCCTATGTACTGCAGAGGATAATGATGAAAAGATTATGAAGAATGAGAGAGTTCATCCAATTAAACAAACCTTCACATGTTCTCTCAGCACAAATGGGTCTATTCACCACACTAACACTGTCTCTTTCTTTACTTGTTCTGGGCATTTTGGGCCAAAATTCTGGTGAAGGACATCATGTAGACGTCCGGTGGGGAAATGTTGAGCGTGATTCTATAGATGTACTATAGAGAATCAAAATGCTTCCCCTACTTGGGTAGGATTCAAACAAGGACTGAAGCTTTTTGTATAATTTTACACCATTGGGGATTTATGCATATTTATTGGGGATTTATTCACCCAAGGCAGGGCACAGTAAGTAGTTATGACCATCAGGGACCAAGGTTGCCCACCCCTACACTAGACGGAGTGAGGAGTGGCCTACTAGTTAGATCAGTGGGCTGAAAACTAGGGAAGCCAATGTTCCAATCGTACTGGCCTTGGGTAGCTCTTGCACATTTTCCTTAGGGATATACAGTATTCAGGGAAATTATTTTTTGATTTGCCCTTTCCCCATTTGTTTATAAATTCCTTTTAATAAAAATGTGTTGATATGCACGCAAAAATCACATACTAACTCCAAAATTAGTTTTACTTAATTTGTATCATTTTTAACCATTGTAAACCGCATAGAACTTCACGGTCCTGCGGTATATAAACTGTTATTATTATTATTATTAAAAAGCGCTAAGCACTCAGCCTATAGCGCCATGTTGAGAATCACAGCCTGCGTAAAGATAGGTACCAGAAATGTAGGTCAGGGGTTTTACAAACCTACATTTCTGGTGCCTATGCTAAGCAGCGCCAAACATCAACTCCGCCCATAACCATGCCTCTAATGACATTCGGCACCGGTAAGCATCTGCGTAGATGTGATTCAGGCACCTTTTATTGTAGGTGCCTCGCGGCGCCAACTTTTTCTTCTTAATTAGTTTTTAATTGTTCATTAATGGCTTAGTCAATTACTGCACCATTAATGGCCAATTAAAACACTCAACTTAGGCAGCATTTGGGCCTTCCAAATGACACCATTTTGAGAATCCAGGTCTTAATGAAATAAGAGAACATTCTTTTCAGCTACAGTGGCAAATAATGCTCAGAATTTAGGAAGTTGGTTGGTTGGGCTAAGAACTTTACAGCACCCCCTCATACTTTTTGGGTTTCTGTCAGGTATTTGTAACCTGGACTAGTCACAATTAGAGACAGGATACTGGGCTAGATGTACCATTGGTCTGACCCAGTATGGCTGTTCTAATGTGAGCCAAGTATAGGACAATGAAGCTATTGTGACATCACCAATGAGGCTGGCTCTTATTGGTGGAATGAGGCATTATGACATCACAATCTCAGCTCTGGAATGTTGCTATGAGGGGGGAGGGGGGTGCTGAAAGTTTCTCAGCCCAACCAAAAAGAGAATGACGTGGATATGGTTCAATCGATGATCTGAAACCATGTCAAAAGATAGAATTTCATTTCTGGAAATTGGCAGTTAATGATATAGGATAACGCTCTTTTCCGCTACAGTGGCAAAATAACGCTCAGAATTTAGGAAGTTGGTTGAGTGGGCTGAGAACTTTTCAGCACCTCCTCATATATTATTCACACATACTTCTACTCATGATCTGTACTCAAAAATGCATTATAAAGCTACCTTTGAATGATGACAAGCAGGCTTTTCTGAGCCTGCCCTATCTGTAAATATTCTTCCGACCAATAGTTCTCTAACAGTAGCAAAATCCTATATTGAATTTGAAAATGAGACATGGAGCATCAGTTATCAATCCTACCCCCCCCTTCCCCCCCTCCCCCAAAGTGACACCAGGATTGGATTTCATATATTAAAATCAATGCAAGAAAAGTAATGATGCAACACCGAGTTTCATTATTTGAAATGGGGGCTTGCTGGTGTAGTGCTTTTATTTTCAGAATGAAAATGTGGGTTTTTTTTACAGGTTTATGGAGACATGTAGAAGACCAGGAAATTTTAAAGAATACTTTAAATTTATAGAACTTCTGTTCTGTTTACAGTAGAAATAAGACACCATTCTATTGTTGTGGGCTAATCTTCTGCTATTTGAATCATTTCTGGGACTAAACTGCAATTATTCACAAAGATATGACTTTTCAGCTTAGACAATGGAGCTGTTATCCTGGGTTTGCTTTCTGCATAATTCACAAGGAGCATTTGGTTCATGCAATAAGAAGATGATAATACTGAGATCGGCAAACAGAACACAACAGCAGGTCTGGAATGTCAAGGCAGAATGCGTCGATGTCCAAATATTTTAACAGGTTCTGGGTTCTGCATCTCCGAGCTTACAGGGATCATATTTAACATGTACGCAGCCAAAACCAAGAATTTTGTACATTTTTGTCTTGGTTTGGGATTCTTTGTGACCAGTAAGTAGTCCAAAATTTAGATCTCCATCAAGAATGCAATGAAAAGAATGAAACAGTACGAAATACTTCCTTCAACCTTCTGCTCAGACTAGTAGCAAAGTCTTCTGTAATGATATATAACTAGGGTTTGGCATAGCCTACAAATGGGGAAGGTTTTGGGATGTAAGCCCCTAAGGCCCTCTTTTATTAAACTGCGGTAAAGGCTTCTACCATGGCCTGGGGTGCTAAATGCTTTGATGGAGCATTTAGGGGAAAATTCTAAAACCAGCACCTAAATTTAGGTGTTGGTTGGCGCCCTGCCAATGGTCAGAAAAGGCAGGGTTGAAGTGCCTATTGACGTCCAAATAAAAAGTGTCAAAGTAGATGTGGCCAACCCCTGAAGTAGTGTTAGGTGATTTAAAGCAGCTACCCAGCCATGAATTACGCCAAGATAGGCGGCTGAAATGTAGGCCTTGGGCACCGGTTACAAAATTGTAGCTTTGGAGGAGTCCCTGCTGCTCAGTTGATGGGGGAATCCCCCTGTCACTCTCGGCTGCTAAGGTCTAGCGGCCAAGATAAGCAGCTGAAATGTAGGCCTGGGTTTTCCACTACCTATCTTGGTGCGATTCTGTAACCAGAGCCCTGGAATGATTGACAGGAGATCAACGGCCGCTTTTAACCCTTTCAGGACCAAGGGACATATTTGTCCCATAACTTTAAAATCCTATAAATTTTGATTGGGATAGTCTACAGTTCTAAATTTGATATGTACGGATTCTATATGATACTGCCTTTATGTAAACAAACTGGTTCCGACATTCATTCATTAGCGTCGTTGCCAGATTGACGAGAAGATTCACTTGCCACACTGTCCATAAGCCAGAAGTTTGATTTTTTTTAAAAAAAAATAATGATATTTCACAAAAAAAATCAATTTTTTGGCATCTGCAAGCCCTTTTTACCATAAAAATGTCGTCAAAACCACAAAAATTGGCCTACGATCCTTATGGTCCTGAAAGGGTTAAGGCAGTCACCGATTTAGGTGCCGTTTACAGAATCCGGCCCTTAGTGCTCTAGGCTACCATGGCTCAGTAAAAAGGGAGGGGAGGTAAATTAGTTAAGGCAGGGGTGTCCAATGTCGGTCCTCGAGGGCCGCAGTCCAGTCGGGTTTTCAGGATTTCCCCAATGAATATGCATTGAAAGCAGTGTATGCAAATAGATCTCATGCATATTCATTGGGGAAATCCTGAAAACCCGACTGGACTGCGGCCCTCGAGGACCGACATTGGACACCCCTGAGTTAAGGAATCTCATACATCTCAAACCATGGCTCAATGTAGAAAATAAATTTACCACTGAATTCCTAAGGATGCAAAATAAACAAGTCCATTTTCAGACACAAAGCCCTTTGGTAGAAGTTGGTCTGCTAATCTGGCTAAAGTATGTGAAAACCCTTACCCCCCTCTTTTACTAAAGTGCGCTATGCTTTTTAGCGCACGATAAATAGTAACGCATGCTGGACGCTAACGCCCGCATGTTATCCTATGGACAATTTAGTGGTTAGTGCACACGTTGATTTAGGGCTCCTTTTACAAAGGTACGCTAGCGGTTTTAGCGCGTACTAAAATGCCGCATGCGCCAGCCGCTACCGCCTCCTTTTTAAGCTGGCGGTAGTTTTTCGGCCAGCGCGTGCTAATCCGGTGCGGGCGCTAAAAACACCAGCGCACCTTTGTAAAAGAGGGCCTTAGATGTTACAAAATAGAAATGGAAGTTAGGAACGATAATGACATTCCTACAACGTGCATCTGTTTTTTTTGGGATTTTTGGCAGTGGCAAGCACCTTATTTTAATTGCCCATGCTGACATTTAAATTAATATGTATATATTTAGCATTGTTGAAGAAGGTCTAAAGCAGTGATTCCCAACCCTGTCCTGGAGGAACACCAGGCCAATCGGGTTTTCAGGCTAGCCCTAATGAATATGCATGAGAGAGATTTGCATATGATGGAAGTGATAGGCATGCAAATTTGCTTCATGCATATTCATTAGGGCTAGCCTGAAAACCCAATTGGTCTGGTGTTCCTCCAGGACAGGGTTGGGAACCACTGGTCTAAAGTACATATATTCAAAACAGTGTTAAAATGCATGGCAGTGAATTTTCAGGGACAGGTTCTCTCCATATAAAGATAACCAAATAACCCTCTCTTTTATGAATCTGCCCTAGAGGGTGTTTTTTTTTTTTAGCACAGGTTGGTGAGGTAAATGCTCCTAGGAATTCTTTGAGCATCGGAGCATTTACCGTGCCAGCCCAAGCTAAGAACTTCTAGCACAGATTGATAAAAGGTGACCTAAGTATTCTAAATGTGATGTGATTTTTAGTCTGCCTATTTGTGTAAATTAGGAAAAGAATATGCAGTCCTAAAACTTATATGAATAAGTTTTCCATTTTATGTTATGACTGCTAGTTATGTGGATAGTGAGTGAGGCTTTAGCATTGCTGAGCATACCTGAATGAAGCTGATCAGGTAAATTTATCCATAGAAACAGAAGCATATGAAACAATGACAAAGAAAGACAACTTATCCAGAATTCGGCGGCTAAACTGATATACAGTAAACATAAATATGACCATGTCACACCTTTACTGAGTTCCCTTCACTGTCTTCCTGTTTACTGGCAGATCCAATTTAAATGCGCAGCTATAATTTTCAAAATCCTATATGGTATTTTTTTCTCCTTTGGTTCCTGTCTCATTTAATTCACAAGAAATCCCGGAGGATTGGAAGATAGCCAACGTTACGCCCATCTTTAAAAAGGGATCAAAAGGTGACCCGGGAAACTACAGACCAGTGAGTCTGACCTAGGTTCCGGGGAAAATGTCAGAAGCACTGATAAAAGAAAACATCGATGAACATTTTGAAAGAAACAAACTTCTGATAACCAGCCAACATGGTTTCTGCAAGGGGACATCGTGCCTAACTAACTTATTGCACTTCTTCGAAGGAATTAACAAACGGATGGACAGAGGAGACCCCATAGACATCATATGCCTAGATTTCCAAAAAGCCTTTGACAAGGTGCCTCATGAACGTCTACTCCGGAAACTGAAGAACCATGGGGTGGAAGGAGATGTACATAGATGGATCAGAAACTGGTTGGCAAGTAGGAAACAGAGGGTAGAAGTGAAAGGCCACTACTCGGACTGGAGGAGGGTCACGAGTGGTGTTCCGCATGGGTCGGTGCTCGGGCCGCTGCTATTTAATATATTCATAAATGATCTAGAAACAGGGACGAAGTGTGAAATAATAAAATTTGCGGACGACACCAAACTATTTAGTGGAGCTCGGACTAAAGAGGACTGTGAAGAACTGCAAAGGGACTTGAACAAACTAGGGGAATGGGCGACGAGACAGCAGATGAAGTTTAATGTTGAGAAATGTAAAGTATTACATGTGGGAAGCAGAAATCCGAGGTACAACTATACGATGGGAGGGATCTTATTGAATGAGAGTACCCAAGAAAGGGACTTGGGGGTAATGGTGGACATGATAATGAAGCAGACGGCATAGTGTGCAGCGGCCGCTAAAAGAGTGAATAGAATGCTAGGTATAAGCAAAAAGGGTATTACAACCAGAACGAAAGAAGTTATCCTGCCGTTGTATTGGGCGATGGTGCGCCCGCATCTGGAGTACTGCATCCAGTACTGGTTGCCGTACCTTAAGAAGGATATGGCGTTACTCGAGAGGGTTCAGAGGAGAGCAGCATGTCTGATAAAAGGGATGGAAAACCTTTCATATGCTGAGACATTGGAGAAACTGGGTCTCTTTTCCCTGGAGAAGAGGAGACTTAGAGGGGATATGATAGAGACTTACAAGATCATGAAGGGCATAGAGAGAGTAGAGAGGGACAGATTCTTCAAACTCTTGAAAAATAAAAGAACAAGAGGGCATTCGGAAAAGCTGAAAGGGGACAGATTCAAAACAAATGCTAGGAAGTTCTTCTTTACCCAACGTGTGGTGGACACCTGGAATGCGCTTCCAGAGGACGTTATAGGGCAGAGAACGGTACTGGGGTTTAAGAAAGGATTGGAAAATTTCCTGCTGGAAAAGAGGATAGAAGGGTATAGATAGGATAACTGCACAGGTCCTTATCCTGTTGGGCCGCCGCGTGAGCGGACTGCTGGGCACGATGGACCTCATGTCTGACCCAGCGGAGGCATTGCTTATGTTATGTTCTTATGTTCTTAATTCTAGGAGCTCTCAAAAATCTAAATTTTGCTTTCCCACTGTTAAAATAATAAAAACTATGGCCAACTTTTGTCGATCATTTTCTTTTTTATTCATAAAGGTTTGGAATGACCTTTCTTCTATAATTAAACTTCTCTCTCATCTACCCACTTTTCGTAAAGTACTGAAGACATATTTATTTCAGAAATTTACTAATGAACCTTCTTTTTTTTAAAAAAAAATCAAGTCATAAAGATAAAATTCTGGCCTAAAAGATATAGTTTCTGTTCTAATCTCCTACATAATTTTATTAATATTTTGTTAACCAAGTCGAGCCCTCCTGTTGGGATGAATCAGTATAAAAAAAAAATCAAAGATTAAATTAGATTGGATTACATATGGCCTATCCAGTCTGCCCATCCATATCAACTAATAAGCTCTATAATTTCTTCTGCTCCCTTTCTGTTTCTCTCATGCTTTCTTGATTTCAAATATTTTGATACCCACTGGACAGGACTCAACGAGGACCTTGGCTTTCTTTCCTACTACAAACAAATTCAAACTGCTTTGTCACCTCTTTGGGATAGATTCACTAAGGACACTGATTATGTCCCGACCACTTTGCGACCCCGATCCGATCCGCACATGCAAATGAGGGGGGAATGGCATGCAAATGTAAGAAGGCAGCGATTCACTAAAAAATTTCATGAACACCGACTGGGCTGGCTGATCAAAAAATAAGTGATCGCTGAGGACCTTTCCGCATGCCCTGCTCTCTACCTCTCTGCTCTCTGCCCCGACTCGCCTCTCACCACCCTGTTCTCTGTCCCGACTCTCCTGCCCTTCCCCGCAGTGCGAGCCCGTGGTTTTAACCCATGGGTTTCAAGCAGGTTAAGAACAAGTTCCGATACCGCATAGGGCGGAGCGCGGCCAAATCGGCCGAAGCGTGTGCGAGCTGAGTAGGGGGGAGGGGGGGCGGAGGGGAAGGGGAAAGGCCAACCAATAGAGAGGAAGCGGGGAAGGGGGGGAGTTAGGCTAGAATAGCGGGAGCGGAAGGGAGGTCACCCTTTCAATCCAGCGATCGCCAGGGAGACCAACGCGGCTTTCCTCACCTGCAAGAATTCTCCTCCACTACTCAGAGCTCACAAAATAAAAAAACAAACCAACTTCAAAAGCTCTGTAAGCATGCACAGACCATCTACAGGCAAAGAATATGGTCTGCGCATGCATTGGGATCACTGTTCAGTGATCTGTGTGATTGGTTGGGGAGGGGGCGTGATTCCAATCGCCCCCATTTGGATTCAATCGCGTCGTGAATCAGGCGGCCGGCAACCTCACAGATCGGATTGGATCCGTGAGATTAGTGAATTTAGCCCTAGGTGACTTGCTTCCCAATATGCAAAGCATTGCAGCGCTGGAGAAAAACTCAGGAAGATTCACATCACCATCGCACTGTCCCTGAAAGCTATTTAAGATTTCAATAAACATCAGTCTTCCAGCTTTATGTAGCTACAGGCAACACAGCTCTTTATCAACATTCACAACTATACACTTGCAAAATACCTTGATTTAAAAGTCTTGCACTTCATTTATGTGCTTAAAGTTGAACACTTCCTCTTGGCTTAAAGAAAATTACAAATCATCGCTGCTACATCTTTGAGCCTTCACATGTCATCACTTGTGTGTTTGTACCCTGAAACCTGCTGCCATGACTAATCTTCACACTGGCTGCATGCAGGTCATTTTTCTTTTGCGTCGTGACTGCATCCCGAAGCCCTATTATTGATTGAAGATTCCATTTAAATAATCTAGGAATTGAGGTCATTGCTATTCACACTGCAAGAATTATGAGATTGCATTGCAACTATGCTTCCCCTAATGTTTATCACATCCATGGCTAATTCTAGAAGGCAGGCCCAGCACAAACCCTGGCCTTGGCAGGGTTTCTCCTGAACTTTTCCGACCTTTGAGTTAACCTGTAAATGCTAGACAATGAATATACAGACAATAAGTGAAAGTGCTGACATCCCTTTTCAGTTTGATAGAAATTGGTGAGGAAGGACATGACTGCGGGAGAGGAAATGTAAAAACTCTTGTGTTTTAATCTGGGCTCAACTGGTTTTTAAATTGTGCACCCGATGTTATTCTAAATCCCTTCTCTGAACCCCTGTTGACCAGAGATTTGTTCTTTTATGGTACAGAAATATGGGTGGGCACCGGTTGAGGTGTACAGCTAGACCAAGACATAGGGTTTATTCTCTCGGTCACTGCACACAGAATTCACCAGTTGTACACAGCTTATATATCCATGTGCTCGCAACAGCCGCCATAAACTGAGAATTATCAATCTAACTTTCTTGCACAGTTTTAATCCTTTGAATATGTGTTTAGATGGTGCTCCCATGTTTAACCCCTTTTGTCATTGCATCATAGTGATGGTCTAGATGTCTCGTTAATTGGACTGAGGGCTGGTGATCTTCATTCAGCCTGTGAAAATCATCTTGAAAATTTTTGCAATGGTTCTCAGCCATGAAATTTACGTATTATGAAATATAACTGTACATACATACATATTTTCATAAATATACTTGACAGGGACCGTGGAGATAAGTGGACAATGCATGGGACACAGTAGCGGCCTTCCTGGTAGCATGGGAATCCAAACTGAGGTGTTGAGTTTGCAGCATTGTATCAATATACAATTTAAGTCAAAAATACTTCATGGCTTACTATGAAACAACAAACGTATCTCTGAAAGCAGTAATAGGAAAAGTAGGTGATTCACAACACTGAAACCTTTAACAATCTTTAGATGCTTTGCACTGTGAGTCACCCAAACACAGTTGGTGAGGATGAACATAGTGACAGGTCCGAAAGGTAACTCCCAAAATGTCTTCCACTTCCTGGAGACTCTGGTATTTTTCTATTGTATAAAACACTGACTCAATCTCATTTGTAGATGGCGACTGCATTATCAGTCTTCCTCACTCAGAAGCGTCCACAGTTATTACTTCAGTTATTGTGAAGACATGCTAAATCCACTGAGCAGCAAACATTTCCATTCTGTTGGATCAATCAAACAAACCATTGGTTAGATATTTTTTCTTGATATGGAATAATATTCATTTCAGTTATACAGAAATTTAGAAACATGTGGCCCAAGCCATGAATTTTCAATGGCCCTATCTACTGTATATTAAGGGTGGGTAACTACAGTCCTCAAGATTTCCACAATCAATATGTATGAAACCTATTTGCATACAATAGAAACAGTACATGTGAGACAATCTCATGCATGGTCATGGTAGAAATCTTGAAAAACCCAACTGCGTTTTGGCTCTCACAGACAATAATTGTCTATCTCTGATCTAGATACTACTTGGGATCTAGCTGCATACTTGGGACCTGGGTTGGCCACTGTTGGAAACGGATACTGAGCTTGATAGACCTTTGGTCTGTCCCATTAATCTGGGCTTGATGGACCTTTGGTCTGTCCCAGTATGGAAGCTCTTATGTTCTTATGTGAGCCAAGTATGGGACAATTGAGCCATTGGGATATCACTGATGAGGTTGGCTCTTAGGCATTGGTGGAATGAGGCATTATGACATCACTATCTCAGCTCTGGAATGTTGCTACTCTTTGGGTCTCTTTCTAAATCAAATACACATGAAATCAAATCTTTTTAAAGAATAATATCCAACCCAAATATTAGTTAAATATAGAGGTAGAAAGATCTAAGTATATTTAACAAAACATATTTTTCAGTAGTATCAGCATAATTAAATGCCTTTAGATATCACATTATATCTCCCTTTACTGAGTAAAACTGCTGATACACTAGAAGTAAACATTCATTTAGTGGAATCCCAAGTGGCTAATAAACCAGGAGGGTGATATATCATACAATGTGATACATTTTCAGTGCATAGGACCTCACATGTGCATGTTGAGCCATTGAGTCGTTGGACGTATTTTTATGTCATTGGATGAATAAAGATTCCTATATTATCAGATCCATTGGAGGACACTTTCATTAGTGCACATCATTCTGATCTGGACAAATCCACTCTGCCTTAGGACCTCACATAACATACGTTATCCCAAGTCCACATTCTGTTCTTATTTTGCAATATGTAATTATCTATATCACCATCTCCATCCCACCCTTACAGCTGTGTAGCAAAACATATTGTTGATCTAAAAAGAAGCAATTGATAGCTGTTTATGTTTTTTAGAATGATAAAAATGATTTTATTCTTGCTGAGCTAAATTCTCGTGGTTTCTAACGCGCTAGTTCAGCAAGAATAGTATCCCCTGATGAAGGTCTGGTTAGACTGAAAAGCTCGGAAAAAGCGTCGGGCAGATGGTCTCCACAAACAATTTATCCTGCGTTGACCTGTGAAAAAGCCCTTTCGAGAGGCGAAAACGGGTCCCGTCGTGGATTTCGTGAATGAAAATCAATTCACCGAGCAGCAGGAGCCATTTGCTGTCGTCGTTTAAAATAAAGTCCAATTTTATTGGCTTCTCTATAAGCAACTCGCTTGAGCATCCATAAAACAAGTAGAGTGTTATGCTCACAGCAAACCACCATTGAAAATTTAAACAATAATAATAATAGAAAAAGAAATTAAAGTTAAAAAAATAAGAATAGTGGTGATGGGAGAAGTTTTTGGTCAATGAAAGGGACTTGAACCCGGTTATATGCAGACTAAGTTTATCCTGAATGGAGAGTCTGCTGGGTTTCCGAGACCTTTTCCTCTCCTGGTATTACTTCAGTCTTTAGTTTTACATGAGGTCTTTCTCTCGATGTTATGAAATGTATATAGACCTCAACATCCATTTTTGTGATTTGTTGTGGGTTCAAATTCCACACTGCTCCTTGTGACCCTGGGCAAGTCACTTAAGCCCCCCATTGTCCCAGGAACATTAGATTATGAGCCCTTCAAACTGCTTTGAATGTGGTTGTAAAACTACAAAAAGGCGGTATACAAGTCCTAATCCCTGTCTCTGAAGTCATAATGCCTGGCAGAAGCCCAAACAGTAGCAACATTCCAGAGCTGAGATTGTGATGTCATAATGCCTCATTCCACCAATAAGAGCCAACCTCATCAGTGATGTCACAGTGGCCTCATTGTTCTTTACTTGGCCCACTTCTGGAGTGCTTTTTGCCACTTGAGTTTATATTCTATAAAGAAAAGTGAGCTATATTATATGAAGTATACAAGTGAATTGTATGAATATTGAATGATTATTGTATACTTGTTATGAGATATGAAAATGAATAAAGAATTGGAAAAAAAAAAAAAAAAAGAAAAGTGAGCCCTTACTTTTCTTTATGGAGTAGGCTTGAAATAGGCACCTGTTATATAGAATTCCCCTCCTAATTCCCTTTTAATTAGTGAGGCATTTGGGCTCCTCAAAAACAGCACCGTACCAGCCGCTTACCTTGCATTTACAGGTTGTACACGGTGATCCAGCCATTGTCCACACTGATCCACTGAGCCGTGTTATTCCATAGGAGTCTAAACATGTTTTTCTGATATCATAGGCCACGTTGTCCGCTAAGCAAGGGTCAGTGACACACCGGGGACAGCACTCGCCTTCGGAAATTGCTATGTATTCACAACTCAGGCTAGCACAGGCCAGAGGCCAGCAGTCTACCTCTCCTTCCTGCGGAGTTAAAAATAAGGATTTGTTCCAGCAGTCAAATTATCCAGACGACAAAGATTTATCCACCGGAATAAAATAGGAGAAATGTCATAAGGAACGGCACCTACCTCATCCACAGTGAATTTAAACACTCGGTGTGCTGCAGTAATGGATTGAATTAGCTAAGGTACTATTTCTTGATCCATAAATTCTGCCTATGTGGAAGATGCGTCAAATAATAAAAGGTTGAATCCCTCACTGAATAGGGGGCATGGTGCATGGGAAAAGCGGATAGCGTAGCTGGCTTTAAGAAAGGTTTGGACAAATTCCTGGAGGAAAATTCCATAGTCTGTTATTAAGAGATGGGGAAGCCACTGCTTGCCCTGGATCGGTAGCATGGAATGTTGCTCCTATTTGGGGTTCTGGAATCTTGCTAATCTTTGAGATTCTGGAATGTTGCTACTCCTTGTAGCCTCCTTCAACAATCCGCTGAGACTTTGAAGGACCTCTTCCTCCCTTACATTCATTTGATGTAACTTTTCTCTATGTTGTCACTTAGGCTTCCTCCTTAATGTATTGTAACTGCTTCCTCTCTTGCAACAATGTAACCCTTCTCCACAAGGGTTTTTTTTCCTTCTGTAACTCTCCCTCTTATGGTGTGACATAACTTTTCCCTATGATGTTGCATGGACCTCTTATCTTTTAAATCACCTTCAACCTATACTGGAGTATAGTGATTAAGAAATCCCAATTAGATTAGATTAGTAGTAGCAGTGGCGTACTTAACACAGCCGAAAAGGGTTTAGTGTAGGATGTGCCGAAGTGTCCCACGGTCATTTTACAATGTGCGTGGGCAAACCGCGTGCAAAAAATGTATTAATTTTTTTTTTTTCTCTGAAGAGACATGTCTGGGGGCAGAGAGTGGGTGTCTATGCTTTAATCATCCAGGGCATCTGCATTCACGCATGCTAACTGATTAATGCAGGTGGGGGTAAGGGTTGACGCGCTAATCTTTTGTAATGGTCACGTGCTGATGGCAAAATTAGCCCTTGGTCATTAGTTTGGAAGAGAGAAAAATCAGCCATTTCCTGGCCGCTTTAAAAAAATGGCCTTAGCACACGGGAAAGATCCATCTGAGGGCGTGCCGAGGCCCTTGTTAGCACGGCTTAGTAAAAGGACCTCGTAGTGTTTGGGATTTATAATTTGGGTCGCAAGAATTATTAAGAAGACACAGAAACATTTCTGAACACTTTATTAAGAGATATGTTCTATAATTAAAACCTGTGAAATTGAATGCTTATGTCACCTCATGGTGCTGGTTCTGTCACTTCTTTTAGCACAATTTATTCACATTTATTTCAAATAGTAGTTACAGTTATTGCAAAGTTATAACCATCTGTTATTCGGTGAGGGTTAAGAGCATAAGAATAGGCTTACTGGGTCAGACCAATCGTCCATCAAACCCAAAAGCTCGTTCTCTCAGTGGCCAATCCAGGTCACTAGTACCTGGTATTTGATAGTTTTGATTTAAATTTCTGTGGGTGTTTTTTTGGGGGGAAGGGGGGGCTTTGTTAATATAGTAACTGGTCCCGATACTTAGGCCTTTCTCCTATATGAGCTGGAACTTCTGTTTCAATGAAACAAATCTGATACGTAATCAGGGGAAAAAAAAATAGGGCATGGGAGTCCGATGCACACTCGTGGCTGAAGCACTGAAATTTGATTTTGAAAAATTTGTCTAATCCTACGCCTGCTCTCCCACTGATTCTCCCTGCGAGCCTAGACAAGGCACTTTATCTTCCAGGGCTTCTGTTTACCCAGCTGTAATTGGATCAGGAGCAGAACGGGGGTTTCTGCTCCTGTCTGCTTTTGGATGCTACCATTCAGTGCTGAGGCTAGAAATGTCACCATCCAACTATTACATCCAACGCTAGGACAAAACAGAGGATTCATGGCATTACCTCTTTGCAAGCACTATAAACCACTGTTGTATCTTTCAGTTTGCTGCGTAGACAATGTGCCGACAGAGAGGCTTTTAGCAAATTCTTTAACGCACAATTGTTCGTTAATGCTTTTTTTATAGGGCCCGACTCACCTTGATGGAGGATGTATTGTAAATTTAAATCCTGATGCTTGTTTGTCTTTTTCGATCGTTTTAAGCATTATGTATGTCTGACCTTATGTAAACTGCCTAGGGATAGGCGGTATTGAAATCTTAAAAATAAATACCCTGCTAGAAAATGAATACAGAATTCAACTGGAGTCTCGATGGAATGTTCTGAAATACAGTATTTTAACAATTCTAGAGAACGTGGCTAGTACAGAGCATCCAAACTTCCAGGGTTGGGGCCTTTGCATTATGGGCATATTAGATTATGGGTTCAAAACAGAGGTGTAGATGGTCTGCAATACCGTCCAAGAACAGAAGCGAAGGAGCGGATCACAGATGAACTGATTATAAGGTACCACTGACGCGCCAACAAACCCGCAGCGACATTTGCGCAGACTAATGCGTGCCGCCGCTTCTGCCGGTTTCAGGCCTTCAGGTTTGTGCTCTGAGGGGGGTGGTGGGGGGAACCCCCCCCCCCCCACACACACACACTACAGTGAAAATTCCTGAAGAAAGGAGAATGAGAGTTTTCAGTGTAGTGAGGGGTCCCCCACACCCCCCCCCAACGGCAGCGCCAGGACTGCTAAGTGTAGTAATAGAGGGTTCCCCCCCCACACACAACCCCCTTCAAAGCACAAACCTGAAGGCCTGAAACTGGCGCACAAATGTCATCACGGGATTGTCGGTGCGCTTTTGACGGGTCACCAATGATAAACTATATTAAGTCAAAAATACTCAACGTGGGCCATGTTTCGCCCCTAACTAGGGCTGCATCAGAGGGTCTATCTATGGATAGAATGTTACAAACTTACACTCTAAGTTATACTTGTAAACAATCAGACGTACTTTAAAACGCCTGCAAACGATATTCAGTGTGGGGTCACAGCTCCTTTGTTCGGATTAGAGGCGGTATTTTCTCAAATACGCACCACACTACGACCTCCTGTTAAAACACAGCACTAACCAAGAACCTTCAATTAAGGACAGCTGCCTTCGCCTCTGTACTCTCAGAAGTATACAGTCCATTAGGGATGGGCGGTCGGAAAATGTTCATTTCCTATCGATTCCTGTGTCATTTCCAGGAATGTTTATTTTGTCCATTTTCCTTGGCCTGATTTTTGTACTGGGAGCACACGGTCGTTGAGTGTGCACTGTGTGCAAAATGGGGGCAGTCTTTGCATACAGGGCCAGATTCAGTAAATAGCGCCCCATTTGGGGTGCCAAGAAAAACCGATAAAAGGTGATCTGGGCTGAGCACCCTTCTTTGGGTTCATAGACAACCCCGCGAAAGACAAAGGCGCGCGCTGACAACTGAGCGCAAGACAGAGGCGCGCACCGAAGAAAATTACAGTTTTTAGGGGCTCCGACGGGGGGTTTTGTTGGGGAGCCCCCCCAGTTTACTGAATAGAGATCGCGCCGGCGTTGTGGGGGGGTTTGGGGGGTTGTAACCCTCCACATTTTACTGTAAACTTAACTTTTTCCCTAAAAAACAGGGAAAAAGTGAAGTTTTCAGTAAAATGTGGGGGGTTAAAACCCCCCACACCCCCCACAACGCCCCCACAACGCGGCGCAATCTCTATTAAGTAAAGTGGGAGGGTTCCCCCCCACGCCCCCCCGTCGGAGCCTTAAAAACTGTAATTTTCTGCGGCGCGCGCCTCCACGCTGAGCTCAATTGTCTGCACGCGCCTTTGTCCCGGCGCGCTTTTGACCTGACACCCTTCTTTGAAGAGTGGATAGTGCCAGTTCCTGTACCCAAACGTACCAAAACCAGGAATAAATCCTGGCATGCAAGTCAGGCACGCTTCCCCAAATTCTGTAACCGTGCCTGTAATATTTTGGAACACGCCTGACCCGTCCCATTTCCCCCCTATGTCTACCTCCCCTTTTGGGCTGCACACAAGAGGATTTAGGCATTACACACACATCTCCAGATGAATGCCAATTAACGCCCCCTCCTTTATACAAAATCCAAGGGATAGTGTGCAATTTTTTTTTGAAAGAGTGCACACTTTAATCAGAACACAATAAAAATACATTTTCATTATGTTTCTGCTCAATCAAACGCCCATCCCTATACTCCACCAGCACAGGACTGCTATACATTCCATAATTATGAATTCTAGTCGATGATACCAAGCAGCGGCATTGTTGACAGCTGTGCGTCCAGTTGTCCCCATTGCGGTACAGCTTATGCCCGTTTTGGTCCAAGCACCGACTGGTAGCTCTCGAGTCACACTCCGGGCAGCAATAGAGATCGACGCCGGGGTTCTGGCAGTCGCACACATTTCTTCGGCAAAATATTTTTCCGTCCTGTTGAACAAAGCAGTTAAGATCGATCAGATGTTCATGGTACTGCAACACTGGCTGAGCGCTTGCATTGCCGGTCAGTTCTTAAAGCAGGCTTCGCTTGCCACTCACTCAAAAAGCTGTATTACAGGAGAAAGGATGTTGTTTTCTCCTTTGTGCAGATACATTATTCAAACTATTTCCCTGGGATCCCAGAGGAAATATAAGTGTTCTAACAACTGGAAAGAGAGAATACTCGTTTTCAGGGTTTGTACCACATCTCATGTGCTGAAAGATAACGTTCCTGATTTCCCACCTTACATCCAAGGAAGAGGTTAGGATTTATCTGGCTAATTTGGAGAATTAATCACATACATTAGGTCTGAAATGCTGGGCCTGATTAAAAATGGATTACAGTCAAACCTCAGTTTACGAGTAACACCGTTTATAAGTGTTTTGCAAGATGAGCAAAACACTTGCAAATCGTGCCTCGCAAACTGAGTGTGGACTCGATTTGTGAGTCCCCACCCCCAACAACCGCATCGCCCGCCCAAACCCAAACCCTTACCGCGATCTGGCACTGGCACACAGCACCAACCTACAGGACGTGTCGGTACCGGAAGAGCCTGCCTTTTGCCGCTGATCTCTGCTGGGCTGGGCCTTGAGCATCGGCACATGCTCAAGGCCTTCTGGCTCTCGCTCTCTCCTAGATTCTAATGAGATCGGAAGCCAGAAGGCCTTGAGCATGCACAGATGCTCAAGGTCCAGCCCAGTAGAGATCAGCAGCACTAGGCAGGCTTTTCTGGCACCGGCATGTCCTGTGGGTTGGTGCTGCATGCCAGTGCCAGATCGCGGTTTGGGTGGGCAGGCGTTGCCGGTTCTTGGGAGGGGGGGGCTCTCGGGGGGGGGGGGGGGCAATTCCAGTTCTCAGGGATGGAAGTGCGCCAGTGGCCTCGGGGGTGTGTGGGGGGGGTCTTTTTGGAATGTGGTGGGGTGGAAGCGAGCAGCGCTAGTGGCCTCGTGGGGGGGGGGTGGGGAATGTAGAACCAATCAAGCGATTTTCACTTACTTCCTATGGGGAAACTCGCTTTGATATATGAGCACTTTGGTTTACGAGCATGTTTCTAGAATGAATTATGCTTGCAAACCAAGGTTCCACTGTATTTTACTGTTAACTTCAGTTACTGTATCTCAGTAACTAGGTCTCCAAAACGGGACCTGTGCTAAAAACAGCTTGCGTTAGTGGTACAATAACGCATCTTAAACAGTAGCCCACCTTGATGACTTCCGCAACTATCGTTCCTCTTTCGTAAAACCTCTGACAATCAAAACACTTCTTTTGAAGCAACCCCCCCCCCCCTTAATCCAATTGTACTTCTCTCTCCATTTTGCCTCCCTTTATTTTTATTTTCCATTTCGATGTACTTAATAACTTTCCTCTCCCCTCGTTTCCCTTCCGTATCGTGAACGTAAATGCTTAGCCATGTTTTTATTTTAAGTTTTTTTAATTTTTATATTCTATTTTATTGTTAACCTTTTAGATACTTGTGTGATATACGGTATATCAAAAATAAAGAAAACTTGAAACTCCTTAGTGTGAAGAGTTTCCGTCTCTGGGAACCAGAGCTGATATTGTGATGTCACAATGCCTCATTCCACCACCAATAAGAGCCAACCTCATCAGTGATGTCACAATGACATCATTGACCTGTACTTGACTCATTTTTATTATACAGAGCAGTGATTTCAATTTTTAGAGACATTTCTCTCTTTTTTTTTTTTAAATTAAGAGGGAAGGTATCCTTATGGGCTACCATTAAGATGCATTATTTTACTGTTTCCACAGGTATTGGTAACTAGGTCTCCCTGTATAAAAAGAATCTGTGTTAAAGTATCATGAGTCAGTGGTATAGTAACATTTCTTAATGATAGTCTATATTTATAACTATGCTCACAAATCTTTTAAGAGATTAGTAGAGAATGGCATGGGGATAAATTTAACTGCACAAGCTTCGAATACTTATGATTTCAAAGTGTTTGAGGCTTGTCCAGATGAGGACAGAGCTTGCAGGAATGGGGCAGGGACAGGAAAAGAAATCACGGCGACAGGATGGAAAAATTTGTCCCCATGTCTTTCTCTAGAGGTTAGTTGTATGCATTTTACATCTAACTTAACTGCAAACTGTTGTTTTACTAAGCCCACAGAAATATCAGGATATTACACCACTTTTTACATTCTTGGTTTGATTGGAAAGTGTACTCTTTGTTAGTTATTAATACAAATGAGGAATGCATTGGAAAGCGTACCTTTTGTTAGTTATTAATTCAAATGAAGAACACATCAGAAAATATTTGATATAAGTTAATAATACAAATAATGGAATCAAGTTGTTGCATTGTGTTTCCATTCTGCAAAGCTTGATCAGATGTATTATGATATCCAAAGAATCATGAAAAAAACAAAAGAAACTAGAAGCGGAAGCATACATCACATGCTATAGTACAAAAAAATGCAGCTTCATGAAAATGCTGATTAAAGACAGTTTGAGGTCAGTATGCTATTTTTGGTAAAGTGCAGCCCTACAGAATAATTGGGCCATGTTACTAAGCTGCTCTAGTAAAGGGACATAGTGCATCCTTATATGGGCCAATCCCACGCGCTAACCGCCAAATTCTAGACATATATGGTGCCTACAAATACGAGAAAGCTAAGATCTATCAGAAAATACCTCAAGACAGAGGCCTTCCGAATTGCAGTGAAATCCCTAATCCTATCCCGACTAGACTAAAATGCTCTAAAATGTTGCCATTGCGTCTACAACTAGCTCAAATGCATCACTAATATTCATATATGGATTATGGAAATCAGAACACCTACAACCCTACTATATGAAATTACATTGGCTGCCTATAACTGCAAGGATCAATTTTAAATTAGGCATTACTATCTTTAAGATCCTGAGAGAAAATGCCGCCGAATATCTAACAGAGTTGGCCACCCTACTCCAGGGTGCCTTCAATAGATATTCCACCAGAAATCTTTTCCAATTAAAATTCCCAGCATGCAGCAATATAAAGTCTACCAGACAAATTACCTTATCCATCCAATATCAATTAGCAAAATTCTGTAACCAACTACCACTTACATTACGACACTGTGACCACTATCTCACGTTCAGAAAACTTTATATGCATTTCTGTACCAAGACAGGGAGCCAACCTTGAAGTAACTGAAATGGTAACTGTAAAAGGCCATTTCTAAACTGTCTAATGCAACTCCTGGGACAAAACAAAGAGCCAACAATGACCTACTTGTAACTATGTATTTGTAACGATGACCTAACTGTATTAGTAACTGACCAATCTACCTGCACTATCAACTCCTAATGCATGTCCATGTCAAACTTTCCTTTGAACTTCCTGGGGAACTGACCCAACCTCATATAATGTAATCCAACCTTGAACTGAATAGGTAAAAGTAGAATAGAAAACCTGATTAACTTAACTTTTAGGAATGTCCATGATCCATCCAAATTGTGCTCGACGCCCCACCTACCTTGTCTTCAGAAAAAAACTTAAAACACACTTATTCCATGGACAGAATCCTTAACACACCCTCTTCTTCTTCTTCAACTCCCCTCAATGCACGTGAACCTCCACCTACTCCTTCTTATTGTACTCTCCTAACCTAACTTTAATGACCTGTATTTTTCCTGTAAATAAATATTACCTTCCTATTGTACACTCTTGTATATTCCTGTCAACTTCAATGACATGTACATTTCTAATTGTACACTCTTGTATATTCCTGTCAACTTCAATGACCTGTACATTTCTAATTGTACACTCTTGTATATTCCTGTCAACTTCAATGACCTGTACATTTCTAATTGTACACTCTTGTATATTCCTGTCAACTTCAATGACCTGTACATTTCTAAACTGTTAACTCCAATGACTTCATCGTTTGTGACCTTAATTAATTGATGTGAACTGCCTAGAACTTCCTGGGTATGGCGGTATACAAAATAAAGTTATTATTATTATTATTATGTTCCTTCCTTGGCCACACCTCCTTTTGGGATTTGTGCACTAGAAGTGAAGCCACCACTTTGTAGAATGTGCCTACAAGGTTGTGTGCTAACTTCTAATGAGTGCCAATTGGTGTCAATTATTAGTACCAATTGGCTTGTCAAACTATTGTTGTGTGAATCGGCTCTGCGCACACAACTTAGGACGCCATATACAGAATTTGGGTCTAAGCCATGGGTGGGGAATAAGGGCCGCAATCCAGTCGGGTTTTCAGGATTTCCCTAGTGAATATGCATGAGATCTATTTGCATACAATGGAAGCAGTGCATGCAAATAGATTTCATGCAAAGTCATTGGGGAAATCCTGAAAACCCAACTGGATTGCGGCCCTCGTTCCCCAACCCTGGTCCAAGCTCATTTCTAGCGTGTTCTATTTGTTTTATATCTAGTTATATGTTAAGTTTAGCATTAGTTTTACAGCCATTAAGAGAAATTAATGTGGGGCCAAGGAGAAGATCCTCCCAGCCTAATACACAGGGGACCAATGAAGCATTTAAGTCCCATCATATGAATAAAATAAGTGATATCACCTTTCTCAAACACATCAGAATCACAATTTATTTCACACATTCTTGTGAAAACAGCACAATTGTGGCCCCTAAGGTGTTAAATGCTCTGTGAAAGCCAGCAGTGCTAAAGAAATCTGACACAGCACAGGCTCAGAGGCAACGAGTAAAGTCCACATGAATTTATTTTCTTCTTGTGTTCTAGAGACCTCAGCCTAGCATTAAAAAAAAAAAAAAAAAAAAAAAAACAGATTAGATCATCGCTTCCTACTTCCACATACTAAAGTCTCTCTCTTTTTTAAAAATTAATTATTTATTTTCTTTTACAAGTTGAATAAACAACACTGGAAAGGAAATATAACAATTTAAAGAAGAAACAGATAATATAATTATACCAAACTAGTGACTATAACTAAAGTCCACATTAAGGAGAGAGAAAATCAATCACTTCCAAGGGAAGTTGGATTTCATGAAATAATTCTAAATTAAACCAAATTACAGAGCACAGTTGGAATCAATTAATGGCCTGATTAGCAATTTCCATGGAAGTCTCTGGAATTCTTGTAGTTGCTTTACCTTCAAGGAAAAATTGCAACGTAGCTTGATAGTTAATGCAACATTTACAAGGAAAACGTAGCTGAAAGGTTGTTCCTAGGTTCAAAACAGATTGACGATAAGCCAGAAATTTCTTATATCTGGCTTACATCCACTTCAATATATTAGGAAAAATCAAAATTTTGAATCCACGAAATTCAACATTATCAGTCCTATAGAATAGATGAAGAATTGTTTCCTTATCTTGAAGAAAAACATAAGTTACCAATAAACTTGAGATGTCTCCAGCATACCAGTGAGATCCAATTCTCCTGGTGGTCCATCTCCTTTTTCTTTATCCTCTTTAAGAAGATTCAGGTAATATAACTTTTGTAAAGGTGGCATATTATTTTTTTTTTTTAAGTTCAAAAAGTTTTTATTAATTTTAGGTAAAAAACAACAACAATATAAACAGAAAAATAAGGAATATCAACAGGATAAATGATATTATTTTCTGGAAATTTCAAAACTGAATTTAGAAATGAATGGAATAAATCCCTAGGAGATTGAAATTTAGAGACAGAAAAATTCAAAAATCTCAAATTCAAATTTCTATTTGCATTCTCCAAATTTTCTATTTTTCTAGAGAATAAAATTTTATCTTTCAATTGTGAGTTAGTAGAAGCCTTCTCCAATTTGTCCATTCTAACAGATTGTTGTTGAAATTTCTCTTCAAAAGTCTTAAATTGGGTATTAGTATTTTGCACTGAGGAAACAAACCGGGAGCATACCTTGTATAAAGTTTCCAATGCGTTCCAGATAGCCTCCATGTCTATCACCGCTGGTTTAATCAGAGGGGCAGGGAGAGAGATTCCAGGAGACTCCACCACCGGATTCACCTCCACAGAGTGTTGAGAAACATCCTCAATCCCTGCCTAATTCCGAGTTCCGGGTCCTCCAGCCGCTAATGCCAACTGTGGAGAAGTCGGTAAGTTGAAACTCCCATCCGGGATCAGGGATGAAACCAGTAGCGCCGGAGACATGAACTCCGGCGCTTCCTGTGCAGCTGTAGGCGTCCACGACATCATTAAAGTCTCTCTTCATTACCACAACGATAAGCCGCTAGGATCCAGGTTCATCATTTTGGGTGCTAAGTGGCGTTTTAGCACTCGTAGATGCAAAAAAAAGGTGGTAGGACTGAAATGTATAAATGCCACTGGGCAGCTTTTCGTAATGGGCTGGAAAATGTCCTAGCAGTTATGATAGAGAAGATAAGAGGCCTATCTCATCTTTAATTATGTGTCTGATGAATCTATTAGAGAATTGTTAAAGTGCCAATTTTCTCATGAAGGTGTTATATGCAACACCTGCCTGCAGTACCCATATTTTAAATTGCCTCTCTCATCCATATGTTAGCTGGTTTTTCCTGTTTCTTCTATGTTCTGCACATTTGCTTGCTTTTTTTAAAAAATTCTGGATATGGGTGCAGCTTTTGTGTGTGTGTTCTGCACAGAGGCACAGGACATAAACTTATACAACATCGCACAAACAGCTACCAGCAGTTCCAGACCTGCCAGTAAATTTTTCTCATGAAAAGGTGGGCATTCCCTTTTGGTCATCTACTGCTGCTACTACTACTTATCACTTGTATAACGCTGAAAGGCGTATGCAGTGCTATACATTTATAGACGGTCCCTTCTCAGAAGAGCTTATAATCTAACTTGGACAAATAGATGTGACATATAGGGTTGGGGATGCAGAACCCAAGGTGAGAGGAGTTAGGAGTCGAAAGCACTCTCAAAGAGGTGGGCTGACATTTAGAGATGGTCCTTGCTCAGAAGAGCTTACTACTACTACTGTTTATTATTTCTTTAGCGCTGAAAGGAGAAGAGGAGACTTAGAGGGGATATGATAGAGACTTACAAGATCATGAAGGGCATAGAGAGAGTAGAGAGGGACAGATTCTTCAAACTTTCGAATAATAAAAGAACAAGAGGGCATTTGGAAAAGTTGAAAGGGGACAGATTCAAAACGAATGCTAGGAAGTTCTTCTTTACCCAGCGTGTGGTGGACACATGCATATTTGATTAGGGGTATCCTGAAAACCTGGATGGTTTGTAGCTTTCCTGGACTGCAGTTTGACATCTATGTAGTAATCCAGGGGCCACAGATCTCTTAGCCCCAACCCACCAGCCTCCATGCCCAGACCTAAACTGGCTGCATGATTTTTATCTATGACACCACTGCATCCTGACACTTCTGTTTATTTATTTAAAAATGTATAGTCCGCATATCCAACAATTCTATGTGGATAACAGCCTAATACATAATAAAATCACATCAATAAACATAAAACATACAATCAGACAAATCAATACAGCAAAACAAAAAGCATTAAAAAATAATTCACTAAAACGAATAACAACATTGTCTCATACTGATAAAACATATGAAAATCACTAAAAATAATGTATAAAAACAGAAGCTCAATTCACTAAGCTACATAAGGAGCCCTGAGTATTAGATCTTCCAAAAGACACCAAACAAATAAATGTCTATATACACTTACTCATGTTGCAAAAGTTTGTGCAAACAAAACCGTTTTTAGCCCCTTCCTGAACTGTAACACACTTGAAGCCTGCCTTAATTCCAACAGATTGGCCCTTGTATCGAGAACTTAGTTTTACGAAGCCCAGCCAACCTCACTACACTCAAAGGAGGCACATCCAAACACAGCTTATCCATAGGCAGTAGGTTCGGTGTTGGCTGATAAAACTTGTAACAATGATCGCAAAGCCAAAGGGCAATCAGCAGCCTGAAAATTACACAGAGAGCCTTAAATTCAATATGCACGCAAATAGGTAGCCAATGTAATTCCCTCAGAATTGGGTTAATATGCTCAGATCTCGAAATGCTTGCAATAATGCCTGGCTGTGACTCTTCCTCCAGCTCATAGTTTTGCTGAAGTCTGTATGCACTGTTGCTGCTCAAATTCAGCCTTTTATCCTTGACCCGGCACTGCATCGACTGCTTTGTCCAGCTGACTTTTTCACTTCCCTGGTTATTGCTGAAGCTGTGGAGCTCTTACTGAACGCAAATAATACATAACCAATTAGATGAGTCCCTGCTTTCGCTTATCAAGCCTGTCCTGTTGCAGCTGTGGAGCCCAATTTGAAATTTTAAAACAAAAACAAACAAACACTAGTGCGAAAGGTGGGGGAGGAAGGAATGGCTGACTCGGGATAAAAATGTTTCTGAAAATATTTCATGATGATGTCATGTTGAATAAGCAAATGCAAATTTTTCTCCAACATAAGCAAAAAAGAATTCACATAATGATAAAGCAATGCAAGTTTAACAAAAACCCTGAATGCAGTGATGATGATTCACGGAGGTCTGACGATAATCAGCTGATTTCAAGTCTCTCTGTAACCCAAAAAAAGGCAGCAGATGAATTTTACACATAATAATAAACACTAAACGATACTAGCAAATGACCAATTGACCCAGCCAGCTGTCAGGCTTAGAGGGTGACTGTTTGTAAGCTCGCTCTCCTTATCTAGGATAAATTTGTCATCTTCAATTCTATCCCTTCATCTTGAGTACAAGAACATGTGATCTCCCATTTATTTCATACCCAGAACCCTTCCCTTCTCATGTCAGTCCACAAAGCCCTATAAACATCTGAACAGGCACCAGTCCTAGTGTGGTTATTGTTTGAACATCCAGCTTCCCTGACCCCTACATAACCTACCTATACTCATGCTGACTACTTCACCTTGTCCTGCAGCGGTTGGAATGTTTTCTTCAGTGCGAGCTGATTGGGCTCTGCTACTTCCTAACTGGCAATCAGTTGAGTCTGTTTCTTGACATTTCTTCCAAACATATACACTTACTACTTTATACCTGTTTTCAGGGCAAACTTGCATCAGTCTATGAGTACCCACACTACCAAAAAGGAGACTTCAACACAACAATACAGCAAAACAAAAAACTACTGTTGAAGAGATTATGAAAGTGAGATTGCCAGTAAGTTACATCGTAACGTTACCACACAAGTGGGAAAAAAGCCTCAGCAAATCGGCAATAATAGAAAAGCTTAAAGCTAATGTTGTATATACAGCTCACAACAATCATAAGCATTTAAAAAAAAAAAAAAACAACCCTCCACTGCGTAACCTTAATCTATCTTGCAATGCACATAGGCCCAATGTGTGGCAGTGGCCAAAAAAGCAAATAAGATGCTAGGAATTACTAGAAAAAGGATGGCAAGCAAGACTAAGAATGTCATAATGCCTTTGTATCGCTCCATAGTACAACCTCACCTGGAGTATTGCATTCAGTTCTGGTCTCCTTATATCAAGAAAGCTATAGCGGCACTAGAAAAGGTTCAAAGAAGAGGGACCAAGATGATAAAGGGGATGTAACTCCTCTTGTATGAAGAAAGACTAAAGAGGTTAGGGCTCTAAATGTCGGAAAAGAGAAGGCTGAGGGGAGATAAGATTGAAGTCTACAAAATCCTGAGTGGAGTAGAATGGATACAAGTGGATCGATTTTTCACTCCATCAAAAATTACAAAGACTGGGGGACACTCAAAGTTACAGGGAAATAGTTTTAAAACCAATAGGAGGAAATATTTTTTCACTCAGAGAATAGTTAAGATCTGGAACGCATTGCCAGAGGTCGTGGTAAGAGCAAATAGCGTAGTTGGTTTATGAAAGGTTTGGACAATTTCTTGGAGAAAAAGTGCTTAGTCTGTTATTGAGAAAGACATGGGGAAAGCCTCTGCTTGCTCTGGATTGGTAGCATGGAATGTTGCTACACTTTGGGATTCTAAAATCTTGTTACTCTTTGGGATTCCAGAATCTTGCTACTCTTTGGGATTCTGTATGGAATGTTGCTACACTTTGGGATTCTAAAATCTTGTTACTCTTTGGGATTCCAGAATCTTGCTACTCTTTGGGATTCTGTATGGAATGTTGCTACTCTTTGGGATTCTAAAATCTTGTTACTCTTTGGGATTCCAGAATCTTGTTACTCTTTGGGATTCCAGAATCTTGCTACTCTTTGGGATTCTGTATGGAATGTTGCTACTCTTTGGGTTTTTGCCAGGTACTGGTGACCTGGATTGGCCACCGTGAGGACGGGTTTCGGGGCTTCATGGACCATTGGTCTGACCCAGTAAGGATATTCTTAAGTTCTTATGTTCACATTTTGGTCTAATGATCCCTCCAAAAACAGCATCATTGTCCCGTCTAAGGAGGCACCTTGTGGCACTTAAGGCCACTGGAAGTGGTCTTAAGTGCTATTAGACACCACCTCAGATGCAATTCACGTGAAAGGTAGGTACTGGAAATGAGGCCTTTAAAACCCTGGCCCTGGCACCTACCTTTCACGTAGTCATGATTCTCAAAACAGCGCCATTGCACGATTGACACGTGATCAGCATCGCAGAACAGCGCCATTTAGAGAATCCGACCCTATGTCCTGTAAGGAGCTTATCATTCTCTTCAAAAGGGGATAGAAGGGTATAGATAGAGGATTACTATACAGGTCCTGGACCTGATGGGCCACCGCGTGAGCGGGCTGCTAGGTGTGATGGACCTCTGGTCTGATCCAGCAGAGGCACTGCTTATGTTCTTATGTTATGTTCTTCAACAAATCGATATTAATAAGTTTTCCCCAAACCAAGCTTCTGCAAGCTCTGCTTTTCTTTTTTTACCTATTGAAAAGTAGCTAGTTTGCATATCTCAACAAACGTCAAGGGAAGGCCGCAGATCTCACCTTACAGGAACAAACAGAACATCTGTCTTCTGTCAGAGTCCACAGCTGTCCATTTTGCTTTAAGCCTTCTTCGTGTGGACAATCACCGGTGCATGATGGTCCCGAGAGACAGAGGCAGTCAAAACCCCCCATCAGATTTACGCAGGCTGAATCATTCCAGCAAGTGTGGATTTTTAAGGCACATTCATCGATATCTGTAAAACACAATCCACACAAAGGGTGTTAAGAGGAAAGAAAGCTTTCTAAAGTGCTAAAATATTCATTGATAAATATTAATTCATA
The DNA here is from genome assembly GCF_902459505.1 of Geotrypetes seraphini. Lineage (NCBI taxonomy): Eukaryota > Metazoa > Chordata > Amphibia > Gymnophiona > Dermophiidae > Geotrypetes > Geotrypetes seraphini. Next base: position 3,840,477 of record NC_047102.1, read on the forward strand.
AACACTTTCTTTACTACATGAAAAGTCATGCTTCACACTGTGATGATCTGTTTCCTGGCTCTTGGCATCACTTTTCTACTGACCCTCAATCAAACAAACAAACAACATTAAAAAAAAAAAAAAAGATGCTGAAGATATACTGGTCGGGAAAGGAAGGTATCATCCAGCGGAAAGAAGCAAATACCGGATCACCAATTACTAAAAACACCCAAAGTCAGTGACCTCTGAAAATTGGGATGGCTCCATCCTCACATGTGAAAAAAGTCCCCAAATTACCTTGAATAAATAACTAATAACTTATCTTGGCAGCACGGCACATCGCTAATATGCTCAGAGACTTAAAGGCAAAAACAAGGGGCGAACCCCAAGAATCGCATATGTTTTGAATAATATCAAAAAATCTTATATTCGTTGTAAAAAAACACAACAAAAAACAGTCAACAATTTTCATATAATTCATATGCTCAAGTGGCACAGCACTTATCTTTATCAATGGTTTTGCCTTTAAGTCTCTGAGCATATTAGCATTTGAAATATTTGCTATAAGGTACATCAAATTCATTTAGTATTTCGTTCTGAAGGTTCAACAGAGGAATGACCCTTTTTTCTTGATTATATAAGTGATTTGGTCTACCCTCAATTATACATTCCAATAGTGAATTGGTTGCCTTATTTCAATATTGACCGAGTCTGCTCCTTATGGCTCTGGCAGCTCGATCCCTAAAAGTAATACTATGAGCCTACCACTAGGGGTTCTCAGTACCATTTTGCAAGGGACAAGAGTGACTGGAGATCCCTTCTGCCCTGACCCCACTAGTCCATTGTGGCAGAGCTTTTGATGATTGAGAGAGCAGTCTTAGGGAAAGAAGGAAATTATTTGGGGCAGGTATTGAGGTGGGAAAAGGACTGGGATGAACAATGAGGGGGGGGGGGATGTGATGTGACGTTGTGATGGGGGGGTCATTAGCAGTTTGGCTGGACCCTTTGCTCCTAGGCAGTGTGAATAATTCTGCCTAAAAGGTTCATTGTAACCAGCATTATTCATATATCATAGATGTGACGAACCTACAATACTTAGCTAACACAGGTTAGTCACTCCCACGAGAGATTAAGGTGTGGTAAATGGTTGGCTTTTACTGTACCTTAATAAATGCCCTCCTAAAAAGAGAAAAATGGATAACATAACATTGTATTTCTTTACCGCAATGCGGTTTACAAAAATTACATAATCTACAAAAAAAGGCCATATGTAACTACTCAGACAAGTACTTAGGGTACAGATAAGACTTCAACTGTTTCCTAAAGTGTTCATAAGAGTGAGAAGTAACAGTGAGCAAAAGACTTTGTCATGAAAAGTGGTTAAAAGCTACAATCTCAGCTCCCTGAGGTTGTGGGTTCAAACCCACGCTGCTCCTTGTGACCCTGGGCAAGTCACTTAATCCCCCCCCCCCCATTTCCCCAGGTACATTAGATACATTATGAGCCCGCCGGGTCAGACTGTTCTGAGCTCTCCTGGGAGAACAGTTTAGAAAATTGAATGAATTAATAACTAGAATGAAAGCAGATGATCATGCCTTTGCAGCCTGTAACAGAGGGAAATATATTATAGTCAGTTTCCATAATCAAATTCTCTAAAAGTTCACCTGTTTCTGGAATTTTCTATGACCTGATCTTGAGCTAAGCATTCCTTGCACAAAGCACCTCTCAGGAGACATAAGGCCAAGGGCCATAAGCCTTCAGCTGGGCGAAGTCTGATAGCAAATAGTGACCTGAATGCAGGAGTGAATTATTCCTCTTTTAAAACTGTCCTGGAAACCAAGGGACATGTTTTGGTTCCAAAATGAGCTATTGTCAGCTTTGGCTCTTTGCTTTGTTTTCTAATTGGCCGATTTAGTTTGAAATTCTGTTGAAGAGAGAAATTACACGATTGCTATAAGCCACTTTGCCCTTAATGTAGTTTGTACCTTGCAATATGTTGATTGTGCAGGAAAAGGTGTTCAGACATATAAACCTCCTGCATTCTCATAAATTAAGATTGGTTGTGTGTGCTGAGAGCTTTTCAGCACCCCTCCCCCTCTCCCCCCTCCCCCCCCGGTACTATCCAATTACATGGCTTCATTTTTAAAATGTACTTTGTTGTTTCAATATATTTTGTCATTTGTAAAAAAAATATGAGGTGGATTTTTAAAAAACTTTTTTATTTATAAGATTCTATAATACAGTTCCAAGAAACGTTCTCGTCACAGAAAAAAAGATGAGATTAAGAAAAATTAAAATAAATGTATAACTACATATTAATAAAAAGGAAAAATAATTCAAATCTCCATTTTCCAGTCTACAATAGAAGGGAGGTGTCAAGGCAAATACAAGGGAATGGAGTTTTAAAGGTAACTATAGAGAAAACTCTCCATGGAATTATTAATAATTATGGTTTAGAGGTAGATACTCCCTGGGAAGGGCAAGAACATTTGCAGGTGATTTAACTCCTCCTCCCCTTTTTACTAAGGGAACTCACCCCCTCTCCCCACAAAGTTGGGTGGCAGGAAGGACGCCCACTGCCTCCTGCCATCCCCCCCCAAAGCATCCCCCCCCCGAGCATCCCCCGGCAGAGGGATTGCCCATTTCCTCCTGCCAGAACACCTCCAACCGGCGACCACCCCTCCACCCGCCGACCTCCCACCCACCCTGTGACTCCTTGAAGGGGAGACCACCCCCAACTCCCCCCATACCTTGTAAACAGAAGGTCCAGCCGGAGGGAGATATATACCCTCCAGCCGGCAGGGGTTTCCACCATGGCCCAGTGTGCTAAATGGTCTGACACTCATAAAATTCCTATGAGCGTCAGAGCAGCATTGGAGCATATGGCGCTCCAGGCCGCAGTAGAAACCTCTACCGCGGTTTAGTAAAAGAGGGCCTTAGAGTTCGGGAAATTTACCAAATGTTGCGGAGCAAAAAAACCCATATTTAACGGAATGAAACTTAACACATTTACGTGACTAGTTCAGCCAGAAAAGATCCCCCAACTGTTGAGCATGAGATCTCAAGAGCAAAAATTTTGGGCAACATCTCAGGAAAAGCCCTAACTTTACATTCAAAAATAATGAGTCATGATGGTGGGAAAAAAAAAGCCTAATATCAAATCCGGATCTGGATCTAATACAAAAGAGGCAATCAATATTGCTGGTTAATCTCCAGTGAATCGGATTCGGACTTGGTTAGGAAACCTACTTCTGAATATCTGGACAAGTTGTATCTTAGGAGCTGTTCATAGTTTTGGCTTGTTTTATAAAAATTTCCAAACTATTATTCAAATATGTCATTCACAGAGAAAGCATTTGTTAAGCCATTGTGTCTTCAAATTTCAATATAAAAGAGAGTCTGCTGATTTTGGATGAAAAACGCTGAAAATTCTATGCCTGTATTTTCTAGAAAAGTAATTGGACAGGAATACAGAACGCACAAATGACAAGGAGAATTAATAAAACATCAGTGCACTTGGCAAATACCATATTACGTTGGAAATTGCATGTTCTATATGAGAATAAAAGCCTGAAAAAATGACCAGTTCATTTTGAGAAAATAAACCAGCTTAACAATATTCAAATTACAGTAGCCAATAGCAGCAAATTAGTTGGAATGAGGGGAGACAATGAGTGCTTCTGTGGAAAAACACTATATTCATCTTTCCACTAGCTTTTTGGCTTATACGCTAACCTGAAAACAATTGAAATGCAAGTGCGCCCTGCTTTCGATGGTTTTGCACTTAATAAATGCTGTCAGAGTCCTCGGTTCATGAATGTTGCAAACGTTGATGCGTGGTGTTTGGCAAGATTGGAAAAGTAACTTTCACAGTTCAAAACTAAACGGATTTCACAGATGAACACAGAACCACGGAGCCCTCAGAGTTCTGTGCTGTTCCTTTACTTATGACAGAAATCTAATTCTGTTTCCATGCAATTTAACAGATTTATGGAAAGCCAGATGTTAGCAATTATGGAAAGCAATGTTATTCATATTCTGTGTAACGGCACAAAGCCAGCTTAATCTATTATACATTTCCCAAGGCATAGAAAAGGCAAGAGATACCCGGCTTACATGTTGTTCTCCGCTGAGCAAACATAAAGGGGACGTACCACCGAGACTTGTTCAAGCCATCAAGAAGGCCACAGATGACAAAGAACCACATAAGTGAAAAGCAAGAGAATTGTTCGGCATGTATAAGCTGGCCGACTCATTGATGTGCAAAGGGATGGTGAAGCCTTTTGTTCTCGATTGCCAGCTCAGATCCAGTTGTGCTCAGGGGCGGCTGAAAGTCAACTGTCTCAAAGGCGTTCACCAGCCTACTTGAAATGAGTTGATGGAGTTGCTTCAGTTTCGCACAGATTATTGAAAGCACTCCTCCCCAACAAAACCACCACCATTACAAAAGGCACTTATTAGCAATCGCACCACAGAGGTGGACCACGCAAGGAAGAGACGGCGTGAAGAGTACGGCACTGGGGAAGCCTTCACGGTATCTGCCTCTGCTGTATTTGTGTGGATAAAATGGAGGACTGCGGTCTCCAGTACCCATGCTTTAGTTCCTTTCATGGCTTTGTGCAAGGGCATTCTAGAAAGGATGTCCAACTCAGAATATGTCAAAGGATAACAAAAGCACAAGTGGTGCCCGACCAGCAACTTTATCAATATAATAAATAATGGCGCTGTTATAAAATTTTGTTTTCGATTTATAACAACCCTCAATCTAATCACAGGTCAAAAAAAACCTTCCTTCTGTCCATTTGACAATGCTTAAATTCATTCAAAACAAAAATCTTTGAGCTTATCCCAAAATAAAAATTGATAATAACAGTGCCATTATTTAAATTATTGATAAAGTTGCTGGCCGGGCACCACTTGTATTTTGTTATCCTGTGATATATTTGTGTGGGCCCTTGGAGACTCCTTTGATTTTTGTATAGCAACTCAGAATATGGACAAACAAGTCCGAGGAGGGCTTCGAAGGCTGGGATGGTTAAGGTTAAGGTGAGCTGGAGTGGGCTTTGATGGAGACTCTGGGTTTCTGGCCCAGAAATATCTAAGAAGAAAGACTATTTAAATTAAATGATTAATATGGACATCCATTTCTCATGTATTTTAGATCAGGATTGGCTGCTTACAGCTTGTTCCAAAATACCTCAAGAAAGGTATAGCGGCACTAGAAAAGGTTCAAAGAAGAACGACCAAGACGATAAAGGGGATGGGACTCCTTTCGTATGAAGAAAGGCTAAAGAGGTTAGGGCTCTTCAGTTTGAAAAAGAGATGGCTGAGGGAGCAGTGGTGGGATTTGGACCAAGCTTCCCTGGTTGTCAGTCTGGTGATCTAACCACTAGGCTACTCCTTCACTCTCCTAAAGCAATCTCCCAGGCCTTAAATCTATGCTTAAATCCTTGAAAGAAAGATCTGAGATGTCTTAAATTTCCCAGTACTTAATTAATATAAGAGCTCAAATTACTGGTAATTATTGTTGGAAATTGAGCATACAGGCTATCTTTTACAGTTAACTAGAGGACAGTTTTACGAGAAAGTTAATAAAGCTGATTACTTTGGCAATTGAAAAGAAATTAAACAATGAATTAATTGTAGCAGACTCCTTTCCGAGAGACAACAACTGACCTGAGACCAATTGTAGCATCTTTTTGCTAATGTTTAAGTCTCTCTCCATAGCAGAACTTACTGCTGCAGGTGAATAAATAAAATAGCTTGAGGTACTACATTTGCCTTAAATTTTGGGTTCTACGTTTGCGAAATAGTAAATCCATTTATGGTAAATGAGCTTATGAAAGGGAACATAATGAACCTTCACCATTTCCCTCCAGAATACTCTATTCGCCACTGTGATTATATCAGCCGAACACTACAGGGAGCTCCACAGAGCCTAAGAGAACTCTGAAAGTATAGTTCCTGTGAGTCCTGGGCTAATAGGAAGTGATCGCAGAGGCAAGCAGGGTCAGAGTTCATAAACAGGCAACCAAGCACCTTGGCTCAGTTAGGAAGGTTACTGGTGAACTCTTGAAACTTTTGTAGAGAGACATAGACAGGGGTGAGGTTCTTAAATTGAGATGCTTCACCCAGCTAACAGGATGACTTAGGAGAACAAACAAGTGGGGAATAATTCATTGTTTAGTGGTCAGAATCTGAAGTAAAGATAGGAGCATGCACCAAAGCCCATTCAATTCCTATGGGCATCAGTACATTTACCTCAGCTGCATTGCTACCCTGGCTTTTTAAAAGGGACCCTAAGTGTTGTTCTAAGTTTGTCCGAAGAATCGAGAAGTTCTAAATGATTAGATTATTCCACTACAGCCCAGAACTTTAAAGTTTACTTGGTAATTAAAGAAAGGTTTGTCTGATCACAAGCAAGTTCCCCTGCTCATTTTACTCAATTAAAAACAACTTTAAGATAGTATAAAGATTGGTTTGATATATATTTTCTGTCTAGCTTGACAAGGTTTTGATTCTTGAATGCAGAACAAACTAATTATTAGCATGCGATTAAGAATTATTAAATCTGTAAACCATGAGAATAGTTAAGGTTTGCCCTGGATAGAAAGAACCTGTTTTACCATGAATGTAATGGTATAAATTATCTTGGCCTGCAAACACTAAAGGCCAGATTCTGTAAATGACGCCTAAATCAGCAGCAGCCTGCCAAAATAGTGTCGGCCATGTGTCTATCATGCTTAGGCCCTGGAGAGAAAAGCCCAGAAGGGCCTCTACGGTGAGAAAAGCAGTCTACAGAATAGGAGTCTTGAGGAAAAGATGTCGAACACACAGTTGGGGATGATCCAAAGCAAACTTTTATTGACCAAGTCGTAAATAGTGCAGACTCAACACTGGCAGTGCTGCCTTTATCAAGAGTCTCCAAATGAGGACATGCAAATGAATGTGTAGTATGGTCTAACACATGCAACGCTCTCGGAGTCACAACTGTAAGTAGGCAGAGAAAATCCGCTGGTGACTAGGCAAATACATGCGTCACTAATAGAGGGCAGCATTGCCGAAACACTGCCAATGTCGAGTCTGCACTATTTACGACTTGGTCAATAAAGTTTGTGTGTTTGACATCTTTTCTTCACGACTCCTATTTTGTGGATTATCAGGCTTAGGTGCCATTTAAAGAATCACGGCTAACGGCGCCTCCCAGAAAACTTAGGCGTCTGCAATGTAGGCCAGGGTTTTACTTAGTGAATCACAACTAACGGTTCCAAAGCCTCGCTCCGCCCCCTAACGATGCCTGCGTAGGCGTAAGATGCCATTAGGCATCCTGCTGTAGATACGATTCCGGTGTTTACAGCGCCTACTTTTTATAATGAGTTTTCCCTCAGTTTTAAATGACATGGTTAAATACCATGCCAATTAAAGCCAATTAAACCAATTAAGCTAGGAAGTGCCTACTGCGGCCTAACTTATGACGCCGTTTATAGAATGTGGCCCTAAGCATTTCTTCCATGGACATACAATGAAAAGAACCTTCAGTACACCTGGTCCAGCTTATTCAGAAAACATTTTGCATGTTGCTCCACAATGTGAGATGTAAAAAGAATCAACAAGAAAATTGACCCTTGATGCAACAAAAAACTTGTGAAGAGTTGATGTCCAAGTTGAAGGCTTTATTAGAACAAATAGATAATCCACATAAAAATGTCTCACTAACGCAAAAGTTAACGTTTTTATTATTTAATCCACAAGCCTGCTTATAGGACCTATAGGGACCCCTGAGGAAGACAATAGTGTCGAAACACGGACCGTGATGGGTCCATATGTTTTCAGTGGTTCAGGCCCTAGACATTTTTATGTGGATTATCTATTTGTTCTAAGAAAAGCTTTCAACTTGGATATCAGCTCTCCAGAAGCCTTTTGTTTTTAGATGTAAAAAGAAATCAGAATTTCAAATGCTGTGTTTTTCTTGGGAAAAGTGATGGTGTAAATCAGGGGTCCCCAAAGTCCCTCCTTGAGGGCCGAATCCAGTCGGGTTTTCAGGATTTCCCCAATGAATATGCATTGAAAGAAGTACATGCAAATAGATCTCATGCATATTCATTGTGGAAATCCTGAAAACCCGACTGGATTCGGCCCTCAAGGAGGGACTTTGGGGACCCCTGGTGTAAATGATCAATAATTATTTCCCCCCCCCCCCTTTTTTTTTTACAAAAGCTTAGCGTGGTTTATAGCGTTGGCCATGGCAGTAACAGCTTTGACGCTCATAGGATTCCTATGAGCATCGGAGCTGTTACCACCGTGTCTGGCACCAACAAGTACATTACCCCCTTTGTAAAATGGGGGTTTATTTATTGGGATTTACTAACTACCTTTATGAAGAGATTCACCCAGTTTAACACAGAACTTACAGTTGTGTTAGCCGCATAACAGTCATAAAAATGACCAAATTCAAACAAGTAAATTCAAGTAAACTTCAAAACAGCAAATTGAAACCTAGTAACAGAACTACCACTATGTAATATCCACAACAGAGTTTCACTGTTATAATTTCCAGAGTAGAGTATGATAACATAACGTACAAACACAATAACCTACACTCACAAGCTAGTACAATTTTTAAAAGAAAACAGTGGTGTTGCATTAGAGACAACCTCAAATCTTTAGATGCATTTGAAAAGTGACAGTAATACTGAAGTCCAGGCTATGTTTTAAGGCCTTGAATGGACTTTAACCCAGCTACCTTTTGGATCATTTCAGTTTTGCTACTGGAAAGCACATGCGTACGATATGATTTTTTGACTTCCCATCTGTAAAGAGATGTGTTTATAAGCGATTCTTTTTTAAAACTTTGGCATATTTTGGCATCTATGTGGGACAAACAAGTTAGCACTTACATATCAGTCTCAACCTCTTATCTAGGAGTCCTTATACTAAGGCACGCTAATCGATTTAGCGTATGCTAATTGATTTAGCGCGCTAATCGATTTAGTGCGCGCTAAAGATTAGCGTGCACTAAATGCTAAGGTGCCCATAGAATATTAATGGGCACCTTAGCATGCGCTAATCTTTAGCGCACGCTAAATCAATTAGCATGCGTTAAATCAGTTAGCTCGCCTTAGTCTTTAGAAAATTGCTGAAAACCCACTTATTTGATAAATATTTTGATTAATTTATTATGATCATATCTCGTAGCTGTTAACCGCACTGAACCGCAAGATAGCTGAGGTATATAAGAATTCATATAATGTAATGTAACTATGACCATCAGGCTTGGCTTCTCAGAGATCATTTAGATTTATGTCCAAGGATTACATTTTCCATTTGTACAATTATTTTTTTCTGTCTCAGCCTCTAGAACAGGGGTGCCCAAAAGGTCGATCACGATTGACCAGTAGATCGCGAAGGTAACGCGAGTGGATTGCAGAGCCCATCCCAGGCTCTGTGATAGACTCGCATTGCCTGCATGTTCTACCTGCTTCCCGACGTGGTAAACACAACACAGAAGTTCCGGGCCAACCAGCATTCCTCCCCTGATGTCAATTCTGATGTCGGAGAGGAAGTTCCGGGCCAGCCAATCGCTGCCTGGCTGGCCCGGAACTTCCTCTCCGATGTCAGAATTGATGTCAGGGTGGAAAACTGGTCGGCCCAGCGCTTCTGCGTCCTGTTTGGGAAGCAGGGAGAACTCAGAACTTTGTGGCGATGGTTTGGGGGCATGTTCCCCGATGGCAGCTGCGGTGGCATGGGGGAGGGCATAGAGAAAGAAAAAAAGGGGGCAGGCAGGGAATCAGAAAGAAAAGGGTGGCAAGGAGACATAAAGAAAGAAAAGGGGGACAGGGAGAAAGAAAGAATGGGGTAGGGAGAAAGATAGGACAGAGAGAGAAAGAAAAAGTTGGGGAGGGAATGAGGTCTGGAGGAGAGGAAGCATACAGGAGGCTGAAAGAAGGGAAGAAATATTGGATGCACAGTCAGAAGAAGAAAGTGCAACCAGAGACTCATGAAATCACCAGACAACAAAGGTAGGAAAAATGATTTTATTTTCAATTTAGTGATCAAAATGTGTCTGTTTTGAGAATTTATATCTGCTGTCTATATTTTGCACTATGGCCTCCTTTTACTAAACCGCAGGGAGCCTATGAGCATCAAGAGCAGCGTGGGGCATTCAGCGCAGCTCCCTGTGCTAAAAACCGCTATCGTGGTTTAGTAAAAAGGGAGGGGGTATATTTGTCTATTTTTGTATAGTTGTTACTGAGGTGACATTGCATATTTTAAAGTCATCTACTTTGACCTCTTTGAAAAAACCCCGGAATATGAATGATAATTAACATTTTCTCTGCGTACAGTGTGCTTTGTGTTTTTAAAAATTTTATTGTTGGTAGATCATTTTGACTTGGTCATTTTAAAAGCTCGCAAGCCCAAAAAGTGTGGGCACCCCTGCTCTAGAAAATATGTTCAGCTCTACTTATTTTGAAATGATCGTTCTGAAGAGCTTGAAAGATGGAAGTCTCCTACCCCTTTACACTGGCATGACAGTCACAGAAGAGGGCACGCTATCTCAAGAGAGTCGGTGTGTGATACCCAAAGAGATGGAAAAAAAAAATAAAAAAAGTGTTTTTGTTTGTTTGTTTGCTAAAAGCTGCTTACCAACACAGGACTCCCCAGAAAGTGAGTAGGTCCCGTTGTCATGGAAACCGCTTCTGCACTCACAGCGGTACCACCCTGGCAGGTTAAGACAGCGCGAATGACTGTGACACTCAATGAGTCCCTCTGTACACTCATCAATATCTGCCTCAGAGAAAGACACAAGCCAGCCAGGGAATTAATTTCAGCTTTCATGCTAGAACGTTTAATGTGATTGCAACCTCCCTTATCTGTTTCTTTTCTTTCTCAACCATTGCTTAGATATAGAACAGGTGAACAGAATGCTTTTACAGAAAACATCTGGCTTTTGCTCTGTTTTTCAAGTAAACTACGCCTTTTTATGAGAAATTAGAAATGTAATAATACAATAGTACATTTGTTATCATGAATAACCCTTAATAAATGGCAATTCTTTTTTGTGCGTTTTATTTTGGGTGTTTTTTTTTTCTGTTTTGCCGCTTTCTTTTTTCTAATTCAAACAATAACACTCTACTTGTCAATTAAAGAAATCACCAATAAACAGCAAATAAGCAATACAAACTCTTTCTGGCACAGGCAGCTCCACCATCACTTTAGCTAAGAACAAAGTCATTCCTTAGGTACTCGTCTTCCCTGACCCACCCAGTTCAGTGGCGTCTACCCCACTTTCTTCCCTGGGAGCAGCATCAATTTTGTTGACTCAAGTTTGCTGTCCTTAATCATTCCATAGCATGAGATATAAGAATGAAACAGAAAACTAGAATAATCCACAAACCGAAATGTAAAAGTGTGCAGGTGCGATTTCGATTCTACGCATTCCTTCCAAAGACTTAACTCCTAACTCCCCTCTCTTCCTTATCTTCATTCGTTAAGAACAAACGTGGGGGGTAGCGAGAAGCCCACACAGCCAAGAAGATAGTGAGTCTTTGTGCACTTACAAGAAGACAGGCATTGCGGCCCCGATTCTGCAAAGCACGTCTAAAGTTAGGCGTCCTTTGTAGAATCACGCTCAGCGGCGCTCAGCACCGTTTAGGCATCCTAGGTCGCTCAGCGTTATGTACATGAATCAAAGGTACACCCATATTGAAACCGCGCCCATGCCTATTCCCTTAGGTGTGAGTTTTCCCAATGGGCGTCCATGAAATTGTGGAGGCGCCTACAAAGTGACGTCCACATCCTTTGGACTTCCGTGTGCCAATTACCGTTCGTTAAGACCTTAAATGGCTCATTAACCACTTAGTTTGGATGCCTAAGTCTCGCTCAGCATTAGACAGGGCTTAGGCGCCCTTTATAGAATCAGGGCCTGCACGCATGTGAGGACTGATGTTTAAAAACAATCCTAACTTCAGATCTGATCATTCCAAACAGAGTTTATTTACAGAAAACGTAGCATTAGGTTACAGGACAGAGAAACCAGGATACGCCGGTTAATTTAATGCACTGTTGTGGCGTCTTTCTTTGTCCTAGCTTTCTCCTCTGAACAAAATAGTCTTTTCTTTCCTTTGTGATTAAGGGCAGATGAATACATATTGCATTTATTCCCCCCCCCCCCCCTTCAAAATGCACATCCACTCTGGCTCCCTGCAGGGTTCCAATAAACATATGCAACTCTAACAAAGAGCTTTCTTGAATGGGCTTGACGCACACCTCTTGATCTGTAATAACCTTGGCTCCCAGCTCCCATTCTCCTTTGAGTATTCATGTAGAGTTTTGGAGGATTACAATTATAAATTAGCAAATTAATCTTAGATTTAACCTTAGTGTAATTAAGAAGTCATTATGGGCATGCGGCTTGCAAAAATAGATCTGTCAGCTCTGTAGGGCAAAAGAATGTTTTTCTCATGCTTTGATCATTTTCTGTCCCACTAAGAAGAGGGCGGGGGGGGGGAGAGGATTACTGGAAGGAAATTTTTTTTTGCTTTTTTTTTGTTCTTTCTTTGCTGTTTTGTTTTCTTCGGAAAAGATGAGCTGCTTTTTAGCATTAGGAAGTAAAGCAGAACTTAATCAAAGAGGTTGATTAGGAGCACGGCTATGGAAGCTGAATGCCACCTTGACATCTTTGCAGTGGGTTATTCATTTATTTTATTTGGTATTTATATACTGCCTATCAGGGTTATCTAAGTGGTTTACAATCAGGTACTCAAGCATTTTCCCCGTCTGTCCTGGTGGGCTCGCAATCTATCTAACGTACCTGGGGCAATGGAGGATTGGTGACTTGCCCAGGGTCACATGGAACAGCATAGGATTTGAACCCACACCCTCAGGGTGTGGAGGCTGTAGTTCTAACCACTAGGCCACTCCTTCCTGAGCAAGACAGCCTTGATTCCATTGCTTGTGTATTTTTTTTTAAAATGGATGTCAAAGACTTCCAAAAATTTGTCTCTTAATTATATTTTGACTTTGAAAATAAAAACAAAAAAACATGGCTGTCTGTGGCCTTCTCTTCCTCCGCCAACTCCAGACTGTCCATTCTACCTTGCTCTGCCATATGTTTAGAATAAGCTACCTGAGTTCCTACGGCGGGCTCTGTCTCCGACAGTGTTCAAGACCCAGTTAAAAGCCGCACCTCTTCAAGAGTGCTTTCAACTCCTAACTCCTCTCACCTTGGGTTCTGCATCCTTAATCCTTAACATGTCTGTCTGTCAAGGTTAGATTGTAAGCTCTTCTGAGCAGGGACCGTCTATTAAATGTCAAAATGTACAGCGCTGCATACGCCTTTCAGTGGTACAGAAGTGAAAAATAGTAGTAGTAGTAATTCTGGTTTTCAAAAATTAAATTTTAACTAGAGCACTAGGCTGGCAGATCTAACCAACTGAACCTTTTTAGAGTGGAGAGAAATCAAGCTTGATACAGATTCGCCATAGGCATGACCTAATTCTAAGAATGTCTCTTAAAAAGAATCATTGCATGAATCTTGAGATTTTTCTTAGAAACTGGGAAGTATAACTTTTACCTTTGCTAGAACAGGAAACTTCCAACTAGGCATGGGTTAGCATAATAACAAATTTACGCTGGCTTTTACAAAGCCACAGTAGAGGTTTATTCCGCACGCCGGCGAGGTAAATGCTACAACGCTCATTGAATTCCTATGCGTGCCGGAGCATTTACCTTGCTGACCCATGGTAGAAAGCTCTACCGTGGCTTTGTAAGCAACAGAACCCCCATGGAACTTCAAAGCCAGTTTTGCTACTCTGGGATTCCAAAATCTTTCTAATCCTTCAGATTCTAGAGCGTTGCTACTCTGGGGATTCCAGAATCTTTCTAATCCTTCAGATTCTGGAATGTTGCTACTCTTTGGGTTATGGCCAGGCACTAGGGACCTGGATTGGCCACCGTGAGAACGGGCTACTGGGCTTGATGGACCATTGGTCTGACCCAGTAAGGATTCCAGTCTATGCCTGATATATACAAACTTCCAGAAATCCTTGTGGCACTCTAAAACCATAAAGAATGATTAGCAGGTCAATTTCCTAAACTTAGAAATAGTAATGATACTTAATGCTATGTTGAAGAGGTGTTAATGTACATTAAATTTTTTAAGTACCTTCTTACTTCTCATTTATAATCTTAATGTATATTTTCTTCAAACCGCTTAGAACCTAACGGATGTAGCGGTATATAAGAAATAAATTAAAGGGATTTTCTTAAAGTTCCGATTTTCCAGTTATGCATTACATATTTATATAAGCTGTTAAATGCAAAAGTGCCAGACACTTTACTTAAATACTGTACAGCTTACATTCACACAAACCACCCTGTTAATGCAGCCATTAAAAGAAAAAAAAAAAAAAATTAATTATACCTTGCAAGAGCGTCTGCATTATAATGCACCTGCCGATATCCCTGCTCTGGATATCCTCCTTCCACCGACTTCCTCAGTGAAGTGAATGGACAAGAGGAAGTGGGGATCTCTCCGGCTCATTGATTGTAATCACGCTTATATTTGGTCATTTCACTATTCTTATGCTATCAACAAAGCTGTAAGTTTTATGTTAAACTGTGCCTGCTGTACACCGTCTTCTTGAAGGTGGTTAATAAACCATAAAATCCATAAAAGTATTGCCTGTACTACTGCAAAGCTCAAGGGCTCCTTTTTCCAATGAACCTTGCATCAATTTTCAAAGTGAACATTGCCCGCAGACACTCTCAGATACTGTTTGCAAAGAAAAAACACACATGCTTTTGAAAAAAAACAACCAGATCTAGGCATGTTATTTCAATTCCCACCCTCACCGAGCACCTGAGAATGCATCTGCTAAAAATATGAAGATTATAGAAGTAAACAAGTAATTGCAACCAGTGGCTTAATAAGAGGGGTGACGGGGGGCGGTCCGTCCCAGGCTCTGTCTTAAGGATGCTGGCACCCGCCCCCCCTCTCCGCTCCTCCCCACCCACCCCTGCCATGTGCGTTCACCCATTCCCTTCCCTTATACATGTTTATTTTTTGCTGCACGAGCAGCATTGCGAACTTGCTGCCCGCATCGGTGTCGCTGCACTCTGATGTCACTTCCGGGCCCTGCGCCTAGGAGGCGACGTCAGAGAGATGTTTGACACGATGCGGGCAGCAAGTTTGGGATGTTGCTTGCGTGCAGAAAATTCAAAAGGTACGCAGGAAGGGGTTGTAAGTTCAGCAGGAGGGGGTCAGGAAGGAGTGGGTAGAGCAGGGGTGTCAAAGTCCCTCCTCGGGACTCCAGTCGGGTTTTCAGGGTTTCCCCAATGAATATGCATGCAATCTATTTGCATTCACTGCTTTTCATTGTATTCTAATAGAGCTCATGCATATTCATTGGGGAAATCCCGAAAACCCAACTGGATTGCGGCCCTCAAGGAGGGACTTTGACATCCCTGGGGTAGAGCATAGAGGGGCGCCACTCACCCTCACTATGACACTAACTGTAACCATGCAGAGGGTGGGGGCAACTCACAAGTCCACATCAAACATGGCTTTACCTGTGGGGATGGCTTAGAAAATTGCCCTGCGATACAATAATGTTATACAGTAACTGATTGATTGAAACCCTCTCCAAGTTAGAGCGAACGAGAGGGCACTCTCTAAAGTTAAAAGGGAATAGATTCCGTCCAAACATAAGGAAGTTCTTCTTCACCCAGAGAGTGGGAGAAAACTGGAACGCTCTTCCGGAGACTGTTATAGGGGAAAACACCCTTCAGGGATTCAAGACAAAGTTAGACGAGTTCCTGCTGAACCAGAACGTACGCAGGTAAAACTAGGCTCAGTTAGGGCGCTGGTCTTTGACCTGGGGGCCGTCGCATGAGCGGACTTCTGGGCACGATGGACCACTGGTTTGACCTAGCAGCAGTAATTGTTATGTTCTTATTGTTTTCCCTAAATGAAAGCGATAGCCATACTTCCACTTTGAAAATTACCTCATGGAATTTGTGTGCATATATTCACACAGTTGGGGGGTTGGTTTTTTTTGAATGTATAAATGTGAACTGTTCCCCAGCATTGCCTCAACTCAGTCAAGGCAAACTGATGCCCGTACAAGCTCTTTGCTCATGTTTATTCACATATCTTTATTAGCATGTAATATACTGCCGAATAGCCTGCAAGATGTCTAAGCAGTCTACATCATATACAAATTAGCTATTTAACACAAGGACAAAAGCGAGGGCGCAAGATCAAAGCCGTGGAATTGGATGGGAAAGAGTTAAACTTTTTTTTTTAGCTTCGGCACACTACATGGAGCAAACATTTTACACGGCACATTACAATTGAAATTATAAAATTGCAAAACCAACAACAAATTAACCCCCCCTTCTTTACGAAGCCACGCTAATGTTTTTAGCACTGGCCGGAGAAGTAATAGCTTGGACACTCGTAGGAATTCTATGAGCGTCAGGGCTCTTACCGCGGCTAAAAACACCAGCGCGGCTTTGTAAAGGCGGGGATAAATTTGAGAGTTAATTATTTAACGTTCTTTAAGCTACGTATGGGCGATTGTAACAATGCAGATAGAATAGAATTGCTAATCAATGTAATGGATGTGCTTGTTTTTGAGTGCAAATTAGCTCAAAACGTGGCTCGATAGTTGACCAGCAAACATGCATTTCATCATCCACCATCTGCTGTCATTCTCACATTTTTTAAAAAAAAATTTCATTTCTGTCAGAGCTAAGATAAGAAGATCCAAATGGTAACAAAGCCTTGATTTGCTTTGTTGCTCAGGTTAGGATAACTACTGCATATAAAAATAAAATTACTTGCCATTAGTTGTCAAAAACCAATCACATCAAAGAATAATGCTTGTCTGAGCGGTTGCATCCTTACGCACACAGACACTCATAACATTGACAGACTCTTGCATACGCAACGTATATATCATCTATTCTATTCTGAAGGGAATTTTTTAAAAAATAAAGTAAAATTCTGGAATCTCTTCGGGACACACCTCTGTGCCGTGACACATAGTTGGAGAGATACTGTTCTAGGGTATGAGTGGGGTTTCTATATTCTGATTAGCTGCCAGATAACTGTATGAAGAGACACATCCTCCTCCCCTGCCTCACTTCCAGCTTATCCTTTCTTTTCAGAGCCGCTACTGTACAAAACCCAACTTCTGCACTTATTCATAAAAATGCTTTTAAAATTTGTCCTCCATGTGTCCCCAGGCCAGTCCTAGATCCAGGGACTATCAATTTCCAACACACAGGAGCACAGCATTAGACCAATCCTATAGCTTCAGAGCCAAAGCAATGAAAAAAGTACCATTTCACATTTCTGTACTTCACATGTGTGAACAGTTGATTGAACTGAAAATTTCTCATTATGATATTTTTTTGTAGAAGCTCAAAAGCCGTGTTTTTCTTTCTCACTGCAACACACAGAATGTGTGCCGGATTTCAGACTCCGCTGGTTCATACACGATGTTAATCTTGTCCTCTGAGAATGAGCTCCATATTTCTTTTCTCCTAGTAATCTGCATTATTCATAGAGGTATTTATGCATACATGATAAACAGGGTAATTTACCTCACAATAAAATATGATGGTTTCAAAATGAAATGAAAAATGAAGAATGCAAAATAGGCATCTTTAAAATGATCAACTATATTTCTCTGTCTGCACATCGCTATGTATAAAATAAAAAAAAATACTGATTAGGAGCTTATAAATTAAGAACAGGAAATAATAAGAAAACAATATTCCAAATAAACGTTATCAGGGTGGTTTGAAAAGTTTGTTGAATTTCCATGAAATGTTGCCACAGTCCATTAAGTCATTGATGCCATAAATGGGTATTTTGCAGAGTTTGATAAAACCTATTTTTCCGGCGGGATGAAAAAGTTTGATAAAACCTATTTTTCCGGCGGGATGAAAAAAAACTCAAAACTCGCCGGACTAAGAGGGGCATAATTAACATTTAAAACGGCCCAAAACCTGCCTAAGTCGGAACTTGGACGTCCTAAGAGCAGGGACGTCCAAGGGCCGATAATCAAAACCAACTTTCTGGACATGCAGCAATGTTAAGGTCAAAGGGGCGCGTTATGGGTAGGAATTGGATGGGCTTAAACCTGGATGTACTGCAGTGATAATCAAAACTTTACTGGAGGAAACTTAGACTCCGGCAGTTAGACCTGTTTTAGTTGCGTCTAAGTGCCCAAAAGCTGCCCAAACGGACCAGATGACCACTAGATGGATTAAGGTATGACCCCCCCTTTACTCCCCCAGTGGTCACTGACCTCCTCCCACTATCCAGAGAAAAACTGGGGGAGAAAAACTGCACATCACATTGAGAGATTGCCATCAGCGGATCGCAGCAGAGGAATCCCATCAGCTGAGCTGGTTTTGGGGATTCCTGCCAGCTCAGCTGTTGGGGATTCCCCCTGTTAGGATCAGCTGGAGCCGTGGATCCCTATACCCCTCCCCCTGACATCCCCCAACATTTCTACCTCTCCATCACCTGACACCATGGAACAGTCCCCCCCCCTACACACACATCACCTGATACCCCCATACCTTCCGCTGTAAAATCAGCAGGAGGGAAGCCCAATCAGGGCACATCTTACAGTAACGCCTTCTTTTTATCAGGTCTATTTAAATATTTATAGAAATTCTTGTTACATTGTGATGGGCCTAAATCTCTGGACTTCCTCCCTTTGTGCCTGAGCATAAAGCCATCTTTTAATAAGTTTAAAAGCTTATTAAAGGCTTATTACTTCTCTGTTACATTTGAGATACGCAGATTCTCACCAATGCTAATTTTCTTTCTGGAGGCTTCATCTCAGGGTAGCAATTTTTATAACCCCGTTCCCCTCTATTGTTTTTTCTTCCTCTTACATTGTAAACTTTTCTTCCACCTAAATTTCCTTTTGTTATTTATGTCTGGACATATCCCTTTCTTATTTTTTTTTTTTTTAATCTTTATTGATTTTCAAACTTTGCCAGTGCAGAACAATTAACTGAACATAAAACGCACTATTAACTACTCTTCCCTTTCTTATTTTTATTCTCTAAGCCACATAGATTTTACTCAATTCATATTTGTGATATATGAAATAAGCTGAATCTGAACTTGTATTTCCCTCCCCTCGTGCCTCTTTAATTTTCCCTGCACGAGCCAGCATTGTGAACTTGCTGCCCGCACCAGTGTCACCTCTCTCCGACATCACTTCTGGGCCCCCGCGTCTAGGAAGTGACGTCCGAGGGATATTCAACGCAATGCAGGCAGCAGGTTTGTGATGTTGCTCCTGCCTGGAAAATGAAAAAGGGAAGGGAGCGCGGGTGTGGCGGGGGAGGGGGCAGGGAGGAGCAACACTCACCCTCACTATGCTATGCCACTAGGTGACTTCTCTATGCATGTAATAAGTGCTTGAGCTACTTCAACATTTAAGCCATTTCTTCACTCAGCCCTCTAAACGCTTGACTTGTAATAGGATTGGGGGAATTCCGCTAGAAGGCAAAGAGTATCATTTTGGAAAATGGGGTAGAAGCTCTGTGCCGGATGGTTCTCTCTTCCAGGTTTCCAAGTTTATTTACAGTTTGATATACCGACTATCAAACAAATATCTGGACGGTTTACAATTGTTAAAATTGGAGATTAAAAATAAGAAATAAAAAGTAAACTAGGGCTATATAAGGGCAGGACAAGGACAAAGTTGAAACAGAAGGTACTGGGGAAGGAGACGAGTCAAAATTATATCAAAGTCAAAAATAAAAGTTAAAAGGAGGTATGAAAGGGAAGGGGGTTGCTTCTTTGAGGGAGGCTGGAAAAAAAGATCTTATCTTGAATTTTGATAGGCGTCTTGAAATAGGAAGGTTTTAAGTTTGATTTTGAATTTGTGGAGAGAGTTTTCCACGCGGAGGTGTGATGGCTGCCAAGAGTTGGTTTTGATTTGAACACAGGAATCAGATGCTCCTGTATCCACTTTGGCTTTCTCTGTTCAAATACAGATTTCTCGGGACCCCTGAAGAAGGTGTTTTGATCGAAACACGGACCGTGCCGGGTCCTTACCTCCTACAGCATACGTGGATTTCAGCTGGTGTAAGCAACTTCACACCATTATATTGACTGAATGAAACGCCTGCATCACGTATATCTGTTCCACAGTCCCCTTTCTGTGTTTGGTTTTACCACATTCACTGTGGACCTGTTGGGTTTTCTTTTGCTTGTAGCAGCATTAAGAACAGCCAAGAAAGTAAATGTTGTGTGTGGGGGAGAGGGAATAGGGTACCTGAATGTTACTCACCTTAAGCTATAACTAAAAAGGTCATGAGCCAAATGCAAATAAATATAGGGACCGGGACAATTTTTTTTTTTTAATAAACAGAATTTTGGACTGGGTGGAGGTACAGGAGGGGGAAAATGCCCCTTACCACTAGCCTACCAGAAGAGGTGGGGGGAGAGCATCCAGGTAAGGGTGTTTTCCAACTATTTGGGTGCTTAGGACCTATTAGGACAGAGGAGTGAAGTGAAGGACAACGGAAGACCCTAGCGAGGGAGTGAAAATAGCATTGCTTTAAACCCCTAAGACAGCCAATTGCAATTAAAATACGGCAGAACTGAACTTTGTAACAACAACTTCTGAGCGTAGAAAAATGAATATGATTAATAATCTGCATATATTTGCATACACACAGGCAATTATTACAGATTCAAATCAATCAATACATAACTCAGTTTCACGTTGATGTGGAGTCTGGCGGGCTTGATTCCCATTTCATTAAAACTTGATTGCCCTGCTCTAATCAGATCCAAAAGCAAGATTTGCAGTTCCTGAACAGAAAAGTGAAACTTCCATTGTGTCTTTTGTGCTGGTTCCCTTCAGAAATCCTTTCTTCTGGTTGCTGGATTCAGAAGGCTTTTCTTCCGGCAGTTCCACAACCGTTGCTAACCCTTGAAGAAGCCATTCCGTGTCCTCTTTGCTGCCAGCCACTTGTCTTTTGACGCTGAGTTATTGTGGCTTTTTCTAACCGATAGGTAGTTTTGAGCTCTGGTTGTGCGAGATGCCAGATACAAGACCCCAGCTGAGCTCATCAGCATATCATTTAGCATGCACTGAGAACACATCTGTGCCGCTGATTAGCAGAGCACAGCTGTGCCCGTGTTGACTGCGTTTTTGATGGTGTCACAGTACATTTCCTCTCCTCTGTCGTCATTTGGGCAGCTAACATAAAAAAGCGTTAATCCCTTTTTCCCAGCTACTAGAAGCTTGCCATTGCTGCCCTAGGCAAGCTGCAAATCTAGGGCTCAGATTTAAAGCTGGGGTCAGCGGCGTTTATTAAATAACAGCTATGGTATTTCTTTTTTTTTAAATATGCATACTCCCAGTTTCCAAGTTTCATTAAAATTTGATAAAAACGCTTTTATAATAAATTCAAAGCGATGTACATTAAAATTAATCACATAGAGACATACAATGGACTAACTATAGATGTCATACATGAAAAGGTGGGGATAAGGGTGCAACTACAATTTCAAAAGAACAATTAAGGGAAAGAAAACATTGAGAGAGGGGGACCCTGTTAGCTATTCTTTGAGATCACAGCATTAGTGGTGGAGCAGAAGAAATCAGTAGATTTATGCTAAGCTAATTCCCGAAAGCATCAACGAAAAGGAAGCTTTTTAGAGAACTTTTAAATCGTTCCAATACCGATTCTTCTCGAAGATGAATAGGTAAATGATTCCATTGCTGGGGTGCTGTAACCAAAAATATTTCCTTTCGCCTTGTATGAATTACCTTTTAAAGAAGGGATTGTAAGAAGATGTTGATTTGTAGATCTTAGGGTTCTAGATGTAGAATATGGAATAAGGGGTCTATCCAGGAAAGCTGGTAATTTTGACTAATTTTGAACGTTAAAAGAGCTAATTTTTAGGAAATTCTGTGTTGGATTGGAAGCCAATATGTTATTATTTGTGGCCGACTGTCTGCTGTTATCCATTGCAGTCCTTTGCAATGATGTGAGAATGTCAAAACATATCCCACACCACCCTGGCCTATGCGATTAAACAAGAATGAGCAGGAAAAAAACATAACATTTGGGGTTGTTTCGGTCTCCAAGAATGATCTGCATTATTTGCATAGAGAACACGCTACGTCCCAATAATGAGAGCAACTGCAGGCTTATGGAATGGGTCTTGCAGGCATGCACAACTGGAACAAGTGTGTGTACTCTTTTCAAAGAGTACACACGCCTGACAACACTCTTCCCAGAACACAAAAGAGAAACAAAACAAGCATTCCTATAAATGATATGGGGAACGACACAGTGCAAACATTTTCTGATTGTGCATCCCTATTATCCACAAGAAGAGTAAATTTATACATGACAGGACATGGTACTACTCGAAAGGGTCCAGAGAAGAGCGACTAAAATGGTTAAGGGGCTGGAGGAGTTGCTGTACAGTGAGAGATTGGAGAAACTGGGCCTCTTCTCCCTTGAAAAGAGGAGACTGAGAGAAGCCATGATCGAAACATTCAAGATAATGAAGGGAATAGACTTAGCAGATAAAGGCAGGTTGTTCACCCTCTCCAAGGTTGAGAGAATGAGAGGGCACTTTCTAAAGTTAACAGGGGATACAAACGTAAGGAAGTTCTTCTTCACCCAGAGAATGGTGAAAAACTGGAACATTCTTCCGGAGGCTGTTATAGGCAAAAACACCCTTCAGGGAATCAAGACAAAAAGTTGGACAAGTTCCTGCTGAACCGGAACGTACGCAGGTAAGGCTAGACTCAGTTAGGGCACTGGTCTTTGACCTAAGGGCCGCCGCGTGAGCGGACTGCTGGGCACTATGGACCACTTATGTTCTTAAATTACTCTCATAAGCCATGCAGATAGCTTGGACAATTCTTGTTAGCCTCAGATACTGTTCTTTTTAATATGTTCACTTTGGCACCAGAAATCCTCCCCACCACATCCCCAAACCTTCCTGAACACAACCCAAATCCCATAAAAGCATCCCTTGACCCCCCCCCCTATCATTAATATTAGGCAATGTACTTGATTATCCCACACTCTTTGATACCCAACCTCCTAAGTATCAGCATTACCTTTCTTTCCCCACCCCCGCCTCTTTCCCTGGTTTTCCCATCATTCCCCTCTCTACCAAGGAGGCAGTGTAGCCACTAGTAGGGTGTCAGAGCTGCCACTTTGAACCAAGCAGGTCATCCTTCTAGGAATTTACAAATGACAGTAACGGCAATACACAAAACTGCAATATGGTCTAAATCTCAAAGTGCAGATTTACAGAACAGAAGTATCTTTATAGATTTTCTCAAGTCGAAATAGTTGGATAAAGATCTTAAGCCAACTGGTAGCACGTTCCATTATTTTGCTGCTCGATAAGGCATGAAAGAACCAAAGAGTTTCTTCTCCTTAGGGTTTGGAAAGGATAACAACAGCATCGAAGCAAATTCATCAACCACTGCCAGCTTCCAAATCTGCCAGAAGTGTCCAAAATTAGCTGTAGCCACAGCTTGCCTCTTAATAAAAACACCGTCTTCTACGTCTAGAACCTCCCTAAGCCTCAAACAAGCCGTCAAGTTATTATTCATGCATTGCCTATAAATCACAGCTCTGCACAACAGAACACATCATAGCACTGAGCACACTTGACTAGCATTTCTGTAGCCACTGTAGGCAATGAGCCCTGGGTAGCTGGGGAGGTGAAGATATCTCCATGTTTCTCAGCTCATATTGTCATATTGCACAAGTCACAAGCTAATGACATTTTTTTTGCACATCTATCCAGTCAGATTTTCGGGATTACCACAAAAAAATATGCACCACGCGCCTAAAGATCCAAGCTGACCCCATCGTCACTGATCCCCCTGTGCAGCAGACCAAATCTGAAGGATCTTCAAGCCACTCTTGATGATGCACTCCCCAAACCAAAAGCAGCATATTAGACAAATATCCATTGCCCTTATACTCTCACATCCCTAATGAGCTCCTTCTGGCTGACCTCATTGACCTCTTACAAAAGGGCCAAATGCCCACCCAAATGGGTCACATTGCTCTCACACCCATCCCTAAAAGTCAAGGAGCTGGCTTATCCTCACCCACCAACTTCAGATCCATAGCTGGAATACCACTACTCACCAAACTTCTGGAAACATTGGTATGTACAAAACTTACCACCTACCTAGACAAATTGTCCTGCCTACACCCCTCTCAATACAGTTTCAGGCCCCAGCACAACATAGAACTACTACTACTCACGCTAACCACCAAAGTCAAACAGATGCTAAGCAAAGAGCACCAACCAATTATCCTACATATCAGCTGCGTTTGACTCTGTCCATCAATGAACTGGATCTCACTGGATCTGTCTTTAAATGGTTCAATGAGTTCCTGACAAACAGAGAGTATGGTATGTGGAAGGATGAAACCTTCTCCCCATGTTGGAAAGCAGTCTGTGGGGTTCCTCAGGGTTCCCCATTTTCACCGGTGCTCTTCAACATTTTTATGAGCACCCTGGGCAACCTCACCTTCACCGATGGCAAATGTCTGCTATCCTATGCAGATGATATATTTCTCTGAATCCCATTTCATGCAGATGCTAAGAAATCCTCCACTAAAGTTTCCAACAGCATTGACAAAATCTATTCCTGGGCACTCGCCATCAAATTAAAACTAAACACTACCAAAACCAAGTTTTTCTGGTTCCACACGGCCACACAGTCAGCACCATGATCCTAACCCTGTCCTCCGGTGCAACACTAAATATTAAGAAGTCCTTCAAGGTATAGGAATCCCATTTGACTCCACACTTTCCCACAAAAAGTATCCAACCTCTGGGGAAAAATATTTTTACAGCTTAAAGCAACTATGGCTGATCAAACCTTACTTCTATAGAAACCACTTTGCAATTCTAGTTCAGATGCTAACCCTAGCATAACTCGACTATTGCAATTCTCTCTCTATGGCCTAACCTCCTCCCTAATGTACAAACTCCAATGTACAGACCACTGCAATCAGGCTAATTTTTGCCCTAAAGAAGTACGACTGTCTCTACATACTACCATGAACTTCACTGGCTACCAATGAATGTCTGAATCTTGTTTAAACTTTCCTGCACAACGCACTACACACCAACTCACAAGAGCAGATAATCCACCTGTTCACCACCTACCTCTTCATCTCAATCAGGATAAGCAACTCCCAGCAAATGATCACCCCCATTTCCAAAAGAGTTTAATACAAGTGGATATTCAATGCCCTCTTCACGTATGTTGCTACGAGAACCTAGAACAGCCTTCCAACATGCATAAGAACTGAACAGGACTACCTTACCTTCAGGAAAAGATAAAAACCTTGCATAGAAACATGACGGCAGATAAAGGGCAAATGGCGCATTTGATGCATTAATTCAGTGACTCTTCACTCTCTGCTGATAACGTAACCAGACTCCACAGTCTACTGCAACTACCTCTCCTCTTGTAACAATGTAGCCTTCCCCCAGTGTTGCATGACTTCTAACTTTTTTGCAACAGTTCTACCCTCTGCTTCAATATGTTGTAACTTTTCCCCATGATGCTACATTAGTCTCCTCTAAAATGTATTGTACCTGCCCCCTCTCCATGCAACAATGTAACCTTCCTCCATAACTTTTTGGGGAACTCTCTCCCCTTTGTACCAGTGCAATCTTCTCCCATCTACGTGATGTAACTTTTCCCTTCTTCCATAATGCATTGTAACTGCTTCCTTTCTCGCAACACATGTAACCCTCCTCCACAATAGTTTTTTTCCCTGTAATTCTCTCCCTCTTATAGTGCGATATAACTTTTCTCCTTGATGTTGCATGAACCTCTTATCTTGTAAATCGCCTTGAACCTGGTTTGGAGAAGTGTGATTAAGACATCCTGATTAGATTAGATATAATGGAGATCCATGGTATGCAAATATATCTCTTGTATATTCATTGTGTTAATCTTGAAAACCTGATGGTTAGGTGTGGGAAGTACTGCCATATCTTGCACCTGAGACACAAGTAAAGAGTAGTTATTAGGTTTTTAAATGTACACAGCTGTGTTTGAGTCCTTAATGAAGATCTTCTATTTATATCAGAAGTCTAATTTATCTAAAGGTTAGGAGTGTTCACAACTCCGATGAAACATTTCGGTCCTAACACACCATTTACTTGATGCAATCGGCATCCTCCCAGAATGATTTCTGTTGAAAAGACATCCCTACCAAATGCAGCTAATCAAACTGGCAAGAGTCCTGGCTCATAAATCCTAAAAAAGCAAATTAAAGTTAAGGGGAATTGGATGCCACCTTTTTTGTAGTTTACAACCATATCTCAAAGTGGTTTGCATACAGGTTCCTCAAGCAATTTCCCCATCTGATCCGGTGGGCTCAATCTATCTAATGTACCTGGGGCAGTGGAGGATTAAGTGACTTGCCCCAAGGTCACAAGGAGAAGCACGGGGTTTGAACCCACAACCTCAGGGTGCTGAAGCTGTAACTCAAACCACCACGCCACACTCTCCACAAGGTTCTTTTCTTTCTGAAATGTGTCCTTTGCTAGCATGGTAAAACGACAGGAGAGTTGCCTAATTAATAAATAGGAGGAGGGCGATGAAAATGATAGGAGGCTTGTGCCAGAAGACATATGAGGAGAGACTGGAAGCCCTGAATATGTCTACCCTAGAGCAGGGGTGTCCAATGTCGGTCCTCGAGGGCCGCAATCCAGTCGGGTTTTCAGGATTTCCCCAATGAATATGCATGAGATCTATTTGCATGCACTGCTTTCAATGCATATTCATTGGGGAAATCCTGAAAACCCGACTGGATTGCGGCCCACGAGGACCGATATTGGACACCCCTGCCCTAGAGGAAAGGAGGGACAGGGGAGATATGATTCAGACGTTCAAATACTTGAAGGGTATTAACGTAGAACAAAATCTTTTCCAGAGAAAGGAAAATGGTAAAACCAGAGGACATAATTTGAGGTTGAGGGGTGGTAGATTCAAGAGCAATATTAGGAAATTCTACTTTACAGAGAGGGTGGTGGATGCCTGGAATGAGCTCCCGAGACAGGTGGTGGAGAGGAAAACAGTGACTGAGTTCAAAGAAGTGTGGGATGAACACAGAGGATCTAGAATCAGAAAATAATATTAAATATTGAACTAAGGCCTTTTGGGGGAGGATGGGCTAGAGAGGGCTTCAATGGCTGGAAGGGTGTAGATGGGCTGGAGTAGGTTTTAACGGAGATTTCGGCAGTAGGAACCCAAGCACAGTACCGGGTAGAGCTTTGGATTCTTGCCCAGAAATAGCTAAGAAGAAAAAATTAAAAAAATTTAAATTGAATCAGGTTGGGCAGATTGGATGGACCATTCAGGTCTTTATCTACCATCATCTACTATGTTACTATGTAAATACTATAGCCCTGAAAAGAAAAGAAATCACAAGCTATGCACAAAAGAGTTACCCAGGAAGCAATTAATAATTGGTGAACTGGAAATAACATTGAGAATGACAGGTATCGTGCAGGAGCAGAACAATGGGGCTGTTTATTTGCTTATGTAGGACAGAGATTGAGGAAATGGGTTAAACATGGAGAGGGTTGAGGGATAAAGAGAAAATATAATGTATTAGCATTTAAAATTTTTGGGGGGTGGGGAGATACGGGGGGGAGGGTTGGTTTTGCTATGGGGGATCCTTTGGGGAGTTGAGATGGGGTACCGGGGATGGTGAGTTTGCATTCTTGTGTTCTTTGATGACATTGGTTTCTGGATTGTGGGTCCTGTTGATGAGTTGAGACTGTAGCTCTGTATCCTTTTCTATTGTTTATTTCTTTGTATCTATTGATGGTCATCAATAAAAATTGTTTGAACATAAAATTTGGAGGGTTGATAGTAAAAATGAAAGCCGATTTTGTGTGAAGTTTGGAGTATTGCAAGAGGGAAAGTACGTCACATATGATTGTTATGTGGGTACAGTTATACAGTATAAGTTTTCTGGGGAAATTTAGCTTAGTATATTCCTATGTTGCATTACAATTTATATGGAAAAAATTGATACAATTTCTAAATTATGTAGAAACACAGGTGTCAAACTACAATGAACCTCTGATTTATCTACCTGAAAGTTGGATATCCACTTTCTGTGTCCGTTCTTCATGGTAACAAATGCACAAAGCTCCTTTCTGGATTTCCAGTGAATGGATTAAAAAACAAAACAAGAGGGAGAATCACAAAAGGACCAGTGCTCCCAGAAAAGAAAGCACAAAGGCAGTTCGGATCGATAAGGATGAAGTGACCAGTGCTTTTCAAATCTGCACCCATATCACTTCCTCAGAGTGGAAACCAATCAATCAGAAATTGTTTAGAGAATGGGTTGCCTGGAGCCTGGTTTACAAAGAGCTTGTTTGTCCCATTCTGTGTCTCTGGGAATAAAAAGCCAAATAAATCACTCTCAGAAAATATTATCTATCCTGGGTGAAATATCTTTACACATTTAACTTGTGTTATAATATCCTAAATTAGGGAGGTCAAAGGGCAGTATATGCCCTTTGTAAGACTGGTGGGGGCACAAACCCCCCCCCCCAGATATGATCTGTCAACACTGCTGATGAGAGGGGGGGGAGAAATGTTTCAGGTTTTCTCTTTCTTTTATGCATATAATCTAGAAGTCAGAAATCTCATTCCAAGACAAAGAATCATCACTTATCGTTGTCAGGTGCCATCAACACGTGCCTGAGTCCATGGACTTGATGAACTACAGATCTACAAAGAAATCAGTTTTGTGCTAGTCCGGAAAGGTCATCCCCATGGTTGTTTTCAACGTGTCCAACCATCTGATTGCAGCTCGCCCTCTTCGCCTGGTTCCTTCGGTCTTCCCAAACATGATGTTCTTCTCCAGTGATCTCTCTCTTCTGATGGTGTGACCAAAATAAGACAGTTGTAACTTCATCATTTGGGCTTCGAATGATTTAACAAATTGTGGCTTTATCGATTTACAGTGCAGACATAGCACTATTTATAAATTACACCTCATCTGCAGTATGCGCCTTTTAGCTAAACTAATTATTTAATTTTAATTTAATTTTATTTTATTTCTTATATACTGCTATACTATGAGGTTCAAAGCGGTTTACAATAAAGATGCATTAAAGATACAATAAAATAAAAATAAATAAAGATAGGTACTTGGAAGTTCTCTAACTGTCACGAAGGCTCACAATCTAACTAAAGTACCTGAGAAAAACAATTATTTAAAAAAAAAAATAATAATAATAATAAAAAATGGTATTAACAACTTCTATCCCAGACCCTCAGCAACACCACTAAAGGCTCAAGCATTTCATTGCCTTAAGCTTTATGGCCCAGATTCTATAAATGGTGTCCCGATTGAGGCAACCAACTGCTGCCTAACCAGCTAAATGGGATGCCCCCCCAACAATCGCGGTAAGAGAGATGCCCAATCTCTCCTGCAGGAAACCCCCCTCCTCGAACGATCGCGGTAAGATGGATGCCCAGTCCCTCCTGCACTGGGGGGGGGGGGCTAAGGGCCTAATTGGCCCAGGTGCTTAAGGCCCCTCCTGTAGGATGCACTGGAAGTGGCCTAAGATTCCGATTGGCCAGATCCCCTTCAGCCACCCCCCCCCCCATTGAACACTAAAATTAAAAAAATATGAAACAGAAGCAACTGATCACCCATCAAGCTGAAACGTTTGCCCAAAATGTTTTACAGCTATTCCATCCACCCACTTTCCCTTTCAACTCCATCCATCCATTGTATATTGGACAGAGAATTTAAGTCCTGACTCCAACAATACAGATAACTCTGAGCAGATGATGAAAGTAGCTGCTATATGTGAATTATTCATAGCAAAATAAATAGGTGCCATGCTTAAGAATTACAACATTGTGAAATTTAGCAGACAATCACTTATTACTGGATGTGGTAACAGTGAATGAGATCAATGCTAAGATGGTTTACAGTGTATGGAACAAACTCTTAAAACCAGTTTTCCATTCTAATCAAGTAGTGACTCTGCTGTATTACAGGCAAGAGCCTGTCCCTGGTGGAGCTGCTGATTTGATGGAGAAGACTTCATTTGAATAATACAATCCACCAAGGGGAGGGAAGGAAGGAAGGAGGGGAGGGAGGAAAGAAATAAAACACATCAGGATCTATGCCTGAATGAAACTCAGTAGCAAGTACCTTTTGCTCATATCAGAAAGTGCATTCGGAGCAGTGGCATAGTGGGTGCGGGGCCCTCTTCCTCTGCCCCCCTTCCTGCCCCTGCCGCACGCCCCTTCCCTCCCTCGTACCTTTATCACTTCAGCGCAAGCAGCCACGAACTTGCTGCTCATATCGGCTTTGGCGCTCTCTGACGTCACTATTGATTTTACTGTTTTTATTTGTTTACTGTTTTTATTTGTTTTTACTTGTTTTATTTGTTTACTGTTTTTATTTGTTTTTACTGTATTTATTTGTTCTGACGGTTGTTTAACCCGAAGCAGCCTACCTGTAGGTCTGGACGAAACACAGCCATATCAGATTTTTAGTTTCATGCCAGTATTTATGGTTCAGTCTACACAATAGTGTTGAGTTTATCAATTGTTTATTTTCGGTGATCTGCTCCATTTTCCTGCTCACATCTTCAAGTGCTGTGTGGGGGGAGAATGGGCTCCTTTTCATTCAATGCCATCAGCTATTTGGGAATTGGCACAGTTATAAAGAGCCTTTAACCTCTGCGTCACCACTTCCAATTCAGCTCACCTCAACAGGGACCCTGTGTGGCATGAGCTTTATCGTTCATCCTTGAAGTGCATCCCCTATCACTTTCCTATGGATATGCTAATGCGACACAGAGAAATTTTGCTTCATATATTGCAAATATTTTCATTAAAAAAATTTAATTGTATCTCATTTCCCCCCCATTTTATTTCTTGTGCTAAACTGTCCTGGGATAGTTCTTTGGTAGCCTAATTAAATCCTCTTTTACAGCTTCTTCCTCAGCTTATATACAAAGGTTTTGAACCTATTTTTATGAGTGAAAGCCTGATAGCAAATCACAAATCCCATCAAGTTTTATATCTTCACTGATAAGGCAACGGCTTCTCCTTTTATACGAGATGCACTAAATCATAGTGCTGAGAGATGTCGTGTTGGGTCTGTCAGCTACAGTGTATGGAGGAGCTGTGCTTTATACCCTAAAAGCAAAGCCAAGTTTGTCCCTTGCCTTTTTTTCATCATAGTATGACAGCATATGAGGAAGCATGAAAAAAACATTTTATTTATTTATTCAATTTTCTATACAGTTCTCCCAGGGGAGCTCAGAACAGGGCGGGAAACTGCGCAGTGACACTAGGAAGGTCTTCTTCACTGAAAGGGTGGTTGATCGCTGGAATAGTCTTCCACTTTGGGTTATTGAGCCCACCAGTGTGGCGGATTTTAAGGCCAGATGGGATAGACATGTGGGATCTATCCGCAAAGATAGATAGCGAGGATCACTGGAGTGGGCAGACTTGATGGGCCGTGGCCCTTATCTGCCGTCTATTTCTATGTTTCTATGTTACATGGATTTATTCAGGTACTCAAGCATTTTTCTGGTGGGCTCACAATCTATCTAATGTACCTGGGGCAAAGGGGGGTTAAGTGACTTACCCAGGGTCACAAGGAACAGTGGGGATTTGAACCTACGACCTCAGGGTGCTGAGGCTGAAGCTTTAATCACTGCACCACTCTATGTAGTAAAAGTGAGACAAGTATAGGACAATCAAGCCATTGTGACATCACTGATGCAGCTGGCTCTTATTGGTGGAATGAGGCATTATGACATCACAATCTCTTCACACTATTTATTTATTTTTCTATACTGTTCTCCCAGGGGAGCTCAAAATGGTTTACATGAATTTCTCCCTGTCTGTCCTGTTGGAATCACAATCTACCTAATGTACCTGGGGCAATGGGGGGATTAAGTGACTTGCCCAGGGTCACAAGGAGTAGTCTGGGTTTGAACCCACAACCTCAGGGTGCTGAGGCTGTAGCTTTAACCACTGCACCACACTCTTCCCAGACAGAGGTGGTGCTGTAAACAGACAGAGAATGTGCCAGACCTGGCAACACTAGTACAGTCCAACTGTTAGAATAAAATACACAGTGGTGGCTGGCATTCAGACTATAATGTACTGTGAAATATCAGTTCAAAGCTGCACTGCTTCTGTTTACCTCCTTTCCTAACTGAGATCGATTGGAAGGCGGCCATTTTGCATAGAATGTTGAGCTAGGACCTGCAGTGTCCAGGTCAAGATGTTCACAATTCCACTAATAATGTACAAGAGGCTCCGCCAAACATGGAAGCTTTGGTAAATGACATATAAGGATGAGAAGGAGTGCAGGGGTACCTGCTGGCATGTACAATGGGAATAGCCATTTTGCAAAAATTTGGAGGCAGAAATAAAAAATGGCAGTTCAAGGAAAACTATTCCCATAATTCCTTGTGTAAGAACATAAGAATAGCCTTACTAGGTCAGACTAATGATCTGTCAAGCCCAGTAGCCCGTTCTCACGGTGGCTAATCCAGGTCAGCAGTACCTGGCCAAAAAATGCTTGAAGTACCTGTATGTAAAACCACTTTGAGTGTGGTTGTATAACTGCAAAAAGGCAGTATACAAGTCCCAATCCGTTCCCCATATGTTGCGATTGTGAACACAATGGCAGTGATCAGTCTTTCTTTGATGGTGACTGAGATGTTCTTGCATTTCCATATTTGGTCCACGGTGGTGCCCGCATCTAAATGTTCATTTGAATACGACTACCCCTCTCTGCCTGGGTTTGGAAAAGCAAATAACAAAGTTGAAAACTGTCTTAGGAAAAAGTGTCTGCTAGTATCCTGAATTTTACAAGTCCACATGTATTTTCACTAAGAGAACCAGCACCACTATAAATTCTGTAGCTGAAAAGTACCTGTGGACTTTCCAGCTATGCCGGCGGCAGAAAAATGGCTCCCCTTAGGTTTGGAAAGCCACCAGCTGCTTCATCCCTGCTATTAACAATCAGGCTTCAGTGAGCAGATGAGTCACTGTATTGCAGCCAATAAACAACCACTGTGCCATAATCTTTCATCAATAATGTAGTGCCTTTCTGGGCACTGTACTTGTACAATGTACATGAAGAATCAGCTTCAAGTGCGTTTATGCTGTGCGTAGCTTCGTTCAGCTGCCACTCAAGTCTCCGAATGGCTGAAAGTGTTAGCAAAAGTTTGTCACAGCATGCTATTAAAATTGCATGTATTAGTGTTCCAAATAATTAGATGCTATGACA
Organism: Geotrypetes seraphini; assembly: GCF_902459505.1. Taxonomy (NCBI): domain Eukaryota; kingdom Metazoa; phylum Chordata; class Amphibia; order Gymnophiona; family Dermophiidae; genus Geotrypetes; species Geotrypetes seraphini. Next base: position 3,873,816 of record NC_047102.1, read on the forward strand.
AAAATTCTGTCTGTGAAAGGCAGGAAGTTATCAGTGTGAGCTACCTTTAAGAGTAGTATGCTAAAAATAGGTTCAAAACCTTAATATTATCACCTCCTCATCCTAATTTAGCACAGGTCTCATTTTATGCAGCGAGGCTTAGCTACTAATAACTGAAGTTAATAGTAAAACAACACATCTTAGCAGTAGCCCAAAATGATACCTTTCCTTCCTTTAATTAAAAAAAAAAAAAAAAGTTTGTAGAAATCAAAATCACTGCAATATGTAATAAATGTGAGCCAAGTACAGGATAATGAAGCCATTATGACATCACTGATGAGGTTAGCTGTTAGGCATTGGTAGAATGAGGCATTGTGACATTATTGATGAGGTTGGCTCTTATTGGTGGAATGAGGCATTGTGACATCACTGATGAGGTTAGCTGTTAGGCATTGGTGGAATGAGGCATTGGGACATTATTGATGAGGTTGGCTCTTATTGGTGGAATGAGGCATTGGGACATCACTGATGAGGTTAGCTGTTAGGCATTGGTGGAATGAGGCATTGGGACATTATTGATGAGGTTGGCTCTTATTGGTGGAATGAGGCATTGTGACATCACTGATGAGGTTAGCTGTTAGGCATTGGTGGAATGAGGCATTGTGACATTATTGATGAGGTTGGCTCTTATTGGTGGAATGAGGCATTGTGACATCACTGATGAGGTTAGCTGTTAGGCATTGGTGGAATGAGGCATTGTGACATTATTGATGAGGTTGGCTCTTATTGGTGGAATGAGGCATTGTGACATCACTGATGAGGTTAGCTGTTAGGCATTGGTGGAATGAGGCATTGGGACATTATTGATGAGGTTGGCTCTTATTGGTGGAATGAGGCATTGTGGCATCATTAATGAGGTTGGCTCTTATTGGTGGAATGAGGCATTGTGGCATCATTGATGAGTGGTTTTGAAAATGGGCTTTTCCCCATCCCGAGTTTTGAATGTCTTGTATGAGATGTCCAAAGTTTGATTTCAATGTTCCAGCAAAGATGGCCCTCCATGCATTGCAGATTCATGCTATTCCCTAAAATATAGATGAAATTCCTCTTGCAAAAAAAACAAATCCATCACAGATGAACATAGGGGAGGTGATTTTAAAAAATCATCTTTACACATCTGTAGTCACATATTCATACAGATGGATCAAAAATAGGCACCTTCCTTGCCTTAAACATAAACCTCCAGTTCTAGAACGACCCCCATAAATTCCATTTCTAACGCAACGCCAGTTCACCCTCCTCGACTTCCACCAGAGCTCACAATTCATGTCCTACCATTGCCCTGACTCCAGTGTGCTCAGACTTTATTCTGGTGCTAGGAAAAATCGCAATGTGTATCACTGTAACAAAGTCCTTTGATATCAATTATTTATAGCGCTGGGTAATGTCAGAGCGATGTTAGTATCATAAAATACAGATACATAAATAGCACGAGCCCCGAAACAATCCCATGAAAAGATTTTCTTTTCAAAACTTCTGTGTATAGATAGATGAGTTTCACATTCATTTCTGAACTTGAGAGTCTGCACGGTTCCAGCCACCCCAGGTTTAATAATTCTTATAATTTACGCCTGCTACTGTAGGAGACGGAGAGGCAACAAATTACCCTAGAAAGCCCAAGGAACCTTTGAGAATCTTTTGAGCGAAAACTAGCCAGAAGATAAGTAATGAAGTAATTCTTCAGAAACAAAGATACATCACTGAGCGGAGCGTGTGGCATTCTCAAAACCACAGCTAGAACAGTTTCCTTTCCTGTCCACGAGGACTCTTTAGCCCTTTCGTCTCTGAGCTGATTGATGGTCTTCAGTAAGTGACTTTCATATTGGCACTCACAGCGCAGCCTTATCTCTCTCAGCACTTCTTCCCTGGTTGTGAAATGTGGCCAGTAAAGAGGGTTACAGCACCTTATATCTGATGTTTCTGTATTCAAAACCTCCCATCTGCCCCCCCCCCACACACACACACACACATATCATGATTCCATTAGCCAGAAAAACTTCTGTTATCGAAAAATTGGCTCAGTTCTTTGGGAAAAATTCTTATTACCCAAACTACTGTTATCAGAAAACTCCCTTTATGCTAAGTCACCATTATCCCTTCACCCCCCCCCAAATAAAAAAATAAAAAAACCCCACAAACCTATTGTTGGGACCAAGTCTGGTCATGACTCATCCATATAAAACTAGGATGTTACTAGTCTTTTCTAGGAAAGCTCCGATACAGATAAAACAAATTTTTATGTCTCTGTATATGGAAGAGAAATAATGACATCCGTATGGCCTCTTCACTTCTGCAATTTGGTTTTCAGCTCCTAAACTAAATATGTGACACCGAGGCCCAGATTCACTAAAGATAGTGATTCTAATAGGAGTTTCTAATATTAAAACCTGGTGTTTTGGCTCTAGGGGGAACTTTTTATCTTCGTCATCCCTGCAAGTGTATAGTTCACTATAATTCCCAGAAATATGTTTTCTTTGAGCCAAACCAGCTAACGGCCTTTCTCTCCTTGTCCCGCCTGGAGAAGGGGTAAGAACGAGGGCTTCAATAAATTAGACGCCTGAATATCAGTTTACCATGTACAGCTTATCTTTAATGAAATAAGTTTCTTTTAGTTCTGTTCAATATACATCATGGATCATAATTGTGGACTTGAGAGATTATACAAAAAATTTTCATTTTCTATGTAAATTTATGAGGTTTATTTCTTTGTTCATTTGATGTAATCACTTTCTGTACAAGATTTCATCTTGAATTGTAAATTTGAAATTTATAAATAAATAAATAAAAAAAAAAAAAAGATAGTGATTCAGTCGCCGTTGGCCGATTCTCTGTCCGGATTTTGAAACAGCGATTGATTCACTATCTTGTCTGCATACAAACGATTTGCACGGAGGAAAATAACAACGAAACACTGTGGATAAGTAAAACTATCCTATAAGTGGCCATTACCCTTGTCTGGCATCTCAAAAGACCATCCAACGTAGAGTGACTTATAGAATTAATCCACTAGTAGAAGGAATGAAATTGTTGCGTCATGTATGTTGTAGCATTTACAATGGTTTTGTGTAGTTCAGCCTGTTCAATAGTGTACATATTTAAATGTTAACACCCAATCTACAGAGGGTATTACCACTACGACTATTTATCACTTCTGTAGTGTTGAAAGGCATACGCAGCGCTGTACATTTTGACATTTAGTAGATGGTCCCTGCTTGGAAGAGCTTACAGTGTAACTTGGACAGACAGAAATGACATATAGGGTTGAGGGTGGAGAACCCAAGGTGAGAGGAGTTAGGAGTCAAAAGCACTCCCAAAGAGATGGGCTTTTAACTGGGCCTTGAACACTGCCAGAGATGGAGGCTGTAGTAGGGATTAGGGCAGCTTGTTCCAGGCATATTGCACAGCAAGATAGGGTACCGGGGGGGGGTGGGGGCGGAGCTTAAATTTTAGGCTTTAGCAAGTGCTGACTAAACAGCATCTGGAACAGATCATACGACTCTATTAGCATGCACAAGCCTCATTCGAATCCATTTGTTCATTTTTTTTTTACCATAGCATTCTCATTTTTAGTATATTCAAAACCATCCGAATAAGAATACTAAACTTTATTGCATTGGTTCTATTGACCGATTTGAAGGGTACAGACATTGGATCATTTATTCATAAACCCAATCAGAGCTTTGGTGTTACAATGGAAGCAGTCCATAGTCTGATGGTGTTAATGGAGCTCCTTAAAAGGCAGCCCTGGGCAAAGGGCATGTCAGGAACCCAACAGTTGTTCGCAGTGCATGTACAACTGGATCATGCATGGCATAGTGAAGCTGGATGTCTTCCAAGGACAAAAAAAAAGGTGTTTTTCTCCTGACTACGTATTACAGCACTGGGAACAAACTGTGCGATTACCATCACTTGCTGGGCTATTCCAAGGTATATTCAACCCTTTGCAAATAAAGAAAAGTGTCCCATTTTACTGGGTTTAGAGTAAGGAAAATCCTTTTCAACTAAACAAAGGAAGGAAGGGGAAAAAAAAAACGATGCAAAGATCATTAAAAGAAGGCAAACTGCGCCCTTTCAGACAAGCTCTCTGCCCCCCCACGAGAGGAAACGCGAGAAGAATGGTTGTTTGAATATTCAGATCTCAGCACACATTATTTGAAACACAGGATGCTAATAACAGCTATTAATGACTTAATGATAGCTGGTATGTTTCATATTCCTTTGACTACACAAGAAGAAATTAATTACCTCTCTCCCCCTCTCCTTCCCTAAAGCGCTCTCCATATTAACATAGTTTAAAAGCCATCATCTTTTTATCATCAGCTTTGCCACCATCCTGCACTTTTTGCAACGCTGCCAATGTCTTTCTGATCAGTGATTTTGATTTCATTGCCTTTATTTCCATGTTTAACTATTACACCTGGTATATCATCTATTCCAGTGATTCCCAACCCTGTGCTGGAGGAACACCAGGCCAATCGGGTTTTCAGGCTAGCCCTAATGAATATGCATGAGAGAGATTTGCATATGATGGAAGTGATAGGCATGCAAATTTGCTTCATGCATATTCATTAGGGCTAGCCTGAAAACCCAATTGGCCTGGTGTTCCTCCAGGACAGGGTTGGGAACCACTGATCTATTCTAAATAAAAATCGGCAAATAATTAACAACAAAAGTATGATAAACACAAGAATTTAATGAAGGGTACAAATCTGCTACCTTTCGTAAAATTATCTCAATGTTTCTTTAAAAAAAAAAAAAAAAAGCTGGCTTCTAACAACGGCAACAGCTGCAGAAGGATGCACGGATAGATCTTTCCACCTTAAAGGCACTTAGCACAGTTCCCTTCATATAAAAAAGAAAAATCCAACGTAAATGATTGCTTCTCATGAGCAGAAAGGGCCATAAATGGTGTCGTAAGTCAGGCAGCAATAGGACACCTAACTTGAGGCCCCTTTTATCAATTTGCGCTAGAGGTTTTTATTGTGAGCCAGCGTAGTAAACGCTCCAATGCTCATATGAGCATCGGAGCACTTACCTTGCCAGCCTGCGCTAGAAACCTCTTTGCCCATAACTTGAAGGCCCTCTGTACTGATATTTTCTTGTACGTCACTCCTTGGCCACCTGAGAGAAAGCATTCTTTGCAGTTAAAGATGGCTGGATATCACGTTGTCAAAGTTTATTGTTTATTGAAGCTTCTATATCGCTACTAATGACTGGTTGGTCAATTCTGAGTGGTTTACATGAGCTTCTGTAATGGTATTACAATACAGAGTTAGTGTTTTCTGAAATAGTTTTCAATACAGACATTTATACCATAGGAAATCATCCTAGGTATATGTTTATATTTAATAGTGCCGTACAGCGAAAGATTAGAGAAACTGGGCCTCTTCTCCCTTGAAAAGAGGAGCTTGAGAGGGGACATGATCGAAACATTCAAGATACTGAAGGGAATGACTTAGTCGATCAAGACAGGCTGTTCACCCTCTCTAAGGAAGGGAGAACGAGAGGGCACTCTCTAAAGTTGAAAGGGGATAGATTCTGTACGAACGTAAGGAAGTTCTTCTTCTCCCAGAGAGTGGTAGAAAACTGGAATGCTCTCCCAGAGTCTGTCGTAGGGGAAAACACCCTCCAGGGATTCAAGACAAAGTTGAACAAGTTCCTGCTCAACTGGAAAGTACGCAGGTGAGGCTGGGCTCATTTAGAGCACTGGTCTTTGACCTAGGGGCCGCTGCGTGAGCGAACTGCTGGGCACGATGGACCACTGGTTTGACCCAGCAGTGTCAATTCTTATGTTCTTATAGTAGTATATTTGGCAATCAAATATTGTAAGTTATGATTTATTTGTAATTTTTATAAATATTTTAAATTATTTTACATCCTGATGCAGGCTGAGACCAAAACACAGTCATATTGGGTTTATATGTTTGCTGCATGATTTTATGTACAATAAATTATTACTTTTTTCCCCCGTACTTTGTATACTTGGCATTATCTTGTCTGGGCTCTTGTGGTTCTAGCCCCCTCTGTGTTTTTGCCATCATTTTTGAAACCGACATTAGGTTCCAGATAAAACAAAGCCTTCTGTAGCCACTATTGCTCCTAAATTGCTTTATAAAGGATTCCATGAGCGGTTTCTGAGAGAAATGATGCCTTAAAAAAAACGGTTGAGATCATGAAAGCCTTGAGCAGGAAAATTAAGACTGAGGTTTTAACAGAAGACTCAAGGGCCCTGATTCTGCAAAACGCAGCTAAAATTAAGTTAGGCATCCATTGTGGAATCGCACTCAGCGGAGTTCAGCACTGTTTAGGCCTGGATTTGCCACCATGAGAACTGGGCTTGATGGACCATTGGCCTTACCCAAAATGCTATTCTTATGTTCTTATTTTCTAACACAACTGATAGTTTCCTATAAATATTTTATGCTATGTTTTTCATGTTATGTGTACCAGAGGCCTATCACATTAATTGGGGGCAGATTGATTGTATTTGTAGTTTCTCAGGTCCATTCCCTTTTCACATCCTGTGACTGTGTGGAGAGACTAACCTTTCCCATCCTTCATGGTAAACTTTATTCTTCATTTATAAGCCTGTGTTTCTCTTTATCAGTGGCACTTAAATTTCACGGTTGTTAAGTATTATACCAAGGCTTTTCTATGCATAGATAATAAAATGCAGTCAGACCTTGGAGAGAAGAAAATTTGTTCTTAACTACAGAAGGCCTATTTATTAAAGGTGTGATAAGGTTTTGCAAAAACGTGTCCATTAACTGCCGGGGAAAGGCAACTGTGCAGTTAATGCAGAGAAATAGCCACTATTCACATTAATGGCAAAGCAGATAGCACAGACTTATTTAACTGCGTTGTGTATTCTACAGTGTTAGTAGTTAACATGGGTGCAACCTCTGGAACATCTGCAAAGTGCAGTGGCTGTGGTTCCCACTCTAGTGGTCAATGTGACAACTCGTGTGCGTTAACAGTTAACTTGATGTGGTGTTGTCAACACACACTGAAAGCCGTAAAAGCACCTTGCACGGCTCGTAAAATGGGCTCCTACGTACAGCAGCTACAGGACTGCAAATGAAGAACTGACAGCACATTCCAGCGGATGGACCTTTAAAAGAAAACCTCGGCAAAGCTACCGTATAGAATGAAAGCAAATCTCAGCTAAAAGACATCTTGCTCACTCTTCACGCGATGCAGTGGACATCATCTGGGCTTGTTATCATGCATCTTCTTAATTTAAATTTATGTTGGGGAGGGAAGGTGGTGATTTGGAGCATTTACTTAGTTACAAGGAACAATGGTGGATTTTTCATTTGAACACAGTTCAACCTACTGGTTTTAAATGTTGACGTTAAATCGATGTCTGCAATTTGAATTTGAAATTGCTTTTGAGGTTCCGAGTGGCAGGTGGATGTCATGTGATCTTTTGCCCTGCAATTTAAGAGTTCCTGCTGTCATCTCAGTGTATGGGAGGGGGGGGGGGAGCAAGAAGAGAGCGTATGCTGAAGGTAGAATTTGGTGCGGGAACTATGAAGATTTATTTGAAATGATTCTTACAAGTGTGTTAAAAAATTGTTATGGGTGTATATGGGCTAGTGACTCTCTAGCATTACCTACAAGATAAGTTTTTGAATATATTCTTAAGTTTTGATTTTTCAATTTATTACTGATATTGTGAAGATATGTCAAGAATATGCACAAAAGCTTTTTGGACGCATGAGGAGGTGACAGTTGGCCATTAGTTGTTGGCGGTAACAGTTTGCCAGCAACGGCCACTTCTGAGAAGTTCAATTAAAAGCTTTATACAGTGTTATGGGGGGGGGACTGTTTGGAATTTCTTAGTAATTATGGCATCTGACTATTTATAACATTTAACATCAGAATTACAGAATAATTATTTAAACTTTGGTGTTTTTGCATCAGTAACATCACCAAATAGCTTATAAATTCTAGTTTTTTCTTTCACAACTGCCCAGACAATTTCAGAGAGCCTAGTACATTACATTACATTAGTGATTTCTATTCTGCCTGTGCCTTGCGGTTCTAAGCGGATTACAATTAGAAGAGATCTGGACATTACCGAGAGAATTACATAAGAAGGATTCAAGTAAATTACATGTTATGGTAGAGAATTACAAATTAGAAGATATCTGGATTTTTCCGATAGAATTACATAGCAAGATTCAAGTAATTACAGGATACAGTGGAGAATAACAATATTCAGAAAGCCTAACTAGATGCCCTCCCCCTTCCAAGAATTAATTCTTCAGTGCCACACTTTACCCACAGTCTACTGAGCTAGAGGCAATGCATTCATTTCAACCAGCCGTTAAGCATTGCCATAGAAAGTCAAAATTTTAGAATGACTTTACCTTTCTCACAGTGACTTCCTGTAAATCCAGGAGGGCAGGCACATGTGTTTGGTGCCACACAACTTCCGCCATATCGGCATCCTTCTTCACAAAATGCTGTTGAAAGAAATATACATTAAAATAGTATAACATTCGCCTCGATTCTTGAGATGCGAAAGGGGCCCATGCACAAAGATACAGGAAGAATTGGCCTTAGCGAGCAGGAAAGTCCCATGTTAAGACTTGCTAAGCCCAGATTCTAATGCTTTTTAGTAACATGGCCCCAGAGTTAGCTGACTGGTCCCTTTCCAAACTTCTATGAATAGAATAGTTATGGTGGATAGACAGTATCAACTTGAGAATTAATTTTTCCCAACACTCTTTATTTATTTCAATTTATATCATGTTCTCCCAGAAAGCTCAGGATGGGATACAAGATAACATACATAGTTGCAAACCAATGGTAGAGGAACATAGCATCAACACACAGGAGGAGACACGGTTCTTTTACAGGGGAGTAGAGCAATAGAGGCATGACAATTAAGTGGTGTACAATTGAACGATCGTCATATTAGGAAACACGCCTGTCTCATGTTCATGTCCATGTTAATAGTGATGGTGGCACTGTGTAACATAACATCCAGTTATAATTTGAAATAACTACTGGTTCTTTCCCAAAATGATGACTGTGTCAAGTTTGCTAAAGTACTGAAAGAATCAAAAAGGTATCGGAAGGAGTGATGCTTCTAGGATCACAAGTAAGAAGGAAACGGTGCTCCAATCTGAAATGGCGGTAAAGAACAGAATCTAAATTATACAATAGTTCCACCAGTTTGCTCTGCTTACAATGAAGCATGGGACATTCTTATTTAACAGTGTCATGAGGGGGAGTGGAATGCTCTTCCAGAGTCTTGTCATAGGGGAAAATAATAATAATAATAACAACAGTTTATATACCGCAGTACCGTGAAGTTCTATGCGGTTTACAAAAGATTAAGCAAAGGTTACAAATTGATTGACTTTAAGAGGGGTGGAAGAAAGAAAATTAATAGGACAGGAAATCCATTGTTGAGGAGAAAGAAACCTCTTTGCCCATAACTTGAAGGCCCTCTGTACTGATATTTTCTTGTACGTCACTCCTTGGCCACCTGAGAGAAAGCATTCTTTGCAGTTAAAGATGGCTGGATATCATGTTGTCAAAGTTTATTGTTTATTGAAGCTTCTATATCGCTACTAATGACTGGTGGGTCAATTCTGAGTGGTTTACATGAGCTTCTGTAATGGTGTTACAATACAAAGTTAGTGTTTTCTGAAATAGTTTTCAATATAGACATTTATACCATAGGCAATTATCCTAGGTATATGTTTATATTTAATAGTGCCGTACAGCGAGAGATTAGAGAAACTGGGCCTCTTCTCCCTTGAAAAGAGAACCTTGAGAGGGGACATGATTGAAACATTCAAGATACTGAAGGGAATGACTTAGTAGATCAAGACAGGTTGTTCACCCTCTCTAAGGAAAGGAGAACGAGAGGGCACTCTCTAAAGTTGAAAGGGGATAGATTCCGTACGAACGTAAGGAAGTTCTTCTTCTCCCAGAGAGTGGTAGAAAACTGGAACGCTCTCCCAGGGTCTGTCGTAGGGGAAAACACCCTCCAGGGATTCAAGACAAAGTTAGACAAGTTCCTGCTGAACTGGAATGTACTCAGGTAGGGCTAGTCTCAGGGCGTTGGTCTTTGACCAGAGGGCCGCCGCGTGATCGGATTGCTGGGCATGATGGACCACTGGTCTGACCCAGCAGCGGCGATTCTTAAGCTCTTATGTTCTATTTTCCAGTCTATGGAAATTTCAAAGGATGTGATTATTGCAAAGGAGCAACTAATATAAGAAATTTAAGAAAAGTCTGCCTTACTACTAGTCCAAACCACCTGGATCAGAAGTATTCCAAACAGCATTTCTAACTGCTTTAAGAGAAGCATGGCAACAAACCCCTAGGAATGCAGAGAGGTGAAAGCGTACTCCAGGCAGGCCCAGGGTAATTTTTTTGCCTGCTAAATCAGAGTTACTTAGCATCAGACCTAATCCAGTCGCCACATGAGCATGGAAGACCGGCTTAACCTTGGCATTACTTATTCTTTTCTGCAAACTATAAATATTTTCTTCTGTTTTAATGTCGAGGACGTTGATCCGCAGCACAGGTATGTGAGACAGAGGAGACAAAATCAAATAGGATGTTGTTTTTTTTTTCCCTTTGCTGCAGAAAATTATAATCATAATGATGCGTCCAAGCCAAGAATTCAGGCTTCACAGATGGCTTATCTTTTTATTAACATTTCAAAGTAATGATGACTTCACCAGCATTATGGAAGAAGAAGAAAAAAAAAAAAAAGGTTCAGCACACCACTGCAGTTATCTGTCCTTAAGGAGGTGTCAGCTCAGAACAAGTGAGTCTGGTACTATAGCAAAGGCAGGCTCGGATTTTTCTCACTGCATTTCGGTACAGTTTTCACTCGAGGCTTCAGCGGTGCGGCGCTGTTACAGCAGCCAGACCTTGAGAAGCAATTGGTATTTCAACTGGTAATTTAAACAAGCAAAATCACAAACCTCCTTGTCCTTTGACCTGGCTTGTATTCCATTCCTGGGGACGTAGATTCATATTTAAAATTTCTAAAAGCTCCAATTACTACTCATTCATTCTTGCTGTACGGAAACGCTGAGAATTAGGGCATGGCTATGCATTTCCTAAGCAGAGCTCCCTACCACCATCATGGCGATGCTTTCAAAGCACGGACGAGGCGTGATCAATGTATAAATGGACTCGGGGGAAGCAAACAATTTCAAATAGACTGAAAATATAAGGTAACAGGGGGAGAAGAGAGGGGGAGGGGGGGAAAGAGAAGTCAATGGGGCCAAGAAACTACCAAGTAAACATCATGAAAAGGCTGCCTGAGAACTGATGATTTAAGTCGATCTTCAGTTATATCTACGTATTTATTTATTTCTAAAATTTCTGGACCACTTATACCCAAGCGGTCAACAGTAAAACATTCATAATAGTTCAAGGCAGCACACGTGGATAACAGCATCAATTGCAGTACAATAACCAAAGGACTTTACAAGTTATCAGTCTTCGCTAAATTATATCGTGACAATCACAGTTCAAGATACCTTAACTAGCTCTACAAGAAGAATTTAGAAAAAAGGCCTCGACATATAGTTTGGTTTTTAACATTTGCCTGAACTTTAGCCGGTCAGAACAGGGAGATAATGCCACAGTTTTACTCCCGCTACGGACATCATTGCTGTTCTAGATTTAACATACCAGACAGTATTCTCCTTCATGTCCTCAATCTTTAGCCAGTCTTTCTGAACCCTTATTCTGACTTTTTCAAAACTTTGAAAAACAGTGGGGTCCATTTAGCCGTTTTAAAACACGCTAAACGCTAACGCAAACATAGACTATAATAGACGCATTAGTGCACAGGTGTCGAAGTCGGTCCTCGAGGTCCGCAATCCAGTCGGGTTTTCAGAATTTCCCCAATGAATATGCATTGAAAGCAGTGCGTGCACATAGATCTCATGCATATTCATTGGGGAAATCTTGAAAACCCGACTGGATTGCGGCCCTCGAGGACCGACTTCGACACCCCTGCATTAGTGTATAGCATGCGCCCCTTAGTAAAAGGTCCCCAGTGTTCTTTTTAACGTGCCTGCAGGTCTATCTATCAAAGGAGCTGTCCAGACCATGGTGCTGAATTGCAGTGACTCCATTTTTTTCTATGGCCCTTTCACTAGAATTTATGCTGTGCTGAGACTCACAATGGTGAGTGAAAGAGTGAATGTGCGGTATTAATACCTGTAAGAGGGTCTGCCTCAGAATTAGAGAGTTGCGCGGGGACAGAAATCCCACCCATCCCCGCCAGGATCCTCTCCATCCCCACCCATCTCCGCCAGGATCCTCTCTGTCCCCACCCATCCCCGCAAGGAATTATCTCCATCCCCGCCCGTCCCCATAAAAAGCAGCAATTACTTCTGACAGGATCATCAATTCCACAGTTTCTTTTGTGTTTGCGCTGCTGTTTCCTTGTGGAATCTCTTTGGTGGAACCCTTTTTTTGTTTTCTGTTCAGGTAATTCACTTATAAACCCCCTCTTTTACTAAGGCTGACGTGTCCATTATATTTTATGGACGAACCCTGCTTCCAAAGCCTTCCATCCCCATGGCTAGAGGGGGGGGGGTCTCCGTGGGAGTCCCACGGGATCCCCGTGGGAACCGCGGGATTCTCGCGATTCCCGTTCAGACCTGTACTCAGAATCACAAAATTCCAGATTTATCAAGCAGCTAAAATAATTAGTAAATAAAAGTCTGCAATATGTTTTTTTTATTTTTAATTTATATAAGCCATTTATCAAAAATGGTAGCCATCAATGGACCAAAGAAAAAATGCCACTGCCAACTCCAGACTCCATCCCTTCTTTCTTGTGGCGCTGTATGCCTGGAACAGGTTTGCCTGAATCAATACGTCGTGCTCCATCCCTGGCAGTGTTCAAATCCAAGCTAAAGGCACACTTTTTTAAAACTGCTTTTAACTCTTAACTCCCCCTCACTGCTGTCAGATACCTAGACCCACTATAACCTCCCCAACCCTGAAATGTCCTGTCTAAATTAGATTGTAAGCTCTGTCTATTGTATGTTAAAATGTACAGCACTGTGTACGCCTTTTAGCACTATAGAAATAATAAATAGAAGTAGTAGTAATCTAGATTATCTGGGTTGAAAAACAGAATTTAAATCCATTTGTTCAAAATGACATTAGTATTTTATAAAAGGCTTGGTGAACACGGAGCCTTTTATATCATACATATAGCACTTCTAAAAAAATACACATATTTGGTATAATATAGAGTATGAGAAGTCATTTTTTGACATAAAGACAAATAAACATTAAAATACACTCCACACATTCGAGTAACTTGTTTTTCCTGTAATAGGCCTTTTCTCCAGTTTTTTTTTTTTTTTTTTTTTTTTGTAATTTTATGAAGCATCACTTTGAAGAGAGGTGGGGCCGTGTAGGTAGCACTGCTTAAAATGTGATTTGGCTACTCACATATGTAAGAGGCAGATTGAGTAAACCCTGCATGCCTGAAGAGAACTGATGAAGAAGCCAAGCTTTGAAATGCAAGCTTTCAACAGAAGAAATGGGGTTAATGTGAAACTTTGAGAAGATGTAAATGCTGACAGGGTCATTTTATGATACTCGAGGCCCCCCCTCTTACCTTAGTTTTAGAAAACTTCTCAAAAAACGCACCTCTTCCGCGAACAGGGCTTTTAATCCCTCTTACCCCCTGCTTCCCCCCTTTCCCACTCTCCCCCCGTTCCTTCTGCTCCCCCCTCTCCCCACTTGGTCTCTCTCTCGTTATCGCTTACCTTCCAACCCTACCTTCTGTCTTTCCGTTACCTCTGCTAAATCTCAGTTCAAGAGTTCCCCACGCCCCCCTCTTCATTGCCTGTAATTTTGTTAAAATTTTGTAAATCCGTGTGTCACCGCGGATCTTAATTAATGGATGTGAACCGCCTAGAACTTTTTGGGTATGGCGGTATACAAGAATAAAATTATTATTATTATTATTATTACTTTCCGAGGTATGTGTACACTGCTGTTCAAAAATATTGTATACACATGTACTTGGATCAGCTCAGCTGTCATCTATCCCTAGAATTACAATTTCACGCTTATCCTGATCCTGATTTACATTTCACTGTAGATAGTTTCATAGTCAGGTTAGCGCAGGGCAGTCTAGAATGCCCATATCCTCTGGCACAACCTGCAGCAGACCTGTATTCTTTGCCCAGATGATGCCTGGGCATCCCAAAGCCACATGAAGGGAAGGCAGATGGGCAAAAGAAAGGGTTCTCAAAGTGACAGAAAAGAAGCTATATCCCCAGGGGAAGGTAAACAGAGCAACACCTGAGCCCATAGAGGTGAACAGCAAAGCCAGACTCACAGCTGAAACTGATGAGAAAAAAGGTAAACCTTTTTAGGAAGTGTCCCATTGCCCCCTTGAAAGGGAACTTAAATGTAAGCCTAATGCTTTCAGGAGGGATGACTTAGGAGAGAGCACCAGCCTTCCTGAGCAGACGGACAAGGCGATGATTGAAGCTTCTGAAAATGCCATGTAGTCCTCACCAGGGGAAGCCCTTCCCGAGGGAATTGCTATGGAGTATGAGAATAGCATCTAGAATGGGAAAGAAGGGAGGAATTCCCATGGAAGTTTGTTTGGCCATGTTTAAAGGTGAAGTGTTTTACTTTGCTGCTCTGTGAAAGAGGTGCTGCTTTGCTTCAGCCAGTGCCTCAAGGAGGGGTGAGGGGTTAGAGTTGCTGAAACGATTCAGTATGGGCTGGTGGGAATTTTAAGCTTTGGGTTACAATTCTATGCCCTTCTGCCCTGACCTGGGGGTATTGTAACAATCTGTAACATTCTGGCAGGAGATGAGGCTAAAGGAAGGAAAAGTGAGACCATTCCAGCCAGTTGGAAATGGTGCAGCGTACAGAAACAGAAAGCTACCGAGTGCCTTTTGATGTGCAACCTGATGTACTGTTTTGAACTGTGAAATGCTAAACCCCGGAGAAAACCTACATGACTGAGCAGTGATGTGCTGGGAGGGCAGGGAAAGGAACTGTTTGAACCTTTGTCAAGGACCATTCTGACAAAATTTTTGGGCGTTTCCTGACTGAATTAAACTGGGGAGGTCCATTGGGAGAATTACCCCAAGCCAGTCCAGCTGTCTTGAAGTTTGCCTGACCACTGGCAGCACAATAGTTAAAATGAAACCCAAATCTTTTTTTTTTTTTCACACATCTACATAAAATCTACAAATCAGGAGAAAATCAGTACATGAAAACTAAAAATTAGCAATTAAGAAAGTCAGAAGGGCTAGTTTACTAAACCACAGTAAAATTTTCTATTTCCTGCACCCTAAGTGCAAAATCTGCATGATAAATGCAGAGATCATGACAAGCATTTGTGCATTTACCACACAGCATAGACACTTAACTGCATGGGTTCATGTCACATGCAGAGTTAGCATGAGTGCACTAGAGCTTCCTGCTGATATTTATGAATATATGATATATATGTAATCTAAGCCCCAGAACTGCTCATTAACTCAAAAAAGGACATGCTGCCTCGTTCCCTCTGATCAGCATCTCCATGGATATTCACCCTATGATTGTCTACCCCAGACTGTCCCCTCCATCAAGCCCCACTAACATATGCCCCCCCCACCTCATAATCAAGGCATATCCCAAAATGTGTCCATCCCATCAAATTAGCCCCCTCCAGAGTCATCTCATGAAAGAAGCCTTCTCTCTAAGATCAGAAGTAGAGAATGACATGGGGACAAATTTTTCCCCATCCCTGCAGGAACTCATTTTCCCATCCCGTCCCCTCGAGTTCTTTTCCTGTCCCTGCCCCATTCCTGCAAGCTCCGTCCTCTTCTGCACAAGCCTCGTACACTCTAAAATCCTAAGTAGCAACATTCTAGAGCTCAGATTGTGATGTCATAATGCTTCTTTTCACCAATGCCTAAGCTCCGTCCTCATCTGCACAAGCCTCAAACGCTTTAAAATCCTAAGTAGCAACATTCTAGAGCTGAGATTGTGATGTCATAATGCCTCATTCCACCAATGCCTAAGCTCCGTCCTCATCTGCACAAGCCTCAAACGCTTTAAAATCCTAAGTAGCAACATTCTAGAGCTTGGACTGTGATGTCATAATGCCTCATTCCACCAATGCCTAAGCTCCGTCCTCATCTGCACAAGCCTCAAACCCTTTAAAATCCTAAGTAGCAACATTCTAGAGCTCAGATTGTGATGTCATAATGCCTCATTCCACCAATGCCTAAGCTCCGTCCTCATCTGCACAAGCCTCAAACCCTTTAAAATCCTAAGTAGCAACATTCTAGAGCTCAGATTGTGATGTCATAATGCTTCTTTTCACCAATGCTTAAGCTCCGTCCTCATCTGCACAAGCCTCAAACACTTTAAATCATAAGTGTTCGAGGCTTGTGCGGTTAAGGCAGAGCTTACAGGAATGGGGACAGGGACAGTGATTAAACTCGCAGAGACGAGATGGGGAAATTGAGTTCCTGCAGGGATGGAGACAAATTTGTCCCCATGTCATTCTCTAATTAGATGTTCAAGGGTGTTACACTCAGAAACAGTAGGTACCTTGCTGCCCTCACAGAGCTTACAATCTAACCTTGTAACTGCCCAAGATCATAAGAAGCAGCATCAAAATTTGAACCCTGGCTTCCTTGGTTGTCAACCTGCTACTTTTTAACTGCTCACTATCTACTTCTTCTCTTTGAAATTAATTTCAAAAGATTGTCTCATCACAAAAGCCTGTGCTCTGATGTATCAATCATATCACGCTGCAGGAAAGCTTCATTAGCACTTACATTTTATGACCTGTCAAACCTTAGGCATAATTACCAGCGCAGGGTTTTAGAAGCATTTGTAAGCTTTAGGAAAGGCTTCCATACATGGACATTGGATTAGATTTATTAAATTACGCCACCACATAAGCAAATGCCAAACACCATAAACACATATTAGTAGTAAATAGATCCTATTGCATAAAATGGGACTTTCAGTAATTTAAACAGGCAGGGAAAGGCAACTCTGGTCTTTGTAATTCTGGTCCCCTTATCTCAAGAAAGATATAGTGGCACTAGAAAAGGTTGAAAGAAGGAATAAAGGAAATGGAACTCCTCTCATATGAGGAAAGACTAAAACCGTTAGGGCTCTGCAGCTTGGAAAAGAGACGGCTATGGGGAGATACGATTGAAGGCTACAAAATCCTGAGTGGAGTAGAATGGGTACAAGTGGATCGATTTTTCACTCTGTCAAAAATTACAGAGACTAGGGGACACTCAAAGTTACAGGGAAATTATTTTAAAACCAATAGGAAGGAATATTTTTCTACTCAGGGAATAATTAAGCTTCCCGATTGCATCTGCTATCTACAGCATAGTGGTAATACCCAATGTTCCTTCTCTTTTTAAATAGTACTGTGCTTCATTAATTTAAGGTTGTACAACACCTATTTTCAACAGCAAACTAAGCTGCCATGGCACAGAAGTATGTGCCAACAGCACTGCCGCTGGCCAAGAAAAATGCGTTCTTCCCGCCTTTCTTTTTCCATCAATAAAGCCTGATTTCTCATTTCCCTACATGCACCTCTTCCTAAGCTAGTAAGCAAAGAATATAAAGACAATTATCTCATGCTCAAGTCACCTTTCAAGCAATGAAAGAGTAAATGAAATATATAACTATATGGGTAAAAAAACACAAGCAGAATTACTCTGATTGCATCAACAGGGGGAGACATAACATTCTTCCAATTGAGGTCCTTAACTAGAGATTGGAAAACGATATTTAAAATAGGAAGAACATGCAAAATACATAAAAATAAAAAACAATTTTTTTCCAAAAAGTAGGTAGAGAAGATATACAGTGCAAACCTTCCTTTCAGCATACGGCTTGTTTTAGTGTTCTCACAGAGAACATAATGTCTCGATTGTGAAAATATATGAACTTAAATAAAACAAAATGAAACTGTAAAAACATATAATAGAGTGCTTTGGAACATTCTCTGCTGAGGTTTTTATATTTTCTTAAAGCTATTATTCCTTTCTCATTTCTTGCTGCTGGATCTCCATTCAAATAACCACACTACGGAATCTAGACCAACATTCTCCAAAGCCTGTCATTCTGTGTTTTATGGTGGTGCTACTTATCCACCGCTAACATGGCAGAGATGGTAAGAATTAAAATCTAAATTATATTGAATTGTCAGATCTCGCCAAGTACCAGCTCATGTTGTACATATTTAAAATATCTCATGCATATTTGCATGAGATTATCCAGCTAATAGATCCACTTTGCTTGCTGTGGTTTCTTGAAGCAAGTCGCTGAACGTTGAATGAACAAAGAACAGATGCCTTAGCTGTTTAATGATTTAGGGTCCAGCTTCTCAAGGAGCCAAGCATTGTCTCATGTTGAAGAGGCATTTGCCAAACCCATATTAGTATGTCCTATACTACCCTCGCAGCAATTGAAGCAAAACGGTTTATAATCTAACCAAATCATGAAAAGAACCCCAACACTTGGGACAGGAAAGAGAAAAAGAACGCATCAAGGACATAGATTAAGTTTGCATGAAGGTCTTGGGGGTCAAGAGCGACTAGAAGCTGGAAAAATACAGATGCAGACACCTGGTTCATTATGC